>NC_090936.1:364588459-366016705 GCF_040938575.1 Ambystoma mexicanum
ACAATAGACTTCTTGCAGGCTTTTAATGCTGTTTTTGCAAGAAGAAGGTGTACAGGTGACCTAGTCCTTAACCATACCTTTTCTTTCTGACTGTACTCTTTTTTTATGATTCCCAGAGATTCATTGTACCACTGGTTATTCTTACTTCTAGTACGGTTTGTACTTATTATAGGGACGAAAGTGTCACAATTTGTATGAAGATAGGAAATAAGATTGTGAAATAACTCCAGACATTTTACATCAGCTGGTGCCACAATTAGTCCATTGAGGAGTTGTGTGCCTGTAATTGCATCCATTTTCTTTTTACTACGTGCCAGTTGAACATTAGCAACAACACTTTTTGCTTGTAGCATCTGTCCCAATGGGATAGTAAACTTAACCACATGATGATCTGACCATGTGACTGGTATGTTATCCTGATGGCACAGTTTTCCCTATGAACATTACTATGTCCAGACAATGGCACCTGCATGGGATGCCATTTCAGTCAATAACCAGAGATCGTGGGAGTGCATAATGTCCTTAAGCTGGATAAATTCCAAGTTATCCGGTGCATTGCATCATATGTTGAGGTCGCCCAGGATAATTATGTTTGAATAATGAAGTGCTTCTGTTCCAAGGTAGGTAACTTGAACCTTCTCCAGCATGGGGTCTGGCATGGATTCACATGCTCATGAATAACGAATACACAGCAGTACACATTACACAACCACGGGAGGTGTCAAGGCTCAACAGAAGTAATCAACACTTACCCCTGGAACAGACACGCCTCAAGCAAACAGGTTTCATGGCACTGCCTGGCCGACTCTGGACTCCTCCCTGTAATCCCTGTTGATGCAGTAGAACCTCATGAAGGTATGTGTGGACCTTCACCTCACAGCCCTGCAGATGTTGAGCAGGGGTACACCAGAAAGGAACGCCGTCATCACAGCGATTGCTCTGGTTAAGTGGGCTCTTGGGCATCCCGGCAGAGGCCAGCTAGCCAGCCCATGACAGTGCAATGACAGCCAGAGAGACATCTTGAGATGGAAGCCTTGCACAAGGCCTTCCCATTATTCACAGGTTCAAAGTTCACAAAAAATTGGAGTCTTCCGAATACTCTTCGTGCGTGCCACGTTGAACTTCAAGGCACGAGAAAATTCCAGCAAATGCAAGCTCCTATCTGCTGGTGACAAGGTTTTCGGGTAGAAAACAGGCAACACCAAAGGTGCGTTGAGGTAGTATTCAGACTGAACCTTTAGCATGAAAGAGGGGTGCATGCTCAACACCACCCTTGGCTCAAGGAAAGTCAGATACGGCTGCTTGCAGGACAGGGCCCGGATCTCACCCACTCGTCTGGCTGACTTGATGGCCACGAGGAATGGCGTCTTCCATGAAGGAAACTTTAGTGGGGCTTGATGCATAGGTTCGAAGGGTGCCCCCATAAGTCTTGACAGGACTACGTTGAGTTACCATGCTGGGCAGGTGCCTTGACCTGCGGGAAAAAGCACTTTGAGAAATTTGTTAACAATCTGTGGGACCACAACAAGGATCTTCCCGGGGATCTGGTGTACCGTGAGATGGCCGCCAGGTGTACATTGATGGATGATGAGGCATGTCAGCTTTTGCCAAGGAAGGCAAGTATGGAAGAATTTGTGGGGCTGTGAGCCTCAGAAGGGTAATCTTCTGCAACCAACACCACATAGAAAAACGCTTCCACTTATGGACGTAGCACTTTAGTGTTGACGATGCCCTGGCTTTGGCGAGGACCTCCCTGCAGTCCGTTGGCAGCTCATAACCCCCAAGCCCTAAGGCTTCAGGAGCTATGCCTTCAGGTTCAAGTATCCTGGGTCGTGATGAAGGATTTCTCCTCCCTCTCTGGTGAGCAGCTCCAGAAGTACCGGCAACTTAACTGCAGGCGACGCCCATAGGCTGAGTAGGTCCGGATACCACATCTGCCTCGGCCATGCTGTGGCAATGAGTATCAACCTGCACTGACACTGAGTGTGTTGATCACACGTAGCAGGAGAGGAAATGGGGGAAAAGTGCACAGAAACAGACCCTGCCACGGGAAGGAGAACACGTCTCTCAAGCTCCTCGGTTGGTGGAATCTGCTGGCAAACTTCTGGCATTTGTTCACCTCTGTGGCAAAAAGATCGATCAGGGGTCGGCCCCATTTGACGAATAGACGATCCACTGGATCCTGATTAAGTTTCCATTCATGGCAGGTGCACGGTTCCTTGCTGAGGGAGTCTGTGATGGTGTTCTTGATGCATGCCAGGCGGGACAAGGAACATCCCCTGTCCAATGGCCCAGTGCTACAATCCCAGAGCTTCCTTGGAGAGCGCTGGGGATCGAGTGCCCCCTAGCTTCCTGATGTAGAACATGGTGGTGGTGTTGTCCATGAAGATCCTTACCACTTTGCCATTCAGAGACGGTAGGAAATACTAGAGAGCCCAGAACACTGCGCGTAGCTCAAGGATGTTGATGTGCAGATCCTTCTCTACCGGAAGCCACAAACCTCTGGCATGTAGACATCCAGTTTGAGCTCCCCAACCTTCCAGAGAGACGTCTGTGGTGACCGTCCCCTGGTATGGTGCGGTTTGAAATCCCCTTCCTCAGGGCGATGTGGGAGCACACCCCCCCCCCCACTCTTTTGCCTGCCGAAACTCCTGTTGAAGGGGATCTTGTCAAACAAAACTTCCGGACACTTATATCCAATGTGCATCCAAGAATTCCTATATGGGTCGCACCTGCAACCTGCAGAGACGGACGAGGTAAATTCAGGATGACATCATGCCAAGCAACGACTTGAAGGCCCGATCCGTTGCCGTCTTCGCCCATGACAGTCACTGCACCTTCCATTGAGTAGCTGCTAGCCAGGCAAGCCACTGTGTCGAGTCTGGTGTCGAGGAACACCGCGTTAAGCAGTACTTCAGATATTTTACGGAGAACCCCAGGTCTGTCAGTAGCCGGACGGTCTCCTTTGTGTGCTAGTCGGCCAGTTCTTGGGAATGGGCGCATATCAGCCTATCGTCCAGGTATGGGTCTATGTGTATGCCCTGCAGCCGCAGGTGGTCCGCCACCGGGGCCAGGCATTTTGTGAACACTCTTGGGGCCGACTTTAAGCTGAATGGTAGTGCCTTGAACTGGTAGTATTGGCCTTGTACCACAAACCGTAGGAACTTTCGATGGTTTCTGTGGATGGGGACATGGAAATACGCATTCTCTAGGTCCAACAACATCAGGAAATCCCCTTCCTCCAGTCGGTCGAGCACGTGCTGCAACGTGACCATCCTGAATTTTTGGGACTTCAGGTAAGGACGGCGTAGGTCTAGGATGGTTCTCCAACCCCGCCACTCCCCCACCCCCGTCTTCTTTCTGACCAGAAAATATCTCGAATAGAGTCCGGAGCCCTCCAGAGCCGTTGGGGTAACGAACTCCATCGCCCCTTTCCATAACATGGCTCGCACTTGTTCCAGGAGCTGTGGGATGTGCTGCTCCTGACAGGGAACCGGCAGAATACGAGGGCACCTGCGTCAGTTTTCTTGTTGTCGGGAAGGAATTCCAGGATAGGGCCCAGCTTATACCAAAGCTCCCGATATCGAGACAAGACAGCCAGAGCATTAGCCGCTTTGATCGTGGATTCAGCCGTGTAGATGACTCTCTTCCCCATGGCGTTCATCTTCTTCCCCTCATTCTCCGGAGAGACTGATGAGGTGGATGCCGGGTTGGCTGAAAGTTTTCTTGCAGCGGCCGACACTATAGAGTCCCGTTTGGTTGGAGCTGTGCATGGGTTCTTCATGAGGGCCAGGACTTCCTCCCAAATGTTGTCCAAAAAGGGTACAGCCATGATAGTCTTCCTCTTGGACTCCTGTCGCTAATATAGGAAGCTCTCCGTTTTGGTTTCCTCAGGCACCAGTTCGAAAGGCTCGGAGGCCTTGGAGATCACAGAGAGCCTCTACGAGGGACATTCAGGTGCAGCGATTTGCCATCTGCCAGTACGAAGTCCACATCGACATCGGTTTCCGTGGCCATCTCCGTACCAGTGTCCATGTGCGTATCCGGGTCCGCTGGTGTAGTCTGGTCCCGACGTGGTGGAGGAGGCTGATGCAGCGTTGTCAGGTGACCCTTCCTCTTCTTGTGTGGAGGCTGGTCAGGGGCCTATGGAACAACAGGTGCCAGTGCTGGAGGCAACCTCTGATAGATATCTGTCACTAGGGTGTGGAGAGTTGACAGGATGTCCATGGATATGTCCCTCGGCTGAAGAGGGAATGATGTAGTGCTAGGCCCTGCGCCACCATCGCCCTCGTGGACTGTGTGGATGGACGCTTGGTCATCGTCCGTGGAGGAGATGTCATTGGCTGAATGTAAACCATGGAGGGCTGCTTTGGGGCACCACCCTCTCCCCTCCTGATGGCCACTACTGGGACCATAACCGTTGCCTTTCCCCCATCAGGGGTACCCGCAGCCTTGGCTATTGCCTCGGTGGCTGTCTTGCACTTTTGAGGCAGGGATACTCTGTGCTGTAGGTACCACCTTTATTGGGTTTATACAATCTGCTGTAGAGGTCGCCCGAGGGGTTGTTGCAGAAGCAGTCAACGGCACCTTCGGCTGAGCCTGGGAGGCCTTCTCTTCCTCCAGCCTTTGTTGCTCCGCTTTCTCCTGTAACTTGGCCAGGATGGAGAACTTCCTCTTTGAGGAGGAACCCGATGGCAGGCTGGCTAAGGAGTCGGACAGCAATGACGGTCGATCCGACCTGGGACCCGCATCAGAGCCGAACCTGGCGGAATCGGTCTTGCAGTTCTTGGCCTTGTCTTGGGCCCCCACGGATGGGGAGTCCTCAAAGGACTTTGACCTCCTCCCAGAGGGAGTCCGCTCCTCACACCAACCGGTCCTGGGTGAGGCATGACCCTGCTCAGAGCAAAGGTCAGAAGCCTTGCTCGACTTGAGCCATGCCGCCAGCCTGCTATACCTGTCGTCTTCTTTGAGAAGCCTAGGTATATCTCGCACCCATCCTCGTTGTGGTCTCGGTGCAGGCAGTATAGACACTTTAGGTGTTTGTCCTCCATGAAGACGTTGCTTAGCCCACATTGGGTGCAGGGCCTGAAAAGTGGCCTTCCCTCCTTTTCCTCCTCCGTCATGGTCGGAGGGCGCAAAGTAGGCCCAAAACGGCCTTCCAGAAACTTCAACGAACATTCGTCCTTGAGGGGCACGCAACATTACCGAAAACAGATACCCATTGCCAGCCGATGAAGAAAGTCGCACACAGGCTCCGATGGAACAAAAATAGAACTTTTCTGTGAAAAACGTGGAAAAAAGTACAAAATAACTCAGATAGCAAATCGAGGACTCCCAACACTGAAGCGTGCAGTAAACATCTGAAGATGGCTGCCAGAGGCGGGGCTTAGGGAGAGGCCTGTCATTGGATGGGTGAAGTATAACTCAGAGGACGGACAGTGGTTTAAAGGAGAAATATAATTTTAAAGTGAAAGTGAAACTATTTTTTCTTTTACCGAGGATTCCCAGTCTGACGGCAAGGAATATTCATGAGCATGTGTATTCATGCCAGACCCCATGCTGTAGAAGGCACTAAAACATACCTGACCTTCATTGGCCTAAAAAAAGCATTCAATAGTGTCGAAAGACATCCTTTAGTCTAAATTGGAGAAATGGAATTGTCCTCCGCACTTACTGGCAGCAATCAAGGCACTATAAACCCAAACAACTGTGCAGATAAGATTGAACTCAAAGGGTCATTATCCAGGGAAATTCCAACATCAAAAGGGCTGAAACAGGGGCGCCCTCTTGCGCCAACACTTTCCAAGCTTTTTCTCTCAGACCTCCATGAAACACTGAACAATACACGCTCATTTACACCAAGAGTGAATGGACAACCCCTGGCCTGGTCCCTGTACGCTGATGACCTGGTTCTCATGGACCAGACACCAATAGGCTTACAGAAAAGACAGGCCAGTTTGCAAGAATACTTTGCCAAAAATGTCCTACAGATTAATGAAGGAAAGTCCAACATCCAGATTTTAAGACAAATGAGGGGAAAAACAGAAGTACTTTCAAATGGACCTTGAACCAGATTGACCTGCCAGCAGTGAAAGAGAATTTATTTGGGTGGATCACTAAGTTCAAGCATAGAGGACAATCCCAGGTAATTAGAGCTAAGGATCAGGGGGAAATCTCTTACAGCTCAGGTCAGGGCTATCCACAAAAAATATGGCAAGTTTTTAAACCAACCTGTTTTGGAATTCTACAGAATGAAAGTGATTCCGATACTTACTTATGGTGCGGAAGCTTTCTAGTCATTTCCTTGGAGAAACTGGGCTACTCTTGAAGGCTTATTTTGGAGACGGTCCTACAGATCCCAAGAAGGGTCTATCCAGCAGCAATAAGACATTAATTGGATTTAATTTCCATCCACACAATAGTAGTGTGTAAAACCTTAGCCTTATAAAGGAAATAGATCATGCCACAAACTCCATGTCCATACCAAATACTAAACAACCTTAATATGATCAGTGACTTCCCTCTGGATCATTGGAAGAACAGAATTAAGGAAATCATGAATCAACTGGGAATCACAGAGGAAACTGATGATGATTAACCCGACTCTACCCAAGAAAAAAGTATGGCAGCAAGACTGGACCCAGACAGAACAAGCAAGATGCAAACATAGGCTATACAAGAACTCAGTCATTGAACCAAGAGCATTCAACAAACCTCTGGGCTATTTAATGACATTTCCAGGTTCAACGCACAGAAATCAATTTATGAGATTCTGTTTGAATTGCTTCCCTACGAAAGAATTTTTAAAAGAATACGCAAAGCCTCTGGTAGAACTCAAATGCAGACATTGCAATTTGAAAGAACCTGAAGAAACCTTGAAACCCAGTTTTATCGTGCACAAGCTTTACAAGAGAAAGAACACTTTATCTGGCTTCTATGATAATGGAAATACAATCATATACTATTGAAGATTGGTGATATGATATATATGATATGGCATTTATAACGCGCCTATATTTTCTGGCGTTAAAGTCTGGTGGAAGTCCCTATGCTTAGGTGAAAACTTCAAACTAACCTTGGCTCGGCTACACTTTCTGAAAGTCATCTACCTCAAGTAAACATTGACTTTAAGCGGCATTCTCTTTTCTTTCTCCTCTCCTTTTTCCATTGCTGTAATCGAGACCCTTGCTTGCCTTGACACCATTTTCGTTTAACCTGTTTGATAACTTGACAGGACACTGCTCTGTCGCTTATAATCTGTTTTGTATAGATAAAGGTTTATCTAAACCATATAACTTAAATAAAAATAAAAATTATATGCAGAAACACGCCTTTTAAAATGTTGCATCCCTCTTTCGAGCACACATTGTTTTGTCTTGGTACTTGAGCGGACCACCTTAATTGAGAAACAACCTTGAGGGTCAGAGTCAGAAGGAAGGGATGCACACTGGGAAAGAAGGAGGAAGAGGCGGGGCTACTAGAGCCTGGGAAAGAGAAGACCTTTTGAGGGGAATAAAGAAGGTCCACAGATATTTGGCTCCGTCTCATCCTTTGTGTCCTCCACCCCCGAGCACTGCTCAGTCCATCACACTCTAATAGTGATTTGCTGTACAAGTGATGCCATAAGTGATCTCATCAGCGTGTTTAAGGGCCACACAAAGGGGGCATCATAGTTAATTTCAGGGTTTTCTGGCATTAAATTGGCACCTTAACATCACTTCATTAAAGTTGTTTCACTGTATTTCAATGGTTAAGTTGCATCCGATAGTTTCACCTTAACAAAAAAATGTTAATTGAAGAAATATATATATTCACTGAAAAAACTACTTTGTTAAAGGGACGTTATGGTTAAATTGCACTAATAAAAACCTATGTTATGGTTACAAGTAAAACCGAAAAACCTCAGACGTTTGCAAGTTATGGTAAGCTAAGCAACCATAACTCTCGCCACCACCGTGCACTGCTAAGACTATATATCTAGACGTTAACCCTAGGGATTGGTCTCAGCTCATGGTACACATACATGGGGCAATAAACCGGTGTCAAACACAAAATTAATTTCTATACATGAAGATGAACTTCAATGTTATTAACATTTTCTGGTGATGCTTTTTCTTCCTTATTTCAGTTTCCCTGTATTTGGCTCTGATTTGTATGCATTGTGGCTCTTCATATGTATTGTTTGTACTAGCACAGGTGTGTATTAAGTCTTGAATAGTTAGCTATTTATTACAAATGTAATATTACTCAAAACTCTGATATTTACTATCCAAAATTACAATAATAGAAATATTGTACTTCTATGGTGCATGCTGCAGTCATTGCCTATGTTTATGTATGATTAGGTTCCTGTATTAACAACAACACTCCAACACTGGGGGAAGATTAAAAGGTGATGTAGGCTGGGGGGAGGGAGGAGCTGAGGGTTGGGGGCGGGGGGGATAATGCAACATGAAACTGTGCGTGAGAATTAAGATGTACAATGGTTTATCGAGCTGTATGGTTGTCATGTTGGAAATATAATAAACATTCTTTAAAAAAAAAACAACACTCCAACACAATGTTTTGTTTAGATGAGTACATTCTTTAATATATTAATAAATTGATGATAGGTCTCCCGATCACCCCTGAAATTGTGTTACCAACCTTATAAACACAACCTCTTGTAGGGACCTTTCATCAAAATTAAATTTCACATGTGATGCCATCAGTGATGTCATCAATGACATGTGTGATCTCATCTTTGATGTCCTGGGTGTTAGTTTTAGCAGTGCACGGTGGTGGCACGAGTTATGGTTGCTTAGCTTACTATAACTGGCGAATTTCTGAGGTTTTCAGGTTTTACTTGTAACCATAATGTCCCTTTAACAAAGTTATTCAGTGAATTTCATAGGTTTTTACCAGTACATGCTAATTTCCTACACCTTACTAATATCATACTTACCCTAATATAGCAACATTTTTGTCCAATTTACAAAGTTTCACCTTAAAACTCTGCCATCTCCCACTTTTTAGCATCATTTTTAACACTATACACTTTTTGAAACTTTTTCCACTGTTTTTTCATTTGTCGACGTCTGCAAACTTCTGACATCATCGCAGACTTTCTGGACAGTCTCAGATACCTTGCGCGCGCGGCATGAAGACGTGTTCGTGAATGCGTCCGCACCTTGCGATCGGTCCGTGCTTCGCGGACAGTTCGGAATTACATTTTCTACTGATCTAGGAACTTTCAAGCTCAAAACGTACCCTTGCACAGCTCCTACACCTATTCTTACTCATCATCCATTAACAATGTAGTACAGAGCGCATACTTGGAAGAATAGTAGCAAAACTGCTATTTACCTTAAACATGGCATGAGGTATTGCTATCCGTCCTCCCCAAGAGCCACCACCACCAGCTGGAGGACCTACACAACAGAAAAACCATGGTACTTCCAAAGACAATGAAGAGAACCAAGAAGATGAGGTAGAGGAAGTGCCTACCTCTAGCACCCAGAGGTAATCATGGGTGTGGCAGTTCTTTACCACTGTTGGGAATGTACCAAAGGCTAAAGCTACCAATGTTGTACTCAGTCGCGGACTACCTGGACAGTACTCCTACGGGACCACCTCCATGCGCCGCCACACCCATTCCAACCACCGCAATGCTCTCAGAAAGGCAGATCCTTTCTTAGCAAGTAGTAGGCGGTCTTCCTCCACCTCACCTTCCTCAACCAATACTGTAACCACACAGCCTACTTATTACTTATGGGGGACACAAAATCCCACCAACTACCTTGCAAGCAATAAAAGAGGCTGTTGAACTATATCTTCCAAAGACAACAGTCCTCTGTATATATGCAACACACCACTCGGCAGGGGGGAGCAATTTCGAAGTCCTAATCAAGGAGCATGAGAAACACTGCCCCCTACCTTAGAAGTAACACACGCGTAACATCTACCCCCTGTCCACCTGGCCCTTCATATTAGTGCTTGGTGCCTCTTCCCTCATTTCCCTGTCCCACCTTATGTTCTAACCTCTCCTGCAAAAAATAAACTAACAGGGGATAATGGTCAGGCAAGCCCAAGCTATCGGCCCAAGAGAAGAGAGGATGGATAACAAGGGCTCCGGACCGTTATCCCCACTCCAGCCCCTGCAATGGGGGATGAAGGCCATTAGCATCCCGGATTGCCAAAGCGGTAACCTGGGGTGCTATAAAAAAAAAAAAAAAAGGATATTCTTCTTGCTACACCGGGACGCGTAGGGCGTCCCGCTGTATTAAGGAAAATCCTTTTCGGAGATGGCCACCACGGAAAGGGAAGGCAGGGCTCCATACAGAGCCCCTCTTCCCTTTCCATGGCGGCCTGCAGAAGACGAAGAGCACCATATGACCATATTACGCTTCCACACACCAACTGTCACTTAATCTTTTCCATCTTTTCCTTTACTTATCCCCAAAAATGTTACACAATGCTCCTATAAATGCACATATGCATTGTGCAGTGAGAGAAGTGCATACATAGAAGGGGCAGTACAGATGGGCAAGCCCTCATAAGAACCCAGGAGGGAAATGCCAAGGTGGGACGCCACTAGGTAACTACTGGAGCAGAGGATTCCCATGGGTGGTATGCATCTTAACCAGAACATCTCTTTAACAACGTTTTTTTCTGTCAATTTAATAGTTTGCGAGAAATCCGGCCATGTTTAATTTTTTCAAAAGTGTCATAATGTACGTGATACAATATTCATCTAACTTAGTCCCCACTTGACAAAACCCATTCAGACTTTTCATGTTTATATCTAGATCTGAAATCTTGTTGCAAACTTTGTGCAGATTCGTCAAATGGCACCACATTTATAAGCCTTTACAATATTTTGGGAACCCCCTCGAATTTTGTTCCCTCTTGACAAAACAGCACCACATTTTACAGAACCATTCAGAATCAAGTCTAGAATGAAATTCCAAAATGACATGCAGTTACACCGAGATGCGCCAAAGTTATAAGTCATCCAGAAACTGCTTTTCAGCAACCCTGTAATGCACAAATAAGCATAGATGCCACCGAACATCTAGGATGTTAGCGGACGTCACAGGACTGTCCCGGACCGTTCGCAGACTTCAGGAGAAAAATGCCTGTTTTTTTTTGCTTTTTAAGGCCATATCCCATCCCATCCTCATCACCCCTCAAATCCCCAGAGATTGTTTGATAAGTTTGACAAGAGCAATGTTGTGTTTTTTAATATGTTTTTACTGTGATGTTCACGAAAACCGGCGGATGTCTGCAAATCCAACATGGCGGGCATTTCCAAAATTCTGACGCACCTCACACTTTTCACCATCCAATCAGCGGGCGCGTCTGATGTCTGCAGATATCATGTCGTCCTCTGGGCCAATCAGAGGGCCATCCGAACAGGGAAGTGAGTCTGCGGACCGAACCAAGATATCACTAATTCTTTTTGACCTACTTGTTGGTTGTTTAAAAAAAAAACTACTGTACAGATTTACTCCAAATTTACAAAAAGACAGGTTCGGGACCAAGCCGTCGCTCCTGCCGCAAATTTGGCGAAAATCCGTACAGCGGTTTGGGCTGTAGGTGTGAGCAACAATTTTTTTTTTCCATTGCGTCTATGGGAAAAACCCCACATTTTGGACACCCGTATAACTTTGCCCCCTCTTAACGAAACCTCACCAAACTTTGCAGGATCAATCTGACAGGGCCATATACTTTTTGTTGCAAAGTTTTGTGAGGATTCATCTTGGGGGGGGCTTAAGTTATCAGCAGCCCAAAAAGTGCCCTTCCGATGGGTTGAGCAACTAGACCATTACTACAGGGCCGCTACTGCAGGCCCTGTAATTATATATATCGATATATATATTCACTAACAAAAACATTGTTAAAGGGAAGTTATGGTTAAGTTGCACTAGCAAAAACCTATGCAATTCGATGGAAAAACGTTGTTACAGGTACGTTATGGTTACAGGTAAAACCGAAAAACCCACGAAATTCGACAGTTATAGTAAGCTAGGCAACCATAACTCGTGCACTGCAAGGACTAACACCCATGACATCAAAGATGGCATCATAAATCCATGACATCACATGTGTGGCTCCCTCTGTTTTCTTCACTACCCTAAGTAGGGCAGGTGCTTTTCTTCACTAACATTCTTGAACAAACAATTGAAAAGGTTCTATATTTGTGTACGGCAACCTTCTCCTATGTTCTTAGACAACTTTCTTAAAGGAATGGTTTGGTCAGAAATTTTTATTGTCCCTACGGGTTGGCCATGTGTTTTTATGCCTAAGTCGCTCGATTTTAGAAAAATTTCGTATGGACCTTACCTGAGTTTTCGTCCATTAAACACACGCGAAAACAGGCACCAGGGCGCTGCCATTTTGTGATAATCCTATCACTTGCCCCATCGTCCTAGCTGACCTGCTTTTGCGGCACTAAATCATATCCCCCGCCTCTGAGCCTGTCATCAGCAGACGCATACCGCCTACTTCACAACGCCAAAGCACGTCTCGTGTCAACAATCGCTGCGCTTCAGCTAATGACGTGTCACCATGGAAATGGCAGGACGCCTCTTTCCTCAATAAGTATAAACAGACCATTTCACAACACACAGCAGCAGATTTTCGATTCCATTGCTCTCTCTCTGTTACTTTGAGTATTCTGTGACTCGTTTCTCTGCTCTGGTCAGCTACCTTCGCCGCTTGTAGCCCGTGTGAACACCTGTACCATCGCTATAAATTATTTTAGTTTGTTTACCACACAATGGCTACAATAATGCCCTACATGTACGAGCCCGAGTATACCGAGGAGAACTACTGGAAAGGGAAACATGCGAAAACGATGGGGCTTTGGACGGAAGTTGGCAGGACGAATCGACGGATGAAGACACTGGACCTAGTCGCATGGACAGTGTTTCCACCTGGTATACATGCAATCGGTGCGCGCTAATGCCAACCGAGGACGAGAACTGCTGCTGCTGTGAAAACTCGGGATGTGTGGCCTACATTTCGGAAGGCGATCCACGGCCGCAATGCATCACCGAGCTGCTAGACTTCAAGGTAGCCTGCCTCACACGGTCCGTGTTGAGGATAATGATGGTGCTTATGCACGAACTTCGCGCAACTGTTCGTCCTCGTAATCCGAGTAAGTATACTCTGGTTGTGATGCCACTACTATTTCATGGTCGTCTCCTAGATCCAAAATTACAACTGCATATCATTGTAACGCATGAAAGTCGTTCATTAGTGTGCAGTGTCTAGATAGCATTTGTCCGAGCAGAAGGCCATTAGTTACAAGAATTGTCATTGACAACAAACATTTAATAAACGTATCTTGGTCATTTAAAAACAGTTTGTATCATTCTTTTTCACAGGTGGTACAGGCTGGTGGCCTATCGTTCCTTTACATGGTGGCTTCACGGGAGGCTTGGACACCGCGTTCGAAGAGTAATACCCGCCTGTGCCATAAGACAAACTTTCCCCAGTGACAGCGGTCAGTACAGGGGATTTTCCCTCGCTGTGCTGCAACCTGACCTGTACAATGTGTAAAGTTTTGTATTTTTGTGCCATCAAAATAACAAAATAAAACACCACATATATTTTAACAACGGTTGTTTTGATTTTTTAAATAAATCAAGTGCGTCTCCATTCAAGAGTCTGCCTGTGCCTTGCCTGCACGCCCACCGGCCCATGAGCGCTGCCATGGTGTGCTGTCAGGGGCGATAACGGTCAAGGCACCAAACAGCATGCACACTTCAAAAGGTATCCCACGCCCAGGGGCCAACGCTCACATGGCCTCCTCAGACCCTGTGTCTCCAGGCAGGCCTCCCCGGACGCTGGCCGCCCCCCTGCAATCCACATAAGGGTGTCTCCATTCAGCAGTCTTCCTGTGCCTTGTCTGCATGCCCACCGGCCCATCCACCTCCCCCACCCCATCAAAGGCAGTTCACACCCGGGGATGAGCGCTGCCACGGTGTGCTGTCAGGGCGATAACGGCCAAGGTGCCAAACACCATGTACACTTCAAAAGGTATCCCATGTCCAGGGGCCATTGCTCAAATGGCTTCCTCAGACCCCGTGTCTCCGGCCAGGACCCCCCCTCACACTGGCTGGCCCCCGGCAATCCACATAATACCACGACATACACACGTCATTCATTCACAAACACACCCTTGTTTCTAATACTTTATAAACCACTTGATGTGTCTCATGAGAACATCTTTGTGCTTTGCAAGTCAACTCCTGAACATGCTACCTGAGAACCACCGAGATCTATGCTAATCTGCTTGTCGTTGTGCTATCCGTGAACTTCTGTGACCGCTTCGAGCAAAACTCGTCAGTGTGCTACCTGTGGCCATCTACCTGTTCTCCTGCAACATACTGCTCGGCTTGCTGAATCCAACTGTTTGTTGGTCAAGGTAAGACCATGTATCCTAGTCATATTTCGTTGACTTTTAAATTTCTATCTATTTGCGAGTAGAGTACTCAATAGTGCTATGTTCATTGGTCTCATTGCTATTGACTTGAGTTTCAATTGTTATGCTATCAATAGATCTATTTATTTTCATCTGTGTCAATGGTCATCGAATTGCATCCTTCGGTGGTCCAGTCTATAATGTAAGCATGTTTCCTTCTCGTGCAAGACAGAACATCCAAGGGACGATTCACATGTTCATCATTTATACATTTCTGCAACTTATTCAAATACTAAGCCGCACATGATGAACTGGTATAGCTCCGGCGACCAAAACAAACCTTGCATTGAACATTGTATGGTTCATTTACTTTTGTATTACATTTTTATTCATCAAGATTGTATAATAATGTTGATACTTACTTTTCAGTATTTTCAACAATGCCTGCCTGTTCGATTAGCGGTTGCCCTTCGAAGACCCATGCTAAATCTGAAGGCACTACAATGCATGTATTCCCAAAAACTGTTGATCGAATAAGAAAATGGGTCAGACATTGCGGATATCCACTGGTTGAGCTGGAAAGTAGAGTCCAACAAGTCTTAGAGGACAAGAGGGGTGATCGATACCGCATCTGCAGCCGGCACTTTTCCTCGAACATGTACGCCACATCTTGGGTAACAAAGAAGAATAAACGGCGAACGACACGAAAATTTCTCGCAAAAGCTATTCCCACTCTATTCGTCCACATTCCGTCACTGGTGAGTCAAGTGTCTGGATTGAGCTTTAGGCCTTGCGGTAGTGTGTAGGTAGCTGAATGGATTAATTGATATTTTAGGTGTTGTGTCCCTTGTAATACTTTCAACATTGATATGAGTGTCTAGCTTTATGAATAATGACATTTATCAATATATTCTTTTTCGATTTCATAACCCACAAACTAAATCTATATATGGACACAGGGAACTGTGCTAGATTGCGCATTTTCAATAGCATTATTCTCAAGTATTCTGTCGCCTTACATGGCAATTTTTAATATTGGCATTTCATTATCAAACAATAATTTATCTTTACAACTGCTCGACTATCCCTTGAATCTGAAGCAAGAACATTCTACATCCAAGACGTGCTCGTAGTTAACAACCACTTCTAGCGCGTATCGGGTAATCTTACTTGGCTATTCCGCTACAGACTTGTTTTATGCATGCCAAGTAATAGTTTTTATGTATCGTGTAATTATTTTACTGGATGTTTGGTTAGTGCTTTCCAATTGATATACACCTTAGTTATCGTCCACTGGTGTTTGTTTTCAGTTATAATTAGTGTTATCCATACTAATGCAAGTACTGTCTTTCAGGGAGATGCTGAAGCGTCCACCACATTGACAACATCCCTAGATGTCCTTCAGCAGCACAAGGTATGGATACTGACAGCTCCATCGAACTAGATCATCAGAGCTGGAATACTTGTCGTTTGATTGTTCTACACAATGTTTCATTTGTGGTTAGCCATTGATATGTACCTGTGCGGTCGACCCCAAGTGTGTGTTATGTTTTCAATATTGTAATCCTTACTAATGCAAGTACTATGTTTCAGGCAGTTGATGGAGCGTCAACCCCTGCTCTTGGTGCGGAGCCTGACATTCAACTAATTCCAGGGGAAGTGGAAGCGGGACCATAAGTATACGAATCGGCGCAACAGCTTTCGGAAGTGCGCACTACATTTACAACATCCATAGATATTCTTCAGCAGAACGAGGTATGGATACTGACAGCTCCATCGAGCGTGATCATATAACGTGATTCCATTTGCTATACTTTCTTCCCTATTAACGCAAGTACTGTGTTTCAGGGAGACGACAGAGCTTCCTCTACAATCACAACATCCCTTGTAGGTGATGCAGATGTAAAGAAATCGGAGAAAAAAATCGATTAAATCGGTTCATATTTAGATATCCGTTGATTCTTTTAGACAATGCATCATTTGTGGTTATCTATTCATATGTACCTGTGCCGTCGACCCCAAGTGTGTGTTATGTTTACAATATTGAAAACCATACTAATGCAAGTACTGTGTTTCAGGGAGTTGCTGAGGCGCCCTCTCCAATACAATCATTCATGGCAGTCTATGCGGAGCCAGAGGTATGGATACTGACAGTTCCATCGAACTAGATCATCAGAGCTCGAATACTTGTCGTTCAATTGTTCTACACAATGTTTAATTTGTGGTTAGCTATTGAGATGTACCTGTGTGGTCGTCCTCACGTGTGTTTTATGTTTTCAATATTGTGATACATAGTAATGAAAGTACTATGTTTCAGGGAGTTGATGGAGCGTCATTCTGTGCTGTCTATGCGGATCCAGAAAATATAGTCGTTGCAGCGCAAGAGGAAGGGGAGACATGCGGAAACAAATCGGAGCAACAGCATGCAGATGTTGAAGTTCGAGTCAAGAAAGTTGCAAAGAAAAGAAACAAAAATAAGGTTAGTTGCAAAAAGTTCATAATTTTAGAAATTGTTTTGTGCTGGGGACTATATTATGTTTTTTTCCTGTCAATTGTACTATACTTTATCTTGTGTTTAAACGGAACATCCCTTTTCCAATCTGTCCTCTAGTTATCCGTGGGTGTACAAACTATACATACACAGACAGTGAAGCAAATGAGAGATGTTGCTTGCCAGACCATTTACACTATGGAGGAACTATTAATTCAGACGCGGCGTGTTGAGAGATCCTTATGTCCAATGGCCAGAACATGAATTGAATGTGTCCGGAGAATCCAGTAAAGTTTTATTGGACCATTGCTACAGTGCGACCGTACCACCACAAGAAGATGATATTGAATGTATTGAAGATAGCTCTGAAGTAGTCGCAGATCAATTCACACAATCTACACCCGCCAAAAAAATGCCACCCAAAAAGCTGTCGACATTGTTGTGTCCTCCCATCGATGTTGAAGTAACAGATGTTGAAATGACAGAGAATGAACCAGCAGCAGTATTCACCGACGCATCAGAACTTGATATCAGCGATATTTCTTTCAATTGTGGTGATATGTCCTCAACGATACAGTCCGAAACAACTTTGACGCCGGATGACAGTCTAATGAAAGAGGGCAAATACATAGTATTCGACAGTTGTTTGATGGATATTATAAAGATGCTGAAATGTGGGCATTCAGTTAGAGGGGAAGTATGTGGGAAGCCATTGATTCATGTGACTCCTCAAAAACAAGGCAGTATCGTCAAAATACATGCCGCCTGTAGATTAAATCATACGTTCTCATGGTCTGCACAACCGATGCTGGGGAAACTGCCAGCAGGCAATCTACTGTGTGCAGCTGCCTCACTTTTTAGTGGGTCCAGTTTTAGAAAGTTAGAGTCTTTCTTTCAGTTTGTGGGACTCCATTTCATTTCTAAAATGCAGTACTACAAATTCCAACATGATTATCTATTTCCGGCCATTAGTGATGCTTGGAAAATTGAACAATTGTCTCTAGAAAGTACTTTCGAAGGCCAACTATTCAGGCTAGCCGGCGATGGACAGTGCGACAGCCCTGGATTTTCTGCCAAGTACTGCACCTACCACTTTCAGGACATGGATAGTATGAAAATTGTGAGTTTGGTGGTCGTGCAGGTGTCCCAATGTAAATCCTCAGTGGCCATGGAGAAACTAGGATTTATAAAATCATTGGAATATCTACAATCGAGGGGAATGCACATCCACCTCATAGCCACGGACAGACACGTTTCAATAGCCAAGACAATGAGAGAGCAGTTCCCACATATTAAACATCAATTTGACCTATGGCATCTTGTTAAATCAATCAATAAGAAAATCTCGGCTGCAGGGAAAAAAAAGGTTTGGAAAGTATTTCACAGTGGTCCCAGTCTATCAGCAAAAATCTTTGGTGGAGCTCCAAAACTTGTGAAGGGTCAGTGGAAATCCTACTTGAAAAATGGTGGTCACTGATGCACCACTGTACCAACGTTCGCCGCTGGACAGAAAACCAACATTTCCACCATGTGAACATGGCCCTTTGTCCACAGAGGAGGCACGGAAGAAGAAGTGATTGATTCCATCTTCACCTACAGACAAAGCCATTGAGAAGATTGTTTTCGATAAAACTATCAAGAGATTTGAGGGGACTGACAGAATTCTGTCACACAGGAGGTTTGGAGGTGTTCCACAATATGTGCCTAAAGTACAGGCCAAAGCGATTGCATTTCGGCATACAGGGCATGAAACATAGGACTCTATTAGCGGTCTTGGCCCATAACGAGAATGTGTGCCGTGAACAATCTAGGACTACGGGAAATGTAGGGATGCCTCGCTACACTACAGGCTTTGCAAAAAGAAGTAAGAAATGGGTGGTGAAACCAGTATATGGGGAAATGGAGTTCGACTTTGTTAAAGGCCTTATTGTTACTGTACTAGAGAAGCACAGATATGGAATGTTGAGCGTTTCTGGGCACAGCACTGATGCATTGCCACTAAACATTGCCACTGTGCCATGTCCACCCAAAGCAGAGCTCATTGAGAAGTACAAATCCCGGTTTAAATCATTGTAATCTGATTGTCTTTTTGAAAATAATGTTATTGTACAGTGTACATACAAAGTATGCTAACCCTAAACCCTCCCTTCACAATCCTGGGTGGCGAACAACATCGGTGTCATCTTTGACTTCTCTCCCTATTCACCTCATATCGCTGACCTTGTGAATATGTGTATGTATATATTTTTGTTGCTGTAACTAAGTTTCGCAATCTCATGTAAATGCTGCGCACTGTTAACCGAGGGGAGGCTTGAGAATTGCAAATAATAAATCAAACAAACAAAGCTCACTTTCAACTCAACTCCTCGGGTACTTTATACTTTCCCTGACCTTCCCCCAAAAAGTCAATGTCTCCATAGTTATGTTTCTCTAGGGCTGCAAAGCTCGCGGACAACGAGGACAAAATTGGGGGCCTTAGAACGTGCCAAGCGAGGCGTTGCAGATGGGAGAGAAGCCAGTTCGCATTTGCACATTGAGGCCTAGTACAAAGATGGAGTCGAAAATTCAAGTTCTCACAGATGGCTTTACACGGGATGTTGCAAAGTAAGAATGTATGCTCATGCAGAGTGAAGGTCAGCGGCTTTGATTTTTTGCTTGCGGGCTGAAGAGGCCCGCGACTCGCACTGGCAGTATAAGGTTCTATTGTTTTTTGACCTTGAGAGACAGGGACCATGCCAAAAGCACTTCATTTGAAGGAGGGGTGCAATAACGTAAGAGACGATAAGGCTGAAAATTCTGAAACTAGACCGTGTTTCATGTTAGTTCAGTATATGAAAAATCGTTGGCAAAAACACAGTGGGATTCACGGACTGCATTACGCAGAGACACAATGGAAATGGCAAATATAATGTAAGTAACTCTTTAGACGCTTTTATACCGGAATGAAGAATTAATGAATGAATGAATGAAGAGCAAGTAAAACATTTGTGGGATCATCTTTCTACCGGGCACATGGGCATGCATGTGCCCATTCGACACGCATGTAGACAGTCGTTTCTCAGTGATTCAATGCAAAAAAAATCATTACATTGTGTGTTAACCTCGATTTATTTTGTTAGTTTTCGCATTGCTTTTAGAGCCGAACATACTCCATTGCACTATCCTCGCAAGCAAATAGTTTCAGCTCGGCCATAATAAATAAAATGAATAATAGTAATGAAGATCGGCTGGTGAGACTAATTTCAATTTTTATGTTTTCTAAATAGGTACATCCTACCGTACTGCTACTGCCACCTATTCCAGACCCCGGCCGATGGATTTTTTAATCGCCAGCTGCAGCTTCTTGTAAACAACTGCACAACGTTGACAATTTTATGGGACGATCGCCAAGGGCCCATATGCCCTTACGCAGTACTAGCGGCTAGAAGCAACATATCAACCTTTAAGGTGGCCTAGTTCCTAGTTGATGGAACAGCCTTGCGGTTCACCGTGCGACCAAAGTGCTTCTTTTAACGAAAACCAACACCCTGTGTACCATAAAGGAACAGCGCGTGACTCACGATAAACTTTAGAGGATTTGGGGATCGAGAGAAAAGAAAAGAAATTCCATTTCGATTTAGTATGCCAATTGCTGAATATTCTCTAAACATTTAATGTCAAATAAATGTACTTTACCAAATGTACCATATTGCTGTTTGATTTTAAAGTACAGTTTCATATTCCGAATTGTGGCGCGCTGTGTTGTGAGTTGATCTGTGTTGGTTTCGGGGTTCTGTGTGAAGTCACGTAGAAGACTGGGCGCGTTTGCCTACGCAGCACAGTAACGTCACGGAGAGAGGTGGGGAATATGAATGTTTTGATAATGTCAGGCTCAGGGGCGGGTGATATGATTTAGTGCTGCAAAAGCAGGTCAGCCAGGGCGATGGGGCAAGTGATAGGATTATCACAAAATGGCAGTGCCCCGGTGCCTGTTTTCGCATGTGTTTAATGAACCAAAACTCGGGTAAGGTCCATAGGAAATTTTTCTAAAATCGAGCGATTTAGGATTAAAAACACATGGCTGACCCATAGGGACAATAAAAATTTCTGACCGAACCATTCCTTTAACGGTTCACTCACATTATATGATACATATACCTATAGGGGAAGAGGAAAGCGTAAAACACAGCTCTGGTTTCTGTGCATGAAGATAATCAGTTATGTTATGAACAGTTTATGGTAATACTGCTGCTTTTTAGCTTACTTTAAATTCCCTTGCACATGGTCATGTTTGTATGCATTATGCTGTCTTTATGGTTTCTGTGCAGTAGGGTAAATATGTGGTTATAAAGGCAATGGTAGCTACTTCTTACATGTTTCACAGTGTTAGCCCTGTAGGCCTCATAAAATCAGGGACGTACACCAGCTTATTTCAAATGCGTAACAAACTAACAGGAAGTGTCCTCTCCTCCTCCCTTTTCCTTCGTCACATCCACTCGCAACGTTCTCTCGAGCGTCTTGCCTTAAAGAGGCAGTCCCCCTTGACAACACCCCAGACAAATGTCCTTGCAAGGGTTTTAACTTGAACTGTGCTAACCATGGCTCAACATTCTTCCACTAACTTCAGAGGTCTTTTGATGACTCTTTGGGGTCATCCGCGTAACTCTTGACTTGAGCCACTGTCAGTATTTTCAGTAGGAACCAACTGACGTAGAACCTGCGGTTCGCGAGCGACCCACTCCTCGTCATGCACATCATAGTGTTCAGGGTCCAGGTCAACTGGCGGAGGTCTTTCCTCCTCTCCTCTCCTCTCCTCTCCTCTCCTCTCATGCTTGAACAACAAACTGTTCCTGGTTACCTTCTTTAAGTCGCTCGCTGCTGTTACCATTGTTCTGTTGACAGCAACTACTTGAAGGGGCTCAGGTGCAAACTGTGAGTCTGTCTTTCTAGTCATGTTTTGCTGGACCCAAACCTTGTCTCCAACATGGAACTCCTTTTCCTGAGATCTCCTTCTGCCGTCTATTTCAGCTCTGGCTTTCTCCTTTCACTCAGCGTCCCTTTGGATGACCTCTCGGTCTGGTTTGGGCCTAGTTGTTGGGTTGTTGATGATTCTGGTCCTAACTTGGTATTTCATCATGAGTTCAGCCAGGGTTTTGTTGGTGGCTTCATGGGGTGTGTTGCGATAGTCTCTCAACATTCCACACAACGCCTGATGGAGGTCTGAACCCTCGATTGTGATGTTTGGACTCATGAGTGGTGCCTGATCCATGTTGTAGACGTGTCCCTGGGTTTCGCCTCTGGGCGCTGTTGAGTACATGGTGTCACCTTCCTGTACATGGATGTTGATGAGGCCTAAGCAAGAGGCCGTCTTGTAGCTCAGCAGGCATCGCCCTTTGGTTGGGCTCCTTATTACGTGGATTATGGTCGTTGTCGAGTGGTCACCATGGATGAGTTGTCTCTTGAATGACCCGACACTGTGTAGAGGGGTATCGGCACCCCATTGGAATATTCTGGAGGAGGTCTGCGTGAGTGGGGGTTTGTTTTGGATTTGTTCAAATTCCTTTCCCCCCAAAATGTTCACTGTGTCACCTGAGTCAATAAGGAAGCAGAATTGTTTGTCACAGATGTCAACTGGTATCTTTGGTGCTTCTCGCGTCTCACCCTCGTCCATGATGAAGTTCACAAATTCGTCCTGTGAGTATAAGTCGTATTGTTCACCCTCATAGTCTTGGTTGACTTGTGACATGGTTCGGTGATTTGGTTGTGGTGGAGGTGGACCGACATATTCATCATGAATCCGTGGGACCACGTCTTGTGGCTCGTAATCCTGGGGTTCATCTTCTGGATAGAGTTCTTCCACCACTCTTACATATCTCCTTGGCCCCTGTTGGTATGGGTGTACCTGGTATGATTGGTTTTGAGATGGCCGTGGAAACAATCTGTATTGTGGTGACGCGGCTGTTCGTGGCGTGGAAAACAGTCTACACTCTCAGCAGACAATTTGGAAGTGTCCTTCCCTGCTGCAATTCCTGCACTTTTGGGTGAGTGCAGGGCATGTTTCGGTGTGAGGGAAGGCCACCACGCACCTATAACACTGCCTTTGCATTCGTGGGGTCGATGCGTAGTTTGGTCCACTGGTCCTTTCACCCCCTCTGGCGTTGCCCGTGTGGACTGCTGCCATCACCTCACTTCTCTCCTAAGTGTTGTCGTGCTGGTCATCTGCGTTGCCTGTTTGTCAACCCTTTCGAGGATTCTGGCCATTTCGCTAACCTCTTCAATGGTGAGGGGCTTTTTGAGAAGCGTTTTTTTTCAGTGTGGGTGAGAGACACCCTTCTATTACTCTTAGGCAAATGGCTTCCTCTAGAGAATATGCGTGGAATTGGCAATGCGCCCCTTTAATTTGAATCCTTGTGATGAATTCACCCACGGTTTCATCAATGCGTTGCGTGCATTGGTTGAATATATATCTTTCATAGTCTTTTGTTGAGGGCTGTTATCAAGGCTGCGAAATCTGTGTGTTCTGCTAGCGGGATGGTTTTGATTAATGATTTTATTTCGGTACCAGCTGTGTTGATGAACATGCTGCATAGGCGTGGGGATGTCTCTTCGCCTGCAGCTGCTATACAATTGTTGGTCTTCGAACAATTCAACCCACCAGGGGCCCTTGTCTGCTTGCAGGGTCATGGAGAAAGATGGAGGCATGCTACACGCTGTGGCCATGGACCTTGATGGAGGCGTCGGAGGCGGTGGGGCCTGACCAGCCTGATCAGGGGAGGAACTCATGCTGGCGTGGGTGGTGGGCGCTTCTTGGTGGTCCGGGTTCCTTTAAGATGGGTGGTGCTTCTCTTCCCAGGACAAAGTGGAGTGTCGTGGGGCGGTTGTCACCTTCCACCTGCGGTGCAGGAGGCTTATGGTTGAGCAGCAGCTAATATTCTGAGCTACCTTTATTATGGTGGTGGGCTAAGGCACTATAGCATGGGTAGGCCCTTTCACCAACCTGTGAGTTGCCTGTGATGGCTTCTGCAGCAGGCAGCTTGTCGTGTTGCTCAGGGTAGCACGTGTGAATCTCCTCCTGTAACGTTGTTCTGGGAGTGGCACATGCCGTGGGCTGGCACCTGCAGTGCTCGTTGCTGTGTAAGGAGTAGGATTAATTCGCCAGTGTTCAGCGCAGGGACCGGAGCAGTCTGTTTGAAGGTGGGAGGAGGGGTGGGCTCTTAGATCTGAGCCGGACTGGACGTGTGGCGGGTTCGCTCACACGGACGTTCCGAGCGTGGCGCTCAGCGTCGGCTCTGCTGCTCAGAGGGATCGCTGTCTGGCAGACAGCAGGATTGCTGGTGTTCGTGGGCTGGACTAGCTCAGACCTGCAGCGGGATCGTTAGCACGAGGATGCTTGGCAACCCAGCAGGATCGCTGGCGTGGACAACGGCTGCACAGCAGGATTGCTGTCGCAGATGAAGGACGATGCTGGTGCACGGGATACTCCTCGTCGCCAAATGTTAGCCCTGTAGACCTCATAAAATCAGGGACGTACACCAGCTCATTTCAAATGCGTATTTATTTCAAACTCACAGGAAGTGTCCTCTCCTCCTCCCTTTTCCCTCGTCACATTTGCTTGTGACGTACTCTCGAGCGTCTTGCCTTAAAGAGGCAGTCCGCCTTAACACACAGTACCCGACTCTCTAAAACAAATGCATTGATATTGTCACTATGTAACATGGAAAGATTTTGAAGGTTACACTTCCATGAGCCATGGTGCAGACAATGGCTACGTTTGCACATGAGTTCCTTCATATACACTGAAAAAGTGTGCAATACTATGGTGTGTATAGCAATGCATTCCTCCATGACATACTTCTCTCATGATATTTCTTCCAATATTCTTTTATAGTTTTCTGCCACCATTACAATAACAATCCCTTGAGGCTTCCAATGAAAAGTAAATGCACATGTGATGTCATGAGTGATGTCATGAATGAGATTTGTGATGCCGTTACTCCTTGCAGTGCACACTGGTGGCACGAGTTATGGTTGCTTAGCTTACCATAACTGTCAAATTTTGTGGGTTTTTCGGCTTGACCTGTAACCATAATGTCCCTGTAATAACGTTTTTCCATCGAATTTCATAGGTTTTTGCTAGTGCAACTTAACCATAACGTCCCTTTAACAATGTTTTTGTTAGTGAATTTCATAGATTTTTATTAGGGTACTGTAAGCAGAAAGTTGCTTTAGCATACCGTATTCTGTAAAGAGGATAGGTATTTGGTATGGCAATATAACCATAACATCCCGTTAACAACGGTTTGTTACGGATTCCTTTGCTGCCCTCATGATAAACGTGTGGAAAGGGCACATTTTCTGTTGTATGTATCCATTTGCACTACCCCTTACTTTTCTAAATAGAGTTGGTGTATCGTCCAATTACAGATTTACATAGTAAATGTTGTTTAGTGTTTCAGGAGGCTCTTTTTTCTGTTAACAGTGCATGATAAATCTGTACCGCACACTACTGACCGAGATAACTACAGATTAGCAATATGAACATTTCCTAGGGACACTGAACCTAGTTGTCGTATGTGCAATCACACTGCAGCTGTCCGTAGGACTCCATTAGTGGCCGCATGTCTGCATCTTCGAATGTACTGGTAAGTATTTGGGGAAGGGCACGTGTTTCCGTTCCACGCCGAGACCCATGCATAGGTCATCCAGTTTATGCTGGTAACACCGCCCCTGTCGCTAGCCCTACGGATTCATGCAGTAGGCTACCGCATTTAAAGTACTGCTGCCGACTTCCTGGGTGGCTTTGAAAACCTACCAATAGGTGGCTAAAGTATAACGGCCACTGGTAAACAAGGAACAGCAACCTGCAATGTCACGTGGGCGTGGTAAATGTTGCATTACTTTGATTTATCTGCTGGTTGCCTTTTCATGACCCGTTAAACAGATACATTGTGAGTGCACTCAGCAGTGTGACTGAAAGTATCAAGAGGTCGCCTGCCGGTCGTGCAGTTGAAGAAAACATGGAACTGCAGATGGGACAGTTTGTACTAAGTCTGCAAAATGGCAAAGCTTGTGCACCTTCCTCATGCACATACTCGTGCATGTAAAGGCAAATAATAAAACAGAACATGCAGGGCGCAAACAATCCTACTAGTTGTTAGAAAAGCACTTTAGCTGCATGGATCGCACACAATAAATGGCTTCCTGCTGCACATAATGAAGCTGTGTTTCCTGTTGTAAACATTCTTGTATTCTACAATGTATGCATATCCGTGAATGCTACCCCTAACACGAATGGCGTAGCATAAAGTGGTGATACTGGATGTGACGACAACTGAAATGAAAGCACAGGGGACCAGTGGGCAGGCTACTGCCCTTCCAACAATTACTTATCCTACTTTCATGTAGAGCATAGCCCACAACTGCTACGGGCAACAAGAAGGGCAACAAGAAGGGCACTCCTGTAGGGGAGTGGTGCTCTAAAACAACCTTAGCAAACCATGTGCCACACTACAGACCCTTACCGGGCAAACGGCATTGTATTGTCCATGTACTGGAACAAGCTACTGTAAAGAGGCAAGGTACTTCGAAGTGCGTGGGAACGGTCCTTACGGGAGCATTACAATGACTGGCGCCTATGTACGTGAGGGCCACCCAATATTTCTGTCTCCTGTCACGTCCCCTATAGTATCCAGGTAGGTGCTGCCCCTTCTGTACCTGACCTTTGCTGTCATTCCTTCTGTGGCGTGTGAGAACAGTGTGATAAATGGAAATGAACTGGGAAAGGAACAAAAAGGTAAATAACAAAATCACCTTGGACAGATCAACAACGAAATTGCCAATGCACACACGCACGGCTAGATGTGTGGCAGTGTGGGAAACACTGTAGTGGAATTGGTTAGAAAGGGGGTCGCTGTACAAATAGGTTTGTTTACATGTTGCAGAGCGTTTTCAAGAGAGTCACAGCGCAACACTAACTACAAGTATGAATACTTTCAAGAAGGGCACCAAACCAATGTAGATGTGGTGTACAGCAATGGGATGGCTGGCATACTAAGATGAACGTTATAGCCGACGAAAGGTATTCGTGCTGTGAACCGTCATATTCCCAGGGACAAAGTATGTAATTGGCACATGTCAAAGAAAGGCAAAAATACACTTCTTTGCAATGTACCACGCTGTCTGCATCCACGGACCAAACAGAAAATGACGCTCCCACATCAGTGATTGCATAATGCGGTAAAAACGTATGCAAAAGATCGGAAACAAACGCATTAACTGGGCAAGTGCCTCCTTCATCACAAACGACACTGAAAATCGTTCAACATGATGTGCAATTTTCCCTGCACAATCAACAACAATAATATCGGCATGATTGCTTGCCACCAAAGTGTCACACAGAGAAACCAAAATCAGGCACTTCATTGTAGCTACTCCATAGCACTACACATTCACATCATAGATTGCAAAATGCGTAGCCACTGCACAGTGTTTTCCATTCACTTTCGGTCAATGTATGTCGGAATCGCCTAACACCTGCACGCTGTGCCTCGTGAAAAACACAGCCATAGTCGCACCCTCTGCATTTCTGTCCAGAAATCCACTGTGTAGCACAGTCTGTCCGTACACACCACACCCACAAACTTTGTTACCCTATCCCGTAGAGTCTGCAAGCCCATTTCTATGAGCGTCATCTGCAAAAGGGGCGTATTTAACACGTGCCACCCTGCAACTATCGCAATATCGCTGACTTCTCATGCTGGGCACACGCGGGAGTGGAGGAATAACTTTGAACCAGGGGAGTGGACGTCGTTAGTTGTGCTGGCTCTGAAACTATCCTTTGGGGTCTTTGTGTTTTTTTTATTTTTATTTAAAGGTGCTTCCCTATAAACACTGTTTTTATACGTAAATGTATGTTTTCAACATTAGCTCACATTCTTACAATAGGCTCTTAAGTGCAGTGTGTAGTTTGCGAACAACACGTCATTGCCACTGTACGACAAAGACATGCCATTTGTTGTGAAAAGGTGTATGTATCGTGAACCAATGTTCTCATTCTCAGAGTAGAACATCCCAGCAGCACTTAAAAAGTCACACATGCTTCTGGTAAGGAGACCCCTTCCGACCTCTGGCTGGCGACAGGAATCATTGAAAGACTTCAACACCATTCTTGGGGGTATACATGAGAAAAGCACCTTGACAGTAGGAAAAAAGCGCTGCACTGCTTTCATCATAATCTTCAGTTGATGGAACACATGGGAACAAGGCATGTAACCCATAAAGAAGGCTCCAAAGTGCATGATCACTACATGTACAGTTGACGAAGGGGCCACGCGTCGACATTCTATAAGCAGTCTGCCTAAACAGCATGATTCGACACTACTCCACAAAGCGTCCACCCCCTCCAAACTGAAATTGCCAGACGTCTTCTTGGAGGGCATACATGCACAGATCTTCCCCAAAGCCATCACCCACGACGAAAACTGTACGTCTTCCCACGTTTGCAAGCCGCAGTACACAAAGTAATGGGGAAAGTGAATGCCTCCCTTTCCTGTGACGCACACCTAAAGCACCATATTGGCCAAAGGCCATAGTCCCATTTCTATTGGCCAGCATGCTCACAAACGCAGAATGTGGCACGTGCCTTTGTCCAAGTACCGCCAGGGCCGCGCCCCAGTAAAGCAGGGGGAGTCCTTCCTACTGGCGTGCTTTCCTCTGACGCACAACCTGAGCAGCACATGATAGGACAATCGCTACAGTCCAATTTCCATAGGCCCGCATGGTAAGGAGCGTCGAATCTGGCACTTGCGGGTCCCCAAGAACGTCAAGGGCCGGTCCCCAGTGCAGCAGGAGTCCCTCTTCCTATTGCTGTACATCCTAAGCAACTCATTGACAATCCCCACAAGTCCCATTTTCGTGGTCGCCACCCCGCAAACTCCCTACATGTGACTTTTGTGCTGCATGCGGTCGTGGGGGGAATAACTTGCAACCAGAGCAGGGGGAGTTCGTATAAGGAGCAAGTCTTTAGAGTTTTTTTTGTGTAGATCCCTCTACAAAAATACCTTTTTTGTCTGTTCTTAGTAGCTTTTGTGTTTTCTTCTATGCACATTAGTTCAGTAAACTCTTCACTGCATCCTGTAGACGAGCAAACAAAACTGCATTCCCAATGGATGACAACAAAATGCAATTTTCTTGGAAAAACTCAGCATTTCCACAAGTAATAAGGTCATTGTTGCAGAAGAACATTCCACGAGTGGACAAAAAAGTGTACATGCTTCTGTTGAAGAGACACCTTCCTTTGTCTGGCTCAGAACAACATCCACGAGCAGTAGGCTATACTCTTCGCGGTATTATAAATGAGAAAAGAACCTTAGCGGTCGTAAAAAGTGTCCTCACGACATCCAGCAACCTCCTGACCGAACAAATGTAAGCAAGGCAGGTAACCCATATGCATGCCACCGTAATTAATTACGATAACATCCACTACTGGAAACGCGGCAAGGTCTTTGCAAAGTGCATGCATATCGACGAAATGGCACTCATACACAGTGTTCCACAATGCGTCCACTCTTTCCAAACCAAAATTGCAGTCAAAGTTTCTTTGCAGAGCATAGTTGTGCAGATCTATTACAAAGGGATCACCTACAGTCAACACAATATATTTTGCCATGTCAGCCACCCTCAGTACGCAGAGTATAATGTGCAACCGTTTCACCTCCCCTTCCTGTTAACCAAACCCACACTACCTGATTGGCTAATCCCCACACGTCCATGGCAATTGGGCAAGGTGGTGTAAAGGGCAGATTTTGGCATGTGCGCCTCACTAAAGTAGTGCGTGGGCTGCACCCCTGTAAAACTGGAACAGTCCTTCCTTTTGCACCATCTTCTCTGCAGCTCTACTTCATTAGGTTACTGGTAAACAGGCACACACGCATCCACCAATCGCATTAAAGCCGCCATCATCAAACACTGTCACTGCTGTACAACGCTTGAAATGTACCGTTACACATTTACAGTACAAATGTCGTGCCATTCCAAAGCACGTCCACTACAAAGGTTCAATGAAAGTATGCACGTTTTCTCCATCCGCATTCATCCACACCCAGGATGTGGCACGTGCCATCCTGAAAGTACTGCGTAACCCGCTACCTTTCCGTCATCGGGGGGATGGGTGCTAAACAATATGAAACTGTGCAGGGGATTCAGTCTTCCAGCGTATATATGTATAAAGTGTTTTTTTTTACGTGCGTGCGAGCAATCATTTTTTTTCTCTCCATATGCATTTGTTTGCATGTCCTCCCATTTTTACAACATTCTGGTCAATGCTTCTTGTAGAGTGTGAAAGAAAACGGCATTGCCAATGGCGATCAAATAAATGCCATTTCTACGGAACCACTGCATATTTTGCGACCTCATGATCTCATAGTGGGTGGAGAACATGCCAGCAGTCTGCATGAACTGACGCATAATTATTTTTATAACACACCTTCCGACCGCTGGCTGGCAAAAAATTACACCGTTATGGACCCACACTGCTCTTGATGTTATGCATGAGAAAACCACCTTGGCAGTAGGAAAAATATGCATCACTGTGGTCAGCAACCTCATCAGTAGACGGATTAATAGTCCACACGACATGTAACCCAAATGTGCACTTCCATGGTGCACCACGACACAGTCCACGTTTGTGATGGATGCCACATATCTGCAAAGATGAACAATCCCGCCAAAACTGCAGTCACCCTGACAGGCCCAGAAAGCGTCCACTCCTTCCAACCCGAAATTACCAGCAACGCATCTTTGCACGCAACACCTGTTCAGATGACGCACAAAGGTATCACCGACGATGAGCAGTGTGCGTATCTCCATGTCGACCACCCTCACGACACAGTATTGTGACGAAATGGTACCGCCCCTTCCTATGAATCACACCCTAAACTCCTAATTGCCTATTTCCCACAATTCCATTTCCACCGTTCTCATAATGGCAGGATGGGCACGTGCGGTTTCCCATTTACAGTGAGGGCCACGGCGCAGTAAATCTCTGACAATACTTCGTCCCTTTGCACAGTCACTTTTTGCAGCACTCCCCCAACTGGGTGTCGTCACATTTGAAAACACGCATGCACCAATCACATCCAAAACCTCTGCATTGCACACTGTCATTTCTATACACCACTCCTTATTTACTGTTAAACACTCAGTACACATTCCGTTTGATTGCAAAGCCCCTCCACCAGAAATTTCTGCTAAAGGCGGCCCTATTGCAGCATCCACAAACATCCTAACACACCCCCAGTACACCTTTAGCTATGCACACAACATTGCAACCCTTTCCACACCCACCACAACACTACACACATCCAAGCAAGCGACCATGTGGGCACCTAACATTATGCACAAACGTTACATACGTGGCGGCAGTTCTACCTATCTCCCCCAAACCATAAAACACCCATTCACGAAAATGTATCACACTTAGCAGAAGCCACAAACATAGCGTAGCCTGCACCACCCCTACGCACTACCATTCACACGCTATTGTGTCACTGCCAACCTATGCACACCACCTTCACAACATTGGCCCTACTTCAATAAATCTGCACACAGAATAGTAATCAACCACATATAAGCTGCCCTTCAACCATACCCAGTTCCATACTCACATTATGTACGCACTGCACCCTGTAGCCACACTACCCAACTTCTCACTGCACCATATCCTGCCGCACACCAAATACTGTAGCATGTTCCAACTATCACCACAACCATAGAATGCACAATACACACTTTGCAACTCACTTGTGCTGCTGTAGCACGTCGACAATGTGCTCCACATGCATTCTCCAAATATCACCACCCTGTGCCTGATACACTGCCAAACCTGCATTGCTCCAGTGGGTCTGCTCCTTGCACACATCCCCCCCACCATAATTCAACAATACATGTCAGCATATCACCAACTACCACTATGCACATATGCACCGCTGGCACAAGCACTCCTAACCAACCTCGACACCGCAATGGACAAACACATCATTACACACAACTGTTACCATAATGTATAAACATTACACTGTCTCCGGCACTCCTACGCCCTTTCATTCACATACTATTGTCTTACCTACTTCTACTAAGAAAGGATTGTTTCACTGGCAACGTAAACACCATGTTTACAACATTGCCCATACTGCAAGCATTGTGCACACAGCACACTATCCAAGCACATATAGGCTGCCCTTCAACCATACCCTGTAACATACTGACAGTATACAACCCTTACACCTATTGCCCACACAGCATGACTTTTCACTGCAGCATCTCCAACCACAGGGCACCGCCATGGAGCTATGCAGTAACAAATTGCAACAGTTACCATAATGTACAAACAAGACACTCTCTCCTGCATACCTGTGCACTTTCAATCACATACTATGGGCATACCCACTACCATTCACAAAGTATTCTGCCACTGCCAACCTACCCACATTCAGTTTGCAGCACTGACGCTACCGCAACCAATCTGCACACACTGCAATATGCAAGCACCACCCTGTACTGGATGCAGACTCAAACACGCCTTCCTCCGATGTGTATGTTGCAGCCCTATGCTGCTCAGTACATGCCCTTCAGCCTACGGGCTTCGGCCATGCACCCAATAGTATAATCCTTCCACAGACCCACCGCACCTTCATTCACCCATGCATGCCTACATGTGCCCAACTACCGCATTCCATCATCAGCGCACCACCATCCGCGGTCCCACCCAACCTAAGTCATGTGCAATTCACTCCCCATCTGCAAATGACCTGCCACCACTCACCACGAAAAGAGTTTGCCGCAAACAGGTCACGGCAGAAGCTAAGGGACTGTTACAACTGCTGCCACCAATCACCACAGAAAATACTAGCCTACATAGGTCACATACAAACCCCTTCTCACTCCCCCAGCCATTTCCTCCCTTATTGCCGCCAACACAATGTGTACGGTACATTTTCCAGACCCTTCTGCCGCCGCACTGTCCTCCGATACACCATGGCGGCTTTCCCAAAAAATGTTGACGCACAGCGCGCGTCCCTCCAGCCAGCCACCGGCCGCTTCCAAACTTCTCTGACACCAAGCCGTACCGCGATCCAATGACACTTCTGTCTGCGGACCGAACAGGGAAATGGGTCAGCCGAGCAGACCCAGATATCACACATTTTTTGGGACATACATTTCAGTGTTCTGCAAGAAAATGTACCGGTCCGATTTCCACCGAACACACAAAAGCACGCTTTCTGGCCCAAGAAAATACATCCAGCCATTCGACCTGAAGCTGTGCGCAAAGTTTTTCCCCATGCAGTTTATGGGTGAAAAAAAAAGTTTTGGGAACCCCCTATAATTTCCCCCGGCACGAAACCTCACCCAACTTGGCCAAAACATTCGGAGCCACCCATATACTTTTTTTTGCAAAGGTTGGTGAGGATTCATCCAGGGGGAGCAAAGTTATAAGCCACCGGAAAAAAGCGCTCTTCCTATGAGTTTAGCAGCTTAACCATAACTACACGCCTGCCACCGCGGGCCGTGTAATATATACACAAAAATAAAGGGAGATGAGGCCGACACCCAATATTCCCCCCATGGGTGGCTTAATGCCCGACCGATACATCCATGTGCTATTGTAACATCATGTCAGTTTTACCCAACTGAGACGAAGAAGACCATCCGGGACAAAGATTAACACGAATGCAAGTACTGAGAAGAGTTGGCCCCAAAGCTATGGAAGTCTGGTAGCTGTAGTCTATTTTGGTAACCAGGAACCAACTCCCCTCCAATAGCACAATTTTTTCGCATGGGGGGGAGGAAAGGGGGAAAACCAATGATGTGGCTCTCCTGACAGCCTCCCTGAAGATTGATAGAGACATGAAAGCGCTTGGAGGAGAACAGCAACTGAAATGCAGCAGGTATTCGAAACTGGGAACTAGATCTATCTCAGAAGACGACGGTGGTGTGCCAGCGGTATCCGTGGATACTACGCCAATTTGCGGTTACCTGAACAGGCAACAACCTTGTGTGGTGATTGCAGGCAGCCTTCATTATGGCATGACAGCTCTAGCAGCAATTTCTTTCTGTGACGAGTGGTGGCAGGCTGAATTGCAGAAGGGAAGTGCATTCCACATGACATGAACATTTAAACATAGCATGTACTATGGTGTGTGGTACTTCCGTAGCCCCTTTGATGCATGGCTGGAGCCCTTGCACTGAAAAGTATGTCTACTGGTTGAAAAGGTATGTCCACTGGTTGCAAGTAGGTGTCACATTGTTGCTTTTTGTGTGCGGTTTGGCTGCATTGCACACATTGTTGATAGCATGGGTGTGGTGATTGTGAGAACATACGACAGTTGTCGGTGTATGGGTGGGGATGCTGCAGTGAGCAGTCCTGCAGTGTCTCTACTGGTTGCAGTGTTGGAATAGTGTCCATATAGAAGAGGATACGGTTAAACTGGTTCTTATATGTGCTTCGGTAGTCTGCATTGCGCAGACTAGTAAGTGTTGTAGTGCACTATGCAGTATTGGTTGTATGCACGTACTACAGTGTTGGGAGCAGGACCAGTGTTGTGAAGATTTTGTTGTTTGATCGGCATTAATACAATGCTTCGTGAATGGAAGTGGGCAGCAGTGCCAAACACTGTGGTATATTTGTGCATTATGATAAGTGGAACATGTGTGCTTGTGCTTTATGGTGCGGCGGTTGGGTAGAAGTGCTGGTCCCTATGTTGCCTTTATAAAATCTGGCACATGGCTACATGGTCGCCTGCATGGCTCTGTTATGTTGTAGTGGGTGTGGGCAAGGTCTAGACTGTTGGGTGCATGGCCAAAGGCCTTAGGCCTTGAACCCAACAGTCTAGGTCTTCACAACAGCCACCACAACATAATGCAGCAATGCAGTTGTAACTCTGCATGTCTTCGAAGGTGGGAACCTTTACACAATGGTTGTGGAGGACATTGTAGACTTGGTAGAACAGCAGAAGTGAGCTGCTATGCGTACATTAGCATATGGTGTAGGTCATTGCACGTGTTGCACATTAGGGAGTCACATGTGATCATTTGCTAGGATTTGCCCTTCATAAGACCCTTCAAATGTTGCGTTGGATGCATGGCTGGAGCTCTTACACCGACAAGTATGTCCACTGGTTGCAAGTAGGTTTGACATTGTTGCTTTGTGTGTGTGGTTTGGCTGCATACATTATTGGTTCACTGGGTGTGGTTATTGTTAGAACATTTTACAGTTGTCGGTGCATGGCTGGAGATGCTGCAGTGAGCAGTGCTGCAGCGTGTCCAGTGGGTGCAGTGTTGGAATACTGTTCATATAGAACAGGGTACGGTTGAAGTGGATCCAATTTGTGCTTGGGTAGTTTGCATTGAGCAGATTAGTAAGTGTTTTACTGCACTCTGCACTATTGGTTGTATGCAGTTACTTCTTATAGTTGTCGCTGCATGGGTGGAGATGCTGCAGTGAGCAGTGCTGCAGCGTGTCCACTGGGTGCAGTGTTGGAATAGTGTACATATAGAAGAGGGTACGGTTGAACTGGTTCTTATATGTGCTTGGGTAGTCTGCATTGCGCACATTAGTAAGTGTTGTCGTAAACTATGCAGTATTGATTCGATGCACTTACTAGAGGGTTGGGAGCAGGACCAATGTTGTTTGGTTGGCAGTAATAGAATGCTTTGAGAATGGAAGTGGGTAGGGGTGCCAACCAGTGTGGTATGTTTGTGGATTGTGGTAACTGGAACATGTTTGCATGCATCGCTGTATCATGGGGCGGCGGTTGGGTAGAAGTATTGGTGCCTATGTTGCCTTTGTGAATTCTGCAACCTGGCAACATATACGCCTGCATGGCTCTGTTATGTTGTGGTGGGTGTTGGCAATGCCTAGACTGTTGGGTGCATGGCCAAAGGCCATAGAACGTAGGCCATGCACCAAACAGCCTAAGCCTTCACCCCAGCCACCACAACATAATGCAGGAATGCATTTGTAACTGCATGTATTTGAAGATGGTGACTTTTACACAATGGCTGAGGAGGGCATTGTCGACTTGGTAGAACAGCAGAAGTGAGCTGCAATGTGTAGATTAGCATATGGTGTAGATCATTGCACCTGTTGCAAATAGGGAGCCACATGTGACCATTTGCGTTTGCTGTGGTTAGGCCCTTATAAGACCCTTCCTTTGGGAAGTGCTTTAAGATACTGCGGCATGAAAGGAAGTGCTCAACAGCACACATGTAAAATATGGCCAATGTACACAGGCACCTACATACCGTTCAGCACACCCAAAGCTATGCAGCCATGTATGCAAATATGTGGCCAGGGTGAAAGCTGGCAGGCTCAATTGCAGATGGGGAGTGCATTGCACATGACATGAGTATTTAAACACAGGGTGTACTATGGTGTGTTCTCTGCGGTGAGGGCCTAGCGCCTTGGATGCATGGCTGGAGTGGAAAGGGAAGAAGGACTGTCCCTGCTTTACTGGGGCGCGGCCCTCACTGTAGCTGGGAAAGTGCACTTGCCACATCCTGCCCTTTTAAGCATGGTGGGCATGGAAATGGAACTGTGGGAATTAGCCAACCAGGTGTCGAGGGTGTGCCTCACAGGAAGGGCTGGTACTATTTTTCCCCCCATCAGTCTGTGTAGTGAGGGTGGCAGGCAGTGATGGAGAGATGCAGAGTCCTAATAGTGGGTGGTACCTTTGTGCAAGATCTGTACAGGTATGCCGCGCAAAGAGGCATGGCTGTTAATTTTGTGTTGGAAGGTGTGGAGGCTTTCTGGGGCACTGTCTATGAGGGCAATTTCGGCGGTATGGTTGACCTTTGCAGATGCGTGGCCTTTGTTGGTACTGTTGATGTTGTCGTACTGCATTAGGGAGCTCTACATTTGGGGTATATGTCGTGTGGACGTTTGCTCAGTCGCCTAAAGAAGTTGATGGAAGTAATGCAGATTTTTCCCACTGCCAAGGCTGTTTTCTCAAGCATACCACCAAGAGGAGCATGGGACCATGCCGGTGTAATTTGTCCCGAGCCAGAGGTCGGAAGGTGTTTCATTAACAGAAGCATGTGTCAATTTATGTCCACTGCTGGGATGTTCTCCACCGACTATGACATCCTTAATGAGTGAAATTTGCACTTGTTCCATGCAAATGGTTTTTTTTATTTTACCAACATTGGCAATGCGGTTTTGTTTTACACTGTGCAAAAAGTGTCTTTGTAAGCATTTAAAAAATAAATTAAAAAAAAAACAACATCTTTTCTGAGGGATCAATAAAGACCCAATCCCCTAACCTGTTTAACACTTCTTCCACTCACCCCCCCACCCTTCCTAGCATGATAACTCTGCAGATTCCGTTGTAGTTTTATGCTTAAACATGCAACATCCGGCCCTTTTCAGGATGGTAGCCATGGAAATGGGACTGTGGAGGCAAAGGGATTGCTCAATAAGGTTTCTGGTTGTGGTGTGTATGGAAAAACGGTGGCAGAAGGTCTCTTTGTACAGAGAAATGCAGAAGACTATGGTGAAGTGTGCAAGCTAAGGGGCAGACATCCTTTTGTATGCATGCACTGTATGTACTTGTTTAAAGTTGCTAACATACACTTAGGGCCTCATTACACGGAAGGCGGTAATCCAGGGTGCTATTAGCACCCTGGACCATGCCGGTAAATTACCGGCACCGCCTTGGTGGAAAGGGGAATTACCGCCCTATTCCAAGGTTGGCGGGGCGGTAATTCCCCCTTCCACCTTTGCCCTTCCCCATTCCCATTTTTGCCCCATAGGGCATAATGGGAATGGGGAAGGAGCTAATTACGGCACCGCAATTTTGCGGTGCCGTAATTAGCACCAAGGTCCCTTAGCGGGTTGGTTTTTAACGCCTGCAAAAAGCAGGCGTTAAAGCACCAACCCGCTAAGGGACCTCGTAGTAAGGCGGTAATGGTTAACTGTCACCGTTACCATTAACGGTGGCCGTTAACCATTACCGCCTTCCGTGTAATGAGGCCCTTAGTGTTGCTTTTCTGCAATCATTATTCATAAGTTTGCAGTAAGTGGGGTGCTGCGGAAAAATATTTTATGAAGTGTACAAGGTAAGTGGCAGGGATCCTGTTACGAATGCAATGTGTGTATAATATCATATGATGTGATATTGTATGATATGCCATTTATACTGTGCATATACACACGTTTTTGAAGGCGTGCCGAGGCAAGGGCGGGGGAACAGAGGGGAGACAGAGACAACAAACCTACTAGGCCAGGTGTCACTCAGATCGCCCAAGTGCATGGGGAGGAGAATGTGCAGTACATGGGAAGAAGAAACAATGACAATAAGTAAAAATATGTCCCGATGGTGGCAAGTGCAAGGATAAGTGCAGACATCAGGTGGTGGTGGAACTGTTAAGAATACAGAAAACGGACCCCAAGTGCGGTGTTTGCCAGAAAGGCAGTGCAGGGGTGCGACTGGCACGGGTTGGGGGTTGCCTGGGCTCGAGATCAGAGGGTGGCCAGGTAACATGTGCAGAATCAGTTTCAGCCAGAAAGTCAGCATGGGATAGGAGGAGAAAAAGCAGAGGCAAAGAGAAAGGTTTTGAGGTGCTTCCAGAACCGGCGATGGTTCTCCTCAAGTTTCAGGGAGGCAAGGAAACTGTTGCAGAGGGAGGCCCCACCCAAAGAAAGAGATCTACCACCAACAGGTGGCGTGCTGAAGCGAGTGACCCTGAGGGAGTTGGAGGCGGATGAGGGAAGAGGTTGAGCACAGAGATATTTAGGAAGTGAGAGTTGCAGGTATTGAGGCCCAAAGCCCAGAAGGCATTGTGCATAATGCAGAGGGTTTTGACCTTATTCTTCCCAGCTACTGGGAGCCAATGCAGACATTTCAGTCCCGGAGAGACACGATCCCTTGGCTTGAGGCCAAGCACAAGGCGCACAGTCATCTTCTGGATGAGTTGCAGAGGGCAGAGAGTACAAGCAGGTAGATTTAGAACAAGGCTGTTGCAATAGTCTAGCCTGGAGAGATCTACAGCGGTGGAGACAGTGAGCTTTTCGGATGTTGCTTTAGGTTGGTAACATACATTCAGTGCTGGTTATGGTGCCATATTTTTACGATTTATGTAGGAGATGCATTAGTGGGGAAACAAATTCATAGTATTGTCGGAAGGAAAGAAGAAAGTTCCTGTATCGATAATACAATGGGTGATATGGGTACATGGAAATGTTGGAAGCATATACAATTGACGTGACACTTGGATGGGAGAAAAACAGTAACCTTTTTAAGAATGCAATGGACGCTCACTGACAGATACCATGCGCACAGGCACTTAGAGTTGTAAACATACTGCAGAAAAAGTTTTCATACCTCCACTTTGTGGTTATGGGTGCTCATGTGGATGAATGTCGATGCAAAAATCTTGCATTCTTTTACTGAACTTTCTACTGGACGTGCTATCCAATGACACGACACTTGGAGGCTTAATGTGCAACGGTACATATGAAGTCTTGTACAGAAGTGACTGTTAGATGCTAACGTCTTGGATGCCATTGGTGGTTGCGTGCGTGACTATTTAACAGTACCCAATGAAGTAGTGATGGACAAAAAATAGTGGAAAGGGAAGGAGGACTGCTCCTGCTTTACTGGGGCGCGGCCCTTGCGGTACTTGGGGAAGCGCACGTGCCACATTCTGTGCTTGTCACCACGCTGGCCAATGGAAATGGGACTGTGGGGATTGTCCACTCAGATGCTCAGGGTGTGAGTCACAGGAAAGGGCAGCAATATTCTTTTTCATTACTCTGTGTAGTGAGGATGGCAGGCAGAGATGGAGAGACCCACTGTTTTGCTAGTCGGTGATGCCTTTGTGGAAGATCTGTTCCAGTATGCCGTCAAAAAGGCTTTTATGGCAATTTTGATTTGGAGGGAGTGGAGGCTTTGTGGTGCTGTGGCGATGTGTGCAATTTTGGTGTTGTGCTTGCAGAAAGTCGACGAGTGGCCACTTTCGCATGGTGTGGTTGTGCACTATTGCTATGCTTGAGCTAAAACATGGCGCTGGTGCGCAGTGTATTCTGGGAGCACTCAGAGCCATAATGGATATTTACTTCATGCCGCAGTGAAAAGCTGTACTCATTTTGCTGAGAGCTGGATTTACTTTGCTGAAGAAAACATGCTTTCCAAACCTGGTATGCAGTCAAGGACATTCTGGTGGGAAAGCTGGCTTTGTTATGTCTTGTTATGAGTTATGGGACTGTTTTCCGTGGCGCTTGTTTTTAGAGGAGGGAAGCGCTTTGCTCCTTGAGGTTACTGTCGGTTGACCCAGCTGGCAACCAACGGTTGGTGGCCCATCAATGCGCAAGTGCATTTGCCAGAAGGTTCGAGAAATTACCACCCCTTTTTGAGGAGTACATATATGCGGAACCCCTCAACGGTCAGACGGGACAAGTACAAAGACCTCAGTCGGAGGGGGGACGCTTCCGTCCAGCATACCTGTGGGCAGTTGTGCTCTCGGCCTGGCTGTTATCGGGGTCTTCCAGCCGCTTCTGGCGAGATGAGGGATTCAGTTACGCCCACGGTGATGTATTTTCTTTTGAATTCTCCGTCTTTTCTGTGATTTATTTCTGTGTTATCACTTGTTGCTTCCAAGCTTTGAATAAATAGCCGTATAAGTGCTCATTATTTTCTAAGAGTGCGTGTGGTTGTAAGTCATTGGATCGTCTACCTGCGTTTAAATTATTGGCTCTGCAATTGCATTGGTGATTAATGACTGCCGTGCACTCTCGGCGAGCAATACAACTATGGAGCGTGGGTTCCATGCTTTGTTCCCGTGTGTACTGTCAAATGAAGACGTTGATGAAAGCAGTGAAGCGCATTTTTCCCACTGCCAAGGTGCTTTTCTCATGTATACCACCAAGAATAGTGTGGGACTATTCCAATGATTGTTGTCGCCAGCCAGAGGTCGGAAGGGGTCTTATCAACGGAAGCATATGTGACTTCTAGAGTGCTGCTGGGATGTTCTCCTGTGAGAATGACAACATTGGTTCTCGATTTATACACCTTTTCAATGCAAATGGCATTTCTTTGTCGACCAGTGGCAATGATATTTTGTTTAACAATCTACAGGCTGCATTGAAGACCCTATTGTAAGAATGTGAGCTGAACTACAAAACACAAAAATACTTATAAAAACCAGAAAAAATATATTTTTTAAAAAGGTTCTTTTCAGAGCCACCACTACTAACGCAGTCCCCTACCCTGGTTGAAATGTATTCCCCCACTCCCGCGCGCAGCACAAAAAGTCTGCAGACATTGCGATAGTTGCAGGGTTGCACGTGTCACATACAGCCCTTTTGCAGATGGCAGCCATAGAAATGGGCCTGTGGAGGCTACGAGATTGCTCAATAAGGTTTCTGGGTGTGGTTTGTACGCACAGACTGTGGTGCACAGTTTATTTATCGACAGAAATGCAGAAGGTGCGGTTATGGCTGTGTGTTTCGCGAGCCACAGTGTACGGTTTTTGGGGGAGTTCTGAATAAAATTGATTGAAACTGAATGGAAAACACTGTGCAGTGGCTGCTCATTTTGGATTCTATCATGTGGATTTGTATTGCTATGGAGTACCTATAATGAAGTGACTGATTTTGGTTTGTTTTTGTTAGACTTTGGTGACACGCGATCATGCCGACATTATTGTTCTTCATTGTGGAGGGAACATTTCACAACATGTTACACGAGTTTCAGTGCAGTTTGTGATGAAGGAGGCACTTCCCCAGGTCATGCGTCTGTTTCCGATCTCCTGCATAATTCTTTATCGCATTACGCAGACACAGATGTGGCTGCTTTATTTTTCATTTGGTCCGGAAACAAAGAAAGCGTGGTACATTGTGCCTTTTTACGACGTGCCAATGTCGTCCTTCAAAAATGGGAATATGACGTTTCACAGCACGAAGACTTTTTCCCCACAAATAGTGTTCATCTTACTATTCCTGCCATTCCGATTTCTGCACGCCCTATCAAAAATGCCTTGCTGCCCCTTCTTGGAAGTACAGGAATAATTTTTGTAGTAGGTGTTGCGCACTTAAACTCTTCAAAGCGCACTGCAACATGTAAAAAAACCTTTTTACAGCGAGCCCTGTCTACCCGGTCTACTACAGTGTTTTCCACAGTGCCACGCCTCCCTTTATTTAGCGCACATTCTGTGGAGCGTACACGGTGCGCAGCGCCCTGCATGTGTTCATTGGCAATTCCATTTCTAGACTCTGAAAGGAGCTTTCTTTATTTAACTTTTTTCTTTTTCCAGTTGATTTCTATTAATTTTGGTCTTGTAACACACGACACAGAAGGAACGGAAGGCAAGGACCGGTACGGAAAAGGCAGCACCTACAGGGATATCATAGGGGATGTGCAGAGAGAGGAAAATGTTGGGTGGCCCTCACTTAAATAGGCGGCAGTCATTGTCATGCTCCCGGACCAACCCATCCCAAGCACTTACAAGTAGCTTCCCTCTGAAAGGTTGCGCATCGCAGTACAGGCACAATACAATGCCCTTTGCCAGGCAAGGGTTTGTAGCGCAGCATATGGTCTGCAGGGATGTTTTAAAGATCTGCTACCCTACAGGAGTGTCCCTGTTGTTGGCCGCAGCAGGTATGGAGAATGCTGTTAATGAAATTACCCTACTGCATTGTTGGAAGGGAAGTAACCTGCCCATTGGTCCTTGTGCTTCAATTTCAGATTTCGTCACATGCAGTATGGACACTTCATAGTATGGCATTAGCCGTAGGACAAGGATTCACAGAGTTGAATACATTCTGAAATAGAAGAATGCTTAAAACATCGAGAAACAAAGCTTCATTATGTGGAGCAGGAAGATATATATTTAGTGAGGCCCATGCAGCTACAGTACTTTTCTAACCACCACTGATATTAATTGCACTCCGAAGAATCTGCTGTTTGCTTACTTCTCTTTACATGCACTGACGTGCAGAGACGGTGTGTCACTTTCACGGGTCATGGAAAGGCAAGCAGCACATTAATCAAATTAATGTGACATTTAACACGCCCACCGTACACTATAGGATGCTGTTCCTTGTTTTCCAGTGGGCCTCATACAGCCAGGTGTGCTGCAGCCATAAATTGGTAGGTTTGCACAGCAACCCACATAGTCGCCAGGACTACTTGAAATGCGGTAGCCTACTGTATGAATCCGTAGGTCTAGCGACAGGGGTGATGTTACCAGCACACAGGGGATGCCCTACGCATGCGCATAGCTGTGCAACGGATAGACGTGCGCTCCCACAACTAATAAAAAGTGCATTAGAAGATGCAGCCATGCTGCCAGTACTGGAGTCCTACGGATACCTGCATTGTGATTGCACATAGGTCGGCCAGGTGTAGTCTCCCTAGGAAACCTCCATAATGCTTACCTGCAGTCATCTTGGACAGTAATGTGCGGCACAGACTCACCATGCAATGTTAACACAAAAAGGAAAACCACTCACACACTTAACATGTACATCTTTAATTTCTAAGATACACCAACACTATTAGGAAAGGAGTAGCACAAATGGATACATACAGAGGGGAATTTGGCCTTCCAACAAGTTCGTCATGAGGGCAGCCAAGGAATCAGTGACAAAGCGTTAACGGGACGTTATGGTTCAGTTGCGGTACCAAAAACCTATCACCTTTACAGATGCGGAGCTGGGAGCAGTGTGCCTTGCATGCTCCACACAAGCTCAGCTGTTCCGGCCTCTGACCCATCTGTCCCCCTGTCGCATGCCCTTCACGCACCTTTGAAGACCCGTCTGCAGCCAGAGGCGGTTACCTGCAGCCAGAAGGGGTTACCTGCAGCACAGCGTTCGCGCAGGGCTCCGTTGGGCACTGGCTACATACACGCTGGGTAAGCGTACACCTGCTTCTGTGTGTTACTTTTCTTTCTGTAATTGAAACTTTTTTTTTAACCATAAATGCAGAGCTCAAAAACAAAAGTTATGATGAATATGGATATGGGTTTTGACCAAAATAAAAAAGCGGTCCGGCTCCTCCCCCAGTGCCGTTCAGCTCTTGCACTGAGGTATGGGTAGGTTGTTGTTAGTGCAAAGTAACTAACGTCCTAACAAAAGTTTTTGCACTGAATTTGCGAGGTTGTTCTTAGGGCAACTGAATCATAACGTCCCTTTACCAACTTTTTTTCACTGAATTTGATAGGTTTTTAGTAGGACACTGTAATCCGAACCTTCCTTTAGCATAGTTTTTCCAGTAAAGGGGATAGGTTTTTAGAAGCATAACTTAACCATAACATTCCTTTAACAATGTTTTTTGTTAGTGAATATATAAATATATATATATAAAAATGAGGCAAATTGGTACAGCATATATATGTTAATCTCTGTGGCACCAGGCACAAAAATCACATTACAAAGTGCAGAGAAATGCTTGGAAATCTTACCATCTCACAAAGGTTAATATATATATATTATAGGGCGGCAATAGCCGCCCTATAGTTAAGGTGAGTCGGACTCCCATTAAAAATTCTTAAGGTGAGTCAGACGCCTTAAAATTCTATTGTTAATAACTTTGATTCGAGTAACAGATTTGACCAAACATTTCAAAAGTGATTAGGGACTTGCAGCCCCCCCCCCCCCCAAGACTGCACAGTTTAGTAAAAATCCATTAAAAAATAAAGTTATTAAGAAGACAAAAGACCTTTTTTTCCAAAGTTGCGGTCTACTTCCCATTCATTTTCCCATAGACAGACAAGGTAATTTTCTGCAAAAGTGCACGGCCCAAATCCCTGGACTGATTTGGACCAGGTCCAAACAACGTGGGTATGAAGCGTGAACTCACGATCCTCGCTTGGTTTGGGCTTATTCCGTGCAGTAGTTTATAAAATATTTCACCCCTTCTTAAAAATAGATAGATATATCTCTGGGATTTACCCAAAACTTGGTGTTTTTAGAAATGAGACAGCTGCTATCTTTTTTCAGATAAAAAAAGATGCAAATGCCATCAGGCTAGAGGTGGGGGTGGATAGAGGTCACCAAGTGAAATATGGGAGCTAGAGGAGGGTATAGGGATTGTGTTAGCAACACAAAGCTTTCTGTAGCCTCAGCTATAGCCTCGAATAGCCAACATCTCAAAGCAACAGCGTGTGTTGTGTGGGAAAGGGAGAGGTGGTGAGGAGTCCATCTGGAGAATGGGGGGAGCTGGCAAAGATGAGGGGGGAACTTGGTGAGGGCCTGGGGTGGGTTGGAAAGCATTTTTTGTCTGATATTTACAGCAATTATTTCCAATATTCGAGGCTGTAAAGTACTACAGATAGCTGAGGGTATGTGTAGTTTCGTAACCGCAGTTAGAGGTTTTTTAAAAAAAAATATTTTTACAGATGTAGTGAGGTTGGGGTGTGAAAAATCACTGGCCGACACGATAGTCATCCAGGCTAGCCAGGTCTCACATCCATGTAGCAATTAGGACAGACCCTGCTTAGCTTCAAAGTGAGGAAGAGGCCAGACCTCTCAGGCCATGTTGCCTGATAAATGAGCCAAAGTTACAAGACCACTCACAGAAACGGGCTGTCCCTTTCCTTGCTTTGAAGCTAAGCAGGGTTAAGTCACGCTTTGAGGTTAAGCAGGGTCAGTCCCGGTTACTGTATGGATGGGCGACCGAATAGGCATCCACTTTTTTTTTCTTAAACCGCGCTACTGTCAATCCTTGAAAGTTTTGCACGCAGAGACATTTTTTTTATTACCTTTTGCTGAATTGCATTCTGGTATTTGCAGTCTCCCAGTTAAGATGGGTGGGGGGGAATAATACTAGTTAAGATGGGTGGGGGGGAATAATACCACAATTGTACATCTTTTATCTAACATAGTTCTACAGGGATTTATATATTTGAGTGGCACTATGGCATGTGGGCTTTTCAAGTTATCTTTATAAAGCAGAGTATTGTTGAAAGCCAGACATGGGGTTGAGGGGAATTATTTAAACATTTTTTTTATTTGTTTTGGTTTATTATAAACCTTTACAAAAATGTTAAAAGAAACAGATTAGAATATCAAAAGATAAAAAAAATCTAAAAACATACTCAATTCAATACATACTAATACAGGATACGAAAAGAAACTATTAAAGAAATTTCAAGCGATTCCAAAATACAGAAAGAAAGAAAAAATTACAGAACTTTGCTCACTAAAATATTGAATTATTTCCAAGACACAGTGAAATTAGTAGCACAAACTGAAAAAGAAAAAAGAAAAATAGCTACAGAATCAGAAACTAATATAAATTACAAACCTTTCTCAAAAAGGAGGTTACCCGTATATTTAAATTGGCAGTGTTGACATGCAACATTCTATTCCAAATAAAATCTCTATTTACATTTTGAGTAGAACGTACATATTGTGCAAATAGTTGATCCTGTGCGTCTTCAGTACAGGACACACAAGGAGAATATGTTGCAATGATTCCACTACCCCCTCTACTTTACAGAATCTGCACCATGTCCAATCTACCACATTGCAGTTTCTAATACTTTTGATTTGATTGGTTGGAATCACATTAAATCTAAAACGCATAAAATGATTACATACTCTCTTACAAGGGTATTTCTTTAGATACCTTTCCATAACAGGATACCATTCCCATGTCGATCCTGCTTTTTTGTACAGATTTGATTCTAAAATTCTGTTTCTAGTTTTCTGCCAGTCAAAACCCATAAGGCTTTCTTTAATTTTGCTGGGTTTATGGAGCAGAGAGGCAACAGACATGCCTAGCTCTCTAAGACATTGCATGGGCTCTGAATTTAGATTGTGTATAAAAGAATTGGTAGCTTCCTTGCCAGCACATGCATACAAGTCTCCCTCAGCCACCATTTTGCATTTTCGCCATAAACAAATTATTTTCCAAGTTTTATCCATCGTCAGAGATTGTAAACCAAATTCATATTTTATCAATTCCAACCGAATACTTTTTGGTAGAAAGAATAACACCGACCTCCAGATTTTGCTTTCTAAATGCTTCAAGAAATCCTTTGGTTCATTAGAGAACAATTCAGTACCGTATACTAATCAAGGTATAACTTTTTGTGATATGAAATTCCCTAAGAGGAACCATAGAAAATGTCCCAAATATAGATTCAATGGCACACATTTGCCTAATTGCTATTTCTGCTTTTAATGTGAGCTGAATCATGGTTAGGGCAGTAGCACCAACCCCAGAGAAGTAATACCCAAATATTTAAGAGCAAGTTGTGCTTTGATCTTATTATTGCCACACAACCAAGTGAATGCACTTTCTTATTCGGTCTCCCAAAATGAATGATGACTGTTTTCGATGGGTTTATTTTGAGTGATGAACCAAGTACAAAACCCTCAAAAGATTTTAATAATCTTTGTAGGCCGACTCTGGTATTGTCCATCAGTAGAAAATCGTCTTCATAGGCCATCCATGACAAACGAACATTACTCAATCTAGGGGAAACTAAACCCTTGTTAGTCAAGGCGGTGTCTGCACCACTCACATATAAATTGAATATGTTTGGGGCCAGCATACAGCCTTGACGAAGGCCGTTGGGAATGATAAGTTCTCTAGAGAGTAGACCCTCGGAGTTGAGTCTGACCTTCAACCTGGTGTCGGAGTACAAAGACATGACAATATCCAAAGGATGGATAGGCATAGCAAGATCTCTTAACACCTGCCATAAGGCTTTTCTATCAACCAGATCAAAGGCCGAATCAGATCCATCGACGCGACATATGTAGGTCTTGCTCCTGGTTGCATTGATTTTGCCATTATACATTTTAATGTCAAACCACCGCAATCCGTGCCGATGTTCTTTTTTAATCCAATTTGTTTAGGATCTAAAATGTGCTTTTCTGAGATCCATTTTTGTATGTCCTTGAGAACCAAGGATGCAAATAATTTGGACTCAGGATCGGCTATGGCGATCCGCCTGTAATTAGAAGGGCACTGACGGGATCCTTTTTTAAAGATTGGTATAACGATCGAGATCCTCCATGATTGTGGGATATATTTGGATATTAAGATGTTTTCAAAAAGGAAGAACAACATTTTAGCCCAAATATCCGGGTCTAGCTTCAGCAATTTGTTCGATAAATTATTAGGGCAAGGGGCACCTGAATTATTAGATCTTTTGACGAGACCCTCAATGTCTTCCATAACATATTCCAGTGACCAGGATGGTCTCATTGTGGTTTTTATTACTTCAAAAGGTTAGAGAAGTGTCCCAGCCAAGTGGCATCATTTATAGGATTCAAAGTTGCACTTTCTACGGTCTTTCTAACTCATTCATTAAATTCCAAAAGTTGGAGGAGTTACGTAATGACTTTATCATAGCTTCTCCATCAAGCTGAGTGCGAGTACCTATGTGATGTATAATCCAATTTTTGCATCGCTGTTTAATTTTCTTTTTCATGATCCAAATATTGTATACAGAAAGCCCTGATTTACATAAGAGTCTAAATTCTTTCCTGAGCAAACATTTACAATCATGTACTTCTATATCATTTTGATGGGTCTGTGGTTTGCCTAAACTTGTCATACGGCATGAACACTCCTCCAACTTTGAAATAGTAGTTATTATGTAACGTTTAAAGTTTGAAGGTGAATAGTAATCCACCCGTTGATAGTAGGAAAGCGTGTCATAATCTTTCACCATAGTAGCCGTAAATTTGACATTTTTTTCTGGGTCCACTTAATTCTATTTCCCTTGACGTTAGTCAACAATCCTTGATTGTACATATGAACAATTGATCTCTGAGTATGGACAGATAATTCAATTGTAAGCATACAGTATAATGTCAAATTTCCCCATACACTTCGACAATCCTAATGATAGAAAAATATAATCAATGATTGACTCATGGCCCGGTGCTTTCCATGTATAATGATCACTAAACATCAGATCGAGACCCCACACTTCCACAAAATGTGTCCACATTCTCCCACGCATTTTGGAGCTTCCTCCCAATCTGACCTCTGTATCAATATTGGAGATACTTATATCCCCAACCAAATGATCACAAAAGCAGTCCGCATTCATGTCCCCAGCAATTACAAGCTGGCGCCCAGAATTCTCTTGTAGCCATGATTCGAGATGGTAACCTAATTTATTCAATTAATTCAGTAATTGCAGGTCAGACTGTTCGGAAGGATTACAATAGACATTTGCTATAAGTAGAGGTGTAACAACTTCATTGAGCTTCATCTGAAAAGAAGCCACCAGAAAGTGATTGGAAAAAACACCATTCTCCTGTTTTAATCAAGTGGTTAGAGTCTTTATCAGCAATAATGAGACCACCCTTGGGTCGACCCTTATTCCCACCCTGTGCACAAAGTGATGACACAATAAAGCCTTCCCAACAGAGTTGGACTTTAGACCAAGATGCTTGTATTAGGACGAAGTCAAACTGTGAAAGATCAGACATCAATTTATTCTTGTGCATCAAGTTAAAACAACCTCTGCAATTCCAGCTCACTCAGTTTAGATTGGTATAAAAGCTAGAGGGGCTTGCCTAACTGTTTCAGCATCTCTATAGACTCCAATAGAGACAGAGCCAGCCACCTCCAATCATGTTTGTCCAAGTTGGATTCCACTCTCGGGTTATCTTTGTCCAAGGGCAATTCTGAATAACCCCTTTCTTGTGTCATTGGCCTCGAGGCATTTGTTTGAGTAATGGGGGTAGTGTACTTCTATTCAAAGATGTCAAAACCTCTGCATTGTAACTGTTCAGCTTCCTTCAAGAGAAGTGCCCTCACTAGGGGAGTGGCTATATGCAGACGTACGTAGTCATATCTAAATTTATGGATGAAATCAACTAACTGTATGTCTGCTGAGGTGATCAAACTTCGCTCAGGGATGGTAGCAAACAGCGACAGGATATAGGGTCTATTCAGTGAAATGCTGCCAGTATCTTTAAATAGTGTTATAATAATCAGGCCAGGTAGCTCAGGGTGAGCTGGCAATCTCAGATCGGTATCCTGATGTGATGTGGTCACTTGTTCCCTGCCACTTCCCAATTTGTTCTCGTTCTCATAATTACCGGCAGCCTCACTACCCTCTTGGGTCCATACGTTTGTTGTCATCTACAGTGTTTTCTACTGTCTTAATTGTATGAGATGGGTCAACCCAATTACCCCTGGCTCTGATGGGAAATTGTCTTTAAAAACCTTAAGGATCAATTGATGCAAGTCGTCTTCATTAATCATTTGGTCTACCTTGTCCAACCCTTTCTGTGCCTCGTTTGTTAACCTAGGTGGTAGTGTCATGTGGTTAGCTGTATTGTTAGGGACTTGTACAATTTCATTACACAGATTTATCCCTGTGGCACTGAAAGAGGCTTTCCAATCTGGATTGCCAAGACCAGTGTTGAGGGTGGTTCAGACGTGCTTACTCGGAAAATCACTGGTTTCACCTGATTTAACAGGAAAATCTGTCTTTCTCACTGTTGTGGCTGAGGTCATCGTGGGGTTTACAAGTCTATTCTGTCCCCATTAAAAAATTGAATTAGAGGACTCAATGATTTTACTAGACAGGGTTTTGTTTTTGAAGATTTCAAACATATCTTCCCTTTTCTTTTTCATTACATCGCAGAGAGCATAATCCCCCTCTGAAAATACACTCTGCGATGCTTGGTCGTTAGTTTCTTTAAGAACTAAGTACTCGACATTTTTTGACAGAGATTTTTTTACTTTTACTGCTTCGCTCCCAGATAATAAAATTGGGCAAGCAGCGTCTTGAATGGTGAGTTTAAGATCACTTTTCTAGATGATTTTTTGTGTGCTTCATTGATGTTTTATTTCTTCATTTTCGCTAGTTTTTTTCCCTGTCTTTTGGAGACTTAATTCAAAGTTGTCGGTATCCACCTGTTTATGAGCTTCCCTTACATGGTGGTTGAACTCAGATGGTTCAGTTGGACTCCAAGTGCAATTGGCTTCAGGAGTATAATCCCTTGATGGCAGAGTGTGTGGAAATTGTGCAAAATTATCATAACTAAAGTTACTTGATTTGCCTATGTCATTCAAAGCATGTGGTATCTCATCTTCATTATTAGTGGTATTTTTTGTTTTTTTTGTTGGCGTGGCATCAGGAGACACTTCTTCCACAAAAAGTGGTCGAGAGGGATCAATATGATCCTTCGCTGTTTTTCCCATTTGGGAACAGTATTGCGCACATTGCAATAGTGTGTCTTCATCATCATTTGATTCGGGTAATGGTAAAGCCGCTGCTCGAGCGAAACTAGCGCGTCTCATACTCACGGCAGCAAAAAATCCGCTCCTGCATCTTTTTTCATTATAGGGAGTTTGTCTTCCTCATTTTCACGGTACAAAACACAAAACCACAATTCAGAGATGCTGATGTTAAGTTAGATGCAAGCAATGTTGAAATTATAGTGTGAAAGCACTTACTTCTGAAATAACCAGCTCTCCAGCCCCCGCCAGCCAAAGAGCCCAACACTTTCGTACACTTCCGGATGCGAGCGCCAGATGCGCGTGCATGGATCGATATGTGTACGTGGGGCCAATGAGCTGTGTGGACGGGGGCTAAATGAAGAGCAGTGCTAGAAGGGAAACAAGAATAACGTGAGTATTCAAATCAGGGCATCAATCACGCACCAGAATGGGCGCTTCCTCGCATAAATGAATGAGCCCCAGTCCAAAGGTATTTACTTGTAATAGTGAAGTGGGCGGGCCAATGAAGAGCAGTGTTGTAAGAGTGAAGTGGGCAAAAACGCATGTTACCAGAGTCGCGCACTTCTTCTTGCCGACTAGTCCAAGGTCTTGGAAAAGATGAAACCAAGTTGACTCACGAGCATGAATCAAGCTTTCATAAGCAGCACAGAGCGTGGTATCCAACCCAACACTTTTGTACATTTCCGGAGGGGAAATTATGAGAGGGCAAGTAACTCAAGAGGGAGTTCACAATCCTGGACACTGGTGCAGTTATTTTCCACGGATTGTGGCTGCTTATCAGGGCACAAGTAAAGGACACACGTGGGTGGACAGCACAACTTTTTTTCAGAGGCAGACGCAACCCTTTTGGGTTTTTTGAGGTTGGCAAGCATGATCAAGTATTTGGCTACCAGGATTTTACTTGGGTTGTCATGTTCCCAGTGCAGACACTTACCCACAAGACCACAAGCACTTGTTTTGTATTGGGATTTTGTTTTCCAGGGGATACTTCACGAGAGATTGCTGGGTTTAAAAGGTGAGCACCTTTTATACTTTACAAGCATATTTATTGGAAGATTTCCTGTATAAGGTTATTGTTCTGGTGTTCAGGACATTTTAAAATTTTGTCTTGTACACTTTCTTCTAAGGAGAACGTCAATTGAACATTTGTATATTTCACTTTAAAATATATGCCCACTTACTGTGCATTTATTCATGGGTGCCAGGTTTGTGAGTTTCGCTATGGGGGCAAAGGTACCTGGGCATATGTTATTCTTGCAGCTTGTCATTTTTTTCTTTTTCCGTGCTGCCTAAATGAGGTTAGCTGGGGTTGTGCGATGTATCACAGCAGTCACCAAGGCACCAGCCATAAAACAAGGGCCTTGTACCATCGTTGCTTAACCAAAGTGTGCGATCCTCAGCAAATAATCTCACTGCGCATTGCCTAAAACATTGAGAGTTCTCAAAGCCTGCAATATTTTATACATAACAATACCACTGTCAAAACAGGTCAAAAAGCAGTTTGGGATTGATGAAAGTCTTTGAGTGATGGGTTGCAAGTGTTTTAAAATCTAGATTGGACGTGCCCAACAGCCATGGCCAAAGGCCATGGCTGGTGGTTTGGTAGGGTTCTAAAAAATGGACTGTGGGCATGGCCGAAGGCAGTGCCCACTGGCAATGGCTGAAGGCCGTGGCTAGTTGTCTGGTATTGTTCTAAAATATACAGTGGGCATGGTTGTAGGCACTGGCCATGTGTGGAAAATAACTATGGAATAACAAAACCCTTGAAATTCAAGGATAAAACATTGTTGTATGGACAATAAGGTGAGAACCTAATGCTTTAAAACCACACAAATTCAGCTAGAGCCACCTTAACTTCACACCCTCTGTTGCACAGCCTATAACCACAATGATGACAACATATCACATCACTGATGACATCACTAATTCATCACTGGTGACAGCACTAATTACACTGTATATGGGATACATTACTCACCGTAATCGTATTTCTGGTGCTTGTATCTGCTTAGATTCACATGCTGTGCATAGGCTGACATCTATAGGAAGCTGCAGAGTATTACAGTTTGTTTTTTGAAACTCAAAAAGGGGCATTGAGCTAAGGCGTGCCAGTAATACTATCCCTAGTGTGACGTCCCCTGTACCCATGATCCCTCACGCGTGTAGGACCCTCAGTTTGTATTTTTCTGACATGAGGTAGCATGAGGAGTAGCGCGAGTACAGAGTATCCAAGCAGATAAGATAGATAAGACTACAAGCATCCATGCGCCTTCTCTCAGAGGGGAGGAAGGGCGGGCGCATGTGAATCTAAGCAGATATAAGCATCAGAAATACGATTACGGTGAGTAATGTATCCCTTCTGAGGCTTGTGGAATCTGCTTAGATCACATGCTGTGCATAGATAGCGAGCAGTGTTAGAAGAAGGAGGTGGGATGTGAGAAGGGTCATGAGCGAACGAAATTCTTAGAACCGCTTGTCCCACTTGAGTATCTGTCTTGGAATGAGTGTCAACGCAGTAGTGCTGAGTAAAGGTCTGAATAGAGTTCCATGTCGGTGCTTTGCAAATGCTGTCAAGGGGTACATTTGCAATGAAAGCCAAAGTGGCTCCAGTACCTCTTGTAGAGTGGGCCCTTGGTGTAAAAGGCAGTGTTTTGTCTGAAAGGGAATAGCACAGTTGGATACATTTTACTATCCACTTAGAGATGGCATTCTTAGAGACGCAATCTCCCTCTCTGCCTGGAGCTATGGAGACAAACAGCTGATCTGTCTTTGTTAGCGGCCTGGACTGGTCTACATAGTAGAGGACCGCCCTCCTCACATCTAGTGTGTGGAGTTTCACTTCAGCACAGCTTTTGGGTTCTTGGAAGAAGGCTGGTAGCTCAATAGACTGGTGAACATGGAATTTGGAAATTAACTTAGGTGGGTGAGAACCTAGGGTGAGTGCGTAAAACCAGTTTACCCTTATGTATAGTAAAGAAAGGATCCTGCACTGACAGAGCTTGAATTTCACTGACCCTTCTTATGGAAATGATGGCTACTAAGAAGGCTGTTTTATAAGTCAGGTGTTTGAGACTAGATTTGTGCATAGGCTCAAAAGGAGGTCCCATGAGCTTAGCAAGTACCACATTAAGGTCTCAACGTTGTGGTGGGTTAGAAATTGGAGGGTGGAGTCTCTTTACCCCTTCCATAAATGCTTTGACAACTGGCACTTTCCACCATGACACCTTGCTATGGGAAGTGGTGTATGCTGATAAAGCTGCCAGGTGTACTTTGAGTGAGTTAAACACTAACCCTGCATCCAATAAGTGGAGCATATAGGTGACATTAGAAGGAGTACAATCAACTGGGTTGATTTGCTTATTCTGGCACCAAATAACGAATCGTTTCCAGTGCCTCATGTTAGGTTTTCTTGACTCTTTCAAGATATCCATACATCTATAGGGTAAATTGAGATGTCCGAACTCTATGACTTCAGGAGCCATGCTGTCATGTTCATTGAGTTGGGCTGAGGATGCACTGTTAGCCCCTCGTGCTGGGAGAGTAGGTTGTACTGGCACAGGAGCTTGATGGCGTCGCACACCGCCAGTTTGCATAGGTGTGGATACCATGGTTGTCTCGCCCACATAGGAGCAACCAGGATGAGCGTTATTGGTTCCCTGTGGATTTCGTTCACCACCTTCCTCATTAGAGGGGTTGGTGGAAAAGCGTAGGCAAACATCCCTGACCAATTCATCCACAGGGCGTTCCCCTTGGAGCCTAGCTGGGGGAACCTGGATGCGAAGTCTGGGCATGGTCTGTTTTCGCTTGTGGCGAATAAGTCTATAGTGGGGAAACCCCATTGAGAGAAGAGGTCTCCTACGACTTCTTTGTGTAGTTGCCACTCGTGTTCCTCTGGGAGGGGATCTCTGCTCAGCTCATCTGCTAGTGAGTTGAGTTCCCCCTGGAACATTTTGGGATGAAAAGTAAATGATCCGTCTCAGTGCCCATTTCCAAATTTTCTGGGCAAGCCAGCCTGGACAGATTGGGAGATCGAGTGCCCCTTGTTTGTTTAGGTAAAACATTGCAGTCGTGTTGTCTGTTGGGATCTGCACTGACTGGTTGGATAGGAGGGGTTTGAATGCTCGTAGCGCTGTGAAGACTGACAGAAGTTCTAGCAGATTAATGTGGTTCTGAGCCACTGTGTGAGACCAGAGACCCTGAGCTGAATGGTGAAGCTAGTGGGCTCCCCACCCTGCTAGGCAGGTGTCTGTTGTGACAACCGCCTGTATCTCTGGATCGTAGAAGGGTTTCCCCTTCATAAGATTCTCTCTTGTCCAGAGGCGTTGCTAGGGGATGGCTAAGGGGGCTATAACCCCTGGTCCTTTGGTTGTAGCCCCGGATAGAATCTCAGGAGCTACAACCAAAATGCTAGCTAGACCCCAGCCCCGACATTAGCGTAGCCCCGGGTCTTTTCCAGACCTAGCAACACCCCAGCTCTTGTCCACCAGCGAAGACTCTGTACTAGTGTTGGCGAAACGACCACTAGATCGTCCCACTGACCACTTGCTTGAGACCACTGTTTCGCCAACCCTTCCTGTATGGGTCGCATGCGCAGGCGCACGTGGGGAACCAGGTAAATGCAAGATGCCATCATGCCTAGCAAACGCATCGCTTTGCACCCCCTTATTTGGCGACCGGCCTGATAATGAAGAATGTGCAGCAACTATTTCAAATTATTTCCTCTGATGGAAAGGCCAACCCCTCTTGGGTGTCTAGGACAGCTCCTAGGTACTGTTTTGAGGTGCTTGGCACCAGACTTGATTTTTTTCTCATTGATTGAGAAGCCCAATTGGAAGAGGAGGTTGATCGTTCTTTGGATGTTGAATCTGCAAATTAGGGGGGACTCCCCTGTAATGAGCCAGTCGTCCAGGTAAGGGTACACTGGGATTGCTTCTCTGTGTAGGTGCGCCGCCACTACCGCCAATACCTTGGTGAATACCCTTGGAGCTGAGGCAATTCCGAAGGGCAGCACCGTGAACTGGTAGTGCTGGTTGTCTATTTTGAAACGCAAGAATCTTCTGTGCGCTAGGAACATTGAAATATGAAAATAGGCATCTTTCATGTCCAATTTTGCCATGTAATCCCCCTTTTAGTAGGGGTATTACCTCTTGCAGTGTAGTCATGCAGAATTTTCATGGCTTCACATACTTGTTTGCAGGGTGGAAATCTAATACTGGGCGCATTGTTAGATCTTTTTTTGGCACAAGGAAGTAGGTTGAATAAATACCCTTGTTTACCTGGTTGCCTGGGACGATTTCTATGGCGTCCTTTACAAGCAGAATGGCGATCTCCTCGAGGAGGATTTTCTGATGGTCCAACGAATGTATCTTCTGTCGCGGAGGATGGTCGTGGGGGCGCTCTAGTAACTCTATGCAATATCCTCCGGACACTGTGGACAGCACCCATCCCCTCCCATGGGTGGGTGAAGGTGTAAATGCGCCCCCCTACTGTGATGCATGGGAGGAGACCCGAAGCGGAACGTCACTGTTTACTGGGTAGCGTACCACCTGTGGCGGGGCTGCCTCTACCCCTGGTGCGGCCTTTGAACTGCTCTCTGGGGAAGCCCTGTGATGATTGGAACTGATTGTTGCCCCATGAGGTTCCTTGATTTTGATAGTAGTTTGCACCCCTTTGGGAGCTTTGGCCCCGAAAGCGACAAAAAATGATTGTTTCCCCTCTGACCTGAGGGTTTATTTGTGAGTTGTCTGAGGGATTTTAGGGTCTCGTAGTAGTCCTTAGCTGTTTTTAAGGCTTCCTCCACTGCCTTGCCGAATAGTACGTTCGGCTCTACCGGCATGTCTATAAGAGTGGCTTGAGTCTCAGGTTTGAACCCTGACTGTCTTAGCCAAGCGTGATGTTTTATAACCGTGCCTTCGGCGATTAACCTTCCCGCATTATCTGCTGCATCGAAGTTTGCCTTTAGTATGCATCCTGATACAGACCTTCCAACTGCTGCCAATTGAGCCAACTAGCTCTTTAGGGATTCTGGTGCGGAAGATACTAAAGCGCCTACTTCTTCCCACTGGTGGCAATTGTATCTTGCCAAAAGAGTGGTACTGTTGGCAATAGGTGCCGGATAGCTGGAGGCAACTTTTCTACCCAGAGTGTATAGTCTTTTGCTCTCCTTATCAGGAGTTGCTTCAGAAGAAGCAAACGGTGTACTTGCCCTCTTTCTGGTGGTTGTTCCAACCAGGGAATCTGGTTTTAATTGCCCTCTAATGTAAAGGGGGTTGGAAGGTGCGGCCCGGAATAGTTTCTCAACTCACGAATTAACCGCACAAGTGAGGTTTGGGGTTACGAGCTGGATGGAATTTAATATAGGGATGGCCTGAGTAATGGCTTTCCTGTCTCATAGAATCTCTTCAGCGAAATCCATATCTTCTTGGACCCCCCGCGTGTCAATGTGAAAATGGGCTGCTGCTTTAGCTAGTGCCTCATTGAGGAGAGGTTGATTATCTACCAGCGAGTCATGCACTGGGGCGTCTTTAGGAATCGGGAAGTTGAGATTGTAGGCCTCAGCCTCATCTTCCTCCTCATCCTGGTCCTCGTCATCCCCATAATAAGAGACCCCTGTCTGGTCTTCCACCGATTGTGGTTCAGTTTCCTCACAATATACATCAGGGTGGTAAGATTCGATCACCAAAGGGTCTGTGACCAAGCTCTGCGCCGAGGCATCAAAGCAGGATTTTTTAGTAGGGGCTGAGAGCCCTTGGACCCCGAAGGGGCAGAGGTAGCCGGGGTGTTAGCATAGCTATGAAAGTAATTAGGGTCTTTCTCACAGAAGTCCGCCATAAATGACATCCTTCTCATGACCCTGTGAATATCAGCTGAATTCCATTCTCTGGAGCTAGGAATAAAGTGCTCTGGTTCCTCTTCCATGCCCATATCCTGAGCAGTGGGAAGAATGACTTTACTTTTAGTGGTAGGGTCAGGGACCTTGGACTTTTCAATAGATTTAGGGGCCTTCTGTTTATCTTTATGAATATGGAGTTCAGAAGACTTTTTATGCTGTTTGGCTGTTTGTCCCCCTTCCCATGACTAGAGGAATGTTTTCCAGAATTTGTGGGGGCCTCCGGGGGATTTGACGACTGGCATCGAGAATCGGAGATGGTGCGAGATTTGGAGGTCGTCTTGGAGGAAGGACGTCGAATCTCGGATGTAGACGCTACGCGTCTTCACTGAGGATAGAGGTCGGAATCATCTTCTGACGACCAGGCCTCAGGGACTATTGAAAGTGTGACACCTTTAACAACCGCGGACGGTTGGTCTTTGTCATGAGGCGAGCGCGAACGCCCAGAGGACACAGATTTGGTAGTCCGCTCTCGGTGCCTTTCATTGCCGATCGCTCGACACGCGTGTCGAGTCACGGCCGGGGCTGGTGTGTTTAGTGGAGCTATTATGTGTCGCGCTCTTGCCGCTGGGTGTTGTCCCCACAACGTGACCACCGGCCAGTTCTACGAGGTTGGGGCCCTGAGCGTGGGTGTCGGACGTCACCCCTCTGCCCTCACCGTCCGATTCGGCGGCGTTGCTGCCATCGCCACTTCCATGGCCTCTAGCTGCCTGGCGTAGTGGGCCCAGCATTTAGTCAAGCGGTCTTTAAGGGTTTTCGGCTTGAAGAGCTTGCAAGCTCTTCAAGCGGTCTTTAAGGGTTTTCGGCTTGAAGAGCTTGCACGCTCGACAGGTAGCCTCGGGGTGGTCTCGTGGGAGAGACAGATTGCACGTATTGTGCTCGTCTACCCAGGGAAACTTCCTGTTATACTTTGGGCAGATCTTAAATAGAGTACTCTCCATATGTTATTAAATGGCAGCGGGCGGGTATGTGTAGGAAAAAAGGTGGAAAGAAGCCTGTTATGACAACCCCCCACTCTCCCTACTTCTACAGGGCCGAGGCCAGAGGCCTTCCAAGGCCCAAAGTCTGTCGTGCAGTACTCGACGCCTGGTTTCCTCGATCTTCACCGATGTCAATCTTTGGCGTAGTGTGGAAGAGAAAGGGGAAGTTATTTTAACGATAATTTTAGTATAATTGGCTAATGCTAAGGGAACTCCTCAACATGCGTCCGACTAGTATGGCGGAAAAAAACAATCTGAGAGTCCTACACGCGTGAGGGATCATGGGTACAGGGGACGTCACACTAGGGATAGTATTACTGGCACGCCCTAGCTCGACGCCCCTTTTCGAGTTTCGAAAAACACACTAATACTCTGCAGCTTCCACTAGATCTCGGCCTATGCACAGCATGTGATCTAAGCAGATTCCACAAGCCTCAGAAAACAGATTACATCAATAATGGCATTAGACATAGCATGATTAATAAGTTATCTCATAAAAACTTTTATTTTCTTAATAACAGTTTAGGCCATGGACTTGACCATGACAAAGGCTGTGGTCACTGGCCATCACCAAACACCACAGCTAGTGGAAACTTAGTGTTGCAAAATACCAATGTGCATGGATAATAGCCGTTACTGTTTTAAAATATAAAGTGGGCAATGCTGAAAGCTGTAGTCAGTAGCCATAGCTAGTGCCCATTAATATGTTAGAATATACAGTCAGCATGGCCAAAGGCTGTGTCTAATGGCTTCAATTGTGTTGAAGTCCATGGATAGTGGCTGGTTACTGTATATAATACACAATGGGCATGTACGAAATCCATCACTAATGGCATGTTAATATTTTAAAATATACAGTGGGCATGGCCAAAAGATGTACAAACTGCGCATGGTCAAAGGCCATAGCTAGTGGCTCATTTATATATTAGAATATATAGTGGGCACAGCCAAAGATTGTGACCACAGGCCAGTTTTGTGCTAAAGCCCATAGTTAGTGGCTGATTAGTGTATATACTATACAATGGACACAGCTGAAAGCTGTAGCCACTAGTGAAGGCCAAACACTATGGTTGGTGGCCTTTTAGTGTTTCAAAATATACAGTGCACATGGGTGAAGGCCATGATTAGTACCAATTAATGTTTAAAATATATTTTGCCATGCACAATGACCATGGCCGAAGGCCATCCTTCATGTCAGTTACTGTTTTAATGTAATCAGTGATGTGATCTGTGATATCATCTTTGTGGTCATAGGCTGCGCAACATGAGGCGCAAAGTTAAGGTGGCTTTAGCTGAATTTTAGGGATTTTGTTGCGTTATGTCCATGCAACTAAAGATTTTTCCTTGAATATATATACTACACGGTCTACGGTAGCAGTCGTATAGTTCTGGTTAGGATGCTCAATCAATAGGAAGAGCACTTTTCAGGCGGCTTTTAACTTTGTCGCAGTTCTACGAACCCTCACCAAACTTTGCAAAAAAGTATATGGCCACCTCTGAATGAGTATGCAAAGTTTGGTGCAGATTCTTCAAGGGGCGGTCAAAGTGATAGACAGGGTACCAAAACATTTGAAATCCTCAGACACAATGGCAAAAAAAAGTGTGCTCACGCCTACAGCCGAAACCACTGAACGGATTTCCACCAAACGAGGAGCTTGGTCCCGAAAGCATGCTTTTGCAAATTTGGTGTAAATCTGCCCAGTCTTTTCTTTTAAATGGCCAAAAGTAGGTAAAAAAGTAATTTGTCATATCTGGGTCTGGTCCGTGAACTCATTTCCTGATTCGGATTCCGCACACACTTCTGGACCAATCGGAGTGCAGCGTGACTTTTGCAGACATATGCGCCAGCTGATTGGTCAATTAAAAACATGAGGTGCGTCAAAACTTTTGAAACTGACGCCGTGTTGGATTCGCGAACTGCACCCGCAGTACCCAGACATAGCAGTAAAAACATAAAAAAATACAACATTGCACTAAACTAATGAAACCATCTCTGGGGAGGTGTGGGGTGATGAGGATGGTATGTGATATGGCAATGACGAGCCAAAATCTGCCGTTTTTTCATCTCCGAAGTCTGCAAACATCTCAGATGTTCGGGGGCATTCATGCATATTTATGCAGGGCCGTTGAAAAGCAGCTTTTAAATGGCTTATCACTTTTGCGCCATTTAATAAAAATGCATGAAATTGGGCATCGATGTAATTTGTTATATCATCTTTGATGTCCTGGGTGATAAGAGTTAGCAGTGCATGGCGGTGGCGCGAGTTATGGTTGCATAGCTTACCATAACTGGTGAATTTCTTGGGTTTTCCGGTTTTACTTGAACCATAACGTCCCTTTAACAAAGTTTTTTCCCTGAATTTGATAGGTTATTAGTGCAACTTAACCATAACGTCCCTTTAGCAAAGTTTTTTTTTACAATTTGCCAGTTATGGTAAGCTAAGCAACCATAACTACCGTGCACTGCTATGACTAACCCCCAGGACATCTAAGATGACATCACAAATGTCATTGATGACATCTCTGATGGCATCATATATCTAGGCCACTTGTTTTTGTTCACCGAAATATTTAGGCCAAATGTTTTTGTTCACTGACAGAATATGAAAATTGAAAAGGTGCTACATACCTACACGTTGACCTTCTCGTATGTTCTTAAAACACTTTTTTTTTTTAAGAGTTTGGTCTCAGCTCATGCTGCACATACACAGGGCAATAAGGACCCACAAACACAATTTATTTGTAAACATGATGATGAATTTTAATGTTATTGACATTTTCTGGTGGGGTTTCTTTCTTCCTTACTTAAATTTCCCTGCACGTACCTCCGATTTGTATGCATTGTGCACCTTCATATGCACTATTTGTACTAACACAAGTGTGTAGTGTGTCTTGAATTGTTAGCTATTTATTCAATTGTTAACATTAGTCAAAACTCTGAAAGGGTAGCATTTATTATTCTACTGGACAAAATTACTAGATTCAAAATGCTGTACTTCTATGGCGCATGCTGCAACCATCGCCTATGTGTATTTAGGATTAGGTTCCTATATTAACAGTAACACTGATATAATGTTTTGTATAAATGAGTACATTTTTTGATACATTAAGCAGTTCATGAGAAGACTCCTGATCACCCCTGACATCTTGTTACCAACATTGTAAACACAACCCCTTGTAGTGACTTTTCATCAAAATTAATTTCATCAGTGATGTCATCAGTGATGTCATCAATTACATTTGTGATGTCATCTTTGATGTCCTGGGTGTTAGTCTTAGCAGTGTACAGCAGTGGCATGTGTTATGGTTGCTTAGCTTACCACACATGGCGAATTTGTGTTTTTTTTAAATTTTACTTGTAACCATAATGTCCCTTTAACAAAGATTTTTCACTGAATTTCATAGGTTTTTTTACCAGCACACCCTAATTTGCTACAACTTCCTAATATTATACACACCCCCAATATAGCAGCATTTTTAGCCAATCTAGGAAGTTTCAAGCTGAAAGTTTACCCTTGCACAGCTCCTAGACCTATTCTTACTAATTTTTCATCTGCAACCCAGGAGAAAGCACCTGTTTGGAAGAGTAGTAGCACATCTGCTATTTAACTTCAGAAATGGCATCAGCCTTGGCCAGCCCTCTTGCCCAGGAGCCACCAACACCACCAGCTGGAGGGCCTGGACAAGGGAAAAGGTACAATGATGCACAGTAGGATCAAGCGGACCAGGAAAATGAGATAGAGGAAATGCTTACCTCCAGCAGCCAGAGAGAATCATGGGTGTGGCGGTTCTTTAAGACCATACGAGGGGTACTAAAGGCTTGTGCTATCCATGTTGAATGCATTGAGTGTGGAATCCTACTCAGTTGGAAAACACGGATAGGACTCTTTTGGTACCACGTCCATGCACCGCCACACCCGTTCATACCACTGAGATACTCTGAGAAAGACTGTTCCTTTCTCATGAAGTAAAAGACAGTCTTCCGCTACCTCATCTTACTCAACCGCTACTATCACTACACAACAGGCTACTCCTGTGAGGCATAAGATCCCACCAGCTACCTTGCAAGCCATAAAAGAGTCTGTTGATCCATATCTTTCCAAAACAACAAACACCACCACTCTGCAGGGAGGGAGCAGTTTTGAAGTGCTTTCGATGCTTTAATCAAAGAGCATCAGAAACACTGTCTTCGATTTAAAGTACAACCAAACATCTTCCCCTGTCCACCTTCCCCTCTGTATCTGTGATTGGTGCCCTTTCCCTGCCTCCCCTCCTTCCTGGCCTTTCCTGCTAAAACAATTTTAAAAAACAAACAAAATAATTAAAAACACCAAAAAAGGTACCTTTTGGATCCACCTTTCACAGTTAAAAAATAGAACTAACAAAAATGTATCTTATAGATTCCATCTACTTTACATTTCTCAATAAAGTCTCCAACATTTCTATTAGCATTTTGTACTAAGCTAATGGAAGTAATGGATAATTGTATACTAGAGAAAAACAAAAAAAAATGACAAACAATTTTCGGTCACAAATACTTTTCTCTAACCAATAAGGACCACAATCCATGGATCTTCATGGCCATCCATTGTCTCTACAGTCCCCTTTCCAGGCCGGGCATCATTAAAAAGACTTGGATGGCATGTTCACACCATCGCACAGGACAACCCTTCAATGCTTTTTCCTTTTATGTTGGCAACGCTCTCTCTTTGCCTGCTTTAAAACAGTCACACATCCATCCACCAATCACTTCCAAAAACGGTACATGTAACCCTATCAACATAATAAATTTCCACACACCAAGTGCCACTTAATATTCTAGACATCTTTATCTGCATTTCCCTTACTTACACAAATAAGTTGTACACAGTGCTGCTATAAATGCACATATGCATTGTGCAGTGAGAGGAGTGCATGAATGGATGGGGGAGTAGGGATACACAAGTGCTGAAGGGAGCGCGGGAGATAAGTGCCAAGGGATACCAAAGTGTGAGGCCACTGGCTAAGTGCTGAGGCGGAGGAGTCCCAAGGGTGAGGTGCACCGCAAGGGCAGTGCTGAAGAAGGGGGTCGGGGGTATTGGTGTCAACTAGGTGATGTATCTTGGTGTGGTAAAGACACAAGCAGGAAACTCAGGAACCACACCAGAGCCAGGATTATCAAAAGGTAAGTCTTCTTTATTGTTTCAGTTACAGTGGGAAAGTAAGACAGGAGATAAAGTGATGTGCCTCTGCTTTCCTTGGCTCCCTCCCTGCCAGTCCCCCAGCCGTCCTTTTCTGGAACCCTTACACTCACCCCATTCCAGGCCTCGCACCAACACTCCAAGCTACACTGCCCACTCACAGACACACATAGCAAATGTTAAGCTAGGATACTACAACATCTCTCTCCTTTGGTTTCCTGTACATTGACGTGACCCTCTCCTTTGATGAAAAGGAAAAGTACAACCATCCATGTGTAAAAGGAATCTACCCTCGAGGAACATTTTCACCTTTTGTCCTGGTCTGCCCCCAGGACCTGAGGGCTGCCACCCCCAAGCACAACCTGCTCTCTCTGAGCAAAACAACATCTAACTCACCTAACCAAACTGTACAAAACCTCTTCTCCTTCTGTAAGGGCCTGCCACACCCAAACCCTGGACCTGCAACGTCCTGGCACAACCTCACCCTAATACAGGACACTCCCGTCGCTGTAAATAGAGCAGACTCACTACATTCAACATCCTATAAAATTATCAAAGACAAAACACATGAAGAATAACTAAGATCTGGATGACACTCACCTAGCTTTTAACAAGAAAGAATTGGACCGATATGGCACACCCTAGTAGTGAGTAAGTAAGTATGTAGAAATGTATCCCAATTGTTATGAATTTAGGAGGTATGAAAAGTAAATATGAGGTGCAGAGGAGAAAGCGGCAACCTTGACACCTAGGTTGCACACAGTAATGAGAAACAGAAAATAAGTTCCCAATTAGGGAACTCACGTCCCCTGCACACTATCTAGTGTCTGGAATACCAGACCAACAATTAATTTATTTAAATAATGTTTATGTTCAGGTTGAAGGAGACCTTTGTATTCTATCTATTTCAAAGAAAGCAAACATTTATGGAAATAAATATTCAATCAAATCAGGTCACAAGAACCAATCTTCATTTTTATTCTTGATGTTGAAGCTGTTGGTGGCCCAACGCGTTTCGAGTGGTACAACACTCTTCATCAGGGGCAAATCAATATTTCTAGAGAAAAATATATGTACAATATTTACATTAGAGTTTTACTACAATCCACAGTATTATAGAAAATAATATAGAGTGCTCATTTCAATATTCTTCAATTAGTATAAAGTATAGTTATATGAGCATTAATTGGGCTCAATTTCCATGGTTCAAGGTACAGAGTCCGTAAACAACAAGTCAAGACCATCATGTTAATCTTTACAGTATAATTATCTTAAAGTAGAAAAAAAGGCTAAGTTTCCCTTCTACATGGTGCTCAGTTAAGTGTTGGTTGTGTACTCATACGGCAAAAGTGAATTTAAAACCTCAGAATAGAAAGATAACAGAAAAATAACCATAAACTGCTCTAACCTTGTGCTTTTTATCCTAGAAACTATTCTTCAAAGGAATTGGTCGATCCGAATTGGGGATCCCGGGCAATGTTTTCTTTAGATCTAGAGATATTGTCCAAGAGTCCTTGTCTGTAAAGGGAGATGGACATAAGAGGCATCTATTGAGAACCCTATTTGTATATAGTTGCAAAAACATGATCTTGTGTAAAAAAAGGAGACTTACAACTAATAGAAGTCTTTAACCAATGTGAAGTTGCATCATTGTGTCGAAGATGCTGGATGTTCGAGAAAATCTTGGAGGATTTACAAGGTATGTCCGTGGAGGCAGTCTGTAAGCAGATCAAGTAGGGTGCCAGCTTAGATAAGGTAAAACAGGGAGGAGAGAAAGGAACAAAAGTTCCATGACTAGAAAGTGTTAGTCATGGCTAAAATGTAATGCTGAGCCTGGCCCTGAGGGGGGGGGGTCGAGCAGATACCTTATATCAAGACCACGTTGCCGGAAGGAGACTGGAGACCGGAAGGTGTCCGACTCCATCTGCTACGCCGCCCGGGTTTATATAGTGACAGTAGGCGTGACGTCATCACGCGCGTACGGGCGCTGCGTCATCGTTGTCACTCGGAAGTATGAAAAAAATAGAATTAAATGTGGTGTGCAGACCTGAAATAGGCCCATCCAATAATGAGAACCTACAGTGGAAGGTTTGAGGGGCTAGTGTGAAGAATGATAGAATAAATGAAGCGTCCTGCAGTGTTTACAACATGATGTCATCACGCTGGCGCGTGCATGACGTCACGTGCAAACAAAACAAGAACGATTGCTAGATAGATAGCGGTGTCCATGCTTAAACAGGTAAATAAAATGTGTACCGTAGTAAGAGTGCACAATAATTAAAGTGCCTCTAATTGAAATAATGAAAGGCTTTAAGAAAAGAGGGCTTGTGCAGCCCAATACTAACGCATGCTTGGTAGTACAATGTAAAAAAATACAAATGTCAGGTTGGTATTGCTAATGTGTGAAAGCCGCTTGCTATCGCAGAGTGTGTCACTTGGAAGTACTGTATAAAATCTGAAAGTGTATATAGTGAATGACCAAAGGACCTTTCTGCCCCTGTTAGGTGCACAATATAGTTGCGGGAAAAAGTATCATTATTAGAAACCAGTGAAAGAAACACATATAGATGACAGCTCTTTGGCTATGATATTAGTGAAGCGGGTGTTTATCAGATAATGACATCGTAATTCCACTCTTTGGTGTGCATTTCTATAAGCCAGACAATGTTAAGCTGCCCAAAAACATGATTCACAATCTGATAGTCAGGATATAGTCCTTTGATCAATGAAGTCACCAAGCATAACATATCCTGTTAGTTTAAGAAGAGTACATGGAGATAGTGGAAAAAGTGTGTCAGTGTAAGGTTTCAGATAAATGGACCCAAGTAGTAGTCTTCGTTCAGACCAAGGGGGGGACATTGCATCAAGTCTGTGTATCCAGTATAGTTCTTTTTGTGCAAGTAACCTCCCCTCTGGAGGGGATGTATCACTTCTAGTATTGCAAATCTCATCTGTGAGATGTTGTGATTATTATCCCTAAAATGCCAGAATACTGGTGATTTCAGGTTTTTAGTTTCTGATCTGAGACTTATGCTCGGTCCATCTTTCCTTGGCTGTTCTGCTGGTCCTACCCACGTAATATTTACCACATGGGCATCTGATGGTGTAGATTACATTTTTAGAATCACAGGTTGCATAGCTTTTCAGGGGGATCTTCTTTCCATTGTTCGGATGTCTGATGTGGTTGCCTTTTATAATGTTTGAACAGTGTTGACAATTAAGCAAGGAAAAGTACAATTTTTCATCTTTGTAAGAGTCCTCTGTGTGGTTTTTTTGGGTCTTTCTGCTCTTATAAGAGTATCCCTGAAGTTTCTTCCTCTCTTATAGGCTAAAATTGGAGGAGTAGGAAAGAGACGATTAAGGTTGGGATCTGTTTTAATCAAATCCCAATTTTTTGTGATGATCTTCTTGACCTGGAAACTCTGTGCAGAGTGTATCTCAATGTATAAATAAGATTGGATTTATTTTGTGCTGGTTTTTTTATTAAGTAACAAATCACGGGGATGAGCTTCCGTCCTGGTAATGGCTTTTGTTACTACTTCTTCCGGAAATCCTCTTTCCAGAAATCTCGATCTCATAATGTCAAATTCTGTCCGTAGCCTTTCTGTGTTGGAAGTAATCTGTTTAGCTCTTAAGAGTTGACTGTAGGGAAGGTTTTCCTTTAGATGTCTTGGGTGGAAACTATTGAAATGTAGGGAACTGTTTACATCTGTTGGTTTCCTGTACATTGACGTGACCAATTCTTGGTTTTTCCATTCCACCGTTACATCCAGAAAGTTCACCTGTGGTTTACCGATTTCTATGGTAAATTTGATGCGTGGATTACATTGATATATTGCTAAAATTCTGTGAGCTCCTGTTCTGTGCTGTTCCAAATGCCAAAGACGTCATCAATGTATCTTGTCCAACAGTATATTTTGTTTTTCCAATCTGCGTGGTCCAAAACATGGGTTTTTTCAAAGTAGAACATAAAGATGTTTGCATATGATGGGGCTACAGCCGAGCCCATAGAGGTTCCTGAAATCTGTAAATAGTACTGGCCATTGAATCGGAAATAGTTGTTATATAGTATCAAATTAATGAGCTCAATAGCAAAAGTTTTTTGGATCTGAATTTCATCATGTCTTAGAAGAAACCATTCCAAGGCTGCTATGCCTTCGTCATGGGGAATTGAGGTATATAAACCACTAACATCCATGGAGAATATTATTGGGTCCGTAAAGTTGATCTGCAAGCTGTTGATTGTCTGGAGAAAGTGTGTAGTGTCTTTCAGGTACGTGGATATTTTCTGTACCAAAGGTTGTAGTGCTACAGCCAAGGGTTGGAATATGCTGTCAGTGCCAGCAACAATCGGTCTAAATGGAGGATCTTTGGATTCTTTATGAATTTTTGGTAAATTAATAACCCCCTGATCAACTTAATCAAAACAAAAACCACATGTGAACTGAGGAAGATCAAATATGAATCATCGACTAATCAAAACATTCGGAGACATCAGCTCAAAATAATCAAAGATCTGGCAGATGATAGTACTCATGATTAAACAAGCTGACAAAGGGGTATCCCTAGTACACATGGATACGAATCTATATAACACGGGTTGTCTCAAATTACTGGCCGACAGACAGACTTATCTCCCACTGGACAATGACCCAACGAACAACATAAGCATAACCATCAAACAGGCAGTCGAGAGAGCAAGCACAATGGATTGGATATTAGACAAAACAGAAGAATTTTCGTTTAAAACAAATCCAATAATCCCAGTATTCTATGGATTACCAAAAATTCATAAAGACTCCAAAGATCCTCCATTTAGACCGATTGTTGCTGGCACTGACAGCATATTCCAACCCTTGGCTGTAGCACTACAACCTTTGGTACAGAAAATACCCACGTACCTGAAAGACACTACACACTTTCTCCAGACAATCAACAACTTGCAGATCAACTTTACGGACCCAATAATATTCTCCATGGATGTTAGTAGTTTATATACCTCAATTCCCCATGACGAAGGCATAGCAGCCTTAGAATGGTTTCTTCTAAGACATGATGAAATTCAGATCCAAAAAACTTTTGCTATTGAGCTCATTAATTTGATACTATATAACAACTATTTCCGATTCAATGGCCAGTACTATTTACAGATTTCAGGAACCTCTATGGGCTCGGCTGTAGCCCCATCATATGCAAACATCTTCATGTTCTACTTTGAAAAAACCCATGTTTTGGACCACCCAGATTGGAAAAACAAAATATACTGTTGGACAAGATACATTGATGACGTCTTTGGCATTTGGAACGGCACAGAACAGGAGCTCACGGAATTTTGGCAATATATCAATCAATGTAATCCACGCATCGAATTTACCATAGAAATCGGTAAACCACAGGTGAACTTTCTGGACGTAACGGTGGAATGGAAAAAACAAGAATTGGTCACGTCAATGTACAGGAAACTAACGGATGTAAACCGTTCCCTACATTTCAATAGTTTCCACCCAAGACATCTAAAGGAAAACCTTCCCTACAGTCAACTCTTAAGAGCTAAACGGATTACTTCCAACACAGAAAGGCTACAGACAGAATTTGACATTATGAGAGCGAGATTTCTGGAAAGAGGATTTCCGGAAGAAGTAGTAACAAAAGCCATTACCAGGACGGAAGCTCATCCCCGTGATTTGTTACTTAATAAACAACCAGCACAAAATAAATCCAATCTTATTTATACATTGAGATACTCTGCACAGAGTTTCCAGGTCAAGAAGATCATCACAAATAATTGGGATTTGATTAAAACAGATCCCAACCTTAATCGTCTCTTTCCTACTCCTCCAATGTTAGCCTATAAGAGAGGAAGAAACTTCAGGGATACTCTTATGAGAGCAGAAAGACCCAAAAAAACCACACAGAGGACTCTTACAAAGTTGAAAAATTGTACTTTTCCTTGCTTAAATTGTCAACACTGTTCAAACATTTTAAAAGGCAACCACATCAGACATCCGAACAATGGAAAGAAGATCCCCCTGAAAAGCTATGCAACCTGTGATTCTAAAAATGTAATCTACACCATCAGATGCCCATGTGGTAAATATTACGTGGGTAGGACCAGCAGAAAAGCCAAGGAAAGATGGACCGAGCATAAGTCTCAGATCAGAAACTAAAAACCTGAAATCACCAGTATTCTGGCATTTTAGGGATAATAATCACATCTCCTCACAGATGAGATTTGCAATACTAGAAGTGATACATCCGCTCCAGAGGGGAGGAGATTTGCCAAAGTTACTTGCACAAAAAGAACTATACTGGATGCACAGACTTGATGCAATGTCCCCCCTTGGTCTGAACGAAGACTACTACTTGGGTCCATTTATCTGAAACCTTACACTGACACACTTTTTCCACTATCTCCATGTACTCTTCTTAACCTAACAGGATATGTTATCCTTGGTGACTTCATTGATCAAAGGACTATATCCTGACTATCAGATTGTGAATCATGTTTGTGTGCAGCTTAACATTGTCTGGGTTATAAAAATGTACACCAAAGAGTGGAATTACGATGTCATTATCTGATAAACACCCGCTTCACTAATATCATACCCAAAGAGCTGTCATCTATATGTGTTTCTTTCACCGGTTTCTAATAATGATACTTTTTCCCGCAGCTATATTGTGCACCTAATAGGGGCAGAAAGGTCCTTTGGTCATTCACTATATACACTTTCAGATTTTATACAGTACTTCCAAGTGACACACTCCGCGTTAGCAAGCGGCTGTCACACATTAGCAATACCAACCTTTCATTTCTATTTTTTTACATTGTACTACCAAACATGCGTTAGTATTGGGCTGCACAAGCCCTCTTTTCTTAAAGCCTTTCATTATTTCAGTTAGAGGCACTTTTAATTATTGTGCACTCTTACTACGGTACACATTTTATTTACTTGTTTAAGCATGGACACCGCTATCTATCTAGCAGTCGTTCTTGTTTTGTTTGCACGTGACGTCATGCACACGCCAGCGTGATGACATGTTGTAAACACTGCAGGACGCTTCATTTATTCTATCATTCTTCACACTAGCCCCTCAAACCTTCCACTGTAGGTTCTCATTATTGGATGGGCCTATTTCAGGTCTGCACACCACATTTAATTCTATTTTTTTCATACTTCCGAGTGACAACGATGACGCAGCGCACGTACGCACGCACGTGATGATGTCACGCCTACTGTCACTATATAAACCCGGGCGGCGTTGCAGATGGAGTCGGACACCTTCCGGTCTCCAGTCTCCTTCCGGCAACGCAGTCTTGATATAAAGTAATATCTGCTCGCCCCCCCCCTCCCAGGGCCAGGCTCAGCATTACATTTTAGCCATGACTAACACTTTCTAGTCATAGAACTTATTGTTCCTTTCTCTCCTCCCTGTTTTACCTTATCTAACTGGCACCCTACTTGATCTGCTTACAGACTGCCTCCACGGACATACCTTGTAAATCCTCCAAGATTTTCTCGAACATCCAGCATCTTCGACACAATGATGCAACTTCACATTGGTTAAAGACTTCTATTAGTTGTAAGTCTCCTTTTTTACACAAGATCATGTTTTTGCAACTATATACAAGTAGGGTTCTCAATAGATGCCTCTTATGTCCATCTCCCTTTACAGACAAGGACTCTGGGACAATATCTCTAGGTCTAAAGAAAACATTGCCCGGGATCCCCAATTCGGATCGACCCATTCCTTTGAAGAATAGTTTCTATGATAAAAAGCACAAGGTTAGAGCAGTTTATGGTTATTTTTCTGTTATCTTTCTATTTTGAGGTTTTAAATTCACTTTTGCCGTATGAGTACACAACCAACACTTAACTGAGCACCATGTAGAAGGGAAACTTAGCCTTTTTTTCTACTTTAATAGAATTATACTGTAAAGATTAACATGATGGTCTTGACTTGTTGTTTACGGACTCTGTACCTTGAACCATGGAAATTGAGCCCAATTAATGCTCATATAAGTATACTTTATACTAATTGAAGAATATTGAAATGAGCACTCATAATATTGTCTATAATACTGTGGATTGTAGTAAAACTTTAATGTAAATATTGTACATATATTTTTCTCTAGAAATATTGATTTGCCCGATGAAGAGTGTTGTACCACTCGAAACACTTTGGGCCACCCACAGCTTCAACATCAAGAATAAAAATGAAGATGGTACTTGTGACCTGATTTGATTGAATATTTATTTCCATAAATGTTTGCTTTCTTTGAAATAGATAGAATACAAAGGTCTCCTTCAACCTGAATATAAACATTATTTAAATAACAAATTAATTGTTGGTCTGGTATTCCAGACACTAGATAGTGTGCAGGGGACGCGAGTTCCCTAATTGGGAACTTATTTTCTGTTTCTCACTAACCTAGCTTGTAACCATCCTAGCCACTAACAACATCACCACCCCTCTCCTCACATATAACAGAAAGGAAAATTTTAGGATAGCCACTCACAAAGATCACACAAAAACACGACACAACCACAAAAGACGTGGAGTGCTAAAAGGCAATGTGCACAGACACAACCGTGCAAACACAGGAAATTCTAACACACGTGTTGAAAAGATGAAAATAAAACACTTGCAGAATATTCCCGAAAACTCCAAATATACACCAAAGATGAAAAATGTGGTGCACTGCAAAAACATCAATTTGCAAAAGAAATTAGTTTAGATGCACATGACAGATGAATAGTAAAATGTGCAAATCCAAACTCTCCCAAAAACTTTTTGAATAATTATTAAAAACGGGTGTCAGTGTGGTTCAACTCAGTTTAAAACAGCAAACGCCCAAAAACACCACACTAACAAAAACTCTAAAACTTTGTGCCACTCCAAAACAAAATTATAATAGCAAAATCAACTGGCGAGCCACTACTCCTCTTGAGGCATCGCCTGGCACCACAGAAAACCCATTAGGAGTGTAATTCCACTCCCAAAACAGTAACCTCTGCCGTGAGGAAACAAATTGTGCGATAACCTACAACGCACCAAAATCTACTACATGGGCCCCGTGCCCTAACTCTAACGTAACAACTTACGTAAAAACCTACTACTACTTCATGGGCCCCTTGCCCGGGCAACTACGCCACTACCACAAACCAAAAGGTTTAACTCCCTGGAGCACTCAAATAAAGTGTCCAACCCCTGAAGGTTTTTCAAACAGCAACCACACCTGGCCACAGTACGGACGCCAAAACCCATTCATATGCATGCAACTACAGTACAGACGCGTCACACAAGACACGTACACTACAACTACAAATGTGTCACACTACTCACGTGTACACACCACAAAATCCACTTCTCACTACATTGCAATACAATTGCAGAACCCGCTGCTTACTGTGTGCACTTTTGGGTCACACACCCAAAACTCCATTGCACACACAACTGCAAACTTCAACAAATAACCCATACTGCAATTCCATACTCCCACACATGCACTCCAAACTCGCTGTCCACACAATATACATACTACTACAAATGCGCATTTTAACATTTCTACAACTCCTATAAAAAACAGGTATGTGTTGCACCAGCAGCCATGGTGATGATCAGTCACCATGCTGGGGCGCAAATCACAATTTGTATTGTGAATCCCCAAAAGAACTCATAATATGAATATACGTCGAACTGTTAACATCATTGCATAATCTGCAAAACCAATACTGTGCACTTTTAAAATCTTAAACTCCTTTGCATAATTGTACTCTTCCAAAGCATTAAATTATTCAATAAAATACATCATGTACTGCACATTAACACTCATGCATACCAAAATTGCAATTACATCCACATTACTTCATTTCTCCTCCACAAGCCTGTAGTACGGCATAAACTTCTAAAAAAAAACATTATCCCCATAAATTCCGTTACACTGTAGCATTAATTATAAACGTTAATCTGAAAGATAAAAAACATGTTTCCTTCAAAATGCCTTCACAAAAATTATAACGTTTAACATCTCTTTTCTTTTTTCTTCTCGTTGACAGTCACATAACCGCAATCCAATCATGCGTAGATAAATGCCGCCCTCGTAACAGTACCTCATAGCTTCCCCTTAGAGCTGCCAGACTGCTGCAGATGTCCAAAACAAGTGTTTTCTTTTCTTGTCAGCACGGACGAAATTTAGAATCCGTCCGGAGCTCCAGCTCTCGCCTAATGTCACAATACACTGTTAAAGGTGCTTATAATCCTACCGCATGTTAACGCGTTTGTGCTGCTTTATCAGGACTCTGCTGTGACACGACAATGATCCGACTTGATCCAAACTCCTTGAACTTCCCGTTCAATCACCGCCGCCACTAGTGACTTCATTGTTTGTCTCGTCATTCCATCTGCAAGAAAACTACAATGCCCGTCACAATAACTGTTCCACTACGTGCCGCTTCACCCTCCTATTGGCCACGTTACACTAGGAAAACAAATGCTTCCGTGTACGCCGTCACACCATTGAACGCACAAAGGACCTTTCCTCAGATGCCTTCTCCGAACACGGAAGGCAGTCATGGCGCCAGGCACTTTCTACTGCGTTCCAGCCCAACGGCAGCGGGTGGAACGCAGGAGGGCACAGCCCTCCAGGCACCCTGAAATTGTTTCCATTTCACCCGGAATACCCCACAGTACCTTTGCGGCGCTCCTTACCAGCATGGGCTGGCCACTTCAAAACGTCTGCATTTTTCTTATCGCCACAAAACGCTCTCCGCATTTTCTGCCGCCCATCTTGCTGTTTACATGCCAGCATAAACCGCTCCTTCTGGCTGCCTGCAAGGATGTTCTGCCACAGTTCCTCGTGCCCTGCAGGACTTACACCGCTCCAAGTCCTCCCTAGACTTCCAGGTAGCATGGAGCCTTCTGCTCTCCACATGCTACAGCCTCCGCTTCGACTTTTATGGACCCTGCTTTTCAACAGGTCCGACATCACCTCTGAGGCTTCACTTCCTTTTCTCTGGATCTCCTTTTCCAAAGTTCAACTTCTTCCCACTGTCCTTCGGGTTCTTTTTGATCCTCGTCGCCAAATGATGTATCTTGGTGTGGTAAAGACACAAGCAGGAAACTCAGGAACTACACCAGAGCCAGGATTATCAAAAGGTAAGTCTTCTTTATTGTTTCAGTTACAGTGGGAAAGTAGGACAGGCGATAAAGTGATGTGCCTCTCCTTTCCTAGGCTCCCTCCCTGCCAGTCCCCCAACCGTCCTTTTCTGGAACCCTTACCCTCACCCCATTCCAGGCCTCGCACCAACACTTCAAGCTACACTGCCCACTCACAGACACACATAGCAGATGTTAAGCTAGGATACTACACTATGTATAGGGCGTGGAACCTGTAAGGTTCATGAGGGACCAGGCCCCCAGTCTCAGTGGCAGTGGTATGCTTTTGCAGGGAAGGGACAGAGGGAAAGAGGAAGAGTTTTAAGAAATGTCCAGAACTGAAGGAAGTCCAGCTCAAGTCTCAGAGGAGCAGGAAGGCCTTTCTAAAGAGAGGCATCAACCGAAGAGAGAAAACTGCCTCCCGCTCTCTGTTTGGAGAACTGTTCGACAATCAGAGATTTGGAGTTAAAGGAGAGGACAACTCAAGCAAGGGAGTATTTAGGGTGAGAAAGTGGGAGATGGTGTGGTTCCATGCCCCAGAAAGCCTGGTCAATGATACAGAGGGTCTTCAATTTCACCCTTGCCGCGACCAGGAGCCAGGGTCGAGATTTTAGGTCTCCAGAGATACGATCCCTGGGCTTGAGGCCAAGGATAAGTGTTGCAGTCCTATTCTGGATTTGCTAAACGGTGCATAGGTGACATGAGGAGAGGCTTTTCCAGTATGTTTACTTGTAGCTATTACACCCTATGTATGCATGTCTGATGTAGCTCCCCGTAACATGAAGAGAGGCTTTAAATGCTGTACATAAATGCCAAAATAAATAAAAATAAAAAATAAAATAAAAGGGGGAGGTTGAAGAAAATACTATTGCAGCAGTACAGCCTACAGAGAACCAGGGCTGTACAGACGTTAAGATTCTGGGGGAAGGCGAGGAAATGTAGAATGCCTGTAAGGAGTTGAAGATGAAAGTGGGGCTTCTTGGTTAGGTCCAAGATGTAAGGAGTGAAAGAGAGAGAGGAGTCATAGACGACCCCAAGGTGTTTGGCCGCACAGGATGGTGAGGGCAGAGGGCCCAAGGAGGACGGCCAGAGGGTAGGAGGGGAATGGAGCACAGGTGTCCCAATAAGAAGGATCTCTATCTTACTGGCTTTGAGGCAGAGATCATTAGCCACACACAATGCCTAGATGGCGGTCAGTCAATCGGGGATAAAAGACTCGGAGCAGAAAGTAGTAAAGGCAACTTTCAAGGAAAGTTGTGTGTCATCGGACAATGAGGAGAAGAAGATCTGATGAGCCAGAGGGACGAGATAGATATTGAAGAGCCACAGCAATAGGATGGAAACCTAGAGGACACTAAGTAGAGAGTGAGGTGGTGGAGAAACCTCCCATTTGCAGCTGAAAATAGCATTTAGTGCGGAAACCGGTCAGCCAGTACAGTTCCTAGTCCGTGATGCTTAAGGTATCATGTAGCCTTTTAATGAGGATAGAATGGTTGACCATGTCAAAAGGTGGAAGAGCGACCGAGCAGCACCATCCTCAATTGTCCCACAATCATAAATACCATATACACTTCAATTATATAATTCCACAATATTACTAATATGGTATACTTCCCTTATAGTACCTATAATAACTATACACATATTACTATAGTGTATGTGGCCACTGCCCAGATTCTTGGGGGCACGTCTACGGCCATGCCCCCAAGAATCTGGCCACTGGCCAAAACCACCACAATAGAATTAAACAATATAACCCGTGGATCACACTATCTTGAACTTTATTTTGCTAAATAAGTCTCCCTCTAGACCACTACGCTCCACTGGCTCCAACTCTGTGTGTGTAAAGCGTGTTGATAAACAGAGGGCAGGTTTCCTTTCCTCAGCTGGCTCCCTCCTATGGAACAGCCCCCCTCCCTCCATCTGTGCCTCGAGCAGGATCTTCTTAAATTCCAGAAGCTCCTCAAGACTCTCCTCTCTATCTCCTCCTCCTCTCGCCTGCTAATCCCACAGTTGCTGCGATTGGTGTTCTGGGCCCTTATGCATCCTCTTGCCCTAACATCCCACACCCAATCAGCCCAGCTCCTGTCTATCCTCTGCAGTTGCACCCTCCGCCTTGGAGGCTCCAGGCCGTGTAGCACTCAACATTACTAGCACTTCATCCGTGGCTCACCAATGAGCTCAGAATCCCCAGCATTTACTCCCCTGCCTTCTTCTTTGCTGCACTTGCACGTTCTGAATACTCACAAGGCATAGTAGGTTTGTCCCTCTTTTCCTTTTTCCCCCGCTGCTCTTAAATATTGTGTTTGTTATCTTTTTTTATTGATTTAATCGCATAGCAATTTTTACAATAACATTGATAAAATCCTCCTTTTCTAGACATCAGTATCTAATTGACAGTTCCTGTTACTTTAAGGTCATGTCTTCTCTTGCGTTCTCTCTCCGTCGCTTGTGCCCCTTGTTTTAGAAACCAAGTTCACGCTGATTTAAAGTCAATATGCCTGACCAGTTAATCCTCCACCATTTAAGTTCAGATGTCTCAGAAACAAAGTCACACCAATTACACATCTGCCGTCTTCTCTTCTCTTCAGGAGTGACCATACCTCGTTTCCCCCCCCAGAGTTGAGTAGTTTGTTAGTGCTCTGGCTAAGTATTTTAGCCTAACGTACGTTAGGGCGGTACACTCCAGCAGCAGGTGCCGGGTGGTTGCAACTTTATCATTCAGTTTAGAAAACCAATTGGTGTGATGTCTGATTGCTTTCTTAGAGCCAGAATTTCCTTTGTTCCTCATTGATGCAGTCGAAATCTCAAAAATGTTCGAGTCAGTCGTTTATTGGGACATTTTCTTAGGTAACCTCTTACCTCGTGCATTTTCATCGCCGGTGATGGAATCGCTGATGTCAACGAGTACCTATTTGCTATGTTCAATGTGTCGATCCAATCCAGTTCGTACATTTTCTTTGTCATTTTGTTTGGATTAGTTATTAACAGTTCTTCTGAACAATCCAACTTAAGTAGTAGTTGAAAGTTTTCCTTCTTCCATCCTCTTAGCATCTGGTTGGAGTCGTTATCAAGCTCTTTCATGATCAGGTCCAAAGGTTTGGGTTTCTGTGGGCACAGCAGTTTTCTAAACAGCATTAGCGAGGCTCGGGCTTTCGATGTTGTGAGTGATGGTAGACATCACTCCCGCCTGATTAGTGCCATTGGTATTGTTTTTGCCCAGCCTAAGATTGAGCTCCAAAAATGGCTCTCCAGTTTTAACCAGATTGAGTCGGGGAGAGATGGCATCGCATCGACCCCGTAGAGTAGTGCCGGTACTACCTTCACCTTAAAGAAGTTCAAAGCCGATATGAGAGAGTAGCGTCCATATTTCCGATCTAATGCTTTGGCTTGTGATTTCAAGGCTTTGAGCTTGTCCCATAGCGCGTCTTGCATTACTGACTCTTTTGGGTGGATACACAACATAACACCCAAGTATTTGAAACTAAGGACCTCTTCCAGTGCCAAACCGTCTCCAGATGAACTTTTCTCTTTTTCTTGATTTTGCCCATCTGCATGATTTTGTTTTTTGTTTTATTTAATTGTAGGTTGTTCTCTTTCAGGTAAAACGTTAAGTTCTCCAGTTGATGTTGAAGCCCGATTGGTGTAAGGTCCAGGAGAATATCATTGTCGGCGTATAGGAGTCCAGATATTCCCCCCCACCAAGTGTTGGTGAGAAGGTTCTTATACCTGCCTCCGTGTCTTTGTAGTCGGCGATATAGGTGTTGTATAGCGTAGGGGCAAGCGGGCACCCCTGCTTAACGCCTCTGTATGTCTTTATTTCTTCCGATAGACACCCATCACGGCTCCGGCGTATCCTCATTGAAGTTTCGTCGTATAACGCCTGTATTTGTGCCAGGACTGTGGCTGTGTGTAATTTAGCCCAGAGTCGGTCCCTATTGACCTGGTCAAAAGCTTGGACCAGGTCAATGAAGACCATATATACGATTCAACCTCTTTGGAGTGCCATTGAGTTTAGGATGTTAACCGATGTTCCTGCATTCCTGATAAAGTCTGTTTGAAATTGGTCAACGTAATTCACTCTCCCAAGGCAATTTCAAAAGGTTTCCAGTGTCAGTGAAGCAAACACCTTGCGCCAATAGCATCGAGCAGGGCGATGGGCCGATATTGGTTTGAGTTTTTTGGTGACCCTGGTTTAAATATCGGAACTACGATTGCTCTAGTCCAAGATTGTGGTACCGCCTGCTTATCATTGCAATTTGTAAAGATCTTGCTGATTAACTTGGCCCATAACTCTGGATGTTTTTTTAGTTCTAAATTAGTCAGCCCATCGGGGTCTGGTGCCCTCGAGTTGTTAAGTCTCTTGATCTTGTACACAATGGTTTCTTCGTCGCTAGGAATATCCCAAGGTTTTGATGATTTATTCTCTCTGCTCTGGGATTTAAGGACTGTTTTGACTGTCGTTGATGTCGGCCGTGCATATAAATTTGAGAAATGCGTTGTCCATTGCGTTTCTCCAACATTGTTTTGCAAGTTGTTGTTTGGGCTGTTTTCTGAGCCTTTAATCAGGTTCCAAAAGTCCTTCGATTTTTTCCCGTTTAGTGTCTGCAACATTGTCGCCGTGTCTTGTTGATACAAGATATGTCGCTGCTGGATTATCCAGTTTCTGTAATCTCATTGGGTGACTTTCCACCTTCTCGTGTTTTCTTCCGTTGGTACCCTTTTTTCCACTCTTTTTAGCTGGCGGATTATTCGTCTTCTTTTCACTATTTCCCTATTATATAGATGTTTGAAATTTGATGACAAGCGTTTGGTCTTTCCGCAAGGCTTGGGGTACCTTGTGAACAGAGGAGCATAGCCGAGTTGTTCTTTCCCAATAGTTTGGTTCCTAAAATTGTCCATTATTGGTCGGATATACTGTTCTAGGATTTTTTGGATTGCCCCCCTTCGTGAGTTTCAGACAGGATCCTCCACCTCTTAGTTCAGTTTCTGACATGACATACGGTTTTGGTCTCTGCGGAGCGGACCACATTGCTTTTAAGATATTGTGGTTACTTTTTATCTGTTGGAATCACTTGCACAGACTCCATAAACATCAACAGGTCTTTTGATATGCATATGTGGTCTATGGTCTTCTGTGGTTTGTCTCTTTGCCATGTGGGTATCTTTAAGTTGGTAATTTTCCTTAGCCAGTATAGATTGTGCATGTCTCTTTCTGCCATAAAGGTTTCCAGAAGATTGCCTCTTGTGTCGCTAGGTTGGTCCACTTGACCGGAACTTCCTGCAGTTCCTATGCCTGTACAGGCTGCGCCATTAAAGTTGCCATTAACTATGGCGTGATTCCATTGATTGTCTACGACTGCGTTGTCCCATATCCTGGCGATCTCTCTGAGAAAGTATTTGTTTGTAATCGCATCTGGATTCCAATATGCATTAACTACAAGAAGTTTCTCCTTCGATATCTTGTTAGAAGTCCCGTCCAGGCGAGTCCAGTTTAGAATGGCCGCTTGGATCAGGTATGATGAATGGATTACTTACTGTAGATTTAGGTCGCAGCCTGAGCGTATAGCCGTTAATAGTCTGGCTGTTGGGCACCCCATCCGACCCTTTTGTGCTTCCGAAAAGACCAGTACATATCCATCCAGCTGAGGTTTCTTGGTCATCCACGTTTCCTGTAGGCATAGCAAATCGTATGCCGCGAGGTTAACGTTGCTTCTTGCCATTAGATGGTAAAAACCTCTAGTATTCCAGCATCCCATAGTGAGGTTTCATTGCGCTCTTGTTTGCGTTGGGGAAGCATTTGTCCTGGCAAACTGGTCTTCGTTGGCTGTCCTCAGGTGTGATGGCTAATCCTTGTATTCTGGTGTTTTTCGTGCCTTTGACCATGTCCAGTTTGCTGGCGAGTTTACTGAGCTTGTGTCTCTTTTTTTTTCAGGTGTCCTTAAGTTCTTGTCTGAGTTTGGTCTTGATGGTCTGTTAAGGCGCGTTTGCCACAGAGGGCCTTCCGGTTTACGGTTTTCGTCCCGGTTTGTCTCTGGGAGTGAGTTGTCCCTTTCTTTCTCCGCCCGTCGGCTATGGTCTTTTTCATGATGTTGGTGGGTCGATGGCTTACCGTGTCTCGCTCGATATAGTTCTGAGTCGCTATCGCTTTGTAGCAGCTCCTTAGTTTGTGATACTTTTCTGGTTTTAAGAAGCACCCTTCTCTCGGTGCCCGTACGTTCCTCTGGATGTGTTATGTGTTCCCCTGCTGTGCTGGTTCGAGTGATTGGATCATGCAGTTCACGTTCCTGGATTGGATGTAATTCTGTCATTCGTATCCTAGGGCACCTAGACTCTCTGCCTCTTTTGATAGCAAAAGCTTGATGACTTTTAAGGCAGGCGATGTGTAGTAAAGAGCAGTCTTTCCGCCCTGATCCACATGGTTCCACCATCCATAGGTCAGCATTTTGAATTTGTCTCTGCCCTGGGATCTTGCTGAAGATGTTTAGTATGGCTGACCTATTCAAAATTAGGTCATCATCTTTTTCCTTCCTTCTTTTTAATTTAAAAATACAGTCGCTTTAAGTGTTCTTGCTTCGAGTTTCATGCTTTCTCGTTTCTCTATGGTCGAATTGATTTTTTTCGTGATTCCTTTCAACTCGTCGCCTTGGTGTTGAATTGTTCCTGATGCGGGACGGTTTGCCTGTAGATCCTCTATATCCTTTTGACCGTTTCTGTTCTGGGTTTGTTTCTTGTTGGAGTTAAGTTGTCCTTTCCTTTTCCCCCCTTTTTTTCTGATGCCGATCGGGACTTAGAGGATTGAAGGTTTAACTTAATTGGTGTATTCTTGTTAGAGGTCCGGGAGGAGCTCACAAAAGGCGTATGGTCGAATTATTTTGTTCGGCTCAGAGTTCTCACTTGTTGCGTGTGAGATTTCTGCTTTACTTTTTAGGGTTGGAGCTGAGTTTGTTTCAGATTCGGACTCTTCTATAGTGTAAGTGCTCCAGTCGGAACAGGAGCTTGTCGAATTCTGTCTGGAATTTAGCTGTGACAAAGTATTTGTGTGTTCTGTTTCCTTCGATTTTAAGACGACCTGCTTTCCGGTCTCTTGTCCCTTTTTTGGGCATGCGTCTTCTTTAATAGATCGCTTGGTGTATTCAACTTCCCGGGGAACCTTTTCCGTCTTATCTGCTTTGTAGACTTTCTTTGTATCTTTCTGAGGGACTAGAATCGATGATTTTCCTGTCAATGTTTTTGACTGTTTGAATATGCCAAATGAGAAATTAGGGTTTGCAGTGCTTTCCTTTCCTTTCAGGTTCTTTTCAGGTCCCTTTGTCGGCACTGAGAAGGGGTTTTCTGAGACGCTGTTATTAGTAGTGCCAGAGTCTCCTTGCTGATTTTTAGTTTAGGCCTTGTCAGCTTTGATTATCGTGATAATCTCCGTCATTGGCTCAGAGTCTCCCTGTTGTGAGTTAACGCCAGATATTTGGTTCACGTGTAAGTTTTCACGTGTATTATTTCTGACGCGCTCCCGAATGACTTAATTTCCTTTCCTTGGGTGTCTTGCAATGGTTGGCCCTTGGTTCTCAAAATAGTCAAACATTTCTCTTTTCATTTGCATCCAATCTTCCTGAATTTGAATGATGAAACCTTCCAGATGGTCTAGTTTCGTGTTCATTGAGGCAATCAGGTACATTTGGTCACGCATTGTATCGTTGAGAGCCTCATACAATTTTCTGAATGGGGCGAGGGCGATGGTCACAGTTGACATTATGGACATCAGGTCGAGCTTCCTCTGTGGAGACACTCTTAATCCATGATGGTGTAGTTCACTTAGTCGTCGCGGTGGAATAGGTGTGGTAGGTGAAGGGAACTGTGTGCGGACAGGTGTGTATTCATTCCTGTTTCTTGAGTTCGGAATTCTCTCTGGAGATGCTAAATTAACCTCCACTCGAGTGGCCACTAATGGATTTTTGAATGGAAGTTTTTCACTATTTTTGCTGAGTTTAGAGGTTATATGAGGTCTGGCCCAATCTAGATTCGTATCCCTGTCTTCTAAACTTTGTTTTTGTACTGCATCTGATTTCTCGAGGTTTGCTTCTCTGCTCTCATGCGTTGGGATCGTAGACTGAATGTGTGGGTTCAGTGTGCCCAAGTTATGATTGTGGTTTATAGAGGGGAGAGAATGTTTCCTAAAGTGCTATCCAAGTGGTGATTCTGTTTCTCCTAAGCTGCTGTTCATTTTTTGCAGTAAACTAAGCTCCTCGATAGTATCTATGGGGGTTGGATTTCTGGCCTCCGTTGTAAGTATGCTCTCCAGCATATCACCGTCCGATATTTCGACCAAGCTGATATCTGGAATGCCGATACGTTTCTTAAATAATTTTTCTACTGATTCTTCCCTAATGGTGTGTTGAGGCCGGGATTTAGGGCCCATTTTTTTTGTATTTTTGGTGGTTGTTGTTTTGACCCTTCCCACATGGAATCTATTAAGCTTTCCCATCGAGAATTGTCTTCCTTTTACAAAGATGTTATGTTTTCTTTTCGTACCCCTTTGGTGAGTCGTTATTTTCCTGAGGTGATGTAGTAGTTTCGGGGGTTGTTAGTACAAGGTCCTCTCCTGACGGAGTACCACGTTCTTGTAGATCTTTCAGATCTGGTCTGTGTGGTGCGCCCTTTGTATCTTTATTTCCTCTTATAATAATTTCCTGATTATGCTGATGTTGCATTGCGGTTTTTACCGTCTCCTCGTTGATGGTCTCCGTTATTATGTCATCTGTGGCTGCAACTTTATTAACACATAATTTAGGAGTGAGTTTTTCTTTAAGTGGACTTAGGTCGCTTGTTGGACCTCTCCGATCCCCCTCACCACTTACTGGTTCTGTGTCCAGATTGGTGTGAAGCGTGGTATCAATAATTCCCCTAGTTTCTTTGAGGTTCCCTCCTTTAGTGGGGGATTCAATTCCATTGTTTTGTCCCTTCAGTGGGCTACGTTCCACTGTCTTCTCCTCCTCGAACTCCGAGGAGGGAGCGGCTCCTGTCTCTGCCTCTGCGCAAACCTCCTCCCCCCTCCCCTTCCTGACTCCCATTCCTCCTCTCCTGCGGCCGCGGGATACGCCGGCGTTGGGCGGGCCTTGTGCGCGTCGCCTCCCTCCGGAGACCGTTCTCTGTGGACCCATGCTCAAACGTCCCTACACTCCCTCCGAGCTACTGTCTCCGGCGCCTCCTCTGCATGCGGACAGGGGGATCCAGCAGCCCCCTCCATTGGCTCGCTCTCCCCAACCAGAAGCCTGGCGGCAGTCAACTTTGCAGTGCGTGTCTTGAGGTTGGATTTTAATATTAACGATTCTTTTGGGGGGGGCGCAACGTGCGTTTATTTGGTTTGTTTAATTCAGTTCAAGGCTGGCATAGAGAGCAGGGTCTAGTTTACAGGTTAATGTAAGTCTCTTACCGGGTTCTTCAGATGGCGTCCCTCGCCGTAAATCGGGTTTTCCAGGCAACGGTGTCTTGACTCCAGTTGTCTGTACAGTTGTCATTGGATTAGAAATAGGAGTGGGAGTAGGAATGTGGGTGAGAATATGATCAAAGTTCCTTAATCTCATTTCCAAGTTTACCTGTTGTTCAATGGTCCGTGGGCTGATCTCATGATTAGAGGCTTTTTGAGCTGAAGGTGCTGCGGGTGCAAAGACGTCTGGTTCTTCATTTTGTTTTTGTTCACCCCACAACCCGCAGTCTCCAAGTTGTGTAGCTCATCTCGCCCTCAACGGGCATCCATTTAAAATGTTAGTGACTTGTGCTAAAATTTCTTTTTCTGGGACCAGGATGGAGGGGTGCCTTCCCCTGTCTGCCTGCATGCCACAGTCTGCCAATGTCTTCAGCACTCAGCGACTGCACTCCGCGGCCCTCTTCGCGGCCGCCAGGGGTTTTTAAGACGAAACAGGAAACGCCTCTCAATAGACCCAGTAGACAGACTCTCCAAGTTAGAGGCCTGCCAATGTCTGCAGCACTCAGGCATTGTTATGTATTTCCCACTCCTGCTCCCTCCCTCCCTCCATCCATCCCTGCCCTGTGGGCACTTTGAAACAGTATTTTCTTATTGTATAAGCGCCTAACAAGCAAACAAAGTATAGAAAATCAATCTGGCACACCAGGAGAGAATTTCTTTTCACCGCTACTTTCAGGAGACTTCCAGTAGTTTAGGAACGGCATCGGTCATGGCCATCCCACCTTCCCAGCCCAGGGGCCACATCACCACATGGAGGGCATGGACAGGGGAACAGAAGAGATGATGGGGAGAAGGATGAAGAGGAATAGGAAGATGAGGTAGAGGAAGTCCCTACCTCCAGCACCCAGACAGAGTCATGGGTTTGGCGGTTCTTTAAAACCGTTAGGGGTGTACCAAACAATCAGGCTGCCAAGGTTCAATGCATTGAGTGCAGGGTCGTACACAGTCGTAGACAACCTAGACAGTACTCTTTTGGGACCACCTCCATACAACGCCACACTCGCTCAAACCACCCGGGTGCTCTGAGAAAAGCTGTTCCTTTCTCAGAGAGAAGTAGGTTATCTTCCTCTACCTGATATTCCTCAACCACTCCTGCCACCACACAAGCTACTCCTGTGGGGCAGAAGATCCCACTGGCTGCCTCGCAGGTGTGGGGTGGGGGAATTAAAGTCAATGAGCTCAATTTTTGTTAAAAAATGGTGGCTCTTAAAATAATCTTTTTTTGGGGGATTATATACTGAACAAAAAATGTCCTTCACAAAAACTGCTTCTAATTTTTTATTTTTACTGCAACTACTGAAAAAATACTTTACAACATACTTCAGGAGTTCACAAAAATAGTTTCGGTGCATTTTGAATATTCAAAAGAAAAATCTGATTTCCGACATCCGTCAAATGCACTCCACCTCCTCGAAAAACATTTACGCCATCCAACTTGATTTTTTCGTTAAAGCATTTTAAAAAGCATGTACAGCTTTAATGACATGCCGTCTAGCTTTTTCCATTTGAGGAGAAAAAAAATGTGGGCGTCTCCATATTGGTCTTTGATTTCAAAAATAATTATCTTTGCAGCTGGTAACAGTTCCATTAGTCTTCTGAACATATCCTTCATGGCAAACTGCAAAGATCCTGCATTCACATAGCCCAAACTTATGCCTACACAATGCACAATGATAATATCTGGACGTTTAAAGTGAGCCATACTCTCACAGAATGGTGATTAAGTTACCCAGTTTAAGCCACAATATGCATACCACGAAACGTCCACTTCGCCCAATCCAATATTAGCAGAGATGCCATGAGATTCAGTATAAACCTTTAATGAATTTCTGGGGTTTTTCGATTTTACTTGTAACCATAATAACCCTTAAGAAACTTTTTCCACTGATTTTGTTAAGTTTTTATTAGCACAACCTAACCAGAACGACCCTTAAACAAAAGATGTTCACTGAATTTCATGGGTTTTTACCAGGATACCCTTAATTTTTCTACATATCCCTGACATTTTACCACTCCCTTGACCCATCATAATAGCCACAGAGTCCGCGGACTGTGCGACTGTCCACAGACTTTGGACAGCATTCACACTGCCCAAAAGCGCATTGTTCTATCCTGCAACGTGCAAAGACATGTACATGAAACAATAACAGAAGTATCTACAACATCCAAAAATAAGTGTATATGGAAATTCTGTACTTGAGAAACCAAAAGTATGTTGCATAGGTTGCACAACATAATGAAATGCACCAATCACAAAGGTCAACTATAGACCTAGCAGTATGACCTCAGTGCAACCTTCCTTACACACTGAGAAGCAGCTGGCAGTTAGTGCACTACATTTCTTTCAGTACCATTACTATTTCTTATGCATACATAGCTTGTAAGAAATAGCAGTATTGTTTCCTTACCACAAAAAATGCAAGCACACTGCAATGGCTGGAGGAACATTTCCCCATGACGAAATCAGTGAAGGAAACAACTCTAATGGTACAAAATACATTTTTTCAAGCAGTAAAAGTGATGTAATTTGTTCAGATGTCACTGAAACATGGTTTTCTTTTTAACAGTACATCGTGGGAATGAAGAAAGTGGGCCAGAATTACAATTCAATCAACCAGATGATGGCCACAGACAACCCCCAAGTGGAAATACACAAATTGAATTACAAAACCTATTTGCAAAAATTGATGAATTAAATAATATTGTTATACAGTGATGACATTTGTAAAACACGTGAAAGAAAATATCCAATAGCACTGCCCCACTTGTACCTGTGCCCATTCACCCTGCCTTACCAAACCATCCCCAACAAATTCCCTAAATCAAAGACGCTATGATGAGACCTCAATCCGTTCCTTCCTTCCTTCCTTCCTTCTCAGGAACAGTGCATACAAAACCCCAATTCTCCCTTATTTGTATATTATTTATATCACGCACCGAACCCGGAGATTACTGGGTGCTGGAAAACTTGGGTGTTACATAGATAGAAATAACAAAAGTTAGGAAGACCAATGGTTACAGATAGATCTGATGGCAAACTTTACAAAGAAATGCAGTCGAAATAGGCATAAATAGTCAAAGTCAGTTGTACAGAGACAGGAGACGGCATCCTTTCCCATTCTGATTCCCAATCTCTTTCCTAATTCATTGCATGTTTTTCTTTTAATAAATATGACTGTGTCTACTGTTGGTGAGTGTTCTTTTTAAAAAAAACAATTTGGAGTCCGCGGACTAAATTAACTAAAATTAAGGTGTCCCCGAACATCGCGCCTGTTCGGAGATGTCCACCAGGTCGTGTCACAATTTGTAGTTCGGGTACCCCGCCCCTGTCCTGCGGACCCCTGGATGCATGCACACATGATCTCCCTGTGCCCCCCAACACTTCGCCTGTCCTGAGATGTTTGCCGGGTTGTGTCACACTTTTAATTAGTTCAGGGGCTCCACCACTGCCCTATGGACACTGGCACACATGCGCACACGATTCCTTGTGCCCCCGAACACTGTGCCTGCCCGGACCAGTCTGCTTGCACGTGTCACACTTAATTATTTTGGGGGCTCCACCCCAGTCCTACAGACACTAGCACGCATGCACACACCGTATCCCACGCAATCAGTGTCTGCAGGACATCTGTCCTATCAGCAGTCGTCCGGGGATGTGATCATGTGACCGCACCCACGCCGAGTGTGGGATGTATCCACGGACACTGTCAGTACCCCCGGACAGTATATGGCCAATCCACAGTGTTTAAAGCTGAAAATTCACCCTTGCAGAGGTCCTAGACCATGTCTTGGTTGATCTAGCAACTTTTTGCAACTTTCAGAACCCCATCTGTGGATTGAACCGTCCGCAGACAGTTGTGCAGTCCCCGGACAGCCCCTCTAAATGGACCCACCCACTACTGCTCCTCATTGTGTTTCTGGCTGTCCAGGGGTGAGCACCTGCTGCTGATTGGGATATTGCCTATCTCTGCTTTGTACTTCTTGAGAATGGCTTCCATAGCTGATGCCCCACCAACATCACCACCACCATCATCATCATCATCTGGAGGGCCTGGAGAGGGAAACAGGCGTGGTGATACAGAGGTGGAAGAAGAGGATGAGGTAGTGGAAAACACGCTCACCAGTTCCCAGTGTTAATCTTGGGTATGGAAGCTTTTTATCACCGTTGGGGGTGGGAAGGTACCTAAGACACGTGCGGACAAGGTTAGATGCACTGAGTGCAAGGTTGTACTCAGTCGCGGAAAACGGGGTCTGTATAGCTACGGGACCACCTCCATGCGGCGCCTCAGGTACAATCACAAAGGAGCAGAGCGAGTAGGTGGACATCCACTATCACACACTCATCCGCTCCTGCCACCACAAGAGACACTCTTGTGGGGCAGAGGAACCCTGCGGTAGCCTCGTAGGCCATACATGACACAGTCGACCCTCATCTTTCAAGGGTGACACTGCTTTGTATGTACTGTGACACACCGTTGTGTAGGGGAGAGCAGTTTCGAAGTGCTTTCGAGGCTGCGGTCAGGGAGCATGAGAAACACTATCCCCCTACCTAATTAAGGCCCACCCAACATCTTCCTCTCTCCACCTGCCCCTTTGTCCATGTGGTTGGTGCCCTTTCCCTCCCCTTCCCTCATTTGTGTCCCCTGTGTAAAAAATCCCAACAAAAATATAAAACACAAAAATAAAAAAATAAAATGTTCTTTTCAGAGCCACCTTTCACAGTTTAAAAATAGAAGTACCAAAAAAGGTGCAGGCCCCTACACAGCCTGCAAAGTCCGCGGACAGCACCGTAGACCGCGGACATCTAAAATAAAAAGTAGGTGGTGATGGAATCAAAAACATTGCACTCTCTTACGTGATTAAGTGGTCCCACTGAAAAGAGCTTTTTTGTTTTTTTAAAGGTTTTTTTCATGTTTCTTAGTAAACTAAGCAACATTCTACTGAACTAAACTTTCTTTCAAATTCAAAACAGTAGGCGTTTTATTTTTGCCGTGCTTCCTTGCATTTATTTTTTCACCTACTACAAAAATGCTTTCTATATTTACAGAAAGTGCTTTAAAGCATTTAGAATATTTTCCCAAAAAAGCCCATTACAAGCATCAGTCAGATGTACTCAATCTCTGCGGAAAATATTGGCAGTGTCAAATTTAATATTTTCATTATGGAAAGACATTATGCCAACATCTCCCAAAAATGCACGCACAGCCTTGTTGACATTGCCCCTCGCCTTCTCCCTTTGCGGACCAAAGGAACTTGAGCGTATCCACATCTGTCTCTGGATAAGGCGAGAAAGGAAATCAGTCTAGAATTCTGGAAAATTTCTGTCAATTTGCCAAATGTCTCCATTGCAAACTGCAGTGAAATTCCAGTGACATACCCTAAACTGTTCTGTCCACAATGAACAATGATATTGTCCAGATGTTGCAGTGTGATGAAATTGACCCACTTCATGCCGTGCACTCCATACCACTTCACATCAACATGATGAAATCCAAGATGTTCAGCCACTCCACAATACTCAGCATATACCTGCAACCAATGGATCCACGAGTCCCCCATAATCCACATACTCAGCTTCCTTCAAGACCCAGCCATAGCCATCTGCACTCCTCTCAGCAAACAGACCTTCTGCCACACTATCTCCTTGCATACCACACCCAGGAAACCTGATTGGCTAATCCCCTTAACTGCAAAGTCCCATTTCCCTGCCTGGTATCCTCAAAAGACCCGGATGTGGCACATGGTGTCCACGGACAGATTGCCCAATTCAAGGAGGTGGGTAGAGAAATTAAACCCAAGGTAAGTTATGTACTCTTTAGTGGTGCCTCTTCAATGCATTCCTTACATTGTAAAAGGACATTTGCATTTCCAATATTTGAAAAGTGAATTCCATCCGGAGCAAAAAAATTCACACCCTGAGAATTGATGTTCTCATTCTCAAAAGATGACATTCCCAAAGCATACAAAAAGGCAGATACACCTTTATTGACAATCTGTTTGATATTCAATTTGAGGACTGCAAAAGCTTTTGTTGGGCATCTCCATGTGCGTCTCTGATTAATTTCCGAAAAAATAATCTTATCAGCAGGAAACAGTAGCATAAAGCTTTTGAAAAAATCCTTCATGCAACATGCAGAGACACTGAAGTCCCAAACCCTAAACTGTCCCCTCCACAATGGACAATCAGAATATTTGGACTTTTAAAATATGCCATACTCTCAAACAAAGAAAGCAAGCTTGCCCAGTTTGAGCCACAAACTGCATGCCAGGAAACTTTCACTTCTGGCAACCCAATATCTCCAAGAATGCCATAATTCTCAGCATGCATCTTCAATGAGTGAATTGTAGAGTCCCCCAGAATCCATACACTCTGCCTCCTGAAAGACATAGCCATGGCCATAACCATCTGCATTCCTCTCAGCAAACACACCTCCTCCCATACACTCTCCTTGCAAACCACACCCAGGAAAACTGATTGGTTAATCCCCTGGACTGCACAGTCCAATTTCCATGCCTGGCATCCTCAAAAGACCTGGATGTGCACGTGCTGTCTGCGGACTACCACAGTGTCCACTGATATATCGTCCAATTCAAGGGGGTGGGGAGGGAAATTGAACACAAGTTAAGCTATGTACTAGTGGCTCTTTCCAAGTGCATTTCGAATATTAGCAAGAAAGATTGCATTGACACAATCCTTTAAAGTGATGCCATCACTAAAGAAAGGACTTCCACCATCCTCCACAATGTTGTCATTTGTAAACTATGATCGGATGGAAAAGAAATCCCTACCTCCGTTATAGGCAAATTTAAATTGTCACTCAAAAGAGTCTGCGCCACAAATTAGTTCAAGAAAACACTGATTTCTTTATTTTAGTGATTCCACTTGAGTGGAAAAGCCCCTTATGATTACATGGGTTTCAGCAACTCGTGCCTTTGTCAAACCAGTAGCAGTGTCTAGGGGCAAGAAACGAGGATGCCATTTTTCGCCGCTTCTATATGCCCTTCCTCTACAACTGCCAAGTACGATTTCAAAAACGTTCAATCATATTCTTAAAACAACATCCAAGTACATTTAAATAATGACAGATGAAGGAGTGGTGAAAGGGAGGATAATTTAGGTGAGGTATAAAGAAAAAACTAAAGGGAAACAAAAGTAAACATCATATGAAATTCAGCAAAACTGTAACAAAAACGGTAATATACCTCCTATCAAAACATTCTTTTAGCTAGCTCAGACAAAAACATTTGTTAAAGTTATTATAAGTTACTCACTGTAGTGACTAATGTACTCTTAGTCCCTAGTCCCCTTTCCTCCATACTGTATGGGCGTCCCTTCCAAGGGACGGGAGACAACCTTTTCACCAGAAAAAACCTTCTTCCCCTTTAAATTTAGAGGCGCACATGGGTGCGGCCCTGGGAGCATGCGCTGCCCTGACTCCGCCCTCCGGTGCCACTCCTCATTGACACGTCGACAATAGATTTAACATTGCCTAATGACACCAGTATTATTAGGGGGGAGGATGGTGGGACGTATGCAGGAAAGCTAGTTTCTGTGGCGGGGGTTGGATGACCTGCCCCCCCCCCCCCCGCTGCGCCAGAAGATGTGCTGGGCCCGTCGGAAGTTGAATCAGAGGCATCTTAGAGAGGCTGAGCAGCTCTGTGAACCATGGCCTGGCCGGCCACCAGGGAGCTATTAGAATGACCTTAAGGTGGCGAGACTCCTTGATCTTTCATATCACTCTGTGAATCAGAGTGGGCGGGAAGGCGTACGCTGTCTTGCCGTTCCACTGAATCCGAAATGCATCGCCCAGGGAGCCAGGGCCCTGTCCCTACCAGGAGGCGAACTGAGGGCCATCTTGTTGTGCCAGGTGGAAAAAAGATCCACCTGGGGGAGACCCCATCTGTTGATCTCCTGAATAACAAGGTTGTTTAGCTGCAACTCAATTGTCTGCTCCCAACCTGCTGAGCCTGTCCGCCTCCAGGTTGGATTCCCCCAGAAGGTAGACTGCCGTGATGTAGATGTTGTTTTCCAGGGCCCACTCCCACATGCTGATTGCCAGTCTGCACAGTGGAGGGGATCTGGTGCCTCCCTGCTTGTTGACATAGTACAAGCTGCTCGAGTTGTCCGTCTGGATGAGGACAACCTTGCCCCTGAGAAGTGGAAGCCCAGATGGCTTTCAGCTCCAACCGATTGATGTGGTATTCCTGCTCCTGTCGAGTGCAGGTGCCATGGACCGAAAGATCGTCCAGGGTGGCTCCCCAGCCCTCAAGCGAGGAGTCTGTGGTGATGGTGACCTGTTGGGGGGAGGGAGTTGGTGGAGGCCAGAAGGGCTTGCCCGTCCGTAGATTGCTGTCCCTGGAACACCAGATGAGGACCGGGCGAAGAGATGGAGGAACATTGATCATCTCGGACTGAAAGCCCCGCTCCTGATTCCATGAAGCCGCAAAGTGCAGCTGAATCCTCATCCTCAGTCTCGTGTGTGGGACGGCTAACAGGACCGCCACCAAGAGACCCAGGAGATGCTGGTACCGCCAGGCCGAGGTCACCTCTCTGCTGAGGAAGTGAGCTGTGGCCCTCCTGCTGGCCGCGATCTTGTTCTCCGACGGAAACACTTTCTTGGAGCACGTGTCCCAGATGAGGCCCAAGAATGTCAGAGTCTGCGTGGGCTGCAGCTGCTACTTCTTGAGATTTAGCGAAAAGCCCAGATCATGCAGTGTGTTTATAAGGACATAGGAAGAGTGGTGAACCGCTTCCGGAGATGTAGCCCTGACGAGCCAGTCATCAAGGTATGGGTAGATGTGGAGACCCTGTGCTCTGAGGAGGGCAGCCACAGTATTCATGTGTCTGGTAAAGACCCTGGGGGCCGAGTTCAGGCCAAAAGGAAGAACTTGGTATTGGAAATAGTAGCCCATGATTCTGAACCGTAGGAAAGAACGATGGGGCTGCCAAATCGGGACGTGTAGGTACGCCTCATTCAGATCCAGGGAGTACATCCAGTCTCCCCTGCACAAAGTCCCCGCTATAAAAGCTCGCGTAACCATCTTGAATTTTTGTAGAGGTAAGGAGAGGTTGAGGGTGGAAAGGTCCAGCACAACTCTCAGGCCCACCTGGTTCTTTTTCTGAATGGCGAAAATCCTGGAGTAAAAGCCCAAGCATCGCTGGGACTTCCTCCACCAGAAGAGTTGCAGTCCCTACTTCAGGGGGAGGAGGGAGGAGAGGCTGGGATGGGTAGGTGGTACCCCGTGGATACTATGGAGAGGATCCAGGGGTCCGCGAAATTCTGGCGCCAGAACCGTGCATGGAGAGCAAGCCTGCCCCCCACTGGAGACACATGGATCCGAAGGGGCATGTCATGCCTTCTTTCCCTAAGAGGCTGTTGCAAAGGAGGAGGACTGGAAAAAGCCCTTACTCCTCAGCCCCCTTTGTGTTGCTTGTGCCGATTTGTAGTGAGCGGTCCGACTGCCTGGACCTCCGTTCTTGGAAGCCGCGGAACCCTCCGTACGTATGCCCCTTGTCAAAGCGCTGCTGTGACTCGGTGTACAATTTGGGCGTGGCCTTTGTCAAGATGGGTAAAGACCTGGCCGTTTGTGAGCTGTTTTTCTTTTTGTCCAGCTCCTCATCTGTTGTGGAATGATCCGTTGTGGAATGGAAGAGGTCACCCCCCTTCGAACGGAAGATCTAAGATGCGTTCCCGGACGTCTAAGTTGAATTTCGTTGCACGGAGCCAGGCTGTCCTTCTCATGTCCATGGCAATACAAATGGCAGGGCCAGAGGTGTCAATATGGGCCACGGTGGACTCCATGAGGTCCTGCGCCACCAGCTAGGCCTCAGGAAGTGCCATCTTGAAACGTGATTGGCTCTGCACAGGGAGTTCCGGGAGTAAGTTTGCAATTTCCCGCCATAACCTCTGGTTGCCGGCAGCCAGCAAGGAATCAGCGTTGGCCTGACGAAGATGCAAGGACGCGTTGGAATATAGCTTCTTCCCGTAAGCCTCCAAGATCTCCACCTTGCCTAGCAGCGTCGCAGAGAAGGAAGCTGATAACGACTGAGACTTGGAGTATAGTGATGCCGCAGCGATCACTGAGGAGTGTGGCTGAGAATGGGCCGATAGCAAGAGTGTATCCCCCTTCCTGTACTTGGCGTCCAGGCATCGATTGACCGGCTGGCCAGAGTGGGTTTGAGCCAACCCTTTTTGGTCAAGCAGTCTGCAGTGGAATTCCCGTTTTGGCAGAGGGGTGCTGTGTGAGGACTTCAGCAAGGACCCCCTCTGCCGGTTGCTCGGCCTCGGGTTGAGGCAGGCCCAGGCACTCCGCCAGCCCTGCCAGATGTTCGTGGAAGGCCTTGGCTGATGAGGGCGTGTCAGGGTCCACCTCCTCATCTGTGTCCTGAGGGTCCTGCATCGGTGGGGCAGTAGCAGGAGCTGGCGGCTGGGGTACCGGAGACAGAGCCTGTCGAGGAGGCTGGTACAGAACCGTCTGAAGAATGGGCTGGGGGGCTGGAGGCAGAGCACGTCCCTGATGGCATCCCTGAGGACAACCCCCATCTGAGGGGCTTCATGACCCTGATGAACCTCTCAAAGAACCTGTCTTCACAGGCCGGAGGAGTGGCAGGGGATATAGACGGGGTAGCAGGAGGCTGCTGGAGCAGCTACATAGCCTGCCCATACGGACACAGCAGGAACCTGCCCTGCGCAAATTAAGGATAGGCTGCAGGCCACGTACCTGGTTGAGGCCAGTCCCACCTTGACACTTGTTCCTCACCAAATTCCTGGAATGGTGTCGGATGGGTGCTGATGTCTGGCACAGTGGCCATTTTGTCGAGCTGCCTGCCACTTGCCTGCATCATGTTGCTCGGCTCGCTGGGCCCAGCCTCCTCCAAGACTGTTGAGTGTGGATTGCAATGCCTACCCTGCTCCTCGGGCTTAGACCCGGTAGGTGTGACACCCTCGGCCCGGGGGCCAGAAGAGCTGCGTTTAGGCAACCCCGCTGACGTATTGCCAGTACTAGGGCGTGGCCCCCTCAGACATAATACCGGTACAAGGGTGGAGACCTGGTACAAGAACCTTCCGGTCCCTCAACTCTGTCACCGGGAGGATCCGAGTATCCTTCGGCCCGTAGCTGAAGCAGCCTCGGTGCATGTGCTCGTACGAGGACCTGAGCAGTCCCTCCCTCATAGGCAAGTCCCTACCTTGGGTCTGGATCAATGTTTCACGAAGTCCTTGAGGTCCTCTGGAGGCGACTTCTGGAAGAGCTCACTCCACCTGACTAGTCTGTTCTTCAGAGACCCCGATGACAGGGCGTTGCACGCTGTACAAGCTTGCCAACTGTGGTCTAGGCCAAGGCACTGTAGGCAGAGGGCATGGGGGTCTGAAGTTGGGAAGAGCCTGTCGTAGGATGGACACCTGCTGAACCCTGTGGTAGTCGAAATGCCGCGGGGAGGTGGAATTACATGGTCGAAGCCAAACCCAGGGGCGCTGGTGAATCCAGCCTGTTCCCGTCGACAGGGGAAAAGGGACTGGGGAATGGCGCCAGAGGGCGGAGTCAGGGCAGCGCATGCTCCCAGGGCCGCACCCCGTGCCCATCTATATTTAAAGGGGAATAAGGTTTTTTTCTGGTGAAAAAGGTTCCGTCTCCCGTCCCTTGGAAAGGACGCCCATGCAGTATGGAGAAAAGGGGACGGGACATAAGAGTACGACATAAGTCCCAATTCCATTAATCTCACTCTTAAAATGTGTCCATACATGTGTCATGTTCCACACTTCCATTTATCTTGGTTCAAGTGTACTGGCCATTCATTTAAACATTCAGTTTTTACCTTGTTATGGATACTGTATTCCACAATATTAAAACACCTCATCTTAAAGCATATTAAGTAAAAGCCAATGTCATCTTGCCCCTTCTAATCTTATTTTGTTATTCCACCGGCGTATTCTTAAACACCTTTTTCTTATTTCAGAAACAATTCAGTAAAACGAGATAGGAAAGTAACTCACCACAAATTGATAATTGCTTCTTTAGGTCATTTGCTACAGATCCCCGTGTTAATCTCACCTACAATATAATACACTTCTAGATTCAAAAAACAGTTAAACCGTATTTCTACTGTATTCCTGTTTCCCATATGTTTTCTCAACACACTTATTCATCTTTTTCAATTTGTCTGATATTTAAATTCATGATTAGTTACAATCCTGCTGAGGTTGCCACATGTTCTCTCCAAATGATGTCCTTACAGTATTTAAAAAGCGATCAATGAAGTGCTTAGGTTGTTAGCATAGGTGCCCCAGTTAAATGTACATAAACCTTTATAAGACCCCTCCCAGTCCATAATCTAAAAATCTAAATATCAATGAGGCTATTAAATTATATTCACCACATCATGCGTTTCAATGCTTGTGTTGTAAATATATCACACTGCTTGAGTTCCCCACATCGATCTTCAGAGCTTAACAATGCTCATATTTAGAGCTCCGTCCTGATTCAAACCTCTCATATTATTTCCCACACTCTTAAGTCTGATGGGCTTACATAAACTTCAGTTATCAATTAAATATGCGTGTGTCCCTGCGTGTCGGCTCCCGCATCAAACACGAGATGCTGACTCACAGCCTTAAAGTATACTCACATCACCAAGGTTATCTAGTGTGGCCGTCTTTCCTTTCTGGTGATAGCGAACGGTCGCCATCTTTTGGGATAGTTGACCGTTTCCTTGATAAAACCGCATCAATTTATCCCAATCTCATATATCAAACCCTGTACGGGCTCAATAAAAGCCTTGTAACATGGCTTATATTTACCGTTCCATCATTCTCACGTCTGCAATGAAACTTTCGCAATGCTGACTATACATAACATCTATAAACTTGCTATCTTAAGTACTTGCCGATCTGCTGTGTATGCGCATCTATCTGCATGTGTGGGCTCTTTAGGCGCCGTATGATGGAGGTTTTTTTACCGCTTTGTGATAAGCAAGGATGGAGTAATATTTTAATGAAAATATTTGCTTGCCTTGCATAATATTCACATACTCGTATAATAAACAAAAAAGGTCCTTCTGTGTATGCGCAAACCTGCAAGATCAATGCATAAAAAATAGACTTGCTTAAACTGCCACTTTCATTCAATATTATTCGTACTAGCTTACTACGGTACTTGTAAGTACCATATGAATAATTGAGCTTGATGTTACATCCGTTCAGTTGATCGTATCTACTCACATATGCTTACAGAAAACTGACTGTTTAGGCCACGAGGGTAATGGAGTCCCTGCTTATGTTACTGCTTCATGGCTATTTTTGAATTCGATCCTTCCACACATTACACTTTGACCTGAGACTTTTTAGGTAAAAACATTGGATTTTTAACGATGTTAAACTCTTATGTTTGCTAATTGTAGATAATCACCTAAATCTTTTTCTGTACGCCCCTTATGCCATCTTCAGAATGTGCAAATTAGGTATATACACCCTCCTCTTTTGCCAAGTATGACCCTCTGCAGTCCAATAAATCTGATGATTCTTCTGCCAATGGGTGCAAGTGGAAGAAGTGGATTCTGATTTCCAATCATTGATAGGTGTTCCCTTATACGTGTCCTCCTTTCTCTTATAGTGTTCCCTATGTCAATACGTTTGCATATGCAAACAATGCCGTAAACTACGTATTTGGTCCTACAGTTGATGTCATCCTTGATTCTTATTCTAGTTCCATTCTTATCCACAAAACTATTTGTGCTCTTATGCGCATATTTGCATATGGTGCAAGTCCATATTTTCTGAAACCTTTGGTGTCGGGTTTCAGCCATGTTCTTCCTGGTAAACTCTGCTCCTATGGGAGTAGCAAGGGACTCGAGCTGTTCTTCAAAGTCTTGGCCCTTCTGCAAATGATGTACTTTACTGAGAAATGTAAAGTACATGGTGTCTATAAGATTTATTTTTAGTTCTTTTTAACTGTAAAAGGTGGTTCCTAAAGGAACCTTTTTTTGTTGCAGGAGAGGTTAGAACGTAAGGTGGGGAGGGAAATGAGGGAAGAGGCACCAAGCACTTATATAGAGGGACAGGTAGACAGGGGAAGATGTTGCGCATGTGTTACATCTAAGGTAGAGGGCAGTGCTTCTCATGCTACTTGATTACAGCTTCAAAATAACTTCGAAATTGCTCCCCCCCTGCAGAATGATGTGTTGCAGTATATAAAGAGGACCGTTCTCTTCGAAAGATATGGATCAACAGCCTCTTTTGTTGCTTGCAGGGTAGCTGGTGGGATTTTGTGTACCACAGAAGTAGGCTGTGTGGTTACAGTATTGGTTGAGGAAGATGAGGTGGAGGAAGACAGCCTACTTCTTGCTAAGAACGGAACTGACTTTCTGGGGGTATTGCAGTGGTTGAAATGGGTGTGGTTGCACATGGAGGTGGTCCCATAGGAGTACGGTCCAGGTAGTCTGCGACTGAGTACAACGTTGCACTCAGTGCTTTTCACTTTGGTAGATTTAGCCTTTAATACATTCACAACAGTGGTAAAGAACTGCCACACCCTTGATTTGCTCTTGGTGCTAGAGGTAGGCACTTCCTCAACCTCATCTTCTTGGTCCACTTCATTATCTTTCGAAGTGTTGCGCTTTTTTTGTTGTGTAGGTCCTCCAGATGGTGGTGGTGGCTCGTGGAGAGGAGGGATGGCAATAGCTGATGCCATCTTTAAGAAAAACAGTAGTTTTGCTAATATTCTTAAAAGTATGTGCTCTGTACTAGATTGTTAATGGATAACTGAATTGATTATTTTTATGGCACCTATACACAATGTGTTTCAAGGCGCTTCAAGGAGTGAGGGAGCAAGGGAGACTACAAATACATTCTTACAAGTCCTTGAAACAAACAATGAAAAGAACAAGTTACTTTCTTACCTGGTAACGTTCTTTCGATGGGATGGTCCGACGACGTATTCCATATCTATGACAGATAATGTCCACAGCTGTGCTGCTTCGGAAAATCTTTGGCGTCTGCGTCCTGCGTCGATGACGTCGTCCCCGAGGACCTCCTCCGACGGCCGACGTCACCCGATGTGATAAGTAGGACGCACAACGCCCATAGCCTCAGTTATAGTTTTTTCCCAGAACGTGTGCCACCAGTTTTCTGCCAGTCAGACACACAAGGCCTTGCGGAATGCAAGCTGCAATTGCAAAAGAAATTCTGCAGCGGGGAAGGCAGGGAGGGAGCGATATGGAATACGTAGTCGGACCATCCCATCGAAAGAACGTTACCAGGTAAGAAAGTAACTTGTTCTTCCGAGGGAATTGGGTCCTCCGACGTATTCCATATCTATGACATACTCCCAAAGCAGTACCAAGCAAGGAGATGGGAAAGAATTTATAATAGAAATTTAGCATGCCCAATCAAATTGCGGAATAGGGAACTGCCTTGCCAAAGGCCAGATCTTGCCCTCTGATGGAATCGAGGGAATAGTGACGTACAAAAGTATGTACTGAAGCCCAGGTGGCTGCATCACAGATGTGACGAATAGGAACGCCCCTTTGCAGGGCAGTAGACGAGGCCACTCCTCTGGTAGAATGGGCCCGCAAGCCAGCCGGAGCGTCCTTACCCGCCAAGCGGTAACACTCGGAGATAGCTAAAATATTCCAACGAGACAAAGTCTGTTTCGTCACAGCTTGTCCCAAACGCTTTCCAGCGTAACCAATGAAAAGTTGATCGGCCACTCTGACCCGGGACATGCGCGAAATATAAAAGCTCACCGCTCTCCGAGGATCAAGCCTATGGAGCCTCTCCTCTTCTTTACCAGGATGTGGAGGAGGATAGAACGCCGGAAGAACCACCTTCTGGCTCAAATGAAATTCCAAAACCACCTTCGGAAGAAAAGAAGGACGAACTCTAAGGACAACCCTGTTCTTGTGAAACACAGTGAAGGGTGGCTTAACTGAAAGTGCCTGTAACTCACTCACTCTGCGAGCAGAAGTAACCGCAACCAAAAACACATTTTTCAGAATTAACAGCCTCAAAGGGCAAGAATGTAGCACCCATAAGAAACTTAAGAACAAGGTTCAAATCCCAACCTGGCATCAGAAAAGGTGACGGAGGGAACACATTAGTGTGCCCTTTCAAAAACTGCGAAATTAAAGGAATTTTAAAATATGAACACTCTTCAGACGAGCGCTTAAATATGGACAGCGCCGCCAGGTAACCTTTAACGGTCCCCACTTGCAAGCCCCTGTGGGCCAAAGAAAGCAAAAAAGACAGAACCATGGGAATGTCACGTTCAAAAGGAACCACATTCTGAACCCTGCACCAGTCGCAGAACTTTCTCCAACGGCAACGGTACAGAGACTTAGTTGCCGGCCGCCTGGCCGAGAGCAACACCTCCATCACGTCTTCAGGGAGGTCCCAATCCTTATACCTCAACCTTTCAGATTCCAAGCGTGAAGATTGAGGGATCTGACCTCTGGATGATATGATATGGCATTTGTAACGCGCCTATACACAAGTGGAGAACCTGACCCCCCTCCCGTGAGAGCAGATCGTCTCGGTAGGGAAGACGACGTGGAGGGCAGATGGACAAGTCTAGAAGGTCCGGGTACCACATCCTCCGGGCCCACGCCGGAGCAATGAGGATCATCCAGGAACCGAACCTCCGTAACCTCCGCAGCACTTGCGGGATGACAGGAACTGGAGGAAACGCGTATAGCAGTGGGAATGACCACTCCACCACGAACGCGTCTCCTAAGGCTCCTTTTGGAGGAAATTCCCGCGAGCAAAACCTTTCGCACTTCCAGTTGACACTGGAGGCGAAGAGATCCACTTGAGGGGTCCCCCAAAGGACGAAGATCTCCAGGAGAATCTCCTGAGCCAGCTCCCACTCGTGAGAGATCGTACTCTGCTTGCTCAGAGCGTCCGCCGTGTCGTTGTCGTCCCTGGCCAGATGAACAGCCGAGATCGAAACTTCCTGCTGGATGGCCCAGAATTCGAGCTGCATTGCCTCCCTGCACAGCGGAAGTGACCCTGCCCCCCCTTTTTGTTGAGGTAGTGCATGGCCACCATGTTGTCCGTTAGAATCAGGACACTCTTTCCGCGCACAGTCGGTAGAAAAGCCTTCAGGGCTAGCCTGACAGCCTTCAGCTCCAACAGATTGATATGGAGTCTGGACTCCGACGGAGACCAACGACCGCTGACTGTCAACTCGTTGGCATGAGCTCCCCATCCCGTGAGGGATGCGTCCGTCACGATCGTCACCTCCGGCCAGGGCAGCCAAAATGGGGCCCCCTTCATCAGATTGCCCTCAACGGCCCACTACAGAAGGTCCCGGGCCGCGAGGACGGCACCTGAACAGGGTCCGACAGCCTGCCGGAGGACTGAGACCACTGGAGCTTGAGTGCCCACTGCAAAGATCTCATCCGCAGACGAGCCTCTGGCACCAGAAGAATGCAGGATGTCATGAGGCCGAGCAGTCTCAAGAACTCAGACGCTGGGAGATCCTGGGCAAACTGAAACTTGTGCACCATCTGCTGAATGTGAAGAGCCCTCACCTGAGGAGGAAAACACTGCCCCAGGGACGTGTCGAGCACTGCTCCGATGTACTGGAGCCGCTGCGTTGGTGTCAAATGGGACTTCTTTAAATTGAGGGAGAAGTCCAGCCTGTGAAGGGAGTGGCAGGTGACGGACAGATGATCCGGGACTTGCTTGGGAGACCTCCCCTTGATCAACCAATCGTCCAGGTAGGGGTAGATGTGAATCCCCCCTTTCCTGAGATGCGCTGCCACCACCACCATGAGCTTGGTGAAAACCCTCGGGGCAGAGGTCAATCCGAACGGCAGCACCCGAAACTGAAAGTGCGAGTCGCCAACCGCGAACCTCAGGTACTTCTTGTGCTTGGGATGGATCGGCACATGGAAGTAAGCATCCTTGAGGTCGAGAGACACCAACCAGTCCTGAAGTTGAAGGGCCTGGAGGACTTGAGAAAGAGTAACCATCTTGAACTTGTCCTTCCTGAGGAGTTTGTTCAAAACGCGCAAGTCCATGATGAGTCTCAATCCCCCGTCTTTCTTCGAAATCAAAAAATAAGGGGAATACCATCCCTTGTTCCTCTCCGCTACAGGCACCAGTTCTATGGCGCCTTTCTCCAGCAGGGCTTGAATTTCCTGCGCAAGGAGCAGATCTAGACACTTCAAAGAGAGTTTCCCTGGTGGATTGTCGTGAGGCCTCTGCCGAAAAGGAGGACAGTAGCCGTGGGTTATGATCTCCAGAACCCACACATCCGAAGTAATGGCTTGTCACTCTACAAGATGCTGCGCCAGCCTTCCCCCAACCGGCGAACCATGGGACCTGGCCTCATGACTGAGTGGTAGCTGCTGCGGCGTTGCCTGAGGGTAAAGAGGCAACTGCCCGAGCAGCCTTGGCACCTCGAGTACCTTTATTTCCACCTCTGGCACTCTTACGATGGCCTCTGACTGCTAGCTCCCCTCGCTTTACTAAAGGACGAGTAATAGCAAAAGGAACCTCCCCTCCATTGCTGTCCCCTAGGACGAAAAGGCAGAGGTTGGCGAACTGCAGCGCCCAACGACTTCGCTGCAGCTTTGGAGATCTGCAACCTCTCAAGGCACTCGTCAGCCTTGCTGCCAAAAAGGTGTTCACCGTCAAAGGGCATGTTGAGGAGCCGGGACTGCACATCAGGAGCGAATCCAGAATTCCGCAACCACGCAAACCTGCGCATTACGGTGCTCGCTGCCATGGACCGGCTGACACAACCTGCCAAGTCCAAACCCGACTGAACGGCCTCACACATGGCATCCTTGCCATCCTGAACCATAGCAAGGAAACCATCCCGTTCGTCCGCTTCAGGAATATGTTCAGCCGCTAATGCAACACAGTTCCACAGAGTGTGCGTGAAACGAGACAAGGCACATATGGAGTTGGCCTCCTGAAGCGCCATACCCCCCGAAGAAAACACTTTCTTCGCGCCCAGCCGTCAAAATGTTTGTCGTCCCTATCCGAAGGGACGGTAGGATACGGCGCCTGCTTTGCCGGGGCCGTAGCCGCCTGTACCACCAAACTCTCCGGAGTGGGGTGCCTAGACAAGTAGCAGGGGTTGCTACTGGCTGGAGGGTATTTTCGCGACAAAGACTTGTCCACTGCCGGGAGACTCTCCGGAGCAGTCCAAGCCGCCGCCACCCTTCTCTGCAGAGCCATATGAAAAGGCAAAACCAGGTCAGTGGGTGGATCGAGATCAAGGATGTGCGTGAGATCATCCTGAACGAACTCCCCTGGGGGAGCTGACCAACCCAAGTACTCGGTAACCCGAGACATAAGGCACCGATATGAAGAATCAGCATGAGTGCCAGGCTCCGGCCTACAAAACTCCACCTTCGGAGAGGTGACCAGTCCACTGGATCATGCAGCGACTGCCGCAGATCATCAAACTGGCTATGGCCCGAGATAAGGTCATCTGGAACCGGAACCAAGCCCCCATCAGAGCCTTCATCACCTTCTGAAATGTACTCCAGGTGGGGAGAGGAAGACCTCTGTGGACCAAAGCAGTGCCTGACCTTAGCCATAGCCTTTCTAGGGGCAAACCCCGTGCCACGGGGCCCCTCCGACACCACCGCCTCGAAAGGCGTCGAGGGCTCCGAACGAGTCGGCGCCGAGAGAAAAAGCGTCGACGTCAGCTGCAGTACCGCCAGCATCGGCGGCGTTGACACAGGCCTCTAAGCCGGAGCTCCGAGCGTGTATCTCGACGACCTAGGCGCCGACGGCGTCAACGACCCCCTCGGAGGCAGAGCCTCGAGAGAAATCGTCGACGACCTCGGCGCCACAGGCGTCGACGTCTTCTTCGAAGACGGCACAGGATCACGCGGTCTTGAGCGCGCCGAGGACCGGGACCTGGAACGGGCATGGCGAGAACGGCTACCCTTGTCTGAGCGGGACCTCTCCCACGAGCCGTGCCGACCACCCGAGCCCGAAGGCATACGAGCGGTGTCTCTCGACCGGTGCCGACCGACCCCACTCGGAGGGGCGGACGGACCGGTGCCCTGCGATTCAAGAATCGCTAGCATCTGCTTCCCGAAGGAAGCTCATTCCACCTGTGTCGCTTGCATTGAGGGATAAGCGACCCGCCGACGGGCGGAGTCCTCGGAAGAGGATGGGGAAGGCGACCTATGCCGGCGCTTCCGAGAATGCCTCGAAGAGGCGGAGGAGTGGCGAGACCGACTCCTGGAAGGAGACCCACTGGACTTCCGACGACGCGAAGAGTCGCCCCTCGAGTCATCCGTCGAAAGCCCCGCAGACCTCGACTTCCGGGGCTTAGACACCCGGCCTACCGACAGCTTCTTCTTGCATTCCCGCAAGGCCTTTGCCGTGAGCGACTGGCAGTCGACAGTCGTCCGTATCATGGGCCTCCCCGAGGCACCAGAGGCAGGCGTCGTGCAAGTCTGTGACCGACATCTTGGACCCACAGTCCCCGCAGTTCTTGAAGCCCGCACGCGGGGTTGAAGATGAGAAAGACATCACCACGAACAGGTCTTCACACAAACCGAACAGGTTCAACAAACCGAGAATTGAAAACAGCAAACTCCAAAGAGTCGAGGCGTACCGAGATTCACGAAGCTAACACGTTCGTTGAAAAAACAGAACTGAGGCTATGGGCGTCATGCGTCCTACTTATCACATCGGGTGACGTCGGCCGTCGGAGGAGGTCCTCGGGGACGGCACATCGACGTCATCGACGCAGGACGCAGACGCCAAAGATTTTCCGAAGCAGCACAGCTGTGGACATTATCTGTCTAGATATGGAATACGTCGGAGGACCCAATCCCCTCGAAATAACTATCAGAATCAGCCTGGCGACATTTCAGATAGTGCAAGTGCAGGAACAATTAAGGAGGAGGAGGGAAGGGAAAAAGAGGAGAACAATACAAGCAATAACATTACTGTGCCTGACGACAATTGTGGTGCATGAGTAACAAGAGGTGGGGGAGGGCAGGGAGGGGGCGTATGGAGAGAGGGAGAAGGAGAGGGACGAAACAAGCATCTATCATATTAGGACAGAAAGGTGCGGGGGGAGTGGGAGTAGAGGAAAAGAGGGAAGGGGTGTGAGACAAACAGGCTGTTATTAAAGGTCAAGGGACAAATGATAAAAGTAAGAGCTAGTGGACATAAAAGGGAGCAGGAGGGGGGAAGAGGGCAGGTGGCTGTGAAAGGAAGGTGGCTACAATTACTATGCCTGACGACAATTGGGGTTGTGCCAGAATTTAACAGGAGGGGGGAAGAGAAGGAGAGGGGAGGAGGGAAGGGGAAGGCAGGTAAGAAGGGGAAAGAGGTGGGGAGGAGGGGAAGGGCAAGAGTGACAACATATTAGGTCAGGACTAGTTAAGTTGTGCTAGGGGGAGGGGGAAGGGGGGTAATGGGGTGGGTGGGGTTCACAGAAACACTCACAGGGTGGCAAACTGTGGTTAACAGGAGTAGAAAGGGCCTTTGTTGGACAGGGGAAGACAGGGCCTTTGTTGTGGCCTTAGGTGGATGGTCGGCTACTGCCTCCTGGTTGCTCTCATTGGCTTAACAAGCCAAGGGCAGCCAATGGGAGGGGGAGCAGGGCCAACCCAAAGGCTGCAGTTCAGTATGGGAAAAAGTGCAGCTATGTTGGAAGGCTAAGGCACAATGAGGCAGGGGTACAGTAAACAGGACAAAGTCACAGAAAGCACTAACTACATAAAGCGCAGCTCCAAACCAAGTAAATCCTCAATGTGCCCAGTGACAAAAACGAATTTAGAAGCATTTATTAAGAAAATTTTGCTCAGCACAAATCATCAGGCTTACCCCAGTTCTTATGAGGGTGTTGTAGAAAGGCCAGATGAGTAATGAGTAAGAATAGGTATAGGAGCTGTGCAGTTGAAAGTGCAGTTCTGAACTGTCCACAAAGCACGGACCCGTTCCTCAAGTGCGGACGCATTCGTCAACGCATCATCATGCTGCGCGTGTAGTTACAGGACACTGTCCGAAAAGCCTGCGATGACGTCAGACATTCACAGACGTGGACTAACGCAAAAATTGTGGAAAACGTTGCAAAAAGTGTATAGCAGTGTTAAAAATGATGCTAGAAGGTGGGAAATGGCACAGTTTTAAGTTGAAACTTTGTAAATTGGACAAAAATGTTGCTATATTGGGGTAAGTATAATATTAGTAAGTGGTAGGAAATTAGCATGCACTGGTAAAAACCCATGAAATTCACTGAAAGAAAGTTGTTAAAGGGACGTTATGGTTAAGTTGCACTAATAAAAACCTATTTAATTCAATGAAAAAACGTTGTTAAAGTGACGTTATTGTTAAAAGTAAAACCAAAAAACCTCAGAAATTCACCAGTTATGGTAAGCTAAGCAACCATAACTCACACCACCAACATGCACTGCCAAGACGAACACCCAGGACATCCAAGTTTACATCACATATGAAATTAATTTTGATAAAAAGTCCCTAGAATGGGTTGTGTTTATAATGTCCTATATTTATAATCTTACAATTTGGATAGTAAAATAATGAATGCTACCTTATAAGAGTTTTGAGTAATGTTAAACATGTAATAACTAGCTAACAATTCATGTCCTGGGTGTTAGTCTTAGCAGTCCACGGTGACACATTTCTGAGGTATTTCGGTTTTACTTGCAACCATAATGTACCTTTAACAACATTTTTTTCAGCGAATATATACACACATATACACAGATACACCCATTCAAAATAATCTAAACTTCACGTGGAATGGTACAGATGGTAAAAAGAGGTATAAGACACCAATTTTGCAGATTAACTTTTTCCAGACAGACTGGCTTTATTCTGTCATCTATTTTCACTTTTGGCACTCACAGTCTCACTTTTACAGGACAAAACAGTTGTGCAATACCAAACTCATCCACCTAGTGACGCCAAATTACTAAAAGCTCACGGCAGAGCTATATCCCATGGATGTTGAATATTGGCGGGACTGTGAGATGGTCAGTAGCATCACTGATTTGCTTTTACTCTGGCAATCCACCAAAGGACTACTAAACAATCTAATGGAGCAAGCCAACTCTCACCTCAGCCTTGGTGGTCTTAGTGCAGTCAGCACAGCTAAAAACGCCCCCACGCCCAGCCACCTCCCTAGTTCAGATCTTTTGCCTTTTTTCCATATTAATTGCCTCAAATTCTTATTGAGTCCTCACATTTCATCCTTTTGCCAGACTCATTCGTTCATCAATGTTTTCTCATTTTATTTCCATTCTTCCTCTCTCATGTTTGGGAAACAATCCTTTCCCTAGGCCACAGCCATTATATTTTTGTATTATCCCCCTTATCAAGTCTTATGCTTACACCGAAAGAGCACCTTCGCACTGCATTCCTTTCCACTTCTCAATGTTCACCACTTTTCTCCTCACAGGTGACTCTCCATTTTAACATGTGGTCTAGCATTTTCTCTGTCCCCTTTCCCATGAAGTGGAACCAGCTGCCTTTTTGCAGAAAACATCCTTCTCCATTCACTATCTCTTCCACGCAATGTTTTTATGATGGCTGCATTCCTGAGCTCTTAATGCTCACACCAGCAACAGGAGATGGGGGGGATCTGGGCTCTTATCTGATCGCCAACCCCACCATCCCACTTGTGGCAGGAGACACCTCGTGCAGTTTAGAATTTAGCCTTTCACTTCACTGCAGCTCAATACTCAGGTAAGACATTTACGTTTACTGTCCTCCACAATATCGAAGTTTATTTTTAATGGGTGTATGCAGTGTGTGAGTATATGCAAATGGATGGACTAAGTAGATGGGCAGAACCTCTACATTGGTCCACAGAGACCTTTATCTGGATTAAGTATCAATTCTGCCCTAGAGTTTTGTTTGTATGCATGAGTATACCATTGCACAACTGTATCATATATATATATATATACATATATATATATGATACATTACTCACCGTAATCATATTTATGATGCTTGTATCTGCTTAGATTCACATGCTATGCATAGGCCGACATCTAGTGGAAGCTGCAGAGTATTACAGTTGTTTTCAAAACTCGAAAAGGGATGTCGACATGGTGTGCCAGTAACACTATCCCTAGTGTGACGTCCACTGTACCCATGGTCCATCACGCGTCAAGGTCCATCAGAATGTTTGTTTCTGACATGAGGTAGCATGAAGTGTGTGTGAGAACAGGTGTATCCAAGCAGATAGATATCAGAAAAAGCTCATAAAACATCTATGCACCTTCTCTCAGGGGAGGAAGGGTGGGCACCTGTGAATCTAAGCAGATACAAGTATATGCAAATGGGTTGACTGAGGAGATGGGCGGCACCTCTACATTGGTCCACATAGACCTGGATAAAGTACCAATTCTGCCCTAGATTTTTGTTTGTATGCACGAGTATACCATTGCACAACTGTAATATATATATATGATACATTACTCACCCTAATCGTATTTATGATGCTTGTATCTGCTTAGATTCACATGCTATGCATAGGCCGACATCTAGTGGAAGCTGCAGAGTATTACAGTTGTTTTCAAAACTCGAAAAGGGATGTCAACAGGGCGTGTGACGTCCACTATACCCATGGTCCATCACGCGTCAAGGACCCTCAGTTTGTTTCTGACATGAGGTAGCATGACGTGTGCATGAGAACAGGTGTATCCAGGCAGATAGATATCAGAAAAAGCTCATAAAACATCTATGCACCTTCTCTCAGGGGAGGAAGGATGGGCACATGTGAATCTAAGCTGATACAAGAATCCGAAATATGATTACTGTGAGTAATGTATCCCTTCTGAGGCTTGTGGAATCTGCTAAGATCACATACTATGCATAGATAAGCGAGCAGTGTTAGGAGAAGGTGGCGGGTTGCGAGGAAGGCTGCGGCATACAGATGTTTTAGAACCACTTGTCCCACCTGTGTATCTGCTTTGGAATGGGTGTCAATGCAGCAGTGCTGAGTGAAAGTGTGTACCGAGCTCCATGTAGCTGCTTTGCAAATGCTGTCTAAGGGGACATTTACGATAAAAGCCAAAGTAGCTCCTGTGCTCCTTGTGGAGTGAGGTCTTGGTGGGAAAGGCAGTGTCTTGTTTGATAACGGATAGCATAGTTGTATGCATCTAACTATCCATCTGGAAATGACATCCTTGGAAATGCGGTCTCCCTCTCTGCCTGGTGCTATGGAGACAAACAGCTGGTCTGTTTTCCTTAGCGGTCTGGTCTTGTTTACGCAGTAAAGGACCACCATCCTCACATCCAGTGTGTGGAGTTTTACCTCAAACGAGCTAGTTGGATTCTGAAAGAAAGCCGATAGCTCAATGGATTGGTGTTATGAAGTATCTTTGGTGGTTATAAAGCTGGGACTCAAGGCACAGACCTGCTGTGGAGTCACTGGGTTTGTTCCAGGTAGCTTTATTTACATAAGTACAAATGTACATCAATCCAGATTATGTTGTAGGTATATACAGTGGCACAGTAGACAGGACATAGTTACAGATCAGACCCACCGACCATCCTTCACACTCCAGCTCAGGCCCCCCCAACTGACACACTCAGAACATTCACTCACAGATCCACCAAACATTCTCCTGAGCTGAATTCAGGCATCAACATTCTGACATCAAGCACTCCCGGCCAGTGACATACAAGACAACATCTCCCTTGCATACCCTGACACAACCATCACAACATCTCCCTTTCATACCGGACTCAACCGCAAAACCTCCCTTTCTCACACAGAAAGCTTCTAACACAAAAACTCCTTCCGCCCAGACCCGCCACATCCAGACACCAAGCCTGCCACACTCAGTCACAAACCAAACCAATCGAAAGAACATCAATCATACTCACAGGTGGGGAAAAGGAGGGGGGATGACAGGCTGACATACAACAGACCCGGGTGCTACGCATACAATGCAGCAGAGCCAACCGGAACCCATCTGTAGGAGTCCAAACAAACTAACACGCAGGGAGAGTGGTGTTGCCCATGCCAGGAACAACAAGTACAAGTACAGAAGGGGTACGTAATCCACTGTTCTTCCCCTCTCACAACCAAAACACAATCAAATTCAACCAGTTCCCACTTGCTGCCCAAACACACATCCCACAGATCACAACCAATATCAAATGCATCCAACATCCAACCAATCCAGCATCATGCACACTGCTTCATTCACTCAGTGCCGACATACGTATACAGGGAAGGTGGAATGAAGCACACACATACAAGTGCAACGTCTCAACAACCGGCGAGCACATTCAACTCACCCGCGCCACGTACATCCTCAAACCAGTATACTCATGCATGCGTCAACCAAACCACAACACTACCAGACTCACTCACAATGAAACAACATTTAAACATATATTGCGCTCCTGGTAGCACTGCAACTCTAACCTAAGCATAACCTAAACTAAGAAAATCTTAACAGGTACCATGACATTTGTGTGCACAACATTTTTTTTTACATTGCTCCATAAGCTGGCCAAATACAAATTCCTCTCCTGTATATAATATTCCTTGTATATACGTGTAACCTTTATACTTTTTTTCTTTAGTAACCTTCACTATTCAACATTAACTTATACATGTATTGGAATAACTTACCTAAATTCCAAGCTATCACCCAGTGCTATGCTGATTGCACAACTAACATCTGTCAATCAGATGATTGAACTCCTAGGTCCAATCTATAAATCACAACACTAAAATCCCAAAATCATCACCAATTTCTCAGCTGATTGCCAAGTAACCTCTGGCAATCAGACGATTGAACTCCTAAGTCCAATCTATATCACTACAAATACCCTGCAACTCCAACCAACCTACAATACATGCGGTGTGGTTGAATGATGATAACACTTGGGGCCACAACACTTAAGACATCACGTAACAACAGCCCATACATCCCCTAAACTTGAAATTGAATCATTTATCAGTAAAATATACGTAAATCAAGCTTACCACCAAAATTAATTTCCCGAAAATCTCATTGTCTCCACAAATTATTTTATGCACCAACTTTTATACTGTCCTTAAAAACGGGTGGTGGCTTGATCAGGGCCACACACCTACTTAACTTAAAAATATGTTGTAATGACATTGTAATAAAACACAACATTTCTCACATCACTCCATCCCATTGCCACCCACACTTCGTGGCTAAGGTAATTATATCCAAACAAACATGTTTACATCATTTTCAGTCCGAAAGAAAATCCAAAATCACATATTTAGACCAATAACATCAGTAGCCATCATTCTAGTGCTGGCACCTCATACCAAGTGCTATAATACTTGTAAAACATCCGGGCGTGAGCAAACAAAACATTCCTACAGTTCGCCTCCAGAAGACTGTCATTGTTCTCATTTCCATTATAACACTTAAACACTTACCCTGAAATAGGGCATGGTCCCATTAGTGCAGACAATGTAAAAGTACCTACTTCTTTGTCATTTAAAATGTTCATAGAGCTATCTTGATGAAACAAAAACATTTTCATAACTTAATCACTGCGATCCATTTATGGCGTTTCGCAAACTTGTTCCAATGTACAAAAATGTCATGACCCTTGACACCCATATCTCACTTGTAACTTCTCCAGGCAGTGAGTTTTTTTTTTAATTCCTTCCATGCACCACCTATAATACATCTGTTTCCCATGACGGCTAAAACTTCAATTTTTATATGCACTTACAAAATAAACAAAGCACCCACACGTGTTACAGCTGTTCCACGCTGCCAAAATTTCCTTCCATATTACGGTGCACGTCACATCGTAGAGCCTACTAGGTTCTTTACTTTAAATATTTGTCTAAAAGCATCATCACGTAATTGAACGCGCTTCAAGGACTTGACACACACTACGTTCCAAGCTTCGCTAACACTCCCTGGACATTCTACAGCGTCATCATTGTCTCAATTAGTGAGGAGGGTCGGACCTCGCTGGGCCTCTGTTTCCAGCCGTCATTTTATACGCATATAAGACAAATCCATTGCTGCTACTGCTTCCAAACCCGGCATCATAAAACAGCATCTTCTATGAGTTTGCACATTTCTCGACAGACATACATGGAGCACTGGCGCCACCTGCAGGATTTATTTTTCTTCTTTAGGCTGTGCCCATAAAATCTTACATGTCCATTTGTACTTTGAACGTGCGCACCAATGTCATTGCTTTTTAAAAAGGGAACACTCATTCATTTCTCACTTTTCCATAGTCTATACCCGGTATTAAATGTAATTTCCTTTAAAGTACCCTTACACGTAGATTCCTGGGATAATTTTTGTACTGGATGAGGGCCTCCCTCTCAGGAAAACCCCTTCAAATCATTTTCCCATTTAGCTGGGCAAGATTAATTATTGCCCATTCATGGGGGAACAGCGGGTGTCACGCTTGGCTGTTTCCCCCCCCACAGCTTCTCCTTACTGTCTTTATAGTGGCAGTAGTTTCCCCTCTTGTGTCTCTGTACTTTTCTTTTGTTCATTTCTTTTTAGGGTTCTTGATCCTCGTTGCCATTGTTATGCGGTATCTTTGGTGGTTATAAAGCTGGGACTCGAGACACAGACCTGCTGTGGAGCCATTGGGTTTGTTCCAGGTAGCTTTATTCACATAAGTACAAATGTACATCAATCCAGTTTCTCTTGTAGGCATATACAGTGGCACAGTAGAGAGGGGACAGGACATAGTTACAGAGTAATGGCGTCCTTGAGAAGCAGCGTGTTGTGTTGACCTCTTCGAGAAGGATGAGCTGATCTTTTGTTGTCTTTCTCTGGCACAGGGGATAATTTGATGGTCTTTGGATAAGCTCCACACAATAACCTCCCGCTAACGTCGATAGCACCCACTTGTCTGTGGTTATTCCCTCGCATTTGTGGATGAAGAATGAAATACGTACCCCTACTGGGGAGACATGTAAGGGTTGACCCTGGTTGTTATTCCATGAGGAATTTTGACCCGGTCTGTAACCGGAGCCTCGTAAGTTTTGGCCACGAAAATGGCAAAAATTGATTCCACCCCCCTGGCCTGGTGGTTTATTTGTCAACTGGCCCAGAGACTTCAAGGTGTCGTATTCCTCCTTGGCAGACTTTAGGGCGTCCTCCACTGCTTTACCGAAAAGGACTGAAGGTTTCACTGGCATGATCAGTAACGTAGTCTGGGTCTCAAGCTTAAGGCCAGATTGGCATAGCCACGCGTGGCACTTGATTATAGTGCCCTCAGCGATAATCCTACCCGCATTATCTGCGGCATTGAGATTATTTTTAAGGATGCAGCTGGAAGTTGCCTGACCGTCCACCGCCACCCGGGCTAATGGTGATTTAAAAGGTTCGGGAACTGAAGCTATTAAGGCAGTTATTTCATCCCATTTGTGGCAATTATAACTTGCCAACAGTGTAGAATTGTTTGCGATTCTGGTCTGAAGAGCCGCTGAGGTTGCAACTTTGCTTCCCATAGAGTAGAGCTTCTTGCTCTCCTTGTCCGGGGGTGCCTCAGAAGAGGCTAGTGGTGTCCCTGCCCTCTTCCGGCTTAAGCTGGCCTCTGATATACAGTGGGTCAGAAGGCGCTGGGTGGAACAGTTTATCCACTCGCAGATTAACCGCCCGAGTCTGGTTAGGTGTCTCCAGTGAAGGTTGAATTCTCTTCTGGACAGATTTTAAAATTGGGATGAACTGGGTGGCAGCCTTCTTATCCCCCAAAATATCCTCCACAAAGTCTTTGTATTGCTGAGTTTCTTGTGTTTGGATACCAAAGTGCTCAGCTTCTTTGATTAATATGTCGTTATGCAGGGGCTGATTATCCAGTGGCGAATGAGGCACTGGTGAGTCCTGTTGAATCGGAGAGGCCAGTGTGTACACCTCTGCCTCTTCATCATCACCATCGTAATAATGATCAGAGTGCTGATAGTCCTCATTATACCCCTCAGCGTCTGTATGAACTTCATATAGGTCAGCTATTACTGGTTGGACTGGTACTGATTCTGCACAAGACCTTTTTGTTTTGGACTGGGAGCTTGAAGCTGGGGGCTGAGAGCTGGACGCCTCGGTAGTAGGAGGTGTAACCTGAACGTTTTGGTAAGCCTGAGGGTTTTTTTCCAAAGAAATTGGCCATAAAGGTAATTCTTGTCATTACCCTATCTATATCCTCTGCAGTCCATACGGCTGTACTGGGGATGCCCCGAGGGTACTGAGGGGTAGGGACCTGTCCTAAGGATGCAGGAGCCGATAGGCCCTTGTTCTGTAAGGCTTCAGACAAAGAACCCTCCTCTTGTGGGACAGAGAGAGGTTCCCAAACAGGGGTAGATTTGTCTTTCTGAGATGTATCCCTCTGATTAGGACTCTTGGAGGAGTATTTTTTGGAGTGCTTAGTCTTGAACAGGCTTTCCGGGACGTGTTTTTTGACTAAGTGGGATAACCCAGTGTTTTTTTTTACCCTACCGCTATTTCGATGTATGATGTCGACTTTCGGTAGTGGGATGGACATCTGCCTCATCAGCTGACATACGGTGTTCGGTAGATGCCATTTTAGGGACGGCGTCTTTCGTTTTCCAGGGCCTTTCATGGGGCGATCGGGACCTCGAGTGCCCAGAGGACAGGGATTCAGTAGACCTCCCCCTTGACACCATACTTGGGCGCCGACTCATCGTCACAGGATGTGTGTTTAGTGGCGGGCATAGTGGAAATGCTTCTGCCGCTGGGTGTCGTCCCCATAACAGAGCCGCCGGCCTGTCTCTTGAGGTCTTGACTGTTCCCGGTCGCCCTTGCCGTCCAAAAAGGCGGCGACGCTGCCCGCACTGGAAGCTCCCTCCACGTCAATGGCAGCCTCCGCCTGCATTGCGTGATGGGCCCAACGCTTGGTTCTTTGGTCTTTTAGAGTCTTGGTTTTGAAGAGCTTGTAGGCTCGACAATGCCCCTCGTTGTGGTCGTGGTTTAGACACAAGTTACACACTCTGCGTTTGTCTATCCACAGGAATTTCTTTTTGCACGTGGGGCAGAATTTAAAAGGTGTTCTATCCATGTTAGGGAAGGGCAGCCAGGCGAGGGAGGGAGTGTGTGGGGAAATGCATTCTACAATGACCGCCCCCACTCTCCCTACTGTAAGGGCCGAGGTATGCTGTGGCCTTCCAAGGCCGAAAAGGTCAGTCGAATGTTGAATTCGTCCGACGGTTGCCATTTCCACTGCGTCGATAAAGTTGTCGTAGTTGGAAAGAAAAGGACAGAAACTATTTTTAATTTGTCATAAGCAAATGGCGTAAGCAAAAATTGAACTCCGTGATGAGCGTACGCTCACGATGGTGGAAAAAAACAATCTGAGGGATCTCAACACGTGATGGACCATGGGTACAGTGGACGTCACACTAGGGTTAGTATTACTGGCACGCCCTGTCGACCTCCCTTTTTGCGTTTCGAAAACAACTGTAATGCTCCGCAGTTACCACTAGATGTCGGCCTATGTATAGCATGTGATCTAAGCAGATGCCACAAGCCTCAGAAGAACAAGTTACTTCTTACCTTGTAACGTTCTTTCGATGGGATGTTTCCTCTGACGTAATCCTCATCTTTGATGTTATCCATTCCAGCTTGCTGGCCTCGGAAGTTTTTTCAGTAGAGGGTGCTGCGCGTCGACGTCCGTCGAGTTGGTGTCCCTCGACAGCCTCCATATCAGCACCGATGTCATTGTGCGTATAAATAGACTTGCGCAGTGTCCGTTGCTCAGTTCCGTTTTGAAGCTTAAAATTAGCTGTGCATGAATTGGTTATTGACCTTGAAGGAATGTAAACTGCAACTACAAGGGAAGTTTTACTGAGGGGATGGATGGGAGGGACGATAAGGAATACGTCGGAGGAACATCCCATCGAAAGAATGTTACAAGGTAAGAAGTAACTTGTTCTTCGAAGGGATTGAGTCCTCCGACGTATTCCTTATCTTTGATAGCCTCCCATAGCAGTGATGTAAAGAGGAGGCGAGAGTAAAATTTGAATGTTTCCCTTTAAGAGTGTACAGAATGTAACAGCTTTCCCAAATCTTGTCTCCTGGCTAGAGGAGGAATCCAGGCTGCAAAATTTTGTTAAGATATGTGCGGACGACCATGTGGCAGCCGCACAAACGTCTCGAATCGGAACCCCTCTTTGGAGAGCCGAAGAGGCTGCAATACCTCTGGTTGAATGAGCCCCAAGATGTTGAGGGGGTTCTTTCCCTGCCAATTTGTAGCATTCTAGAATGGTTAAAATAATCCATCTTGAAATGGTTTGTTTCGTGATTGGCAATCCTAATTTGAGTCCTGCATAACCTACAAACAGTTGGTCTGCTTGCCTTATCCTAGCAAGTCTGCTTATATAAAAACGGAAGGCATGCCTATGTAACCTCTCTTCCTCTTTCCCTGGGTGGGAAGGAGGATAGAATGAAGGTAAAGTTATTTTCTGCGTAATGTGGAATTCAGAAACTACCTTTGGGAGAAAATTAGGCTTCACTTGTAAAACAACCTTGTCTTTGTGAAAGGTTGTATGAGGAGGTTTGCAAGATGGAGCTTGTAATTCGCTAACTCTTCTGGCAGATGTTAAAGCCACTAACAATACTGTTTTAAGAGTGAGAAACCTTAATTAACAAGAATGGAGTGGTTCAAAAGGATTACCCATCAGAAAATTTAAGACTAGATTTAGGTCCTGCAATGGAACTTGAAAAGGCTTTGGGGGAAAAACATTAGTTAACCCTTTCAGGAATTGGATTACCAGGGGTAATTAGAAATATGAAGGCTCCTCCGCAGTGCGCTTAAAGATTGACAGCGCTGCGAGGTGACCCGTGATCGTAGGAACTTGAAGACCTGAATTTGCTAAGTAGAGTAAGAAAGATAACACCATTGGTGTACTGCATGAGAAGGGTTTGATATTCTTTTCTCTACACCAGCTGCAGAATTTGTTCCGACGGCAGCGGTATAAAGTCTTTGTTGCTGGCCTTCTAGCTGAAAGCAACACCTCCATGACGTCACCCAGGAGATCCCAATCCTTGTATCTCAACCTTTCAGAAACCAAGCGTGAAGGTTGAGGGTTCTGATGTCTGGATGGAGAACCTGGCCTCCCTTCTGCGAGAGAAGATCCTCCCTTTGCGGAAGACGAATCGGAGGGCAGATGGACATGTGCAGAAGGTCCGGGTACCACGTTCTCCTGGCCTAATCTAGGGCAATTAGGATCATAGTTTTCTGGAATCTTCTCAACCTCCTGATCATTTGAGGAATGACAGAGACTGGAGGAAACGCGTACAGAAGTGGAACCTCCCAGTCTACTACGAACGCGTCCTCTAGAGCTCCTCTCGGGGGGAAATTCCCTTGAACAGAACTGATTGCACTTCCTGTTAATGCTGGTGGCAAACAGATCCACTTGAGGGGTTCCCCAAAGGGCGAAGATCTCTTGAAGGACTTCCTGAGCTAGCTCCCACTCGTGGGAGACTGTGCTCTGCCTGCTCAGAGCATCCGCCGACAAGTTCTTCTCTCCGGCTAGGTGAACTGCCGATAGAGAGATTCCTTCTTGAATTGCCCAAAACCAGAGCTGCATTGCCTCTCTACACAGTGGCAGTGATCCTACGCCTCCCTCTTTTGTTGAGGTAGTGCATTGCCACTGTGTTGTCCGTCATTATCAGGACATTTTTCCCCTGTACTGATGGTAGAAAAGCTTTCAGCGCTAGTCTCATTGCTCTCAGCTCCAACAGGTTGATATGTAGTCTGGACTCCGATGGAGACCAACGACCGCTGATGGTTAAGTCGTTGGCATGGGCTTCCCACCCCATGAGTGAGGCATCCGTGACTACTGTTATCTGCGGCCATGGTTGCCAAAACAGTTCTCCTTTCAAAATGTTCTCCCGACAGGCCCACCACTGAAGGTCTCGAGCCACTCTGTGCGGGACTTGATGGAGATCTGACATTCTTCCTGAGAATTACGACCATTGGGTTTTTAGCGCCCACTGGAGTGATCTCATTCTCAGGCGAGCCTCTGGCATTAGGAAGATGCAGGATGCTATGAGGCCTAGCAACCTCAAAAGGTCGAAGGCTGGAAGACTTTGGGCATTTTGAAACTTGGTGACCATTTGCAGAATATCTTGAGCCCTCACCTCTGGTGGCAAGGCTTTCCCCAGGGAAGTGTCCAGGACCGCTCCAATGAACTGGAGTCTCTGTGAGGGTATCATCTGTGACTTCTTTAAGTTGAGTGAGAAGCCCAGCTTGTGAAGGAAGTGGCAGACATAATCTAGCTGGAACCGAGCTTGTTCTGAAGATACTGCTCTTATCAACCAATCGTCCAGGTAGGGGAAGACATGGATCCCTTCCCTCCTTAGACTTGCCGCCACTGCCGACATTAGCTTGGTGAAGACCCTTGGGGCGGGGGTCAGTCCAAATGGCAGAACTCGAAATTGATAGTGAGAGTTGCCAATTGCGAACCTCAGGTATTTCCTGTGTTTGAGATGGATTGGCACATGGAAATAAGCATCCTGAAGTTCTAGGTATACCAACCAGTCCTGAAGCTGCAGGGCCTGGAGGATCTGAGAAAGAGTTACCAGCTTGAACTTGTCTTTCCTGAGGAATTTGTTCAATTCTCGCAAGTCCAAGATGGGTCTCTGTCCTCTGTCCTTCTTTGGTACTAGGATGTAAGGGGAATACCAACCCTTGTTCCTCTCCGCTACAGGTACCGGCTCTATGGGACCCTTCTCTAGCAGGTCTATAATCTTCTGCATAAGGAGCGGATCTGGAAACTTCAAAGAGTTGTTCCCCGGTGGATGACTGAGGGGTGTATAGGAAGGGGAGGCAGTAACCTTGGACAACTGTTTCCAATACCCAAGCATCTGACGTAATAGCCTGCCATTTTGCCAGATGTTGAGTTAACCGGCCCCCTACAGGTGTCTTGTGGGGGGAGACCTCAGAGGGGTTTAGAAGTAGCTGACGCAGATGCCGAGACTAAAGTGGCGCCTGCTGCTGCGGCTTTTGTACCTTTGACCCGTCCACCACGGGTGAATCGTTTCTGGCCCCTTTGAGCTGGCTGTCCTCTGCCTTTTCCGAATGCGGAGTAAAAGCGAAAGGACCTACCCCTCCAGGAGGCTCCTGAGGGGCGATTCGGAGTCTGCCGGACTGCAGCCCCAAGAGATTTCGCTGCTGCCTTGGATGTTTGTAATTTCTCCAGGCTGTCATCAGCCTTCTTACCAAATAAAGAAGTGCCGTCAAAGTGCATGTTCAAAAGTCTGGCTTGTACATCTGGAGCAAAACCAGACTTCTGCAACCACGCAAATCTGCGTATTGTGGCACTTGCCGCCATGGCCCTGCTGATACTGTCAGTAGAATCAATGCCTGTTTGAAGGGATTCGCACATTGCATCTTTTCCATCCCTGATGATGTTTAAGAATGCTTCCCTTTCCTCTCCCTCCGGCAGGCAGTCAGCCACAGATGAAGCACACTCCCAAAGTGTATGGCTGAATCTTGCTAGCGTGCAAGTGGCGTTAATTAATTTAAGCGCCATGCTACATGCCGAAAAGACCTTCTTTGACATGGCATCAAATCTTTCATCATCCCTGCCTTGTGGAATAGCAGGGTATGCAGACCTACTATTTGATGAAGTTGCTGCCTGTACAACTAAACTCTCTGGAGTTGGATGCTTGCTCAAATATTCTGGATCTGAAGCAGATACCCTGTATTTAGCGGAAAGTTTCTTGTTCACTGCCGGGATAACTTCAGGAGTTTCCCAATTTGCAGAGATTTTTCTCTGCAGGGTAGTATGAAAGGGAACTACAGGATCCTCCTGTGGACCTTTATCTAAAATATCAGTAAGGTCATCCTGTTGAAAAGAAGATGTAGGTGTAGACCACCCCATGAATTCAACTAGAGAAAGACCTCAGAACACTACAGCAGACATATGCAATCATCCAGGCCTGGATGGCAGCAAACGGCTTATGCCTTAACGGGGATAAAACGGAACTCCTAATTGGAGGCCCCAAGGAAACCCTAGAAAAACTGGACACCAAATACAGCAATTTCAGCATTGAAAACACAATCATCCCAGTCTCAACTGCAGTAAAAACACTCGGGGTCTATCTTGACTCCACACTCTCCATGAATAGACAAGTCAGCTACATCTCCTCATCTGCAGCTCACACTACTAAAATCATCAACGCGGTAAAACCCTACCTCTCTGCCAAAAACTGTCTCAACATTGCCAGAGCCACCATAGGAGCCAAACTGGACTATTGCAATGTCCTTCTGCTAGGTACCTCTGCCAAGAACATTGACAGGCTACACACTGCACAAACTAATGATCTCCAAGCTGCTCTCAGTATCCCCAGGAGGGAGCATATCTCCCAGGCCAGACAAGATGCCCACTGGCTCCCTATCAAGGAACGCATATTGTTCAAGGCGTTCACAATCACACACAGATGTCTTTCCCAATACCTAGCTGACCGGATACACCCTGCACAATCACTCAGACCCAAGCGAGAACTCTACTCTGACCAACTTGCGGTCCCTGTCTTTAACAGAGCCAATGCCGGTGGTACTAGCTTTGAAGTATTGGCACCAAAATCCTGGAACCTACTACCCCACAAACTCAGGAAGGAAACATCACTCCTAGCAATTAGAAAGTCTCTGAAAACCATATTATTCAAATAACTGTTTGTTCCACTGTAACCAAGGAACTGTCTATCGCCTATTATGTATGACCCGCTTATCGCCTAATACGTTATGACCCTGAACGGGAACTGTACTCTGCTTTTGCCTGCACCCAAGTGAATATGATGCAACAGCGCCACGATGTCCTAGGGCAGTTGTGCGCTTTATAAATGGAAATAAATAAACTATCCTGGTCATCAGAGCCCTATAAGGGGTCTCAGCATGCACCCCGGGGTCTGGTTTAGCAAACTCTACTTCTGGAGAAGTATCTAAACCACTTGCCTCATGTAGAGAGTCCTGAAGGTCTTTTAATCTCTTCTCTTCAGAGATTAATTCCTCTGGCATGGGTGTTGTAGTCCTTTGTAAACCAAAGGGTCTCTCATGGTCGGAATCCTCCCCTTCCTCATATATAGAGGACAAGGCTCTAAAATAGTCAGACCTAGGATATGGTTTGAAACCCATTTCTAGAGCAGAAGGAGCCAAACTGGTTGTCACTGGCTGAGAAAACGTTGAGGTTGTCGACATGGAAGTCAAAGGCTTCGACAATCCCAAAAAGGGCGTCGAAAAAGTTTGAAAAGACCTCGGTGTACTTTAGAGGATCGGGATCCTACTCGGCGTCGTCCAAACTGTCGACGGCATCCTCAATGTAATGGTCGAAATCCTCGACACCTATACTGTCTGAGATGTAGCGACAGTTGTAGGTCTGTCTTTTATCGGAGTCGACAGTGGCATCGAAGACCGCGTCGATGTAGCCGATTTATGCATCGAAGGGCCCTTCGACAAAAGTATCGATGATGCAGATATATGCGTCGAAGCAACCTTTGATGACGGTGTTGATGACGCGGTCTTACTGCCTTTACTCGAGGGTTCAAGGCTCCCTTGGCAGTTTCTCTCGCCGGTATCAACGACTCGCTGCGTTTTCATCTTTCGGGCTTTTCACCCAGGGTATCACCTTTAGATGTCTCTGAAGGGGTCGAGGCCGCTTTCTTGAAGATGCTAAGCATTTTCTTACGGAATTCCTCCCACTTAGCTGGAGAGCTGTATTTCGTGGGGCGGGTGACCCTTTCTGGGGAGGTAGAAGAAGAAGAAGGGGGAGATCTACGACGCCTCTTCTTACAGTGTTTTGATCTCGAAGACTGATGGGAACCGCTTCGAGACCTTGAACAGGAATGTTTCTTGTGACGACGAGGAGACGAATGTCTCGACTCTGCCGAAGAAACTTTCGAGGGAGTAGAAGTTTGAAGAGTCTTACCTCTTTCTAGCTTCTCCTTAAGCTCCTTCAAGGCTTTCGCCGTCATGGACATACAGTTCTCGCATTCTGAACAGTGATGCTCCGATCCTAGGCACCACAAACAGATCCTGTGAGGATCGTCAACGACATTTTCTTCCCACTGTCACAACACTTTTTGAAACCGGACCGTGGGGTCGATGGTTCGGATGAAGAAGCCATCGAATTTAGATGATATCTTTGAATAAGCAGAATCTTCCTTAAGAAAAGAACTGAACGACACGTTTCCGAGGCCCACGAAGCGCGGAAAAACGGAACTGAGCAACGGACGCTGCGCGTGTCTATTTATACGCACAATGACGTCAGTGCCGATACAGAGGCTGTCCAGGGACACCAACTCGAGGGATGTCTACGCGCAGCGCCCTCTACAGAAAAAATGTCCAAGGCCAGCAAGCTGGAATGGATAACATCAAAGATAAGGAATACGTCGGAGGACATAATCCCTTCGAAATATGTATTTTACACGGCCCATGGTAGCGGACGTGTAGTTATGGTTAAGTTGCTAAACTCATAGGGAGAACACTTTTTCGGTGCCTTATAACTTCGCTCCCCCTGAACGAATCCTCAACAAACTTTGCAAAGAAAGTGTATGGGTGGCTCTGAATTTTCTCGCCAAGTTGGGTGAGGTTTCGTGTAGGGGGAAAAGTTATAAGGGAGGGGGCACATTTTTTTCCCCCATAGACTGAATGGGGAAAAACTTTGCGCACGGCTACAGGTTGAACAGTTGGACAGATTTTGACCAAATGTGCACCAGGAGCAGGGCTTGGACCAGAAAGCATGCTTTTGTGTGTTCGGTGGAAATCGGACCAGTACATTTTTTGCAAAACATTGAAATGTACGTCCCCAAAAATTAGTGATATCTGGGTCCGCTCTGCAGACCAATTTACATGTTCGCTCTGCAGACAGAAGTGTCAATGGATCGCAGTACGGCGTGGTGTCAGACGTTTCGACGCAGCCGGTGGTTGGCTGTTAGTCATCATTTTTTGGGAAAGCTGCCATGGTGTATCGGAGGATAGTGCAACGGCGGAAGGGTCTGGAAAATGTACCGTACGCATTGTGTTGTTGGCAATAAGGGAGGGAATGGCTGGGGGAGAGGGAAGTGGTTTATATGTGACATATGTAGGCTAGTATTTTCTCTGGTGATTGGAGGCATCTGTCTCAATGGTCCCGTAGCTTCTGCCGCAACCTGTTTGCAGTGAACTCTTTTCGTGTTGAGTGGTGGCAGGCCATTTGCAGATGGGGAATGAATTGCACATGACATAGGTTGGGTGGGAGCGCGGGTGGCGGTGCGCTGCAGATGGCATGCGGTAGTTGGGCACATGGAGGCATGCATGGGTGAATGAAGGTGCGGTGGGTCACAGTACTTTGTGAATGGGAGTGGGTACGCCTATAGTATGTGAATGAAAGTGAATAGGGGTGCAGGAGAGTGTGTTTTCTTTCGACATTGTGTTAACTGTTGCAATTTGTTGCTGCATATCTGCATAGTGGTGCGCAGGTTGGGTAGGACTACTGGTGGCAGGTGTGCATGTTGATGGTCGTAGTTGGTGAAATGCAGGGTGGCATTATGTTGCTGTAGGTGTGATCAAGGCCTATGCTGTGTGCAGAATTGTTGAAGTAGGCCGAATGTTGTGAAAATGTTGTGGTTAGTGACAATACTTTGTGACTGGCTGTGAGTAGAAGTGGTGGAGGATGTGGTATGTCTGTGCATTCTGGTTAAGTGCGACCTATTTCCGTGAATGGGTGTTTTATGGTGTGGGGAGTTGGGGTGAAGTGCTGCTACCTACATGTGGCACGTTTGTGCAAAATGGTAGCTGCCCACATGGCCATTATGCTAACTGTTGCCATTTGTTGCTGCGTAGCGCCATGGCGGTGCACAGGTTGGGTAGGAGTGTTGGTGGCAGTGGTGTCTATGTGGATTGTCGCAGTTGCTGATATGGAGACATGCATGGTGGCATTACGTTGCCGTGAGTGTGTTCAAGGCCTAGACTATTGGACACATGGCCGAAGGCCATAGGCCATGCATTCAATAGCCTAGGCCTTGAGGACACGCACAGCAGTAAGGCATTTTTCAATGTGCATGATTTAGAGGGTGGTGACATGTAAGGAATGGGTGTGGAAAACATTTAAGCCGTTATAGGCCACTGTTGCAAACAGATTATGGGTAGGTGGGCAGTGGCAGAATACTTTGTGAATGGTAGTGGGTATGTCCATAGTATGTGAAAGTGCACAGGAGAGAGTGTCTTGTTTGTACATTATGGTAACTGTTGCAATTTGTTACTGCATAGCTCCATGACGGTGCCCTGTGGTTGGAGATGCTGCAGTGAAAATTCATGCTGTGTGGGCAATGGGTGCAATGCTTGTATACTGTCAGTATGTTCCAGGGTATGTTTGAAGGGCAGCCTATATGCGCTTGGATAGTGTGCTGTGTGCACAATGCTTGCAGTATGGGCAATGTTGTAAATATGGTGTTTACGTTGCCAGTGAAACAATCCTTTCTTAGTGGAAGTGGGTAAGACAATAGTATGTGAATGAAAGGGTGATGGGGTGCCGGAGACAGTGTAATGTTTATACAGTATGGTAACAGTTGTATGTAATGATGTGTACATCCATTGCGGTGTCGAGGTTGGTTAGGAGGGCTGGTGCCAGCGGTGCATATGTGTATGGTGGTAGTTGGTGATATGCTGAAATGTATTGTTTAATTACGGTGGGGGGAATGTGTGCAAGGAGCAGACCCACTGGAGCATTGCAGGTTTGGCAGTGGCACAGGGTGGTGATATTCGGAGAATGCGCGTGGAGCACATGGTTGACGTGCTACAGCAGCACAAATGAGTTGCAAAGCATGTATTGTGCATTCTATGGTTGTGGTGATTGTTGGAACATGCTACAGTATTTGGTGTGCGGCAGGAGATGGTGCAGTGAGAAGATGGGTAGTTTGGCCACAGGGTGCAGTGCATACGAGTATGGAAGTGGGTATGGTTGAAGGGCAGCTTATATGTGGTTGATTGCTATGCTGTGTGCAGATTTATTGAGGTAGGCCCAATGTTGTGAAGGTGGTGTGCATAGGTTGGCAGTGACAATAGCGTGTGAATGGTAGTGCGTAGGGGGGGTGCAGGCTGCGCTATGTTTGTGGTTTCTGCTAAGTGTCACACATTTTCGTGAATGGGTGTTTTATGGTTTGGGGGAGATGGGTAGAACTGCTGCCAAGTATGTAACTTTTGTGCATAATGTTAGGTGCCCACATGGTCGCTTGCTTGGATGTGTAGTGTTGTGGTGTGTGTGGAAAGGGTTGTAATGTTGTGTGCATAGCTAAAGGTGTGCTGGGGGCATGTTAGGATGTTTGTGGATGCGGCAATAGTGCCTTCTTTAGCAGAAATTTCTGGTGGAGAGGCTTTGCAATCAAACGGAACATGTATCGAGAGTGTTTAACAGTAAATATTGAGTGGTGTATAGAAATGACAGTGTGCAATGCAGAGGTTTTGTATGTGATTAGTAGATGCGTGTTTTGAAATGTGACAACACCCAATTGGGGGAGTGCTGCAAAAAGTGACTGTGCAAAGGGAAGAAGTATTGTCAGAGCTTTACTGGGCAGTGGCCCTCACTGTAGATGGGAAAGCGCATGTGTACATCCACCCATTATGAGCAGGGTGGAAATGGAAATGGAATTGTGGGAAATAGGCAATGTAGGTGTTTAGGGCGTGGTCATAGGAAGGGGCGGTACCATTTCATCACAATACTGTGTCGTGAGGGTGGTCGACATGGAGAGACACTCACTGCTTATCGTCTGTGATACCTTTGTGCGTCATCTGCACAGGTGTTGCGTGCAAAGAGGCGTTGCTGGTAATTTCGGGTTGGAAGGATTGGACACTTTCTGGGCCTGCCAGAGTGACTGCAGTTTCGGTGGGATGGTTCGCTTTTGCAGATATGTGGCGTCCGTCACGAGCGTGGACTGTGTCGCGGTTCATTATGCAAGTGCACATTTGGGTTACATGTCCTGTGGACTATTAATCAGTCTACTGATGAGGTTGCTGACCGCAATGATGCATATTTTTCCTACTGCCAAGGTGGTTTTCTCATGCATGACATCAAGAGCAGTGTAATTTGTCGCCAGCCAGCAGTCGGAAGGTGCGTTATAAACAGAAATAGGAGACAGATCATGCAGACTGCTTCCATGTTCTCCACCCACTATGAGATCATGAGGTCGCAAAATATGCAGTGGTTCTGTAGAAATGGCATTTGAGCACCATTGGCAATGCCGTTTTCTTTCACACTGTGCAAGAAGCATTTAACAGAATGTTGTAAAAATGTGAGGACATGCAAACGCATATAAAGAGAAAAAAATAATTGCCCACGCACATGTAAAAAAACAAAATAAACCACTTTATACATATACGCTGGAAGACTGAATCCCCTGCCCAGTTTCATATTGTTTAGCACCCAACACACAACCCTCACTATCACGAAAACGTAGTGGATTACGCAGTACTTTCAGGATGGCATGTGCCACATCCTGGGTGGCTATGCGGATGGAGAAATCGTGCATACTTTCATTGAACTTTGTGGTGGACGTGCTTTGGAATGGCACGACATTTGTACTGTAAATGTGTAACGATACATTTCAAGTGTTGTACAGCAGTGACAGTGTTCAATGATGGCGACTTTAATGCGATTGGTGGATGCGTGTGTGCCTGTTTGCCAGTAACCTAATGAGGTAGAACTGCAGAAAAGATAGTGCAAAGGGAAGAAGACAATTTTACAGGGATGCGTGCCATGCACTACTTTGGTGAGGCGCACGTGCCAAAATCTGCCCTTAACACCACCTTACCCAATATCCATGTCAGTGTGGGGATTAGCCGATCAGGTTGTGTAGGTGTGGTTAACAGGAAGGGGAGGTGAAACGGTTGAACATTATACTCTGCGTACTGAGGGTGGCTGACATGGCAAAACATTATGTTGACTGTAGGTGCTCCCTTTGTAATAAATCTGCACAACTATGCCCTGCAAAGAAACTGACTGCAATTTTGGTTTGGAAAGAGTGGATGCATTGTGGAACGCTGTGTATGAGTGCCATTTCATCGATATGCATGCACTTTGCAAAGACCTCGCCAACTTTCCGGTAGTAGATGTTCTCGTAATGGCATGCATATGGGTTACCTGCCTTGCTTACATTTGTTCGGTGAGGAGGTTTCTGGATGTCGTGAGGAAGCTTTTTCCCACCGCCAAGGTTCTTTTCTCATCTGTAATACCGCAAAGAGTATGGCATACTGCTCATGGATGTTATTGTGAGCCAGACGAAGGAAGGCGTCTCATCAACAGAAGCATGTACACTTTTTTGTCCCCTCGTGGAATGTTCTTCTGCAACAATGGCCTTCTTACTTGTGGAAATGCAGAGTTTTTCCAAGAAAATTGCATTGTGTTGTCATCCATTGGCAATGCAGTTTTGTTTGCTCGTCTACAGGATGCGGTGAAGAGTTTACTGAACTTATGTGCGTAGAAGAAAACACAAAAGCTACTAAAAACAGACAAAAAGGGTGTTTTTGTAGAAGGAACTACACAAAAAAACAGACTCTTAAGAGTCGCCCCTTTCTACGAACTCCGCCTGCCTGGTTGCATGTTATTCCCCCACGGCTGCACGCAGCACGAAAGTCACATGCAGGGATTCTGCAGGTGGCGGCCACGAAAATGGAACTGTGGGGATTGTCCAGTGAGTTGCTTAGGATGTGCGGAAATTGGAAGAGGGACTCCTGCTGCACTGGGGACCGGCTCTCGATGTACTTGGGGATCTGCACGTGCCACATTCGACGCTCCTCACCATGCTCGCCTATGGAAATGGGACTGTAGTGATTGTCCCATAATGTGCTGCTCAGGGTGTGCATAAGAGTAAAGTGCGCCAATAGGAAGGACGACTCCTCCGGCTTTACTGGTGCGTGGCTCTGGAGGTACTTGGAGAAAGGCACGTGCTACATTCTGCGTTTGTGAGCATGCCAACAGAAATGGACTATGGCCTTTGGCCAATTGGGTGCTTTGGGTGCGCGTCACATGAAAGGGAGGCATTCACTTTCCACATTATTTTGTGTACTGCGGTTGGCAAACATGGCAAAACATACAGTTTTCGTCGTGGGTGATGACTTTGGGGAAGATCTCTGCGTGTATGCCTTCCAAGAAGACATGTCTGGCAATTTCAGTTTGGAGGGAGTGGACGCTTTGTGGAGTAGTGTCGAATTGTGCAGTTTCGGCTGACTGCTTCTAGAATGTCGACGCGTGGCCCCTTCGTCAACTGTACATGTAGTGATCATGCACATTAGAGCCTTCTTTATGGGTTACATGCCTTGTTCCTGTGTGTTCCATCAACTGAAGACAATGATGAAAGCAGTGCAGTGCTTTTTTCCTACTGCCAAGGTGCTTTTCTCATGTATACACCCGCGAATAGTGTGGAAGTATTCCAATGATTCATGTCGCCATCTAGAGGGCAGAAGGGGTCTCTTCAACAGAAGCATTTGTGACCTTTTTTTAAACTCTATTTCTTATTTTCAACAAGGTACAACAAAAACAACGGTATCTACATCTTAGGTCAATGAGTTAAAAACTACACAATAACTTAAAAATTATTATAATAGAATTACCAAACATAACTCTAAATGCTACAATATTTAACTAGGACTAACCTAAAACATAACCATATGCACTAAACAAATGTCAACAGACAAGTAAGGCTACAGCATGTGTGACTTCTTAAGTGCTGCTGAGATGTTCTACTGTGAGAATGAGAACATTGGTTTGTGATACATACACCTTTTCACGACAAATGGCATGAATCTGTCGTAGAGTGGGAATGAAGTGTTGTTTCGCAATCTACACACTGCACTGAAGAGCCTAATATAAGAATGTGAGCTAAAGTTGAAAACACACATTTACGTATGAAAACAGCAAAAACAGTGTTTCTAGGGAAGCACCTTTAAAAAGTTTTTTTTTTTTTTTTAAAACACAAGGACCCCAAAGTTTCTTTTCAGAGCCAGCACAACTAACGAAGTCCGCTCCCCTGGTTCAAAGTTATTCCCCCACTCCCGCGTGTGCCCAGCACGAAAAGTCAGCGAATATTGCGATAGTTGCAGGGTGGCACCTGTTACATACACCCCTTTTGCAGATGACGTTCATAGAAATGGGCCTGCAGACACTACAGGATTGGGTAACAAAGTTTGTGGGTGTGGTGTGTATGGACAGACTGTGCTACACAGTGTATTTGTGGACAGAAAAACAGAGGGTGCGGCTATGGCTGTTTGTGTGTGCGTTTCACGAGGCACAGAGTGCGGGTTTTAGGCGATTCCAACAAACATTGACTGAAAGTGAATGGAAAACACTGTGCAGTGACTACTAATTTTTCAATCAATGATGTGAATGTGTAGTGCTATGGAGTAGCTATAGTGCTATGGAGTAGCTATAATGAAGTGCCTGATTTTGGTTTCTCTGTGTGACACTTTGGTGGCAAGCAATCATGCCAATATTATTGTTGTTGATTGTGCAGGGAAAATTGCACAGCGTGTTACATGAGTTTCAGTGCCGTTTGCGATGAAGGATGCAGTTGCCCAGTTCATGCGTTTGTTTCCGATCTTTTGAATACGTTTCTACCGCATTATGCAGTCACCGATGTGGGAGCGCCATTTTCTATTTGGTCCGTGAATGCAGACATTGTGGTACATTGCAAACAAGTGTATTTCTGCCTTTCTTTGACATGTTCCAATGACATACTTTGCCCCTGGGAATATGAGATTTCACAGAACGAATACTTTTCATCAGCTATAACGTTCATCTTAGTATGCCAGCCATCACAATTTTTGTACACTGCCTCTACATTGGTTTGGTGGCCTTCTTGAAAGTATTCATACTTATTTGTAGTTTGTGTTTTGCGCTGTGACTCTTGAAAACACTGTGCAACATGTAAACACCTATTTGCACAGCGACCCCCCTTCTAAACGATTCCACTACCGTGTTTCCCACACTGCCACCCATCTAGCCGTGCATGTGTGCATTGGCAATTCTGTTGTTGATCTGTGAAAGGCGATTTCTTTATTGACCTTTTATTGCTTTCCCAGTTCATTTATCATGCTGTTCTCACACACGCCACAGAAGGAATGACAGCAAAGGTCAGGTACAGAAGGGGCAGCACCTACCTGGATACTATAGGGGACATGCCAGGAGACAGAATTATTGGGTGGCCCTCACGTACATAGGCACTAGTCATTGTAATGCTCCTGTAAGCACCGTTCCCACGCACTTCGAAGTACCTTCCCTCTGTACAGTGGCACGTTCCAGTACATGCACAATAGAATGCCCTTTGCCGGCTAAGGGTCTGTAGTGTTGCACATGGTTTACTAAGGTTGTTTTAGAGCTCTGCTGCCCTACAGGTGTGCCCCTCTTGTTGCCCGTAGCATTTGTGGGCAATGCTGTACGTGACAGTAGGATACGTAATTGTTGGAAGGGCAGTAGCCTGCCCACTGGCCCCCTGTGCTTTCATTTCAGTTGTCGTCACATCCAGTATAACCACTTTCTGCTACGCCATTAGTGTTAGGGGTAGCATTCACGGATATGCATACATTGTGGAATACAAGAATGTTTCAAAAATGGGCATCGACACAGGGCGTGCCAGTAATACTACCCCTAGTGTGACGTGCACTGTACCCATGATCCCTCACGTGTCTAGGACCCTCAGATTGTATTTTTTCTGACATGAGGTAGCATGAGGAGTAGCCTGAGTACAGATAATCCAAGCAGATAGATGGAAAGAGAAGACTACAAGCATCCATGCGCCTTCTCTCAGAGGGGAGGAAGGGTGGGTCGCATGTGAATCTAAGCATATACAAGCATCAGAAATACAATTACAGTGAGTAATGTATCCCTTCTGAGGCTTGTGGAATCTGCTTAGATCGCATGCTGTGCATAGATTAGCGAGCAGTGTTAGAAGAAGGAGGTGGGATGTGAAGGGTCATGAGCAAATAAATGTCTTAGAACCGCTTGTCCCACTTGAGTATCTGTCTTGGAATGCGTGTCAATGAAGTAGTGCTGAGTAAAAGTGTGAATAGAGCTCCAAGTAGCTGCTTTGCAAATGGTGTCAAGGGGTACATTTGCAATGAAAGCCAGAGTGGCCCCAATGCCTCTTGTGGAGTGGGCTCTTGGCGTGAAAGGCAGAGTTTTTTCAGAAAGGGAGTAACACAGCTGGATACAGTTAACAATCCACTTAGAGATGGCACCTTTAGAGACGCAATCTCCCTCTCTCTCTCTACCTGTAGCTACGGAGACAAACAGATGGTCTGTTTTCTTTAGCGGTCTGGTCTAGTTTACATAGTAGAGGACCGCCCTACGCTCATGTAGGGTGTGTAGTTTCACCTCAGCCGAGCTTTGTGGGTCTTGGAAGAAAGCCGGAAGCTCGATTAACTGGTTCACGTGGAATTTAGAAATAAACTTAGGTGAGAACCTAGGGGGTGTACGTAAAACCAGTTTATCTTTATGAACTGTAAAGAATGGATCCTGCACTGACGGAGCCTGAATTTCACTGACCCTTCTTATAGATGTAATTGCTACTAAGAAGGCCGTCTTATAAGTCAGGTGTTTGAGACTGCTTTTATGCATGGGCTCGAATGGGGGGCCCGTGAGTTTAGATAGCACCATGTTAAGGTCCCATCCTGGTGGTGGGTTTGAAATAGGAGGTGAAGTCTCTTTACTCCTTCCATGAAAGCTTTAACCACTGGTATCTTCCACCACAGCACTTTGTTATGGGAGGTGGTGTATGCTGACAGCGCTGCCAGGTGTACCTTCAGTGAGTTAAATACCAGTCCTGCATCCAGCAGGTGGAGCATGTATGTGACAATTGTGGAATAAGTGCAATCAACCGGGTTGATTTGCTTATTCTGGCACCAGATAACGCATCTTTTCCATTTGTCAAAGTAGCAGTGCCTCGTGTTTGGTTTCCTAGATTCTTTTAGGATGTCCATACATCTTTGTGGTAATTTGAGATGTCCGAACTCTATGACCTCAGGAGCCATGCTGCCAGGTTCATTGAGTTGGGTTGAGGATGCACTGTTTGACCTTGGTGCTGGGACAGTGGGTTGTACCAGCCCGGGAGTTTGATGGGGTCGCACACCGCTAGTCTGCGTAAGTGTGGGAACCACAGTAGTCTCGCCCACATGGGGGCAACTAGGACGAGCGTCATCGATTCTCTTTTCATCTTGTTGACCACCTTCCTGATGAGGTGTTGGTGGGAAAGCGTCCGCAAACAACCCTGACCAGTTCATCCACAGGGCGTTCCCCTGGGAGTCTGGCTGGGGGAACCTGGATGCAAATCCTTGGCACTGTCTTGTTTTCGCTTGTGGCGAATAGGTCTATAGTGGGGAAACCCCACTGAGAGAAGATATCTTCTACGATTTCTCTGTGTAGACACCATTCGTGTTCCTCTGGGAGGGGATCCCTGCTCAAAGCATCCACCAGAGAATTGAGATCCTCTGGAACATGTTGAGATGACAGGAAGATGTTCCATTTGAGTGCCCATATCCAAATGTTCTGGGCAAGCTTGGACAGATTTGGCGAACAAGTCCCTCCTTGCTTGTTCAGGTAAAACATGGCTGTAGTGCTGTCCGTTCGGATCTGCACTGATAGATTCAACAGGTAGGGCTTGAACGCTTGAAGCGCTCTGAATACTGCCAGAAGCTCTAGCAGGTTGATATGATTCTTGGCCACTGAGTGAGACCATAGACCCTGAGCTGTGTGGTGGAGATGGTGAGCTCCGCACCCTATCAGGCATGCATCGTTTGTGACTACCGCCTGTAATTCGGGATCGTAAAAGGGTTTCCCCTTGGACAGATTTCCTCTTGTCCACCAGTGAAGGCTTTGTACAAGTGTTGGCGAAACGACCACTACATTGTCCCACTGACCACTTACCTGAGACCACTGTTTCGCCAACCATTCCTGCATGGGACGCATGCACAGGCGCGCGTGGGGGACCAGGTAAATACATGATGCCATCATGCCCAGCAAACGCATTGCTTTGCGTACCGTTACCTGGCGACCGGTCCGATATTGCGGAATTCGCAGCATTATATTCCGAATTCTTTCCTCTGATGGAAAGGTTAACCCCTCTTGTGTGTCTAGGATAGCTCCTAGGAACTGATTGGAGGTGCTTGGCACCAGACTTAACTTTTTCTCGTTTATTGAGAAACCTAATTCGAAGAGGAGTTCGATCGTTCTTTGAATGTTTGTTCTGCAAATTACTGGGGTCTCCCCCGTTATGAACCAGTCGTCGAGGTAAGGGTACACCGGGATTGCCTCCCTGCTTAGGTGTGCTGCCGCCACCGCCAGTACCTTGGTGAATACCCTTGGAGCCAAAGCTATCCCGAAGGACAGTACTTTGAACTGGTAGTGCCGACTGTCCACCTTGAAGCGCAAGTACTTTCTGTGCGATGGGAGCATGGAAATATGAAAATAGGCATCTTTCATGTCCAATGTTGCCATGTAATCCCCCTTTTTTAGGAGGGGGATTACCTCTTGGAGAGTAGTCATGCGAAATTTCTGGGGCTTGACATACTTGTTTGCAGGCCGTAAGTCCAATACTGGGCGCATTGTCAAATCTTTTTTTGGCACAAGGAAGTAAATTGAATAGATACCCTTGTTTACCTGGTGTCCCGGGACGAGTTCTTGTTACGCTCACCTGGACCCCACAGGGGTGTCGATCGGACCCGGACAGCTGCGGTCTCCGTCAACGTGATGCGTAGTGCAGAGATGACTGTCTGGACTGGCCCGCCTAGTCTTGTCTGCTGGACCCGAAGAAGTATTTTCCTGCAAGTGGAGACAGGGATTAGCCACCTGTGGGTTTTAGTGATGGCCTCCCAACTGTTCTCGCTCTCCCCCACTAATCTCCTCCGATATCCCCTTAGTAACCTCACCTTATGTTTGTAAAAGATGAGCTCTCCATCCAGCGTGTCTTGCAGGGGCGCGTAGATACCAGTTACTTCACTGGTTTGAAGGCGTTGGGAGAGTTCCGGTAAGCATTGACTCTGAAGTCCCAGGCGGGATTGGTAAGTATCAAGTTCAAAGAGTTCAATGTGCCCGATGTTCACTCTTGTCCCCTTCCTTCCTTCCTTAAGTTGCAACTGAGTTCGTGAGAAGAAGGTCTCGTAGCTGTTGCTGGCGTTCAGGTAAGAGTCTGTGTTACCCAACGCTGTCCGGTAACTATTACACTATCAGATGCGGCATATGAAAATATGGATAATACCACCGCCGGTGGTAAATCAGGTAAGTCTATGATGGTAAGAGGTATTTGTTGATTCCCTTGGCTCACCTTGTTATTCTTGTGCTAGGTGCCGGAGTACGGCGAAGAAATGATGGACAGTGCCGGATCGAAAGATGCTGTGAGAACTGGCGAGTATGGCGCCGTGCTGGAGCTGGCGAAGCGACGCGTGCAGGACTGATGTACTTCCAGGTCGGGAGATGAAATGGATCTGGAATCAGGTGAGGAATTTGAAATAAGTTTGTTTTCTAACCTTGTCCTTTTCTTCCTCTTTATTCTAGGAGCTCCGGATTCGAGGCGGGCGTGGCAGAAGACTGGATGCTGGCTGCAGGCACGGTGAGAGTCACGCTGCTGGATGCAGAACAACACGAAGCATGTGCTGCTGTTCGGGTGTGGTTTAAATATCCTCCAAAGTAGTCCCAGGAAAGAAGTTCCCCATGACCACACCCGAGTAAAAAATAGTCCCTGTAGTAAAATAGTCCCAATCCAGGCCTCACGTTGGCTTGGATTTATTTGCAGCATGGTCTGCATGAGGTAAGTAATGTCTATGAGCCTGGCGCCTATGGCGCCAGGACTGATTTTTATTATGAGCCTGGTGCCTACGGCGCCAGGACTGAACCCAGACAGCCCCTAGCTGGGGCTGCTGGGGTTTTTGTAAATGTCTGGATGCCTGCTCCCGGCTGATGGGCTTGATCCGGATGTCCGGGGTAGGCATCATGACAGTTATATCGCGTCCTTTGCTAGAAGATTGACGATCTCCTCGAGGAGGATCTTCTGGTGGTCCAAAGAATGTATTTTTTGTCATGGAGGGTGGTTTCGGGGATGCTCTAACAGTTCAATACAGTATCATGAGGACACTGTGGACAGCACCCATCCATCTGATGTGATCCCTTCCCAAGCTTGGGGGAAGTTGGAAATGCGTCCCGCTACTGTATATGCGTGACAAGAGACCCTGAACGGAGCGTCACTATTTCGGTGGAGGAGTGCCGCCGCCTCTACTGGGGCTGCCTCTACCTTTACCACATCCTCTCTTATAACCCCTGCCATAACCCTGGGTAGACTGCTGTTTGTTATTGTTCCATGGTGTACCCTGCCCCTGGGAATAGTTTGATCCTCTCTGGGAATTTTGTCCGCGTGGGCGATGAAAAATTGCCATTCCCTCTTTGGTTTGGGGGTTTATTGGTTAGTTGGCCTAGGGATTTGAGTGTCTCATACTCGTCCTTGGCATTTTTCAGCGCGTCCTCGACTGCCTTTCCAAACAATAGATCTGGCTCCACCGGTTTATCTATTAATGATGCTTGGGTTTCGGGTTTGAACCTAGATTGCCGCAACCAAGCAAGCCTTTTGATAACAGTACTTTCTGCAATCAATCTGCCGGCGTTATCTGCGGCATCAAAGGTTGCTTTTAAAATGCAACCGGACACGGCTCTTCCCTCCGCCGAAACTCGTGCCAATTGGCTCTTTAAGGGTTCTGGGGCGGAATCTACGAGTGCCGCGACTTCTTCCCACTGGTGGCAGTTGTAACTCGCCAGCAGGGTGGTGGAGTTGGCATTCCTTGCCTGGTAGGCGGAAGTGGAGGCTACCTTCCTGCCCAAGCCATAAATCTTCTTGCTCTCCTTGTCGCGAGGAGCATCGGATGATGACAAGGGTGTTCCCGCCCTCTTACGGGTGTTTGTAACTACCAGGGAGTCCGGTTTCAGATGCCCCCTTATGTACAGTGGGTCTGATTGGGCTGCCCTGAAAAGCTTCTCAATTCTGGGGTTTACTGCCCTAGTGAGATTGGGATTAACAAGGGAAGGGTCTATTCTTCTTTGGATTGACTTAAGGATAGGGATGGCCTGGGCAACTGGTCTCCTTTCTCCCACTAACTCCTCGGCAAAGTCCCTCTCTTCTTGAGCACCTTGGGTGTCAATGTGGAAGTGTTCTGCCGCTCTGGACAGAACTTCATTCAAGGGAGGCTGGTTGTCGACAGGGGAGTCGGTAACCGGGGGTTCTTTATCTACCGGGGAATCTACCCTGTAGGTTTCTGGGTGGTCGTCCTCTTGGTCCTCATCATCCCCATAGTAGCCCGTCCCAGTTTGTTCTTCCAACGTGCCCAAATCTGGATCCTCACAAAAGGATGGATCTCCCTGGTATTGAGAATAGGGCTGTATACAGAAGGGGTCTGAAGACTGTGTTGGTGCTTCTACCCGGGACCTTTTACTTGGGGGTATTGATTCCTAAGAGCCTGAGGGTGCTGACCCGTCGGGGGTATAAGAGAAAGTGTTCAGGGTTCTTGGCGTAGAAATCTGCCAATGATGACATCCTTGACATGACTGTCTGTCATCACTAGACCATTCTCTTGAACTGGGAATGACTCTTCCTTGGAGGGCTTTCCCTGTTTTATCTTGACTAGACCTACTGGTTTGAGCAGCAGTCTTTGGGATAACAGAATACTGAGACTTGTCCACCTGTGCATGTGGAGTAGAATGTTTTTAAGGTGTAGGAGGAGGCTGGGACGTCTTCCTCTGTTTTCCCCCTTCCCCGTGGGTGGAAGAGTGTTTGCCCTGTTTTTTCGCCCCTTCAGAGCCTTTCGACTCCTGGCGCCGAGGTTCGGGGGTAGTGTCCCTATCTCTCGAGCATGGAGGTTGGGACTCGGGGACAGCCGTTACGCGGCCTGCTGACGCCGACTCCTGGAGTGCGGTCTGGGGATAGAGGTCGGCTTCGTCTTCCGACGATCGAACCTCCGTTACCTTGGGAAGCGAGGCACTCTTGGCAAGTGGATGATTGCCTGGAGTCATGCGGCCATCTCGATCGAGAACACCCAGAGGAAACCGATTCGGACCTTCTCTATGTGCCTCTTTCCGAGTACTCGACGTGCGCGTCGAGTCTCGGTTGGACTTCATGTGTTTTGTGGAAGTGCTGTGGGTAGCGCTTGTGTCGCCAGGGGTTTTCCCCATAGCGCCTTGCCGGACGACCTTCCGAGGTCGGGGACTTGCGCTTGGCTGTCTCTTGACGCCACGTTGCCCTTGCCGTCCAAAAGCACGGCGTCGCTGCCATCGCTGAAGGCGCCCTCCGCTGCCATGGCCTCTTGACGTGGGTTGGTCCCTTGGTAAGCAGAGATTGCACATGGCGTGTGTCAACCCAAGGGTACTTGCGGTTGCACTTGGGGAAAAATTGGAAAGGGGTACCCTCCATTCGCACCTTGTGGCAGCGGGCTAATAAGTGTAGGAATATATAAGAATGTACCTATATACCAAAGAGTGTAGAGTATGTTCACCCCCCACTCTCCCTACTTGCAGGGCCGAGGGCAGAGGCCTTCCAAGGCCCGGGCCGAGGCCAGAGGCCTTCCGAGGCCCAAATCCGTCGTGCAGCTCTCGACGGTCGATTCTTTCTCTGGGCCGGCGTCGAGTGTGGAAGTTCGGTGACTCGACGTTGGGGTGGAGAAATGGGGAAATATAACAATATTTTTGCAAAAGTATGGCTAAGGCCAGGGAACTCCGTGGAATGCTTCCGACCAGTATGGCGGAAAAAAACAATCCGACGCCCATTTTTGAGTTTCGAAAAACAAACTGTAATACTCTGCAGATTCCACTAGATGTCAGCCTATGCACAGCATGTGATCTAAGCAGATTCCACAAGCCTCAGAAATATATATATATATTTATAATGTTCACATGGCCACCAATGGGCCAGTCCCATACTATTTTTCCTGTGCAACACGTTTTTTAAACAACTGAAAACAGTCCCCAGAGCCCTGTCTCTTTCTGTAGCACATGCTTACTAGATGACCAGAATTAAACGTAGTTCAGTCCAAACAAGATGCAAGTAATGGTTGTTGAATATGTAAGCCTCAGTATTGAGTCAGGCTCTAACACATTGCATCCAATCCCCTTCTGTGTAAAGGTTTGGAATCACAGCATTCCATTTAACAAAAGCGTTAGCGAGTTCCAAGATATTGCAGCTTTATCAAGATCTATGATTATCGCTGTAGGACACACGAGTGTTGACAAATTCTGTAGACTAGCTCCCTGCTATAGAAACATAGAAACACGCTATAAGCAGACCTGCTTTGTAGACATTCCAGTTGCGCAAATAAGGAGATTTAACTCATGCCTCAAGTCACCTTATTACCAATAATTTGATTGCATTGCCTTTGACTAAGGCCTTAAATGAAATATTCATTATAACCTACATAATTCTTCTCACAGAGCCCAGACAATTGCAAATAAGAATTGCTCACCTCGACATATGCCTAGAACCTCAAGGGTGGGAATACTTGCCCATGTGCAAATACTCCATTCTAGACTAGCAGCTGTGGCTTCTGAGCATGGTTACCAGATTCATGAATTCACCTGCTTGAAACATCAGGTTTGTCCAGAGTTCCTAATGCTTTTGGGGGCAGTGCAAGACTCACTTTATCTTTGCATTGATCACGGTTTGAAATGTTCTCCTTGGAGGCTATCCAAAAAGAACACGTTAGAGCGAGCAGCCTGGTTTTCCATTCACACAAATGGAATACATACCTAACCTGAACATTGTAATTTTTACATTCTATTTTCATTTGGTCATAAATATTTCTTCAAGGTCTTGGTGGCCAGCGGAACCACTAACCGAGTTTGCACAGTGTGTGTTAGATGAAGCATTTCATAGAAAATGCTCAGTAATTCCAAAGTATAGGAAAATTGATTATAAATAAAGACCCAGCTCACCCTTTCACAGAATGCTCTTCGCCATCTCCCCAAGCACATGTGCTCATTAATCTTTTCAACGATGGACGATTCTCAGTTGCTTTTGGTCCCATTAATCGCCTGTACACACAAGATAACAGTTTAAATGTAGTGTTCCGTTTAACACAGATAAAGTGCAGTGATAAATACACTTTCGGCTCCTCTCAAATGCCATCACAAGATCTTCTTCTAAGTATAGTTGGAACTGTAAAGCTTAGCTGATGTGACTAGGTCATACTGTAGAGCTAGCATATTTGTATAGGAAGTGGCAAATGAGAGAAACAATACAACAAATATCAGATGTGAGATCAGAAAGCTTTATGACATTGCCCCAATTTGTCAAACTTAAATCCCAAGCATTTGATGAAACAGCTAAAAGCAGAACCTGGGTATCAGACACGGACACCACACAGTGAACAGGGGCTACTCCTGCAGAATGAGTTTGCCAACAATGGCGCGCTAATATAAATATGATTAAAACTATGCCCCTCTGTCCATCATCCATTATGCTTTCAATATTTTCTAGGTGTGCCCTAATGCTTTTTATACAAATTTCCAAACACACAGAGTAAATGGCACATAAGTAGGATTAGATCACACAAGCGGACCTGAGGAGTCAAAGGTAGCTTCTGGTAGCTGTTGATGTCAAGATATCAGATATTCCAGCTCTTCTAGGCTTCAGGGAGAAATTAAAAACATCTCAGCTCGCACCAATTTCAAACCCAGCGGTAGTAAAACATTTTAGTACCTCATATTGCATCACAGACATATGTGCAGATGCTACATAATCACTTCCTGTTTAAGCCATCATGGCAATATTATGCAGCCTATGACAGGATAGTATGGTGGCATGTACAAGGAGGCTCACACAGATGCGTTTCAGAAAGAGAAGAGGGTTTTAATCGGATCCATGCAACAGAAAAGGAATGATAAGTAATGTCTTTGTTTTGTATGAAACCATAAAGAAAGTTCTAGCAACAAGGTCCATCCACCCCAGCTCGTTTATCTGATTGAGTAACCTGGTCAAGAGCTGCTGGTTTGCAGTGTTTCCGAACCATCATCGAATGAGTACGAAGGGAGGGGGGCCTTTCCGTGGGCGTGTATGCATCTGGTGAGGTTTGCCAGGATGGACCCCCTTTGCAAAGCGTTTGGGTTGAGGCTTCAAGTTTTCTTGGTCAGTTGACATCCTCCCTGCTCTAGGGTCTTGTTCCATGAAATAGACTCCCCCACTCCCCTGCCCCTCTGGTAGTTTTAGACCCCAGTAAGATTTGCACCATCTCGTACCTCTTCCCACCTCCTCTAGTTTTGTCCCTCCCTGTTCTCTTTTTCTAGGGTGGGTACCTTTTCACCCATCTCCTCAGGGATATTAGTGGTGTCTCCCTATTGCCATTATGTACAGGTTGTATGCAGAGAGAACTCACAAGGAACTTCCATGCAAGGCTGTTCATTGATGATGTTACAGCACAGTGCAAGATCAGCACCAGTCATTCACCCGTGAACAATCTCTCTTTGTGGACTAACCCTTCAACTGCTGCTCCACGAACGTTCCCATTTGGGCCATCACCAAGTTTCTGGGAGGAGTCCTGCTAGCCTCAGGTTTCTGCAAGATGCAGAATACAACATATCTCCTCAGACAACCAGACACACAGATGCAAACAGCTGGGGCATGGATGTGAGAAAGATAAAAACGTGTGGCAGGGCTTTGCAGATTACTCTAGGGGAAAAGTATTGGGGCAGCTCCCAATGCAAAATAATACAAAGGAGAAAGGGTTGATAAAGGAATTGTGAAATGTAAGCACTGGAGCTTCCCCCATCAATGCCACTTCTATGACCGGACCACTGAGTTCTCCCTCCACATTTTTGAGACAGACTTGAAATCATATGCATTTGGGCACCATGCAATAATCCTTTAACTTATCGATTTTAACCTATGGAAGTGCACATTTTTAGCCCATACCACTAATTGAGTTTACAGCACATGGAAGGAGAAGTATTACATACATAGGCTTGGCACCCATGTGGCCGGTTAGTTCTCAGCGTGCCAGTGGTACCAAGAAGTAATGCGCCTTTGCACTTTAAGTATTTTAAATATGCAGTGTACCTGTGGCACCCGGAAGAAATAGCCTTTATGGTTTAAAAGGTAGGTATGCCTGTGGCACATAGAAAGCATCTGCCTTTTCGCTTCAAATACTCCAAGTGCCTTTGTTACCTTGAAAGAAGTACAATGCACATATACTTCACTAGCAGCACCCTCATGCCTGGTTAATAGTTTGCCTTCACGCTATAGAAACCAACATTAATGGCAGAATCATGGTGCATTTCCACTCGCACACCTCACCATTTTTTGCTCATCACTGTATGGAATTGTCCTGTGTGCTACATATGAATACCTCATTCACACTTTACAGTGTAATGATGTAGTTTCCAGTTAAACCACAATGGTAATGTGTGGTAACATATTTTTGATGATCCAAACTGTTTTGTTGCTCTACACAGGAGAAGTAACTGTATTAATAAAAGAAATTACTGCACCTATTCACACTGCCATCGCTTCGTATTGTGGCCCAAGTTTTGTGCCCTGTGGTGTGGTGACCAGCAGATGTGAGACACCAAAGATTTGCTACATCTTCTGAGGTTTGGCTGCATCTCTGAGGATATTATATGAACATTTGGGAAGTCTTGGTTGTTGCGATGCCCGCCGTCTCATCAACCTTCGATGCTCTTCTCAAATGTTGGCTGAATGGCCTTTTCTGGGTGAGTGCGTATTCATGCTGCTCAGCATACCATCCCCTAGGGCAGGTTTGGAAAAGGCTCATGGACTGGTTGCATGAGCTACCACCCTCAGCCTGGTTACCCTGTGCCAAATCTCGAAGGCTGTTTGTTGGCGGCGGCAGGGTTTGAATCCTGTAGGATCCCACAGTGCGTCCACACTCTGCTCTCTGCTATTTTGAAAGTGCTGTGCACTTGCTTTCCAAATGTATCGAATTATGATAATGCTTGCACCCCAAGACTGCCCCCAATGTTTGGGCCCTTGGTCCGTTTGCACTGTGGTGGCTCTACTCAAAAGGTAGGGAACCCAATCTTGACAAGTGACGTTTTGTCGCTTACACCGATACCAGTAAGATGAGCGTGTGCTCGTGGTCAGTCCCTCCTGCCTCTGCCCCATGGTGCAGCAGGGCAGGTGAAAACGTTTGTCACTATTCACCTGGCAGGTTATCCAAACACCCTTTCTCTAGTCAAGTTTCTTCAGGCTGGCAAGCTTCACAGGTTGGGATGCCAGGGTGGATGGATGACTACAGGTATGGCTGCCACCCCAAAAGTAGCAAGGATGACCTGGTCACCAAACTATTGTAATGATGTACAATGTTGCATGCTGTAATGATCACAGTTCAAGAGTGTTTTTGAAACTGTATGCAGGGGTGAGAAAAACACCTAATCTAAAGCTAGGATGGGAGCAAACTACTACCATCAAATAATAACAAAGCAGTCCTAGTAGCGTCTTGTCAAATAAAAAGGGCTTCTATACTAAAAAACCTATTGCCAATCCTTACCTCTATGTTACCTCATCTTGTTACCTCATCTTTGAAAGCGAGCAAGCAACTCTGTTATGGAGTTGCACACACATTCAAGACAGGATCTAATTTGTTTAACTTGGCTGGGCCTCCCTTCCCCACGTTTTAAGCATAGGACAAGGCAAGACTTCTGAACACAGCACACTCATGGGCCTCTGCAGCACAAGGTTCACAAGTCCATTCAACGATACCAGAACCTTCATGGGCCATGCCTCTTTTCTACAAAGCCTCTTGCCTTACAAGGCCTACTGGATCAAAAACAACAAACAAATGTTTCTTCAGTGGTCTTGCACCTTAGGTGATTGCTCTGCGCCCCTAGGATCTCCCCCTGCCGGGCTTGGATCCTCCTTTCAATGTGGGCCTCCCTCCGTCGGGATCACCACGGCCTTCTTGAAGCAAGTCCATTAGTTTTTAACACAGTTCATGCTTTGCTTTATCTCATCAGAAAAGTAAGGTTTCCCTTCCCCTAGCTTTCTTTCGGCATCCCTCTGTCGGGTTCACACTTCCCTTCGCTCACAATACGTGGGCCTCACTCAGTCGGGTTCACTATGGCCTTTCACTCTCAAGCTTAACAAAATAAATGCCGGGTGTATTATGCCTCACCCCGATTCGCAGGCATCCCTCAAAAGGGTTCACACTTGCCAATTTAACAGTCTACTTTGCTTTTATCTCGATGCAGGATTTACTTCTATTGGCTTTTCCCTTAGCATCCCTCCGTCGGGTTCACATAGCCATTTTAACACAATGTTCACTTTACGTTTCTAATGCAGTTCATGATTTACCCACCTCAAAGGCAGGGTTCCTTTCCCCTAGTTTTCCCTAAGAGACTTTTGATTATACAAGGGATTTGACGTGACCCTTGTAGGACACACTGACACCTCAAACCGCGCCTTTCCTAGGGCCTTCTGGTATTTCTAGTTTCAACACAAAATAAAAGGGGCCAATGAGTGTCCTTCGAATGAGCACTTCTAGGGCGCCTGACCACTCTGCAGCTGGCCCTTTTCTGGGTTTTCCCAAAAGTTAAAACATACATAGTTCTTTGTTCCCAAGTTCCTCACATTCATATAATGTTGCCACTTGCAACCTTGGGCTCAACACAGTTTGGTTTGCTATCAGCTTCCTCTGACTCACCGGCTCTGCTGAACCCGTTGGCTTGTCTTGCTTCTGGAGTCAAGGACGGTACCACGTTAGCCAGTGTGCCTCCGCGCCTGTGTTATCAATGTGGGAGGCCCTGTGTACCATTGAAAGGGCCTATTCTAAAAAAAAAGTATTGCCAATCCTTACAATTAAATTACAAAGCAGTGTGGGATAATGTTCACAAGGGAAGAAAGAAGTGTTCACCAAATGATAAGTCAGGATAGTTAGGCTGGGTCTCCCTTCCCTACATTTTTAGAACGGGACAAGGCAGGATCTTTGAGCACAGCACACTGCTGGGCCTCGCCAGCATGAGGCTACAGTTCCTTTCAATGATGCCAGGACCTTTTGCGGCCAAGTCTCTTTCGTGCAAAGTCTCTTGCCTTAGAAGCCCGGCTGAACCAGCACAATAAACAATGTGGGATACATTGACCCACTCAGCAGAATTCCATAGCCAGGCTGCACTTCAGCAGTTAACAGCAAAATGGCTGCGCTGGCTCCTTGGAGCGCCATTGCCCTGCATAAAACTGTTTTGCAGCTACAAAATGATGGCTGCACTGTCTTGCCAAGCACAATTGGGCAAGTTGGAACATGGAACACCGCGAGAAAGGCTGCCAGGGTGTGTTCTTGTGTGTACTTAAGAAGTGAAGTGAAAAGCTGTGCTGCTTTGCCGCTAGCCCAAAGTTTCCCATTGAAAAAGGGAAACATTTTACATTTAAAATGATGCCGCTCTGATGCTCCTTTCATCAGTTCTACGTTACTCTGCTTTTATCAGTGAGGCCCTGCCATGCCCATCCATATTCAGATGGTGCTCCAGCAGAAGAGAGCATTATCCCTGAATAACAGGCTGTGTCAGACCAGATCCAGGAAATCAATAGATGCTTTACTTTCAGCCGCACAGAAAAAAGCTTGACTTTTGGGCTACAAAATGTCAAAAATCACTGATTCAAAAGAAACCCTAGCTCTAAAGGCATTTGTCAATTTCAGTGGACCTGTTTCTTAAACAGATTGCTGTATACGTGACACTGACTAGGGCTGCTTAACAATGTTTGGACTCAGAAGGAAGAGAAAACCTTTTGAAATGGTCAGCCCAGCAGACTTCACCACATGTTAAAATGTGCTTTTGCAAATAAGGGAAAATGCCCGATTTAAAAGTATAATGTTGAAAGAAGGCCATGGTCTTGGCTGCGAAACATATATGAGATGTTTTATTTCAACAGGCTTGCTGCTGATTCAAAACAAAATAAAATAAAGAAATAAATGTTTTTGGCTGTACTCGGAAATCAGGCCAAACAAGGTTCTACTATGGCTCAAGGGACAGCTGGAGGCTTCCCCAAACAGGAGCCACAAGGGATTTCTGGGACACCTACAGGTTAACTGTTGCCTTTTGAAACTTTGAATGACCAAGAGAGAGAAATATCACACGCTCGTCAGACTTCTGTCTGGGCTTCAGCTTGAGACAATAGATCTGGGACACCTACGTGTGACATTTGGAAGTGACAACCACCAGTCACTCAAGCTGGAGAAACTCCATGGCAGCCCTGGACTAAACTGACATTTGGTGGTAGCCTGAAGAAAAAAATGGTTGCAGTTGGAGGACAAAGGGACAAACTAGTCTTTTGAGCCATTTTGGCTCAAAAGACTAGTTTATTAATTAAACATTGAGACTTATCTCCGCAAATGGACAATGCAGAAATGCGAAAGTTTCACAGTTTTGATGCAATTTTGGTGGCTTTAATTTAAGACGTGGTAGCCTTCACTGGCATATAAGGGACAGAAATGGCAGATAATTGGATATTCTGAGGAAAGTGTATATGGTGCCACATTGAAATTCAATATTAACATGCCTTATGATAATATGTACACATGTATAAAGTTATAGAATTTTAGGTATAACATTTTTCACTGAAAAGGACGAAACATTATTAGACGGACGAAACAAAGTCCTAGAAACTGGAGAGTTGGACTGCCATGCTCTGCGTGAAATAAGTAATCGGCTTATGTAATTTGTAAAAATGCTGCAACTATATAAATGTGTGATTTATGTTCAGATGGATTTTTGGCAAAAAGGACTGGCATGGCTTTGCACCTCATAAAACACAACCCCCTAAACTGAGTTCCCCTCCTTGAGGAGGCAACCAACACAGGCTGGCCTATCCAGTCCTTGGGGCTAGGTCTAGCTTAGTTCTGCCCAACCATACATTCTGTGATGTCACCAGTCTTATAAATAAGAGAGGGTGACACACACTACACACTCTCCCCTGAATTTCCTGTGCCTGCGTATCCATACATTCCAGATCCACCTTTGCAAGACTCCAGACCCTACTACGAGGCCAAAGCATTGCTGTCCCTATCCCAGCAAGGCCAATGATCCAGAAACCCCACTAAAATCCCAACAACAAAGGGGAAAAGCTGTGGTACCCTTTGGGAAGTATCCTGTGGCCGACCAGCTTTTTGCCCACTACCTGCACGCCCGCTAAACCCTTGCCATCCAGTGACCAGACTTGCCCAGCTGTTTGCTGTAAGGGGCGCCTGCCTCGCTGTGACCAGAACCTTTTGAGTTCAGAAACCGGTTGGCTGTTCCAAATCCCAAATTCTAACGCGGATTGCGAGTATTTCCCCATCCAATAGCCACACATAGTCTACCCTATCTTGATACTTTGTCCTATTTTCTAAGTAATCCTATTCATACCTGGTAACTGGTTTAAGACTGTTAGAATTCTCTGTGCACCCTGTCCTTGATTTTCCAGCGTTAGCGTCACTTTTCTATTAATTTCTGTCTTGCATAGATCATAAGTCCTTAGTCATATTTTGAATAATCAAATTAATTCCCACAAAGTTGAACGCGGGGTGAAAAGGTTGATGTTGCGAATCAACCTTGGAGCGTACAGTGCCTTTCTTTAACAATATAGTCTTGATAATCTAGTTTAAGTAAAACTTGCCTTTCTTTCCAAACCGATTTTCTCTTTGTAACTGCTTTATTTCGCCAAAACTGAATTTCTTTCACCTTGAAAATCTCATCCAATTCTTTAGGTAGAGTCACTCTTGCACTTCTATATTGTCCCTATGATGTGCATCTATTACCCAGCCTAAAAACTGCATTCCGATTCGTTGTATTTCACCTGTTTTCTAATGAAACCGTTTTCATATTTAAAACTGAAAAAGGTGAATATGCAACTTTTACACATGTGATTTTGACTGCACTGGGGTTCTCACTTTCAAATTGCTTTTGAACTGTATGCCTTTTGTGATAAATTGCTTTTTTGTGATACATTGCTTTATAGTTGCTAGTGATATTACATCCTTGATACTGTGATAAAACATATATACCTCATTATTTAACCACACATTTAATTATTTGGCAAAATCCGAGTGTCATTTGTAGCAATTGCAAAGGATTTTGATTGTTTGCTGCATAATATCCAAGATTCCTTGCCGCTTCTTTCGATCCACTCAGAATTCGATTAATTGTGGGTTGAGGGAACATTGGGGGTGGGGGGGCACCTTAACTCGGGTGCTATCAATCCTAATTGAAAAAGTGCTCCTATTCACTTGTGCTTTGGATATGTCTTGTAGAAGGTCACCCAAGTGTATTTGTTACGCTCACCTGGTATCCACAGGGATGCCACCCAGCCGGGTTACTCGCTGGTATGCTTCTCAGTTTTGCCCAGATGTGGTCTGCGGGGAAGGTTCTGCCTGAAAATACAGGAGGACTGTGTTCAAGACTGGCCGACCGGGGTAAGTATCCTCCCTCCACCCCCGTATGATTTCAGCCCCTCAGGGGCCATCTCCTCACTTTGTGGTAGAGTTAGGCGTGCTCTCCGTCCTGCCTTCTTTGCAGGGGCGCATTGTCTTTCGTGGGCGTGTGAGGTCCAGTTACTTCACTGACGCCGGCCCGTTTGATATTGTTCAGGTAGGTCTTATTGCCGTTCTTTGGTATTGTTGCTATCCTGCATGCCTCTCTTGTTTAATAATGTCTCTTTGTCTCCCTTAGGTATGCGGAGCTTCAGCTCGGCAAACTGGCTTTGTTGAGCGTCGCTGGTAAATGATGGTGCTTTAAGAGCGCTATGATGCGCTAAGTAAGCGCTATGCGTAGCACTGCGATGGCTTGCCTTTGCTAACCTGTTTTGTCTTCTTTCCTTGCAGGTCGCGGTGTTCTTCAGCGCGTGTGGAATTTTCCGGAGTGGTGCCAGCCGAGAGGCGACCAGCCAGGTAAGCCTTTTGAGCAGTTCGTAATTTGCAATGTCTCTTCTGCTTTCTTAATGTTGCCTCTATCTTCCTCTTTCAGGTCGTGCAGTCTGGGAGGCGTGCAGATCCAAGGAAAGCCGTTCTCAGGAGCTGCGAGTAACTAAAGATGAAGACTGCAGGTAAGATGCTGCTGCTAATGATGTTCCTTTTGTCCCCATGCAGGTTCTGCTTCTCCGAGGTTCGGGAGTATAGCTGGACACGGTGAGCGTCACGTTGCAAGCTGCAAAGTAACGCGAAGCGTGTTGTCTTGCTCGGGTATGGTTTAAATAGCCCAAACAAAATAGTCCAGGTAAAGTAGTCCCTAGGCTACCACACCCAAAACACTAGACTGCATAGCTTGGTTCCGAGGAACCAAGCTATGTGGATGCCTCCATGTTGGCTGACAACACAACAAAGTAGTTCCCAAGCACATTGTTTTTCAAGGTGTATGAGCGTGGCGCCATAGGCGCCAGGACTGGCCGCAAGAGGGTTTTGGAAGAGGATGCCAGGCTCTAGAGGCCCGAGTCCTGACTCCACCTGGCCAATGGGTTTGCCAGAGGGGGTTTTGGGCGAGGGTCACGATAGCATTTCAGTGGTTTTCATTGTAATTATCACCTCATTGGTGATTGCTGCCCAATATACAAATTGGGTGATTTTCTTTGAATTTAAAATAAATATTGCGTTACCACCCACCGGCCTGGTTCATGGTCCTTTGTGACCCAGGGTATTTGTAAAAGGGGGTGTGAGACGGGTTGGGTATCAGCTGAATTCGAATTCGTAGAAGGTAAAGAAAAACATTCTAATTGTGCGCTCCTGGTCTGGCGTGTGACACCCGATTGGAATCCTTCACAACAAAAAGTTCCTCTGGTAATCTTTCAAATTGGGCGATTGCTCTTTGCCCCTTTGGATGCCCCGCAGCCGGGCTATGATCCCTCTTGCAATGTTGGCCTCCCTCAATCGGGTTCACTACGGTCTTTCACTCAAAAATATATCATTCAGAAGTCTCAATGTCTTTTTAAACAGCTATCCATTGTGGACATCGGTCAGCGGTTTCACACTTGTCGTCACAATGTTCACGGGCACATCACTGTTTCCCCTCAATTCGCAGGCATCCCTCGTCGCGTTTGCATTTGCAAGTTTCACAGTTGATTCACCTTTCTCCACTATGTCAAAGACTTTCGCGTGTACAAGGGGTTTTGCTCGACTCTCGTAGGACCACTTTAACACTTCTCTCCAGCCTCTCTTAAGGCCTCTTGGCTTTCGTAGTATCAACAAAACAAAAACACAATCCAAACCATGTACTCCTAAGGCGCCTTATCCTGGTCCTATACTGGGGCCAGAGATTACGTGATCTAAGAGGGAACTAGTACTTTCCCTTGGGGATACTCAAAGTGTGGTCCGTACTGTTACCAATACAGATACTATAGTAATGTTACCAAGCAGATTATCGGAATGCCCTACCACACTGATTGACTTTGAACAAACATCATTATCCAGCCCCAATAAAGGCCTCTTTCCACCAGCTCCATCTAGTCCTATATCAGACCTACGCTGTCTACTGCTAAACACCCGCTCTTTAGTCAAGCATGCTGCAGAAGTGTCTTATTATATCGAACATAATAACTTAGACCTCTGTGCTGTGACTGAGACATGGGGCTCAGAGGTAGCTGGCCCTAGCCTTAATCTAGCAATTCCGGCAGGGTATGTCATCATACCTAAGGACAGAAAGGAAGGCAGAGGGGGTGGTGTTGCCTTCATCCTAAAAAAGGCTCCATCAATAAGGGAAATCCCAGGATTCATTATGAATGATATAGAGTCCCTATATATAAAACTTAGTAAATGCTGCATCACTGTTAACTTTCTTCTTCTTTATCGGCCCCCCTCCATGAAGGATAGATGGGTTCACACACTTAACCTTGTGTTACACCGACTCAAACCTCTTACAAGGTTTATTATCTTGGGTGACATAAATGACTGGTTAGGGGACGCTGATGATATTCAAGCCTTAAAATTACAACAAACATTAGCCGATCTAGGCTTTACTCAGCAAGTGAACAAACCCACACATGTACTTGGACATACTCTTGACTGGGTAACAACACTTAATACCCCCTGTCACAATGTTTCTAATACCTCGTTTCCGTGGTCAGATCACGCCTTTATACATTTCTCCCTTTTTTGTACCGTTTCCAGTGAAATTGAAGAATCTGGCCAAAGGCCATATTTTGTCACGGAATTTGAAATGCCTTACTGTGGACAATATAATGCCTTTACTGGACAGTAATATCAGTTTCTCTTTAAGCATGTCGATCCAAGATATGTCTTCAGGGTTGGCTCTTAGCTCGGCTAGTATATCTAACACATTAGCAGCGCTAATGCAAAAAAATAAAGGAACATTGAAACTAAACATCAAGCATTGTTTTACGGTTTAACTTAGAAAACTTAAAGCCTTAACTCTTAAGGCTTTTTTCTCCTGGAAAGCAGGGCCCTCCCCAGCCCTTTTGCAATCCTACAAAATCTTGGTTAAAGATTACAAAACTGCAATCTTGGAAGCTAAGCAGAATTTCCATAACATTAGAATAGAGAATGCTGCATCAAATGTTAAAATCCTTAAGGAACAGGAGGTAGTCCCTCTTCCATCTGACCAACTGGAGATAAGAGATACTACCTGGTGCTAGTGCATACAAGACGGAATGCAAAATAAAATACTAGGCAGAAGAGCAGGGATGTTGGAACGCAAGGAGGAGTTACCTCTAACGGCCATCAGCAAGCCGAAGTGCCCAGGGTACATGTCAAAGACGGATCAATTCACCCTTCACCCAATTCCTGAGGAGATTCTACAAAAAGTCATTGAAAAATTAAAACCTACTCAGTGTAAAGGGGACTCCTGTTCCTCCTTAATAATAAAAACTTGCCCCTTCCTCTCGTAAAGGCAATCTGCTGCTCGTTAATGTATCATTGAGCGAAGGCATTGTTCCAGAGAATCTGAAACAAACCATGGTCACGCCTATATTGAAGAAAGTATGGCTGGCTAGGGATAACCCTTTGAATTATCGCCTGATATCCAACACCCACTTTCTATTAAAAATATTAGATAAGGTGGCATACAGTCAGATTGCGGAACACCTAAATCTGTACCCAATTCTTAATGCTCACCAATCAGGCTTTAGGCGAAACTTTGGCACAGACACATCTCTTCTCGAGTTAAAGTCAATGTTATTTGATCGCCTAGAAAAAGGGTAATTATCCTTGCTGATTTCTCCTGACCAATCGGCAGCGTTCGATATGATCGATCATTCAATTTTGATGACCAGACTATCAGAGGTGGCTAATTTTTCATCCCAAGCGGTCACATGGATAGCATCTTTCCTGGAGAGCAGACACAGCGGAGTCTGCTCGGATCCAGCAGAGGCCTTCTTCATCCCAGTTGGGGTTTCACAGGAAGCCAGCACGTCACTTCGCTTATACAACATCTCTATGGCCCCCGTTTTTCCCAATTTAGAGGCAGAGGGGATTATATTCTCAAACTACGCGGATGATACTCAATGTGTCGTCCCACTTTCAGGTTACTTCTCACAGGATGAATTAGAGCTAAATAAAGTCTTTGACCTCATCGAGAAGTGGATGCTTTATAATAACTTGTCTCTAAATAAGAGCAAAACAGTACTCATGATTGTGGGGAGTCCAGCCGCCCTCAGCAAATTGGATAGTACATTTTGCTCTTTCAGGTTAGGGGCGGAATAGATCATCCCTGTTCCTAAACTTAAAATCTTGGGGGTCATCCTTGATCAGTCGCTATCCATAAGTCCTCACGTAACTAGCGTTGTATCGGCATCCTTGTACTACGTGAAATTGCTTTATCACCTCAGGCCCCTAATTACACAGGTCAGTGCGGCAACAGTAGCTAGAACCACCATCGGGGCCAAGATGGACTATTGTGGTAGCTTATTGGCGGGCCTTAGCAAGAGTGATGTGCATAGGCTCCAAACCATGCAAAAGAGGGCTGTAAGAGTTGTGATGAACCTGTTGTGCAGAGATCATGTTATGGAAGCTAGGAGGGTTCTCCATTGGCTCCCTATAGAAGCACAGGTTAAGTTTAGGATTCTTACAATACCTTTTAAATGTAGACAAGGCTTTATGCTGTTATATTTGCAGGACTACATTATCGACAAAGTCATCGGCAGAGCTCTAGGATCCTGTGGACAGAACCTGCTATTAGTCCCTAGGAGTAGAACTGTTAAAGCAGATAAGGGTGCCTTCTACTTGGTTGCCCAAAAATTGTGGAACCAGTTACCAACTAATTTAAGATTCCAATGTTCTCTAGAGGCATTTAAAAAAGAACTAAAAACGTACCTGTTTGAATAAGTCAAGCATTCCCCACATTGCAGTAAAAATTGTATGAAAGTGGGTTTGATACTGCTGCTGTGCGCTAGTGTCCACTCAATATTAAGAAATCATTAATAGTATGGGTCCGGCAGCAAGAGTCCCAAAACTGGAAACCCACCCACTAGGGTTTGGATTATGAGGACAAAATTAAGATTTGGGATATAGGCTTGCGCTCTGGATTGAATATTAAAGCTAGCGATTTAATAGAGAAACAATAACTATAAAGCACATTGGGTGGAAGTATATGATCCAGAAAACCATAGGATTAAGTTAGGATAGCCACATTTATTCCATGTGACATACAGCTGACACGTGTTTCGACCACCTGGACATTCTCAAGGCCTGACGCTGTCTTGTAAAATTTTCATTGCCTGAGGGACTAAAGAGTCCTATAGAAATCTGTTTCGGATTATATCGGTCAATTTGGTCAAAATAAGGCAGGGATTGCCAATTACATGTGTCACTCAGTCTTATTTGCCAGTGTATCCAATATATATAGAATAGCAAGTTAACTTAAAGGTCCGAAAAGAGCCGTACAGCAAAACAACAACAATATCTGCGCACCATGCCTGTACTCCAAATATCAAGGAAAGATCCCAACACAAAAAATAAAATAAAAATCACATCCGCACAGTGTCTCAGAGGCTCTTTTGGAGTACAAGCATTGTGCGCAGGTATTGTTGTTTTGCTGTATGGCTCTTTTTGGACCTTTAAGCTAATGTGCTATTCATGCAACAGGGTTTGGGCTTCTAGGGGATGTATACGATATGGAGAGGTTGTTGGATAAGGGGGAATCTTTGGGTGGAAGGTAGGTAGATGTGATACAGCCTACAAAAGCCTCAGAGACCTCGTCCTCCTCTCCTTTTTCCATGGTATAATACTGTCTCTCACCTAGGGTATTTCCCCGAGCATAACCCTGGGTTCTCCTACCCAGGTGATCCTCCCTCGCTCGTCCGCACTCAGGGTTGGGATCTTACAGCGTCAGCCCTACCCTGGCTGCCTGAATAAGGGATTCTCAAGGTCTACTTGGGAGAATACCCTCCGGTTTCTCACAATGCAGACACAGCTCTATATAAGGCGTTTGTCCATGCTGTTAAAAAATAAACAGTACAAGATAAACAGTAAAGAGTCACAGGTCACCCATCAGTGAATGTGCTCTATTTGTGGACTAACTCTTCAACTTCTGCTCCTAGAATCTTTTCATTGGTGACTTCACTAAGGTTGTATTGATCAGCCTCCTCCACATCCCAATAACTCCTTTTCTCCTCCTGGTGGTCACATTCACCTTCATCAGCCTCCCCTTATCTCTCTTCTGCTTCAATGGTATGCCTCTTATCCTCAACAACCCTTCTCCGGCGGACATCTTGCTCTTACACCAACATCCTCTTTACTCTCCTCAAACCTACAGCTATTTCCTCCTGCACACCTCTCTGTAATCCTCTCCCACTATTCTGCTCCAAAATCCTTTCTCCTCGTCCTACTGAAATGCGGGACTGCTCTGACTTCTTTTTTACAGATGGATAGCACCTCCCCTTGGTGCTAATATTAGGAATCGTGTGTAGTGAAGGCCACTATTGGTTTTCAAATGGGCAAGGAGCGAGTAGCAATGTGGCTTGGATGGAGGCTGGCTGGAGTTTTCATTAAGCCTTGCCACAAACTAGGATTCTAAAAAGGCAACAATCGGATATGGATCGGATATGGAGTCTCCCTCCTTCTCCCTGGATGCCTTGCTGTCCTTAGCCATACAAGTCTGGGTCCATCTGTATTGCTGGCTTGGGAAGATGGGGCAGGGGGTTGAAAGTGGCAAGGATGGGTAGGTGTTTGCTGAATTTGCACTCACTTTGTTGCAGAGCAATTGAAGTCTGCATTCCATGAGACGCTGCGAGAATGGGGATTGTTTCTTCATTTGCGCATGTGTTGTGAATCATTTCATCATTCTTGGGGCATGACTTTCTAACTGTGGGGTTCCCATAGCTTTTGGGACTGTGGGACTCAACATTAGAGGTATTTTTCCAGCACCAATGAGGGAAATTATTTATACATTTTTCCTTAAAGGGAGAATCTTTCTTTCGTACTCAAGGTATTTAGCATTTTCTCAAATCCGTGGCTAGCTCCCTGTGGATTCACTGGATAGGAAAGAGCCTCTTTAAGGGTTAAGTCCTCCCACGCTTCCTGTCACAATCCATGGCAGGGGCAGGGGAGGTGCTGGTGTTAGGATTTCTGAGACTACTCTCTTTCATGGACCTCTATATTAACATAAGCAGTGGGGGTATGAAGGTCCCTGTGACTATTTCCTTGGCGGTTCTGTACATGGATAGAGGTGGCAGGGAGTGAATATTCCTTTCACATCTGCATTAACTAGAATAGGGGCCCAGAGGTTGGTCTTGGGATCTACTGTATCTCTCACTTGGGCCTACCCAACACTAGTTTGAGGTAGCGCCCGGCCCACTGACTATCCTACTGTGGGTACCCATGATTAAGCAGGGTACTTTGTCACACATCAAATAACTAAACCAGTGATTGCAAGAACTGTGTACCGTGAAGATGAAAACAAAGACTGGAACAAGGAAGATTATTGAACTGTAAACTCAACATTTCCTCAGTGTCTGTTCTTCTCAGTGGTTATTCTAGGAAGAAATGCCAGAACAGAAATGACATAAGCTAAGTATACAGCTGCATCTTTGTACAACAGATGTACATTGTGAGAAGAATAAAGTCGAGATAAATGGTATGAAGTTGACTTCATTCCATTTAGATTGCAGCTATCAGCCTGCCAAGAGTCATCCTGAATGTATAGTGCACACATTCCCCTTGTAAATGACTAGCAGAGAAAAACTCCAAATGCTCAGTGAAAAAAAGATGCTACCTCATCCATGAAGTAGCTTTGAAAATATGAACGTATTACAACAACTTGACGAAAACAGAAGGAAGGTACTGGATGCAAGTGGTTACATAACCATAGTTAAAAGTGACCCAATGTTCTTTTATCAGGTAAAGCCTTGACTGTTTACCATTAATCTTAATTCCAGTGAGTGGGTGCCAAAGTAAATATGTCACTCTACCAGGACTTCAAACTTGGAACAAATATTTGGCTCATCCTCTTTCAGTGAATTCACTTGTACCCAACTATCCACAGAAATTCTGTCCTGCAATACTAGCACAACACTACATTGGTCAATTACACAGACTGCAAAGTGGGTTGAAGGGAATACAGGCTTATGAGGAAAAGAGGACCTTGTATAATAAAGATACATTGGAAAGTACTGTAGCAGATGGGCTTAAGAAATCTGTGACTCTCCAAGAAAGTTAAAGGATTTTTCATTTTTAACAATAGAAATTGTGCAGATTATTCACTGTTGGTGATGCTCAGGTAGTTCAATGTTCGATAGGCAGATGTTCAATGCAGTGCACAGGGCTGAAGAAGAGGTTGACCCAGGAATCCCTAAATTCCAAGGTCCCCCACTAGCGATCAGTAACTCCTACTATCTATTCCTAGCTGTTAATGAGGACCTAAACACAACGGCTTTATCTGTCTAGCCCTCTTCAAGAATTTTCTATAGGTGCTCTTTCCTAACACCACTCAGGATTGTCAAAGTGGCTTGATGGAAAAGTGCCAATCTCAAATGCTCTGGGTCAGTCTCACCCTCAGTCACTCTCTTTCACAACTTTCCCTGATATGACCACCTCCTTCCTTTCCCCCCACCGTCTCCTCTCCCTTCCGTCTTCATATACCCTCTTTCTCTCCTCCTCTCACCTTATCCTCTCCACCCCCCACTGCACCCCTTTCCTCATCTTGCACTACACTGCTCTCCTCACTACACCCCTCTCAAACTCTCACTTCAACCCTCTCCTCTGCACCTTACCACACTTGCTGCCCATCTGTCACCACTACCATCATCCTGCTTCACTTTGTCTATACCTCTGTTCCCACTATCTTGCACCCTCTCCCACCATATACACATTTTCTCGATTTCACTCTCTAATTTCTGTCAACACATCTTCCTCTCTGTCATTTGCACTCATCTTTTAAAAGACTGCTCACACTAAACTGCCCACACACAAAACTGGTACCACTCTCTCACAAATAAATCAACTGCACTCTATTCTAATTCTGCCACCAACACTCAAACACTCTGCTCCTCGGTCCATCCTCTGCCTGGTCTCTTGGTCCACCCCCACACCTCCTGACCTCACCCCTGCAACCTACACTCTGCTTCTCATTCTGTCTCCTTCTACATTGTGGTGCTGCTGGTTCTGTCCCCCCACCCCCTCCACTGGCTGCAACACTGAACTAGAACTAATCTGTGCCTATCTTTTCCAAAGACGGTTGCACAACCCCTTTAAAAAAAACTTTAATCCCCTCTCCCTTTTCCAGCACAGTGTTGGAAACATTCTGTGATGTCTAGCAGCTCAAGCTGCCCATTCTCCCTGTTGCTTTCCTCAGGTGCTGGTGCATTTTCTTGCTAATTCGGTTTGGGGCGAGTAGTCTCTCCTCACTCCCAGTTAATTTTCAGTTCACTTAGCATAAAAGCTTTGCTCTGAGATTTTGCAATCGCTGCAGAAAATGTCAGAGGGAACTAGGGAGCACGTGTCTTGCCTGATCCTCAATGCGCTGAGAGTTTCTAATGCCATTATCACCGTACTGCTATCTGCTCTCCGCCTATCTTCCTACTACTACTAATAGTCTATTTGACCATCCCTGCCGCTTGCTCTGCCTAGTTTACAACATGGGTGCCACAGCGGACAACCAACCACCAGCTATTAAAGGATTAACAGAAATCAAACCTAATTGATTAAGCCTATGTGACTGTTTATCATGTTTAACTCTTGGGATAAGGCAGAGAAAGCACATTTTGGGAGTTCCTTACTCTCTTGACTACCATTGTGTCAATTATCCCGTTTCATAGCTCAGCAACCTTGAAGCACGTCCAGATTAAAATAAAATATCAGCTTACATTGCATGGCATTTCTGGCCTACCGTTGACGTACTGGGATCATCCTGTCCGCCTGCCTGGTATTACATACATCCTGTGAAATATATTATGTTGTGTGTGCTTGAGTAAGTGCATTTCTAGATATGTTTCACTAATAGATCTGTTCTTTCTCATTCTTTGAGAAGTCTCAACATAGGCAACCCATCTGTCGCTGTAAGGGAGCACTGGGTGTGGAATATCAATAGGGATCTATATAATATGGCTTCAACATGCTGATCTAATCTCAAATCACAGAGATTGGAATACTATTGACTCCAGGAGTTCTCTAGGAAATAGTCCCAGCTCTCTCTAATCGCCATTGCCAGTCTTGCAAACCACTGGAATTTGCCATCAAGGAAATATAAATCACACATTTCAGAAATTGCGTAAAAATCACCATTGCCATACAAATCTGCAGCCCTCTGACAGACCCTTTGTTGGCAAGAACACACATCTGTGTCCATCAGTGTTTTGGATAAATGTGGCATAATACAAATATGACAATTCTGTGCATATGGAAAGGGGGCAGATTCTTAAAAGCAGCTATCCACACCCTACATCCCAATGTTAGCATGTATGGAGGGCTACTCAATTTGTATCCTTTCCAATAAGCAGATAGCCCCAAACAAGAGCTGACTTCTGCATTCCCTATAAGGGCTACTCTGAATTGTCACATTCATGCAGACATTGGGCTATATACTGTAACTGAGAAACCAAAGAATAATTGAAAGTCAATTCCTCCCCCGTGCTTGGACGTGGTACAATGTGTGTTCATGTTTACCATACACCTACCCTGTCCCTCAAGCAGCATAGTAATTATATCGGCAATAGTTTGGAATACACTAGTTGGTATCCATACAGAAGCCACAGAGAAAGTCGGTGCTACCTGCCCAAACATGGAGAGAGAAGTTTAGTCCAGATCTCCATGGCCGTCCCCAAGCCCCCCTAAGCACCTCATCAATATTATTATTAGCTTATTTATTGCACACAGATCTAGCTTAGGAAGCAACAGAGTGTCTTACAAGTCATAGTGGGGAAGGACACATTGAGGGAAGCAGAGATACAAGGGAGCCAGGAGATAATGGGGGAAATGAAGGGCAGGCAATTTGGCAAACAGGGGAGGAAAATGAAGCATATACCCAGTCCCATTATAGGTGGGAAATATTGGGTATGTGGACCTAGGAGTTAGGGAGGAGCCACTCCTTTAAGACAAGGGTTACAAGCTCCTTCCTGAAATGTAGAAGTGAGGGGGCGAGTCTGGTGTTCCAGAATCTGGGGGTGTAGACAGGAAAGGCCCGTCTTCTCATCTTTCCTTCGTGCACAGAGAGTTGCAGTCTGCACATGTCCTTACTTCTGGTAGATCATATGCCTCCAGAGATGCTGAGCTACTCAGTGAGGTAGCTTAGTGACTTCAGGGCAACATTCTTGTAGATGATGAAAGCAGGATTTGAAGATATATGCTTGTAGCAGGAGCTAGTATAGTTTGATGATGGCCAGTGTGATGTGGTCGAATTTGCAATCTCTTTCATTAGTTGTGTTGCAGCAGGCAGGACACTTCTCAGGGTAGATACCAAAAGGACTTCCACAAGGGCAGTGCCGCCATCCAGGTGGAAGAGGACCAAGGCCTGGACAGCAAATGGAACAAGTTACTTACCTGTAACTGTTGTTCTCCAGCATGGGTCTGGCATGGATTCACATGCTCATGAATATTCCCCGTCGTCAGGCTGGGAATCCTCGGTAAAGAAAAATCAGTATCAGTTTTGTTTCTGATCTGTCTTTCTTAGTAGTAACCAATCACTGACCTCTGGGTCATACTGCCCCCAGCCAATGACTGCCCTCTCCCTAAGCCCCGCCTCTGGCAGCCATCCTCAGATTTGGTAGCACGCCAAGTGGCAGTATGACCAAGTGAAGAGCTGCAGAGGGGTAGGTGGGAGGGTTCGCATGTGAATCCATGCCAGACCCATGCTGGAGAACAACAGTTACAGGTAAGTAACTTGTTCCTTCTCCAGCATGGGGCCTGGCATGGATTCACATGCTCATGAATAAAACAATACATGGCAGTATACACATGCACAACCACGGGAGGTGGCAACAGGCTCAACATTAAGCAATACAACAACTCAACATTAAGCATCTCTTACCTCCTCACCAGGCTCACCTTAAGCGAACAGTTTGCGCAGCACTGCTTGGCCGACCCTGGACTCCTCCCTGGAGTCCCGATCGATGCAGTAGAATCTTGTGAAGGTGTGCGTCGACCTCCACGTAGCAGCCCTGCAGATGTCCAGCAGGGGTACACCAGACAGGAACGCCGTGGTAGCAGCGATCGCTCTGGTCGAATGGGCTCTCGGACGGCCGGGCAGCGGTCGGTTTGCCAACCGGTGACAATGCATGATGCAGCCGGAGAGCCATCTGGAAATGGAAGTCTTCGATAGAGCCTTCCCTTGATTCACAGACCCAAAGTTCACGAATAGCTGTAACGTCTTCCGAAAACTCTTTGTGCGGTCCACATAGAACTTCAGCGCCCTAGCTACATCCAGCGAGTGCAAAGTCCTCTTGGCCGGCGTCGAAGGCGACGGGAAGAAAACTGGAAAACACCAAGGGCTCGTTGAGGTGGAAGTCCGACGGCACCTTGGGCATGAAGGAGGGGTGTGTCCTAAGCACTACCCTTGTGTCATGAAAAGTCAAGTATGGAGGCTTGCAAGATAGGGCCTGAATCTCTCCCACTCGTCGTGCAGAGGTGATGGCCACGAGGAACGCTGTCTTTCATGACAGGAACTTCAAGGGCGCCAAATGCATAGGCTCGAATGGGGCTCCCATGAGCCTGGTCAGCACCACATCAAGTTCCCACACCGGGGCAGGAGCCTTCACCTGCGGGAATGAACGGAATAGTCCCTTCATAAATTCCTTTACCAGGCGATGAGACCACAAGGACGCCCGTCCCGTAGTCCTGGTATATCGGGAGATGGCAGCCAGATGTATTTTTATGGAGGCGTGAGCCAGTGCAGCTTTGGCCAGCGACAGTAAGTACGGCAGCACTTGAGGGGCCGTAATCCGCACAGGGTTAATCTTCTGTGCAAGGCACCAGACACAAAACCTCTTCCATTTATGACCGTAACACTTGAGAGTTGAGGACGCCCTGGCCTTTGCAAGAACCTCTCTGCAATCAGCCGGGATATCGTACCCTCCAAACTCTAGCGCTGCAGGAGCCAGGCCTGCAAGTTCAGCGACTGTGGGTCATGTTGTAGAATGGCGCCTCCTTCTCTGGAGAGAAGATCCGCGTCTGCCGGCAGCCGGACTAGCGGGGACGTTGACAAGTCCAGAAGGTCCGGGAACCAGATCTGCCTAGGCCACGCCGATGCGACGAGGATCATCCTCCACCTGGACTTCTTGAGCTGGCTGATGAGGCGGAGCAGCAACGGCAACGGAGGGAACACGTATAGAAACAGGCCGTCCCAAGGGAACGAGAAAGCATCGCCCATGATCCTCGGCTGTGGGAACCTGCTGGCAAACCTCTGGCACTTGGGAGATCCTCACCACCTTGTCCTTGAGGGACGGGAGGAACGACTTGAGCGCCCAGAACACTGCACAGAGCTCCAAGATGTTGATGTGAAGAGACCTCTCCTCCGGGAGCCAAAGGCCTCTTGCGTGGAGATCTCCGGTGTGGGCCCCCCAACCCTCCAGAGAGGCGTCCGTAGTCACCGTCTCCTGAAACGCCGGGGTTTGAAAGTCTGTGCCCGTCGTGAGGTGAGCCCGGGTGCCCCACCATAGGATCGCCCGACAGAACTCCTTGTCGAGGGGGATCCTATCCTTGAAGAAGCCTCCGCCTGAAACCAGCGGGCGTCGAGGAACTCCTGTAGCGGACGCATCCGAAGTCTGCAAAGGGGTACAAGGTAGATGCATGAGGACATCATCCCGAGAAGGGACTTGATGGACCTCACCCTGGCCACGTCCGTGGCTAACAGTCGCCGTACCTTGCCCAGGATGGTTTTGGTCCTCTCCTCTGAAGGGGAGGCTAATTGCTCCACTGTATCGAGCTTCGCCCCCAAAAACAGTGCTACTTGCGACGGAACCAGGTGGGATTTGGGGTAGTTGATGGAGAACCCCAGCTCCGTGAGCAACCGGACGGTCCTCGCCGTATGATCGACGGCGAGTTCCCTTGACCTTGCCCGGATTAGCCAGTCGTCCAGGTAGGGGTAGACGTGGATCACCTGCAGGCACAGCCGCGCCGCCACTGGTGCCAGGCACTTTGTGAAAACCCTGGGTGCCGACTTTAATCCGAACGGTAGGGCTCTGAATTGGTAGTGGCGTCCTTGAACCACGAATCTGAGGAACTTCCTGTGCCTTTCTAGAATGGGGATGTGGAAGTAAGCATCCTCCAGGTCCAGCAACGATAGGAAGTCGCCTTCCTCCAGCTGTCCCAGTACGTGCTGGAGGGTGACCATCCTGAATTTTTGCGCCTTGATGTATTTGTTTAACCGACGCAGGTCTAGGATGGGGCGCCAACCGCCTGTCTTCTTCCTGACGAGTTAGTACCTTGAGTATACTCTGGAGCCCCGGAGCCTCCTGGGGACGAGCTCGATGGCATCTTTCTTGAGCATCGCCTTTACCTCCAAGAGCAGTTGAGGGATGCGATTCTCCTTCCTGGCCACGGGAGGAATGCAAGGGCACTTCTTTAGGAATTCCAGCGAGTGCCCGTTGGCCAGGGTGTCCAACACCCAACGATCGGTGGAGAGGGACTCCCACACCCTGTAGAACTTCGTCAGTCGGCCTCCCACTGGGGTGCTTCGCAGGGGGCCCGACCACCCGGCCCGGTCAGTCTTACTTGGAAGCGGCCTTGTCGCCTTGGCGACGACGGGAACCCCCTTGCTTGCCGCGACCTCTGTAGGCCTCCTGGGAAGAGGAGCGGGCCGCCTGGCGGTTGGTGGAGGAGCCATCGCTGGATCCTTTGGAGGCACCCTGTCTGCCTCCAGAACTCCGAAAGGGCCGTCGCTGCTGAAGCACCCCAAGGGCCCGGGCCGTCTCCGAGTCGGTCTTGATGGCCTGTAGAGACTCATCCACCGCCTTACCAAAGAGGTTGTTGCCGTCGAACGGCATGTCCAACACTCTGGTCTGGATGTCCTGGCGAAAGTCTGTCGCCTTGAGCCATTCTTATCGTCAGAGGCAAACTGTTGCCCAGTTGGCGAAATCCGGTATCGGCAATGTCCGTTGCCACCGTAATGGCGTGATCCGACGCCACCTCGCCCTCCTGCAGAATTTCTAGGGCCTCCGCCCTTTTGTCATCAGGCAGGAAATCTAGCAGGGGAGCTATCTTGAACATAGAGTCCAAATTCTTACCCTCGGTATCCGGCGGGGAAGTAGAAGTTGAAGCCGCCGTGCCCACTGCCTTCTTCTTACCCGCTGCCGAGACGACAGAGTCCGGCGTGGGCTGGGCCCTGAGGCACAAGGGGGCGGCATTGCGGACTTGGTACTTCTTCTCGTACCTGTCCCTCTTAGCGGGTGTCGTGGCAGGGTTCTTGAGGACAGCAAGCCCCTCGTCCCAGATGTCGTCGAGTAAAGGCACCGCAAGGACCGTCTTCCTCTTAGCCTCTCGTCGTTGGTACAGAAACCTCTCTTTTTTCTGTTCTTCTGGGCAGAGCTGGAAGAGCTTGGATGCCCTGGTTATCATGGCGTGGAAAGAGACAACCTCGTCGGCTTGGGATGCCCGCGGATGGGGGGGGCGGGGTGGGACAGTGACGACGGGATGTCTGCTGTGTCATCGTCGTCGTCCGTCCCCGGCGCCGTATCCGTCGCCGTATCCTCTCCCGGCGAGGGGGATGAGGGGTCCGACGGCCTCGCGGGCACGAAGGGCGGAGAGGGGTGGACTCTCCTCCGCTTGTTCGGAGGGTTTCCCCGACGGGCCTGGTTCTGGATCCTCCGTCGGGGTCCGTGGTAATCTAGTCCTTATCTCGGTACATAAGGATTGGATTGTCAACAAAATGGCCGCCAAGCTATCCTGGGGCTCAGGCAATGGCTGCGACAGACGGGATGGCCGTTTCACTGGGCCCTGTTTGTCCCCCTCGTCGCTATCTTAGATCACGTCAGCAGGGACCGTCCCCTGGGATCGAACCTTCTCGAACCTCTCGTTGAGGTTTATGAACCTCTCGTTGAGGCCTATGGACCTTTCGTTGAGGCCCCTCTTGGTCTCCACCAGTTCCTCCTCAGAGGCTGATTCCGAGTCTGTAACGGCCACCGCCCCCCCCTCCTTTTCAGCCGGGGGCTTCACGGGGGTCTTAGCGGTGGGCTGGAAAGAGGATTCCCTCCGCGGCGGCAGGGATACTCTGGGCCCAGAGGCCATTTCCATTGGCGTAGTCTCAGCCGGCTCCGCCAGGGTCGCAGAGACCACTTCGGTAAAGGCCTTAGCCGGGTGGATCAAGGCCCTCACCACCTTAGGTGCGTCCTGGGCCTTCGCCTTGGGGGGAGGGTCAACGCCTCGCTCCCCCTTTGAGATCGACCGGGTCCGCTCCAGCGGCCTACCCGGGTTCTCGGACTTCCTCTTCCCTGAACCAGAGCGCTGGCTCATGGTCGAACGTGCCGGGGAAGTAGCGCCCTGCTTGGCAACCGAAGAGCCCGAACTTTCAGCGCTCCCGGAGCCCGCAGACTTGCGGTGCTTGGCCTTCTGTTGGGCCCCCGTGGCCGGGGCGCCCTCAAAGGACTTAGAAGCCCGCTCAGCCTTCTTCTTCGCCTTCTCACTTGCTGTGCCCTTCTCCAGCCAGGTGGCGAGGCGGGAACGACGATCTTGTGTGGTCCGTTCCGAAAGGTTCTTGCAGAACGCACAGTCCTTCTCCATGTGCGTCTTGTCCCCATGGAGGTAGTAGACATCGTGAATGCTCGTCCTCCTTGAAAACGTTATATAATCCGCATCCAGGGCAGTTCCTGAACAGCTTGGATCCGGGCGTCGAGCTCCCTTTGTCCTGGGCCATGTCCTTTGAGGTAGGCCGCAGATCTTCCGGAATCCTCCAAGATGTGTAAACCTGATGAAAACTTCACCCTTGAGGGGCGTAGGAGAATTCCAAAATGGGTCCCCATTATCGGAAGTAGAAACGGTGGAGCTTGAGGCTCAATTAAACCGAAAAAAATGAGAAAATCTCCTGAAAAAGCGTGAAAACGCAGTAAAAAACTTGAGAGCTAAACACGAGGACTCCCAACACTTGAGCGTGCAGTAAAAATCTGATGATGGCTGCCAGAGGCGGGGCTTAGGGAGAGGGCAGTCATTGGCTGGGGGCAGTATGACCCAGAGATCAGTGATTGGTTACTAAGAAAGACAGATCAGAAACGAAACTGATACTGATTTTCTCTTTACCGAGGATTCCCAGCCTGACGACGGGGAATATTCATGAGCATGTGAATCCATGCCAGACGCCATGCTGGAGAACAGAAGTTATTTTTCTGGGATGAAGGAGATAAAGTTGGTACCAAGGCATTTGTGTCCTCCTTGCTGTGTGCTGCTAAAAGGAGAGGGGTCTGGCAATGTCACAGTGCAGCACATTCATTGGTATAGACATCAAAGGTAAGAACATACCACAGAGAAGAGCAGAGACTACAAGGGGCACCCTGTCTAGTTCCTCTTAAAACACCCTAGCTCTCAGAGACCACTAACCCAGTTTGGAAACTAGCCATTGGATTAGTATATAATAATATAACTACCTTGGCAAATTCCGGTTCTAGATTCATGCTTTGCATTGTGCAAAATAAACATGTTCAACCCGCCGACTCGAAAACTTTCCCTGCATGCTCAACAGGACCGTTCTTAGGATCTTGTATCACATGCGTGACCCTTCTTAAATTCATATTGGTGCTGCGTCCTGGGATGGAAACTGATTGGTCGCTAAGCACAAAATCTACTATATGGGGGTGAAGTTGCATTGCTAGTACTTTACTCTGTATTTTAGAATCTCCGTTTAGCAGGGATATAGGTCTATGTGACTGACAATATAATAGGCCCTTCCCAGGCTTCAACAATTTATAGTGTACCATTCATTGGATTCTATTTAAACATTGTCCGCTTCCAACAGGACACCTGCTGCCCCCCAGATCTATACTCCTCTTGCAAGTTTTGAGAAAGATGAGCCAAACACTTTCACCTGAATCCTTGGGAGTTCATCTGTAAGCAGATGTGCCTCTTGAATCAGTGCTATATGGGTTACATACTATGTAGAAAGGCTCTAACCATAAAACCTTTAGTAAAGCAGTTCAATTCTCAGATTTTCCATGCCACCATTTTCAGTGTTCCTATTAAAATTCAGTCTAGGTGCCACGTAGCTAGCTGCCAGCTGTGGTGCTTCCAAGAAAATAAATTACTAACAACTTGTATGTCACCCATCCCTCACTCCACAGACTTGTCTCTTTTGTTTTGCTTAGTCATTTTTATTTTATTATTAACCACATTAGTAGATGTGTAAATTAACAACATGAGTTAACAAGTGGATCAAGAGATAAACATATAATAAATTACATTTGAGTAAATAATTAAATAACAGCAATTAATGAGACTTTAACTATTACAAATATGTATCTAAATAAATAGATGCAATAGACAGACAAGAGAGACAGGCATGAGAGGAAGAAGGGAAGGCAAGTTCATAAATAAATAACAGAGCAATGCAACAATTTACCTAGTCAGAACGATTAAGATATTGGTTAAATATATTTAACTTATTACACTTATCAAGGTTATTATTAGAGAATGCAAAAAATGTTTCAATGCGATGAATAGAGCAACTGAAATGCCCCCATGCGGTATAATAAAGTTTGTTGAAATCTTTCCAATTAGTAGTGATTATATGAAAAACCATGCAAATAAAAATACTAAACTAGAAGAAATATTTTGCATACATAGACTCACAATAGATCCAATCATTAAATTGCATAATGATAATGGTTCTTGAAAATAAAAATTATTTGTAAATATTTCCAGATTTTGGACCAAAAAGAGTGAAAAAATTTACAATTATAAATTAAATGTACAATTAAATGTAAGAAGTCTGCATTGGAAGTTTAGAATGATCAACTATTATTGGAAGAGTTATTTTATAGTTTAGCAATTCTAGACATGTAATAAAAGCATGATGCAGACTAAAGAGATATGTCTAAGTTAAGTTAACGGCAATAGACGTGGAATGGTACTGCTTCCAGATACTGGTCCATTGATGAGGGGAGAGTTGAAAGTTCCAATCTAGTTCCTATTGTGTAATGATAATGGTATTGGACAAACTTTATTTTCTGCTTAATTTAAAAAGGAAAATAGTTTGGTGGCTTTAATGGAGGATTTATTAAGCGTTAAGGTTAGTAATGGTGAATGAGATTTTTGAGTTAAGGTAAAAATTGATTTAGAGATGGATTTGATAAAAGAACTGTGAAAAGTAAGATCAGAATCAAACATATTGGTGACATAATTGTGCGAAAGCAATTTCAACAAAATAAGGGAATGGGGTTTTTATTTGTGCAATACCCAAAGAGTACCATCAATTCAAAATAGAAGGGTTTATTTTAGTTGAAATATATTTATTAAACCAAAAGAAAATATTGTTAGGGTTAGTTTGAGAAAAATAGTTTGTTGGGAGTTTGCCCTGTGGAGATTTGAGGAAATTTAAAGAGGGATAAGAAGTAATATATATATATATATATATATTATTTTTATTGTTTTGGTTGAAGATTCAACCTTTCAATTATTATTTTAGCCTTACAAACAATCTTAGAAATGTTACAATTGCAGTTAGAGTTGCTATTGCTATCCATTACATTTAAACTCTTTGCTCTTGTTGTTAAAATACATAATAATTACATTAAAAAAAAATATTTGCATGGTGAAACGTGATCAGCACAGATAAAAATACCATAGCCACATCATATAGGCTAACATCTTTCACAAGTTATAAAACAATCAACAGAAATAAAATGGTAACCAACAACTGGAAAAGGGAAAAGGAAAAGGAGTGTAATTCATTGAAAATTAGTAGAAAGGAAAAAAACAGGGTCTAGGTCATGACATGAGTTGATCATTCATAAACCAGAGCGGTCAACTCTAATGTTTGCAAACATTGTATTGTTGCAATTCTAAGTTGAGGTTTCGAAGCACTGAATAGCCTAGCCCACTAGTTAAAATCATTTGTGTAGTCATCAGGTGTTTGAAATGTTTATGGCGGCTTTCTTTTAAAGCTTTGCATTTGACCAGAAGATGTTTCAAGGTTTCTTTGTGCTCAATTTTTTGACAGAAAAGACATATGTCTGGTGAGAATGTCTTGTCTGCCATAAATTTAACCTAAATCGCATTTATGAATTCCTAAAATGAGGTGAAAGATATTTTGAGAAGTATGCGGCCATGGTTCTAAATGTTTTGTGACCAAAGAGAAATGCATTGAAATCTCTGCAGGTATTACATTGCTTTTGAGTCACAATCCAATCTTGCTGATAAAGCTTTACTTGAGCGCGACTAGGATTGTGTTTCAATAAAACAATGGATATGTCAACATCCAGTAATATATTTAAAATGGAATTCCTTCAGTTTTAGGGCAATATTTGGCCAGGAAGAAGTCATAAAAAAATTGAGAATATTGAGATTAGCCATAAATGTGGCTTCATTCTTAATCGATGTGGGAGCGTTTTATAACTGATTTTCATGATGAACAAACCAGGCCATTTGTTTAAGGACAAATGCTCTATGATATAACAAGAAGTCAGGAAATGTTATGCCCCCAGCATGTTTCACAAGTTTCAATTTATTTATTTATTCAGATATTAATATTGAATGCACATGGTGGGATTAGATATCTGTAGTAAGAAATAATCCGCGTATGCAGAGATTTTGACTTCTTCATTGCCTAAAAGGATGCCGGATATGTTTTCATTTGATCTAATATTCTGCAAAAGGGATTCAAGAGCTCAATTAAAAAGTAAAGGCGAAAGAGGACATCCTTGACGTGTCCCCCTAGTAATGTGAAAAGATTGGGACAAGGAGTTATTTATAAGGATTCTGATCGAAGGTGTACATTAAACTATTTTAATAAGGTTAATAAAATTTGGAGTAAATCCATGCCACTTTAGGGATTCAAACAAATATCCAGGAAACTCGATTACATGCTTTTTCAGCATCTAATATAACACGAGCTAAGGATTCTTGTGATTTTTAGGAATGAGAAAGGATATTAAAAAGCAGTCTAGTATTAGAAGATGCAAAAGTGTCTTTGATTAAAACCAGATTTGTCAATATGAATGAGTTTGGGAAGAAAGACCTCTAGTCTTTTAGCTAAGATTTTTCCAAAATGTTTTGAATCCAAACTAATTAGGGAGATCGGTCTATAACTTTTAACTTAAGAGGGGTTTCTATTGGGCTAGGGGAAAAAAAAGCAGAGCTTCACCAAAAGAGTCATAACCGTTTCCCTACTCATTTAAGTGATTATAGAGTTCAAAAGGCTTGGGGGAAGAGCATATCTATGAATCACTTGCAAAAGTCAATTGAATAATTATCAGGACCCGGCTTTCCCTAGTTTAAGGTCTGAAATGGCCAGCTTGATTTCAAGTAAAGTAATGGGGTTGAGAAAAGAGAAATCAATATGATCTGGAGAATGTTCCTCCGACGTATTCCTTATCTTTGATAGATCATCTCCAGCTTGCTGGCCTGGGAAATTTTTTTCAGTAGAGGGCGCTGCGCGTCGACGTCCCTCGAGCCGATGTCCCTCGACAGCCTCCGTATCGGCGCCAACGTCATCACGCGTATAAATAGACTCGTGCAGCATCCGTTGCTCAGTTTCAGTTTTGATGTTAACAGTTGTTTTACATTAATTGGTTATTGACCTTGAAGGAGCGTAAGCTGCAACCACAAGGGCAGTATTACTGCGGGGATGGATGGGAGGGGCGATAAGGAATAAGTCGGAGGAACATCCCATCGAAACAACGTTACCAGGTAAGAAGTAACTTGTTCTTCGAAGGGATTGTGTCCTCCGACGTATTCCTTATCTTTAATAGACTCCCATAGCAGTGGTGTGTAATTGGAGGCGGGAGTAAAAACGCCATGTTTCCCTTTAGGAATTAACAGAATGTAATACGGCTTTGCCAAACCTAGTCTCTTGACTAGAGGAGGAATCCAGGTTGTAAAATCTTGTGAATGTATGTGCGGAAGACCATGTGGCAGCCGCACATATGTCTCGAACCGGAACCCCTCTTTGGAGGGCCAAAGAGGCTGCGATACCCCTGGTTGAATGAGCCCTAAGATTTTGAGAAGGCTCTTTCCCTGCTAGTTTGTAACATTCCAGAATGGCCAAAATACTCCATCTGGAAATGGTCTGTTTTGTTATCAGTAGTCCCAATTTGTGCCCTGAGTAACCTACGAACAGTTGGTCTGCTTGCCTAATCCTAGCAAGACTGCTGATGTAAAAGCTTAAAGCCCGCCTTGGGTCCAGCCTATGTAGCCTTTCTTCCTCTTTCCCCGGATGGGGAGGAGGATACAATGAAGGTAAGGTAATTTTCTGAGTGATGTGGAATTCAGAAACCACCTTTGGGAGGAAATTAGGCTTCACCTGTAGGACAACTTTGTCTTTATGAAAAATTGTATGAGGGGGTTTACAAGATAGAGCTTGTAATTCGCTCACCCTTCTAGCAGATGTTAATGCCACTAACAAGACCATTTTAAGGGTGAGAAATCTTATCGAACAAGAGTGGAGTGGTTGGAAAGGAGTACCCATCAGGAAATTTAAGACTAAATTTAAGTCCCATAAAGGAACCTGGAACGGTCTTGGAGGGTAGGCATTAGTAAATCCCTTTAGAAATTGTATTACTAAGGGTAATTTGAAATACGATGTCTCCTCTGCAGTGCGCTTGAAGATCGATGGCGCTGCAAGATAGCCCTTGATAGTGCCAACTTGAAGGCCTGAATTTGCCAAGTAGAGTAGAAAGGATAACACCGTTGGTGTACCACATGAAAAGGGGTCGATATTGTCTTCTCTACACCAGCTGCAAAATGTGTTCCAACGGCAGCTGTATAAAGACTTTGTTGCTGGCCTTCTGGCCGAAAGCAACACCTCCATGACGTCATCAGGGAGGTCCCAATCCTTGTATCTCAACCTTTCAGAAGCCTGGCGTGAAGGTTGAGGGTTCTGATGTCTGGATGGAGAACCTGACCTCCCTTCTGTGAGAGAAGATTCTCCTTGTGTGGAAGACGAATTGGAGGGCAGATGGACATGTCCAGAAGGTCCGGGTATCACGTTCTCCTGGCCCAGTCTGGGGCAATTAGGATCATGGTCCTCCGGAATTTTCTCAATCTCCTGATCATTTGAGGAATGACAGGGACTGGTGGAAACGCATACAGGAGTGGAAACTCCCAGTCCACTACAAACGCGTCCCCTAGAGCTCCTCTGCCATTCCGTCAGATGTTGAGTTAACCTGCCCTCTACTGGTGTCTTGTGAGGAGAGTCCTCAGAGCGGTTTGGAGGCGGCTGATGCAGATGCCGAGGGTAAAGAGGCACCTGCTGCGGCTTTTGTATTTTTAACCCGTCCACCTCGGGTGAATTTTTTCTGACCCCTTTGAACCGGCTGTTCTCTGCCTCTTCCGAATGCGGAATAGAAGCAAAAGGACTTGCCTCTCCAAGAGGTTCCTGAGGGGAGATATGGTGTCTGACGGATTGCAGCTCCCAGGGATTTTGCTGCTGCCTTTGATGTTTGAAGCTTTTCTAAACTGTCATCCGCTTTCTTACCAAACAAGGAAGAGCCGTCAAAGGGCATATTCAAGAGTCTGCTTTGCACATCTGGAGCAAAACCAGACTTCCGCAACCAAGCAAATCTCCTGGTTGTTGTACTTGCCACCATGGCCCTGCTGATGCTGTCAGCAGAATCGATGCCAGTTTGAAGGGATTCGCACATTGCGTCTTTACGAACTTTAATGATGTTTGGAAACGCTTCCCTTTCTTCTCCCTCTGGGAGGCAGTCAGCCACTGATGAAGCACACTCCCAAAGTGTGTGGCTGAACCTTGCGAGCGTACAAGTAGCATTGATGGATTTCAACGCCATGCTACATGCAGAAAATACTTTTTTGGCCATAGATTCATATCTCTTATCATCCCTGTCCTGTGGAACAGTAGGGTAAGCCGATTTACTACCTGATGAAGTTGCTGCCTGCACAACCAGACTCTCCGGAGTGGGGTGTCTGGATAAATATTCACGGTCAGCAGTAGACACCCTATACTTGCCTGATAATTTTTTGTTAACCGCCGGGATAACCTCAGGGGTTTCCCAGTTTGCCAATATTTTCCTTTGTAATGCCGTATGAAATGGCACCACAGGATCCTCCTGTGGACCTTTAACCAAAATGTCTGTGAGGTAGTCTTGCTGAAAAGCAGGTGAAGGTGTAGACCACCCCATAAACTCTATTATCCTTGCCATCAAGGTTGTATAAGGGGTTTCAGCATGTTCCCCTGGGTCTGGTTTGGCAAATTCCACTTCTGGGGAAGTGTCCAACCCACTTGCTTCATGTAAGGATTCTTGGCGGTCCTTAAACCTACTTTCCTTAGAGGTAAATTCCTCTAGTACAGGAGTTGCAGATCCCTGCAACTCAAAAGGTCTCTCCTGATCCGAATTCTCCCCTTCTTCATAAATAGATGCTAAGGCTCTGGAATGATCAGATCTTGGAAATGGTATAAATCCCATTTCCAGAGCAGAAGGGGCCAAATTCGTCATAATTGGCTGAGAAAACGTCGACGCAGACGTTAAAGGCTTCAAAGCCATCGAAAAAGGCGTCGAGAAAGTTGGTAGAGGCCTCGAGGAACTCGAGAGTATCGGAATTCTATTCGAGGTTGTCGACGACATTCTCATGATCGAGGCTCTGGGTATGGCCACTGGCTGTGGGGTGGCCGTGGGTTTGTCCTTTCTCGGCGTCAATGTTGAAGACGGCGTCGACTCGACTGACCTGTGCGTCGAAGAACCCTTCGATAATGGCGTCGAAGACGAAGATCTATGCGTCAAAGGGATTTTCGACGACGAAGACGCGATCTTGCCTTTACTCGAGGGTTTGTGACACTCTCGAGTAGCTTCTTTCGCTGGGTGCTGCAACTCGCAGCGTTTTGATTTTTCGGGTCCTTCACCCAGGGTATCACCCTCAGCAATCTTCGAACTGGGGTCGAGGCCGCTTTATCGAAGACGCTAAGCATCTTTTTCCTGAATTCCTCCCACTCAGCCTGAGAGCTTTGTTTTGTGGGGCAGGAGACCCTTTTCGGGGAAACAGAAGACGACGACGAGGAAGGGGATCTTTGTCACGCCGACCACACGATCTAGTGTTCTCCCTGCTAGGTCACGCCCCTCCCCGCACACAACTTCCATCCGTCCTGTTACCCGACATAAACAAACTGGCACACGTACCCCTCACTTCCGTCACAGCAGGTCACAGCATGTTAGGACCGGCGTTTACCGCCCTTCACGTCTATGGCAACTGAACTGGAGGTTGTCTCCACATCGCATCGGCTTGCGCCGTTTGCAGAGAACCGCTCGTCACTGCGCGCCACGGGTCCCGTGATTTCCTGTCTCCTAGCAACGACGCAACGCTTCTGTTCCACACGCATCACGTGACTTCTGCCGGTTGGATAAAGGATGCCCGGAAACAGAAAGCGTTGCTTCACAGCTGTCTCATCAGGGTTACGTGTCGCTCGTTCTATGGTTTAAGGATTACTGGAACTGCTATCGACCACGCTTTGTTTCACGGATTGTCTTTGCCTGCTCCCATAAACTGCTACGGACTTCGGATCACCTGTTGCCTGACCACGCTTTGTTTCACGGATTGTCTTTGCCTGCTCCCATAAACTGCTACGGACTTCGGATCACCTGTTGCCTGACCACGCTTTGTTTCACGGATTGCCTACGCTCTCATTCTACGGACCACGAGTCACTCTGAATCTTTGGTCCCACGCTAGGTGTTCACCTATCCCTGCCTCCTGCTTTGGCTTTTCGGCTTGGGGTCCTGTTCCTGTCTGGGTCTACCTCACGCTCACAGGTAAACCGTATTATTATACCCTTTCTGCTTCACTGTCCTGCCCTGATTATAACTATATTACAACTTACTTTTCAGCGCTCCAGGGGTTCTTCCGGCTGTCCCTCAACCCGGGCTAGACGGACTGAAAGACCATACAGACAGTATTTCTGGTGTTGTCTGTGTGGTACTTGAGGACAGAGGGGTTGTTCATACTCCACACGACCATCAAGTCTGTAACAATCTTCGACGTCTCTTTTGAATGCGAAGAGTGATGGGAACTGCTTCGAGACCTAGAACGAGAATGTCTTTTGTGATGGCGAGGAGACTAATGTCTCCACTCGGCCGAGGAAACTTTCGAAGAAGTTTAACTGCCTTACCTCTCTTGAGCTTCCCCTTACGCTCCTTCAAGACTTTCGCCGTCATGGACATGCAGTCCTCGAACTCCGAACAATGGTGCTCGACTCCCAGGCACCACAAACACCGTCAACGACATTTTCTTTCCACAGTCTCGACATTTTTTGAAGCCGGACCGTGGAGTTGGTTCGGATGACAAAGCCATCGAGTACGAGTCGGTATTCTCGTGGAATAATGAAGTATATTTGACTGAAGAACTGAGCAACGATATTCCGAGGCACCATGAAGCATGGAAAAACGGAACTGAGCAACAGACGCTGCGCAATTCTATTTATATGCGTGATGACGTCGGCGCCGATACGGAGGCTGTCGAGGGACATCGGCTCGAGGGATGTCGATGCGCAGCACCCTCTACTGAAACATTTTTCCAAGGCCAGCAAGCTGGAGATGATCTATCAAAGATAAGGAATACGTCGGAGGACACAATCCCTTCGAACCTATCCTTTCAGTTCTTCAAATAGGAATCAAGTATTTTGCCAGCTCTATTAGAGTCACCGTAACATTTTGTTTTGGATCGGAGTAAAGAATTTGCAGCTTTATCTGTTCATAATTTATTGAATTCAATATGTTTACCTAGGAGAGTTTTCAAGTTTTTTTGATGGTAGTCAACAGGTTGTTAGATAGCGATTCAGCTTTTTTTTTATGCTGCAAATTGAATAATATAACCTTGCAAAGCCGCTTCAAAAGTATCCCAGTTATTTTGCACAGAAGTATGTGCTGGGACATTGATGTGGAAAAATAAATTAATAAAACTTTTTTTTTAAATAAAATTGATATCTTTCAGAAAAAAGGAATAACATCTCCATCTAGGTGATAGTTTGGGGGAATGTTCTCACTCTAGTGTGGTAACAACTGGGGCATGATCTGAGATACTTATAGAACCAATTTCTGAGTTAATTACAGCAGAAGCTAACGAGGCATTGATAAAAATATAGTCTATCCTGGATAGGGAATGATGAGGCGATGAAATAAAAAGGTAACATCTTAAGTATCAGGGTGAAAAAAAATCACCAGGAATCTAGTAAACTGAGATTTTCCAATAGGTTTAAGAAATGTTTACAAGACCTGGTTAAAATCCCTACAAACAATTAATGAAGTAGAATCATTTTGTAATAGTTTGAGGTCGGACCAGAACAAAGCATTAGGGGCTGTGGGACCATAAACATTCACCATGGTGATCAGTAAACTGTTAATAGCATCAATGATTATCCAACGATCGCCCAGGTCTTTTTCCTCCCTGATTGAGAAAGAAACCTGCTTATTGACCAAGATAAAAACACCACTTTTTTCCATGAGCATTAGAACACAAAGTATGTCCGAACCAGGAACCTTTATTCTTTTCAGTTTCAGAATCATAGTCCAAATGAAGACAAGCAAAGTCAATTTTATAACTGGCAAGTTGAAAAATAGTTTTTTGGGCATTTGATGGGGTCGTTTATACCTTGAACATTCAATGTAATCATTTTAAATGTCATTTATTAGTAAAATAATAAGGGGTGATCATCATAAATGGAGTACAATAAGGAGCCCTATAGAGCCCGCGGTGTGCAGGTACACTCAAAGTGCCAGTTATGCAGGGATAAGATACTTTCATATAAGCAAAGCATAAATAGTAACATAAGGGGAGATAGAAAAGGAAGAGAAAGGGAGAAGGGTAACATAGAAAAAAAGAGTAATGATTAAGTATAAGTTATAGGAAAGAGGATAAATAAAGAAAAAAAGAAAAGTAGGAAAAGAAAATGTAAGAACAGTAAATCAGTGTCATGGGAGTTTCAGACGGATGTGCAACAAGATGGATATGCACAAAAACCAACAGAAGACCAACAGGAGATAAAGGTAATTCATGTAATTATGAGATGATAGGACCATAGGAAAGAGTAAGGTATGAAATAAATCTGGAGTGTGAGAAGAGTATGCATAATAGCACATCAATTAAAGGTGGCACAGAGGCAGTACTGCTACTAGATTAATTACATTAGTATTGCAGCAAAGTGAGGGAGGGTTTTGCTACTTTAATAGGAGATCTTGATTTGTCTGTGGATCTATCTGGGCTGCTCGGAAAGTTAGTTGGGACTTAAGATTCAGATCTGCTACGAGCGACACTGTATTTTCCTTGCTTCTTAGTCCTTTTAAAGATGGTGAATCTGCTTGGAGAGAAGGTAAAGATGAATCCATGAAGGAAGTGGTTTCTATCGCCGTTGCTTGAAGCGATTGAAGACATATGAAGGGATCATTGGGTTCAGTAAATCTCTTGGTAGGGCCATCTGCGATCGTTATAATCATTCTTGCAGGTTCAAGCAAACCATATTGGATTTCCATTTGTTTTAGGTGAGGTCTAATGTCAAGAAATGTCTTTCTTTCAGTTTGTTTACTTTTCATGAAATAAGGAGAAATACATTCTTTTTGCCCTAGAACATAATAGGAGAGATCTTTTAACCATCAGGAGTATTTTGCAAGCTTGCTGGAGTCTTAAAAAACATGCAATAAGAGGTCTGGAAGCAGTGTTCTTGTAGGAAAACCAATGCTTTATTCAATGTGCACGTTGTAGTTCCAGAGGAGGAAAAAGTAATGTTCAGTGCTTTTTGGAATTCAATTTATGAGGACTTTTAAAGGATCATCAGATTCAACTTTCTCAGGAATTCCATAAAAGTATAGACTGTCTCTCTGGTTTCTGTCTTTCAATTCAGCAATATCTCACCAATTGGAAAACTCTTTATTGCATATTTTCTAAGCCCTCAACTTCGTCTTCTACAAAGGATATTCTTTCCTCAGCTTCATCAAGCTTGCCAGTCACCATTTTCCAATCACTCTTAAAACACTAAATCATCCTGGATATTTGACAAACAATTGTCCATTGAAGTAATAAAGGAGTGAATGTTAGTGAGTTCAACTAGGAATTTTTTACATACAAGCGTTAATTGAGGTGGCAGTGTTTAAAGACATATTTGTAGTATTGTTAATATTATCAGTCATAATTTTATGCAAAGAAATATAGTAAATAAGGCTAAAGGAAATCATTTGGCAATGGAATGTAATAATCTTAGTTGACACCAGGTGTCAGCAGAGAGTAGGCCCAGTGAAGTGTATGGAAAGCCACTGCGTTACATAGCCAGTCAGGCCGTCAACTAATGACACGTGCAGTAGGAATGAGGAAATGGAATTGCGCCCCAAGAACAGAGATCCTCACAGACCGTCTACATGGTGTCGGGAGGTGTGTAAAGGGGCACTTTTGCTAATATGCCACAAAGGACTACATTTCTGAAGAGTAATATTGTGCACACCACTATTTTCCTCATGTAACACTGTATGAGGAACGAGGAGAGGAGTGCACCGCTCATTACCACCACAGCACCGGAGACACGGTTACACCATGTAGACAAGCAGCTGTCATCGCTGATTAGAAAGCCAGTAGAGGGCCACCATAATCTTTATGAAAAAACTCCAGCAGTGATGAACACAGGCCCGGGGAAGCTGTGCTGGCCATCCACCATCCGCCGGGGAGATGAAGCAGCCGCCACCGATAGGTAAGTAAATAGAGTGGAAACACGGAACATAGAAGATTACCTCACAGGTTTGAGAAATACGTGCTTTAGAGCCAGTGGAGTAACTTTGCAGGAAATGTTGGGGGGTCATGACATCTAAAGGAAAGGTGCTCCAGCCAAATGAATGGGGACCAAATGGAGTGCCACGAAAGTTGGGGGGGGGGACAAACACTGATGTCCCCCCCTAAAATTACGCCCATGTTAAGAGCTATATAAAAGGCCATTATTGGTGCATAAAGAGAATTATCTTCCTGTCAGAGGAGCTGTCATTTTATGCAACCATCTTGTCGCTTCTGGGTCATGCCCCCCTACAGACCTTACTATAGCTCAGGTCCACCAATAATGTGCTCAGGCCCAACATTTCAGCTGGTTCCAACTGGCACTAGGTCAACCATTCCCTTTCCCACTACCAACTGTGCAACTGTGATCCTAATCGATGCAATCTGTACTGAACGCGAACCATGATCCAGGTATGTCTGCACACATTTCTGCTACTGACCATACTGAACTTGGTGCAATGGATCTTCTACTCACAATAACTGCACTTGTGTAAACCTTTACATATTGGCTGAGTCAAATCGTTGGCATCCACCCCTCCTTATGGTATACACAGAATTTACAGTTGGCTGTTTCCTTGTTTGTACAATACTCAGTTTTACATCCTGTCCGTGATACAGCATAAAGCAATCACGGGTAAAAGTTGCCTCATGTATTTCTATGACATCTTATCAAACCAAGAACCTAAACACATCAATCTGCAAAGTCGTTTGATAAATAGGATAGTCTTCTAGACAGTCATCAGCCTTCAATGGCGTCCCCTCCCGATTCACAAATCTCTTCCATAGCCATTTTATAAAGAAATGTCTGCAATTTCAGTTGCACCATTTCTTCTAGTTCAGCTTGCATTTACCGAACCTTGCATTGTTGGTGCAAGTCTGTTACTCACCGACCCCCCTAACCAGTCAAAGTGAATCTTTCCTAGTAAACAACAAGTTACTTACCTTATCGGGTAACGTTCTTTCGATGTGATGTTCCTCCGACGTATTCCACATCTATGACAGGTAATGACCACAGCTCTGCTGCTTTGCAACATTTTCGGCAGAGGGCGCCCTGCATCGATACGTTGTTCCTCGAGAGCCTCCATCAATGTTCGACGTCACCGGATGTTATATATAGGACGCACGGCGCCCGTAGCCTCGGTTGTAGTTTTTTCCCAGAACGTGTGGCACCAATGTCCTGCCAGTATGACTGCAGAAAGCCTTGCGGAAACGTAAGCTGCAATCGCATAAGAAATTCTGTAGAGGGGCAGGTTGGGAGGGTGCGATGTGGAATACATCGGGGGAATATCCAATCGAAAGAACGTTACCAGATAAGGTAAGTAACTTGTTCTTTGAGGGGATTGTGTCCTCCGACGTATTCCACATCTATGACAGACACCCAAAGCAGTACCAACGTATCGAGGTGGGAAAATAATTTACAATTTTTGAATTTTAGAATGCCCAATGAAATTGCTATATAGAGGACTGCCTTACCAAAGGTCAAATCCTGCCCATGGATGGAATCCAAGGAATAGTGTTTCACTAAAGTATGGACAGAGGCCCATGTGGCTGCTTCACAAATGTTGCGAATAGGAACACCTCTCTGCAGAGCAGTGTAGGCAGCCACACCCCTAGTAGAATGAGCCCGTAAGCCTACTGGAGGGTCCTTTCCCGCCAAACGGTAACACTCCGAGATCGTCAAAATGATCCATCTGGACAAGGTCTGTTTGGAAACAACTTGAACCAAGCGTCAACCAGCATAACCAACAAAGAGCTGATTGTCCACTCTGACCCGGGACATCTGTGAGAGATAGAAACTCAAAGCTCTCCTACGGAGCCTCCCCTCTTCCTGACCAGGATGTGGAGGAGGATAAAACGCCAGAAGAGTGACGCCGGAAGAGTTACCTTCGGAATTCCGACACAACCTTCGAAAGAAAAGAAGGCCATACCCGCAGGACAACCCTGTCCTTATGGAAAACTGTAAAGGGTGGCTTGGCGGAAAGTGCCTGCAACTCACTCTGCGTGCGGAAGTAACCGCAACCAAAAACACAGTTTCAACAGACAAGAATGTAAGGGCTCAAACGGAGCTCCCATTAGGAACTTTAACACCAAATTCAAATCCCATCCCGGCACCTGGAAAGGCGACGGCGGAAACACATTAGTTAGCCCTTTTAGCCTCAGAGCAGCGCTTAAAAATGGACAGCGCTGCCAGGTAACCCTTCATGGAACCCACTTGCAGGCCCTTGTGGGCTAAGGAAAGCAACAAAGACAAAACCAAAGGAATGGAACATTGGAAAGGATCCACATTCTGTACCCTGCACCAGTCACAGAACTTTCTACAATGGCAACGGTACAGGGATTTTGTTGCAGGCCGTCTGGACGAAAGCAACACCTCCATCACGTCTTCGGGGAGGTCCCAATCCTTATACTTCAACCTTTCAGATACCAAGCATGAAGGCTGAGAGACTTGACCTCTGGATGGAGAACCCGACCCCACTCCCGTGAGAGCATATAGTTTTGGTAGAGAAGACTGAGTGGAGGGCAGATGGAAATGTCTAGAAGGTCCCGGTACCACTTTCTCCTGGCCCATTCGGGAACCGAACCTCCGTAACCTCCGCAACACTTGCGGAATGACGGGGACTGGAGGAAACGCGTATGGCAGTGGGAAGGACCACTCCACTACGAATGCGTCCCCTAAGGCTCCTCTTAGAGGAAATTCCTGCAAGCAGAATCTCTTGCAATTCCGGTTGACACTGGTGGCGAAGAGATTCACTTGTGGGGTTCCCCAAAGGTTGAAGATCTCCAAAAGAACTTCCTGAGCCAGCTACCACTCGTGAGAGACCGTGCCCTGCCTGCTCAGAGCGTCCGCCACCGCGTTTCCATCTCCGGCCAGATGAACTTGCTGGATCGCCCAGAACCAGAGCTGCATCGCCTCCCTGCACAACGGGAGTAACCCTGACCCCCCCTTTTTTGTTGAGGTAGGGCATGGCCACTGTATTGTCCGTCATAATCAGGATATACTCACCCCGCACAGACGGCGGAAATGCCTTCAGGGCTAGCCTGACAGCCCGCAGCTCTAACAGATTGATGTGGAGTATGGACTCCGACGGAGACGAACGGCCGCTGGCTGTCAACTCGTTGGCATGAACTCCCCAACCCGTGAGGGATGCGTCCGTCATGATCGTCACCTCCGGCCACGGTTGCCAAAATGGAGCTCCCTTCATCAGATTGCCATCAACGGCCCACCACAGAAGATCCTGGGCGACCGAGGGTGGAATCTGAACGGGATCCGACATCCTGCCGGAGAACTGAGACCACTGCATCTTGAGAGCCCACTGCAGGGATATCATCCGCAGCCTGGTCTCTGGCACCAGGAAAATGCAGGATGCCATGAGGCCGAGCAACCTCAAGAACTCGAACGCCAGGAGAGACTGGGCACATTGACATTTCTCAACCATCTGCAGAATGTGATGAGCCCTCACCTGGGGAAGGGAACACCGCCCCGGGGACGTCTCGAGCACTGCTCTGATGTATTGGAGCCGCTGGGTAGGTGTCAAATGGGACTTCTTTAAATTGAGGGAGAAGCCCAGCTTGTGAAGGGAGTGGCAGGCGACGGACAGATAATCCAGGGCTTGCTCGGGAGAGCGCGCCCTAATCAACCAATCGTCCAGGTAGGGGTAGACGTGAATCCCCCCTTTCCTGAGATCCGATGCCACCATCACCATCAGCTTGGTGAAGACCCTCGGGCGGAGGTCAATCCGAACGGCAGGACTCGAAACTGAAAAAGCGAGCCGCCAACCACAACCCTCATGTACTTCCTGTGCTTGGGATGAATCGGCACATGAAAGTAAGCATCCTTGAGGTCAAGAGATATTAAACAATCCTGAAGTTGAAGGGCCTGGAGGACTGGAAAAAGAGTGACCATCTTGAACTTGTCCTTCCCAAGGAGCTTGTTCAGCCGACGCAAGTCCATGATGGGTTTCAATGCCCCGTCCTTTTTCGGGATCAAAAAATAAGGGGAATACCATCCCTTGTTCCTCTCCGCTACAGGCACCAGTTCTATAGCGCCTTTCTCCAGGAGGGATAGGATTTCCTGCGCAAGGAGCGGGCCCGGATGCTTCAAAGAGCTTCCCCGGTGGATTGTCGTGAGGCCGACTGCCCTAAGGGAAGACAGTAGCCGTGGGCTATGATCTCCAGAACCCACACATCTGAAGGAAGGAACAAGTTACTTACCTGTAACTGTCGAATGGGCTCTCGGACGGCCGGGCAGGTTTGCCACCCGGTGACAATGCATGATGCAGCCGGAGAGCCATCTGGAAATGGAAGTCTTCGAGAGAGCCTTCCCTTGATTCACAGACCCAAAGTTCACAAAAAGTTGTGACGTCTTCCGAAAACTCTTCGTGCGGTCCACGTAGAACTTCAGCACTCTAGCTACATCCAGCGAGTGCAAAGTCCTCTCGGCCGGCGTCGAAGGAAAGAAAACTGGTAACACCAAGGGGTCGTTGAGGTGGAAGTCCGACGGCACCTTGGGCATGAAGGAGGGGTGCGTCCTCAGCACCACCCTCGTGTCATGAAAAGACAAGTATGGAGGCTTGCAAGATAGGGCCTGAATCTCTCCCACTCGTCGTGCAGAGGTGATGGCCACGAGGAACACCTTTATCGTCGTCGCCGCCGACGAGATGACTCGTCGTCCCATAGAGTCCAACTTCCTGCCCTCGCTGTCCGGCGGAGAAGTGGAAGTTGAAGCCCCCGCTGCCTTCTTCTTAGCCACTGCCGAGACGACCGAGTCCGGCGTGGGCTGGGCCCTAAGGCACAAGGGGGCGGCATCGGGGACTCAGTACTTCTTCTCGTACCTGTCCCTTTTGGTGGGTGTCGTGGCAGGTTTCTTGAGGAGAGCAAGCCCTTCGTCCCAGATGTCGTCGAGTAAAGGCCCCGCGAGGACCGTCTTCCTCTTAGCCTCTCGTCGTTGGTACAGAAACCCCTCTTTTTTCTGTTCTTCAGGGCAGAGCTGGAAGAGCTCGGATGCCCTGGTTATCATGAAGTGGAAAGAGCCAACCTCGTCGGCTGGGGACGCCCGCGGGGGGGTGACGACGGGATGTCCGCTGTGTCATCGCCGCCGTCATCATCCGTCCCCGTCGCCGTATCCTCTCTAGGGTCCGGCGAGGGGGATGAGGGGTCCACCGGTCTCGCAGGCACGAAGAGCAGAGTGGGGTGGACTCTCCTCCGCTTGTTCGGAGGGCTTCCCGACGGGCCTGGTTCTGGCTCCTCCGTCGGGGTGCATGGTAATCTCGTCCTTATCTCGGTACATAAGGATTGGATTGCCAACAAAATGGCCGCCGAGCTATCCTGGGGCTCGGGCAATGGCTGCGACGGACGGGATGGCCGCTCCACTGTACCCTGTTCGTCGTCGCTATCTTCGATCACGTCAGCAGGGACCGCCCCCTGGGATTGAACCTTCTCGAACCTCTCGTTGAGGTTTATGAACCTCTCGTTGAGGCCTATGGACCTTTCGTTGAGGCCCTTTTCGGTCTCCACCAGTTCCTCCTCAGAGGCTGATTTCAAGTCTGTAATGGCCACCCCCCCCCCTCTTTCAGCCGGGGGCTTCACGGGGGTCTTAGCGATGGGCTGGAAAGAGGATTCCCTCCGCGGCGGCAGGGATACTCTGGGCCCAGAGGCCGTTTCCATTGGCGTAGTCTCAGCCGGCTCCGCCAGGGTCGCAGCGACCACTTTGGTAGAGGCCTTAGCCGGGTGGATCAAAGCCCTCACCACCTTAGGTGCGTCCTGGGCCTTTGCCTTGGGGGGAGGGTCAGCGCCTCGCTCCCCCCTTCGAGATCGACCGGGTCTGCTCCAGCGGCCTACCCGGGTTCTCGGACTTCCTCTTCCCTGAACCAGAGCGCTGGCTCGTGGTCGAACGTGCCGGGGAAGTAGCGCACTGCTTGGCAACCGAAGAGCCCGACCGTTCGGCGCTCCCAGAGCCCGCGGACTCGAGGTGCTTGGCCTTCTGTTGGGCCCCCGTCGCCGGGGCGCCCTCAAAGGACTTAGAAGCCCGCTCAGACTATTTCTTCGCCATCTCACTTGCTGTGCCCTTCTCCAGCCAGGGGGCGAGGCGGGAACGACGATCTTGTTTGGTCCGTTCCGAAAGGTTCTTGCAGAACGCACAGTCTTTCTCCACGTGAGTCTTGTCCCCATGGAGGCAGTAGACACATTGCGAATGCTCGTCCTCCTTGAAAACGTTATATAATCCGCATCCAGGGCAGTTCCTGAACAGCTTGGATCCGGGCGTCGAGCTCCCCTTGTCCTGGGCCATGTCCGTTGACGTAGGCCGCAGATCTTCCGGAATCCTCCAAGAAGTGTAAACTCGACGAAAACTTCACCCTTGAGGGGCGTAGAAGAATTCCAAAACGGGTCCCCGTTATCAGAAGTAGAAACAGTGGAGCTTGAGGCTCGATTAAACCGAAAAAATGAGAAATTCTCCTGAAAAAGCGTGAAAACGCAGTAAAAAAAAAAAAAACTCGAGAGCTAAACACGAGGACTCCCAACACTTGAGCGTGCAGTAAAAATCTGAGGATGGCTGCCAGGGGCGGGGCTTAGGGAGAGGGCAGTATGACCCAGAGATCAGTGATTGGTTACTACTAAGAAAGACCGATCAGAAACGAAACTGATACTGATTTTCTCTTTACCGAGGATTCCCAGCCTGACGACGGGGAATATTCATGAGCATGTGAATCCATGCCAGACCCCATGCTGGAGAATGGCTCACTCTAAATCAAAAGCAAGTTAAAACACAGTCTGGTAAAGTATACACACCTCCCTTAATAATTATTAGACAAGTCTAGGTCAAAACATCAATATTTGTCAAAACAGATGTGAGCGCATAACCTAGATGGCACTCCAATAATTCGGTTAAAGGGAGAGAGAAAGACAGTTCATCAAAATAAAACAGTTCCCAACACTTTTCTAAGTTCAAAGCAAGTTAGTGAAGGCAGTAGACACTGTAGAGCCAAAGTTCATAGGCCAGGCCCACTTTGAATGGAGCAAGGCGAAATGTTCCCAAGATCACACAGTTTAAAATGCACTAAAAGTCTTTGCAGAATGTTCAAAAGAGGGTGGGGCGGTTCAAGAGGTAGAGTTAGAAGGTCTGGGGCCAACCCAGTTGGAAAGCCAAGGATTTAAGGGTCACCTTTAGCAATCTGTGGAAAGGGAGGCCAGGCAGAACACTACCTTAAAGAGAGGAAGCTCCAGCAGTGACAGTTGTTCCTGGCAGTGGTTGCAGTTCGTTGTTTCGACCAGGGGAAGAGAGGATCTCGTCGAGGAGGAAACTTGGAGTCGATGCACTGCACAGGGATGAAACCAGCCGCGGAGTTTGTCGGTTAAAAGGTGCATTCCTTTTATTCGTGGTCAAAGTGGTGAAGCTTGGCTATCCGGCCGCCGGGGTGCTTGGCATAGGCGATTCGACCAAGAGACGTCTTTAGAAGGCAAAAGGGGTGAACTGGTTGATCCCACCAGCTCAAAGGAAGAAGACTAGTCCAGCAGAAGATCTCTTGTCGTTGGGAAAGTGGCGAGTTTGTTGCAGCAGGGCTCCACCGGTGGTGTTGTCGTTGCAGATGGCTCAGCTTCTTCCCTCTTCGGATTCTTAGGTCCTGTGGCGACTTCTGAAGTTCGAGTCCCAAAAGCCCTGCTTTTAAGCAGAAAACCCCCCATTCAACAGCCTAGCTGTCACTCAAACATGGCCCAATCAGAACATAGTGCGACTTGCTGGTTTTGGATGTTAAAATCCATGAATACGCTGTGCGCGAAAATGGATTTTAGCGCACACGGCTGGCGCATAAAGTCGCACGCACACACTGTGCGCAAGCCGCGTACGCCACTTGTGCGTTGAATTCAATGAATTACACCCATAGTAGGGCATGCAAGGTGAGGGATAAAATGGGCTAAACCTCTGGAGTGGGACGTTGAATCAGACCTTCACAGTGCTGTTTTACCTCATATTGAGAATTTGTAGAGATGTCATTCCAAGTCACGAGATATTTTCAGAGTTCGGCAAGATAATATCAGGACATCAAAAAGAACACACTTGTACAGGAAGGGTGGTTTGACCAAGATTGTGTACAGGCTAAACCATCTGTACAGGCTAAACCATCTTTCTTCTCTGGCCCTCCTGTAGATAACTTATGTTCGCACTCAAGTAGAGCTCATTCTAAAAACACAATTAAAAGGAAAAAAGATGGTTACTTGAAAACGCAAATGGGAGCGCTTTAGAGGATAATGATAATGGCGATTCCCTTACTTTCTGCAAGCTGGTTTCAGGTGTGGAGGGTAAAAGGGGATGTGACCAACCAGTATAGCATAACTCCTGATGTTTGGTGTAGCCACTTTGCAGATTTATACAGTAGGGGTTCGGATTCCAGCATGCCATCTGGCACTAGTCCAAGCTTGACGTGGGAGGCAAATGGGTTAATAATTAATTTGGATGAGGTTGCCACTGCTATTGATTCTCGGAAGGCTGGCAAAGCATCAGGCCGTGGTAGAATCCCTATAGACATCTTTAAAGAGGAGCCAGCAATTTGGGCCCCAATATTGTGGAAACTATTCTCTGCCTGAATTAATTTAAATAGGGCACCAGAATCTTGGCTATTACCAGAAATCTTCCCTATTTATTAAAAACAGGGGAAACGAAAAGCAGACAAATTACTGGCCAATATTGTTGTTGGATTGTTCTTGGAGGGTTTTAGCCAAGGTGATCCTGAAACATTTACAATCATGGGTGTATGAAAACTGCATTGTTAGCACACTTCATGTGGGGCTCCAAGCTGGTAGGTGTACCATTAACCAGAGTTTTCATTTATATATGATAATCCAGAAGTATACAGTGAAATTATACGCCATACTAGTAGAATTAAAGACAGCGCTTGATAGTGTACCCATGACCTTCGGTGACAGGTACTGGAAAAAAGAAACGGGCCACATGACCTGATCTCACACATACATTTGCTCTACTGCAATAAAAAGGCAGTGGTTAGGCATGGTCTAGCTGGGGAAACTTCAGCTCAGTTTGAGGTCTCTAAAGATGTAAGGCAGGGGTGCGTCTTGCCCCCCTGCTATTTTCGATATTCATTGACAGAGTGATAACGGCTCTGCTACAAGATTGTTTGTAACCCCCGAAAATCGGTCTAGATATCTTCCCCGTCCTTTTTTTGCAGATGATGCTGTGCTGCTGTCCATGTCCCCACAAGTTCTTAGAGCCACAATGGCCGTTTTGAATGAGGAAATGATGGGAGTTGAAATTGCCTTTGAACATCGGCCAAGTCCCTAGTTTTTAGACCAAAGCTTGCTAAATATCAAGACGTGGATATCAGGGTAGACCGCCAAAAGCATGAGCAAGTCGACTTCTACGATTAAGTAGGTAGGTACTCGGTTCCACGAGAACAGGCAATGGACAGCTCAAATGGTCTAAGCTTGTGTGACACTGGAAAAATATAGTGGCGATACCAGAGTGTTTTTTTTTTAATAGGCACGGAATAGGCGAGATTAAACCAGCACTGGAACTATATGAGAAGCAATCCGTTACCTCAGTTATTTGCGGAGCAAAACTCAGGGGTTATGCCAACATGTTAAGTCTGACAAAAGTTGAAAACAGATTCTTGAAAAATGTATTGGTTTTGCCCCAGGGCTCACCTACCAGCATCCACCCTCCCCCCTGCATCTGCCATCTGGGCCCACACTTGCCAGTTGATGGTCTGCCTCAGCCATGCACTTACCTGATGGCCGTTAGACCTCCCTCTTGCTTGGGATGTCTCAGCCCATGAACTCACGTGTTGCCCCCCTCCCGCCCCCCCAAGAGACACCTCTGGCACCCCTCCCCGGACGGGGGCCTTTAGCACTTACCCCACCACCTCCCATCCCCTTTTCTCTCTGCACTTGCACATTCTGAATGTCACAAGGCCTAATAGGACCGCTGTTTGCTTGCGCTCTTATTTATTCCGTCATTTCCATTGTTTATTTGTTCCCTTGCTCCCTTCCCTTTTGCCTTGAGGCACTTTGAAACACTGTCTTGTTATACAAGCGCCATATAAATAACCAATAAATAAATCCATTAGGAGTGTGACCTTTGCCCAATTGACATTGTGGGTTCCCTGAAACCAATATTGTACTGGTTATGGCAATCTCCAGCCCTTGTAAAATTTCGGACCGCGCCGATTTACTTGATGAGTTTGGAAGGGGTAAAGAGCTTATCGTGGGTAGTGCATGTACATAAAACCTCTTAAGTATGTTAGCAAGATTTGTGGATGAGTCCTAAGGGCATTACCAAGGCTGTTGTAAAAAGATTTAAAAGAGAAACATTGGTATCTCATGACTGGAAGATCACGGTAAATATTTGTGATAGGGTGAAATTGGATTTCCGTTACCTTAGAAATAAACCAGACTTTGGTTTCAAACTCTATCTTGATGATCTCAATCCACCATTTGCACGAGCACTTTTTATTAATTTCAGGATGGGCAGCCTTATGCTGACCGCCTTCACCACCTTCACCAAATCTTGGGGCATTAACAATTCAGGTATCTGCCGTCTCTGCGGCCCTAGTGATGAAACAAATTAATTTCCTCTTCCTATGTCCGCAGCTTAGAGCCCTGAAATGTGCTTATATAAAGCCAATAAGAGTAGGAGGAATTGTTTCGGCTCCTGCAGCATTAGAGTTCTGAAAACAACTGGATGACTTGGACAAAGGTATAAAATAGAAGGGTACCTGTAATACCGAAGGTCCTCCATGTAAGTAATGCAGTAATAAAAATTGACCTCAGTGATGAGGTTGGAAAGATACCACTAACACAATATTTCCATACAAAAAATGTATTTATTACAAAGAACAAATATCTATGCCGTTTGCTTATAAAAACCACAATAAATCGCATACATTTGACATCATCCGTTTCATTCCACCATTCATACACATAGTCACTGGCACACTGACTTGGACAAAGTACATAGGGTGGCCAAGTTCATACACTGTGCTTGGCTGTTAAGGCCCAAAATACAGCAGGGATCATGTTTCTGGCCATGAGGAATGTGTTTTCTTTTATTATTAGAATGTATGCATGTGTGTGATTTATAGTTGTTTGATACCAACGTATAGATAGATATATGTATGTATTATATAAATGCATTGAGAGGAGTGAACAGTGGGTCAGCGGTCTCGGAGTGGCAGGGGTGTTCCCTGCCGAACAAGTGACAGGCATGGGGGCAGGAGAGGGAACAGGGGTTGTTAGGGAGTCCCTTACATTAGAAGCAGCAAGGAAAGGGCCTTGCCAAGGACACCTAATTTCCCTGCACTGCCAAAACTGGGCCTGGTGAACCAGGCTTCAGTCAATGGGTCCTGCAGAGAAATCGCAAAGAATCTGTAGGACAGGCTTAGTATGCATGACAGGACATGACAGGATCTGTAGGCGTCCTGGGTATCATTCACATCACAGCATCAAAGACTGCATAAACCCAAGGTCTTAGAGGGCGACAAAGAAGAAAATTACAGTCAGTAAAACCCAAATATGCACCGGTGGGCACAAAAATAAAAAACAACTGGGGCTCTTGCAGCTACGTCACTTCAGTTGACAGTCTAGCCCATGATGAAGCAAGTCTAAAGCCACACCAGCACTGGATGAGTAATCACCTGGCAAAGGCATCCATTAGGAATTGATGCCCATAGTTTAGGGTTACTGTGCTGATACTTCTGAAAAGATTTCTTGGAGGCGAACAAATTTGTAAGCTTTAGAGTGGTCATTACAGTATGAAAATAATTCAGTGGAAAGTGAGGTAGGCCAAGGGAAGGAGACGGACCAAATGGTGACCTTTCCACAATGTATTGCTCTAATGATAAGAAAGGGCCTCCCTGTCCCTATTCTAAGGGTTTGCCCTTCCTAACAAAAACGAAGTGAGGTGCTCATCTTCAATAGTGTGGTCCAAAGCAATAGTCTGTCCTGTGACCCAAAGCTAATCTGTGCTGACCATACCACTAAGCAAAACAACAAAGAGTGTCCCAGGATAATGACTCCCTGCTCCTGAACAAGCTTTCTAAGCTTCAGTAAGTTATTCTTAAATAGTTCTTATGTGATTTCTCGAATCAGTTGTTTCAGTTCTTCTAGGGGTCTCTTTCACCTCCGGAGTATCCCCTTTTGCTCCTTGATAAAAGTCACTTGGTTTGCCAATTGAGGGTAACGCGTTTGTCTTGGAAGCAAGACATCAAATATATAACAGGTTTGAATCCCGGTCTCGCGCTTAGAAACTGGTCTCAGGTATTAAGCATGTTACAAAAGAACAAGAATTATAACTATAATGTCAACTTGCAGGGTCTCTGTTACTTTCTTCACTTAGGTTTGGATGCTGTGATCCTCTATATTTCTTATTCAGATGGTTCTTTCCCTATTCACTGCCCTTGATTCTTGTCTGTTCACTGGGACAAGTTGATTGGGTCCCTAAGTGCTCGTTAATGGTTTTAAGCATTAACCATTCACTGGGACGAGTTAGGATGAGGATTATATCTATATCCGTTTTCCCCCTGCCGGGGTCTCCCGCCACTCCCATTGCCTTCTTCACTACGGGCTGGCATCACCGGGTCTTCCTGCAGGGTCGGGATCTCTCTTGGAGTATGGACGTATCCAGAGTTCACTCCTTCCTGCTGTTCGTTCTCGCGGCTTTGCAGAGCCAAGGATGTAGCGGTCTCTGCGTTGTTTAAGGACTGCACAGTCCACCTCTCCAGGGCTATCTTTTGGGGCCCTGGGCACAGACATCTTTGGGGCCCCTCTCAACAAAACCAAAGGAATGAAGTGTTCAAGAATATCTGGTCGCACCCCTCGTGACAATAGGTTGATATGCTGCCTTGCACCATTCCAAATAAGCATGTTTACTCCTTTTAAGTCCCCTTACCCTCTTCATTCTTGCTGTAATCAGAAAGATAAACAAGTAGCATTTGAAGGCCAACATTAGCAGTCTATGAAGAGGTTACATCTGTTTTAGTATAAATACAGGATGCAGCTTGTAGGACCATATATAAAAGGTACATGCAACCCAGAATAGACAGAGAACTCACATTAGCTGCCTCACAGAATGCAAAAGTGCTCAAGCATGGATAGAGGAGACCAATTGGAAGGAAGGAGAAAGCGACACACATCATAGCATGGATAGTGGATGCAGATTAGAAGCTACGGGGAAGGGATCTGTATCCAGACAGACAGATTATAAGTGTGACACGGTTTTAAAATAGTGCTGTCATTAGAGATCAAAAGGAACAAGGGCCTGTGGTGTGCAATATATCAATGCTCACTATTATAGTGGAACCAACACTATAGCCAGTGAAACCATGAGTGAGGCTTTTTTGAAGATCACGCCCAGAGGAGGAAGACACTCTGAAGGGCTGACAATTTTGAAAGGTTTAGGGACTGACAATTTTGAAAAGTTAGGTAATACAAGATTAAATGAGATGCCCAGGATCACACATTGATTAAGGAGTGAAGCTTGCATTTGAACACTTTCTTTTTCAGTTCTGATCATAAACTAAAATAATCTAATTTTATAAAACTGACCTGTAAAGTGCACACATCACATTACCAAACATGACCATTTTTCAAAACAGAATATTATAGAAGGGTGTTATGCAAAATGGGCATGATTCTAGCTTCATTCTCTCCATCATCAAGGGAAGTATACAAGTACCTTCATAACAATCGATGTGATTTAACAGATTTAATCTGGGTTTGTTGTATTTTAAAGCTTTTAATACTTCCAAAACAATGGTTTATGAAATTGTCATTTATAAACGTACAGAAAAACCTTTGAATCTTACAAAAAAACCATACCGTTTTTTGTGTCAAACGAAGAGACCTTAAAACATGCTTCCAGAGGCCTGCAACATCTCCACTGCTCTATTCTGCCCACCGCCCCTCCCACTCAAATGGCCTACATAAGAATAAAGATCAAGTAACGGGCTAAACGATGGCATCAGCATGCTTGAAGGCAAACCTCACAGAAGACAGCACAGTAATGTAAGAGATATTAGATGATTTGACCAGGATCACTGTATCGTCGGCTGGCAAAGCCACGATACAAGCATAAATGCTTTGGTTGCATAGTCTTGAATTTGGATACTTATTCACCTCTTGGACTAAAAGTTTATGCTCATTGTTCGAGGCGATTGCCTAGGTTTTACAACACCCAATCTGAACAAACCATAACATGTTAGGTTTTATAACAACCCCTTATCTGGTGAAGGTACATTGCTGATAGCACCTGTTGTGCTGCAAAACCAAGTACATAGGCAGGCAGGTTTATAAACTTCAGACATAGTAAAGGCTCAACCTGCCTAACTGTAATGTGCTATTCTAATCTTGCGTATGAACACATCTCTGCACTGAGTGCTAAATACACCGAGCTAACTTTTGGACCATTGTGGCACTCAATTTATCAATATGCATTTCAATTTAGCTATTGCACACAATCAACATAATTCCTACAGGACTTGTGCCGTACGGAACAAACTATGTATACCACAGTGAACACAAAGCATTACATGATGAATTGATCAAGGCAGAATGTACTTGTCAAACCAGACGGGCAATAGGTTTAGAGCCTCAGCAGAATGCCATGAAATAACCTGGCATGTGCTATTTAAGTCTGGTGAACAATGGAATCTTACTTCTTTAGATCAGGAAGCTTTGTGGGGGCCTCCTCCAAGGCAGGGGCCTGTGGCAAGCGCCCCTTTTACCCTCCCATAAAAACATCTCTGCACCTCTCCTGGGTCACGCCACTGCTTCTTCCGAGATCAGGCATTCACGGTGTAGTGTCCTGGCAAGGACAGGAGCTCCGATGGATGGGCCAATAAGCATGCGCGAACCTCGCAAATCCGCAGTAGAGATCCCGGGAAGCGGCAGTCCGCCGCAGGAAAGGAATAAAGGAAATTTAACCTACCAAAGGCTCCTGTCTTCATTACAGGCCTGGGCCTGTTATATGTAAAGTTGTTCCTGCATGTTCCCACTGTATGCTGTCCTCCACTGAGAATCAAAGCTGAAAGAATCCACATGAACTGGACAATGGCGACGAGGATGGCATTCCTCCTTTGAAAGTAAGAAAATGCAGAGGGCCTTGTAGTAATGCAAACTGCAGAAGAGGTTGAGAATTGGTGCCATAATTTGCTGACTGCCAAAATGTCAGAAACTGAAGAACCAGGTAGCGCTGCAGCTTTTTGCCGGCCTGGAGCATTTGACATGGGTGACCAGCAAGCCTTGGGGCCCCGATGGGAAAGATGGATCTGGAGATTCAAAAATTACTTGCATGCCCACGACGAAACCGTGCCGAAAAAGTTTGCTAGGCGGCTGCTGGAGAATCTGGTGGGAGATGAAGTGGAAGATCTCATTCCCACCTTCCCTCCTGAAGATGTCACAACATACAAAGCCCGTAAGTAGGTGCTCAGCAACTACTTTTGACCCCCAGCGCAATATTTAACACAAGAGACACACATTCAACGTGGCATGCCAGATGGCGGGTGAGCCCATGGATGTCTTTGCCAGCCACCTTCGTAAACTAGTGGCGCACTGAGAATTCCACAAGTTCGCAAATGTGGAAGCCATCAGACTGAGGATCATAGGAGGATGCTTGTCCTCATCATTCAGAATAAAACTTTGTGAACCGCTTCCTCTAGCAACTATCCAACAACAAATGGCTAGGATGGAGTCCCAAGCAGAAAACAAAGCATCACAAATTGAAACCACCAAGACTCTGGGACGAGAACAAGAATATCAAGTCTTGTCAGAAGCTTCAGCTCGAGTCAGGCCTACAAACAACAGCGCGCCCAGATGGCCCCCTTCATACGGAAGATGCTACCAGTGTGGCTTTTAATTCCTTCACCAGGAAGGTATGAAATGCCCTGCATTTGGGCAAGTGTGGCAGAGACAACCACTTGGTGGTTCTCTGCAATTTTCTACCCAGACGTTCACAGGGGTACAACTCCATGTCATATAGATCAGAGTCCGGCACACAGCAATGCTTCAAAGAGAGATGCAGGTACAAGGAGAGACCTTGAGAGACATGTCAGGCAAGTGACCGGAAGACCTCCGTCGCCCTCACCCTCTACAGATGGCACCCAACAGGATTATGCATATATGATGAATGGAATGACCTCAGCATCGGAGGGCAACATCACTTTACTGGTGGGTGATCATCAGGCTAAGTTCCTCATCGATACCGGCGCCACCCTAAACATCATGTGCATATATCGGAATATTGCAGGATGGCGTCTCCACCCCAGTTAAGGTAATCTGATCTCAGAGTTTTACAGTGGCCCGCGAGAGGTCCTGTCCTGTGCAGAACCACAGGAAGTTCTACACAACAATCTGTTACAAGGAAAAAGGTGTGCAAGCTGAATTTCAAGTACTGCAAGGGGAAGTCCCTGGAAGCAACCTACTTGTGCGCACCACAGCTCTTGAGATCCTACACAATGCAACATGGACTTTCAGTCCATGTCAGTCCAAAGCTCTCCCGTCTTTGTTCGAGGGCATCAGATGCCTCAAGGGAGACCCTGTGACGCTTCGCATTGAGGAATCCATAGCGCCCGTGGCTCAGCACCCAAGGAGAATACCAGTTCACTTGTAACCCTTTGTTGAAGAAGAAATACAGTGGTTGCTGAAGGCAGGAATAATTCAACCCGCTGATGGTCCGACGCCTTGGGCGTCCCCCATAGTGGGTGTACCCAAGGGAGGATCCTTCAAAAAGATACGCATATGTGTGGACATGCGACAAGCGAACAAGGCCATTGAGCGTCAGAGGCATCCCGGAATGCACCTGGATGATGAGATCAGCCTGCTGAACAGGGCAAAAATGTTATTGAAGCTGGGCTTGAACAAAGGTTATCATCAGATCATGATAGACCTACAGTCCCGATACACCACCACGTTTGCTACACCAATTGGGCTCTTCAGACACAAGAGATTCAGTTTTGGCATATGCCCAGCAGCTGAAATATTTCAAGAGCGGGTGCAGAGAGTGATTTGGCACATTAGCAACTGTTTCAACTACAGTGATGATATCCTGGTGTTTGTAGTCACCAAGTATGCATGGCGCTTGGAGAGGCCAGCCTGCCAATCACCTGGGATAAGTGTGTGTTTCACAAGTCTCGCCTTAAATTCTATGGACACATCTTCTCACACTAAGGCATGAGCCTGGATCCAGGCAAAGCAGCCACCATCTCCAAGATTTCAGCTTCCCAAGATGTCAGTGAAGTCCGGTCTTTTCTAGGAATGGTCAGCTAATGCAGCCAATATCTCTGAGACTTTGCGACCACCAGTGTCCCACTCAGGGAACTCACCAAGCAGGGCAGAGCAGGGAATTCCTATGGTCTCAGCAATGTGAGGAGGCATTCACACAAAGACATTGCCTCAGCTGAACGCATGGCCTACTTCAACCCAAACATGTACACGGAAGTGACTGTAGATGCCAATTAAGTTGGTCTGGCGGAGATCCTGGTGCAACACGGGCAAGAATACCCCAGAACAGTGATTGCCTATGCCAGCAAGAGCCTGTCGGAGGGAGAAATAAGATATTTGCAACCTGAAAAAGAGGGTCTGGCCATCGGATGGGCTTGCAAGCATTTTCAGATGTTTCTCCTAGGCAAGCCCTTCACAATTGTGATGGATCACCAAGCTCTAGCGACCATCTATGGAAGCTTTAAATGCAAGATGCTGCCACAGATAGAGTGATGGGGCCTGCGATTGCAGGATTTTGACTATACCATTTTTCACAAACTGGGAAAGGAATACAACCCGATGGATTTCATGCTGGGGTATACCCTCTTGGACACTTCCACCAACAACTCAATGGCAGAGGAGTATTTGAACTTCCTCCCCCATCACGGGCCCCCAAGTGCCATTACTGCAACAATTATCCTGGAGAACACGGAACAGGACACTATGCTGTTGTGAGTACAGAACCTGATTAGGTCTGGAAGGTGGAGAGATACAGACTTCCCAAACAGACAGGCGGGTGACTGTGCCGTGACAGAACTTCAAGCCTTCAGGAACGTAAGAGAGGAATTATCAGTATATGCAGAAGGGCTTGTCATGAAAGGACACAGAATATTGATCCCAATGGATTTGCAGCAGCAAGTCATAGACCTAGCCCATGAAGGACACCGGGGGGTGGTGGCCACAAAGAGACAGTTGAGACACCATGTGGTTCCCAGGACTAGATCAGAAGGTGGAACGCACGATTGGAGCCCATCACCTGTGGCAGCGCACATCCAAGCCTAATACCCGGAACCCTTAAAGATGTCCGACATGTCAGCGCTCCCATGGACTCAGATGGCGATTGATTTTTTTGGCCCGTTCGGGCAGAGCAAGTACTGGCTGGTCATTGTGGAGGAGTATTCGCGATTCCCACTAGTACACATGGTATCATCCACGGCTGGCAGTGCTGTTATACCAGTGTCAGATAGCATCTTCTCAGCATGGGGCATTCCTGAAGTCCTCAAGTCAGACAATGGTCTGCCATTCAGCAGCCTGAAGTTTGCGAAATTCATGGAATCCACCGGCATCCACCACAGAAAGATTACTCTCCTCTGGCCACAGGCAAACAGCATGTTGGAGCGATTCATGGGCAGCCTCAAAAGAGTCCTCCAACAGAACGAGCTAAAATCTCTGTCACTCAATCAAGCCCTGTGCAACGTGTTGCGCGACTCCAGGAACTCTCCTCATGGCACGACTAAAGTGTCCCTCACAGTTGTTATTCGGCAGGAGAATTAGAACCAGACTTCCTTACCTGGCAAATGATGCGAAAAAAGATGCAGAACAGGCCTGAGAGACAGACGCAAGAAACAGGACATGAAGGCATATGCTGATAGCCGGAGACAAGCCAAGAGCTCCAACCTGCAGATAGGAGACCAGGTGCGCGTCTATAGAAGTCAGGAAAGGAAGCCAGACTCTAGCTTTGATTCAGACTACCTAACAGTATCCAGTGTCAATGGAACAATGGTGACTGCCCGATCACCTAACAAGTTGGTCACTCAAAATGTCTCCCAGTTGAAGGTGTACAAGGAAGAGGGTCAAGAACATGAGAGAGACAACTCAGTGACCTAAGGTATAATGACCCTGTGAGAGAAGAGACTGAAGAAGAGCCAGAAGGTAGAAACACTTGTGTACGAGCGCAATAGAAATAAAATATCAGTCAGTCAGTCAGGCCAGGCCGGCCAGATGCATTAGAATACTAGTGCGTCAAATTGAAGAAATGTAAAGACAGAACTGTGACTTTGTTTTGCACGTCAGGGGGAGATGTAGTGCCCTGGCAAGGACACAGTTAACGGATCCTTGGAGCACCAACGGATGGGCCAATAAGCATGTGTGAACCTGGCGCATGCAGAGTATAGAGCCCTTCCATTGAGAATCAGAGCTGAAGAAATCCACAGGAACTGGACACACGGCATGACTTCTAGCACTCGCCGTGCTGTCTTTCGTCAGCTTGTCGAATCCTCTGGACTGAGAATCTCCTAGGTTTCAGCAGCTTCTTCTTCCTTCTTGCTCCTTAGAAACTTCTGGGCTTCACGTTACCTCAACGCTAGTCCTTCTTCCCTTTTAATTTGCATTTCCTGGGTCCTCCCCAGCCTCCCAGGTTTCAGCAGCTTTCTCTCCCTTCTTGCTCCTTAGAAACTCCGGGGCTTCATGTTACCTCAACGCTAGTCCTTCTTCCCCTTTTAATTTGCATTTCCTGGGTCCTCCCCAGCCTAGGACTGTAGTCCTTTCTTTCTCTCAAGCACTCTTTATTACTCTCGATCTTCATCTTCCCAGTATGGTTGACTTCGAACTATTAATCTCTATGCCTTCTTTACTCTTATTCTCAGTATTTTTTACTTCAAGTTGTGGTTTGTTATTGATGTTACAATAGCAAACAGGAATCTGTTCAATATGATGTTTTTGATATTTTGATGTTAGGAGGGGCTCATACGAAAGGAGGCTAGGGGTTCCTTGATGGAACGTGAATTCTTGTCCACGAGTCTCTCCCAGTGAGGTCCTGCTTACTGCCACCCCTACTGGGAATACCTCATAGTAGGCTCACCGCCCTAGCCTCACAAGGAAGGGTTCCTCTCTGAGGGGAACTGACAAGGACCCTCGATTCGTCACAAAAGAGTTATATAGGAGGTGTGAGATGTGCCAGTAAGACAACCTGCAATAAAATACTAAATTACTGGAGCTCAGTCAACAATGATCTGGCAATTATGTCATACAAAAATAACTTCTTACCAACTGCTTGATCTTCTAGGAAAGGTCTCACTTTTTTCTATTCCAGCTATTTCATGCAGGGGAGCCTTTAAAAGTAAATCAAACATGTTCTAAGAAACTATTCTTGATTACAATTCATAGAAACAGCAATACGAAAAGAAAAAAGTTCTAAGACCTTACCAATTGCAAACCAGGCCCAGGAATTCGAGTGCTTGTAGGAAAAGAGGCAATGCTAACTCTTCTGAGTGACTGCTAAAAAAAGGAAAATCAAAGTTAACCAAGCTGTATTCTTAATAAATTGGGAAGCACAAATGTGCATGTTACTGACTGAGATAATCATAATAAGAGTGTACAGTATAGGGACCTTTCTAGAAAATATTCTTATTGCAAATTATGTTTGTTTTTTCATTTGTAAAGCGCTCCAGACCCGAAGGTATCGGGGCACAAGGTTACAGGTAAGTTCTCAGCTTAGTTACACAATAGATAAATTAACAATACAGATATATATATATGCACAGGAAACAGTCACAGTATAGCAGGCGACAAAAAGTTATACATTTCGTTGCTGTCAACATTATGGTATTTTATAGCTAGTGGGAACAAGGCTGGGGTTAGATATCGGAAGATTTGAGCCAGGTGGTACATTTGGATCCGAAGTTCTGATATGGTTGATCTTCTCGGATTGCAGGAGGCATGGAGTTCCAGAGCTGGGCCGCTTTTATAGGGAAGCTATTACCATCTACCTTGGATAGTTTAAATCTAGGGACAAGGAGGGTGTTGCTATGGGCTAGTCTGGAAGGTCTGATGGAGGTCCTTTTGTGAAATCTGTCAGCAAGATAGCTAGGGGCAGCATTGATCGGTTTAGGTCGAAATGACCGAAAAAAAAAGGTCGAAACGACCAAAAGTTCTAAAAATGCTACCACCAAAGGATCGAACACCAAAAGTTCGATCCTCTGGTGGTAGCATTAGAAAAAAAACGGGCATTGCCCCGCTCACTATATATGTGGTATAGTGAGCGGGGGCTGCGGGGGACACCCCTGCAGCCGTCCGTGGGGAAAAAAAAAAAAAATGAGGCTGCGGGGGTGTCGGTGTTCGGTAAATATTTCACAAGTGTATGTGCTTCTGGAATTATAGATTTGATTGAACAGGCCTTATGGCGTGTATACAGGGAGATCCCCTGACAACTCCTCTGTGTAATGGCAAGCACCTAAGAATTACAATGGGAGCCAAAATTATGTCACTGTGTGAATATATAGAAAAATAATGTAATTGAAGTCATTCCCTGGATAAATCACCAAGCAGTTCTACTACTGGTGCTGAATCTCTCAAGACAAAAGGGGAAAAGGTTATCATCTGCAACCCCTTTGCCCACCTTTAAGTTGCCCATTGAAAATGACAAAGGTACATCTTGAAGCATGAATACAATAGAAACACCACTGAAGGGAATCTAGCAAATATACATGTTAAACATACATTTTCATTTTGCAAGCAGTTTAGATATGGGAAAGTTAAACAGCTTGTCTTTTAAATTTAGTTTTGGAATGTGTTTTGAGATGCTCACGTGTCTATTAGGGGGCGGTATCTGTTTTCAATAAAGGAGAAGTAGAAAGACTTAGAAAGGCAGGAGTGTTCTGATTTAATTAGCTTTTTTTAAATAAAATGATAGCTTTATCCTGAGCCCTCATTCACTAACACATGGTGGATGTGCACTCAGTAAATCAAATGGTGATGCATCAACTTTAAGTCTATTTTTAGGTTATTGCCATTTTGACCATTCAAGTGACCAGTCTATTGATTATTATTCATTGTAGTCACCATTGACATTGTAATTTTCAAAGATGCATAATTTTCTTTATGTTGAAATTGATTTAATGGGCCTCATTACTAGTTTTCCGGTCTGGAAACAACGGTGCCGGTAGGCTTGCCGGCACTGTGATTTCCAGACCAGCAAACTACGTGTTCAGCTGGCGGGTGCATGCACACAGTGCCGGTGCATCTGTCCTCCCCATTCCCATTGAGTCCAATGCGACTCGAATGGGGAGTTTCTTATTCTGGCGCCTGGCCGGAGAGACCGCCGGGGCCGTAATGCCCCAGGGACTCCCCATCGCCAGGCACCGGAAAAAAACAACTCCGGTGGCAGCCGTGCCATTTATTCCGGCACGGCTCCCGCCGGGGTCGTAATGATCCCCAATGATTTCTATTTTATTGATAAATAGACCTTCTGCGCAACCTGATGTGCTTCTTGTCTCGAAACGTGCGGGAGTTTGTAGGGAACCAATGTTTGGTAAATTGGGGGTCCCAGGGTCAGAAATAAAATGTGATTAAATAAATCCAAACTGTGCGCACCTGCTTTGGGCTGGGTAAAAAAAATGCCCCTGAACTAGAGGTCAAAAACATCCTACGCGGTCAACTTGTCCAAATGTCATACAATTTCTCCTTCACACTCTCCTGCTTCTACATTGCCTCTATCTTCCTTTTGCCATGCCTCAGTCCTCTGTACCTCATGTCTGCTGTGCTGCCCTGTTCTCCGTGCAAAAATACAATTATTTGGACACCACATGGGTAATAAAATCCTGCAACTAAGAGGAAGAGGGTGTGATCAATGATCTCCATTTGCTGGTAATCTCTGAATACACAAACGTCGGTGTTGGTGCAATTAATTAACCAATACTTGGTGAGACATCAACAGGCAAGTTACATTTGTCATAAAAGTGTAAACATGTTGGTGCAGAAGGTGCAATTCTTGTGAGTTCACTAAAGCCTCTTAAATATTTGTTCCAACACATTTAAATGGAAGGGATACTTTTATCGAATTATCAATCCACAGATGTAATTTATTGGTTATATTGTCCTAGCAATGTTTACTATGCAGGACAAGCTATAGGGTCTGCCAATGCTAGAATTGGAGAAAATCATTACCAGATCAGGACAGGTTTACAGTCCACCAAACTCTTAAAATGTTGCTTTCTAGAAGTATACCGGCAAAGATATTCGACAATAAAAAATAAAATAAATAAAAAGCATTTTCGAGGCTCAATGGGAAATCTGTAAAACTATAAAGGAAATAATCATTTTGGCTTCAGGTTTTAAATGGTATATTTGGATCTAAATGAACGGCAAGAAATGGTTACTTCACTGACTGAATCGAAATTGTAAATATCCCAATTTTTTTTTTCAGTATTGGTCATACTCCACACCCCCTTACATTGCATTAATTGGGCACTCCAGCCTTCAGCTTTTTTAATTGGGCACATGTCAATTATATTTCAGACTACTTTACGTGTCTGGTACAAGGCGTGATGTCATATTTATGCAACCAGTACACCTGAGCCATGTTCTCTCTTCCAACATAATTGGTGAAAACTTAAATTGCTTCTTTATCTAAAAACAAGTTGAGCATGGCACTCTTATGACAGGAACTGCTCACCTTACATGCAAAAGCACTTACTTGTAGGGATACTTGAGAGTCCATTATCACAAATGTGTGATATATCATGACATTAACTATGTGTTTGGCTCATATATCCTGGGCATGGCAGGTGGTCTTACCTCAGACATGTATATCCCCACTTAACCCCCAAAGCACAAACACTATAAAAGCATGTTTTGAAAGCTGTTTAAAGATTAGAATGTACCTCCCATTTGGTGAAAACCTTTATAGAATTAACATTTCCAAAACACTAAGTATTGGCTTTGGACATATTGATAATTATTTGAATTTCTTTATATTTTCAAGAATACGTTCATGCACATTAGGCACACTTGCTAACAATAAGGTCAAAGACTGAATAGGATGTTCAAAAAGAGAAGCCCCTTTAGCATAATTATGAGTTTGACTGATCCTACTTCGTTTGGGACAGGCCTCTTGCTTTACCACCCACATTATGAATTGCAAATGTTTCTGGGATTATGGAAACATTTTTGAAAAAGGTCCATTTCACAACGGGTTCTTCAGTCTCCCTTATATTTCTAATTTTTACAGCGTTGCTGACTTTTACAACATAGAAAGTATATCTAGCTGTTGTTGCCCGAAGACCATCGATTTCCAGGGTTTTATTACTGACCAAAAATCAGTTCCCAATTTAACATGTCAGCACTTACTCAAGACCATGGATGGACATTACAACAATGTGGAAATGTAGTCCCCATTTCTCTGTGTGTATATATATTTTAACTCCTTTCTCAAATTGAGCAGATTTCTTCTTTTTTGGAGTACTAAATTAAAATGTTCTTAATTTCTGTTAATCACAATTAAAAAAACCTGATTCAATTTTGACAATGGATTGACACTGCAGGAACTAAAAATGTCTTACTTGTTCCTTTATATTAGCTATTTGTTTAATGGTTTATTTATTTTTAGAAATGTTTCTGACTTGGACACCATATTTTGAGTATTGTTTTGCACTATTGACCAATATAATTTCCCCCCCAATATAATTTCCACCAATATAATTTCCCCAATCTCGACTATATGCACTAGCACAAGTCAACGGGTAGGCTAATCTTTGGTTTAAGGAAAGGCAGACCAGTTACTAATGAACATAAAATCATACCTTGGCTTCTGGCTCAGGCCATGGTCTCTTTTAAGGTCCGGTGCCTTGCAGTACAAATGCCTGGAAGACACTGCACTAGACCCTACACTCCCTGCACAAGATAAAATTGGGGCAGCTATGGGGGGGTGGGGGGATTTGCTGGAATAACCATCCAGAAGGAAAAGGTTCCATTCCAACACAATGTCTATCTTAGTAACACCCATCTGCTGTAATAAGACATGCATTAGGGAAACAGTGCTGGAATCAGTGAAAAAGGAATACAGCTATGTAGTGGGTGCCCCACATATAAACCACAGACAAAGACAGGCTTATAAATCACATATGTACCTTGGAATTGATGGAGCTAGGCAGTCTTTTTAGTGCGTCATCTGTAGTGGAACAAAAACAAAGAATGTATATATTGATTTGCAACAGGACAAATTAAGTGTAGCATGTTGCAGTCCCAAACGAGATCACATTACTATCTTCCGCCATGTACCAAACATTAAATCATCAAATGACGTCATGCACTAGCTTCTGAACATTCAGCAAACATGCACACATTAATTTCAACAAAGGGTTTTTTATCCGTCCCCTGTGACCTTGTCTAATGTATCAAAAAGTGTATGCACTGATCCACCATTCACTTCTCAAACTCTGCACCACAAACTCCAGTGTTTGCTGTACCGAGTAGTGTTATATCCTTGTAATGATTTCATGCATTTTTAATCAACAATTTTATTCATACTATTAAAATGAATTGCTGGAACACAATGCTAAGATTTGAGGTACAGTATTAAAATCTCTTTCTTTGATGATGGCATCCATGTTCTAGTGCTTAGTCTGCAATGCAATAAAGGACAGCAAGCAGATGATAGCCCAACCCATTGGTAACCAAGATATAGATTTATCCTTTTCAAATTTGGAACAATTCCCAATTAAAGGTTTTATGGAACGACAGTACAGGCACATTCTGTGACAATCATTAACAGCTGTTTTTACATATAATTATAAATCAATGTCATTATCACAGGAGAGGAAAAAAGAAAAGTGTTTTGATGAACAATTGTACACCTAAGTGCAATTAGCCATAAGAAACTAATAAAAGACATGAACAATACAAATGGGCCTACAGCTAAATTGAAAAATTGCCTGTTCAAAAATCAAAATACTCTATGTCAAAATTCGGACAAACAGCTGATAAAGCCTCCTGGTGGCAAGTGTCGGTTTATAGATCTTATAACTTCACAGGTGCCTAAATGACGTAGCATGCAGCCAACATGGTAAAAGACCAAACATGTGAAGAAAGTGCCATGAGACTCCTATACTGAGAGAAGGAAGTATTCTGCACCTGGCACACTCTGTATCAACAGATGGGGACAATTGTTAGGGAGAATTCTCTCTTTAGGCTGAATTTCCTAACCTAGTGAGTCCCCCAGCAGCTTTGCTGGATTTCTGGAGTTTATTTTTTCCTCCTGCCAAGAGTGAGAGTCTTTTTCTCCCACTCTTGGACATGATTTATGGTGTTCCTTTGACTGGTAATGTGTTTTATGGGCTATGGGGTCCCTTACTCCATAGGGTCTCATGTGTTTTTCCTATGTGTGTTACACAGCACCCTCCGTGCAGTAACAAAGGGGTGTCAGTGACACTCCACCATAGACTCCATACCCTGGGACTGACTATTGTCTCCCAGGGCATGTAAAGTCACCATTGGCTTTACTAGTCCCAAATCATTAACAGAAACCAGTATAAACCATCATATTGTGGATGTACTGTCGGGGCAATTCGATTGCCCCGGGGTCTGTTAGTCGAGGGGCCACGTCTACATCCCCCCTGATCGAGTTTTGGCTGGTGGCAGTGGAAACTACTTTTTATATTCGACCGCAAATATTTTCCTATGGGATTTTCCCATTGTTCGAGGCTACCAACTTTAATTATTTAATTCTCATAGCCTCGAACATACCGCCGGTTTATTTAATTAATATTAATTCTCCGGTTGGTATTTTTTGCCAAGACTCGATTCTAAAATGGCGTTTGTGTTCTCTTCTGTGACTCCAACCCAAGTCGAGCCCTTTGTTCCACTTTTTGGCGGGCTTCTCCACAGAAGCCTCCAAAAGTGGTGCCACTCTGTCTGGGTACCAGAGGGGGTTTAGGCACCCTGGACTGAGTTACCTTGGTAACTCAAGTCGCACTCTTGTGTGATTGGCCCAAGTGGTGAGCCGGCCGGCCCACCGCTTAGCATGTTTGAGTGACAGCTAGGCTGAGGGAATGGGGGTTTTCTGCATAAAAGCAGGGCTTTGGGGACTGGAACTTCAGAAGTCGCCACAGGACCGGAGAATCCGACGAGGGAGAAGCTGAGCCGACCTACCACGACGACACCACCGGTGGAGCCCTGCAGAACTGACTCACCACTTCCCGACGACAGAGAAGATCTCCCGGCTGGAGAGGCTTCTTCCCCTGACTGGTTAGCACAACCAGTTTACTTTTCTTTCTTTGCACCGGTTTGTGGTCGAATTGCCCGTGTCAAGCACCCCGGCAGCCGGATAGCCACTCATCACTGAACCGCGAATCAACGGACCGCTCCTTGTACCTGAGAAACTGCGGCTGGTTTCTTCCCTGGCAGTGCAACGGACTCCTGTCTTCCTCCACGACGAAATCCTCTCTTCCCCCGGACGAAGCACCGACTTGCATCCGCTGCCAGGAACAACTGCCCCCGCTGGAGCGTTCTCACCACTTTAAGGTACTGTGTCCGCCAGGCCTCCCTTTCTAAAGATTGCAACAAGGTAATAATAACTCCTTAACCTTCTGGACTGGGCTGGCCGCCTTGACCCTCTAACTGGTCCCTTTCTTTGATCCAACTCCTTTTTGAACCATTACAAGACTTTTGCAAACTGCAACCGTGTGACCTTGGACACATTTCGTTTTGATCCTCTTAAAGCAGATCCGGCCAACTGACTCTGAATTCACGGTTTTACTTTGCATTCCCCTCTTGTTCTGTTCTTGTAAAAGTGTTGGGATCTGTTTCAAGTTGTTCTCTGCTTTTCTCTCCCTTTTTAAAAAACGAATTATTAGAGTGCCATCTACGTTAGGCGCTCACCTCTGTCTGAAAATAAGTGGGGCTTTACTTAAGACTTGTCTAATATTCTTTTAAGGGAGTGTATATCTTTTAGTGACCGTGTTTTTGAATTGCTTACTATTAGTGCCTGTGTTTTTCTAGATGTGGTTTTAAATAAATAATGATATCTCTTTTACACCAAGCCCTGGTCCGTGTTTACTTGTTCTATTGTGTGCTCTTGACCTATTGTGAATACTCTGTATACTGCCTAACTCTTCTTGAGGGAAGTCTGACTGCTCAGCCACAGCTACCAAGTGAATCTGTGTGGTACAGACTGCTACCAAGTGGGTTTACTGCCAAACACCTGTAGTCCTAAATCTTTTGCAGTGGTCCCAGAGGGAACTGCACAGGTTTCTGCCTAACAACAATGCTTAAGAAGAAGGTATTCAAGAGCCACTCTAGTCCAAGTTGTGCAGTCATAAGAAAGAGGCAACCTTCCTGAACAGAATTTCTTTGAAAAGAAATAGGGCAAGCGTTGGTGCAAACAATAGTTAATACCTTCTACTAGAGAGCCAAACGATTTTTCATTTTGAATAAGAACTAGCTTCAGTTCCTCAAGCTCTGCGTGCTCCTTGGCATACATTCGTTTCAGGTTCTCCACATGCTGTATCATCATGTCTACGGCTTTGCTGACACGACTCTCCTAACAAAACAGAAAACATGTGCAAACATCTTTACGGCTGTCTCAAGAAGCAGGAATAAATACACTTTAAAAAAAAGAAATAAAGGAAAAATAAATAGAATTCAGATAGAAAGGAAAGCAACTTTAATTTTTAACTCAAGCATTCATTTTCTTTCCAACATAAGGGGTCTAAATAAACTAATCTCTGTGCAACTCCTATAGTATTCCATCATAATGAACAAAAAAGTAACTTGCCATACTCCATATTGAACTCCTACTCATCAGGAAGGTGATTTATTTTCCTGAACCCTAAAATACTTGCCCAAATATTCTAAGAAGGGTGCCATTTACAATTCTGAACTCCAATCCTAGACTACTTGGCGAAAGTGTTTGATTTTAGTTAGGGTGCAAATTCAGGGAATGTCGCCTCCTGGCAACATTTTCCTTAACTAGATTTTCACTGGATACTGGACTCTATCCTTATGCGCTTTAAAATTGCCATCTTTTAGGGGACAGGAATCTAGTTTTGCAAGAAGACCAAAAACCATGATAAACACTTGGGCCCCCGTGAAGAGTATGGAGGGAACAGTAAAAGCGAACAATATTTCAAGCCTGCCCTGGCTTATGGGTATTTAATGCACGCAGTAAATACTGTGTGCATACGAATACTTCATGTGGTAAAAGCGCCATAGATTGGGAGGTTAAATATCTCATGTTTCTCTCGCCATAGATTGTGAGTTTAAATATATCATGTTTCACTCACCCAGGATGTGAGGTAAATAATGTAAAAGGTCATCTAAATGTTTAATTCTTTTCTAGTGAAAGAAAGCACACGATTTTGCCAAATTCTTTATACAGTTTTGCATTTCCCCTGTATTATAATTAGTAAATGTTGTGTATGCATTAAAAATCAAGTGTTTCCAGGGATTTAAAGATATCAGCTGGTCAAAGGCTGCCTAGTCTTTACCTCCAGCACTTCTCATTTCTGGCTGGGATAGTGTTCCCCCTTCCTTCAATTTGCTGTCTCCATGGACATGCTGCGTCGCCGCAGCCCATCAGCCCGATCCCAGGGGACTTCATTCTCCAGTTCTAATCAGGCACCACGCCTCAGGCTCAGGAGATGCCTCTCAGCTTCGTGAGCACCATCCTATTAGCACACTCTCCCATTAATGGGGCATAGGTTGCGCCACTCCCCTGCTTCGTCTGCTGCTTACTTGGGCATGCCAAGCTATAACACCTGGTCAGTGTGGAGCTGGTGGGTTCCTCTCTTTGGGGACAGTAGAGCGAGTCCCATGACTCTGGAATAGAGGGAACGACATTGTGTTAAATGCCCTCTGTTCAGGGAGCTCGCAGGAGATCAAATATATGCTTCCTGTGACAGGCTGCACTCCCCAACCACCACACTTGCTTTCAATAACTATTCATCTTTGTGTGCTATTGCTGTACCATGAATTTCGTAAATTCTACAAAATAAGCAGTGTCGTTTTCAAGGTCAATTGCAAGCAGATGTTCTACTTGGCAGCTGGCCTAGAACAGGACAAATGTGAACTCGCTATATTTTGACCAAGGCACATTTAAAACACTGTACAGGGAGAGTTAATGGGTCCTTTGTTATGAAGTATATTTGGTGGAAATAAAGCTGGGACTCAAGGCACAGACCTGCTGTAGAGTCATTGGGTTTATACCAGGTAGCTTTATTTACATAAGTACAAATGTACATCATCCAGTTTCTCTTGTGGGTATTTACAGTGGCACAGGAAACAGGACATAGTTACACGGCAGACCCACCACCGGCCATCCTTCACACTCCAGTTTAGGCCCCAACTGACACTCACAAAACATTCACTCTCAGACCCACTCAACATTCTCCTGAGCTGCAGCATTCATACATCAACATTCTACAAGCATGCACTCCTGGCCAGTGACATAGCATGACAAGACTACATTACAACATCTCCCTTTCATACCCTGACACAATCATCACAACATCTCCCTTTCATACCAGACTCAACCGCAATATCTCCCTTTTTCACAACAGAAACCTTCTAACACAAAAACTCTTTACGTCTGTCTTGTGCTCCTTCATATACGCGCCGAGGACCTGGAGACCAAGCACCTAAATTTGGTAAATCTATTTTGGAAACTGCTTGCGGTGCATCACTCTCTAACATCCGGCTAATTTGGTGGACCCCTTGGAGGCAGACAGCGCTGCTGCACCAAGGACTTCATCCCCCGTATTCTATTACTCCAGTCCAAATGAAATACTTGACTTGATTCCGTGGAGCGGAGCGGAGCTGTGAGGCGAGGTGGGAGTAGTCTGGAGTAGTCCGCAGAAGACGCGGAACTGAGAAGCAATGGAGCCTTTTTTGAAAACCCTGCGGCTACTGAAACCCAAAGCTGACACTATTAATGCCGATTGGAAGACCGCCAGAAAGGAGTGGAATGATGCCGCAATTCCAGATGCTGACGCTGACTCGGACCAAAGCCGTCGCCGCCTCAGAAGCAGCAAGAATCTACCCGACCAGGCGCACTCACAAACTAAAGATAAGAACTTCATACCTGCCGCAGGAACGCTGAAGCAGCCTGGCGTAGAGACTACTCACGAAGATCTTGGGAATGAGCAACCCCGGGAGACCGGTCGAACACCTCTTCTCGAAGCGACCAGCGTCCCGCCTACCGCCGAGGCGAGTGATGTCCCGGCAGGGGTGGTCGTAGGGTGGCCTCTGCCGGACTACGTGCGGGGTCGCTGCAGCGACGAGGAGTGAGACGGCGGGTCCCATCGGGCGCTTCTGTCTATGGGCGGAGCGACCTTGCATACCCAAGAGCCGATGTGCCCAAGCAAAGCATGCCCCACAGAGACGATGCCTGAACCTGACAGGGGCAGTGGTGAATCACTCCCTACGACAGCGGATTCACCTAACCCAAAAGTGTTAAACGTACCTAAGAAAACAAGCATAACCACTATGGTGCACCCGGAACCCAACATGCTCCAGCAATTACAAGGCGCAACAAACACTATGCCTATTAGCAAAGACAGATGCTCAGAGCCTATTATACCCATCCGAGACAGTGAGGATGGTTCAGAAAGCGACTCGGAAGGGAGCAGCGAGGAAGAAAACTCAAATTTAGAGACAGATGCAAGCCAGTCTTTACTGAGAGTGAAATAATTGAAAAATGATTAAAAAAAATAAGCAACCACTAAGAAAGCAAGGAATTAATACGAATTCCAAAATGATCAGGAAAAAACAAGAGATCATTGGCCCAAAAACAATTAAGGGGAAAACAACAACAAGGAAATATTCAAAAACACAGAAAAGAAGTGTAGCCCCTTCCAAATTCCTATCGAACCCCCTGATGTCTTGTCCATTAAAAGCATTTTTCACCAAACATCAAAAACGGAAACTAGACACAGACATGGAACTATCGGACGCAGAGATTCTAGAAGCCATCCAAGACACTCCTCCGGTAAATAAACATCGTAAAATTGATGCGGAAGCTGGGCTTGACCCTAAACCACTTCCAAAAGACATAAGCTGCTCTACTACACTGCCAAATAGAACAACAAGTGCAAACCAAGCACAAAGCAGGCACAATTCGCCTTCCATTCATTCCACTATGCGAGTGGATAGGGATCAACCGTGTGCCCAGATTGAAGCCACAAGGAACGCAAAGCAACAACTTGAATGGCCGCTCCAAGAGGAAGGCATTACAAAGATGCCCGAGACGGGCAACAGACAGGAAAAAAAAACTACACCAGATCCCAAGCGAGGAAAATCCACCAACAATTCAGGTGGATCATACTAAGGAACAGCTAGCAAAAGAACACCGCCATGCCTGGACTAAAGCCCACCTTAACATGGGGCAGACCAAACCCCCTCCAAAAAAGGCAAGCAGTTCTCCATGAATCAAGATATTCAAGCAACTAAGAGATTGCCATCAGCCCTGACACCGGAGCCCGAACAAGAAGCAAACCTTTCAGTTGACATTTCGACGTTTGAATCTCCACAGAACCCTAGGAGACCGGCAACCTTCCATTCGTCGCTTAAGAACAGACTATTAAGTGACATCTCTATAATGTCCCAAAAAGAGTCACCCAACAAAAAAACAGACATGTTAACGATCATGTCAGCAATTACCATCGTCTTAGCCCCATTCTGCAAACTCTACGAGTCAATAAAAGAGGGGGTACAAGCTAACACCTCTGTTCTCACCAACATGAACACTAAAATGACTTTTATAGAAGGCTACATAACAGCCTTAGAGGAAAGAACCAACAACCATCAAAAATGCTGGGACACAAAAGTGGCAGCCCTTGAAAAGCTGGTAGAATCCCTTCAAGAGGAGTACAGAAAACAAATCGAAAGTGCCAAAACTAAAGAATTCCTGTTCAGGCCAGAGAAGTGGTAAATGGCCTGGAAGAACTTCAGAAGGCAAAAGGAAAGACTGGAGAAAAACCATTGATGAGCACTACATCACTGCCAGTAAAGGGAGAGACTCGGTCATCAACTAAAAGAAATCCGACTGTTCTGAAGCTAGCAACTCAAGAGCCGGCAGCCACAATGACATGAAAACACAGCAATAACGATCAAGAATCTAAGAAGGTTGGGCCAAATACCCTGTGCCAAGATGAAGATCCCCCTGAAGGCACTTGGCCGCACCACAAGGTGGTAGACCTCACAAGATCGCCAAGATCAATAGACAAATTCATGACAAACCAGACCTGATAAATCTGTCCCAATATTGGGATAATAACCCAAAAGAATTGGAACAGGCGGTTTTCGCAACAGAGGCGGACAGGAAAATATTGAATCCTCATAATGCCCAAGATGCTAAATCGCTTCACAAATCAAGCAGCACAGGACCTGCAATAAAGCATCATATCAACCCCTCCGTCACTCAAGACAGTAACGCAACCACCCAGCGAAAAATAAGAAACGCAACTCAAGTGAGTATCATGATAAGGAAGTTACGAAAATAACTAAAAGCCACCCAACTTCAAATCTCCACAGGGCATCGAAGAAAGCTGACTGGCATCAAAACAAAAAGGAGCAAACCAGATGGAAAGGTACACATATTTAAACTGGAACAATCAAAGAAAATGGAAGATTATATGATCCTGAATAGGAAAACTGTCCTAAGAATAATGAGCAAAACGGACTCATTGAGAGCAATCAAACCAGAAGACCTGACACCCGTCGAACCATATCACAGAGGGAACACTGCACAAGCCTATCTCCATGTCAAGTCCTCAGGCATTCAACAAATCAGCTCAGCAGCCTATAGAGAAATTGAGCATCTTGGCTTCATATTGACAGAAATGAAATAATCGAGGACAAGAGAGGATAAAGAGTCAAAAACAAAAGAAGTGGAACGTCGCAGCCACCAATACATAACAAAAACGGAGGGGCTCTATCGTAATCACCGAATAGGGAAATGGCATGGAGATAATGACAATTATACTGCCAATTACAACACGGTACAAGAAAATCAAAGCTACAGGCAACGAAGGACCAGTTATGAAGACGAAAGGAATAGGCCACAGGAAGATCAGAAAAGATATAATAACAGACAACGCCCATGGACAACAAGCACTAGACTGGAGGACCAACAAACTCAGTCTTCGTCTATTCAATCTGCAACAAGGCTATCGCACAAAACGGATAAAACTTGAGGTGCCAATACAAGTAAGACAAGAGAGCCGATAACACCAAAAGGTCTGTGGACATGGCTCAAATCCGCCCTAAATCCAAAAATCGGAAAATAGCAACGAACATCGGCCTCAGCATCCTCGCCCAAAGGAACAGAAAAATCTGTGGAATTTGCTCCTACTGAAATGTACACCTTGAGATCACGGAACACGAGAGGTCACTAACATCTTACGATGTTGGGAGAAGTCGATTTGGGCCAATATGACATTATGTCTACAAGAGACCTGGATGGCTGACAAGCAATCAGACGGATTTACGGTGGAAATATCGACTGCCTCAAAAGGCCTATTTGGTCGTCCATCCTCAGGACTGTTGACAGCTATTAGAATAGTTTCAGGACTAACCGCACCAATAAAATTGAAGGAATCCTACGATATGGTGGTCACGCTGACAACATGGAACCACCAAGTACCTGACCCAGACCCAGAATACGCGACTCCGCTGGCAATAATAAATACATATTGGAATCCCCAACGTACAACAACAAACGCTTTCTGCACGAAAATGGGAGAAACAATAGATCAGATCTATGCAGACTATAAGATTGACATCATCGTATGTGGTGACGTCAATGCAAACTGCAACGTAAACTGGGATGATGATAATGAGCGAGTGTCACAAGGCGCAACAGTAGAGCAAGGAAAGGCTTGGACAAATGTCACCAAATCGAGAAATCTATACAACATTGCGTCTCTGTTCCCACAGCAAAATATTATTCCTACTTGGGAACACCTGAACTCAAAAGCCACACTGGATTACATCTTTGTTAGCCACGGACTTCTTTCGATCATAAATCTTTTCCAAGTCCAAAGAACTATCCACAGCGACCACAACCTCCTCTACTGTTCAAGGCAAGGAAAGTGCCCGGTTAAACAGACCTATAATTACAACGTAGTAGCAAACAACCAGCAAACACAGCTCCGCCTGACAGAAGCAGACGTACTGAAGAACAACGCTAAATACGATGGGACTGGAGGAACAAACGGACTAATTCATGCGGAAGGAAGACTAAACTACCTTCCACTTCTACTAGCAGACAGAATACCAGCAGCAAGTCAGAAAAACAAGGTGGATCAACCCAAACATGTATACGACAAACTGGTGGTCGAAAAAATAAAAGTGGTGTGGAAACTGAGGAGAATAGCGAAAAAAGCTAACACCGAAGAAGCCTTGGCAAGTTGGCAAAACGAAACAAAGACCTATACCAGCTGGTTAAAACACCACAGACGGATCTTATATCAACACGACTCAGAGTAAATGTTGAGAAAATTGAGCACGAAAAAATCCGGGGACTTCTGGTCATTAATTAAAACGATGACCACTCTACCAACCAAGGAGATCTCCAACTCTGTATAAGAACAAAAATGGTCATCGTACTTTGCGGCCCAATTTGATTTTTCTCAGTTCATCCTACCCAGTATAGAGCGGGTACCCACTATAACATGGGCCGACGTTTCTAATTCAGACGACATTAAAAAGGTGATTTGCAAACTTAAAACGTCAAGAGCCCCGAGCCCGGATGGACTAACTAATCTCGACCTGAAACAGTCCCCGAAAGAGTGGTCATTGGTAATCAGCAAAATTTTCACCCATTGTGGAAAAACAAAAATGATTCCTGAAACCTGGCTGAATACTACAATTGTCCCAGTTTACAAAAAAGGGAGCAGAGAAGATCAGGAGAGCTACAGACCTATAGCTCTCCTGGACATCATCAGCAAAATCTACGCTACACGCCTGTTGGAACATTTCAGGAGATGGGCCAAAAAAAGCACCATGTATGGATAATTTTCAAGCAGGTTTTCAGAAAAATGGCAGTATTGCCATTAACATCTTGCTGGTAAACATCTTGAAGGCCAAAGTCAAAGAAGGAGCACTGAGAGTGTATCTCGCAATCGTGGACCTATCTAAAGCATTTGACAAAATAGATCAGGACAAACTGTGGTCCAAACTAGAAGACTGGAAATGTCCAACATCCATCTTGAGCCAATAATTGCCCTCCATGCCAAAACAAAGATCCGGGTCAAACTAAACAGACAAGGAATACTGTCAGAGGAGATACCTGTCAACCGAGGCGTCAAACAAGGATGCCCCTTAGCTCCAGCTCTCTTTATTGCCTTCCTAGGAGATTACCAACACGCTGAATCCAAAATAAGGGCCTTCCCTCCTAAAATAGAGAAAACGACCATCTCACGACTTCTCTATGCGGATGACGTCCTCTTAATAGACCAAACCCAAATTGGTCTACAACGAAAACTAACCAACTTGGCAAGATATATCGAAGATAACAATCTGGAAATCAATAAAATGAAAACAAAAATTTTGGTCGTAGACAAAGCAAATAAGAAGACTTCTAAAAACCAAAGTTTTTTCGTCGACAAAACAAAACTTGAAGTCATCAACCAATTGATGGTTCAGCCAGAGAAAGAGTGATGCAAGACGTGCTGTGGGATAAAGTAGAGCGGCTAACTGCACAAACTAGATCAGTTGATAACAAATTTGGCCGATTTTCCCTCCTCCCATCTATCAACTTTTACAAGGCAAAAGTCATTCCATCGCTCATCCATGGCACGGAAGCAACATTAAACATGCCCCCTGTCTTTATGGAACAAACTAGAAGGACACGTGTGGAAAGCTGTGCTAGGACTACCCAAGTCAACGCTTGGTGCCCGCAATCAGACGCGAATTGGGACTTGTATCTCTGGCAGCATCAGTAGAGCAAAGTTCCATGCGATTGTATAGAACAATTCTAATGGTTGATACTCTGCCAATATACAACATAATCTCTGAAGAAATTACAAGCGGAACATGCAAGGCACTAAACAAATGGGCAGCAAGGCAAAAAGAAACATTGAGCCAGATAGTGTGCTCAGAAGATGACTTGAAACACAACCCAGGAAGAGTAAAACGCAAAATGGAATACAAGGACTGGATAGATACAATTGACAAAGCAAGCACAAACAAACTGCTAGCCCACCTTCCACCAACATTCAATAAAGTTAAAGTGCCACAGAACTACTGCGTTAAATTCCCAAACAAAAGGATGCGAAGCATGCTCATGAAAGCAAGACTAAACTTGCTGATGACACATGAAATTTTGGCTATCCGATCCACGTCGACAGACAATGGCTGCCCCTTATGCAAAAATCGAGAGCAAGCAGAATCACTGAAACACCTAGTGCTGTTGTGTCCCAAAACAAAACAGATGTGTCTACCTCAGTCCCTTCAGGAAGGTGACGCTATGATGGATGAAGAATCTCTATGGAACAGATTAATATCAGGAGAGACCACAAGATGGACACTGGCAACAGTCAAACTAATAGAATTAGCTTTCAAAATGATCAACCAATCGACGATGGAGGCTGCAGTTAACTCTAGTTGCCCCTCAAGTGGGAAGGTCTCCTTGAAATTTTTCGATGTTTGAAAAATAACTATAACGTGAGACCAGTCTCTTCCCAACTCGGAGCCGGAGTAGACTTTCCAAAAACTCTCTCCTTGTCCTTCCCTCTTCGGGGGCCACTAAGATACTAAGGCACTAAGACGAACAAGTTACTTTCTTACCTGGTAACGTTCTTTCGATGGGAGGGTCCGACGACGTATTCCATATCTATGACAGGTAATGTCCACAGCTGTGCTGCTTCGGAAACTTTTTCGGCGTCTGCGTCCTGCGTCGATGACGTCGATGCGCCGCCGTCGAGGACCTCCTCCGACGTCCGACGTCATCCGATGTGATAAGTAGGACGCACGACGCCAGTAGCCTCAGTTGTAGTTTTTTCCCCCAGAACGTGTGACATTAGTCAACTGCCAGTCCGACACAAAGCCTTGCGGAACGTAAGCTGCAATCGCAACAGAAATTCTGCAGCGGGGAAGGCAGGGTGGGAGCGATATGGAATACGTCGTCGGACCCTCTCATCGAAAGAACGTTACCAGGTAAGAAAGTAACTTGTTCTTCGAGGGGATTGGGTCCTCCGACGTATTCCATATCTATGACAGACTCCCAAAGCAGTACCAAATCAAGGAGGAGGGAAAGAATTTAGAAACAAAATTTAGAATAGCCAATCAAATAGCAGAGCAAAGGACCGCCTTGCCAAAGGCCAGATCCTGCCCTCTGATGGAATCGAGGGAATAATGCCGTACAAATGTATGTACTGAAGCCCAGGTGGCAGCATCACAGATGTTGCGAATAGGAACACCCCTCTGCAGGGCAGTAGATGCAGCCACGCCCCTGGTAGAATGGGCCCGCAAGCCAGCCGGTGGGTCCTTACCCGCCAAGCGGTAACACTCCGAGATGGCCAAAATAATCCAGCGCGACAAAGTCTGTTTCGTCACAGCTTGCCCCAAGCGCTTACCAGCGTAACCAATAAAGAGTTGATCGTCCACTCTGACCCGGGACATGCGAGAAACATAAAAGCTCAAAGCTCTCCTAGGATCAAGCCTATGGAGCCTCTCCTCTTCCTTACCAGGATGCGGAGGAGGATAGAATGCCGGAAGAACAATCTTCTGGGCCAAATGAAATACCGTCACTACCTTTGGAAGAAAAGAAGGACGAACTCGAAGGACAACCCTGTCCTTGTGAAATACAGTGAAGGGTGGCTTAACAGAAAGTGCCTGTAACTCACTCACTCTGCGAGCGGAAGTAACCGCAACTAAAAACACAGTTTTCAAAGACAACAGCCTCAAAGGGCAAGAATGTAAAGGCTCAAACGGAGCACCCATAAGAAACCTAAGAACAAGGTTTAAATCCCAACCGGGCACCAGGAAAGGCGACGGAGGGAACACATTAGTGAGCCCTTTTAGAAACTGTGAAATCAAAGGGATTTTAAAGTAAGAACATTCTTCAGATGAGCGCTTAAAGACGGACAGCGCCGCCAGGTAACCTTTAATGGTACCCACTTGCAAGCCCCTGTGGGCCAAAGAAAGCAAAAAGGACAGAACCATGGGGATGTCACATGCAAAAGGATCCACATTCTGAACTCTGCACCAGTCGCAGAACTTACGCCAACGGCAACGGTACAGAGACTTAGTTGCGGGCCTTCGGGCCGAAAGCAACACCTCCATCACGTCTTCAGGGAGGTCCCAATCCTTATACCTCAACCTTTCAGAATCCAAGCGTGAAGGTTGAGGGATCCGACCTCTGGATGGAGAACCTGACCCCCCTCCCGTGAGAGCAGATCGTCTCGGTAGGGAAGACGACGTGGAGGGCAGATGGACAAGTCGAGAAGGTCCGGGTACCACGTCCTCCGAGCCCACGCCGGAGCAATGAGGATCATCCGGGAACCGAACTTCCGTAACCTCCGCAGCACTTGCGGGATGACGGGGACTGGAGGAAACGCGTACAGCAGCGGGAATGACCACTCCACCACAAACGCGTCTCCTAAGGCTCCTTTCGGAGGAAATTCCCGCGAGCAAAACCTCTCGCACTTCCGGTTGACACTGGAGGCGAAGAGATCCACTTGAGGGGTCCCCCAAAGGGCGAAGATCTCCAGGAGAATCTCCTGAGCCAACTCCCACTCGTGAGAGATCGCGCTCTGCCTGCTCAGAGCGTCCGCCGTCACGTTTTCGTCTCCGGCCAGATGAACTGCCGAGATCGAAACTTCCTGCCGGATGGCCCAGAACTCGAGCTGCATCGCCTCCCTGCACAGAGGAAGTGACCCTGCCCCCCCCTTTTTGTTGAGGTAGTGCATGGCCACAGTGTTGTCCGTCATGATCAGGACAGTCTTTCCTTGCACAGTCGGCAGAAAAGCCTTCAGGGCTAGCCTGACGGCCCTCAGCTCCAACAGATTGATATGGAGTCTGGACTCCGACGGAGACCAACGACCGCTGACTGTCAGCCCGTTGGCATGAGCTCCCCATCCCGTGAGGGATGCATCCGACACGATCGTCACCTCCGGCCAGGGTAGCCAAAACGGAGCCCCCTTCATCAAGTTGCCTTCGACGGCCCACCACAGAAGGTCCCGGGCGACCGAGGGCGGCACCTGAACCGGGTCCGACATCCTGCCGGAGGACTGCGACCATTGCGTCTTGAGTGCCCACTGCAAAGATCTCATCCGCAGGCGAGCCTCTGGCACCAGAAGAATGCAGGATGCCATGAGGCCGAGCAACCTCAAGAACTCGAACGCCGGGAGCGTCCGGGCATGCTGAAACTTGTGCACCATCTGCTGAATGTGAAGAGCCCTCACCTGGGGAGGAAAACACTGCCCCAGGGAAGTGTCGAGCACTGCTCCGATGTACTGGAGCCTCTGTGTTGGCGTCAAATGGGACTTCTTCAAATTGAGGGAGAAGCCCAGCCTGTGAAGGGAGTGGCAGGCGACGGACAGATGATCCAGGACTTGCTCGGGAGAGCTCCCCCTGATCAACCAATCGTCCAGGTAGGGGTAGACGTGAATCCCCCCTTGCCTGAGATGCGCTGCCACCACCACCATGAGCTTGGTGAAAACCCTCGGGGCGGAGGTCAAACCGAACGGCAGGACCCGAAACTGAAAGTGCGAGTCGCCAACCGCGAACCTCAGGTACTTCTTGTGCTTGGGAAGGATCGGCACATGGAAGTAAGCATCCTTGAGGTCGAGTGACACCAACCAGTCCTGAAGCTGAAGGGCCTGGAGGACTTGAGAGAGAGTAACCATCTTGAACTTGTCCTTCCTGAGGAGTTTGTTCAAACCGCGCAAGTCCATGATGGGTCTCAATCCCCCGTCTTTCTTCGAAATCAAAAAATAAGGGGAATACCATCCCTTGTTCCTCTCCGCTACAGGCACCAGTTCTATGGCGCCTTTCTCCAGCAGGGCTTGAATTTCCTGCGCAAGGAGCGGATCCGGACACTTCAAAGAGAGGTTCCCCGGTGGATTGTCGCGAGGCCTGTGCCGAAAGGGAAGACAGTAGCCGTGGGTTATGATCTCCAGAACCCACACATCTGAAGTAATGGCACGCCACTCTACAAGATGCTGCGCCAGCCTTCCCCCAACCGGCGAACCATGGGACATGGCCTCATGACTGAGTAGGAGCGGCTGCGGCGTTACCTGAGGGCAAAGAGGCAACTGCCCGAGCGGCCTTGGCACCACGGGTACCCTGTCGTCCACCTCTGGTACCCCTGCGTTGGCCCCTTTGACTGCCAGCTCCTCTCGCTTTACCAAAGGACGAGTAATAGCGAAAGGAGCCACCCCTCCACTGCTGTCCCCCAGGACGAAAAGGCGGAGGTTGGCGAACTGCAGCGCCCAACGACTTCGCTGCAGCTTTTGAGGTCTGCAACCTCTCAAGGCTCTCGTCAGCCTTGCTGCCAAAAAGATGTTCACCATCAAAGGGCATGTTGAGGAGCCGGGACTGCACATCAGGAGCAAACCCCGACTTCCGCAACCACGCAAACCTGCGTATCACGGTGCTCGCCGCCATGGACCTACTGACGCATTCAGCTAAGTCCAAACCCGACTGAACGGACTCACACATGGCATCCTTACCATCCTGGACCATAGCAAGGAAACCATCCCGTTCGACCCCTTCGGGAATATGTTCAGCCGCTAACGCAACACAGTTCCACAGAGTGTGCGTGAAACGCGACAAGGCACAAATGGAGTTGGCCGCCTGAAGCGCCATACCACCAGAAGAAAACACCTTCTTCGCCCAGCCATCAAAACGTTTGTCGTCCCTATCAGGAGGGATGGTAGGGTACGACGCCTGCTTTGCCGGGGCCGTGGCCGCCTGCACCACCAAACTTTCCGGAGTGGGGTGCCTGGTCAAGTAGCAGGGGTCGCCACTGGCTGGACGGTATTTTCGCGACAAGGATCTGCCCACTGCCGGGAGACTCTCGGGAGCAGTCCAAGTCGCCGCCACCCTACGCTGTAAAGCCATATGGAACGGCAGTACCGGGTCAGATGGGGGACCAACATCAAGGATGTCCGTCAGATCATCCTGCACAAACTCCCCTGGGGGAGCAGACCATCCCAGATACTCAGACACCCTAGCCATAAGGCGCCGGTATGAGGAATCGGCATGGGAGCCAGGCTCAGGCCGACCAAATTCCACCTCCGGAGAGGTGTCCAGTCCACTGGCATCATGCAGCGACTGCCTCAAATCGTCAAATTGACTATGGCCCGAGACAATGTCATCTGGCACCTGACTAGGAACCAGGCCATCCGAATCCTCATCCGCCTCTGAAATATAATCCAAGTGGTGGAAAGGCACCCGAGAGTGCCTGCTCTTAACCAGAGCCTTCCTAGGGGGAACACCCGAGACACGGGGCACCTCCGACACGAAAGGCGACGATGGCGTCGAGCGAATCGGCGCCGACGCCGAGAAAACCGGCAACGGCGCCGAGAGGATCGGCGTCGACGTCGAGGAAATCGGCGTCGACGTCAGATGCAGCGCCTCCAGTATCGGCGGCGTCGACACAGCCCTCGAAGCCGGAGCCCCGAGCGTGTCCCTCGACGACCTGACCGTCGACGGCTTCGACGACTTCCTCGGAGCCGGAGCCTCGAGAAAGCCTGTCGACGCCCTCGACGCCACAGACGTCGATGTCTTCCTCGAAGACATCACAGGTGCACACGGTCTCGATCGCGTCGAGGACCGGGACCTGGAACGGATACGGCGAGAACGAGCCTCCTTGTCCGAACGGGACCTCTCCCGTGACTCGCGCCGACCACTCTTGCGAGCGGTGGCTCTCGACCTCACACGGCCGACCCCACTCGGGGGCGCGGACGGTTGAGTACCCTGCGACTCAAGAATCGCCAACATCTACTTCCCGAAGGAAGCCCATTCCTCCGGCGTCGCACGGCTGGTGGGGTAACCGACGTGCCGGGCAGAGTCCTCTGAAGAGGACCTGGAAGGCGACCGGTGTCGGCGCTTCCGAGAATGCCTCGAAGAGGCTGAGGAGTGGCGAGACCGACTCCTAGAAGAAGACCGACGAGACTTCCGACGATGACGCGGAGAGTCACCCCTCGAATCATCCGTCGAAAGCCCCGCCGACTTCGACTTCCGGGGCTTGGACACCCGACCTACCGACAATTTCTTCTTACGTTCGCGTAAGGCCTTGGACGTGAGCGACAGGCAGTCGACACAGTCATCCGTGTCGTGGGCCTCCCCGAGGCACCAGAGGCAGGCATCGTGCGAGTCAGTCACCGACATCTTGGACCCACACTCCCCGCACTTCTTGAAGCCCGGACCCGGGGTTGAAGACGAAGTGGAAGACATCGTCGAAGGAATATTCACAAACGAACAGGTTCGAAGAACCAGAAAGAACAGAACTCCAATGAGTCGAGGCTAGAACCGAGAAACACGAAGCAACACGTTCGCGGAAAAAACGGAACTGAGGCTACTGGCGTTGTGCGTCCTACTTATCACATCGGATGACGTCGGACGTCGGAGGAGGTCCTCGACGGCGGCGCATCGACGTCATCGACGCAGGACGCAGACGCCGAAAAAGTTTCCGAAGCAGCACAGCTGTGGACATTACCTGTCATAGATATGGAATACGTCGGAGGACCCAATCCCCTCGAAACTAAGATTTGAAGATTCTTGTAAACATCAAATTTTGATTAAACTCAAGTATAAAAAAAACAAAAAAAAATAACTCCTTCCATCCAGACCCGCCACATCCAGACACCGAGCCTGCCACACTCAGTCATAAACCAAACCAATAAAAGGAACATCAATCATACGCACAAGTAGGGAAAAGGAGGGGGGACCACAGGTTGACACTCAGCAAACCCGGATGCTACACATTCAACGCAGCAGAGCCAACCGGAACCCATCCATAACAGTCCAAACAACCTAACACACAGGGAGAGTGGTGTTGCCCATGCCAGGAACAACAAGTACAGAAGGGGTACGTAATCCACACTTCTTCCCTTCTCACAACTAAAACACAATCAAATTCAACCAGCTCCCACTTGCTGCCCAAACACATCCCACAGAACACAACCAATATCAAATAGCAAGCCAACTTCCAACCAAACCAACATCAGACACATGCACACTGCATCACAGCATTCTCTCAGTGCAGGCAAACGTATACAGGGATGGTGGAACGAAGCACACACATACAGGTGCAACCTCTCAACAACAGGTGAGCCCATTCACACTCATCCGCGCCACCTACATCCTTAAACCAGTATACTCATGCATGCGTCAACCAAACCACAACACTACCAGACTCACGCACAATGAACCAACATTTAAACATATATTGTGCTCCTGGTAGCCCACTACTGAACAGAAACTAAAACTATCTGTATCTAACTTGACCAAAAACATGGCGCCAAACATTTTTCTACAACCTATAGGTAATTCATCATATGTACACTTTAACATTCTTTTACATTTTCACTAAACTTTTCAACCCTTATTGGTTGATACACTTCACCTTTTTTATTTTTTTTTATGATACTTCTGCATACATTTTACATTGGATGCAATTTAACTTCAATATAACAACCCTTAATGGTTGACAAAATAACTGTATATCACTTTTACCACTCTACTTATACTATTCTCAGCTGACTCAACCCTTCTTTGTCAGCAGGACTTCAACTTGTGTACCTCCTCTATGAGCGGACATGATGCACACATTTCTGCTTGGCTTGTGCACAGCCTTTAATATATATTGGAATCACTTACCTAGATTCCAATCCATCACCCATCGCTCAGCTGATTGCACAACTAACTTCTGGCAATCAGGTGACTGGACTCCTAGGTACAATCTATACCACTAACAATACACTAGATACCCTGCACTCCAAACAAACTACAACACATGCGGTGTGGTTGAATGATGACAACACTTGGGGCCACAACACTAAAGACATTATCGCGTAACAACGGCCCACACAACCTCAGGGTATGAATAATATTTCCATTTTTGTAAATTAAAATCTCCCATTACATAACATCTGAAATAATAAATTCACTTCTAGATCACTGCTTTGTAAAAAATCTTAAATCGTTTTCCAAAATGTTGCCAGATCAGCATTGCACTCACATAAAATGTCCTTGCTACTGTTAATACAAGTTTTCATTTTATCATTTAATTAACCTTCATTGAAAAATGCTGCATCCACCTAAAAGAATCTATATTAGCTAAATAAAACATCTCATATTGTCTTTGCATAAAAAACGAATGTGCATTCATCCCAAAGTTCACTTAAAAAATGGTCCTTTAATGTACTCTAATGCTGCAATCTCACCCACAATTTGTTTCCACCAACAATAAAATTGTTGTGGTGGCTTGATCAGAGCCACATCATTACATTCCCAAAACATGCATTATGACAGGTCTCCGTTTTAATGAAAAATGTCAACAAACTATGAAACGGCACAATCCATGGCTTCTGGCTTCTATTGTTAATTAAGAAGACTTCTGTTGTTCATTATGTAAAACAATCACATTTCACTGTATTGCAGTTCTCAACTGTACTTCATTCCATTAAGCACAACATTTCATTTCAGTCAGATGATCACCCTTGAAAGAATCAACGTTTCAGAGTTCAAAAAGCAATGGACTTCCACATCCGTCATTTTATCCTTTTTTTGTCCACTTCCAAATCTTGCTGTGACTTCCATTAAGAAAACATCATTACTGCGCCAGGGGCACAGCTGGTGCATTCCACGAAACGACATTGGAACCCTGAGTGCTGATAATTGAAGGCATTGCTGCTGCCAGGTTCCAATCTGCCTCTCCCATTTCACACTGTCCACCAAATATACTTCATAACATCCTTGCTTACAAAAGTTGGCAGATAGAACCTCTGCATGTAACCAGCCTGTAAGTAGGTTGCAACTATCCTTGACAAGGTCACATTATTTGGCAGCGTTAAAGTTAAAATCCTTGATCAACTGCCAAACAAAACACCTGCCTGCATTTATGCTTTAAAAAGCTACTCACATTTTCCTGAGGCCTCTTAACAATTCAACAATTGACGGCTTAAAATGTTTGAGAAGTTTGACCAGGTTGAACTCATTGACGTTTTGGATATTCAAATTTAGCTTGAGCAGGTTTGGGGAATGTGTACTTGTGAGAAAAAAAAGTGTTTTTTAAATTCTAGATTTACCATTTGTGCCCCATTTTTAGATTAAATATGGCCCTCCTCTTCCCACCAGTAGTCTCCAGGAACGGAACGCTGTCCTCTCCAACAGAGTCCCATATTAAAATAAAATTGCAGCAATCGCAAACAGTCAAATATTTAAGCAGTGTATCCCGAGCGGGGGGGCATTACCGGTCCGGTAATGATCCTGTGCCTAAGATAGAAGCCTAAGCGAAGTCACCCGCCCCTTCTCCCCATGTCACCTGCCCATTCCCCTGTGTCACCAGCCCTTTATTTCCCTGTGACCCCTCTTCTCGTCACCTGCCCCTCCTCCCCATGTCATGTTTAATATTGATATTTTATTTCTATTGCGCTCGTACACAAGTGTTTCAGAGCCCGACAAGGCAAGGGAGGGGAATAGGGGAGAACAAAACAACGATCTTACTAGGCCCAGTGACATTGAGAACGTGCAAGTGCATGGGAGAGGGGGAGTGGAAAAGTGCATGGAAGGGGGAGGAGTGGAGAGTGCGGAGCAGAGGAGAAATAGATAAATAATAAATAAATAATAAAGGCAACCAGGGATATTGCTAGGTCTGGAAAAGACCCAGGGCTACACGAATGTCGGAAATGTCAGGACTGGGGGCTAGCTAGCCTTTTGGTTGTAGCTCCTGAGATTCTATCCGGGGATACAACCAAAATACCAGGGGCTATAGACCCCTTATCCCCCCCTAGCAACGCCTCTGAAGGCAACAAACAGTGGCAGTGCAGCCAGCAAATTGAAATTGCTGGGTTTAAGGCAGCAGACAGGGTAGGTCTGATAAGTGCAGGAAGAAAAAAGGGGGTCGCGCTGTACGGGTACAGATACAGACCCCAGTGCAAGGGGTGGCCCGGAGGCTGTGCGGGAGGGTGGCAGGGTGAGCAGGTACCTGGGACAGAGGGTTGCCAGGTGCATGGTGTCAAGAGAGAACACATCAGCAGGGCAGAGGGGCAGCGAAGGCAGAAGCAAAGAGGAAGGTCTTGAGATGCTTCCAGAACCGGAGATGGTTCTCCTCAAGTTTTAGAGTGGCATGGAGGATGTTCCAGCGGGAGGCCCCAGCCGAAGACAGATTTACCCCCAGCTCGTTTCTTTGAAAAACAACTGACCCTGAGGGAGTTAGAGGTAGAAGAGCGAAGAGTTTGAGAGGGGAGATATTTGCAGAGAGAGCGGTATTTTGGACCCAGACCCCAGAAAGTCTTGTGGACAATGCAGAGGGTTTTGAATTAAATCCTTGCATCCACGGGGAGCCAATGGAGAGATTTCAGAGCCAAAATTGTGTTGAACTCATTACAAGGAGAAAGGTCAGTCATAAAATCGAGTGACAATGTATGCCAAGGTGTAGGTGGAATATCCAGTGGTTGCAGTTGGCCTGGTGATTTCTTCTTTAGAGCCTTGTTTTGTGCGCAGACTCCACAGGATAGCACGAACTGTTTGATGTCTTTACGCCATGTTGGCCACCAAAAGTGTTGCTTTATCTTGGCTTCGGTCTTAGTGATTCCAGGGTGACCTACCAGTGATTCATGGTAGTTTGAGATAACCTTTTCTTGAAGTTCCTTGCTGGGCAGATAAAGACTTCCATGATAGTATGATAATTGGTTTGAGACTGAGTGGTGAGCACTTTTGGTAGGCCAATCCTTCAGAGTGTTGGTATCCATGAGATGAGTGATTTCCTCGTGGATGTCATCTAATGTTAGAGACGTGTTAATTCCTAAGATTCGTCTACCCCTATACGAGATAAAGCATCCGCCTTACCATTTCGACAACCAGGGCGAAAAGTGATTACAAAGTCGAATTCAGCAAAAAATAATGCCCATCAGAGTTGGCGAGATGATTGAGCCTTTGCCACCTTTAGGTACTGTAGATTGCGGTGATCAGGGATTACCGTGATCGTATGCCTCGCTCCCAAGAGATAATGCCGCCAAGCCTTGAAGGCTGCTTGATAGCCAAGAGTTCTTTGTCCGTAATGGCATAATTCAGTTCTGGGGCCGTGAATTTCCGTGACCAAAAGGCCACAGGGTGAAGCTGACCGGATTTAGGATCCTTTTGCGAGAGAACCGCTCCCATTGCCAAGCTGGAAGCGTCGGTCTCAACCACGTACGTAGATCTGGACGAGGATGTTTCAGGATTGGAGCTGAGATGAATTTCTGTTTTAAGTCCTGTAAGGCCTGCTCTGCTTCCTCTAACCATTGAAAATGTTTATTCTTTTGCAGTAAAGAGGTAATAGGATGCACTAGCTGCGAAAAGCCTGGAATGAAATGACGATAGATGTTCGCGAACCTGAGCATACTCTGAACTCCTTTAATTGAGCTTGGAGAGGGCCAATTGAGCATGGCATCCACCTTCCGCGAATCCATGCGTACACCATGAGGGGTTAGTACAAATCCAAGGAACTCGACCTCCGTAACATGGAAGCATTTTTCCAGTTTTGCAAATAGTCTGTGTTGTCGAAGTTTGTCCAGAACAGCACAGACTTGTTTCACATGTTCTTGTTCAGTCAGGGAGTATACCAAAATGTCGTCGATGTATACTACGACACACACACATCAATCAATTCTTGCAGGACGTCATTCATGAAATACTGGAACGCCGCTGGGGCGTTACAAAGGCCATCACCTGGTATTCGAATAGCCCGTATTTGGTGCGGAAGCCGGTCTTCCATTCGTCCCCTTTCTTGATTCGTACCAGGTGGTAAGCCCCACGGAGATCTAACTTGGTATAATCTAACTTGGTATGAATTCAGGCATCTTTAACTTGATCCAAAAGGTCAGGAATTAGGAGCAAGGGTAACGGTTTTTAACAGTGACCTGGTTCAATTTGCGGTAATCGATGCATGTCCTAAGGTCTCCTTGCTTCTTAGGCACGAAGAATAAGGGTGAAGCTGCCGGGGACTTGGACGGGCGAATAAAACCGTTAGCCAGGTACTGGTCTAGATATTTCTTTAAATGCAGATTTTCAGGTTCAGTGAGTGCATAGATTCGACCGCATGGACTATGTGCGCCAGGTATGAGATCGATTTTTGACAGTCGTACGATCTATGGGGAGGGAGAGTGTTGGCTTGATCCTTCTAGAAAACATCCTGATAATCTTGATATACCGGGGGCAGCGGGTTAGTCAGACTCATGATCTTTGTCACTTCCTTGACCAAGGGTTCTTTTACTTGATAACAGGTATGAGCACATTCGCCTGAGAAGGTCAGCCTCTTAGCACGCCAGTCGATGCAAGGATTGTGTGATTCTAGCCATGGCATCCCCAGAATGATTTTGAATTGTGGAGCCTTGATTATATCGAACACAATGGCTTCCCGATGTCCGTCTTGGCACAGAAGTGTCATCTCAGTCGTTGAGTGCTTTACAGGGCCCGAAGCAATTTCAGTCCCGTCGTCAGTGGTGACTAAATCTGTTGTTGCCTTTTCAGAGAGAGGAAGATTCATCCTTGTAGCCAATTCTTGATCCATATAATTTCCAATGGCTCCGCTGTCGATATATGCTTTGACTGCATGCATTCGAGACGGGATCATTGGCAAGGCTAGGTGCGAGGTCTGGAAGTCCTCCTTTTCGCTCAACAAGCGGACCTCTACGCTGGTCGGGCGGGGTAGTTTTCCAACTCTGGCTCTGCTTCCACTTTGCCGGCAACCCCAACTGCTTTCTTGGGTGGTTTCACGGGGCACTCTCGGGGGAAATGGCCGGCTGATCCACAATACAAACACAATTGTTGTTGTCTTCTCCGATCTCTTTCAGCAATGGACAATGGCCCGCGCACCCCTCCAATCTGCATGGGTTCAGCCAAGTCAGTGGTTTTAGATGCATTTTCTTTTGGGCGCACAAATACCTGAGTGTCCATTCTAGCTCGGTCTGCCTTACGGTTCTGTAGTCTATGATCAAGCAGAACCACCAAGTCTATATATTCAGCATAGGCTCTGGGAGGGTTGACCACTTGAGCTAAAACATCCTTTAACTACCCTCTCAAACCTCGTTAAAACTGCGTTGCTCTGTTGTCGTATGGCCAGTCGATTTCTACTACCACCCTATTAAAGGTTGCAATGTAAGTTAACAGATCTTGATTGCCATGACGCAGAGACAAGAGCTCATTATCCAATGCCTGGCCCTGGGAGTGGCGGGCAATTCTCCATGTTCAATTGGAACCTCAAAGTCCCGCAAAATAGGATCGTCCCGATTGACTAGTGGTACTGACCAGTCCGCCGCACTGCCACTGAGGTATGAAAACACAAAGGCCACCTTAGATTGGTCGTTTGGAAAGGCTCCTGGTCTACATAGGAAATGTAGTCGGCACTTATTCAAAGACTGCATACCTTTTTGGGTCTCCGGCAAAGTGTTCTGGAGGTGCCAAAGGTACGGCCCCTGGAAGGACCACTTGGACCGGATTGCTTGGTTTTGTTGGAACCGTTGACCCCAATCCTGGTAACTGTTTGCCCAGCCTGTGACTGAAGCAGTTGTCTAGCGAGGTCATCAGTACGATCCTTGGCCACAATCAGTTCTCTCCTCAAGGCATTGGTTTCCTGCCGAGCTGAATGTACCTCAGCCCTGAGTTCCCCCAAAAGCTGGGCTAGCTGATCCGTCTCAAGAGGTTTCCATGACGCCCAGGTAGAGAATTTTGTATAAGGCTTTGCGTTCGGTCACGCTCACCTGGTCTCCACGGGGGCGCAGCACGTGGCTGCACGAATGATGTCTGCACTAGCGTGGTACTGCGCAGTTGATGATGCTTGCTGCGACTTCTCCCTTGTTATCACCCCCACGAGGCGTTTGTCTGCAAGATCGGAATAAGATATTAGCTACTGAGTGGGGTTGGACTGGACCCACCTCCTCAACCACCTGATGCCCTAATCCTCTTTGATCTCACCTTAGAGTTTTGTAAGGTAGGCTCTCCGTCCTACAAACTAGCAGGGACGCAATTAACAGTCTTTCCCTGGATTGAGTTACTTCACTGATCCGGTGAGCGGTTGCCGAGTCTTGGAGAGCTGGGTCAAACAGGTAAGTCTCTATGCCAATGGTTGCTTGGTATAGGTGTTTGAAGTCTTTATTCCCAAAGTCCTTTTTTGATCTGTGTTTTTGTCTTTTCTTTCAGGCACGGTCTCGAGCGGATATTGAATGGAGGATCAGCTCTTCCTAAGATGCTGAGCAGATTTCCTTCAGGTGAGTAGAAGCGCAAGAGTGTGGTGCTGAATGTCTGAATAACTGTTTTTCCCTTCCGTGCGCGACTAACCTGCTGCTTCTTTTCCTTCTTTGCAGAAGCGGCGCGGCTCCGGTATGAAGAATGGAAGAACCACTCCGAGGATGTTCCAGAAGAATGCTGACCCTGGGTGAGTATTAGATGCCTGATCGGATACCTTCCTTTCAGCAGGTGCAGAGGTCCGGGCAATGGCTGAAGGAGCAACCGATGGATGGAATGCTGCAGGTAAGGCCTTTGCTGTTGTACTGACTTCGTTGTCTCTGGTCTTTCTTCTTCCAGGTATCGATGGATGGATTTCTGGACGGGCGTGGCTGTAGCAGTTCGAGGACAGGACAGACACGGTGAGCATTATGCTGCAGAATTGCAGAATAACGCATGTTCTGCCTGCAGGGCGTGGCTTAAATAGCCTTGCAAGTAGTTCCAGGTAAAGTAGTCCCTTTACCACACACTGCCTGTCAGGTAAAGTAGTCCCTCAGCCACACCCTGGGTAAGCAGAAAGGCTCAGCCTCACTAGACTGAGTAAGTAGTTCCATGCGATTTAACCCATCTTATGAGCCTGGTGCCAACAGCGCCAGGACTGAGTCCAGGAGGTTCTGGGACACTCCCTTGGGGCTCGATAAGCCCTTATGGGAGTCAGTGACTGGGGTGGGCCCATCGGATCCAGGGGGTTTTGAGCACGAACCATGACAATTCCCCTGTGATCCTTCGTCCCAGTCAACTGCTCCTTCTCCTCCATGGCCTCTGCCAATTCCCCTGTGTCACCAGCCCCTTATTCCTGTGACCCTCTTCCCAGTCACCTGCTCCTTCTCCCCAGATGACCCATCTCCCTTCTCCCCCATATAAACTGCCTTTTTCTTCCCAGGTCACCAGCCTTTCCCATCCCATCTACCATTTCCACCAGCCCATGTCATCTGTCCCTGCTCTTTCTCCCCATAAGTATCTCCCTTCTCACATCTTGTCACAGCCTCTCCCTCCCTGCACCCTTGTCACCAGCCCCTCTAGCCATGCCACCAGCCTCTTCTTCCCCTGGCACCTGCTCCTTCTCACCGTACCACCTCCCTTCTACCCCCGTGTCACCAGCCCCCCCCCCCCCACCACCTGTGTAATGAGCCCTAGTCCCTCATGTCTTGTCAGCAAAGGGGTGTTCGTAATTTGTGAAATATAGAATAGAGAACATTTTACAAGACAGGGCAAAATTATATCCTCCCATCATGCATATGGTGCAAAATATTCTGCTTTCATCCTTTAATTATTCTTTTGGTAAATCTGACTGAAAAAACACTTGTCCACTTTGTGTTTTGAAAATGAGCACTGATAATTTCTATACCACATCCCCAAATGCAACTGTTTTCTTGCTCCTACACATTATCGGAATGGGACAATACTTCTCTGCATGCATGGGAGATTGTTGCGATGAAACCTTTTTATAAGTGTTAATTATTTAAGCCAATGGAGCTCATAATACAGACAGTGAAGGGTAAAAGGCAGAGTTGCAATGCAGGGATTAAACCGTGCTAAAGGCTGCATCTTGACCCTGGCTCATATGTATTATCCATTGGACAATCTCACCCTTTTTACTTTGGGCTAGGGACACACAGCGTGTAGGTGTTCAGTTATTTGCTCACTGTGAGACACCAGAGGGTGTCTCACCTACTAGACCCTGGGAATCTCTCTCTCAGGTGGCCAAGGCATGGCCATCGCCTTTGGATCCAGAACCTGGGGGTGAGACCAGTGCAGGAGGATCATCTGGGTGAGGGGACTTCAGGGAGTGGGGGTGAGACAACTGATGGTGAGACGCGGTATTCCCCTTTTTCCGTATCCATGATCCATCTTATTTTATAGGATCCTCCAACATCACAACCCTCCCCCCTTTTCTACACAAACACTGGGCCAAGGAAGAGGGTGACAGAGTAAAGAGGCTAACCCTTACATATCTCATTCGACATGTCCTGCTAATCGGGTCAGGCGAAGTCAGGCACTTGACTTTAAATTACATACATTGGATACCCATTAGCTCTCCCCACATGGATATAAGGCAGAACAGAGACACACTCTGAGCAAGGTGGAACACGACAAGGGCACAACCTCCGGGGCGAAGGCAAACCTTCTGGAGCAGAAGGACCGACCGAGGGATGAGAGCAAAGGTTAGATAAACCCAGGAGATCCCTGCAAGAGGTCGTTGTCTCTGAAGAGCCATGAAAGATATGCAGAGAAGGCCAAATCTCAGACAAGAAGACTGCATTGTGTTTCAAGGGCACCAGCGACACTCCTGGATGAATGTCAGAGTTGGGGAGGCGAAGCCAAGCCTGTGGTATTAACCGTGACCAGTGAATTAAAACAGAAAAGACAAGAAAGGAATGCGCACAGCCGGTGAGTTGGGGAGCGACATGAAATGCCGGTGTGTTAAGCAAAGATTGTAGTGCAACAGTATATCTCACAATTGTAAGGCTGCACGCGTGTGGATAAGGCGCGAAGGAAGGCAGACCTGTGGGAAACTATTAATTAATTACTGATAACTGTAAAGCCAGTGATACAGAGAAGCAGAGTGGTCTGACGAAAGGAAGCAGCCCACTCGAAAGTCTCAGTGAAAGGTGTAAAGTTTTGTTATAAAGTGACAAAGTGAGTGAACTATAAAATGCGTAATGACCAAGAGTAACCCCGACAAAAAGGGAAGTGAAAAGGTGAATGTTGAACTTTTGTGCTTATGATAATGTACTACCCAGACCAAGAGACACTGGGGCAAATAACACGAGAGTCTGAGCTGAAGGGAAAGTCAAAGTGGTCCTGCAGAGGTCCATAGTACAATAAACTTGCACCTTCGAAGGTCTTCGAAATCAAGAAAAGGCCCGAGCACGACTGAGGGAGACTGAAAGTGTGATGAATTAGGGGAAGGGAACCCCTGTAAGTGTTGTGATTGAAAGGTCCAAGCCCGATGTAGGGAGACCTACGTGAACTTTTTGTTTAACTGTGAAAGCTTGAATAAGTGACTTTAATGTGGAAGGCCAAGCGGGCCCCAATTCAAGTCTTGAACTTCCTTTGTTTTGAGAACCTGAGCCAGAGTGTGTCGTCCTGTTTACACGGACTGCCTTACTCTGTGCTGTCCAACGTGGGAAGAACTGACTCAGCCACATTGATTCTTTATGTTTTGACACTGATTTTCCTTTGCATATATATTCCCTTTTACATAGGTTTTGTATACGAGCTGTGCAGGCATTAGGTTTCGTTAGTATAGGCCATCTTTGATTTGACAGAGACTGATTAGGATGATGTTTCTTCATTATTTGATGGTAAAGACTACTCCCCTCTTAGCTATAGGGCAAAGTTGGAGTTTTTCCAAACCCTGAAAATTGAGTAAAGATTTTGAAATTTAATCTATTGCGTCAGTGTCATACTTGTGATACCATGCCTCCCTTACATATGGTGTGAGACATGGGATACAATTCAAAAATTTGGGGACCCTAAAATTCCAGAAATTGGCCATAGAGCATCAGACCCCTCAAACACCACAAAATAATCAATAGGCTTTGATATTTGTAGCAATAGTGAAGCCACTAACCTTGCAAGGAAAAGTGGGATGATTCCCACTGACTTAGTTCTGATACCGCCTGCAGGTTGATACATAAGATTGGCCCCAAAATCTGGCCTAGCCTGGAAATTTGTTCTAGACGTCCTAGCAGGCATTATAGATCCAGACGTTCGAGGAGACATACAATTTCTCTTACAGAACCATGGCGAGATCCCGTTTGAAATAAGTCCTGGAGACAACATTGCAAAGGGAATTCTTGAGAAAGTTCAATTTCCCCGTTTGGAGGAAGAAATTGAACCAGAGAAAACAGAAAGCCAGCTTGGGCTTTGGAGAGGCCGATAAGATACGTACCACGGAAGCAAAAAGGAAAGAGAAACCTACCATCCTTCCCGACCTAGCATTCGCGCAGCGAAATGATCCAGTACTCCCAGAAGCTTTCTTACAAGAGGAGGGCAAGAAAAGGGAAGCCCCTTTTTCTTACTGAAACAGGGATTACTATATAGAAGGGAAACCTCCAAGGAGGGTCCAGTAAGACTCAATTATTAATTCCCAAAACACATTGCAAGCTCGTGCTAGAGATTGCATACTCTCATTTGACAGGGGGACACTAGGGGCAATCTAAAACCCAAGCTCACATCAGTGGGAAATTCTATTGGCCAGGTATCCATGCTGACAAAGAACTTAATTCAGACATGCAAAATATGCCAGAAAACAAGCTCACATATTCCCCTACCTGCCCCTCTAAATAAATTACTGATAATAGAAGTCCCTTTATGTAGAATCGGGATGTTTCCATTTGATCATTGGAAACTTCTAAACTGGCCAGTAAATATGTTCTTGTAATTGTTGATTAGCAGTACCCAGAAGCCTTCCCCATGCGGAACACCACAACCCAGCAAATTTTAAAACACTTGTTGCCATTCTTTTCTAGGGTTGGTTTCCCTAAGGAAATTCTAACAGATCAGGGATCCAATTTCATGATTACGCTCATGGGTGAAGTTAAGGAATTATTACATATCACCACCTTAAGAACCTCAATTTACCACCCCAAAGAAACTAATTGGTAGAGAGATTTAATAAGGCCCAAACAATGATTCGGAGAAAGTTAGTAGACGAGGATGGGAAGGACCCAGATAATGATCCATGGGCCCTTTTTGCAGTGAGAAAGACCCCCTCAGGCAGCCACCTGTTTTTCCCCTTTCGAGTTACTCTATGGTGGAGAACCATGAGATGTCTTAGACCTGCTCCGGGAGGCGTGGGAAGAAAGAGAAGAGGCGCACATTCCCCTCTCACAGGCAGCTACCCGATTGCAAGAGCACATGAAACTTGTCCAGGAGTCTAATCCACACTCATATGGAGAAAGCTCAAGCCCAACAAAAATGTACCTATGACAAGACGGTAAATCTAATGTCATTTTCAGTAGGACAGAGAGTGTTAGTCCTTTTACCAACCTCTGAAAATAAACTTGTTTGAAAGTGGCACAGGTCCCCTATGAGGTACTAGAGCAAACAGGAACCTGTACCTATAAAATAGGCCAAAACGATAGAAGGCAAAAGACCCACCTCTACCATGTAAATCTCCTGAAAGAGTGGAAAGAAAATCCTTCTGCTACTACCCCCTCTATATTGTCTTGTTTGGTACCCGAGGAAATAGACAACTTCCAACGTAGTCCCCAAGAACTATCTAAACCTAAGCAAGAGGATTTGAATGACCCTACTACCGCAAAGCCTGATGTATTTTGTGAGAAACCAAGGAGACTGGACTGCCATAAGCATGAAAACAGGTAGTGACTGATGAGGTTAAAAAAATGTTAGAGGCAAACATCATCGAGCCCTCTTCGAGTCCATGGTCCTCCCCTATTGTGTTGGTGATGAACCTGAACACTCCTGGAGGTTTTGCATAGACTTTAGGCAGGGCAATGCCCTCTCCAGCTTCAATGCCAATCCTATGCCACATATCGATGATTTAACCTCTTTAGTGCCAAGGACGAGGTATCTCGCCCTTGACACTACGTTCACAGTGCCAAGGACGAGATAGCTGGTCCTTTCTGGCACTCTGTTTTGTGCGATCCCTGTAAAGCAGGGATTGCACAAAACTTAAATCCAACCCCCGGGCTATGTGAGGGGGAGGTTCCTCCTCACAGCCCGGGGTCTGGATTTCTTTCAGTTTCACGTTGGCGTGTGTAATGCACGCCAACATGAAACAAAGTAATTTTTACAGTGGCAGCCATTTCGGGCTGCCGCAGTGAAAATGAAAGCTGAGTCTCCACCTTTCTCCCCCTCGATCTGAACAGCTATTTTGCGGTTCAGATCGAGGGAGGTGTCGTTGGAAAGGGCAGACTCTCCCCTTTGCAACACCACCTTTTTTTGAAGCATTGCTGGGCACGGATCAGGCGCAGAGCACTCTATCTGTGCCCAGTAATGCCACTAGACCACCAGGGATCTGTTTGTGACGTGGGGGGGAGGGGGCTCCTTACAGTAAGCAGCCTTCCCCCCACCCCCCCAAGGCATCGGGCCACATGTATTGAGACCCCTGGGGGCAGATGGGTGATCATCTGTACCCAGGGAGGGGTGCACAAAATAAGCTGTAACACAGGCCAGCAAGAACTCTAGGATGTTTGAAGGCGATGTCCCCGGACTTGCACATCCGTTTACCAAGTGGGTGTACAGTCGTCAAGCACAGAGGCAGCTCCAGGGAAGCCCGGCAGGGCCCCCTTCCCTCCCCCAAGGGAAATTCTCTAACACAGCCCAGTCAGCGCTCCAGGATGGTCGGGGGGGATGTCCCTGGCCTTGGGCGGCTGTCTCCCATGTGGTTATACCGTCCTCAAGCCCAGCAGGAGTTCCAGGGAGCCCCGGCAGGGTCCACGACCTTTCCTGGAGGGAGAAGCTGTGACGCACGCCAGCCAGAGCTCCAGGAAAGTCGGGGGTAATGTCCCTGGCCTTGGGCACCCGTCTTCCATGTGGGTCTTTGCCGGGGCTTGTGGGTAATACATTCTGGGGCGATTTGGATAAGTCTGACATCTGTGAATTCCCACAGGTTTCTTCTTTTCGGAAATGCATGGGGTTCCCCGTTTTCCTTGGTGGCTTTGACGCCCTATGCCCAAAACCGTAGGTTGTCCACATGAGCAAAAGCTCTGAAAATCTGCTCTACTGAAAGACTTGGGGTTACCCGTGTTTTAGCCTTTTCCCTTTGCACCCAGGTAGGTGCACACACACATGTGAGGTACCGTTTTCATCGTGACACCTGTGAGAACACAGGAAGGTATGCCATGTGTTGTGTTTGCATGGTATTCATACGTTTTGACCTATTTGGTGCTGCCCTTTGTCACACAACCCTTTTCCTTCCCTAAATGTGACCTACATTTAGTCACTGCTTTAGGCACTATACACTTTTGTAACCTTCACAAGTCACCTACCCTTCAAAAGGTCTGCCTGTGCTCTTTCACAAAATGTATGCATGCCCTTCCTTACCACATTTGTTTTCCTTATTTACACATGCTAAGGATGTCTGTTTAGGCCGTAAACATAAAACTCCTGTGTACCATAGCTCCGTTCTTGGCTTATGGTATTGCTTTTTTTGTGAAACATTATGAAAAATGTGTGATTTCCAAAGGGGAAGAGTCGGGGAAAGTAGCAGATCATTCTTTTTCTCAAAATTCACAGAAGCCATTGCCTTACGGGGCCAACCATGTCCACCACATACCTTTTTTGTCATTTTCCTGATGTTTCCCCAAACAATGGAATATTTCCCTACATAGTTGTTGCCTGATCTGCGCAAATCACCCCTTCCTAAACTTGGAATCTTGTCTACTTTTCAGAAATGTATGCCTTTCTGTCCTCCCATTAATCTTTCCTACTCTTTTATTCCATTCTGTCCACGCATGTCCTATTGAGAAAAAAAGGCCAAAATCGCCTACCTCTCAAAAATCGTTTGGTAACCATATCAAAATATGTTTTTTGTTTTCCACTCAACCTGTTCTTGAAAGCCTGGAAAATGGGGAATTCAGCACAGCAAAGTGTTAGGGAGAATTCTCAAGAATGTGCTAATTTCCCTTACCTTTTGAGACATCCAGCAACTTTGCCGGATTTCTAGGACTTTCATTTTACCTGGAAAGAGTGTGAGCCTCTTTTTCCCCCACTCTCATGTATTTTGATGTGCGTTTTACTTTTGTGTTCTTTGGATATGGAAGTTTTAGACAAACTCCATAGGCATTATCTTTTTCTTGTGTGTCACACAGCACCTTCAGTGCAGTGGCACAGGGATGTCTTTCAGACTTCCCAAGGTTTAATTACCTTCCCTGTGACTGACTATTGTCTCCCAGTGCATGTAAAGTTAAATTGACTTTGCTAGTCTTTTTAAATTCATAGACCCAGCACAAATTATCTTCCTATAGAGTGCTGGAGGGGTTGCCTAGCATCCCCAATGTCTAAACACTCATGTATCAGTCAAATGTTACACTTTCCTCTTGAAATGGCTGGTGGCAGTGGTTTTAGAACAAACTACCATGATTGTTCCCGACCGCGAACACCGGTAGCTAATAATCTGGGTCAGCCATGTTTTTCAATATGGCGCCCAAGACCCCTCTGCAAAAACAGACTCCGGTCATCTTTTTTTGCCGTTTCTTTTAAGAAAGGTCCTTCTAGTGTTTAACTCTGCGTGTCAAACCAGGTTTGGTCTCTTTGTTCGATGCCCTTTGGCGGGCTTCAGTGCTGAAGCCCTCCTCTGGCGCCTGAGTGTCTGGGATGGACAGGATGTGAGCAAGGTGCCGAAATTCCCTGTGCTTAGTTTCCTAGGAGACCTGAATGCACTCTGGCGTGATTGGCGTGAATGTCCGGTAAGGACAGCCACCCTGCCGGGTGAGTGGCAGCTAGGCTGGAATGAATGGGAGAAAACTGTTTAAAAGCAGGTCTCTGGGACTTGGAAGGCAGAGTCGACCACTGGAACGAAAGAACCAAAGACGAGCTGAAGGAAGAGGACTGCTGCAACTCCTGGACCGTTGGTTTGCCTGGTTAAGCCCTGCTGCAAGTCCGAATTGCCTGAAACTGCCTCGACAGAGAAGCCCCTTCAAGGACGACTTCTTCCCTTGGGCTGGTGGGAACAACCAACTCGCAAGCCACCTGGCCACCGTCTCCATACCGGACGAATTTTCTTCAGAGTGCTGTTGAAAACCGGATAGCCAGTGAGAAGGATACCAGTTTGTGGACTTTAAGGCACTCACACCTTAAACTGACGTTTAGCCAAGCTTGTGGCTTCTTCCCTGAACAGTGCAGGAACCTCCCAACGTCGTCCTTCTTGTCCCCACGACTGAAGCTCAGGAAAGCGAGATCTGCAGGAACTGCCAGGAACAACTGCCTCAGCTACAGCTTTTCTTCATCCATAAGGTACTGTGAAAACGCAGTGTGGAAATCCTTTCTGCCGCAGTGAACGTTTGTGAAACTTTCCCAACTTTAGAGTCTTGCTTGCTCCTAACCCGACATATAACTTTTTCTGGCAAACTACTTCTAAGAACATTGGCAAAGACTTAACCTTTTACTACCAGAACTGTACTATTCTATCCAAGGCACTGAGCCATTGACTTTGGCCCAGGCCTATTGAATTGAATTGCCTCTTGTAGTGAACAGAAACTATTTGCCCTGCCTCTGAAAGTAATTGCGTTTTGATTCTTATAATCTTTGCGTTTCTACCCCTTTTGAAAGTTACTGAAGTGTCATTTTTCTCCCACTTCAAGGGAGCCTAACTTGTTCAGAAACATATTGGTTGTGTACTGTAGTGTGTTATAGTGTGATACTGAGCTGCTTCTTACTAGTGGAATGTTTTCTAACTAAATGTGTAAATAAATGTATATTATTTTACCAAGAAACCTTAAGTGTTTGTTTGAACTACTGCGATTGAAAGTCCTTTGTGTAACATCTTGTACTGCTCACATCCCTCTTGAGATCAGTCTGGCTGCTCAGCCACTGCTACCACATAACTGTGTAGTACGGGCTTGTACCAAAGGTGAGATTGTGCGTACACCTGCAGTCTTAATTGTGTGTAGTTTTCCCAAAGGGTACTGCATTTAATTCTGCCTAACATATACCATTTGTTCCTAGCGCTTACAAAGAAATGACCACAGGCTTCTTTGTACATGATTTTATTGGCATTTTCTGAAGAAAAATAAATGTTCTCCCTTGTTGGTATTTTCCCTCACCCCCCTACAGCAAACTAAGATTCCTTGCTGGCATCATTACCGCCTACATGTGGGAAAAAAAGAGGCCAAAGTTGGCCGCAATCTCTCATGTAACATAAAAGTTAAAAGGCATTGAATTGAGACATAACGAAATCACCAAAAAAGGCTTTGGCACTGGGGAGGAAAAACCCATGGCAGTTAAGGGGTTAATAGATAAAGTTGGAAATGCCACATTCTTGTCAACTATAGATTTAAACAAGGGGTATTGGTAGGTCCCGGCGCATGGACCCGATAAGGAAAAGACAGTTTTCCCGACGCCAATAGGACTATTCCAATTAAAAGTCCTCCCTTTCAAATTGCACAGGGCCCCAGAAAATTTCCAACGACTCATGGACAGGATATTACAGATTTATTCCGATTTCTGTGGGGCCTATATTGACAAGAGTCATTTATAGTAAAACTTGGTAAGATCATCTTTTGATTATGAGAACCCTTCGAGAAGCTGGCCTAACTGACAAGCCATCAAAATGCAAGCTGGCTCAGTCAGCAGTGAAATACCTAGGCTGCTTTGTAGGGAATGACGGTGTCAAGCTCCAGCAAGAAAAAGAGAAAGCCGTCCTAGATGCTCCGAAGACGAAGAGAGATCTCAGGGCATTCGTAGGATTGATTGTATATTTTCGTAGGTTTATCCCAGATGTTTCAGACAGAACAGTCAGACTGACAGACAAATTAAGAAATGCGCAATCCCAGAACGTTTGTTGGACTGATGAGGACGATGCTCGTTACAATAACCTGAGACAGACTTTATGCCAAGATCCAATATTAAAAGTAGTATACTTTTCAAAGCAATTCGTATTACAGACCGATGCCTCCCACACAGGGTTTATGAGCCATAATATTGCTAATACATGATGGATTAGAACACCCCATCCAATCTTCCCCTGTGTGAAGAACTACTCTGTGTTGGAGCTGGAAAACCATGCCATCAAATGGTCAATTGTCCATTTTAGGTACTACCTTCTGTGGAGAAAATTCACGCATCACTGACCACTGTGAGAAACCAGAAGGTGCCTCACCCGCTAGTCTCAGTTTATTGATTTATATAGTGCACCAAACCCTGAGGTATCTGGGCGCGTTACAAGTAAATTTCAAGGATTCAAGTTACACAAAGAATAGTTTCAAGCATTGTATGACATGCATTACTCACCGTATTAGCATTTCTGAGATTGTATCTGCTTAGATTCACATGCTGTTCATATTGTCTGACATCCAGTGGTAACTGCGGAGTATTGCATCTTGTCTTTCGGGGACCGAAAAGGGACGTCGGCATAGGCGTGTCTGTAACACTATCCCTATCGTGAGGTGTAGTGTAGTGTACCCAAAATCCCTCGCTCGTCGAGGTCCCTCCGATTGTATTTTTTCTGCCATGAGGGAGCCCCAGGATATTGTGAGCGAGTATATAAAGAGAGAAAGTAGTAAGACGTCTATGTTCCTTCCACCCCGAGCAGAGGGCGCATGTGAATCTAAGCAGATACAATCATTAGAAATGCTATTACTTTGAGTAATGCAGGTCTTCTGATGCTTGTTAATCTGCTTAGAATCACATGCTGTGCATAGTCAGCAAGCAGTACCCGGAGTTGGAGGTGGGTTGTGAGAGGAACAGTAGTGAAAAGATGTCTTAATACTGCTTGTCCCACCTGAGAATCAGATCTAGAATGAGTGTCTAGGCAATAGTGTTTTGTAAAGTTGTGTACAGAACTTCGTAAATGGACTCAAGGGGAACATTTGCAATGAATGCTAAGGAAGCCCCAGTGTCCCGAGTAGTGTGCGCTCTAAGCTTGAAGGGCAGTTCTCTCTTAGCACACTGTTAGAGTATAACAGTGTGATGCATTTAACAATCCACCTTGAGAAAGCGGATTTAGAGGCAGGATCCCCTTCTCTACCAGCTGCCACTGAAACGAAAAACTGGTTAGTCTTCCGCAGTGGTTTTGTTCTATTCAGGTAAAACATGACTGCCCTACGCACATCTAGTGTGTGTAGACTTCTTTCGGCCATGCTAGTGGGATTCTGGAAGAAAGTGGGTAGTTCAATTGATTGGTTCACATGAAACTTTGAAATGTATTTAGGCGCAAATCTAGGATGAGTGCACAGAACCACTTTAACTCTGTGGACTGTAACAAAGGGGTCTAGAACTGAAAGGGCCTGTAGTTCGCCAACCCTTCTAAAAGAAGTGATAATCACTAGGCAGGCCGTCTTGTAAGTACGGTCTTTTAAACTTGCTTTATGCATTGCCTCAAGGAGAGATCCTATGAGTCTAGTTAAAACCACATTTAGATCCCATCCAGGAGCTGGGTGAGAAATGGGGGGATGGATTCTCTTAACCCCTTTCATAAAAGCATGAATAACCGTTATTTTCCACTGCAACACTTTCTATTGTGACGTAGTGTAGGGTGAGAGAGCAGCTAGATGAACCTATAGGGAATTGAAGACCAGTCCTGAGTCGAACAAATGGGTTAGGTACAGAACAATGTGTATAGGTGAGCAATCGATGGGATTGAGGCCCTTGGTACTACACCAAATGACAAAGCGTTTCCATTTACTGGAATAGCAGTAGTGCGTGTTAGGTTTCCTAGCTTCCCTGAGTATGTCCATGCATCTCTGAGGGAGTTGAAGCTGTCGAAACTCTATGACCTCAGGAGCCAGGCCGCTAAATTCAGAGTTTGCGGGCATGGGTGTAGTGTATCCCCCCCATTCTAAGACAAAATGTTGTACGGGCAGGGTAGTTTCACAGGGGGGAGGGGGCATCTCCATTAGATGAGAGAACCAGGGTTTGGCGGGCCCACATGGGGGCCACCAGTATCATGGTAACTGGTTCCTGGTGCATCTTGTGCACTATCTTGTTGAGAAGGGGAGTCGGGGAAGGGGAAAAGCGTAGACACATTTCCCTGACCATGCTATCCAGCGTCCGTTCCCCTTGGAGCTGTTCTATGGATACCTGGAGGCGTAGTCTTGGCATTGGGCGTTCTGAGTAGCGAACAGGTCTATCTCTGGGAAGCCCCATTCTGCGAAGACGTTCAAGACAATGGGCCTCATTACAACCTGCCAGTCCGGGACCATGCAAAATCCGTGATGGCGGTAAAAACGTGTCCGCAAGGGTGCGGAAAAACCGCCCGATTACACGCTGTCGGTCGCGCGCACCACACGGACTCGGAAACGTTGTTACCGCCGTCACGGAATACCCCACGGAAATGGAAATAACGAAGCCACAAGTGGCGCAAAACCCGTTTCCGCCTCCGCCGCCACGGACACGGAACCGGAAATACCATGATCGCCAAAACAGGAAACAGAGAGGCGGCCATCATATAAAAGCACAATCCATTGCCATCCAGAGCCAGCACAAGCACAATCCTGACTCTGAGAAGCCAAAAGGGACCACCAGCATGTCTGCCAGGATTCCTGCTCAGAGGCAGCGCAAACAGCGCTTCAGCGAGGCGGAGCTAACCGTCTTGGTGGAGCACATTGTGGACAATGCTGAGATGCTGTTCAGCGCCGACCAACGGCGTGCCACACAGCAGCGGAGGAAGGTGGTGTGGGCCGAAGCTGCACGCAAGTGCACCGCTGTGGGCGTGGCAGTGAGGAGCGTGAAGGACTGCCACAAGCGTTGGGACGACCTGAGGCTGAGGGTACGCAACCTCATTTCCACGCACCGCCAACGCAGCAGTGGGACAGGCGGAGGACCCCCTTCCCCACTGAGGCTGCAAGCATGGGAGGAGCGTTGCAGCAGCGTCCTCCACCTAGAGGGAATCCATGGGATTGGGCAGGCTGAGGCAGGAGTGAGCCCACCTGCAGATGCCGGTAAGTGCCCAAACATGAATGCCACATGTAAATATGCAGTTGTGAGTACTGGGCCAAAGGACCCATTAACAACCCCCCCCCTCCCAGGCAGTGCATGTGTGGGCCAAAGGACCCATTAACAACCCCCCCCCCCCCCAGGCAGTGCATGTGTGGGCCAAAGGACCCATTAACAATCCCCCCCCCCCCCAGGCAGTGCATGTGTGGGCCAAAGGACCCATTAACAATCCCCCCCCCCCAGGCAGTGCATGTGTGGGCCAAAGGACCCATTAACAATCCCCCCCCCCCAGGCAGTGCATGTGTGGGCCAAAGGATCCATTATGATCCGTATGGCAACCAATATCACTGAATGCAGACACCAGCAATCAGATGCATGTGACTAACACTATTCAATGTACAATCTTAATGACGCATGTGATGCACCCATCTGCCACCACAACAACACTAATTGCATGCCCTTTGTGTCCCCACAGCCGTTTCAAGTGACAGTGATACTGCACAACAGGCCAGCCAATCAGCATCGGCAAGTACACTAGCCACCGCCACCACACAGGAGGATGCTGCCGGCAGTTCTGCACCTCTGGCCACATTACCAGCCACTACAGATGTGCAGCACACCACCACCACCACCAACATCCCCACCATCTCCACACTGGCTGAGTCCAGACAGGTGCCACAGGAACCTATCATGGCCACCCAACACAACACCGAAGGCAGCAGCACTGCAGAGGGGGCGGCCTGCAGTGATAACAGTGCCCCGCAAGAGCACTCGGAAACGGGGCCACAGGGGGAGATGCCCACATTGGAAGACCTGGGCTCCTTCCATGAGCTGGGGTTCAGCCCCACTTCACTGGGGAGTCCCATGAGGTCACCCACCCCTTCCATGGCCGAACTGAATGCCCGCATGCAGCGGATGGAGGACCAGCAGGCTACCCTCACCCAGCTGGTGGAGAGGCAGCTAGAGGAATCCAGGCTGCAGAGGGAGAGCTACAGCGCCTCAGTGCGTCGCCTGTCGAGGTCCATTGGACGCTTTGCGAGCACCATAGTGACCCTTGCACGCCATGTGCGGGAGGGCAATGACCACACCTCCAGGCTTGTGGAGGCCATGTTGGTTGGCCAACAGGCAAATCTGGCACGGATGCCCTCAATCCCTGATTCTGGCCAATCAAACACTACCACCCCATCCAGCTCCACTACTGCCAGTCCAAGGAGGCGCTCGAGTAGGCTAACGGGTCCCTTGGGCAAGGTTGCACAGAAGCGCACACGGAAGTGATGGCATGTGTGTGGGGCAGTGCAGGACACATGTGGACTACAAGGGTGTGAGAGGGGTGGTCACGTTTGGGTGGTGGGGTAGGTAGTTTTGGGGGTTTGGACAATGGGCTCTGGGTGGGGGTGGGCACGTTTGGGTGGTGGGTGGCCCCGGGTGTACAGCTTCCCTAACCAATGCACCATCTTCCCTGTTGTTATTACATCAATACATCACCATTTCAAATCAAGACATACATGTGTGGACATTGATCATTTATTTTGCAGTGCAACTATTAATTCATTGTCGTCACCATGTTTGTGCATTACTGTGAATGTGCTGTGACTCAAAAGTAAATGCAAATCAGGGCATCCCGTGCTCTCTGGCCATCATGTGCACCCCCAGGGGGAGGCGGTGCCATCCCATCCCCCATCCCCATCTCCATCCCCATCCCCATCCCCATCCCCATCTTCCTCATCTGCGTCTGGTGGCATTGGGATGTTCCTGCGCAGGCATATATTGTGCAGCATGGCACATACCAGCGTGATTTTGCCCGTCTTCACTGGGCTGTACAGCAGTGATCCGCCAGATCTGCTCAGACAGCGGAAACGGGCCTTCAGCAGTCCAAATGTCCTCTCAATCATTCCACGTGTGCGGATATGTGCCCTATTGTATGCCTCTTCATGCCTGTTCCTTGGTCTCCGTACAGGTGTCATCAACCATGGCGTGAGTGCATATCCCGCATCACCTACATGGGATGTAGATGGGGGGACATGTCAGTGTTTGTGGCATCATGTCCTCATCTGCTGCTGTGCATTCTTGTATCATCATTCATTCATGCATATGAACCATGCAGTGTCTGGAGGTATGTTTTGGCCATCACGAGGAATGTCGCTGACTGCATATGGGCCTACACATTAACTTGCATGTTTGCTGTGCCCTGCGGGTGACATTTGATTGTGTGCATGTCATGGTGCAGTGCTGTCCACACATGGCAGAGTGACTCCACTGTACGGAAGTAGTAAATACTCGTCGTATCATTTACACGCCTCTCGTGCTTTTTGGGGCAGTGTTTCAATTGAGGGTGGGTGTCTGCAGTGGCACAGGGTTCATGGGACAGTGACGGGATTGGCTGTGGCAGCGTGTGCACGGGCACATTGTGGTGCCCTGTCATGTCTTCCTTCATGATGTTTGGCATCCGCTGTGTATTTGGTAGATGGAAGGGGGGTGATGCATGTGCGGTCACAGCGGCACACTCAATGCTCATTGCCTGGACACACACACACCACTCCGACAGGGTTGTAGCATCGTCAGCTGTACTCACCCAATAGCCATGTGCTTTGTCCGGCATAGCGTTCCATGTACCGTGGCAACGTGGAATTCCGCAGTACCATTGAGTCATGTGATGAGCCTGGGAAACGTGCGCAGCAGTGTGTAATCAGTTGCATGGCATCACAAACCATCTGGACATTCAAAGAGTGATACTGTTTCCTATTGCGGAACACCGCCTCAATTGCATGTGGTACTGTCAGCTCGACGTGGGTGCAGTCAACTGCGCCTATGCAATTTGGCATGCCTGCTATGGCATGGAAGGCCAACTTGGTGGCAATGACCTCGGGGAGGGTGCGGGGTAGGGCTATGTGTTCCGACACATGGCGCAACAGGGCATCCAGTACCTGTACCAGGACTTTTGAGAAACACGGTTGTGATATGCCGTGCAGCTCACCAACCGTGTGTTGATAGGTGCCAGTGCCAAGGAAATGCAGAACTGAGACAACCTTCAAGAGGGGGGGGGTGGCGGTGGGGGTGTCAATTAGGCTGCTGATGTTGTCCTCAATCATGGCGGTGATGTGCATGATTGTTGCACGGTCCAGCCGGTATAGGGTGTGGATCTGTCCTGGGGTGAGGTTCCAGGGTGAGGCCCTGATGCGTGGTATTGGTGGCTGGCGGCGGGGTCGGGCTGGCTGGGCAATGGGGTTTGCCATAGCTGCAGGGTTGGCTGGTTGCCGCCTGCGCCTCCTCCGCCTACTCCTCTGCGCCATTGCTGCCACCATGTGCAGTACTGCCTGTTGGTTGAGTAGGCCCAGTCCCAGTGCTACTAGCCCTGCTGCCTGCATGGTTCTGTGTTGTGTTGGGCTGGGTGTGGCCCTTTTGTAGGCTCCCAGTGGCCTGCTAGGTCCAGCTGGGCTGATTTGGTGCACCTGTGCCCTGATTCAGTTCAGCCGGCAGTGTATAACGCCATGTTCGCGGTGGCGGCGGTTCCGCCACCGTGATCACGGTATTTCCGCCATTTTTTTCCCGGTATTTCCGTGTCCGCGCTAGTTGTGATGCTCACGGTGTTTCGTGTTGCCGGTAACGGAGGGGTTCCGTGCAGGCGGAATTAAGGGGAACCCTATTTCCGCAATGGCGGTTTAGGGTGGTGCTATTACCGGGGCCGCGGGTCATGATTGCGCGGACATGCAAACGGTGCCGGTATGGTTTTACCGGCAGTGTTAATTCCGGACCGGAGTACTTGTAATGAGGCCCAATGTCTTCGTGTAGACGCCATTTGTATTCTAAGGGCAGTGGGAAATCTCTGCTGAGCACGTCTGCCAGAAGATTGAGTTCCCCTGGCATGTGTTGGGACAGCAGCAACATCTTGTGTTTGAGAGCCCACATCCAAATGTTTTAGGACAGCTTGGATAGCCTTGGAGAGTGTGTGCCCCCTTGTTTGTTTAGGTAGTACATGGCTGTAGTTCTGTCTGTCAGGATCAGAACTGTTTTCCCCTGTAGTTGTGCCTGAAAGGGCTTTAGTGCATTGAATACAGCTAATAGCTCTAGCAGATTTATATGGTCGGATGCTACTGGGAGGGGACCACAATCCATACGCTTCCTGCTCAAGTAGGTGAGCCCCCCCACCCCTTGAGAGATGTGTCTGTCGGGAGAGTGGCTTCCACTGCGGGGGTGGTGAAGGTCTTCTCCTTCAAGAGGTTTTCCATTGACCACCACTGCAGAGAGAGAATGAGGGCTGGCGAGACAACTACCAGATCTTCCCATTGTCCGCTGACCTGACACCACTGGCTGTTGAGCCACAGTTGCATGGGACGCATGCGCAACCGCGCGTGGGGAACTAAATAAATGCATGACGCCATCATACCTAGCAAGCGCATTGCCTTGCATACCGTCACTTCACGACTGGCTACATATTGAGGGATCTGAGAAAGCATGTTCTGAACCCTCTCATTGGAGGGGAAGGCGAGATCCTCCTTTTTCTGAATAAGAGCACCTAGGAATAGTTTGGCTTGACTGGGGTCTAAGATGGATTTCTTCTCATTGATGGAGAATCCCAGACTGAAGAGGAAGTCTATTGTCTTCTGTGTATTTCCTAGGTATGTCTCTTAAGAGTCCCCTGTTATGAGCCAGTCGTCGAGGTAAGGGTAGACAGGGACGGATAGTCTGCGCAGGTGTGCTGCTGCCACTGCCAGGACTTCCGTAAACACCCTTTGCACCGAAGCAATGCCGAAGGGGAGCACTTTGAACTGATAGTGCTTGTCCTCTATCATGAATCTTAGGTATTTTCTGTGTGCCGGCAACGTTGAAATATGAAAGTATGCATCTTTCATGTCCAATGTAGCCATGTAATCCTCCTGTTTCAACAGTGGAATTACTTCCTGCAGCGTTACCATACGAAACTTTTGAGGTTTGACAAACTTGTTCGCTGGGCGCAAGTCTAGTACAGGGCGCATGGTGAAGTCTTTTTTGGGTACAAGGAAGTACACTGAATAAATACCCTTGTTTACCGGAAGAATAGGGACGGCTTCTATGGCATCCTTTTCCAGAAGTGCTTTCACTTCTTGTTTTAGGATTTGCATATGTTCTGGCGTCAGGCGTCTTGTCTTGGTCGGGCGAACTCCACGCAGTTCCCGTGGGTGACCATCTTTAGAACCCACTGGTCTAATGTAGAGGACCTGGATCCATAGGTCATTTCTGACCAGAGGCTGTGGCACCCCTGAAGTTGGGGCCTCTGCCTTTCCCGCGTTGCTGACCCCTAGGTAGATAGTTGGCAGGGTGCTGGATGCTTGACCCGAGTTTCAGTTGTTTCCCGTGTTGTACATGTTTTGGGCAGAACGGGATTGGCCTTGAAAGGACCGGCGGGAACCGCTTCCCCTCTGGGGGGAGGGTTTTTGAGTAATTTGCTGCAGGGGCCTAAGAGTCTCATGCTCTTTCTTGGCAGTCTCCAGAGTCTCGTCGACTGCTTTACCAAAGATTTGAATCTTCGATAGGTTTGTTAATAAGAGCAGCTTGGATCTCTGGCTTGAAGCCCGAGATTCGGAGCCAAGCGTGCCGTTTAAGTAGTGTGCCCTGAGCCAGGGATCTTCCTGACGTCTCTGCAGTATCCAGAGTGTTCTTTAAAACATTCTGGATGACCTGCCTGCCCTCGGACACGATGGGGAGTAATTTGGTTCTTGCAGGTTCGGGTACCTCCTCGAGACCTTCTTGTATAAGGTTCCATTGTGCATCGGCGTAACTGGCAAGCAACGTGGTGTTGTTTGCTATGCGCATGGTAAAGGCAGTTGCCGTGGTAATATGTTTACCCAAGGCATATAATATTTTTGACTCCTTATCGGGAGGTGCCTCTCCCATAGCAAGGGGTACTCCCGCCCGTTTCCGGGTGGTGGTAACCACTAGGGAATCGGTGTGGCGTGGCTTTTGATATATTGAGGGTCAGTAGGCGATGGCCGAAATAATTTCTCCACCCTTGGATTCACTGCCCTGGTCTGGGTTGGTGTGACAAGAGAAGGAGCCAATCTCCTTTTAATTAGGAGGAATGGCTTGACTGCAGGGTTCTTTTTCTTTAAGAATGTCCTCCACAAAATCTTGTTCAGGTATGGCTTCTTGGATGGCGATCTGAAAGTAATCGGCTGCTTTCCTTAAGATGGCATTAAAGGCCATTTTATCATCTATTGGTGAAGCCTGGCGGGCCGGGGTGGAAGGAGGGGAGTCCACACACAGGACATCTGTGTCCTCATTGTGAGTAGAGAGTGCCCATGGCTCCGTCACAGTTTGATGAGTGTCCTCCCAGTTGTCTGTGGCATCCGCCTGGTCAGCTGCAGTGTAGTCCTATGAAGGTGGAATCTTATCATTCATCATAGATGTCTTGATGTGTGTCCATTTGAATTTCATCTTCATGGTGGAGAGAAGTGAAAAGGTCCTGAGAAGATTCAAAATTTCCAGGAAACCTTAAGGTTGACACAGAAAGACGATTCTCCTGAGGCTTCTTGGGTGTAGAGTATTCTGAAAGCGATACAATCCTTTCCAAGCGGTCCATGCACCCTTCAAATGTTTCCCTTGTCTGTTTGTACGAACCAGAAGGTGCAAAAGGTGGAAAATCTTCATGTCCTGCCTTTGGAGCCAACATTTATTACCAATAGTGCTAGACAAAGGCTCCTGCCTGTCTTCATAGTCTTTGCGGGCATCAGGGTGCTGTGGCGTGTCTTTAGACGTGCCCCCGGCACGCTCCTTGCGTTTCGTCGAATCCTTATGCATCAGCCCCACTGCCGAAGTAATCCTTGCGATGCTTTTCGGCGATGTCAGGCGAGTCAGGGTGTGCCATGACTAGGAGGCCTAGCGGTAGATTTTTCGCCTACCGGTTGACTAGGAGGCCTAGCGGTAGATTTTTGTCCTACCGGGGCCTTAGGGGCTCTCGGATCGTCAGTTGAGCGCGCTTCGCCGGCCAAATGTGATTTTGAGGTAGCACCCTTAATTTCTGAATGCCCAGTCGCAAGCTGTTGCTGCGTATGCGGGGAAGGCTGTTGATCTTCAAGATCAGAGGATTCCATCGAAATCTTCGGCGGTTCTGTTGGTGCTTTCACCCGTTTCAACGAAACCGTCGAAACCTGGGGAAGGGGTTGTGTGTTTAGTGTGCGTTTTTTGTATGCCCCTGTCGCCAAGTGTTGTCCCCGTAGCGTAAGTTCCGTCGGGCCTGGATGGTTCGGGGACGAGTGTGGCGGACCTAGAAGTGTCCGTTCTAAAATCGATAGCATCCGATATGGATGCTTGGTCATCACCAGTGCCCCGTCACTTTCGGCGGGGTGGCGGAAGAAGATCCAGCCCGGGACATGCCGTAGGCTGCCCACCGCCTTAAGTGTTTTAGGTCGAAGGAGTCTACAAGCGGCGCAGCACGCTTCATTGTGGTCAAGGGGCAGACAATTATTGCACTCATCTTGCTCATCCTTCCACGGGTATCTGACCCTGCAAGAGGGGAAAAACCTAAATGGTGTTCTTTCCATAGCGAAAGATAATAACAATGATGACCAGACCTAGAGAGTAAAGAGGGGGAAAGAGGAGAGACATAGCAAAAGAAATGACCACCCAACCCCATTCTCCCTACTGTGTAGGCCGGCCAGAGGGCCCGGCCACGTGGATGACTCAACCGCCGGATCTTAGGCGTCAAGGTCCACTGCCGTCAAAAGTTCCTGCAGTCTTCGTCATAGTAGTTGAAGCACCGAAGTGACTTTAGGGGAAATAACCGACAAAGTCGGTAATCAAGGATAAACAATGTCTCTTATGAAGAGCTCCACAATGGGGCGACCAGTTATCTGGGTGGAAAAAAACAATCTGAGGGACCTCAGCACGTGAGGGATTTTGGGTACACTACATGTCACAATAGGGATAGTGTTACAGACACGCCTATGCCGACGTCCCCTTTCGATCCCCGAAAGACAAGACGCAATACTCCGCAGTTACCACTGGATGTCGGACCATATGCACAGCATGTGATTCTAAGCAAATTAACAAGCATCAGAAACAATAATACAGCAGGGATCATAAAGTATTATACAAAAGAAGGTACATTACAACAATTTACATAGCTGCAGAGTTGAAGTGATAGGTAATCAGTGGATGTCCTCAAGGATATGTTCTTGGTAGCTAGCCAGCTTTTGGTATTTTTCCTAAAGCTGTGGAAGGACTGGTCTGATCGCAGAGAAGAAGGGAGGGCATTCCAATGCTGGGCAGCCAAAACAGGAAATCTGTTACCACCTGCTTTTTTCATTTTAAATCTGGGGACTTCAAGGCAGAAAGTGTTAGCAGTCCTTGTGGGAGGTGTTGATTCTTTGACAATTTTATCCCTTAGGTATTGCGGGGCAGCATTGTTCAGACATTTATCGCTAAGGGAAACGGTTTTGAACTGAATTCTATCTTTGAGAGCCAGTTGTTCTTACGCCTAGCCTACGAGATGTGTTGTCTCCTAGGAATACTTACGGCAGTTCTAAGTGCATTATTTTGAAGTATTTGAAGTTTGTTAGTAATGTATTTGCTAGCACCTAGGTAGAAGGCATTACAATAATCAATTTGTGAGAGAATTAAGGATCTCGCTAAGGTGATGCAACTCTCAGTGGATAAAGGTTTACAAGCCTGTATCAACTTCCAGATGTAAGCTGTTGCAGAGGCCATAGCATTAACTTGTTTGCCAAGATTAAGAGCTGAGTCAAGATAAAAACCTAAGGTTTTTACCTCCTTTGCCACTTTGATGTCAATACCGTCAATATTGAAGGATGTGCATTTGTTACTGAGTTTGTTTAGGTTAGCCGGAGCTCCTAAGATCAGGAGCTCCATCTTGTCATTCATGCACAAGCCATGGGATGCCATCCACGCCTGAATGATTAGATAGATTTTGTTTACTAGGGCCAGGTCTGTATCGTAGTCACCAGTGACGGGTGTAATTTGTGTAGGTGACACCCAGCTGGTCAAGGTCGTCAAAGAGTGGCTTAGTGAAGATATTGTACATTGTGGGTGATTCACAAGAACCTTGAGGTACTCTGCATGCAATTGGTGATGGGTCTGCTGAGGCCGAGGGAGAGAAGACGCTCGTAGACCTGTTATTAAAAAAAGATTGAATCCATGCTGAGGCTTCTTGGGAGAAGTGAGCAGCAGTGGACAGGTGTTTACAGAGCACTTTATGATCCACCAAATCAAAAGTGGCTGATAAGTCTAATAGGAGTAAGAGAGCAAGTTTTCTATTGTCTTAAGTTCGTCGATTTGAATCTTGAGATCTATCAAATTCGTTTTTGTGCCATGTTGTGGTATAAAACCAGATTGCTGCAGCACTAAAAGGTTGTTAGTCTCCAAGTACGCTTGGATCTGGAGGTAAGCTGCTTTGTCTATTATCTTAAGTAAAAACAGGACTGTTGTAATAGGCCTGTAGTTCATTGGGATGGTTGGGTCCAAGGATGTTTTTTTAAGAGTGGTAATACCCATGCATCCTTAAGGTTGGTAGGGACACTGCAAGTTAGAAATTAAGAATTGATTAGTTTGGTGATGAAGGGAGCCAGGTCTGGCAGCTTCTTTGATTATCTGGGCTGGTCAAATATCTCCCTGGCATCTTGACGGCTTGAGCGAGGCAATGTTTTCCACCTCTTGGGTAGCGACTTGGGAGAATTTAAAACGCTGAGGGGGTTTAGAAGAGTGGTCTTGGTATCTGTGATAGGAGCCTTATTTAGTAAGGTTCAGCCTTTTATCGGATATTTTGTTTTGGGGGAGGGCAATTTTGTTGGACAGTGCATTTTGGATATTAGTGCACCATACTTTGTCCTTTGTGCACGTGTCCTCAGGGGGATGGTGGCTTCCATTTCTCTTAGGATAACAAAGAGTTCCTTAGTGCTAGAACTAGCTTTATTGATCCTATCATTATAAGTCTCACATTTGGTTAGCAGTATTTCAGCTTTATATGTGGTTGAAATTTCCAGCAGTTTATTTGTATTCTCCTCAGAGGGGAGATTTTTCCACAGAACTTCCAATTTCCTTTTTTCTGCCCGTAGGGCTTTTAGTTGGGGTGTAAACCAGGAGTTCAGGTGGGCTCTGGGTTTATCTCTACGATTTTGAGCAGTGCAATGGTGTCTAGAGCTTGTGTGATAGAATTATATAGATGTACGAGCATGGCTGGGTCAGAGGTATCCGGTATGGGGTTTAAAATAGGGAGCAGATGTGGCAGTAGCTTGTCTACTGTGATGTTCCGTTTATTCCTAGTGAGGAGTGGAGAAGCTATTGGGTGGGTCTTGATGGCCAGTCTACTTGCTGGTATAGTGAAGGACACTAAGTAATGGTCTGTCCAGGTCTGAGATGCAACAGAGGTAATTGCTGTCTCACAATTAAAATCTGCTCCCCAATCTAAGGTTCTACCTTTATCATGGGTAGGCTGGTTAACTCTTTGAGTAAGGCCTAGTTCGGTGAGGGTACTCGACAATGCCAATGCGTGTTGATCATTGAGATCTTTGAGTCAAGCTCAAAAAGTCTCCTAGCATTAATATTTGCGAGGTAGGTTTAGTATTTGCCGAGTATCATAGTGTTGTCTTCCTCGAAGAAGCCGATAGGACCAGGAGGTCGATAGATCAGGTGAGCAGTTAGTGTATGTGAATTGGTAATAGTTTAACCGTGAGTAGTTCACAAGACTTGACGTGAGGTGAAGTGGATACTCTGAGACCTAGGCTAGACTTAGCAATGAAAGCAATGACAACGCCTCTAGAGGTTTCTCTATCTGCTCTCAGGATAGTGTAGTTGTCAGGTGTAGCAAATAAAAGAGAGTGACCCGCTGCTGCGTGAAGCCACATCTCAGTTATTGCTACAAAGTCCAATTCTTCAGAATTAATTCGGTCAGCTGTGTCTATAGCATGGGCTACCATTGATCTGGCATTTATTAAGGCGCCTTTGATAAGGAGGGTAGTTGTGTTAGAAGGGTTGGGACAGAGCTTTCTCCGACTGACTATTTTTATTTGTGTAGTTAGTTTTGGAAGCAAAGCTATTGAGTGCCCAGGAGGACCGAGTTTAGCTGAGGATTTGTTCTGTAGAGAGTAGGATCTAGAGAGTCTAGAGCCAAGTCTGCAATTTCTAACTCCAGTGGAACAAGGTTTGTTAGGTACTGGTTTGGTGGCATAGAGTTGAATCCATTGACTTGGAGTTTGGGTACAGTCAGAGCCTATGAGGTTGACTGAGTCTGTATTATGGTGCTTAATTCCCAAATTTAACTCAGGTAGAAATTTAGTGGGTCTGATGACTGATGGTTGGGGGGCTAACATTTCGTAGGCTTAATCCACAGTGGTGGTGAGGTAGGAGTAGTCATGGTTGTAAGCTGATACTATGTCTGAAGGGAATCTAAAGCTATGGCATATCGATTGGCATCTAGTGAGGTGAACAACAAATTTACAATAAGACAAATGAGGGCATACGTAGTTTAGGTGGCCCAGGAGGATAGCTCAGCGGCAGCGTGCGCGTCTTGGAAGCAAGACGACACGAAGCAACAACAGGTTCGATCCCCGGGTCCGCGCTTAGAAACCTCTGGGTGTTTAAGCACGTTATAAATACGTAACTAAGACAAAAAAACACAATTATGCAACTAACAGCGCCTTGATGCCTGCGGGCTGTGTGAGCGCTTTATAAATGTAAAATAAAAAAATAAATAGGTGTGTAGGCCAGCTGGCTATGGGAGAGAGGCAGTCGGTGTCCAGGTAAGTGGATACTGTACCATGGGCACTAAGGTCCTAGTATGACTGGGTCTCTAGTGGTCAGACTTACTGAGAATGGGTGCAAGGTAGTGGCTAAGGATCGGAGCATACCCTAAGGCTAGATGTTATAGTTTAACAAAAACTAGGATGGTGCTAGGGTAGCTCCACTTTAGGTGAGTCTAGGGGAGTCTAGGGGAGTCGGCAGTACAGTAATCTGCATCTGATATGAGAATTAAAGAATCGGCGCAAGCCCAGGGGCTTCGGGTGGTGTAAATCAAGCAAAGGAGTGTGGTACTAGTGGTGCAGCCTGAATTATTTAGCTCCTACCATACAGTTTAGATTATCTGCAGTATGTAGCAGGCTTAGTCGCATACTAAGAAGTACTAATAGGCAATATTGGCAGTGCGCCTTATGTGGCTATATATATATATATATATATATATATATATATATATATATATATATATATATATATATATATATATATATATATATGATATATTACTCACCGTAATCGTATTTCTGATGCTTGTATCTGCTTAGATTCACATGCTGTGCATAGGCCGACATCTAGTGCAAGCTGCGGAGTATTACAGTTTGTTTTTCGAAACTCGAAAATGGGCGTCGACACAGGGCGTGCCAGTAATACTATCCCTAGTGTGACGTCCACTGTACCCAAGATCCCTCACGCGTCTAGGATCCTCAGATTGTATTTTTTCTGACATGAGGTAGCATGAGGAGTAGCGTGAGTACAGATAATCCAAGCAGATAGACAGAAAGGTAAGACTACAACCAATCATGCGCCTTCTCTCGGAGGGGAGGAAGGGTGGGTCGCATGTGAATATAAGCAGATACAAGCATCAGAAATACGATTACGGTGAGTAATGTATCCCTTCTGAGGCTTGTGGAATCTGCTTAGATCACATGCTGTGCATAGATTAGCGAGCAGTACCAGAAGAAGGAGGTGGGATGTGAGAAGGGTCATGAGCAAATAAGTGTCTTAGAACCGCTTGTCCCACTTGTGTATCTGCCTTGGAATGGGTGTTAATGCAGTAATGCTGAGTAAAAGTGTGAATAGAGCTCCAAGTAGCTGCTTTGCAAATGGTGTCAAGGGGTACATTTGCAATGAAAGCCAGAGTGGCCCCAATGCCTCTAGTAGAGTGGGCCCTTGGCGTAAAAGGCAGAGTCTTTTCAGAGAGTGAGTAACACAGCTGGATACAGTTAATAATCCACTTCGAGATGGCACCTTTAGAGACGCGATCCCACTCTCTGCCTGTAGCTACGGAGACAAACAGTTGATCTGTTTTCCTTAGCGGTCTGGTTTTATTTACATAGTAGTGGACCGCCCTACGCACATCTAGGGTGTGTAGTTTTACCTCAGCCGAGCTTTGCGGGTTCTGGAAGAAAGCCGGAAGCTCGATGGACTGGTTTACATGGAATTTTGATATAAATTTAGGCGAGAACCTAGGGTGTGTGCGTAAAACCAGTTTGTCTTTATGGATAGTAAAGAAGGGATCCTGCACTGACAGAGCCTGAATTTCACTGACCCTTCTTATAGAAGTAATAGCTACTAAGAAGGCCGTTTTATAAGTCAGGTGTTTGAGACTGCTTTTATGCATGGGTTCGAAAGGGGGGCCCATGAGCTTGGCTAGCACCACATTAAGGTCCCACCCTGGTGGTGGGTTTGAAATAGGAGGGTGAAGTCTCTTTACTCCTTCCATGAAGGCTTTAACTACTGGTACTTTCCACCACGAAACCTTGCTATGGGAAGTGGTGTAAGCCGAGAGTGCTGCCAGGTGTACTTTCAGTGAGTTAAAAACCAATCCTGCATCTAGCAGGTGGAGCATGTATGTAACAATAGTGGAAGGAGTGCAATCAACTGGGTTGATTTGTCTACTCTGGCACCAGATAACGAACCTCTTCCACTTGTCAAAGTAACAGTGCCTTGTGTTTGGTTTCCTAGATTCCTTGAGGATGTCCATACACCTCTGTGGTAAATTGAGGTGTCCAAACTCTATGACCTCAGGAGCCATGCTGCCAGGTTCATTGAGTTGGGTTGCTGGTGCACTGTTTGACCTTGGTGCTGGGACAGTAGGTTGTACCAGGCAGGAAGTTTGATGGGCTTGCACACCGCCATCCTGCGTAGGTGTGGGAACCACGGTTGTCTTGCCCACATGGGAGCAACTAGGACGAGCGTCATCGACTCCCTGTTCATCTTGTTCACCGCTTTCCTGATGAGAGGAGTTGGTGGAAAAGCGTACGCAAACATCCCTGACCAGTTCATCCACAGGGCGTTCCCCTGGGAGTCTGGTTGGGGGAACCTGGATGCAAATCCTGGGCATGGTCTGTTTTCGCTTGTGGCGAATAAGTCTATAGTGTGGAAACCCCACTGAGAGAAGAGATCTTCTACGACCTCTCTGTGAAGAACCCATTCGTGTTCCTCTGGGAGGGAGTCTCTGCTCAGAGCATCCGCTAGGGAATTGAGCTCCCCTGGAACATGTTGTGATGACAGGAAGATGTTCCGTCTGAGTGCCCATATCCAGATTTTCTGGGCAAGCTTGGACAGATTTGGCGAGCGAGTCCCTCCTTGCTTGTTTAGGTAGAACATGGCTGTAGTGCTGTCCGTCCGGATTTGCACTGACAGGTTTAGTAGGTGGGGCTCGAACGCTTGAAGCGCTCTGAATACTGCCAGAAGCTCTAGCAGGTTGATGTGGTTCTTGGCCACTGAGTGAGACCAGAGACCCTGAGCTGTGTGGTGGAGATGGTGAGCTCCCCACCCCGTCAGACATGCATCTGTAGTGACTACTGCCTGTACTTCGGGATCGTAAAAGGGTTTACCCTGTGCGAGATTTTCTCTTGTCCACCAGTAAAGGCTTTGTACCAGTGTTGGCGAAACGACCACTAGATCGTCCCACTGACCACTTGCCTGAGACCACTGTTTCGCCAACCATTCCTGCATGGGACGCATGCGCAGGCGCGCGTGGGGGAACAGGTAAATGCATGACGCCATCATGCCCAGTAAACGCATTGCTTTGCGTACCGTTATTTGTTGACCGGACTGATAATGCGGAATTTGCAGTAGTATATTCCGAATTCTTTCTTCTGAAGGAAAGGTCAACCCCTCCTGGGTATCCAGGATTGCTCCTAGGAATTGTTTTGAGGTGCTTGGCACCAGGCTTGACTTCTTCTCGTTGATTGAGAAGCCTAACTCGTCGAGGAGGTCGATAGTCCTTTGAATGTTTGTCCTGCAAATTCCTGGGGTTTCCCCCGTTATGAGCCAGTCGTCCAGATAAGGGTACACTGGGATTGCCTCCCTGCGTAGGTGTGCAGCCGCCACCGCCAGTACCTTGGTGAATACCCTTGGTGCTGAAGCTATCCCGAAGGGCAGTACCTTGAATTGGTAGTGCCGACTGTCCACCTTGAAGCGCAAGTACTTTCTGTGCGCTGGGAACATGGAAATATGAAAATAAGCATCTTTTATATCCAAGGTTGCCACGTAATCCCCCTTTTTTAGGAAGGGGATTACCTCTTGTAGCGTGGTCATACGAAATTTTTGGGGCTTGACATACTTGTTGGCAGGCCGTAAATCCAATACTGGGCGCATTGTCAAGTCTTTCTTTGGCACAAGGAAGTAAGTTGAATAAATACCCTTGTTTACCTGGTGTCCCGGGACGAGTTCTATCGCGTCCTTTTGTAGAAGAATGGCGATCTCCTCGAGGAGAATCTTCTGATGTTCTAAGGAGTGTACTCTTTGTCGTGGAGGATGGTTCCGGGGACGCTGCAGTAGCTCTATACAATATCCCGTGGATACTGTTGACAACACCCATCTGTCTGATGTGATCCCTTCCCAAGCCTGGGTGAAGTTTGAAATGCGTCCCCCTACTGGGGTTGCGTGAGAAGGGACCCTGAACTGAGCGTCACTGCTTTGGTGGAGGCGTGCCACCTCCCTTGCTGGGGCTGCCTCTGCCTTTACCACGACCTCTCCTATTACCTCTGCCGTAACCCTGGGTAGACTGTTGGTTGTTGTTCCACTGTGTACCCTGCCCCTGGGAATAGTTAGATCCTCTCTGGGAATGTTGGCCACGTGGGCGACGAAAATTACTATTCCCTCTCTGGTTAGGGGGTTTATTGGTTAACTGACCAAGGGATTTGAGTGTCTCGTATTCGTCCTTGGCATTTTTCAGTGCGTCTTCGACCGCCTTACCAAACAACAGATCGGCTTCCACCGGTTTGTCTAACAATGATGCCTGTGTTTCTGCCTTAAAACCAGACTGCCGTAACCACGCATGTCTCTTGATAACAGTACCTTCTGCTATCAATCTGCCTGCGTTGTCCGCAGCGTCGAAGGTTGCTTTCAAAATGCAACCAGACACGGCTCTACCCTCTGCGGAAATCCAAGCTAATTGGCCCTTTAACGGTTCAGGAGCAGAGGCTATGAGAGCCGCAACTTCTTCCCACTGATGGCAGTTGTAGCTGGCCAACAGGGTGGTGGAGTTAGCAATCCTTGCTTGATAGGCGGACGTTGAGTCTACCTTCCTGCCGAAACCGTATAGTTTTTTGCTCTCCTTGTCGGGAGGAGCTTCTGACGAAGACAAGGGTGTCCCAGCCCTCTTACGAGTGTTGGTGACAACTAGGGAGTCTGGCTTCAGATGTCCTCTTATAGAGAGAGGGTCAGACTGAGCTGCCCTGAAAAGTTTTTCAACCCTGGGATTGACTGCTCTGGTGAGGTTTGGGTTCACCAGGGACGGATCTATTCTCCGCTGAATGGATTTAAGGATAGGGATGGTCTGGGCAACCGGCCTCCTTTCTCCCACTAACTCTTCTGCGAAGTCCCTTTCCTCCTGTACACCGTGGGTGTCAATGTGGAAATGTTCTGCTGCTCGAGCGAGAACCTCATTTAGGAGGGGTTGGTTATCGACCAGGGAGTCGGTAACCGGGGCTTCATTCTCTACCGGGGAATCTACTGTGTATGTTTCCGGGTCATCCTCTTCTTCCTCCTGGTCCTCATCATCCCCATAGTAGGCCGTCCCAGTTTGCTCTTCTATCAACCCAAAATGTTGGTCTTCACAAAAGGAAGCCTCTCCTTGATACCGTGAGTATGGTCTTGCGTAAGGTTGTACCTCGAAGGGTTCGGACCTCATTGGAGTTTCAAACCGGGCCTTCTTACTCGGGGGGGATAGGATCAGTAGAGCCTGAGGGTGTGGCCCCTTGTGGATCATACGAGAGGAAATGTTTTGGATTTTTATCATAAAAATCAGCCAAAGAAGACATTCTTGACATGACCCTATCTATGTCTTCACTGGACCATTTTTTGGAACTGGGAATGACTCTCAGCAAGTCTATGGGATTTATCTTGAGTAGCTTTGCTGGTTGTGGACCTATCAGCAGACCTGGGCTTGTCTGTCTGTTTGGGGGGGTGGAGTGTTTCACAGGTGTGGAAGAATGTACAGGTAGTTTCTTCTGCTGTTTTCCCCCCTCCCCGTGCGTAGAAAAAATGTTTTCCCTGTCCCTTAGTGACTCCGGAGTTTTTCGACGCCTCGTGTCGAGGATCGGGAGAGATGTCCCTGTCCTTCGAGCGTGGGGCTTCGCTGGCTTTAATTGCGGGCTCCGACTCCTGGAGCGTGGCCTGGGGGTGGAAGTCGTCTTCGTCTTCCGACGATTGAACTTCTGTTAGCCTAGGGAGCGAGGCACTCTTGGCAAGAGTGGATGATTGCCTGGAGTCATGCGGCGATCTTAATCGAGAGCGCCCAGAGGACACCGAATCGGACCGTTCTGTCTGTGCCTCTTTCCGAGAACTCGACGCCGTCGAGTCTCGGTTGGACTTAGTGTGTTTAGTGTGTGTAGTATGTGAAGCGCTTGTGTCGCCGGGGGTCTTCCCCATAGCCGCCCTGCCGGACGACCTTCCGAGGTCAGGGACCTGCGCTCGGCTGTCTTTCGACACCGTAATGCCCTCGCCGTCCGAAAGTACGGCGTCGCTGCCATCGCTGAAGGCGCCCTCCGCTGCCATGGCCGCCTGCCTGGCGTGGTGGGCCCAACGCTTCGTCGAACGGTCCTTAAGTGTCTTAGGTTTAAACCTACTACACGCTCTGCAGTTCGCTTCGGGGTGGTCCCTCGGCAAACAGAGATTGCACGTGGCGTGCCTGTCGACCCAAGGGTATTTGCGATTGCACTTGGGGCAGAATTGAAAAAGGGTACCCTCCATACGCACCTTGAGGCAGCGGGCTGTTAAGTGTAGGAAATGTATAAGGTGTACCTATATACCAAGAGTGTAGAGTATGTACCACCCCCCACTCTCCCTACTTGCAGGGCCGAGGCCAGCGGCCTACCAGGCCCAGGCCGAGGCCAGCGGCCTTCCGAGGCCCAAATCCGTCGTGCAGCAGCCGACGGTTGATTTCTTCTCCAGCCGGCGTCGAGTGTCGAAGTTCGACGTTGGGGTGGAGAAGGATGTCAATAGATTATTATTTTAAATTCTAGCAAAAGTATGGCTAAGGCCAGGGGACTCCGCAAAATGCTTCCGACCAGTATGGCGGAAAAAAACAATCTGAGGATCCTAGACGCGTGAGGGATCTTGGGTACAGTGGACGTCACACTAGGGATAGTATTACTGGCATGCCCTGTGTCGACGCCCATTTTCGAGTTTCGAAAAACAAACTAATACTCTGCAGCTTCCACTAGATGTCGGCCTATGCACAGCATGTGATCTAAGCAGATTCCACAAGCCTCAGAAATATATATATATATATACACACTTTTTGGGCAGCACAATACGGTAGGCAGCACAATAGTCATGAGCTGGCTAAGAAGTACTAACATGCAAAAATTGGTGGTGCGCCTTATGTGGCTTTGACTATGCAATACATGTTGTGCAACAAAATATGGTAGGCAACACAACAGAGATGGGCTAGCTAAGAAGTACTAACAGGCAATATTGGTGATGCGCCTTATGTAGCTTTGATTATGCAATATATTTGGCCAGCAAAATACTGTAACACAGTTAGTCATAGGATAAACGTACTAGAGACCATACTAGTAGGGCGCCCAATGTGGCTACGTTTAAGCAGTGTAGTTTGATCATCACAGTGTGTTTGGTAACGAAGTTGGACACAGATGGGGTTAGCAATTGGCTGCGATATTAGACACAAATGGGGTTAACATGCGCAAATGAACAGCACTGGCGGAGCATCCTGAATCACTTGGCAAATACAGTGTACCATAGAGTGGACTAGTCAAGATGGCAATTGTGAACTGCGGCACACTGCAGATTTAGCAGACATATATAGCTGGATCCGATAGCCACACCGTGTACGTCAAGAGTATCCCTGCAGATCTCGCTCTCTCTCAGGTGGCCAGGTCACGGCCATCACCTTCGGATCCAGAATCCCAGGAAGGACCAGTGTGGGAGGATCACCTGGGTGAGGGGTCTTTGGGACACCGGATGGCGAGACACAGTATCCCTCCCTCTGCAAAACCTTTATCCCATCCTACCAGGTAGGAATACATGGGAAGCTTGCGCACCCCCCCCCCTTTGCCTTCTCCAACACTTTCACACGGACAGCCAGCTCTGGGAGAAAACAGATTCACACCCGAGCAGTGTACACGACATGTCACAACTATGGTCAGACAAGGTCAAGGAATTATTGACAATTGCTCACACCTGCAAAGCACCCAAAGGTACAGCAGTTTCGATTCGGCAGCTGAACGATGGGAACAAGACGACAAAGCATGAAGAGTTCGTAAAAAGGGAAGCATCCTTGATCTTTTTGGCAAGACGCTTTTACTTTCAAGAAACCTTCAAGGCAGAAAGCGTAAGGCCAGGAACCAGACTGAAGAATCCTGCATTGTGTGTTAGAAATACAGAGGGCCCTCCCCAGTAACTGACCAAGGCGGGGAGGAGCAGCAGATGATGTGGTATCGCCCTTGGCTCCAAGAACCGAAGAGACCGATGCTTGACCGTTCTGTGCTTAAGTCAAGGTTGCAAGCGGCAACATTGTATAACGAGCGTGGGAATTAACATTGTTAAATGCGTGTGATCAAAGACGTGTGTAAAGCTAAACTGCTGATTAATGTTTGAACTTGAGAAGAAAAGATATGTTGACGGAGTGGTCCGGCACCGTGAATGTGCTCAATCGAATATCTCTTTAAGGTATCCTGACAAGAGAAACAAAAGTAGAATATTGATGTGAAATACAATTGTGTAAAGTGGATCGAAGTGGTCCTGTGACGGTTTAAGCAAAACCCATCAAACATTCGAAAGTCTTAGATTCAGATATCAAGAGTATCTGAGCCCGAACGAGGGTAGCCATGGTCTGAGCCTGAACTAGGGAGACCAGTTGTGAACATTGTGAAAAAAGGGTCTGAGCTCGAACGAGGGGGATCCGTGATCCGAGCCGGAAGGAGGGAGATCAGTCATGAACTTGTGAATGTGTAAAACCTGGCAAAGGAAAGGAAAGTTTGTATTTTGTTGTTACCTCAGGCCGTCTGCCATAAGAGACTGTCATTGGGAGAGAGACTTTGAAAGTCCCTGATGCCTATGATTTGAACTGTTACCTTGTGATCAAGAAGACAGTGTATGCGAAGCTCGGACGTGCCGCCTTTCCTCATGCTGAAAACGTGGAGAAGAGAAGCCAACTAGCTCAACTATCCTGACATATCATTTTGTGAACTGTTTTCTTTTGCATACACCTTTTTCCCCACACACATTTGTTATAGCGTAAGGATTGGCAATAGGTTTTGTTAGTATGGGCCATTTTGATCTGACAAGACACTTTTAGGGCTGTGTTATTTATTTGATGGCTGAGCTTGCCTATTAGGTTTTAGATAGGATTCAACCAACCCATTTGTAGTTCAATAAACACCCTTGACCTGTGATCACTTGCGTAATCTAACTGGTTGATACCATGCCTTCCTTACACCACTCACCTTTGGTATGGATAAGACAATGAAACGACTCCAACCCTCGAGTCATACGATGGTTCTTAGACCTGCACCCCTACTGTTTCACTGTTCAACACCGAAAAGGTAAGGAACAGGGGAACATCAATTTCCTTTCCCGGTTTACCCGTGAAACAGATGCGGCTACATCGCATAGGGGAAGGGTATGTGAGAAACCAAAGGGTGTATCACCTACTAGTCCCCGGGAATCACTCTCTCAGGTGGCCAGGGCATAGCCATCGCCTTTGGATCCAGACCCATGACCCTTCCTATTCTATAGGATCCTGCAACGTTACAACCCCACTCCCTTTTCTACACAAACACTGTGCCGAGGAAGAGGGTGATTGAGTGTAAAGTCTCATTGGACATTTCCTGCTAATCGAGTCAGGCAAAGTCAAGCACATGACTTTAATTACATACATCTAATAGCTCTCCCCACACGGATAAAAGGCAGAACATAGAGACGCACTCTGAGCAAGTTGGAACACGAGAAGGAGAAAATCTTCCGGGGCAACGGCAAACCTACTGGAGCAGAACGACCGAGATACGAGAGCAAAGGGTAGAGAAACCCAGGAGATCCCTGCAAGAGTTTGTTGCCTCAGAAGAGCTGTGAAAGATATGTAGAAAAGTCCAAATCCCAGACAAGAAGACTGCATTGTGTTTCAATGGCGCCTGCGACCCTCCCGGGTGAATGGCAGAGTTGGGGAGTTGAAGCCAAGCCTGTGGTATTAACATTGACTCGTGAATTAAAAAGGAAAAGACAAGAAAGGATGGCACACATCCAGTGAGTTGGCGAGCAACATGAAAGGCTGGTGTGTGTTAAGGAAAGATTGAAAGTGCAACAGTATATCTCACAATTGAAGGCTGCACATGTGTGGATGAGACGCAAAGGAAGGCAGACCTGTGGGGAACTTTTAATTACCGATAACTGTGAAGTCAGTGATACAGAGTAGCGGAGTGGTCCGGCAAAAGGAAGTAGCACACTCGAAAGTCTCTGCGAAAGGTGAAAAGTTTTGTTATAAAGCGACAAAGTGAATGAACGTTAAAATGCGTAATGGCCAAGAGTAACCCGGACAAAAAGGGAAGTGAAGAGGTGAATGTTGAACTTTTGTGCTTGTGATAATGATCTACCCAGACCAACAGACACTGGGCTAATAACACAAGAGTTGGAGTTGCCTTCAGCCACTCGATTTATTAGCACTATGGGAGTCCTCCACTGAAGTCCTGTTAAAAACAAACATGAGCAAAGCCAACAGTTTTGGTTTGTGTATGAATATGTGTATAAATATTGTGTACAAATATTAGGCATTTGCGAGGCACTGCGATTAGATACCCACTGGCCCCATTTTACACCTGGCCAGTTAATATCACTACGACTGTGCCTGGCAAGTGCTTTTCCCATGCTTACACAAAAGCCAAGACTGTTGGCATTGCCTATGCTTGTTTTAAACATATTGCCATGTGGTCCAAAAATGTTCAAAGGTATTTAATTGGGCCATGGAAAGCCCTGGTTGTGATGCAAAAGTCTATGTTGAGCAACAGGCAAAAATGAAGACCCCTACATTTAATAAAATGTTGTAACATTGGGCTCACAGAATATCGCCCCCAGAAAGATGTCAAACGTGTTGCACTGTAGTGATGAGTGAGCCATGCTGCCCCACATTTTACATATCACTGTTCACTGGTACAGAAAGTATGTGTGGCAGGTATGGGACAAACAGTGATCTAATTATTCATTTGTTAAAGAGATATGAAGTTTGCAAGAACATTTCAAAATTACAAATTTCCACAATAACGCGTGTGTGTGTTGGGGTGAAGAAACGTCAAGAAAGTACCTTTATACTTTGTGTGTTATAAATCAGTATGCGTGCAGCAATGGTAGCCAGTGGGTTCATGAGCCTGCTGCTGAGGTATATGTTTAAACAGCTGGCTACGGGCTGCAATCCCCTCAAGTTCCATTCTTCCAAGTTCAGGTTGGAGTGAAGTCACTTCCTGTGATGTCATATGCAAATTAACAGGCCCACAATTTCTAGGGCCGGGCTTGTATGTAAAAACTTCTCATAATCTATGTCTGACAAGTACTTGGATCACGACCATTGTGCATACTAAGGAAACTGGAAGGACTAAGTCTTTGCAACAGAAAAAGCTTTAAGTGGTTGAATAATGTAGCCACGCTTATCTGTTTGATCATGTGGCTAGGGCTATCCAGAATCTGTTTTTGCCATCCAGCTTGTCTGCTGAAGGTCTTAAGCTAAAAATGTAGCTTACTATAGTGTCAGAGACGGAGGCAGACCATCCATGATCAGGATTGTATACAGATTTAATTTTTTTTAAAAATGCATGGTTATTTTTTTTCCAAGCTCATGGGTAAGTAAAGTTGAATTTTGCTAGAGCTCCGGAGCATGGCGATTTCAGAATTGTCTGATGTAGGGATGCACATTTAAGAAAGTGAGACGAGGACTGATTCCTGTACAATGTCTTACTGGACTATGTTTGATTTGCACGCTGTTTTTTTCTCTATCATTTATGGGGACTCCTAAACGGTGCAGAAAAAAACAGCATGTAGTTTTAACTCCCCAGAAGGGGAAGCAATAAAGGGGAAAGGGTGTGGGACATACACAGTCACAATGATTGCTAGACACCTGCTTACATTTCTCAAAATTAAGAGCATTGAGTTACTGGATAAATTGCAGGATATCAATTAGTTTACCTGATGAATGGCCCCCAGCATTTCTGCTCTACTGGCCACTCTGGCTGTCTGCTGACTCAAGAACTTCAAACTTTTCTCCAACTTATTTATGATGTCCTGCGACTGGTTATCTGCCTCGCAAATCGGGACTAAAGTCTAAAAAATAAACAAAGTGTACAAAAAGCATGCTTGGAAGATAAAACCACTTATTGCATCAGAAGAACAAGTTACTTTCTTACCTGGCAACGTTCTTTCGATGGGATGGTCCGACGACGTATTCCATATCTATGACATGTAATCACCACATCTGTGCTGCTTCGGAAACTTTTTTCGGCGCCTGCGTCCTGCGTCGATGACGTCGATGCGCCGTCGTCGAGGACCTCCTCCGACGTCATCCGATGTGATAAGTAGGACGCACGACGCCCGTAGCCTCAGTTGTAGTTTTTTCCCCCAGAACGTGTGATATTAGTCAACTGCCAGTCAGACACAAAGTCTTGCGGAACGTAAGCTGCAATCGCAAAAGAAATTCTGTAGCGGGGAAGGCAGGGCGGGAGCGATATGGAATACGTCGTCGGACCATCCCATCGAAAGTACGTTACCAGGTAAGAAAGTAACTTGTTCTTCGAGGGGATTGGGTCCTCCGACGTATTCCATATCTATGACAGACTCCCAAAGCAGTATCAGAGCAAGGAGGAGGGAAAGAATTTAGAATCAAAATTTAGAATAGCCAATCAAATAGCAGAGCAAAGGACCGCCTTGCCAAAGGCCAGATCCTGTCCTCGGATGGAATCGAGGGAATAGTGACGTACAAATGTATGTACTGAAGCCCATGTGGCTGCATCACAGATGTTGCGAATAGGAACACCGCTCTGCAGGGCAGTAGATGCAGCCATACCCCTGGTAGAATGGGCCCGCAAGCCAGCCGGTGGGTCCTTACCCGCCAAGCGGTAACACTCCGAGATGGCCAAAATAATCCAGCGAGACAAAGTCTGTTTCGTCACAGCTTGCCCCAAACGCCTTCCAGCGTAACCAATAAAGAGTTGACCGTCCACTCTGACCCGGGACATGCGTGAAACATAAAAGTTTAAAGCTCTCCTAGGATCAAGCCTATGGAGCCTCTCCTCTTCCTTACCAGGATGCGGAGGAGGATAGAATGCCGGAAGAACAACCTTCTGGGCCAAATGAAATTCCGTCACTACCTTCGGAAGAAAAGAAGGACGAACTCTAAGGACAACCCTGTCCTTGTGAAATACAATGAAGGGTGGCTGAACTGAAAGTGCCTGTAACTCACTCACTCTGCGAGCGGAAGTAACCGCAACTAAAAACACAGTTTTCAGAGTTAACAGCCTCAAAGGGCAAGAATGTAGAGGCTCAAATGGAGCACCCATAAGAAACTTAAGAACAAGGTTTAAATCCCAACCGGGCACCAGGAAAGGTGACGGAGGGAACACATTAGTGAGCCCTTTCAGGAACTGTGAAATCAAAGGGATTTTAAAGTAAGAACACTCTTCAGACGAGCGCTTAAAGATGGACAGCGCCGCCAGGTAACCTTTAATGGTACCCACTTGCAAGCCCCTGTGGGCCAAAGAAAGTAAAAAGGACAGAACCATGGGGATGTCACATGCAAAAGGATCCACATTCTGAACTCTACACCAGTCGCAGAACTTACGCCAACGGCAACGGTACAGAGACTTTGTTGCTGGCCTTCGGGCCGAAAGCAACACCTCCATCACGTCTTCAGGGAGGTCCCAATCCTTATACCTCAACCTTTCAGAAGCCAAGCGTGAAGGTTGAGGGATCTGACCTCTGGATGGAGAACCTGACCCCCCCCCCCTCCCGTGAGAGCAGATCGTCTCGGTAGGGAAGACGACGTGGAGGGCAGATGGACAAGTCGAGAAGGTCCGGGTACCACGTCCTCCGAGTCCACGCCGGAGCAATGAGGATCATCCGGGAACCGAACTTCCGTAACCTCCGCAGCACTTGAGGGATGACGGGGACTGGAGGGAACGCGTACAGCAGCGGGAATGACCACTCCACCACGAACGCGTCTCCTAAGGCTCCTTTTGGAGGAAATTCCCGCGAGCAAAACCTTTCGCACTTCCGGTTGACACTGGAGGCGAAGAGATCCACTTGCGAGGTCCCCCAAAGGGCGAAGATCTCCAGGAGAATCTCCTGAGCCAACTCCCACTTGTGAGAGATCGCGCTCTGCCTGCTCAGAGCGTCCGCCGTCACGTTTTCGTCTCCGGCCAGATGAACTGCCGAGATCGAAACTTCCTGCTGGATGGCCCAGAACTCTAGCTGCATCGCCTCCCTGCACAGAGGAAGTGACCCTGCCACCCCCCCCTTTTTGTTGAGGTAGTGCATGGCCACTGTGTTGTCCGTCAGGATCAGGACACACTTTCCTCGCACAGTCGGCAGAAAAGCCTTCAGGGCTAGCCTGACGGCCCTCAGCTCCAACAGATTGATATGGAGTCTGGACTCCGACGGAGACCAACGACCGCTGACTGTCAGCCCGTTGGCATGAGCTCCCCATCCCGTGAGGGATGCATCCGTCACGATCGTCACCTCCGGCCAGGGAAGCCAAAACGGAGCCCCCTTCATCAAGATGCCTTCGACGGCCCACCACAGAAGGTCCCGGGCGACCGAGGGCGGCACCTGAACCGGGTCCGACATCCTGCCAGAGGACTGCGACCATTGCGTCTTGAGTGCCCACTGCAAAGATCTCATCCGCAGGCGAGCCTCTGGCACCAGAAGAATGCAGGATGCCATGAGGCCGAGCAACCTCAAGAACTCGAACGCTGGGAGCGTCTGGGCATGCTGAAACTTGTGCACCATCTGCTGAATGTGAAGAGCCCTCACCTGGGGAGGAAAACACTGCCCCAGGGAAGTGTCGAGCACTGCTCCGATGTACTGGAGCCGCTGTGTTGGCGTCAAATGGGACTTCTTTAAATTGAGGGAGAAGCCCAGCCTGTGAAGGGAGTGGCAGGTGACGGACAGATGATCCAGGACTTGCTCGGGAGAGCTCCCCCTGATCAATCAATCGTCCAGGTAGGGGGTAGACGTGAATCCCCCCTTGCCTGAGATGCGCTGCCACCACCACCATGAGCTTGGTGAAAACCCTCGGGCGGAGGTCAATCCGAACGGCAGGACCCGAAACTGAAAGTGCGAGTCGCCAACTGCGAACCTCAGGTACTTCTTGTGCTTGGGATGGATCGGCACATGGAAGTAAGCATCCTTGAGGTCGAGTGACACCAACCAGTCCTGAAGCTGAAGGGCCTGGAGGACTTGAGAGAGAGTAACCATCTTGAACTTGTCCTTCCTGAGGAGTTTGTTCAAACCGCGCAAGTCCATGATGGGTCTCAACCCCCCGTCTTTCTTCGAAATCAAAAAATAAGGGGAATACCATCCCTTGTTCCTCTCCGCTACAGGCACCAGTTCTATAGCGCCTTTCTCCAGCAGGGCTTGAATTTCCTGCGTAAGGAGCGGATCCGGACTCTGCAAAGAGGGGTTCCCCGGTGGATTGTCGCGAGGCCTGTGCCGAAAGGGAAGACAGTAGCCGTGGGTTATGATCTCCAGAACCCACACATCTGAAGTAATGGCTTGCCACTCTACAAGATGCTGCGCCAGCCTTCCCCCAACCGGCGAACCATGGGACATGGCCTCATGACTGAGTGGGAGCGGCTGCGGAGTTACCTGAGGGCAAAGAGGCAACTGCCCGAGCGGCCTTGGCACCACGGGTACCCTGTCGTCCACATCAGGAGCAAACCCCGACTTCCGCAACCACGCAAACCTGCGTATCACGGTGCTCGCCGCCATGGACCTACTGACTCATTCAGCTAAGTCCAAACCCGACTGAACGGACTCACACATGGCATCCTTACCATCCTGGACCATAGCAAGGACACCATCCTGTTCGTCCCCTTCGGGAATATGTTCAGCCACTAACGCAACACAGTTCCACAGAGTGTGTGTGAAACGAGACAAGGCACAAATGGAGTTGGCCGCCTGAAGCGCCATACCACCAGAAGAAAACACTTTCTTCGCCCAGCCATCAAAACGTTTGTCGTCCCTATCAGGAGGTATGGTAGGGTACGACGCCTGCTTTGCCGGGGCTGTGGCCGCCTGCACCACCAAACTCTCCTGAGTGGGGTGCCTGGTCAAGTAGCAGGGGTCGCTACTGGCTGGACGGTATTTTTGCGACAAGGATCTGCCCACCGCCGGGAGACTCTCCGGAGCAGTCCAAGCCGCCGCCGCCACCCTTCTCTGTAAAGCCATATGGAACGGCAGTACCGGGTCAGTTGGGGGACCAACATCAAGGATGTCCGTTAGATCATCCTGCACATACTCCCCTGGGGGAGCAGACCATCCCAAGTACTCAGAAACCCTAGCCATAAGGCGCCGGTACGAGGAATCGGCATGTGAGCCAGGCTCAGGCCTACAAAACTCCACCTCCGGAGAGGTGTCCAGTCCACTGGCATCATGCAGTGACTGCCTCAAATCGTCAAACTGACTATGGCCCGAGACAATTTCATCTGGAACCTGACTAGGAACCAGGCCATCAGAATCCTCATCCGCCTCTGAAATATATTCCACGTGGCGAAAAGAAGGCACCCGAGAGTGCTTGCTCTTAACCAGAGCCTTCCTAGGGGATCCCCCGTGCCACGGGGTACCCCCGACACGAAAGGCGTCGATGGAGTCGAACGAATCGGCGCCAAGAGAACAGGCATCGGCGCCGAGAGGATCGGCGTCGACGTCGAGGAAATCGGCGTTGACGTCAGATGCAGCGCCGCCAGCATCGGCGGCGTCGACACAGCTCTCGAAGCCGGAGCCCCGAGCATGTCGGCGCCGCCAGCATCGGCGGCGTCGACACAGCTCTCGAAGCCGGAGCCCCGAGCGTGTCCTTCGACGACCTGAGCGTCGACGGCTTCGACGACTTCCTCGGAGCCAGAGCCTCGAGAAAGCCTGTCGACGGCTTCGACGCCTCAGACGTCGATGTCTTCCTCGAAGACCTCACAGGTGCACACGGTCTCGAACGCGCCGAGGACCGGGACCTGGAACGGGTATGTCGAGAACGAGTCTCCTTGTCCGAACGGGACCTCTCCCGTGACTCGTGCCGACCACTCTTGCGAGCGGTGTCTTTCGACCTCTCACGACCGACCCCACTCGGGGGCGCGGACAGCTTAGTACCCTGCGACTCAAGAATCACCAGCATTTTCTTCCCGAAGGAAGCCCATTCCTCCGGCGTCGCACGGCTGGTGGGGTAAGCGACGTGCCGGGCAGAGTCCTCCAGAGAGGACCTGGAAGACGACCGGTGTCGGCGCTTCCGAGAATGCCTCGAAGAGGCTGAGGAGTGGCGAGACCGACTCCTAGAAGGAGACCGACGAGACTTCCGACGACGCGGATAGTCACCCCTCGAATCATCCGTCGAAAGCCCCGCAGACCTCGACTTCCGGGGCTTGGACACCCGACCTATCGACAACTTCTTCTTACGTTCGCGTAAGGCTTTGGACGTGAGCGACTGGCAGTCGATACAGTCATCCGTGTCGTGGGCCTCCCCGAGGCACCAGAGGCAGGCATCGTGCGAGTCCGTCACCGACATCTTGGACCCACACTCCCCGCACTTCTTGAAGCCCGGACGCGGGGTCGAAGACGAAGTAGAAGACATCTTCACACGAAGGATTTTCACAAAAACGAACAGGTTCGAAGAACCGAGAAATACAGAACTCCAATGAGTCGAGGCGTTAACCGAGATTCACGAAGCAACACGTTCGCGGAAAAAACGGAACTGAGGCTACGGGCGTTGTGCGTCCTACTTATCACATCGGATGACGTCGGAGGAGGTCCTCGACGACGGCGCATCGACGCAGGACGCAGAAAAAAGTTTACGAAGCAGCACAGCTGTGGTGATTACATGTCATAGATATGGAATACGTCGGAGGACCCAATCCCCTCGAAATACACTTCTATGCAATGTATACACCTATTTGAATAGCCCTTAAAGCTTTCTTAAACAGATTTCACTAGTTGTACGACACTTAATGCATACGTCTATTCAAAATAGGTTTTCTTTAGATGTTCAGAAATTGCTAGCTTTCTTCTTCTAGTTGCTACCGAGCCAATGGCAACAGAAGCATTAAGCATCAAGCCCAGAATGGACCAAGGTAAAGAGCAAAAGGGACTGAAACCACTCCCCACACTCCCCCCAACCCTCCACAAGCCATCCCGAGGAACATTAACAACAATAAAATCAAGAGCGTGAAGCAGTAGTACCGTGGTCCAGGGCAACAATCTTACCACTTACAATTTGGGGATTCGAAAACCTCAGTTGCGTTTATGTTGCATCAACTAGAAGCTCACATAAATAATGCAATAATCACCCTTGTGCATGAACACTCCACTGTCTTCTTAGATTTTTAAGATTAAAGAAACAACTGGCTAAGACTTACTCGGCTCATTCTCAGTGATAAAAACATGTGTTGATAATTTGTCAACACTAATCACAGTAAATAAAAGGTGTTTACCTCCAGCAACGTCAAGCAGTTTGTTATTTCCCTTTTCAAGTTCTCCTCAGCCAAGTCTCGAGACCTTTCCTCCAGCCGCAGCCTTTTTTCCATAGTAAACAAATCACATTTGAAGCCCAGTGATAATCGAAGAAACTCAGCCTGATCAAGGGATGGAAAAATTAACCAACTGTCAATGGCCTACATGTTTGTTCATGGGCAACTTGTACAACATATTAAAGCACCTACATTTGATCAGGGATGCATTAACGGGCTTAGTATTCGGAGTAAACCAACAACACAGCAGAGTGGTTGTACCAGCAAATATTTCATTTTCCATAGTGGTGGTATTTAAAAGAATGATCGCTGCTATACATTTTGCTTCAACTTTACAGTTTCTGGTTTTATAATTTCTACAGCTCTGTGGGGCATGTTTTAAAGTTACAATGACCCATAGAAAGGTATTCGGAATGATGAAAGTTCTCACTGCCATAACAAATTCCATTCGCGTCCTTGGAGCCCATTGAATCTTGTTGAGCGACAACACTATGTGGAGTAAACACAACATAACATTTGAATAACTAGGTATTAACAAAAATTGTTTATTCAAGCCCTAAAATATTTGTTGATATGAAGCAGGGGATTCTAAACAGGCCAGGCAAACTAGCAGTGGAGAAGTGAACCTTGGCCACATTAATGTTTTCGAAACATTCACAGATTCAACATTTGTCAAACATGTCAAACATGTCTTGGGCTTGTGTATGGTATGGTAATGTTTATTTATATAGCACGTATACACAGGCAAGTGTTTCAAAGCGCTCAAGGAGTGAAGGAACACGGGGAAAAACAACAGTCGGCTAAGAGCCCTTGAATTTTTGAGCCGATAACGGTCTGCACAGGCAGACTAAGTGAATATTAAATATTTTACAGTTTAGATACAGCAAATAGGCCTGCTGGCGATTCTGCGTTTTCTTCAAGTGCACATTAAGGGGTGAAGACAAGGGAGAACAGACCGAACGATCTTCAGGCAGGGATGTATACAGATCGTGCAAGTGCAGGAGGGAAAGGGAGGGCCAGGGGCCAAGTGCGCCCAGTCAGTAGAGACTACTGAAATGCAGAGAGAGAAGCTCTCAATGTTTATTACAAGTGCAGTGGGGTGTAGGGCCTTGCGGCAAGTGCAGAAGGACTGGCAGGGATGCCTGGGACCTATGAGATTCTGATGTACACCAGGCGGCCAGTCAATAAGCTGTGTGGAAGGAGGGAGAGAAGGAAGAGCAGAGAGCTAGGTTAGCACGGGAGGGTGAGAGAGAGGGAAGTTTTGAGGAGTTTCCAGAACTTGAGAATTACAAGCTCAAGTCGGAGGGTGGCAGGGAGGCTGTTCAAGAGGAAGGTACCTGCTGATGAAAGGGATCTCCCTCCAAATCTCTGCTTGGAGAACCGGCACACTCGCAGAAGGTTGGAGGTAGAAGAGCGGAGGGCACGAGAGAGACGGTATTTAGAAGATAAGTGGGTCCTAGGCCCCAGAAAGCCCGGTGGACAATGCAGAGCAGATCTTGAATTTGATCCTTGCAGCCACTGGGAGCCAGTGAAGGGATTTCAGCACTAGAGAGATGCGGTCCCTGGGCTTGAGGCCAAGGATAAGTCTTGCAGTTCTGTTCTGGATGAGTTGCAGAGGGCGCAGGGCAGGAAGAAGAGAAAAGGTAGGTCTTGAGGAAAGGAGAAAGCACATGGGAGAGGGCTAATTTTGTTGCAGGGACATAGAAGTGAGATACTTGAGTTACATTTTGTAGAGATCTAGTCTACTGTGGCAGCAACATATGTGGGCTAATATTCTAAATTATCAACAGTAAACGATGGGAGCGCTGCAGGTGTGCATACAAGTCACCACAAAGCAGTTCAAGTAAAAAAAAAAAAATGAAAGCAGGGCATAATACAGTGGCACCTTTGCTACTGCAAACATAACGAAAAAGACATACAAGAATATATCTTTTCTTCTGCAACATCCTCATCTAACAAATGTGGTGGCGTGCCAGTGCTGGCATGCTAACAATACACAACTGGAGTCTCCTGCATGTCCATAGCCGCGCTGCCCTGAACCTGCTATAGTGAAGTGTGGCACACCCATAAAAAAGTACAAAAACAAAGTTACCCTGGTCCCCTCCCTCCCTGTCCCTGCGCATGGCAGGGAGACAATTAGAGCAAACACCCTGTTGGACACATCAACTGAAGGAACGGCAGCCCTCCAAAACCGCCCTCACAAGGGTCTCTTCTCAAGCCCTGCCACCACCTTTCACTGCCAGGCATTAAATGCGTAAATTAAATTAAGTCCACAAGAGAATAATCTTACAACCCAAAATACACCCATCTCTGGCCCCTCTCATTTTCTTACTCACCGAAGCGGATCAACCCCACTGTTTGCCCCCATGCCTCCTGTGCCTGCTCATCACGTGAGCTCGCCGAGCCAGATGTGACTGGCGCAAAAGAGAAGGTTGCACAGCTGGCCCAGTCGGCCTCATGCATGCACTGGGAGCAGCATTATCAGGCCATATTCACCAGATTACAGCCTGCAGCATCTGCCAGAGGTGAGGACAAAGCTTTGCAATTCCTCTCTGAGACATGCAGCTGGTCTAATTTTATTTTTGAATTCCATTTTACTTTTCAGCAGACTGCAGCTGCCAAGGTTTTTAGTGTGGGATATTCATTCAGTAGGTGTGTATATTTCTTCAAAAAAAGGCTCTGTAGCACAGAATTTAGACACTCCAGGATTCAAATAAAGGGGACAGTTTATGAGGAGCTGAAGCAAAAGGAACTCAAGTGGATACTTTATTGTAAAAAGGTTGCCTTCCTACTGCTCGGATACAAACATTCTGTGTCATCCTATGTGTAGCATTTAAAGGTTAATACTTAGGTGATTCTGTAAATTCCCTCTAAAAGGGTCTTAAATCACTCGCTGCATATGGTATGAAATTGACAGTTTATTTGTGCCTTTGATATTACAGTATTTTAATTGTTTGCATTATATCGTGTTTACTTCACAGAAGGATCAGGGAGTTTGCATTAGCCTCCACTCCAGATGGGAGGCACTGTCCCTTTTATTGCTGCATAACCCACAGGTCATGGTTCTTGTCCATCCAGGTGTAACATCCGCAGGGCAACTATAATTATCCAAATAACTGAAGATGCTCTGAGTGGTGTAGCCCATCTCCTTTACCGTTGTTACTAAAAAGTTGCTTTTATCATTTCTAAACTTGTGAGTGCAGCTGACATGCAGTCTCCCACAGGTTCCTGATCACACCTGGTACAAAATAGGAACCCATTTGAACAAAGCAGAGGCTCTTAAAGTAATTGGCATGGTGTTAACAAACATCATTTTAAATTCCTCACCAAACTGTATACTCTTAATCTGTGGGTTGCACTAAATCATATGGGCTCAAGTGTTTTACGTAGTAAATTTTCGAGAGCATCTACCATTCAGTGTGATCTTTTCAGCCTCAGCTTTGCTGGTGGATTAGGGCTGGGAGAGTAGATGGATCACAGCTGAGAATCAATTTGGTGATTAGTATTGCAATAGAGCCCAAGGTCAAGGAGATCCGCTCCTCAATGTCTTTCCACCCGTCTCACAGACCTGTCTATGATCAGAACAAGAGAGCACAGGTGGCCCCCTGGCAGTTAGACCATCCAGCACAGGTACGTCGAAGGAGGCAGATATTGCATAATTTTGCTGGACTTTAGTGGATTCTGCTTAGTATCCCTTGCTGAATGTAAACCAGTTGGATATTTGGCACGACTTTGCATGCGTCGACCAGGTAGGACTTCCAGTAATTAGTTGATATTGGTTCTCATAGCTGTCTCTCTAAAGCCTCCTTGACATGGTCAAAGGAATCTCAGGTTGGTTTGGAGCTACTACTGATTAATTCTAGTGACATACTTCAAATGCAGGCAAGTAGTAGTTCAACTTCAGTGCAAGCTGGCTCCCTTCAGAAGCCATAGGACTGGTTGTTACTGCTGTATATTGTCCTCCTTCTGATGAAGCAGACAAACTAAGTTTTTCATCTGATTATCATGCATCACATTGAAGAGATTAGCAATGCCATGCAGTGACCAGGTAGCCACTCCCCTGCCTGTCATTAACAATGCTGAAAGGCTTTTGTCCCAGTAATTGGCATGACATGTATGATACGATATATTTTATTTATATCGCGCTCATACACAGGTGTTTCAGAGCGCGACCATGAAATAGGAGGGTAACAAGGGAGAACAAAAACAACGATCGTACTAGGCACAGTGACATTAAGAACGCACAAGTGCATGGAAAAGGGAAAAGGGGGAAAGTGTGTGGAGGGGGGAGAAGTGGAAAGTGCGGAACAGAAGAGAGAACAGACAGAATAAATAATAAGTCGACTAAATTAATAAATACAGGCCGTGAAAATGTGGTAGTGCAGCCAGTTAGTGGAAAGAGCATGATTAGTCAGATAGGGTGCATATGATAAGTGCAGAAGAAGAAAGGGGGACTGTATGGGTACAGATACAGATCCCAGTGCAAGGGGTGGCCCGGAGGCAGTGCAGGAGGGAGGCAGGGTGAGCAGGTACCTGGGCCTGAAGGACAGAGGGTGGCCAGATACATGGTGCAGAGAGAGAACACAGATCAGCAGGGGAGAAGAGGGGCAAAGGCAGAAGCAAAGAGGAAGGTCTTGAGGTGCTTCCGGAATCAGAGATGGTTCTCCTCAAGTTTCAAGGTGGCCGGGCGGCTGTTCCAATGGGAGGACCCAGCCGAAGACAGAGATCTGCCCCCAGCTCGTTTCTTTTGAAAACAACTAATCCTGAGGGAGTTCGAAGTAGAGGAGCGAAGGGCTCGAGAGGGGAGGTATTTACAGAGGGATAGGTGAAGGTATTTTGGACCCAGGTCCCAGAAAGCCTTGTGGACAATGCAGAGGGTTTTAAATGTAATCCTTGCATCCACTGGGAGCCAATGAAGGGATTTCAGAGCTGGGGAGATACAATCCCTAGGCTTGAGGCAAAGGACAAGTCCCGCAGTCCTGTTCTGGATTAGTTGTGAAGAGCGGAGACTGGAGGCAGGTAGCTTTAGAAAGAGGCTGTTACAATAGGTCACAATCAATGTGACCCAATGATAATTACATGCTTCATCTGCGCATCAGGGTGTTGGAAGATCTTTTGAACTCCAATATACCACTCAATTAGCGTTTTCATGTGCTACTCTACACTCCCTGGAAAAACAGATCCGTTCATCCTGCCGGCAAGCCGTGTTTTTCTGGCTGCCCACATGAGTGAAAGTAGGCGGTCTTCCTTGGGAACTATTGTTCCCAGCAGCACCAGCTACGCTCATTACGAAACGTCAGACGCTTCAGCGATCAGCCGGTCTGCGCCGGACATCAGCGTTTGGCACGAATCTCTGCTCCACTTCCATCCATCTAAAAAAACACACCAGAAGGCGGTTAAAACATGGCCTTTCTCAAGGGTATCAGGTAATATTATCCCTATATATAAACGCCGTATATAATGTTGCCGGGAAAGGTTGTGGCAAATTATATGGGTGACCATATATATAGGGACTGGGGCAGCGGGGGTTGCAGGGGTGTCCCCTGCATGTTCCATGTAATAATGTCCCCACAAAAAACGCCTATTTTCAAACATTTATTTGCATGGCGATATTTTTGAGGGGACAATATTAAATGGAAACTTCTCAAGACCTACCTGCTCCTCACCCAGGTAAAATACTCTCCCAGATCTTTTTGGTCAAGAAATTCATAGAAACCAAATATGATCCTTCTCAGCCTATCCTTGCAACTAACTCTTCAGACATGTTAGCCGACATCCACCACATTTCTGTCACACCAGAGGCTTTACACACTGCATATTCCATCAAACGCAAAGAGACATCACTCGTCAATGCTGAACAACCCACAACTACACCACTTGAGTCTGCCCCCACCAATCCAGGCCACGCTCCAACGATAGACACCGCAATCAAATCCCTTCACATTAAGATAGGACTACTTAATACAAGATCCATGAACAATCATGCTCAAGATATACAGGATTACATTATTCATGACAAAATTGACATACTGTGTTTAACGGAAACATGGTTACAGGATCCTACAGGCCCCACCATTGATGTTGCCGTCCCAGAAGGATTCAATATCTATTTAAAAAACAGGGAGGTCGGTAATGGGGGAGGAGTGGCTATAATAGCCAAACAAGATCCAAACCTTTTTCCCTCATCCATACAATGTAATGGATGTGAAATTATTATGTTAAAAATGACACCCACAAACAGCAGCATCAATCTTTTAATCATTTACAGACCGCATTCATTGATATCAGACTTCAATGATGAGCTTGTTCACCTCCTGAACTCCCTAAAAGGACCCAACACAGGCACAATTCTGCTTGGGGACCTCAACAGGTGGAGAGGGAATCCCCTAGATAAAGACGCCTTATCCCTCGAGAAAGATCTAAACTCATTTTGGGTTCCAGATAATAAACACAGAGCCCACTTCTGATAAAGGGAACCAATTAGACTGGGCCATTACCAACAACGTGTACACCGCAATTCTAGGCACCGACCCTGCATTTGGTCCGGCCATCACAAAATTGAACGCTGAATGAGAATGTTAAGAAATTAAACAACTCCCCAAATGTTACGCAAAGTAGAAACCTTAAAAAGATGACACCAGCTATCCTCGCACCAAGTACATCATACATCATGAGCACCTAGAGCGAAGAAGACTCTTGCAAGAAATAACCCTGTTCAACAATCGCTTCACCAAAATTAACGACAAACATGCCCCCCTCAAGCAGAAGCTAGCACAACCAAATAAAAACCACCAAAATGCGTTTAATACAGAAACCTGTAGAGACTCAAAAAAGTAAAGAGTAAAGCAGAAAGGAAATGGCAAAAAGACCCCTTCTCTACTAACAAAGAAAATTGGAAAAAGTTAGATTGCGCCTATAAAGAAAAGCTGACCATAGCAAAACAAGATTACTACAACTAACAGATTGCCTCCAACTCCGCAGGTAAACTGTTCCAAATCTTAAAATCAGTTGAAAAGCCTGCAACCCTCTCCCCTCCATTCCAACCCTCTCAAAGAAACTGCGAGATTGTTCAGACAGCATTCTCCAATAAAATTTTGAAGGCCAGGGAAAACATCAAATCCTGTACCTTAGTTAACCCACCATCTCCCCAACCCAGCTCGGTAACAACATCAAAACACACCGAAACAGCAACATTTCACTTTTGCCCAAGCTCAGAGGATGAGATGATCAAAATCATATCAACTACCAAATGTACTTCCTGCTCGGAAAATATTCTGCCACCTAAATTGATTCTCGATAATGCCGAGTTGTTTGGCTCCTTCCTCTGTCGTATGGTCAACTCCTCATTTAGAGACCACAAAGTGCCCACTTCCATCAAAACTGTAACAGTGACACCACTAGTCAAAAAACCTGGTCTAGATCAATGTGATCCAGTTAACCTTCGCCCCATCACGAATTCCAATTTTTTGCTCAAGATCATGGATAAGTTTGCCACAAACCAACTCCAAAAATACATTGACCTAAACAATTTACTCCACATCCAACAATCTGGTTTCAGAGAAGCACATGGAACCGAGTCGGCATTACTGGATCTTCAAACTAGAATGCTAGAGATAATGGACAGGGGCAAATCTGGACTGCTGATTTTATTAGACCTTTTGGCAGCTTTTGATTTGCTGGACCATCAAAAGCTCAGAGAGGCCCTGGGAAAGGCAGGACATTGCTCCTGTGAAGCCATTGAGTGGATCTCCTCATTTCTTGGAAACAGGATCTCCAGGATTCAATGGGTGGACCACTCATCGGGAGCAAATCCAGTGGACTGTGGAGTGCCCCAGGGGGCTAGTTTTTTGCCCCTTTTATTCAACATCTATATGCAATGTTTTTGCACCCTCCATACCAACATGGGAATATTCTTTACTAACTTTGCAGATGACAAACAGCTGGTCATACAACTGAATGGCTGTTATACTACCGACAGTGACAAGCTCAACTTCATCTACAACTCCATTGAGGCATGGATGAAGACCAACTGGATGTGCCTCAATGGAGGGAAAACTGAGCCTATAGTCTTTGGTTCCCCCCAAACCAGAGCCAAACTCGACCTAATCTACAAAGCTTTCAAAATCAAAAATACAACGGTTAAGGTCTACGACAAAGTAAAGACCCTCAGCGAATATCTGCAGGCCTCCTTGGGAGCAGATGCTCACGTGGCACATCTCAAACAGACATGACGGTACCATCAAAAATTTCTGAGACAAATCAGACCACACTTAAGCAAGAAAAACAGCACCACCATTGCTAGAGCTATTATACTATCTAGGCTTGACTAGGGGAACTCGCTTATGATAGGGGCCAGCAACAAGTGCATCAAACAATGTCAAATTATTCAAAATAATGCTATCATTATATTTACTGGCAAATCTAACGGGGATCATATCATCAATGAGAGAAAAACGCTCCACTGGTTATGAATCGAAGATCAAATTACTTTAAAAGCAATGACCTTGGTCCATCATTGTATTCACGGAACGGCTCCCGAATATTTGGAAAAGCAAATCAGCCCTTAGGTGCCTGTCGGACCCTCAGATCAGAAAGCAAAGGACTCACTAAAACAGGATACGCAAGGAAAACTAATGGACTTGGATGGGCATTCCCTGCCAAAGCCACTGCAAGATGGAATAAACTCCCACTCCACCTTAGGCTTGAACCCAACTACCCAAGGTTTAAAAAAAACTTGGAAACTGTGCTTTTCATATAAATCAGCAAATATCCGCCTCCACTATGCACCGAGCACTGCTACCTATCCCATTATATTTCTATTGTCCTTGTCTTCGTGTTCAGCACCCCGATGCCTGCGGGTTGCGGCACTTTATTAAAATATTTTTAAAAAATATTATAATAGCCCAACATAGCGACAACCAGAGCTTGGGAGACAGTGAGCTTCTGGGGGAAGGATAGGAAAGGCAGAGGACTTCTAAGGAGGTGCAGTAAGAAGTTTGACTTTTCAGAGATGTCAGATGTGTGCGGAGAAGGAAAGTATGGCGTCAAAAATGACCCTGAGATTCTAAGCATCCCAGGTAGTGGTAGGAGGAGGGCCAAGCCAGGCCGGCCAGACAGTGAGGGGAAAGGATGGTGAAGCTGTACCAATAAGGAGGATCTGAGTCTTGTTGGCATTTAGAACAAAGATCATTAGCGGCACACCAATTCTGAATGGCGATTAGGCAATCAGAGATGAAGGAAGGAGAGGGAAGCCTGAAAATTAGTTGGGTGTCATCAGCATAGCACTGAAGTTTGAGCAGAAAATTGAAATGTAGTAGGCGAGAGCTGCCTGGTATTGGTTAAAAAGCCAGGGCGAGAGGGTAGACCCCTGGGGAACACCGCAGGTAGAGAGGGAGATGGAGGATAGGAAGGACGCAAGTTGTACCTGCGAGGGTCTATCAGCAAGCAAAGAGGTCAGCCATGTAACATTTTGTTGTGTATTCAGCTAGTTGCAGACATTTGAAGGTCCACCTGGTGTGTTTCATAAAATAAAGAACCAACGCCTTGAGGAGACCTTTATCTGCAGACAGGGCTTGAGATATTTAGATTCCCAAAATAAAGAGTTCAATAAAGGTGCACCTCACTGTTTCCGATGCCTAAGGCTGCAGGCATGGCGTCCTGACATTTAGTGTGAACTGGAGATCATTTTTTAGCCTGTGGAATTTGAATCATCCTAAGGATACTGTGAGTTTGATCCTCCTGATTGCCATGAGGAGGGGTTTTGGTTTCATATACCAGATGGATATTTTCATTGCAGTGTCAATTTTTACAAAAAGACTTGCGGCCTAATGCATGAGCGCCCTATTCTAATGAAAACCACCTCGCTCCCGTTCCTGAGCGTGAGGTAATCATCTCAACAGGGTGCTGATGCAGAAGCATCAGCACCCTATTGTTATTAAATGCACCCACGAGGTGCATTCAACAACAATAGGGCACCTGCCGCCCCTTCTCCCACTACGCCAGCTCGGGGGAGCCCTTGAAACACACCACCGAGCTGGCGTAGGCTGGCCCTGGGGACACCTCCATACATACTACTACCTCCCCACATCCCAAAGCCTCAAATTCCTCTTTTACCCATCGCTGACCCTGCAACCCCCTAGAAAATATGTCCAACTCTTTCCCGATCTCTCTTCAGATTGCTGGCCAGGATGTTCTTACCAAAACATGTAATGTAAATTAAAGTGGTCTCGTATTGCACTCTTCTCAGGGCCCGCAAAATTCACCTTCTTGCATAGGCAAGGACCACATGCATGTTCCTCACCCTTTTGGCGAGTATATGGATGTAGGAAACGTCAATTTGAAGTAAATAGCAAATACACTCTTCACTGTGCGTGGCTGGCCTCTGAGTGGCAGTATTGCACCAAATAGGACATTTATAAACTGTGATATGCACAATTTTATTTAGGCGAAAGGGCAATTTTGTGGGGTAAGTTGGTAATGTAACTAACTAGACATTTAGCGCTTGTGCCATTTTAAAGAACTAGTGAGGCCTGCTTTTGCCAGTAACATAACTGGCTGGACGGTATTTTATCCGCAACGACTTGCTCACTGCTGGGAGACTCTCCGGAGCAGTCCAAGCTGCCACCACCCTTCTCTGTAAGAAATGGCAGCACTGGGTCAGTGGGTGGACCTTGGTCAAGGATATGTGTCAGGTCATCCTGCAGAAAATCCACTGGTGGCGCAGACCACCCCAAGTACTCCGTCACCCTCAACGTGAGGCGCCTGTAAGAAGATTCAGCATGCGTACCAGGCTCAGGCCTTCCAAACTCGACCTCCGGGGAGGTATCAAGACCACTGGCGTCGTGCAAAAACTGACACAGGTCTTCCAACTGGCTATGCCCAGATAATAGGTCGTCAGGAACCTCATCAGGTACCAAACCTTCCTCAGACCCTTCATCCACCTCAGAGATATAATTCAGAGGCTGGAATAAATCCCTGGATGAGGGCACAGAAAAAGGTTCAAATACAGGCCTCTGACTTCTTCAGGGCCTTCCTCTGAGTCTCCACTGATGCACGGGGTACCTCCGGTACAGCCGCCACAAAAGGCGTCGAGTGTTGACAGAATCTACGACACAGGCCTCGAGGGCGGTGCCGTGAGCGTGTCCTTTGACGGCCTTGCCGCCGATGACCTCCTCGGAGGCGGAGCCTCGAGAGAGTCCCTCGACGGACATGGTGCCAATGGCGTTGACGTCTTCTTAGAAGACCTCACAGGCTCCAACGGTCTCGAGGGTGTCGAGGACCGGGACCTGGAGCGGGCATGGCTAGAGCGATCCACCTTGTCCGACCGGAATCTCGAAGGTTCCCGGTGATCGCGCAGACCGCCTGAACACCAAGGCGTGTGAACGGTGGCCCTAGCGCGTTCCTTGCTGGCTTCTCTCGAAGGCGCGGACGGAACCAAGCCCTGCGACTCGAAAATCACCATCATTTCCTTACAAAATGCGCCCCATTCCGCAGGAGAGGAATGCTTGGTAGGACAAGCTATCCGCCATCTGGCGGAGTCCTTGGATGAGGACGGGGAAGACGACCGGTGACCGCGCTTCTGCGAGTGCCTCGAGGCGGCAGAGGAATGGCAGTAACCACTCCTGGACCGAGACCCCAGGACTTACGCCGACGACGCGGAGAGTCGCCTCTTGAATCGTCTGTCGAAAGCCCAGCGGATTTCGACTTTCGGGTTTTGGAAACCCTACCTACAGAAAGCTTCTTCTTCCGATCCCGCAAGGCCTTTCGACGTTAACGACTGGCAATCGTCACAGTCATTGGTGGCGTGGTCCTCGCCGAGGAACCAGAGGCAGACGTCGTGCGGGTCCGTAAGTGACATCTTGGAAGTGCAGTCCCGACACTTCTTGAATCCCGACAGCGGGGTAGAAAAAGACGAAGACATGATATCTTCACAAACACCAAGTTCGAAGAACAGATAGAACAGAAGAACCGAGGTGCGCAGAGATCTCCGAAGCGAACACGTTCGTGGAAAAAACGGAACTGATACTACGGGCGTCGTGCATCCTACTTATAACATCTGGTGACGTCGGCTCGACAGAGGCCCTTGGGGACAGCGTATCGACGTCATCGACGCAGGACGCACACAGCGAACATTTTCCGAAGCAGCACAGCTGTGGTGATTATCTGTCAGATGTGGAATATGTCGGAGGAACCAATCCCCTCTAAGTTAGGGCTTAAGGCCAAGGATAAGTCTTGCAGTCCTATTCTGGATTAGTTGAAGAAGGCATAGGGGGTAAAGAGGCAGACTGTGGAAGAGGCTGTTGCAATAGTCCAGCCTGAAGAGAACCAGACCTATGGAGACATTGAGTTTCTGGGGGAAGGTGAGGAAAGGAAGAATGCCTCTGAGGAGGTGAAGCTGAAAGTGGGCCTTCTTGGCAAGGTCAGCGATATGAGGTGAGAATGAGAGAGATGGCGAAGATGGCACCCATGTTTTTTACATCACACGAGGGTCAGGGGAGGGGGCCCAAGCAGGGTGGCCAGAGTGTGGGAGGAAAGGAGGAGGCAGGAGTCCCAATGAGGAGGAGGATCTGAGTCTTCCTGTCATTAAGGCAGTGATCGTTAGCAACACACCATGCCTGAATAGCAGTCAAGAATGAGAGAGGATGAAGGGGAAAGTAGAGGAGGGAAGCTTAAACGATAGCTGTGTCTCATCAGCACAACACTGGAAATGAGGACAGAAGGTGGAGATCAAATGGGCAAGAGAGACAAGATAGATGTTGAAAAGCCACAGCAAGAGGATAGAACCCCTAGGGATGCTGCAAGTAGAGAGTGAGATGGAGGAGAGAAAAGGGCCCAGTTGAACCTGGAAGGGTCAATCAGAAAGGAAACAGGTCAACCAATCAAGTACCCAGTCTGTGATGCTGAGGGTATCACAGAGCCGATTTATAAGGGTGTCATGATTGACCGTGTCAAAGCCAGAGGACAGATCAAGGAGAATGAGGACAGAAGGAGAGTTGAAGTCGAGGTTTGAGAGCACATCTTCACGGGTGTTCAGGAAGGCAGTTTCAGTGCCTCTGGCTGCTCTGAAGCCAGCCTGGTGGTTGTGGAGACAGCCAGTAGATTTAGTGTGATGGATTAGTTGGGAGATGACCAACTCCTACAAGAGTTTGCCCAAGAAAGGGGTAGCGGAGAAAGGGAGGTAGTTAGCTGGGTAGGAAGGGTCAGCAGATGGCTTTTTAGGAGGGGTTGCACAAGGGAGTGCTTGACGGCTAGTGGGAAGGAGCCAGTGGCATAGTAATGGTTGCAGAACTCAGCCAAGGAGGGAGCAAGGGAGGTAATGTTGTCCTTGACAGTTCTAGAGAAGCAGGGAATCACCTGCTTGGAGGAGGCTTTCATAGGGCAGACTGTCTTGGTGACATCATCCGGTGCTATAGGTGAGGCGGAAGGGGAGAGGGGGCCAATGGAGTCTTGCAAGCAGAAGGAGGAGGGAGGGGGGGTAGAGGAGAGTGAGGACAGGATATCCTATGTTTTGGTTGTGAAGTGGGAGGCCAAAGCCGTGCAGAGGGTGTGGGAAGGAAGGGGTGAAGTGGAGACAACAGTAGAAATGGCAAGTTCCCTACGGATTTTGAAAAGTTCAGCCATATTGTTCGTGGCCCCAGAGATGCAGGCTTTGATATGTGCCCGCTTCTTGGAGCGGATGAAGAGTCTGTATTGCCTTTGGAGCAGGTGACAGACCAGTTTGTCAGAGGAAGTGCTAGAGGACAATCACTTCCGTTCCTAAACTCTGCACTTTCGCGTTTCAGCGAGGCTAGGTCGGAATCATACCAACTATTGCACTTTGTGGCAGGCTTCATGGGGATCCTCATGGCAGGGGCAAGGGTGTCAAGGGAGATAGAGAGGTGGAGGTTAGCAAGGGCTGAGCCAGTGTGCGGGTCAATAGTAGGGGTCAGGGGGAGAATGAAAAAGGTGGCATAAGTGTCGTCTGGGGAAGAAAAGGGTTGGCCATGACAGAAGTGAGAGTGAGCAGAGGACGAGGAAGAACAATGAGACGCTCGAGTTCTGCTGAGCTGGACAGTGCAGAAAGGAGGAGTCGGGCCAGACCTCACTGAGCTCCGGCAGGAAGCCAACAGTGGGAGAGAGACAGCCTGCTTTGCAGAAGACATCTCTGATGCAGGTGAGTATTAGTTCAAAACAACAAAGATGAATGAAACAATCAATTAGGATAATTCTGGCATGATCTGGGAAGTGCCAAATTGGGATAAAATAAATACAACTGGCGAACAGATTTGTACTTAGTTACCAAAGAGCAACTGTGTCCTCCCGTGAGAAAAGACATTCAAGAAAATTGATTATTCTGCAGCAGCGCTTATCAGCTTAACTTCCAAGGTTACAGATAAAACAAAGAAACCGCTGATACAATCAAACTGCGGGTGTGTCCTCAAACCTTTTTAATGCAACTAAACAAAATCCATTTTTTGCATCAGCCGACACGTGTTTCAAGCTCCGCTTTTCTTCTTCGGCTACCGATTCTGAACACGTTTACAAAGTAGTGAATACAAAGGAGCTTTGAGGCACACTGCAAGTGATAAGTATAGGGGGGCCATTGGCGTTCTCTGTAAAATCTCAGCTTGGATGGCCTCCTTCTTAGGAGATAGAACCATCAGTCGCTTGAGGGGAGAAATTGGCTGATGTGGAGAGGTGATGGCCTAGTATTTTATGGTCTACCAGGTGGAACACTGCAGATAGGTCAAGGAAGAGCAGCGGGGCGGGTTTGCCTTTGTCTCCGATTTCGTCGATCTGGATATTTAAGTCCGTGGCCAGATTGGAAGCCGGAGTGACGCATTCCTAGGATGTGATTGGCTTCTAAGTGTCATAGGATCTGTAAATATCTAGGATTTTTAAAAAGGAATTGCACTATGGTGATGGCAGTTCGTGGTGGGGGTGGCAGGGTCTAATGCAGGTTTCATGATAAGGTGAGCACGCAGGCTCCCTTGAGGCTGGTGGAAACAGTGCCAGTGGAGAAGGAGGCATTGATGAAGGCAGTAATAAGGGGTGCTAGTAGGTCTGCACAGTCTGACTAAGCTGGTAGGGCATACATCCTCTTTGCACCAGGAGGGTTTGAGTCCTTTGAGGATGGTTATGTTTTTCTTCCTGTGATTTATATGTATCCAATAAGCGTACAATTTGATGTTTCTCTCTGTGCGTTTTTGCTCCAATTTGCAGCATACCTTATGCATATAAATGTCTCATGTGCTGGAGTTTTCAAAAGAGTATAAAAGGTACATGTCTATGAAAGCCGGTCTGCTGGTCTATTTAGAGTGTGGCCTAGTAAATCTTTCACATGTTGTGCCGAGTCTGATCTGCTTATTTACTTGGCAATCCAATATAACTGATGTAAAAAAGTAGCGTCCATGACTCAGCAGTAGGTCTGGCATTTTCTTAGCCAACTATCCCATATAAAAGGGTATAAGAGTGTACTTATTCCCCATGCTTTAGCAAACATAAATAAAGGGGCCTACATATATTTTCTTACACATCCGTCTGCAAACCCAAATGTTTCTCACCCCATTTATAAAGATACAGAACAGTTTGGGTGCCAGGACACACCCCTGGTGGACTCCCATCTCAATCACCATTGTCTGTGCCATTCCTGCCCATCTCACAACTGTCACATTTCCCGAATAGAGGCTGTTGGAATGGATTTCTAAACTCTGCTCTGGTGGACAGATGTTTAGGAGATCACCCTTGTTAGATGCAGAGGAACTGGGGATACTTCAAGGAAGATACCCAGACCAATTTGTGGTAGCGTGGAGCGCAGTCAAGGCTAAATCTCAGGTGGCGTGAGGGTGATCAGGAGTCTCCAATAAGAACACACAGTGAAACATCAAGAATTACAATTAGACAGTAGAATACAAAAATACACTATTAAAGGCCCAATAACAACAAAAAATAATAATGGAAATGCACTAGTAAAACATCACACAAGTAACACTATATAATCTATATATACAGTCACTGGAATCAGTGCAAGAAAGTTAATAACGCCACCAATACCTGCAAGGGAAAAGGATGAATAACTTTTATAGCACCAACCATCTTCAGAGATGGCAACCCTAACTTTATAAGTCCAGTCCAATGCACACGTAAAAGTGCACAGTCGTGCGTAAAGTTCACAAAGTACTTCTTAGAGAGCAGGAAAAAGTTAGGGGAGGATTTCTGAAGGAGTGAAACTGATTCCAAGTGTCAGTTAAGGATCTGCTATGATGAACAACGCTATTCCCGCCTTTCGGAAGCGAATACTACCCTTGCTAACAGGAAGGCCAAAAAACTTTAAATGCGTAAATGCATTTGGATGAACAAAAGGCCACTGCTAGGTGACTTCACTACTCACCGCCCTTAGCTCTCCAAGGTGGTCATCAGAGGTGCAATTCCTGCCCTCGTTTTGGTTTCCAGATGCACAGGCTCTGCGGGTGCGAATACAGTTCTGGTATAGAACGGGGACTGCTTCTCTTGATCCAGATGAAAACAAAACAAAGAAAACACCAATGGAGCAGGTCTTGGAGCACTGAAAAAAACACAGGAGAACAGCTTTCAGCAACTGTCACTGCCGCACAGTGACGCAGGGATGCCTAACGATCATGGTTTGGCACAGCCTCCTATCTTGCGGCTCAAAGGTGCTGGGATGAGGAAATTCTGCAGAAGGGTGACCTGTTGGATAAGCTGGGATTCTCCACAGGCTCACTTGCAGGGTTACCAGGTGATGTTGAGAGCCATTAGTCGCACCACTTCAAGGGGTCAAAGCACCTTCACAGGTCTTCTGAGAACAGGCACAAAGCAGGGCTCGACCGGGACAACAGCAGGATTTGGGTGCCAGTCCTCTTCAAGTGTCACCAATGGCAAGATCTGCTCCATGCATGAACACCATCAGTGGTCTACTCAGGGACCACTGGGGACCTCATGCACACCAGAGGCCCTGGCACCAGTATCGTGGATTGGGACCCGACAGTCCCATCCAACTTCCTGGGTACCTACACAAGTCACCTGTAGGGGCCCACAAAAGAAGCGGCTTTTGCTGGAAACTGCATTGCAAAAAAAAGGAAATCCCGTTCCTGGAAGCAAAGGGAGAAGTCAAAGGAACAAAATGGCCAAAGGAACAAACAAAAGACCTTGTAGCACGTCAATGTTAGACACTAGCCATATTCAGGAGCCAGATGCGATAAACGCGGTAAGGTTTGGTCAAAAGTTATACAAATACAAGAAAAACCTACTGCTGCCATCAATCTGATTCAAGGCCTATTGTTCAATCACCAAAAATTCCTAAGAGGGTGTCTATGGCCATAAAAATACAACAGCCCCAATGCACGGTACACTAAGGACTTTGCGCAATGATAAAATGTTACCAACAAGTTGGAACAAAGTCAAAAGACTATGAGAAACAACGTTTCTCAGTACTGACAGCCTGAAGGATGTGTCAGATTCCCCATAACAATGAGCTTCTTAACACCCGTGAAGACCTGCTCTCAAATCTTGACACTAACTCACTCTGTCCTCATTCTTCGTGACCTCTCCTCTGCCTTTGACACGATAAACAACAACATCCTGATTGCACGTCTCTGACACACCCTGGGAATCACAGGTCAGACTCTGGCGTGGTTAACCTCCTTCCTTTCTGACCACCGATGCCAGGTGGAACTTGGGCCCTTTCATTATCACTCTTTCAACCTGATGCGTTCCACAGGGTTTTAACCTACCGCCCCGGGTTCTTCAATGTTTACATGGCTACTTTCATCTCTAACTTCCAGTGCTATGCGGATGACACGCAACTTCAGGCTACCCTCAGCCACCTCCTCTACCTCGCTCATATCTGAGGCATATCTGACTGTCCGCAATTCAGTCATGGTGTGCTGCAAAGGACCTCTGCCTCAACGCCAGTAAGACTGAGATCGTTCACATTGAGACTCCTGCTCCAGCTTTCCCACTCTCTCTCTGGCCGGCCTTGCTTGGCCCTGCGCCCGCACCCACCTGCGAGGCAAAAAACCTTGGGGTCATCTTAAACTCAATTCTGTCCTTCTCCACTCACATTTCGGACATCTCTAAAAAGTCTGACTTCCAGCAGCACCTCCTTAGAGGTACTGTTCCGTTTCTCACCTCCTCCTGGACTACTGCAACAGCCTCTTTCTCAACCTCCCTTCTCAACCTCTGCTTTGCACCCTCTGCAACCTATCCAGAACAGAACCGCAAGACTTATCCTTGGCCTCAAGCCCGGGGACTGCATCTCTCCGGGGATTAAATCCCTCCACTGGCTCCCTGTGGCTGCAAGTATCAGGTTCAAGACCATCTGTACTGTCCAAAATGCTTTCTGGGACATGGGACCTTACTATCTGCAACAATGCCTACCTAAATACTCTCCTTCCCGAGCCCTCCGCTCATCTACCTCCAACCTTCTGTGTGTGAGCCGGTTCTCCAAGCAGGGATTTGGAGGGAGATCTCTATCCTGAGCTGGTGCCTCCCTCTGGAATAGCTTCTCTGCCACCCTCCGTCTTGAGCCTGATATCCTGAGGTTCAGGAAACTCCTTAAGACATTCCTCTTCTTCTCCTCCTTCTCTTTCTCTCTCCCTCTACCCTGCTAAACTCGCTCTCCACTCTGTCCCCCTCTCCCTCCTTTTCCACACAGCTTGCTGAATGGCCTGCGGGTGTACTGCTGTCTCACAGATTCCTGGTAACTCCGCCAGTCCGCTCATGCTGCCTCCGGGCCTGCACTTGCCTCATTGCTACTGCGCTTGGTCAATGACCCATGATAGTGGCATCTCTCAGCACTTAGCCCAGTTTTCTGACTGAATGGGCGCACTTGGAACCCCCCCCCCCCAACAATTGTCTCCTCCCCTCTCCTGTTACCGTCAGTAGACTTGCAAGATCTGAACGTACCATGGCTTGAAGATAGTCTTTTTATCTTCCCTGTCTCCCCTTCTTACATGGTGGCACCTCAATGCACTTGGAAAAACTGCAGAATCGTCGGACTAATTTGCTGTCATCTACACTGTTAATCATTTTATATGCAGTTACTCTGTCTGTGCAGACTTGTATCGTTTAGAAATTCAAGGGCTCTGAATGATTGTTGTTTTTCCCCCCTTGTTCCCTCCCTCTTTGAACACTTTGAAACACTTGCCTTGTGTACAGGCGCTTTACAAAAACATTAACATATCATACCTAAAGCCCAGTGAAGTGCTGCTGAGGGCTGTGCTCTACTGTAAAAAGTCAGGTTAGGATACAGAAAAAAATGCAAAACGTTTGGGGGTTCATGGACTATGGAGGACAAGTTGCTTCATGAGAAATATTTTATAACAGGGGTTCTGGCTGACCTTTAACAATGCGATTGGAATGTTAAGACCAGAGAGAATGCCCCATAATTGACTCCTTGGTACTGTATCAAAAGCTGTGCGTAGGTCAACAAAAACAGCATAAATGCACATTGTACTCAGCACAACATACTTGTCTAATAACAGGCCAAGTTGCAGGCTTTGATCAATTGTACTTATTTCACTGCAGAACCCTGTCTGAAGGTGACTTAATACCGCATTTTCCACAGTCCAGGTTTCAAGATGTTTCAGAATTGCTCTAGTAAAAATTGTACTACTTGCATCTAATAAAGAGAAGGGCCGGTAATTACTAGGCAAATCTCCAGAACCTTTTTTTAAACACAGGCACGATTTCTGCTGGAGTCCAAGAAACAGGCACCACATTATGTTTCAGAGCCTTGTTAAATAGTTTTGTCATGTAAGGGATTCAGACTGTGGGCGCCAGGGCATAAAGATCGACAGGAACTTTGTAGTTGGCGCTTTACGCAACATTTGGCTTTTAAGGGCAAGACTAACTTCCTCGCTTGTCAATGTCAGGGGATATAAATTACATGCACTAACACTCCTGGTTGTCCTTGGCCCCCACCAGCCCCCTGGCTCTCAAAGGTCCTTCTTTCATGGTACAATTGGGTAAAGTAGTCAACCCAACTTACTCCGGTATGCAAACATGAAGCGGTATATGGTCTATTGTGCGATCAGCTCCTATTATTACACAGAATTCCTGTGTGTCTCCATTATTAATTTCTATCTAACAGAGTCCTTGGGTCATCTTCACACAAGCCGCTTTCTTACTTTTCACGAGGAAGCAGTAGTTCTTCCGTGCCTAATGAAGTGCCAGTTTTACTTTCATTTTCAGGGCCAACAGATGGAAGGAAAGACTGGCCCTGAATCTTGATCTGAGTAGCAGACCAACAGAGATGGTCAATGAATACGACTACCTCAGTTTAAGGGTCAGGGCCAACAGTAAGTGGCATGGGCAGCTGACCAAAGCAGGAGTTACATTGACAAGGTACAGTCAGGCCTCGACTAGGTTCGCAAGTGAATACGGGAATGGGGCAGTGCGGGTCTCCCTTGAGGCCTAGAAGGCGCAGGCCAGGTAAGCCGCTTTGTTTGGAGCTGAGCTATGGGGGAATATGAGGTGGTCAAACTTTTGTCGATTATTGAAAACCAAGATGTGAAAAACATACTTGGTCTACCCTTTAGCATCTCAAATCTCCCAGTGTTTCTAGAGATTGGCATGTCACGCATTTAATCGCTTTGCAAGTATCATCCAGTCTATTGGGCGAGGATCTGGATGTCTCCTCAACTGGTAAATACAGAAAAGCACAGGCAGATCCAATGTCACAGGCAGGGGGAAAGTCATTGCCCTGGCTAACCCATATTAAAACGGTAATTAGTGAAATTGGGTTCCGTGATCCAAAACGTCCTAAGTACATATGTCATTCTTAGTGAAGTATCTTACTATTAAATGATCATCAATATTAAACCTCATCAACATATTATTCATGTGGACACCTTCTAATAAAGTATATATATCGACTTTTAATCAAAATAATTATAATAAAAAAGGTGAGCAATGCCCTTCACCAGGAGCAAATATCTTTAGCGGATTTCCACTTCTTTCAATTGTGTGATGTAACTAAAGAATAAGTACATAATGAACATATTATCAAAATCATAGCTAATGACAATATTCATTTACTTTCAGGCACACACTCATCCTTGACGACTGGTTTGCTTAATCACCTGGTTGACTTCTGTGTTGAGAGCGTTACATCTCTTGCAAGCAAATTACCCCAAAAGTGCGGACAAAATCCAGCAATTTTCCATTTGTTAAGTATTTATTGACCCCTGCAGGTCCAGGATCGGCCTCCACCCTTCTGTCTTCTTTTGGACCAGAAAGTATCTGGAGTACACTCCAGAGCATCAGAGGTGCGGGGGATGGGTTCCATCGCCTCCTTTTTTAACACGGCTTGGACCTCCTGCAGCAGCTGAGCCGCGTGTTGGCATGGTCCGATGCCACCTACCCCTCCTGCAACAACTCAAGAGCTTCCGCCTTCTTATCGTCTGGTAGAAAGTCAAGAATCAGGCCCAGTTTATACCCAAGCTCCCGGTAGTAGCGTGACAAGAAGGGCAGCACATTAGCAGCTTTAATGGTGGGGCAGCCGTATAAATAATTCTCTTCCCCATAGCGTCCAGTTTTTTTACCTTCTGGTCCGGGGGTATCACAGACAAGGATGACAAATTTGCAGCGCGTTTCCTGGCCGCAGCTGAGAACAGTCGGGTGAAGGCTGGGCCCTCAGGCCCTTGGGGGCCGAGTCCGGGCCTCTGCACTTTTTCCTCAAGCCTGCCCCGCAAAAGCGAGGGATTGGAGGACATTCCCATGCTGCATGCATGAAGTCTGTGGTAATGTCATGGCATCTTGCACAACCCCTGGGGATCTCCAGAAAGAACCTACAGAGTTCATTGGGTGTGTAATAAAATTGGCACACATATTTTAAGTGGATTACTTTAAATTTCGCATTAATAGCCACCTTCCTGGTGCCTTTGCAGCAGTATCTCCATTCCTCAACGGTTATCTGACATCGCAGTGATAGTTCCCACTTTTCTCTGAAAGAGGCTGTCAGTCCCACCCTTTGATTGACACACATAGCGTATATAGCTGAGAGCACTCTGCCACCATAGCCCCCTTGTCAAGAATTTCAGCTGCCCCCGGTTGCGCACGGAAGGTCAGGACTATCTGCCGCAGAGAATTTCTCAATCGATAATACGTAAACATCTAGGGCGTGGAGTACCCCTCTTGCTCAGAGTTCTTCCAACGTTATGAATTGCCCACCCGGGAAGAGATCCTTGTGAGGGATATCCAGGGAGTTAGGGGTGGGGGTGCGTATGATTGGTACAAAATGTCCCCTTTAGATTTGTGCTCGATATGCGTCCACGCCCGGCAGGTTAATTCCATCATGTTGCCTGCCCGTGATGTTCTATCAGGTGCTGTGAGGATAAGTGACTGTAGCAAATAAGATGCCGCTGTCGCCCGTTCCACCTCTATATGTGTCCCGTCTCCTCGATCCCCATACTAGTATAGAAGAAAGCTGGCCTGGGCCGCATTATACTAGGTTTCAAACTCTGACAGAGCTAGGCCTCCCCATGTATCGATGCTGACAGTTTGCCGCATGATATTCTGGCTTGTTTTCCCGCCCATATAAACCTCAGTATAGCTGGTTGGAGGATAGAAATATTCTCCCGGTAGCATCAGCAGGACATTGAGGAAAATACATAAGAATCGGGGTACTAGCACCATCTTAATCAGGGAGATTCGACCATAACGGTTAAGGGGCAGATTCTCCCACCGGACCAACGTGGATCTGGCTTGTTCCAATACCTTGTGCTAGTTATATTTATATATTAGAAGTGGGACCCTGGCAAGAATGACCCCCCAGGTATGGGGTTCGGTCCATATGGCACTGAAACCCCCATCTGTTTGTGTATTGGTCCACCTTTGCCGTTAATGGAAATAGGACTGATTTAGTTGCGTTTACGCCTGCGCATGCGACCAATGCAGGAAAGGTTGGCAAAACAATGGTCTCAGGCAAGTGGGCAGTGGGACGATCTAGTGATTGTTTCGCCTTCACTAGTTCAGAACTTAGACTGGTGGTCAAGGGAAAATCTGCTCAAAGGGAAGCCATTCCACGAACCGGAAGCACAAGCGGTCATCACAACAGACTCATCACTTTCCGGGTGGGGGGGCCACTAGCTTCAGCACACGGTCTGTGGTCACAATTGACTGCACAGAAACTCATTAATCTACTGGAATTATTGGCAGTTTTCAAGGCACTACAAGCCTTCGAAAACCACCTGACAAACCAGTCAGTATAAGTCCTAACAGACAGCACCACTGCAATGTTTTATATCAACAAGCAGGGAGGCACACACTCTCCCAGTCTGTCCAAACTGGCCCAGAAATGATGGAAGTGGGCACTCAGACGAGGGATGTCCCTGTCCTCCCAACATGTTCCAGGGGTACTCAACACTCTAGCAGATTCTCTCAGCAGAGATCCTCTGCCAGAAGAACACGAGTGGCACTTACACACGGACGTGGTAGACCACATCTTCTCTCTTTGGGGCTACCCCTCTCTAGACATGTTCGCTACAAGAGAAAACAAGGTATGCCCAGACTTCACGTCAAGGTTCCCCCAACCAGACTCCAAGGGCAACGCCCTATGGATGACCTGTGGATGACCTGGTCAGGGAAATGTGCTTATGCTTTTACTCCGACTCCATTAATCATCAGGATAGTGAACAAGCTATACAAGGATCAGATGACACTCATCCTAGTTGCTCCTTTGTGGGCGAGACAACCGTGGTATCCACATCTGTGCAAGCTGGTGATGTGCAATCCCATCAAGCTCCCGTACCAAGTCAACCTAATGACTCAGCACGGGGGAACGACGATACACCCACAATCTCACTCTTTGAACCTAGCAGCATGGCTCCTGAAGTAATAGTTTGGTCACCTTAATCTTCCACAACGGTGTATGGAGATCCTGAAAGAAGCACAGAAACCAAATACCAGAAACTGTTATTTTCGTCATTTGGAAGAGTGGAAGAGATTCGTCATTTGGTGCCAATCTAAGCAGATCAACCCCATGGAATGTACTCAATCACACATTCTGACATATATGCTCCACTTGTTGGATTGAGGGTTGGTCTTTAATTCTTTAAAAGTCCACCTAGCAGCTTTATCAGCCTATACCACCTCTCAAAGTAAAGTCTCATGTTGGAAAGTGCCAGTCATTAAAGCATTCATGTAGAGAGTGAAAAGACTACACCCCCGAATCTCTAATCCCCCGCCTGGCTGGGACCTAAATGTAGTACTAGCAAAACTCATGGGACCGCCCTTCGAGCCTTTGCATCAAGCTACCCTTAAACACATTACCTACAAGACTGCCTTCTTATTGGCTATTACCTCCATAAGAAGAGTCAGCGAACTCCAAGCCTTGTCAGTGCAGGACCCTTTCTTTATCATCCATGAAGACAAATTGGTTTTACGGACTCACCCTACGTTCTCCGCTAAATCCGTTTCCAAGTTCCACGTAAACCAGTCAATTGAGCTTCCGGCTTTCTTTCAGAAACCAACTAGCTCAGCTGAGGTCAAACTCCACACATTAGATGTAAGGAGAGCGGTTCTCTACTATGTAGACAAGACCAAACCGCTTAGGAAGACTGATTAACTGTGTGTCTCCATGGCTACAGGAAGACAAGGAGATTATGTTTTCAAGAGAGCCATCTCCAAATGGATAGTCAAATGTATACAATTATGCTATTCACTATCAGACAAGACACCAAGAGCCTACTCCACATGGGGTACTGGGGCTACTCTAGCCTTTATTGCAAATGTCCCCTTTGACAGCATTTGCAAAGCAGCTACATGGAGCTCAGTTCACACCTTCACTCAGCATTACTGCATTGAGACACATTCCAAGACAAATACACAGGTGGGACAAGCGGTTCTAAAACATCTATTTGCCGCTACTCCTTCTCACAACCCACCACCTTCTCATAACACTGCGCGCTAATCTATGCATAGCATGTGATCTAAGCAGATTTCACAGGCATCAGAAGGAATACATTACTCACCGTAATCGTATTTCTGGTGCTTGTATCTGCTCAGATTCACATGCGCCCACCCTTCCTCCCCTGGAGGTGGTGCATAGATGTTATATGAGCTACTATAAACATATATCTGATTGGGAACTCTGTACTCGCGCTACTCCTCATGCCAGAAAAAATACAATCTGAGGGACCTACACGTGTGAGGGATCATGGGTACAGGGGACGTCACAATAGGGATAGTATTACTGGCACGCCCTATTCGACGTCCATTTTAGAGTTTCAAAAACAAAACTGTAATACTCTGCAGCTTCCACTAGATGTCGGCCTATGCATAGCATGTGATCTAAGCAGATTCAACAAGCATCAGAAAAATTGTTCCCCCATCCCCATCCTACGGAGTACATTGAACAGGAAGGGCAACTCCATCGAGTCGAATGCTTTGGTAGCGTCCAGCAGAGCAGCAGTTATTTGTTCCTCTTGTGGTACCGCAGCTATCAGTCCAAACATCCTCCATATGCCGTGCGAGGTGGAGCGCCCAGGTATAAAGCCTGCTTGGTCTGCATTTACCATTTTTTGCATCAAAGGTGATAACCTGGATGCCAATATCTTAGCCAGGATTTGATTATCTATGTTAGTGGGGGAGATGGGTCTATATGACGAGCAGTCATTCAGGCCTTATCTGGTTTGAGCACCACCACTGCCTCTCGAAGAGACTCCGGTAGTTGGCCGTCCTGCAGACTCTGATGAAACATCTGCAATAAATATGGGGCAAGTTTCCCAGTGTAGTGTCTGTAGAACTCCACTGTAAATCCATCTGGTCCGGGGGATTTCTCAGATGGAAGGGACCCAATAGTCCGTGTACCTTTTTCAGTAATACCGGGCGGTTCAGCCATTCCCTCTTTTTGATTACACCAGTACAAAGCTACCTTTGTACTGCGTTTACTTCTTCCTGGGAGAACTGAATATGGGAGGAGTATAGCTGTTCGTAGAACCAACCAAATTCTTGTATTATCTCTTTGTCCGCAAATTATTCCACCCCACGGGTGTTGGTTACGGATAACAATCAGTCCTTGAGGTCGTCTAGCCTCGCGGCTCTTGCGAGCAGCTTGTTCGGCTTCTGTCCTTCCCCATACCGTCTCACTGCTGCCTCCCTAGATAGGAATTTGGCTTCTCTAGATGCCAATTCTTTGAACACCTGCAATTGTTTTTTTATTTCGACCTGTTCCGATACTGCCAGTGTAGGTGCATTGGACTGTAGTCCCCTTTTATGGGCTTCGGTATCAGCCAGTTCCCTTCTTATCCGTTTCAGTATCCCAGACTTCCTTGATATGCATTCACCACTCATTACACACTTAAAACAAAAGTGTCGATACCACCAAGCCCTTGTTGACTTCAAAAAAGGTGTCTATGGCTCCAGCCAGGCCCTCACGAAACAATAGGTCTGTGACCCCCTCATTTTTAAAGACCCAGGGAGCCCTTTCCTCCCCTCTTCCCTAGAGCTCCACCACAAGTAACACTGGTGCGTTATCTGATAATGTGCGCCCAAGAAGGTCTATCCCGGTCGCTGTGCCTATGAGAGTGAGAAATCAGAAAGAAATCTATCTGAGATGCCGAGTGGTACGTGTATGCAGGGTGGTTTCAGATTCTCCATATGTCGCCTACTTCCCACGTTAGACACATACCCTTGAGTTTATTACTCCCCTTGGGTTCCTGGCGGTGGGGACCCTAGTGCGGTCCTGGTCCGGGTCCATGACCATGTTGAAGTCGCCGACACAGATTAGTTGACCAGGTGTTAGCCTTCCCAACTGGATAGCTATCCACTCCAATGCCTCTGTGGTGTCTTGTTTTGGGCCATAATAATTGACCAGGCTTTATAGTTTACATTGTACGATTATGTGTACTATCAGACACCACACCTCTTGATCTTCCCCTGTGGAGACCAGCCGGAACCCAACAGATTTATGAACAAGTAGGCACACCCCTCTGGCATATGAGGAGTAAGAGGAGAAATAGCTATGGCATCTCCAGTCTTTTGCAAATTTTGGTTCTACCTCTGATGTTAGGTGTGTTTCCTGTAGGAACTCTATCCCCACCTGATGTCTCTGCATATATAGCAGTACTTTACAGCACTTGGACGGGCAGTTCAACCGTCTCACATTCCATATGATGCTCCTAAGTGACCCAGTCATTACTCCTTCGTGTCAACATCTTCGACCATGATTTAATACTTTGCGGACCATCCTCACGACGGGTGTCCCGTAACTCTGCATCATAACTTGACTCTCAATACTCGTGTGCTTCCTTTGCCATACCCTCCCGTCCCGTGTTTTTCTGTATATTGGTATTCCCCGCACCATCTACAATCGTCCCCACATCACCCCTCCCCCACTGACAACCCCAACCGGTCAGTAATACAACCCCCCTCCCCTGTCACCCGCTGACAACCCCAACAGGTTAGCAACAGTCCCCGCCCCTACAAACTTGAGCTTCCGCATGAGGGGCTGCTGGGTGCCGAGCCCTCCATCACACCTCTATGTCGTCAGCACTCGTTCCCCGTCCGACAAAACATTTCCTTACGTTACAGGTCACCTTGCGGTCCACCGTTGGGATCCAGAGAAGGCATATGCAGTGTTATCCATTATTTCCCTGCTGTTTGGGAAAGAAGAGCATGTGGTCCTCATGCTCTATCCGAAGTTTAGCGGGAAACATCATAGCGTAACGTATGTCTCTCTCCCGTAGACTTGTCTTTACATCTATGCATGTTCTCCAGAAAACTTGTACCGTGTCCGAGAAGTCTGGGAAGATTCTGATAGTCTCCCCTTTGTATGATAAAGGTCCTCTTTCCCTTGCTTTACAGAGTGCGAGATCCCTATCTCGGTAGTTCAACATCCAAGCTACAATGGGACGTGGAGGGCTTCTCCCACTAGGTATCCTATGCGCCCTTTCCACTATGAATAGCGCAGAAAATTCTTCAGCTCCCAGCGTCTGCTTCCATATCTCTTCGACTAGGGACTCCATGGATCTCTACTCCCCAGATTCCGGCACTCTTATTATCCTCAGATTGTTCCTCCTGAATCTGTATTCAAGATCATCTTGCTTGTCTGCCAATTCTTTCAGCGCTCGTCTCACTTGGGTCATTTCCCTGGACGTGGAAGAGGATTCATCTTCGACCGCCCAGACTCGGACTTCCACTTCATCTAGTCTCTCCCCATGCTCATCGAGCCGGTCCTGCACGTGATCCACTTTACACGTGAGGGTGTTCATTTTCCCGTCCAGCGATTGTATGCTGTTCTGCAGTTGGTTAAACATCTCCTTGGTATCTCGGAACGCAGGGAAGTGTCCTGATCTGTGGAGGAGGTGCTTCCACTGAGTATGTCATCTGTGGTCCCATGAATTTTAGCGTGAGAGGGGCTGTCAAATTGTAGCTTGGACTGCTGTTTCCCTCCCTTGCCGGGTTTGGACATCCTGTCTGGCATCCTAGTGGAGACGCAGCTATTTCGTGGACCCTGCGGGTGTTGATACATCCTCCTTGATGTCCCGAGATAGTGTGATGGTTCCCTACCATTTTCCCCCTGTTGTTGACTCAGCTGTCAAAAAAGGACACGCAGTGGGTCTACAATTCATGTCTCTCTATTGGTCACTGCTCAGCTGTCTTAGAGCATTCCCCTTATATGAAGTTCTAGGTTCACTGACTCCCTGGCTGCCTCTTCCCCTTCCCCAGAGTGGTCTGCCTCCGCCTGGGCAATGTTCCTTGGTATTCCAGTCCACCCTCTGGTTGTATAGAACGGTCCACCCCTTATTCGTTGCACCCCGGTGCTCTCTGGGGTAGGTAGTTCTAGGTATCTGCTGGGACAGCCAACTTGCTGGAGGCAGTTACCCAATCAATGCTCCAGTGGGGTTTAGGGGTATGTGGAGAAGCACCTCTCTTTCCGTATAGGGGGGATTGATTAGATTGCAAGTGCAGGTTCCCAGTGGCATATGACAAGCTCTAGGCAGACCTCTTGGGCAGGCACATACCTTGTGTATATGTCCAGCAGTCCCTTGGCCCAGTGCGAGTAGTGGCCAAGGGTATGATGGTAGATTTTGGCACTTCGCCCCTCTGGTGCCTCACAATGGTTCAGGAAGGTCTAATCTGATCTGTCCAGTGGTCTCTGGGAGTTGCTTGGTTTGTGTGCACATATCTCAAGGCCTGGCTGTCAGTATCCGGACTGTGGGGAGGAGGAGCCCACCCCACGGTGGTTGTTTTCAGTCCGGTGCCACAGCCGCGGTCACTGTACTCCGAAGCAGAAGTCTCTGACCAGGGATGGCGTCCCCTTGTCCGTGGGTTGGACTCTGTGTGTAGCTTCTCCCTTGCCTGGGGGAATCTGCTGGCTACAGGCCGTGTCGTTGCCGGGCTCCCTCCCGCATCTCACAGCGGCCAGCACTTCTCCGATGTTCATAGGGGAGGGGGGAAGGCCAGGGATGCCTCCCCGCAGGCCCGAGGGGGTTGGTGTGATGTACAGGCGCCAGTCGGCTCACTCAGAGTGGGTACACCCTTGGCTGGGATGCCGCTCGACCGATGCGCCCTGCTGTATTGACTGTGCTGTACAGGATCTGCTCCGCAGCCCCTTATTTGTGCTGGGGGAGCCACAGTCACTGTCCGTTACAGAATATTTCCCAGTGTTCGTCTCCCACTCCTCGGGCTGGGCCACAACTCCCTAGGATTATCACTGCATTCCAACTGCGGTGGTTCAGCTCCACTTCTGCCAGCACGGCAGGCTCCGCCCCGGGAGCGTGTCTCGATCCAGGGTTATACCTGCTGAGTCTCGTGGCTCACCACCATGGTCGGGGCTATCTCCTAGTCGCCGTGCAGATGGGCTATTGTGACTACACCAACTCCCGTGCAAGTCCACCCCAATCACCCCCAAACCTCTCCAAGTTGCAGGCGGTGTGTTCGCCCACCCGACACAGCTTGCGGGGACTAAGGTCAACCAGGAACAGGCAGGATTTTCTTCCGTATCTGTGAAGTGTGGGAGAGTTCACAGGCTCGTGCCCATCATGGCTGGGCTCTAGCGCCCTCCTCTGACTTACCCGATTTTAACCATGACTCCAGTCTGCTGCAGCAGTCCTTCTTGGTCTTTTTCAAAAACACAGCAAACCTTGCATGCCTCCTCATAGTGGTCCAGATGCAGGCAGTAAAGACATCCGTGGTGCCGATCCTCCACAAAAACATTTCTTAGTCCACATTTCACGTAGAGTTTGAAGAGGCAGCTCTGCTCCTCGGGGCGCGAAGTAAGCCCAAGCCTGGGCCTTCCAATGAAGATCTGCAATGAAGCTTGATCTTCATTGACAGCAGGTCCCCAATGCCGGTAGTCGTCCTCCGGTCGAACGATAACTTACAAATCTGTCAAATTTTATCCAAAAACTCTATATTAGGAAAAAAGCTCAAGAGAGCACGAAGAGGACTCTCAACACACTCAACGTGTGGTAAAAATCTGAAGATGGCCACCAGGGGCGGGGCTTATGGAGAGGACCGTCATTGAATGGGGCAGTATGACCCAGAGGACACTGATTGCTTTAGAGGAGAAGAACAAGTTACTTTTTACCTGGTAACTTTCTTTCAACGGGATGTTCCTCCGACATATTCCTTATCTTTGATAATACGTTTCCAGCTTGCTGGCCTCGGAAATTTTTTCTGTAGAGGGCGCTGCGCGTCGACGTCCGCCGAGTCGATGTCCCTCGACGGCAACCGTATCGGCGCCGACGTCACCATGCCCATAAATAGCCACGCGCTGCGTCCGTAGCTCAGTCCGTCTTGTAGCATAAGAAAAGACACGCCTGAATTGGTTAGTGACCTTGAAGGAGCGTAAGCTGCAACCACAAGGGAAGTTATCACTGCGGGGATGGATGGGAGGGGCGATAAGGAATACGTCGGAGGAACATCCCGTCGAAAGAACATTACCAGGTAAGAAGTAACTTGTTCTTCGAAGGGATTGTGTCCTCCGACGTATTCCTGATCTTTGATAGACTCCCATAGCAGAGGCATGTAATTGGAGGAGGGAGTGATAGTGTTATGTATCCCTTTAGGGATGGACCGAATGTAATATGGCCTTGCCAAATCTGGTCTCTTGAGCAGTGGAGGAATGAGATTGTAAAATTTTGTGAATGTATGTGCGGACGACCATGTGGCAGCCGCACATATGTCCCGGACCGGTACCGCTCTCTGGAGAGCCAAAGAGGCTGCGATACCCCTGGTTGAATGAGCCCTGAGATTTTGGGGTGGCTCTTTCCCTGCTAGTCTATAACATTCCAGGATGGCCAAAATAATCTACCTGGAGATGGTTTGTTTTGTTATGGGTAGTCCCAACTTGTGACCTGAGTATCCTACAAACAGTTGGTCGGCTTGTCTGATCCTAGCCATTCTGCTGATGTAAAAGCTGAGAGCTCGCCTAGGGTCCAGCCTATGTAGCCTTTCCTCCTCTTTCCCCAGATGGGGAGGAGGGTAGAATGAAGGCAAGGTAATTTTCTGAGTAATATGAAATTCAGAAACCACCTTTGGGAGGAAATTAGGCTTCACCTGTAGGACAACTTTGTCATTGTGGAAGATTGTATGTGGGGGTTTACAGGAGAGAGCTTGTAGCTCACTCACCCTGCTAGCAGATGTTAGTGCTACCAATAGGACAGTTTTAAGCGTGAGAAATCTCAACGCGCAAGAGTGCAGAGGTTCGAATGGAGTGCCCATTAAGAAGTTTAAGACTACATTTAAGTCCCATAAGGGAACCTGGAATGGTTTTGGAGGGTAAACATTAGTTAGACCCTTGAGAAATTGTACCACTAGAGGATTGAAGATATAAAGCGTTGTGAGATAGCCTTTAACAGTGCCAACTTGAAGGCCTGAGTTTGCCAAGTAGAGTAGAAACGATAACACAGTTGGTGTACCACATGAAAAAGGGTTGATATTCTCTTCCCTACACCAGCTGCAAAACTTGTTCCAACGGCAGCGGTATAAAGACTTTGTTGCTGGTCTTCTGGCCGAAGACAACACCTCCATGACGTCATCAGGGAGATCCCAATCCTTGTACCTCAACCTTTCAGAAGCCAAGCGTGAAGGTTGAGGGTTCTGGTGTCTGGATGGAGAACCTGACCTCCCTTCTGCGAGAGAAGATTCTCTTTGAGTGGAAGACGGATTGGAGGGCAGATGGACATATCTAGAAGGTCCGGGTACCACGTTCTCCTGGCCCAATCCGGGGCAATTAGGATCATGGTTTTCCGGAATCTTCTCAACCTCCTGATCGTTTGAGGAATAACAGGGACTGGTGGGAACGTGTAAAGGAGTGGAAACTCCCAGTCCACTACGAACGCATCTCCTAGAGCTCCTCTCGGGGGAAATTCCCTTGAACAGAACAGATTGCACTTCCTGTTGGTTCTTGTGGTGAACAGATCCACCTGAGGGGTTCTCCAAAGGGCGAAGAGCTCTTGAAGGACTTCCTGAGCTAGCTCCCACTCGTGGGAGACTGCTCTGCCTGCTCAGAGCTTCCGCTGTCAAGTTCTTCTCTCCGGCTAGGTGGACTGCCGATAGAGAGATTCCTTCCCGAATTGCCCAAAACCAGAGCTGCATTGCCTCTCAGCACAGTGGCAGTGATCCTACGCCTCCTCTTTTGTTGAGGTAGTGCATGGCCACCGTGTTGTCCGTCATTATCACAACATTTCTCCCCTGTACTGATGGCAGGAAAGCTTTCAGCGCTAGTCTGATCACTCTCAGCTCTAATAGGTTGATGTGTAGTCTGGACTCCGATGGAGACCAACGACCGCTGATGGTCAAGTCGTTGGCATGGGATCCCCACCCGGTGAGCGAGGCGTCTGACTACTGTTATCTCCGGCCATGGTTGCCAAAACAGTTCTCCTTTCAAGATGTTCTCTGGATAGGCCCACCATTGAAGGTCGTGGGCTACCTTGTCCGGAATCTGGAGGAGATCTGTCATTCTCCCTGAGAATTGCGACCACTGACTTCTCAGTGCCCACTGAAGAGATCTCATTCTCAGGCGAGCCTCTGGCACAAGGAAGATGCAGGATACCATGAGGCCTAGCAACCTCAAAAAGTCGAAGGCTGGGAGACGTTGGGCATTTTGAAACTTGGTGACCATCTGTAGAATATCTTGAGCCCTCACCTCTGGTGGCGAGGCTTTTCCCAGGGAAGTGTCCAGGACCGCTCCAATGAACTGGAGTCTCTGTGATGGTATCATCTGTGACTTCTTTAAATTGAGGGAGAAGCCCAGTCTGTGAAGGAAGAGGCAGACATAATCTAGCTGGGTCTGGGCCTGTTCCGAAGATACGGCCCTGATCAGCCAATCGTCCAGGTACGGGTAGACGTGGATCCCTTCCCTCAGACTCGCCGCCACTACAGACATCAGCTTAGTGAAGACCCTCGGGGCGGAGGTCAGCCCAAATGGCAGAACTCGAACTTGATAATGAGAGTCGCCAATTGCGAACCTCAGGTATTTCCTGTGTTTGAGATGGATTGGCACATGGAAATAAGCATCCTGAAGGTCCAGAGATACCAGCCAGTCCTGGAGCTGGAGGGCCTGAAGGATCTGAGAGAGAGTTACCATCATGAACTTGTACTTCCTGAGGAACTTGTGCAATTCTCGTAAGTCCAGGATGGGTCTCAGTCCTCTGTCCTTCTTTGGTATGAGAAAGTAGGGGGGGGGGGGGGAGTACCAGCCCTTGTTCCTGTCCGCTACAGGTACCGGTTCGATGGCACCTTTCTCTAGCAGGTCTATAATTTCCTGTAAGAGGAGCGGATCTGGAACCTTTAGAGAGCTGTTCCCCGGTGGATGACTCTGAGGGATGTGTAGAAAGGGTAGGCAGTAACCTTGGGCAACTGTCTCCAATGCCCAAGCATCTGACGTTATAGCCTGCCATTCCGCCAGATGGTGAGTTAACCTGCCCCCTACAGGTGTATTGTGTGGGAAGGCCTCAGAGTGGTTTAGGGGCGTCTGATGCAGCAGCCGAGGGTAAAGAGGCACCTGCTGCTGCTGCGGTCTTAGTACTTTTGACCCGTCCACCTCGGGTGGATCTCCTTTGGCCTCTTTGAGCCGGCTGTCCTCTGCCTTTCCCGAATGCGGAATAATAGCGAAAGGACTTTCCTCTCCCAGAGGATCCTGAGGGGCGAAAAGGTGTTTGGCGGATAGCAGCTCCTAAGGATTTTGCTGCTGCTTTAGAAGTCTGCAACTTTTACAGACTGTCATCAGCCTTTTTCCCGAATAATGAAGAGCCGTCAAAGGGCATATTCAAAAGTCTGGCCTGTACATCAGGGGCAAAGCCCGACTTTCGCAACCACGCATGCCTGCGGATTGTTGTACTTGCCGCCATGGCCCTGCTGATACTGTCAGCGGAATCAATGCCAGTTTGAAGTGATTCACACATAGCATCTTTGCCATCTTTAATAATGTTAAGGAAGGCTTCCTTTTCCTCTCCTTCGGGTATGCAGTCAGCCGCTGATGAAGCTCACTCCCATAGTGTGTGACTGAACCTGGCGAGCGTACAGGTGGTGTTGATGGACTTCAACGCCATACTACAGGCAGAGAAGACTTTCTTTGCCATAGAGGCGTACCTCTTGTCATCCCTATCCTGTGGGACAGTAGGGTAAGCAGTCCTACTGCTGGATGAAGTTGCCGCTTGAACCACCAGGTTCTCTGGGGTCGGGTGTTTTGACAGGTATTCAGGGTCAGCAGACGCTACCCTATACTTGGTTGACAATCTTTTATTGACTGCAGGGATAACTTCGGGAGTTTCCCAATTAGATGCAATTTTTCTTTGTAGGGCTGCATGAAAGGGGACCACCGGGTCCTCCTGTGGGGCTCTGTCCAATATATCTGTTAGGTCATCCTTTTGGAAAACAGGTGAAGGCGCAGACCAACCCATAAACACAATAATTCTTGCCATCAGGGTTCTATAGGGTGTTTCGGCATGTTCCCCTGGGTCTGGCTTAACAAATTCCACTTCTGGGGAAGGATCCAGCCCACTTGCCTCATGTAGTGACTCCTGTAGTTTCTTTAGCCTTCTTTCCTCAGAGGTGAAATCCTCTGCAGTAGGCAGTGTGGTTCTCTGTAATCCGAATGTTTCCTGGTCAGAATCTTCCCCTTCTTCATAAATTGAAGAAAGTCCAGGGTATTCTGACCTCTGAAATGGAGTAAAACCCATTTCTAAGGCAGAAGGAGCCAGACTCGTCGTTATTGGACGAGAAAAAGTCGATGTAGTCGACGCCGATGTAACAGGCTTCAAAGGCGCCGAAAACGGCGTCGAAAAAACTGGAAGGGGTCTCGAAGAACTCGAGAGGATCGGGATCCTACTCGAGGGCATCGACGACGGTCTCGGCGTCGTGCCGGAGGCCCTTGAAATCACCGTTGGCTGTGGGTTGGCCTTGGTCCTCTCTTTCATCGGCGTTGAGTCGATCGACCGACCGATGCGTCGAGGAACCCTTCGACAACGGCGTCGATGGCGCCGATCCGTGCGTCGAAGGAATCCTCGACGACGACGAAGACGGTGCCTTCTTACCCGATGGCTCATGGCGCTCTCGGGTGGAATGTTTCGCCGGGTGCTGCGACTCGCAGCTTTTTGATATTTTGGGTTTTTCACCGGGGGTATCACCCTCAGCTGTCTTCGAGGGGGTCGAGGCCGCGTTCTCGAAGACGCTTAACATTTTCTTTCTGAATTCCTCCCACTCAGCTTGAGAACTGTGTTTGGTGGGACAGGAGACTCTTTCTGGGGACACAGAAGACGACGAGGAATGGGACCTTCGACGTCTCTTTTTTGAGTGTCTAGATCTCGACGAATGGTGGGAGCTGCTCCGAGATCTAGAATGGGAATGTTTTCGACGGCGAGGAGACGGATGCCTCGACTCAGCCGACAAAACTTTTGAGGAGGATTTGGCCGACTTACCTCTCTCGAGCTTCCCCTTTCGCTCCTTCAAGGCTTTCGCCGTCATGGACATACAGTCCTCACACTCCGAACAATGGTGCTCGGACCCCAAGCACCATAAACAGACCCTGTGTGGATCCGTTATTGACATTTTTTTTACCGCAGTCTCGACATTTCTTGAAGCCGGATCGCGGCGTCGTCGGTTCTGATGAAGAAGCCATCGAGAACGATAAGGAATATTCGAGTCGAAATAGATAGTTAACCTGACTGAACTGAGCAACGACGTTCCGAGGCCCCGCGAAGCGCGGAAAACGGAACTGAGCAACGGACGCAGCGCATGGCTATTTATGGGCATGGTGACGTCGGCGCCGATACGGAGGCCGTCAAGGGACATCGACGGACGGCGACGCGCAGCGCCCTCTACAGAAAAAATTTCCGAGGCCAGCAAGCTGGAAACGTATTATCAAAGATAAGGAATACGTCGGAGGACACAATCCCTTCGAAATACATTTTGAAAGTGAAACTTCTTTTTACCAAGGACTTCCAGCCTGACGACAGGGAATATTCATGAGCATGTGAGTCCATGCCACATCCCATGCTGGAGAGAAATGTAAGCCCTGTGTCCGTAATCCTATTCTGGCCCTCACACTCTAAAAATAACTTGAAGGTGTTGTAGTGCGAGGCACCTGAGTGGGACATTTAAATTCAGGAATGTCATTCAGGTGAAAGGAGATGCTGATGGAGTAGCAGAGGTGGCAGCAGGACTGAATGCTGGTTATGTTGTGGAAGCGGAAGCACCAAAAGCCGAGACTGATGGCAGAAGATGCGCAGCAATGCAGAGAGCGCAGCTGGAAGTGGCATTGGGGAAAGCTATACTGTTTGGTAGACAAGCTCCCAACACATCGTGAATCGCTTCGGTAAGGAAACAGAACCAGAGATCTCACTGCGCTGTCAGAGCTCCACTGAAGGACTGTGCTTACAGCTACAGTCATTCCGGAGCTGGCAGTCATGCAGACAGACCCGAGGAGATCCGCTGCAGTACCCACGATTGAGAAGGGGACGCAAGTGAAGGCCGGTGAGTTGGCCTGAGATGCCAGGTGAAGAGGGGCTCCCCGAATGAGACATGCAACTTGAACTAATGATTTTGAATACCGAACAAGTGAAATAAGGCAGCCAGGGAGCAATTCCTCTTTTATGGGATACCAATTGGGGGATATTTGTAACCCGCATTGCCAGCAGCCTAGAGGCCACAAAATAATAAAAAGGCCGCAGGAGCACAATTCTCCCTATATGAAACACCAATGGGGAGAAACCTGTAACCTGCATTGCCAGCCGGTCAAAAGTCGATAGAGTAATACAGAGACAAGAACACAACTTTGGAATACCAATCTGGGTATTCCCACATTTTCCAGAGGCTATAAACAGAAGCAGTTATTGTTCAAACTTGCTCACGTAGGATACTGGTGTGGAGAATCTTGGAACAAGCATTACCACTGAACACAATTGTAGTTGTAGGAGTCTTCATCCTGGCAGGCAAGTATACCAGGAAAGAAGATGATAATTTAAAACACTGTGGTTGTGGTAAAAAGGTGTGTTGAAAAGAACTAATTGTAACACCTTTTTGATAAACTGTTGCATTACCAAAAGTAATTGCTGTGCTATCCTGACACAAGTTTTTCCATTGAATAAGTGTGATGTGCTAGTAATTACTTGGCCTTTTTGAAGAGATTAACTGCCTTGGTTAAGGAGAAACATTTACTTTGCCAAGCCGAAACCTGTGGAAAATAACAGTTGTTTATAATTTGTGACTATGCATTTGTGAAAGACATTTTCTTGCCAAATGGAAGGATACAGTGAATGGAAAAGACGTTTCGTGCTTCGTTGAAGGGAACATTGTTATTGCACAGAACTTTATTGAATCCAAACTTTGCTCAAGGTATTCCTGAATTGAACCAGGGGAAGGGAGATCAACCCTGGTCACAAGGAGTATGTTCATAAACCTTTGAGTTTGAATTGGTATATTGTTTTGTTGTACTGAAGACAATCAAACATGCCTTGCATAAACTTGAGGGTCAGAGACTTTTTTTTACACAAGGTTATTTTTTTTTTTAGATCGAGTTTGCTAGGCAGGGCCATCCTTGTTAGCTTAGGGAAAGAAAGGCATTTATCTCACCTCTTTTTATTTAATAAAAATTACAACTTTCGAGAAAACAATAACCTTGTGGCCGTCTCGCATTTCTGACCTCTCGCAATATTAAATGTGTAAACATGCATAGAACAAAATATCTAAATTCAGGGTTAGGAGGCTTTATCCAGTAATCACAGACAGTGAAAAAATACTTTTAGCGAAAATTTCATTATAACACCGCCATATTGCCCATATCGTCTAGCATTGCTCATCTAGGGGAAACAACTAGGAAAGACATTCATGCACTGGACATGATGACTCTACACTTTTCCTTGGTGAGTGGAAAACTGCACTTTTGTTGTGGCATAGATGGACCATAAACCATGGAATGTAAAATTAGCCATATGAATTCCAAGTGGTTCTAATTAATTCAGCACCACACCATTATTTTATGGTGTGTGGGGGGTCAGGAGGACGACGCAGACTCTGAGGACATTGTACCTTGTCTTTATTGAAGAAATAAGAATAAGGCCCATATTTATCTTTTGCTATGGGGTGTTCCCTACCTACTTTACTAAGGTGCTCGTCACCCGCATCTGAATATCCCCAAAAAATGTCCACCGTCCAAAAAACGAATACTATCTGAACCTATCACTTATAGAAACAAAAATAAGAGCAGGAGAAGGACTCCCTTCTCCTGTTGGGTGCTCTACGCACTGGTCTTATCTGAAAAGAAATTCTTAATATGCGATTTTTCAATAGTCATTGGCGACTCATCAATTTGTTGACCTCTTTCCTCAGGTTGGTATATTTACTTTACACTTTAGGGGTGCCTCTACTTGACTCAGATTGAGATAATAAAGGCTACCTTGACCTTCAGTTCCTCATACCCATTCTTTCTGATCTCCCACTTCTGCTTTTGACAAAGGATTTGATGTCCCCTCTTCCAATGGCGCAGATATATCCGCTTGAATTTTTCACTCTTTTGGTTATCTCCATCATTCGCTTTCTCAAACTTCAAGTATTCGGATTAATTAATGTTGGTTCTAATCTCTTCTCGCTTTCATGGAGATCATTTGGATTGATATTTCACTTTCATTTGCCTCCTTTCCAGGGAACGTTAATATTCTCTTGCTCACGTTATCACAGTTCAGATTTATCAAGTTTACTTTCATGTTTTTCTCATTCGTACAGAGACAGGTTTTCTGGTTCATATAATGATCGTCGGTTGGCTTCCTGTGCCTCCCATGTCCCCAGTTACCTTCCTTATTATCGTGGGAACGTCTCTGGGGTTCTCACAGGCCTTGCCTCCATTCTGTTCCTCCGCACTGTCAAGCATTTCTCGTCGGCGTCCTTGTTAGGCGATCTTCGCTCTGCCTCACAGCTCCTCTGTATTTCAACGGGGAGCCACGCCACCTGCCGCCGCTTCCCTATGGCAGTATCATCACAGTTAGGAGGGCAGACTGCCCACCAAGACCACCTCAGGGTTGTGCCACCACCAGCTGTCAAGCCCCACCAGGCTTGGCTTCTATCAGGCTCTCCGTTACACTTGTCTCTGTGTTCCGTGTGCTGCTTCCCAGCAACTTCGGTTTTCCCAGGCTCCGCGTCCTGCTGTGGCTTCACTACCTCTCAGGTTTACATTCTCAGGGGACCACACCCTACTTTGACAGATGCTTCTCTCTTTCCTCTCGTCCTCTCTCTCTACCTGACGAGTGTTCTTATTTTAATCCACTCGTCACAGAGAATTGGTTAATTTCCTTTAAAGAGACAGTTTCTCTTTCTTCTGGATAATAGCACCTGCTAGCTTCTTCAGCGCAGTCTTGGTGCTTAACATTACTTGCTAGGTTTGACAGTCCCATATATGCCATCATGTTTCTTGTTCCAGGGAGTTCCTCACATGAATGGGAGTCCTTGTCCCCTAAGGGGGGGGAGTCTCTACCGGGGAGGTCCAAGTTGCCTCAACCCCTAAAAAGGGTGTTGCAGAACAGGCTCCCCTCCCTAGCCTCACAGGGGTTGGGGGACTCCCCCTTAGGGAGAAGAGCCAAATCCCTTCATTTCATCACAGGTGGCAATAGTGAGCATCCTCAGTGGGCAGGGGTAGGCATAGATTGATGTCCTTTGATCTCTGTGCTTAGAGAATCATGCTGCACTTCACCGAAACCTAGCAAAGTTTAAACTTGCGTAGGGTTGCTTGTGGTCCTTCACAAAGGGGATGGTATCTGGGAGTTGAGACTATAAGGGCAGGGCAAAACCGATTTACATAGGACTGGTCCTATTCTTTAATTAGGCAGCAAGGGTAAACATGCTCTAAAACTACCATATAAGGCGATTTCCGCAGTATAACAGCATAGTAAAACTATAAAAAGGAGAATATTGCCCAGAGGAATTCCCCGTAGTTCTAATTATTTCAAAGCTAGAGTTCAATGTCAATCTGATTTTTAAAATCACATTATGGCAGACTGAGGAATGCAAGATCAAGGTTGCAATCCCATGCAGGAAAAATAAACTGGCCTGGGAAAACCGATTAGAAAGTCCTGGCAAAAACTGCATAACATTGGGGATAGTGAAGAATGACCCCAGCTTGGAGGTCCTCTTAAAGATTGATATAGCAACAAGGTCCCCTTTAAAGTGTCATTCTGAAAGCTCTGCTGGACCAAGGAAAGCAGATGATCCAGCACAGAGAAATTTGGACAGATCAAAGGGTCCAAATTCTGATCCCTGTACCAAGCCAAAAACATGAACAACCTGCAGGCATAGATGGACGTAGTGGTAGAACCAGTACAATGATGTGAAGTGGCTGGAATGCAAAAGGAGTTTGAAGTTCCACTTAACAGTCAATGCATCCCCCAGAGCTCTCTGCGTTGAGGCATTTCCATGGAGTAGAAGAACTAATTTCCTACTGACTTTAGAAGCAAAGAGGTTGACTTGAGAGGGTTCCCCGAACTTCCTGCCCTCTGGTCTACAGTTAACCATATTAGTGCGATGTTGCCCCACTCCCCCCAACCTTTCTCAGGTTTTTCTAGGTCAACTCTTGGTGGGGGAACGTCTCCCTTCCCCAGGCCTTTCTTGGGCTTCTCAGATAGTTCAACAAGTGATGGGGAAATGTTTCCCATTCTGATGCCCTTCCTCAGGCTCCTTGTGGGCAGCCCTGGTTCACTAACCTGCCAGGGACTGTCGGCTTTTACAAATCACTTTTCTGGTGTGGTTGCCAGACCCTCATTTCTTTTGCTCGTAGTATTTTGGGATCCTTCTTTCCCAAGTACAGCCACGAGGAAGAATGCTTAATATTTCTTAAGCAAATTTATAAAGCGGAAACCCCCCCCCCCCCCCCCTCCCCCAAAGAGCATCTTGTTACTAGGTCCAACCAAAGAAGCTACCCAATACCCCAAGCAATTTAGCATAGTCAAGTTTTCAGTCTGTGCCTGAACTCATAACGACTCTCGACACTTCTCAGAGTAAATGGCAAAGCTTTCCACAACGTCACCGCAGCGATTGAGCAGGCCCGAGCCACCAACACTTGACAGGCGAAAGCGCGGAACAGTAACCTAACAGGCATTCTACTCTTTTGTCTACTGGTAGCCAGTGCAACAACCAGAGCACCAGTGAGATATGCGCCCCATAGGGAGTATAAGTAGCAATACGGACAGCCAGGTTTTGGGGTAGCTGCAGACGGTGAAATCGATAGTGAGGCTCAGCTAAAAACAAGGCATTGCAATAGTCAATGCGACTGAGCACCAAAGAAGCAACTACCAGAGGTTGCAGATGAGTAGGCACAAAATGTAACACCTTGCAGAGGACCGAGGTGGAAATGTCACACTTTGCACTCTGCACTAACCTGGGTGGTCATCGAAAGCGACATGCGCAGGCAGGCACCTAAATTCTTCACCAGAGTGACCGGAATCGGAGGAACACCCAGAACAGGTGGCCAAAAAGATGAGATCCAGAAGGAAGAAATAGAAGGGGAACCCACCACCAATACCTCAGTCTTGCCCCCATTAAGCTTAAGCAATGTGTTGTTCAACCGCCCATTCAAGGCAACTAGCAACCCCTCAAGCACAACACTGCATCAGACTGATCAAGATCTAATCTGACAACAATCTGAGTGTCATCAGCATATGAGTAGCATATATGAGACACAGGTGGATATAATTAGATGTTAAACAACATTGGGGATAAGGCGGAGCCCTGAGGAACTCTGCATGTGAGCGGACAGGAGGTAGAAAAGAACGGAGGGAGAGACAGAGATTGGCCCGATCAGTCAGAAAGGAGTTGAACCAGGACAATACTGGTCCAGAGAGGACAGCCAGACGAGATACCAGACGGGAGTGGTCGACTGTCAAAAGCTGCCGACAGAGCTAATAAGATCAAGGCTCCCACTCCCCCATTGTCAACTAGCCTGGCCAGGTCATCCATTACAGAGACCAAGACACACTGTGCCAAGCCCAGTCTGAAAACCTGACTGAAAGGGGTCCACAAGATTGGAGGATTCAAGAAAAGTAAAGGTCTAGCTTGTCCAGAGAAGGGCATGCCAAGTGAGCCGTCACAGCAACAGCATAGGTATGTGAGAAGTACATGAGCATAGGAGACAGGAGTCATGGCCCTCTGCTACTTTTTGGAAGAACACTTGTGAGTTCAAATCCCTTTTTTCTGTATCCCGCATCTATCACTGTTCCCACTGTCGGTTGTGGTTTTTCTCTAACCTTTCTCTTTTACCCCAGAGCTCACTATCGCAAGGACCACCCAGTTCCTGTGCCTCCAGTCCGTAATTCCATGTACTCAGTAAATATTGCCCAGTCCTTCTAAACCCATTGCCGCTTGTTCCAAGCGTGGCATGCTTACCATATTCATTGCTCATCTCCCATTGCAACGCTCCGGTCGGCAGACATACTTCGTAGAAACACATAAGACAGCGCGGAGAGTGGCTTCTTGACCAGAAACAACCATAGAAGGGCTCCGAATACTACCATGTGCAGACATTGCAAGACAACCAGGTTTTTCCCCCTAGAGGGTTCCCCCGGAGTTCCTGCGACCCTGGGTTTTTTATCTTGCAGGAAAAAGCAGGGGTTCCAGGGAGATTCTTTCAGTGTTCACTGGCTGCTGCATCTGAACTGGCTAGTCCATTGTGATTGTATTATAGTGTTTCTAATACATTGGTAATATTGTGAACAGATAGCAATGGCCACATAATAGACAATAGATCAGATGCAGCAGTTGGTGTCCACTGTACAAAATTGCGCCTTAGAAGTACAAACTCTCAAACAGGAGAACATAGCCTTATGACAACAATTGGTCTGACCCCCTAGTGCGGGTAAATTGCCTCCAAGTCTTTTGTCAGGTGGGAAGTTTGGTGGGAACCCACATAAATTAAAATAATTTCTGGATGCATGTACCATACAATTTAAAGCTGCTTAATTCCCTACAGAGATAGAGTCGGGCACATTATCTCCCATTTTACGGGAGCTGCACTGGCATGGGCTACCCCATTGGTAACCACTAACGATCCAATCCTCGATTCACATCCAGCATTTGTAAACAGCCTAAGGGCGATGTTTGGAAGGCATGAAATCACAATTTCTGCACAAGAACAGCTCCTACATCTAGAACAAGGCCCTTTAGATTTACTTTCATACATCGCAAAATTTAAGCAGATGGCAGCAGACACTGCTTGGCAAGATGATGCTCTTGTAACTTTGTTTATGTGAGGGCTTAATGAAGACATAAAGGACAAGATATTATGGGTTCCCAGGGCTGCCAAACTTGCAGAAATGATATCACTCACTATGCAATTAAGACCGTTTAACTGAAAGGAAAAAGGGCAGAAGTATTAGACGTTCAGGGCAAACACCCAAACCCCCTCTTAAATCCGTAGATATGGAGGGACCCATGCATTTGGGAATGGCGAGGAGTCCTCTATTAGCAGAAGAACGTAGCAGAAGGAGATCTTTGCGTCTGTGCATGTACTGTGCTAAGACACATTTAGTGCGGGATTGGCCTTTGGCCCCAGTGAGGGGTCAGGAAGCGCCAGCTCCAAATCGTAGGGGAACCAGCGATGAGGGAAGGCGCATTGGATTCCCAAGAACTGGACACAGTTCCACAATCACAACAGATACCAAACAGTCATATGGTAGTGATCGAGATCGGTTTAGCCTTTTTGAACTTTGTTATTAAGGGAGTGACAGCCCTTATTGATTGTGGAGCAGCCGGGCTATTCATTGACGATAATTGGGCAAAAACGAACAACATTCCCAAATTATGGAAAGGCATTCTGATCTCGTCGGAAGGAGTAGATGGTACCCCTTTAATATCCGGATCCATTAGAGAACAGACTGAACCCCTACATACGTATATTTCTTCCCATCAAGAAGATATAACTTTTGATATAATCAAGGCAGCTCACCACTCTATTATTTTAGGACGCTAGTGGTTACATCAATATAATCCCTACATCAAATGGAAGGCCAAAACCCTCTTTTTAGGTTCCGAACACTGTGCAGCTCATTATCTGATGGCAGGTCCTGTAGGCCTATTTTGGAGACTTCTCTTCCAACAACCCCATCCAAATGCATCGCCAAGATACATACACTCCCAGAGCAATACTTGGAATTTTAAGATGTGTTCTCAGAAGTACAATTCAAAATTCTTCCACTTCATAGAAGGGATGTTTGTGTTATCAAGCATCTCCCTAATAAACCTGTACTTGTGCCTCAATGACAAAAAAAATGAGCTTCTTCTCATTGAGTCGCAACACCGCCACAACAAACTCTCCGACTCCTACAAATCATTCAACATAGACGGTAAAACCATTAAGGTCTCAAAGTAAAAACCCTAGGCTCTTACCTGGACTTCACTCTCTCACTCACCAAACAAATTAATGCCACAGACTCGGTCGCAGCCTACACATCTAAGCTCATCAATGCCTTCAGGCCTTTCTTTTCACCTGAAAGCTGCATCACCCTAGCCAGAGCACTCATTCTGTCCAGACTATTATTGTAATGCCCTCTATGCTGGCTCAAAAAAACAGATAAAAAAACTACAGGTGGTCCAAAACAAAGCCTTGAGAGCAGCACTAAACATACCCAAAGAAAACGCAATCTCCTCGATTAGATGGAACACCCACTGGCTACCGATCCAGGAGCGAATCCACTTCAAAACACTATCCATGACCCATAAATGCCTACATAAGTCAGCTCCCAAATATCTGGCAGACAAATACACTATGAATCACTCTAGTAGGCCTACATGATCAGTGTACACACATGGTATCCACATACCATGATTCAAACTACAGAACTCTGGAGGCAGTAGCTTCCTGGTAGTAGCGGCTAAACAATGGAACAGCTTACCAGTTGCGCTAAGATCAGTAACCTCCTACTGGACCTTCCACAAATATTTGCAAACGTGGCTCTTTACACAGGAACTACTTAAATAAAGTTCCCCAAATGATCAACTTGTATAGGAGATCCCAGACATGGCCTGCACCCCATCCCCTCATTTCGAGGTACCAGGAGCGTACTCGCCAAGGTATGTGACGTATAAGGAGCAAATGAACCAACAAAGAGCTGCACTGGGACTCTGCCCAGTACACATCAGAAGATCCATACCTGTTGAAGCGCCCATAACCAGACAACCCTGGCCAGCCCGGTACCCTATCAGGCAGCCGTACCAGCCGCTGATACGAAACGAAGAGTACCTACAAACGGTCCATGAAGAGACCCAAAGAGCCCTAATGGAAGGCCAGTGGAAATGACAGAAGGGCTTGAACAGACTCGTGAATGAACAAAAGCGGCTGTCAAAGATAGCACGCCAGTGCGAGTAACTACGAAATTAAATGTAATGGACACAGAGGAGAGACTATGTTAAAACGTGAGAAAAAGTTGTTACGAGACAAGATGGAAGCAACCGACCAGTTAAATGTGTGTAAATAGGCTTGGAACGCAAGAAGCTAAAGATATCGATACTGCTTGCAATGCTTAGTAGAAGATTAGAGCGGCAAGCGTCAACCATATATCTACCTCAATAAGGCACATTATACAAGTGCGACTCCATTTTATAAAAGCAGAAATGTACCCAGGCTGCCAGAGGCCTGACAGGCCAAGTTTCGTAAACCAGCCAAGGCAAGAGAAGGAGCGGAATCGAAACTCAACAAAGAGCGGCTCATGCCTAGGAAATCGAGGTCAACCAGAGAAAGGGAGGAGAGCGTCAGCTAACAAGACTCAAACTTCAGAGCATACCAGCCTGCCCCATGAAGGTCAAGATAAGGTGGGCCCATGCAGGTGGCGAGGCTGAAACAGAATTAAATGCACTAAAAGCTGGAAACTGAAGCATATTCATGGTGAACTAACACGTGACTGCGAAGAAGTACCACTGCCGATGTCATCCAGGACCCGAGGATGCCATAACTTTTCCTGATAAGAAGCTACAGTTTCGAGGCCATACCCAGCCAACTAATTGACACATAGCCCTAAGATACTGATTGATGGAAGGGAGGCAGGGTGAAACTTGGGACACCAGGCACATGGGTGTCCATTCTGCATGCCACTAATTAAAATGGGGATTTATGTCTGGGGGTGTAACCTACCCATTCACAATAGACCAAGTTATCTGGAGTCCTATAGATAGTAGAACCAATAAGACGTCGTACTTGTAGTGACGTCAAATCACGTGTGATGTAGTGGGATGGGCTTGGACGCCCACCCGATAAGAGTTATCCAATCCGCATGCCCTATTATCATATACAGATATAGCACCTATAGTTAAGTTAGCTTTCCTAGTCAATTGTATTGCATGTCGAGTTTTTTAGAATTAGATGTCAGTGATGACGAGTTTTGCCTATAACTGTTGCTGTTCAACTGAAGTTCGAGGAAGTCGGAGCGAGACGGGTGGTCGCAACAATGCCGATTCCCAACTGCTTCCCTGTTTGATGTACTCGTCATTAAACAGACTTCCCTTTGCCAAATTACTGAGTCCGTGTTGGAGTAAGTGAATCCTGCACCCTCAGTACTCACATGGTGCAGCTATCTTGTTTATAAGTACTAGAGGGTGCGCACTGATCTATGGGCCCATCAGTGAAACCCCGCTCCTCTGTACACTTGGTAGCGTGAGGATGGTTTTGGCCATTGATTATTGATTAATATAGTTATAAGACACCTACAGGCCGAAAGCACCAAGTAACTCTGGGCCTTCGGCAATATCACGAGTCCTTTCGCCATTCCGGCTGAGTAGACTGAGAAGCTCTCCGTGGACAATGATAGAGTACGTCCATAAAAAATCTGCAGTGGGTCTGAAGGAACCCGCCTTTCCAAGCATAACCCTTCTCATTCCCATGGGCAGCCAATTGGACAAAAACCCTAAAAAGGCTGGAAGAGGAAGGGGCGGTGATCCCGAAGTTCCAGGTGAGTGAAACAACAAACTCGTTACTTTGGCAAATGCCGTGTAGGCATTAGAGCCAGTTAGGGGAAGGTAACGTTGGGTGGCAGAGAAAAAATTAAAATAGTCAGAAGTAGAGAAGATATATATATATAGGGTAATGACTCCGGGGGGACACCCGAGAGAAAAACAAAGCGTACCAGGGGGACACCAGAGATAAAAACGAAGGAATACCAGGGGGGCACCTAAGATAAAAACGTAAGGATTCGCCTTGTTCCTGCACTTTAATACAGTGGTCAGAAGAAACATGAACTCATAGCCCATATAATAAGGGACAAATAGACTACGGTGATGTTTAAAGACGCATCAAAGGAGTTCGTTTAAACTCCATGATGGAGTATTGATTAGAAGGCAGATATATGTATGACCAGCTGGTGTCTGTCTAGTCTGTCAAGTGTCTGTCATATGTGTTTTGTTGTACGTCAAATGTAAAATAATTGTATTATTGTTTGTGTGAAATGAAATTTGGTTTTACACGATTCTGTAACTGAGAGGAAATCGCCAATGAATTGATGGTTTTGAGTTAATTGATAGTAAAATTTTGGCGCGAAAAGATTGGAGCTTGCGTATCTGGTGCTCGCTCATACTAGTAGAAGGATAAAATGTATAAATATTGTTGGTAGCGGAATCGAAAATGGAGGAGGTCACCCCACTTGCGCATCTGTGCATGCAACTACCTAAGCATGCTCCGAAACTAAATAAGTATAGCACAGAGTGGATTAAGGGTACTGCCCACAAGATGTTTATGCCTTGGCCACAGAATGGGTCCCTTTCTAAGGCTGTTTTACAGCATATGACGACCTTCCTACATGCCAGATATACAGCCAAGAAGCTAGAGAAACGTCTTGCTTTTCTAGAATTGGGGAAGATGTTTGAAGAAACGAAGGTGGAAGAACCACCCACAGACTGGATACTAAATGTATGTACGGAGGGGGGTGAGACGCCTACCACGCCACCAGCACCGCCTGAGCCAGTCATTGAAGGGAGTAAAACAGAGGGGCTTTACCCACTAAGAGAACTTAAGGCAGCCACGGGGTATAGCAACCCTGCATATGAGTCACCGACGTACAGTAGTGACGATAATAAGGGAAAGGAACAGGAAACAAATATCGCCTCCGCAGTCTCAAGGGACAAAGATGCGAAGATGAAGGAAAAGATTGGGCACGGAGTTGTGCACCTCCAGATAAGGAGAAAGAGGGAAATAAACGTAAGGGAAAGGAAGTTAGAGTTGATGAGATAGCATTCTGAAAGACAAATGGATGGGAGGTCAGATATTACTGGAGTTGGTTGGAAAAGGAAGTGATGATATGAGGCCAAAAGAGAGATCTGATGAGATGCAAAGGAGAGAGAAAAGGAGATGGAAGTAAGGGATGAAAGGACAAGGAGGAAGGATAGGCTGAAGCGAGAACAGCTATATCGCAAAGAGCAAGAAATACAGCTTGATCGCAAACAAGAGGCAGCCTACGACCAGTACAGACAGACTAGGCAAAGGATGGAAGAAGAGCAAAGGGTAGGTGAGAAGAGAAGAGGAGGAAATTAGAAGGGCAAAGGAACGTAGAAACAAAAGAATGAGGGAAGTAGATAAGGCTAGAGAGGAAGCGCAAGGAAGTAAATGAGGAAATGGAACGTAAGCGCAGACAGAGGGTATGGGATCTTGAATATCTGGAGCGGGAAGTTAAAAAACCCAATCCTGTTGTAGAATGGGAAGACATAGAAGAATTCTTTCCTGCACACGACTCGGTGCAAGGTATAAGTGGGACAAACATTGAAAATGACTTCGACACCAGAAGCATCGGGGAAACGATTGATAAAATATACGATGAGATGGGGCTAGAGCAGATATCCGATAGGGGAAGGGAAGATGAGCGCTTGGAGAGCAACCAGCTATATGACACTGAGGATGTCACTCGAAGTAGTGGGAGCAGGGGACTGTCCCTAGACAGGCTGGAGATTGGGCAGAACGAAGAAGATGCAAGGAGTTGTGTAAACTGGGAGTATTCAGGCTCTGACTCCGGTGGGGAAATGGAGGATGTGGCACACGAGGAAGGGAGACGGTGCGAAAAACGGCCCCCAGGGACCGAGGGGTACGATGGTCAGACGCTAGCGGGTCCACAAGTAGGGCACCGAATTCTGCCGCGCAGTCCGGCCGACATGAAGGAACACCCCCACGGTCAGAGGGGGGCGTCAGCACCTACCTATGCAGACAGATTAAGGGCATTGCCAGGAAGACGGCAAGGCGGGAATGCCACCCCAGCGGTAGACAGAGGAGCTATGGGGAAGGAAAAGGAAGACTGCCCATTCCAATTCCCGTTGCTAGAAAAGGGGGGAGCTCGACCACACATGGACCGAGAGAACCTTAAAAATAAGCTTCCAATGCGGACCTCGGGAGCCGGAAAGTGGATACATGAGTTAGAGAAAATGACAGGGGGTGTCACCTTAGCTATAGGGGACATTAAGGGCCTCCTGATCGTCATACTTGGTGAAAGAGCAGAAGATGCATGGAAACGGGCAGGCTACGCTAGGGTAACCATAATCGACACCTCCCATGACGGAGCGCCATTTAATAATTGTAGAGCAGCAGTGTGGAAAGTGCTGCGAACGCTATATCCAGACACTTCCGATAGGGGAGCTATAATGACTCGGAAAATGAAAGAGTCAGAGGATCCGTTGATTTAGATCCAGAATTTCCAAGATGCGTGGGTGCTCGAAATCGATCCCTGTATTCTACCACATATTATGCCAGGGGTTGCCTGAACCAGTGCAGAAGCAGCTCAAAAAATTGGTAGGAGTAGAAGCAAAACCATGGGCCGAAATACAATTGACAATTGCACATTATTGTAGATTGTTGCAAGAAAAGAATCGGAAAAAGGAAGCAACCCGTAAGGGTGAGGAGGCGAAGCTGGTGCAAAAGAAACTCTCAAAGTATGCTCTCGAGGGAGCCATGCTGACAAGCCCAGCTGAACCACATGCACAGCAGACGACTAACCCAGCGCAGGATAACCAATTTAGCGCAGGATTTTACCCGAGGGGGAAGGGTTTTTGATGAAGAGGATGGCAGAGTAATCACGGTGGGTTTCGAGGTAACCAAGGAGGCTTTCAGAAAAATCAAAGTGGCTTTCAGAACGCGCAGATGGGCAGTCCAGCTACGCCAGATGGACAGATGGCCAGACCACCGCCAGTGTGTTGGCTGTGTGGAATAACAGGACATGTGGCGCGCGTGTGCAGAAGCCAAGGCATGTGGCAAAATAGCCAAGGGATGGGGCAGGCATGGTGAATCAGCCTGCCGTCCCGCAGCAGGGCACTGCACAAAATCACACAGTGCAGCAGCAGGCGCCAGACCTGCAGCAAGGTGCACAGCAAGTGGTTCAACCCCTGCACATAGGGAATGTACCACAGGGACAATCCCAGCAGGCACCACCGCAAATGTCACAGGGCAATAGCTCCGGAGGGGGAAGTCAACACTGGGGCAAATCAACAAGTATACAGTGGGCCGAACTTCTATATGAAATAGGACAGCTCAAGGGGGACTCTAATGTGTTCTATCCTATCAGTGACACCAGACCCCAATATGGAATCTAGGGTGAATTTCGTCATAGAGGGTAAAGAATATTCCTTCTTAGTAGACACGGGTGCGACGCGCTCATGCATACGAGAAGGCAAGTTTTCCTTGTCCGGCGAGGCCATAGATACTCAGAGTTTCACGGGAGTTTACAGTAGAGTTCCCTTTACAGACGCACTCCCAGTCTCTGTGGGAGAGCGCGAAATGAATGTACCCTTATTATAATCACATCAGACCCCAGTAAACATCCTGGATCGGGACTTAATGACTAAGTTGAATATGACAATCTTGTTTACCGAGAACGGTATAGTGTGCTCCACTCCAGGAATGCATTATTCAAACGTGTGCGAAATGATCAGAGCATACTCAGGGCACATAGCCATGAGAGCTATACTGTTAGAGCCAGAAGTCTTCGTATATGGGGTGCGAGTGCTCATGGCAGGATTGCCAGGCCTCGCAGATAGAACTATGAGGACACCTGATGAGTTTCTATTCAGACCCAGAATACCTATGCACGAAGAGGAGGGACAAGTATTTCCCTTAATGATACAATTTGCCACAGTGCGAGGGAAAGTGGTATTGGTCGAACGATATGACGACGAAGGCAGGCAATGGTGTGCTATTATCGCCATCGAAGAAGGGTATTGAGTGACTGACGTTACCGATGACGATCTGTTCGAAGAACACCCTGACCTGGAAGAGACGAGGGTGGAAGTAAGTCTCACATTTTGGGTCAAAATGATCAAACGGGAGGTGCCACAGAGAATGATGTTGGCGCTGATACATCCAGAATACTTTTATGACGACATGGCCCAAGTGCCTACCGCGGTATGGACTACAGGGCCCTATGACGTAGGCCTTCTGAAGGGTGCAGGTGAAGTGACAATTAACCTGAAACCAGGAGCAATTTTACCAAGAACACGACAATATCCTATGTCCAGAGAGGCAGATGAAGGAATCGCGAAGACAATTTCCGCCATGATGGAGAAGGGAATTCTAGTGACGTCAGAATCCCCTTGCAACACAGTGATTTACCCTGTCAAGAAATCAAAGGGAGGGTCTTTAATCCAAGATTTAAGAGCATTAAATGATATAGTTGAAGCCGAATTCCCTCTAGTCCCTAAATCCATCCACAATTCTGTGCAACATACCAAATGAGGCAAAATATTTCACAGTGATTGACTTGAAAAATGAGTTTTCTCAATCCCGTTGCACCATGACTCAAGATCTGACGTCATTTACTTTCAGACAAATGCGCCTGAAAAGCACGAGGTTGCCACAGGGGTACTTTGAGTCTCCATCCAGTCCTGCAGATGGACCTAAACAATATTGCAGTAGACAGTGTTGTTTTGCAGTATGTGGTTGACATTCTGATCTGCAGCATCACTGAGGAACAATGCAGGCGCGACTCTGTCCAGCTATTGACTATCCTGGCTGAGAAAGGATATAAAGTTAACAAGGAAAAGTTACAATACTGTCAGCGAGAGGTGCTGTACATAGGCCAGCTAATGTCTCACGAAGGGAAAAAGGTAACCCCAGAAAGGGCTGAAGCTATCATGAACACGGCTAAACCGCTCACGATAAAACAAATGCAAAGCTTCTTAGGCCTGTGCAACTATGTCAGAGCATGGGTCTTAGACTACAGCTCGTATACCAAGCCCTTGCTTCAGGCCCTAAGGAAGGCCCAGGCGACAAGGGAAAAAATCGAATGGAATGAGGCAATGGAAAAGGGGTTTGCAGAACTCAAGGGGGCGATTTGTGAGGCCCCAGTTCTAGGGATTCCTAATTATGCAGAGGAATTCTACCTGTTCTCACACACCAATGGTAATTTTATGACGGCAGTGCTTGCGCAGCGAACCTCGCTGGGGTACAAGCCTCTAGCATATTACAGCGGGAGTCTGGACCCGGTTATCAAGGGCCACTTCCCATGCAAACAAAATCTAGCTGCTGCCGCGTTTGCCATTGAAAAGGTGTCATCTATTTTGATGGGGTGCTACATGCCATTGTACGTCGAGCACTCGTTATTCGCCATACTAGAGAAGCCAAAGGGCACGCTAACATCACAGAGAGCATCTGCCTATGAGGTGATTATCTCCAACTCATCGATCAAAATAGTTTGATGTAAAACTGTGAACCCTGCTACATACATAGCTGAGCCAGTCACAGAGGGAGAACCTATACATGACTGTGCGAATTAAGAGGAATTGTATGATGAAAATGCCCTGGCAGGTGGCGAAATCGTGTTAATTGACGGTTCTTCAAGAATCGATCAAGAAGACGGACAAAGATATACAGGCGTGGCCGTGGTAAAACACCTAGCGAATGGAGAGTTCCAAGTACTCGTCAGTGCGCGAATACCCTCTCACTATTCTGGGCATGCTGCAGAAGTATTGGCGCTGATACTCGCCATTGAGAATCATGCAGACCAGGAAGTAACTGTGTACAATGACTCCGCCTATGTGACGTCCACAGTATATGCAGGTGTAGCGCGCTGGAAAAGGAGGGGCTACCTCTGAGCGGACGGCACCCCAGTGCAACACGCAGCCTTATTGGACAGGTTGATAAAAGCACTACAGCTCCCAGTGGGCATAGCGGTCGTGAAATGCGCCGCCCACACCAAGGGGACAGATTTCGTGTCACGTGGAAACCATAAGCTGACACGGAAGTCAAGCGCATGGCATCCAAAACTGAAACAATCACGGATGTGGAGGTGGAACGTACCCATCAGAGGATGATGGTAGCATGAGCCACACCTGAGGCATATAGTAACATGGGGCAGACTCAGCTAATGGAACTCCAAGGGGAGGCACCTCAGGAGGAGAAACATTTGTGGAAGCGTTGAGGGTGTTTTTTAAACCCCTTTGACGGGTTGTGGAGGCAAGATAGCACTGGTAAACCAGTGTTGTCTGTCGCCCTGCTAAAGGTAGCATTAGAACAACTACACTACCCCATCCACATGTCAAAAGAAAATCCAGCTGCAACGCTTTCAGAAGACTGGTTCACGCCAAACTTAACAGAGCACGTTGCATTTTTTATGGTGAACTGCATAATCTGCCAGCAATTCACCGCTGGGCACACATTAAAAGTGATGAGAGGAGTTATCCCTCGGCCAAATGGCCCATTCCAACACTTGCATATCGACTATGTCGACATGATTCAAATATGCAACGGGTACAGGTATTTAATTGTGGTGGTGTCTCCATTCTCTAGATGGATAGAATCAGGTCCCTGTACACACCCAGACGCTACCTGTGCTGTCAAATTTCCAGTGAGGAAAGTGTTCCCTAGATGAGGGGTGTGCGAAGTAATGAGATCAGACAACGGGGCTCACTTTGTTAACCCAGTTTTCGAACAGATCAGCTTATTACTGGGTATAAAGCACAAGTTCTTGTCGGCGTATCACCCGGAGGGAAATGGGATATGTGAGCGGCTCAATGGCCTGTTAAAGGAGAGGATAGCCAAGTTGAAGCTCACATTAAGAAAGGGATGGCTGCACTGTCTACCACTGGCATTGTATGCACTTCGGAACCAACCCGGCTCCGACCATCATTTTACGCCGCACGAGATAGTTACAGGCAGAAGGATGAGGACCCCTCTAACCCCCCCGAGATAGAGCTAGATGTGATTCCCAGCCAACTAGAGAGGTTCTGGTTACAGAGATGCAGGAGTACCTTAACTGTACGACATCCAGCGTCTCAGTCATTTCAGGCCAGCTGCAGCGACGGCGAAAAGGGAACAGTACAGCACAAAACACATCAGGAAGTGCTGAAGCTGACCTCGCACAAGGTCTACATGCGCCCTTCGTCTTCCCTGGTGACAACATGCTCGTGAAGAACTTTACCACGAAGAGGTGGGATGAGCCACAATTCAATGGCCCTTTCATCGTAGATGACTGCACCCCTTCCGCCGTCAGGCTCCAGGGCAGAAGGGCATGGATCTCATAAATCACATTAAACCTTATATAGGAGAGAGCCCCCAAGCTGTATTTAACCACAAAGAAACCACAGACAACGGGGAAGAACCTCAGCACGTGCAGACGAGAGCTATGACGAGGAAGGAGGAAGCATGAGCAGTAAAACCAAGACAAAGAACCCGGATGCAAGTTGTGGCATAAAACTGGACAGTTTCTCCAAGCAAAGGGGGATAAGGACATAATGAACACTGTGCATTCTAATTGCAGGGTGAAGAAGAGAATCGCACATCTAAGCCGCAACACACTGATGATACAAACTTTTGAATCAAGCCATATCCAAGCATTTTTAGTAAACAAGACTTTGATGAACTAAGAGCAAAAGTTAAGAACATCACACAGTCACCTGAATCAACCAACACGCAGACTTTGTTTTGCAGAACATATGACATCCCCCAACAGGAATATTACAAGAGATGTGCTGTCCTGATATCAGTTAGTGCTAGAGACATATCCATATCTTGTAGGGAGAGTTACCAGTATCACAGACTTTGTCCAAGATCCAGCCAACAAGAAAATAATCTTGCAACTGCCGACTGTCATCGTGGAAGCCTTCATTGTACTGCCCGAGTACGGTGAGGACACAGATGCTTCCACCACAATTGATCATTGATGAGCTGACATACACGCTTTTCTTTCGCATCATAGATGAATGCCCAGAACTCGTAGGGAGAACCACAGATACCCTAACCTTCATCAGAGATCCAAGAAACAATGAATACCTGAACCAAGTATGGATCAAGCTAAATTACCTGGTCGCAATCCACGCAGCAGGAAAGTGTAAAGACTGTTCACGTCACAAGAAAGGCCTATGATCTAGAAACAAGAAAAACAGGACGAATGTTGTCGTCGCCGGAAGACAGCAGATATGCATACCATGTCTTCTTTCACCTCATTGAGAACTTTCCAGAACTAGTGGGTATGGCTGTTGCGCGCAACAGGAATGGCTGCCTGATCAGAGCGCCCCGGCCCGAGACACATCCGTTAAGCATTAAATCCTTAATCTGGAGCTCGCTGTGGGTTGCTGAGCACGCCGAGACGTGAAATAAGTGTTGGGGCACCTATATGAAAAATCCTGGAACTGTTGGTGCCTGGGCTGCGGGGCTACGTCGTGTGGCGGTTTCAGAGGGGGCGGAGCTGGGATGCGCGCCGACCCCCGGAACCAGAAGATTGAAGCCCTGGGCCACTGACGCTCTGGCCGTACGGAGCATAGAGTGGAGGGCCTGCGAAATTAAGAACGCGTGCCGGAGGTCAGCGGTGCGGCCTGACCTAGTCAGTCTGTCCCCCCCTTTCATAGCCACACTGGACCCGAACGCAGAGGGACCTGGACAATGCTGCGACTGCCGGGTGAGGCCGCCTCCCTGATACCGCTCTACCGGGGGCTGCGTGCCCAGGCGCTGCTGGAGGGGAGCTCCCGTGCTCGTGAAGCCTGCGGTCCGGGAAAGGCGAGTCCCGCGCGTAATGCGCAATCCTCCCGTTTGGTTCGCCTCCTGGTGCGGACACCCCCTGCGGCCCCCGCTTGAGCGGGGAAGCTGCTCTTGAAGACCCAGGGATGGCTGGGCTACACGGACCTCTGTGAGTGTGCAGCGAGGTGGTGAGGGATATAGGGAGCCTTCTGCCGGGCTATATGCTCGGCAACACGCTGGTCGTACTGTGGACATGTCTTAAGGCAGTGGGGAACCGCCAAGCTGCATTTTGTGCTGGCAGCGAACGCTATCGGCTGAGGGACGCAACGGGGGTATCTCCTTGCACACTACGCTGAGCGGCCCTAACGCACAATAAACAACATAACTTGTATACCAGGATGTTTGCGGGCGTGCTGAGGCTGCACCCAAAGTCAAATAGAAAGGAACACTGCTGGGCTGCTATTCATGTGAACCCTGTTGGGCTGGTCGCTGCCCAAGTGTCTGAGCCCACAAGTGAGTGATTTTTATGACTGTCGGCGCCAACCAGTATAATTGCTAACACTATAAGCACTTACTGAACATTGAGACAACCAGCGGAACCACAGACGGCCTGGTGCCCTCGGCGGCCACTTGTCATGTCGCTCATCGCGAGTGGGCCTTGCCAACCTGCACCCAGAACGTGGCAGGACAAAATCCATTGGCAAAATCAAGCGGACTGGACAATCCTGATGCTGAGCTATCACCCACGCAAAACTTGACAAGATTGCCTCGGGCCCGGTGAAGTGAATTAGCAGTGCTCCAGTGTGCGGAATAGCCTGGACCTCCACCAGCCCAGGCTGATCAACGGCGGCCATTTCTTTCTCCTGGCATAGAATCGGGGTGAGCGCCCAACGATTCGAGTGTCATGGGGAACACGATGAAGCAAGACAAAATGGCGTAAGGAGCAAGTGCGAAGAAGAAAGGGCCAATGGATCCGTACACAAGCAGTGAGGCGGGAAGCAACGAGTCTGAACCAACCTCAGCATCTAGCCCTGAACCTAGTGTGGAGAGTGGAGACCAGGTCGAATACCTAATCAACATAGTTCAAAATGGCTTTCTATCCCGCAACATGAAATTGGATGACATTGTAACGACCATTGGAACACTGAAAACCAGGGTTGACAAGAATGACCTAAGACTGACTGAGGCAGAGACAAGGATTGGAACAACCGAAGACGCGGTTGCACGTCACGACCAAGATATTGCCCAGCTCAGAGAAAACTTGAATATATTACAAGCAAATGTGAAGATCTTGAATCGCGTTCGAGAAGGAACAACGTGCGAATCGTCGGAGTTCCAGAGTCATTTGGCAAAGACAAAATGGAAATAAGTGTGGAAACACTCCTTAAAACCCTTTTCGGAGCAAACTCCGGCTCAGAAAACTTCCTAATCGAACGTGTGCACCGCACTCTGGCTCCAGTGCCGAAACCCGGGGTCCCGCCTCGCACAATAATTGCAAGACTGCTCAACTATAGGGACAGGGACACTGTCCTTCGGATGGCGAGAGAGCTTGGGACACTGCAATACGAAGAAAGCCGTATACATATCTACCCTGATTTTGCTACCGGAGTTCAGGCAAGTCGAAGGTCATATGAGCCAGTTAAAAAACTTTTAAGAGCACTACAGGTCCCATGTGCACTAATATTTCCGGGCAGTTGCGTATCCAGTATGGGGGAAGGGCACACTTCTTTGAGACTCCTGCTGCAGCCCTGGCCTATGTGCAGGCCACCATTCCGCTGCCCCCCAGGGGTCGTGGACCAGACCAGAACGGGAGACACCCACCTGCAGTCGAGGACTGAACTTTGTTGGTTAACTTGGTCCATATGAGTATCCTTTTATGTGTCGGGGTGTTTGGCTCCCACGGGGGCTTCCAAGTAATGTTAAGCGGGTCGTGAGCCCGATCGGGTAGCCTCGTGATGGCAACGAAGCACCCTCAGGAATGTTCCTAATAGTTATTAGGGTCCATCGTCAAGTTGGGGCAGATGATGTGGGTGGAGGGGGGGCAGGGAAAACGGGGATTTTTTGTATTATTGCGACCACCTAGACAAGTTTGAGTCTTGGGAAAGAGAACGCATTGATGGAAGTTTTAGGTTAATTGTTAAATGGTTTCGTGGACACTGGCGCCATTCAAAGGTTGGTTACTTGTACGTTTATGGCTGTTGCAATGTGTCACAATACGTATACATAAAATATGGGAGATGGGTTAAAGATGAAACTAATGTCATGGAATGTCCGACGCCTAAATAATCCAATGAAAGCCAGGAAAGTTGGCAACTATGTTACTAGGCATTGGCCACATATTTTAATGTTGCAAGAAACAAACGCACAGGGCCTGGTCAACGAGAAAATATTGACAAAATGGGGCAAAATGCGATACTACACGAACTACTCCTCTGAGTCCAGAGGGGTTTGCACACTTATACACCACTCGCTGGGCTTTCTTGCCAAGGGCCACTTGGCGGACCCGATGGCCAGGTATATATTGGTCTGGGGGAAATAGCAGGGAAACAAATAACCCTGGTGAATACCTATGGTCCCAATTTGGACGACCCCGACTTTTACTTGAATATGTTCGAGATCCTTAATAAACAAGATGCACCTTGTGTTATATGGGGAGGAGACATTAATGTTGCGCTAGACCCAGCCCTGGATAGATCTGCCAAAGGGACCAGGACACCCTCTAGGGCGGCATTAACTCGAAGGCAAATCCTCCCGCAACTGTCCCTGCTAGACGCCTGGAGAGTACTTCATCCAACTAGTAAATGCTATACATTCTATTCATCGGTGCATGATAGTGAATCATGTATAGATTACTGGTTTGTATCTTCTAACATTGCGCATGCACTATAAAATTGTGAAATCCTTGCCCGAGCGTTATCTGATCACTCCCCGGTGATGCTGGAGATAAACTTGAGAGATGCCCCCAGACCAATGATGAGATGGAGAATGCCTAAAGATATACTGAAAGACCCAAATGTCGTTGAAACCTTACATGTTGAAATTGCCAACGTTTTAATGGATAACATTGGGTCGGTAGATTACATATCATCAGTTTGGGAAGCCTTTAAGGTCTGGGCTAGAGGGGCCCTGATACCCAAAACTACGGGCCTCCTGAGGGGTGTACGCTGTGAATTAGAGGGGGTGGAGAAGGAATTGAACGAACTAGAAGAAACTTACAGTCGCACACATAACGGGGACACCCTGGCTAAAATACACAAGCTCCTTAAAGACTTTGATCGTCTAGCGGTGAGGGAAATACAGTATATATCGCCCCCTACCCGGGCGCGCAGATTATGGAGAGGGTAATAAAGCAGGGAAAATGCTAGCCAATTTGGTAAAACATGAAAAACAATCAACCCCGATCACCACTATTCAAACGACACAAGATGAGATAATCACAGGCGAACAAGAAATAAACAAAGAATTTGTTAAATTCTATAAAAAATGTATTCGAATAAGGATGAAAAATCCCCCACTCAGATCAAAAATTACTTCGCTACACTAGACCTTCCTAGGATCCCAGAAGAAAGCAAGTTGGCACTGGAGCAACCTATCACTGCAGAGGAGCTCACCGAGGCAATCAAGGAGCTCACATCTGGCAAAGCACTGGGTTCAGACGGACTAAGTGCCGAATTTTATAAAGAGTTTCAGGAAGAGCTGGTCCCTATACTGCTAGAAGTATGGGAAGAAGCCCTGGGGAAGCGAATACTGCCTTTGACAATGCGTGAAGCCATAATCACAGTATTGCCTAAACCTCGACGCCCGCCTCAAGATATGTCATCCTATAGGCCCCTATCTTTAATAAATGTGGACGCGAAGATGTTCGCAAAGGTGCAAGCAAACCGAATGCAACCCATAACGCCCACGCTGGTGCACGTAGACCAAAGTGGATTAATTCCTCGAAGGTCTACTGCCCTGAATCTACGCAGGTTATTCGGCATAATGTCGCAAATAAACCCAAATAAACAAGCGGTAGCGGTGTCCCTTGACGCCGAGAAAGCCTTCGATTCGGTCTCCTGGGAGTACCTCTTTTTGGTTCTTGAGGTGTTCGGAATGGGCCCCTACTTTATTAAATATGTCAGATTGTTATATACTGCCCCTGATGCGAAAGTGTGCACAAATAGAACCATATCTGGGTTGTTCGAGCTGGGTAGAGGCACCAGACAGGGATGCCCCTTTTCCCCCCCATCCTGTTCGCCTTAACAATAGAGCCCATGGCAGCGGCGGTTCGATTGAGACATAAAAACAGAGGTATCACACTAAAGGGAGCCACCCAATTAACATCACTATATGCGGACATAACATTGCTGTATGTTCAAGAACCAGATAAAAACATCGCCCCCATCATGGCAGATATCACCGAGTTTTCTGAGTATTCTGGGTATACAGTAAATAACACTAAGTCAGAAATGTTCCTGCTTACCCCCTCTACAAAATGCCCTGCACTAACATGTGGCCTTAAATGGTACTGGTTTCCGGGAGTCGACAGACCCTCTGCATGGATAACCACGATCAGGCGTTGCAAATACTTAATACTAAACTACAGGTTTGGAGAAACCTCCCGATTTCATTACATGGTAGAATTGCAATTCTTAACATGATAGTACTTCCAAAACTATTATACCCATTATTTTTTTTTTTTAATTAAATGTTTTGTTTGATGATACAAAATTTACTAAATACAAGAAAACAAAAACAAAACCAGAAAATATAAGGAAACCAGAAAATGAAAAATTGGATTGGCATATATGTTTGTGTTTCTTACAACAGTCTATCGTTCAAAATTCAAAAAGTTCATCTATTCAAGCATTTGTTTTATGCAAATACAATATAGAAGACACTCCATTACGTGCTGTTTCCAGCTCCCGAACACACACGCTGACAACGACTTGTGTATCCTACAGCCTGCAGATTCTTCCAAGCAGCTCGCAACGACACTGCACTAGACGTTTCCAGCACGAATTTTGAAAATTCCAACTTCCCAGAACAGCAGGGATTCACAGATCTCCATCTGAATTTCCCACAACACTAAGCTGCACGCTGCGAGGTTAATTCACCTTGACCCAGATGAGGATCATACCGGGCCCCATACGTATTTAGCCATTGGGCTTCCACCTAGGACCCAGTCATGTGAAAGGGGATACCTTACCTTGGCTCCATGAAGAAGGCTGTGGCCCACTGAAAGCCGAAACGTCCTGGGACCCCATCCACCAATCTGGTGGAAGGGGGTCCATTTAATCTCTTCTTTGGATTTATTTCAGTGATGTCGATCCATTACTTTGGTCACCCTTTAGCCTGGCTATGTTAGACCTATCCAAGGTTATCATTTTAGAGGAATAACAAGTCATGTTAGCTCTAATTTGGGTTAGGAAGATGTGTTCAATCCTGACTAAAAATTCATGTTGTATAATGAGGAGAAAAGATTGTATTAGAAACAGTTTGTATACATGTCTCTCTCCAGAGTAGCCATTATGCAGCATACTCTTGTATCAAATTGTTTGATTCTATGCAATGTTTGTCATTTAGTTCCTATTCATTTATGATTGCTAAATGTGCTGAAGGACTGCACCCTTCTATATTGTATTTGCATAAAACAAATGCTTGAATAGATGAGGGCAGCAATGTAATAAAAGCTGTTCCTTCCCTCAAAAAGAGGAGAAAGTAAGTGCACGTGTATTGTCTTTTATGTACACCTACCTATGGATATGCATAAATAGTGCCACAAATAGGTAGTGAATACACAACAGAGTTTATTTGCATTTGAATAAGTTGCAATTAGCTTAGACTGTTACAGCCAGGACAATACCTCCTTTTGTACACATTTATTTATAGCCCTTAGTCCCGATTTTGTATTGGGCACTCCCTCCTGTTAAAAGTGGTCTATTTATAAGCATGTTTTCGCTGATATCTTCAGTGTTAATTTTCTTTTTTTCTTTTTTATCTCATTAGACCAGTAATGCAGAACTGTTACACATACAGGGTTCTTTTTTTCCTCGAGTATCTCTAAAGATGGGATTTTGTCCTGGCCAATTATTTTGCTGTAGAGGTCCAGTTTTTTCCAGGTAATGATTGATTCAAGGGATTGTAAAGCCAGTTCAAACCGAATTCTTGAGATTGGAAATGAATTAGATAAGCCGAGAGTTTTTCTCCAGAAAATGGCCTAGTATTGTTGCCATTTCATTATGTCTTGATTATTGTTTCTCCGGCGTATGTTAGAATCGGTACCACTTTTTGTCTGTATAGTAAAATTGTTGATTTTATTGAGTAGGTTCCGAATTTGCAATGAAAATAGCGTCCCAATCGAGCTAGAGATCTTGCTTTTCTCTTGATGTGGTCTTTCCATTCTTGCTCAGTTGGTGATGGATTGATCAATGCACCAAGATATTAAAGTGTTTTGGTTTCTTCAATCTCTTTTTGTTCTAGTTGTAATTTCGCACTTTTTTAGTCCGGTGTTATGCAAGGATGTTAACCTAATTAGCCTGGTTTTAGGAATATTGATTTGAAGGTCATGTTCTTTCATGAAAGAGCCCACCTTATTTAATGTTTTTTTGTAGACCAGATTGTGTTTTGTCCATGACTATAATATCATCTGCATACATTAAGGTCTTTAGCGGTTCATTATTGATCTTCGGTGGGTTCGCAAGTGGATCATGGATTGCTTGTACAAAGCCAAAGGTGTATAGGTTGTATAAACATGCAGCGAGGGGGCACCCTTGTTTGAGGCTGTTCCACGTAGTAATTTCGTCTGTTACTGCCCCATCTTTTGTCAATCTTACTCTAATGTATGTATTAGAATGGAGTTGTTTGATCGGATTAAGGATGTTAGGAGGACAGCCCCAAGCAGTTAGTTTCACCGACAGTTTTTCTCTATTCACCGAGCCAAATGCTGTTTTTAAGTCTATAAAAACTGCATAGACTTGTTGTTTCTTTGTTATTGCTTCATACTTGATCATATTCAATAGTAGCAGGTTGACGTTTGTACCGATTTTATTGGCAAAGACAATCTGCCTCTTTTCTTGAAAACCGTTTTCTAATGCCCAAAGTTGAACAAGTTACTTCTTACCTGGTAACGTTCTTTCGATAGGATGTTCCTCCAACGTATTCCTTATCTTTGATAATTCGTCTCCAGCTTGCTGGCCTCAGAAAACCTTTTCTCAGTAGAGGGCGCTGCGCATCGACATCCGTCGAGTTGGTGTCCCTCGACAGCCACCGTATCGACGTCATCATGCCCATAAATAGCCACGCACAGCATCCGTTGCTCAGTTGCGTTTTGTAGCATAAGTTAAGTCCTGCATGAATTCGTTATTGACCTTGAAGGAGCATAAGCTGCAACCACAAGGGAAGTATTACTGCGGGGATGGATGGGAGGGGCGATAAGGAACACGTCGGAGGAACATCCCATCGAAAGAACGTTACCAGGTAAGAAGTAACTTGTTCTTCGAAGGGATTGTGTCCTCCGACGTATTCCTCATCTTTGATAGACTCCTATAGCAGTGGTGTGTAATTGGAGGTGGGAGTAAAAACGCCATGTTTCCCTTTAGGAGTGAACAGAATGTAATATGGCTTTGCCAAACCTAGTCTCTTGACTAGAGGAGGAATCCAGGTTGTAAAATATTGTGAAGGTATGTGCGGACGACCATGTGGCAGCCGCACATATGTCTCGAACCGGAACCCCTCTTTGGAGGGCTGAAGAGGCTGCGATACCCCTGGTTGAATGAGCCCTAAGATTTTGAGGAGGCTCTTTCCCTGCTAGTTTGTAACATTCCAGAATGGCCAAAATAATCCATCTGGAAATGGTCTGTTTTGTTATCGGTAGTCCCAATTTGTGCCCCAAGTAACCTACGAACAGTTAGTCTGCTTGCCTAATCCTAGCAAGTCTGCCGATGTAAAAGCTTAAAGCCCGCCTTGGGTCCAGCCTATGTAGCCTTTCTTCCTCTTTCCCCGGATGGGAAGGAGGATAGAATGAAGGTAAGGTAATTTTCTGAGTGATGTGGAATTCAGAAACCACCTTTGGGAGGAAATAAGGCTTCACCTGTAGGACAACTTTGTCTTTATGAAAAATTGTATGAGGGGGTTTACAAGATAGAGCTTGTAATTCGCTCACCCTTCTAGCAGATGTTAGTGCCACTAATAAGACAGTTTTAAGGGTGAGAAATCTTAGCGAACAAGAGTGGAGTGGTTAGAAAGGAGTACCCATCAGGAAATTTAAGACTAAATTTAAGTCCCATAAGGGAACTTGGAATGGTCTTGGAGGATGGCCATTAGTTAATCCCTTTAGAAATTGTATTACTAAGGGTAATTTGAAATACGATGGCTCCTCTGCAGTGCGCTTGAAGATCGATAGCGCTGCGAGATAGCCCTTGATAGTGCCAACTTGAAGGCCCGAATTTGCTAAATAGAGTAGAAAGGATAACACCGTTGGTGTACCACATGAAAAGGGGTCGACATTCTCTTCTCTACACCAGCTGCAAAATTTGTTTCAACGGCAGCGCTATAAAGACTTTGTTGCTGGCCTTGTGGCCGAAAGCAACACGTCCATGACGTCATCAGGGAGGTCCCAATCCTTGTATCTCAACCTTTCAGAAGCCAAACGTGAAGATTGAGGGTTCTGATGTCTGGATGGAGAAATTGACCTCCCTTCTGTGAGAGAAGATTCTCCTTGAGTGGAAGGCGAATTGGAGGGCAGATGGACATGTCCAGAAGGTCCGGGTACCACGTTCTCCTGGCCCAGTCTGGGGCAATTAGGATCATGGTCCTCCGGAATCTTCTCAACCTTCTGATCATTTGAGGAATGACAGGGACTGGTGGAAAGGCGTACAAGAGTGGAAACTCGCAGTCCACTACTAACGCGTCCCCTAGAGCTCCTCTCGGGGGAAATTTCCTTGAACAAAACAGATCGCACTTCCTGTTGGTACTGGTGGCGAACAGATCCACTTGAGGGGTTCCCCAAAGGGCGAAGATCTCCTGAAGGACCTCCTGAGCTAGTTCCCACTCGTGGGAGACTGTGCCCTGCTGCATTGCCTCTCTGAACAGTGGCAGTGATCCCACACCTCCTCTTTTGTTGAGGTAGTGCATGGCCACTGTGTTGTCCGTCATTATCAGGACATTTTTTCCCTGTACTGATGGCAGGAAAGCTTTCAGCGCTAGTCTGATCGCTCTCAGCTCCAATAGGTTGATGTGTAGTCTGGACTCCGATGGAGACCAATGACCGCTGATGGTCAAGTCGTTGGCATGGGCTCCACACCCCGTGAGTGAGGGGTCCGTGACTACTGTTATCTCCGGCCATGGTTGCCAAAACAGTTCTCCTTTTAAAATGTTCTCTCGATAAGCCCACCATTGAAGGTCTCGGGCTTCCTTGTCCGGAATCCGAAGGAGATCTGTCATTTTCCTGAGAACTGCGACCACTGGGTTCTTACCGCCCACTGGAGAGATCTCATTTTCAGGCGAGCCTCTGGCACAAGGAAGATGCAGGATGCCATGAGGCCTAGCAATCTCAAAAAGTCAAAGGCTGGGAGATGTTGGGCATTTTGAAACTTGGTGACCATCTGCAGAATATCTTGAGCCCTCACCTCTGGTAGCAAGGCTTTTCCCAGAGAAGTGTCCAGTACCGCTCCGATGAACTGGAGTCTCTGTGATGGTATCATCTGTGACTTCTTTAAATTGAGGGAGAAGACCAGTTTGTGAAGGAAGTGGCAGACATAATCTAGCTGGATCTGAGCTTGTTCCGAAGATACAGCCCTGATCAGCTAATCGTCCAGGTAGGGGTAGACGTGAATCACTCCCCTCCTTAGACTTGCCGCCACTACCGACATTAACTTGGTGAAGACCCTCGGGCGGAGGTCAGCCCAAATGGCAGAACTCAAAATTGATAATGAGAGCCGCCAATTGCGAACCTCAGGTATTTCCTGTGTTTGAGATGGATTGGCACATGGAAATAAGCATCCTGGAGGTCCAGAGATACCAGCCAGTCCTGGAGCTAGAGGGCCTGAAGGATCTGAGAGAGAGTTACCATCTTGAACTTGTCCTTCCTGAGGAAATTGTTCAATTCTCGGAAGTCCAAGATAGGTCTCAGACCTCCGTCTTTCTTCGGTATGAGAAAGTAGGGGCAGTACCAGCCCTTGTTCCTCTCCGCTACAGGTACTGGTTCTATGGCACCTTTCTCTAGCAGGTCTACAATTTCCTGCAAGAGGAGCGGATCTGGAACTTTCAGAGAGCTGTTCCCCGGTGGATGACTCTGAGGGATGCGTAGAAAAGGCAGGCAGTAACCTTGGGCAACTGTCTCCAATGCCCAAGCATCTGACGTAATAACCTGCCATTCCGTCAGATGCTGAGTTAACCTGGTTTGGAGTCGGCTGATGCAGATGCCGAGGGTAAAGAGGCACCTGCTGCTGCTGCGGCTTTTGTATTTTTAACCCGTCCACCTTGTGTGAATCTTTTCTGACCCCTTTGACCCGGCTGTCCTCTGCCTCTTCCGAATGAGGAATAGAAGCGAAAGGACTTACCTCTCCCAGAGGTTTCTGAGGGGCGATATGGTGTCTGACGGATTGCAGCTCCCAGGGATTTTGCTGCTGCCTTTGATGTTTGTAGCTTTTCTAAACTGTCATCCGCCTTCTTACCAAACAAAGAAGAGCTGTCAAAGGGCATATTCAAGAGTCTGATTTGCACATCTGGCGCAAAACCAGACTTTCGCAACCAAGCAAATCTCCAGGGGGTTGTACTTGCCGCCATGGCCCTGCTGATGATGTCAGCAGAATCAATGCCAGTTTGAAGGGATTCACACATTGCGTCTTTACCATGATGTTTAGAAACGCTTCCCTTTCTTCTCCCTCCGGGAGGCAGTCAGCCGCTGATGAAGCACACTCCCAAAGTGTGTGGCTGAACCTTGCAAGCGCACAAGTAGTATTGATGGATTTCAATGCCATGCTACATGCAGAAAATACTTTTTTGGCCATAGAGTCATCTCTCTTATCCCTGTCCTGTGGAACAGTAGGGTAAGCCAATTTACTACCTGATGAAGTTGCTGCCTGAACAACCAGACTCTCCAGAGTTGGGTGTCTGGATAAATATTCAGGGTCAGCAGTAGACACCCTTTATTTGGCTGATAATGATTTGCTAACCGCCGGGATAACCTCAGGGGTTTCCCAGTTTGCCAATATTTTCCTTTGTAATGCCGCATGAAATGGCACCACAGGATCCTCCTGTGCACCTTTAACCAAAATGTCTGAGGTCGTCTTGCTGAAAAGCAGGTGAGGGTGTAGACCACCCCATAAACTCTATTATCCTTGCCATCAAGGTTCTATAAGGGGTTTCAGCATGTTCCCCTGGGTCTGGTTTGGCAAATTCCACTTCTGGGGAAGTGTCCAACCCACGTGCTTTATATAAGGATTCTTGGAGGTCCTTTAACCTACCTTCCTCAGAGGTAAATTCCTCTGGTACAGGAGTTGCAGATCCCTGCAACTCAAAAGGTCTTTCCTGATCCGAATTCTCCCTTTCTTCATAAATAGATAAGGCTCTGGAATGATCAGATCTTGGAAATGGTATAAATCCCTTTTCCAGAGCAGAAGGGGCCAAATTCGTCATAATTGGCTGAGAAAACGTTGACATCGTCGACGCTGACGTTAAAGGCTTCAAAGCCATTGAAAAAGGCGTCGAGAAAGTTGGTAGAGGCCTCGAGGAACTCGAGAGTATCAGAATTCTACTCGAGGTTGTCGACGACATTCTCGTGATCGAGGCTCTGGGTATGGCCACTGGCTGTGAGGTGGCCGTGGGTTTGTCCTTTCTCGGCGTCGAAGACGGCGTTGAATCGACTGACCTGTGCGTTGAAGAACCCTTCGATAATGGCGTCGAAGGGACTTTCGACAATGGCGTTGAAGACGTGAGCTTGCCTTTACTCGAGGGTTTGTGACGCTCTCTAGTAGCTTCTTTCGCCGGGTGCTGCGACTCGCGGCGTTTTGATTTTTCGGGTGTTTCACCCAGGGTATCAGCCTCAGCAGTCTTCGAGGGGGTCGAGGCCGCTTTCTCGAAGACGCTAAGCATCGTTTTCCTGAATTCCTCCCACTCAGTCTGAGAGCTATGTTTTGTGGGGCAGGAGAACCTTTTCGGGGAAACAGAAGACAAGGAAGGGGATCTTCGACGTCTCTTTTTTGAATGCTTAGATCTCGAAGAGTGATGGGAACTGCTTCGAGACCTAGAACGAGAATGTCTTTTGTGATGGCGAGGAGACGAATGTCTCGACTCCGCCGAGGATACTTTCGAAGAAGTTTTAAATGCCTTACCTCTCTCGAGCTTTCCCTTACGCTCCTTGAAGGCTATCGCCGTCATGGACATGCAGTCCTCGCACTCCGAACAATGGTGCTCGACTCCCAGGCACCACAACAGATCCTGTGAGGATCCGCCAACGACATTTTCTTTCCAAAGTCTCGACATTTTTTTAAGCCGGACCGTGGAGGAGTCGGTTCGGATGAGGAAGCCATCGAGTACGAGTCGGTATTCTCGAGGAAAAATGAAGTATATTTGACTGAAGAACTGAGCAACGATATTCCGAGGCACCACGAAGCGCGGAAAAACGGAACTGAGCAACGGACGCTGCGCGTGGCTATTTATGGTCATGGTGACGTCAGCGCCAATACGGTGGCTGTCGAGGGACACCAACTCGACGGACGTCGATGCGCCGAGCCCTCTACTGAGAACTTTTTTTCAGAGGCCAGCAAGCTGGAGACGAATTATCAAAGATAAGGAATACGTCGGAGGCACAATCCCTTTGAATGATTTTGTTCATTAGAAATCCCCCAAAGAGTTTTCCCAATGGATCAAGAAGGGCTATAGGTCTATAATTTGTTGGCTTTTTCCTGTCACCAGCTTTAAAGATCGGGATTAATAATGCCAAGGTCCAGCTGCGAGGAATTTGTTTAGTGGTCTCATTTAGTTTAAGAAGTTTTGAAAAGAAGATAGCCCATTCTTCTGGGGCAGATTTTAAATTGACTTTGGAAAGCCCATCCAAGCTAGGTGCTCGCGATGGATTTAAGTAGATGATAGTTTTTCTGATTTTATCTTTATTCCATTGTAGGTCCCAGGAATGTTGGCTATTCGAGCTTCTTGCTGGTGTTCGATCTGTATTTGCTTTGTAAAGATTTTTAAAGTGTTGAGACCATTCTTCAGCTTCTACCTCTTGAATCACCGTTGGTCTGTTAGATTTACCATTTAAAAGTGACCAGAGCTGTCTGGTGTTTTTCTGTTTTAAAGCCGCCAGAATCGCTTCTGCATCTGATTGTTTCATTATAGCTTTATGCGATTTTATGAAATTCGAATATTTTAGTTTTTCTTTTTTAATTTCAAGCCCGGAGGATATTGTCTTCTGTTTTTGAGTTGCCAGATTTTTTTTATATAAGATCTTTTTCATTGATTTGATGTCATGGTTAAACTGATGTTTATGTTCATTTTGATAGATTCCACAAGTTTTTTTTGGTTGCTGGTATTTGTGCAAAATCCACTCGTAGTTGAGTTTTGAACAATCCGGTAAATTTGCATGCTCGAAAATTTGTCAGCAGTTCGGGCATTTGATGTTGGTTTATTCGAATTTTGTTTAGGCCATTGTTTATTTCCAGCTCTGGAAAGGTTAATCGTGAGATTTGGGTTTGAGCAGCAAACCATGTTATTCAGATTTGGTGATAGTCGCTATTTATTTGTGGATGGTTAGCAGTTATTAGGTTTTTTAAGATCTTTTCTTTAATAAAGATATAATCTAGAATTGGATTTTTCTCGGGTCCATGTTGGGGGAGGTTTGTCTTGATCATTTCTTGGTTGTTCGGTCAATGTTAATTTTCTGATGTAAATTTTTTCAGACCATTTTTTAGCTCTTGAGGATAAGTTTGAAGAAGTTAGTCTCAAGCCTTCAGGACTATAGAGATGAATGTTCAAGTCACCAGCAATTATGAATTTGGTTGTAAAAATTCTACCAATTGAGTCAAATTCATCAAAGATTGAGTCGAGGAATATGTTCTCATTCATTGCTGATGGGTTCCAATAGGTTTTGAAGATTGTTAAATAGCTGGGTTCTTCTTTTGGAGTTTGAATACAGATAATATATTGGGCCCAGGAATGTAAATTTTGTTTTAATACAATTGACCAGGATGGATTAATTTTTGTCATAATCAGCATGCCTGCTGACGGTCTACCTTGATGTGCAGTGATCGCTGTATTCATGAAGGTCGAGAAGCCTTTGCATATTACCTCATCAGTCAGCGAAGTTTGTTGGAGACCGATTATCGTTACATTTTTTAGATTTAAAGAACCTTCTTCAAAGAGATGATTTGAACCTCTGGTATTCCAGGAGCATAGTGTGATCTCTTCTTTCTTAATTTCCTTAGATTTTGGTTGTTATAGGTAGGTCTTACTTCTTGCGTTTTGAGAGTCCGCTCTTAGTGTTAGTTTTTGTTTGATTTGAGCACTATAGGACATATCAAGATGCAATTGTTCAGTCCTGCGAATCGGGTGATAACTTAGTTGGGTATCTTTGTCTTGCAGATCATTGTAAGAAGGTAGCCAGTAATGTTTTTTTTCGATATTCTTCTGTTTATTTTTGTTCGAAAACTCTTGACTCATATTTATTTTTGATTTTTTAGAGACCATAGATTTAGTTACAAGGACTTCTTCAGTTATAAATCCCAGTTTCAGTAGGTGATTTTTTGTTGATAGGACAAGCATCATCGTCTTTTGATAGTAGAAATCAATATGGACTTGGTCCATCTGCTGCTTTTTTGGAAAGTATAGGAGATCAATGTCTCCCCAGGTGATTTGGGTCAATTGTGGAATAACTGTGAATAGTCGTAAAATGTTTGATCTATTCATAATCAGTGATTCAGTGGGATTTAAATTGGTTGCTGCTAATGATAGCCGGAAGATATTGTTTACTTTCCTCGGATCCACAAAAATTGGTCGAATGAGTGTGCATTTGCCCTGTCTCGTACTTGTTTCTTCGCTTTTATAGGAGTTTTCAGTGTCAACTGAGCTCCAACTTTCCTCGTTCGATACTGTTGAATATGTAAAAGATATATTGGTGGATGTATTAATTGAAATTGAATTGACAGTTGAGTTCTTCCGATCATTCATCTAAGACAATTAGTGGCTGGTCTTGAGGATCAAACAGAGCGTCATCCAGTTCAATGGGAGTACTCGACTCTGCAGGATTGTCAGGGCGATTCCTCGTCAAATCGGTTCCTGGGACTTGATCAATAGCGGCTAGTAGTGCGTCAAGTGGTTCGTCCTCTCTTTGTATCAATGTTTGTCCTGAACCAGTCGTTGCTTCTTTGAGATTTATTTTTGATGTTATTGAAGCTTTTATCATGTCAGTTTGTGCTTGTTCTTTCGTATTTGCAGGATTTTTTTTATTTGGTTTTATAGGTGTCACTTGTTGTTTTTCAGGCACATGGAGTCTACTTAGGAAGGCTCTAGAGCCTGTCTGATGTTTTTTTTGCAGTTTTCTTCTTTGATATTGGTTGATTTCCTAGATGGCCACGTTTGGTCAAAAATGTCAAAAGGAGTACATGACGACGGTTCAGCGTTTACCGTACTCGCAGAGGGATTTATAGAGTGTACCTGAATTTCGTATTGAGTAGCTTGATTTATTTTGACATCAGATGTAACATTTCCTTGTTTTGCGGAATGATCTGGTTGGTTGTCTGTCCCGAGGTATTTTTTTGTTTTGTCATCCAGCATTTTCTTTGCGATCGTCGTTAGGGTATCTGTAAGATTTTATTTATCAACCCGGTCAATTCTTGCGATTTCTGCTAATCGGCTTTGCCAGGTCCGGGAAGCTTCTGCCTCAAAACTGAGGCGTTCTTGTATCGTGCCTATGAAGGCTTCCATGTTGATTTGTTTTGTTAAGATCATGGCCAGTAGGGTCGCTTGGTCTTTTGTAGATTCTACCATTGCTTCTTGAATCTTCAGCAAGGGTACCATGGCTAATGAAAGAACGGCCACTGACATGTTTTTGGAGATCCAGCATTGTGGTTGGAATTCTTTCTGGAATCTCCATAGGAATGTTCGTTGTAATTTCATCTATTGCAGGTTGGTTGTTATCCAATGGTGAAAATTTTGATGGAGAGGTTTGGGGGGGGAGAAGTTTTAAAGGGCTTGGATTTGATTTTGTCATCAATTGGAGTGGATGTGATGTTTGTTGCCATAATTTTCTTGGGCTTTGGGTCCCCGAAGATTTCTTTTCTTCGTTCTTGTGAGTCCAGAATTGCGTCAATTTCCGTGATGTCAAGAGAAAGGCGAGCCACTCGATTTTCTAGTTGTTTATTTGTATTTCGTTGAGGAGAATCTAACAAATCAGACGTTTGCCATTGTTGTTTTGCGTTTCACGCTCTTTGCTGTAAGGATGGATCTAGATTTGTTTTTGGACAATTTTTTCCCGCTTTTGTAGATGACGCGATATGTGAAAAAGACTCACTGTTTAAAGTTGTTAGGGCGGTCTGTGTAATTTTATTTTTTTCTTGCTTCATTAGAGGATTGGAATCACATTGTACTTCCTTTCCTGTAGAGGTGTGTATGGGTACTGAAAATACCTTATCTTCTGTCTTGGACTCTACAGTAGGCGGTTGAGCAGTCTTGTTTATTGTATTAGCTAGGATATTAAGTTGATCTTGAGTGGAACTTACAACTGAGTCGGTAGGAATAGGTATTTTTGGCGCATTAGTAAATGTCTCTTCCAATTTTTCCTGTAATCTAGTGCGAGGTTTGATAGAATCCATGATCTCTATTTCGCAATAAAATCGGAAATGTACAGTAAATAGAAAAGAAGGATTTTTGAGTTTACCGCGTCACCAGCCGTAAACAGCAGCAAACAGCGCAGGTAGATTGCCCTTTACACCGACGGGCTTAATGCCGCAAGGGCAGTCGGACCTTCTTTTTATCCGTGCTTCCGGGGGGCGTGGCTTGTTGGTACCAAGTGACCCGTGACACACAGCAGTTGTTATGGACGCTCACTTCAAACTGCTACGGCTCCAGCCCTAGTCTTACGCGAGTCGAAGCGTGTCAGGCAGGCAAAGCTGGATATTCCGAGACACGTGAAAATAGTGGCTCAGCAAGAGCCAAATACGAGCAGCAAACAGCGTCAGTAGATTGCCCTTTACACCGACGGGCTATTACACCTATTTGTAAATATCCCTATATGGCCGGGAAAGGAATTTTTCTCCAAGCTCTGATCCATGGTAGTGTCCTTTCTGTGGAGTGGGAAGGTGGCCAGGATAAGCTGGGAAAAGATGACAGAACCGTATGAAACAGGGGGAATAGCGGCGCCAGACTTCGAGCTCTACTGCTTGGTGGCGCAGACGCAGTTTCCAAAACATTGGTATGACGAAGCAGATAACTCACCCCACACGTGGATAGAGGAATACACCACCACACCCACAGACGTTAGATTGGTTATCTTTGACACAAGACACAAAGATTCATGTGAATTTGACCCCGTGAGCTGTACCGTGAGAGCCTGGGGGGCAATATACAAAAAATTGAAAATAGAGATCCCTTATAACCCTGAGACTGCCCTATGGAACTACCCAAATATTCCCCCCACATTCAACATTAGCATACAGGAAGCCTGGGACACCGCTAAAGAAATGAAGGTAGGAGATATGAATATAGATGGGAAGTTCGTAACCCTTGCTGCGTTTACGAGAGGTATGGGAGGGGGCCCGCTCCGAACACTACAGTATTATAGAATGAGATCTGCATATCAAGCACGCTGGCCATCCTTTCCTGATGAACCCCCCACCCATGCATACAAATTGTTACAACACAAGGTGAGCTGGGAATCTCCAAATTATATAAGACAATACAGACCCACACTCCTTACACGCCTGCAAAAATTGCAAAATTCACACCCGATGATTCAGCCAACTGCCCCAAATGCGGGACCCAGCAAGCGGGATCCTATCATATGTACTGGGAATGCCCGGGCCCTGGCACGGTTCTGGGAGATGGTGGCCGCAATGTTGGCTGACATTACACAGATCCCCCCCACATTTGACCCCTCAAAAATATTTGTTCGGGGATATTGGAAAATGTTCTGAAAAAATTAGGAGGCTGTTTAATGTATCATGTATTATTGCCATGAAATGTATATTACAAGCATGGAAAAGCCCGAAGCCCCCAAGCATGAGCACTTTTCTGCGCGAACTAACATATATTAACGAATTCGAGGAACAATACGTTCTCACCCAGCCAAGCACAAGTCGACCAAAGGACATTTGGGGCCCCTTTAGGACGTACCTTTGGGACCTGCTCTAGGACAGTGAAACAGCCTTGTAAACTGTATACTGTTTAACACTTGTTGAAGATATTATTATAAGACAGACCATATGATGTGTTGATTGTGTGCTGATCTATCTGTTGAGACCATCAATAAAAAGATGTTTAAACATTTTTTTACAAAAAAAACGAACTAGTGGGTAGACCAACCAATGTTGACGTACCCACATTTCCCGGAGATCCAGTGAAGAGTACTCAGCTAAACATACTCTTGCATGCCATTATAGCTCAGATTAAAAACACTAATGTCCATCGACTTCTTAGGAGTTTCCAGTAAGACTTTCCGCCGTGGAACAAGCCGAGGACAGACAGTTCTTCAATTTTCAGCCGCAGGACAGATCGAGGAGAGCAAAGTCAAGAACTATACCGTCCTATTTTTTCTTTGTACTTTTCCTCTACTGTTCCTTATTTTTTTTTATGTTCGCTTTTGTTTTTATTTTTACATTTTATTTGTGCGATTTTTAGCAGTTCCATCTTTTTCATTCCTTCACATTGAATAGGTTCCAGCATGTCCTCAAGACCAAAGCAAATTCGAGGAGTGCACCTCACCTACTATAGATATGCATTATGAATGTGATGTACCAAAGTTGCTAGCCTAACCCTTTTCCATAGTCTAGCACAGGAACTGTACTGCATATCCGTAGACTACCATCATCACCCACACGAGGGGGGACATTTGGAAAGTACTCATCACTTTAATATAATAGTAATGAACTCTCGAACTACGAGATCAGAGCAAGAGATGGAATAAATAACAAACTACGAACTCATTAAAAATGGGGGCACAGAACAGTAACCTGGTTTTACCACCAGGACAGGGGCGCCCCCGCTTCCCTGGAAGGAAATGCTGCCAGATGTTCTACAAGTCTATGATGTGTATATGCGTAGTAATTATCATTATCTTTCTATCATTGACTATCAGAGCTGCTTTCTTTATTGGTGCAAAGTGTCCCAATCTCAGTGCACCCACCAGATAATGGGCCTATGAAAGCACCCAGACCCTATATATAGTCATTCCAGTCTCAAGAAAACCTGATGGTAAAATTAACGAACTGAAATTAAATGTAATTAGCAGTGATTTAGACACATTTGGGGTAACAAATGAAGAGAAAAGCTGGAGACAGGGTCAGCACGAAATGAATGAAAACGCTGCACTGACCACTGCACGCACCCAGCTACAGGATGCACACAAACAAGGGCAAGTGTCAATGGCTACAGGGCCTCCAACGATGGTTGCAGAGAAGGGGAGACAGCCTGCCGAACAATCAGTTCCAGAAAATAGTAAAAGTAACCAAGAGAAGTCAAGTGAGAAACCCAAGTGAGAGGGCATAGCAAAATCCCTCGAATAAACAGAAATAGCCACAAAGGAACTCACAGAGAAAACGCAAGCTCTGATAGATTATTTATTCCCACTCATAGTCAGAGCAAAGAAACTGCACGAGGAGCTGAAACACAGAACTGCAGAGACTATAACGACAAGCACATCAGCTCGAACACTGCAGACAAGCACCAGATCTACGACTCAGCCACACGTTGAGGAGATGGTGAGCCAATGGTGGCCAGAGAACCTCGATGAAAAACTACAAGAGGAGAGGAAGAGAAACGAAAAACCTTTCCCTACGACAGCAATGCAGCAAAAGGACCCTGCTCCACCAAGACGCACAGAGTGGAAAAGATGCATTTAGAGACAGTCATAGCAAACCATAGAAAAACGCTGAGAATCAAGAGACGCCCGTACGAAGATGACAATGAGTTCAACGATTACCTGGACAGCACAGCCCATCTCGGAAATAATATGTTACCAGCACATGAAGGAAGTAGGACGAAGGCAATCAGAAGGAGAATGCTTCGTCTGTGCACTCCTACCATACAGTATGGGAAAATCAAAGATCTTTGGGCTGTAGAAATTGATGTCCAGACAGCACACTGTATGTCACATGTAGCAATGTGCAACACCAGAGGACAATTTATGGGGAGAGATGCCTCGTTGATATGGGCCAACGAAAAGAACTACCCAGATGAAGACGGCTACATCCAGGACATTAAGACAAGAAACAGGGCTCACAAAGGGAATCACGTGATCAGATACAAAAACCCTGGCGTCAAAGGATCAGGGATAAGATGGGAAATAAGATGGGAATAAACCTAAGACTGAACTTTCAAGGAAAAATTGCAGACGAAGCTCAAATCTGGAAGAACAGAGGCCAAATGCAGATTTGGGGAACAGTGGTTTCCCCAAATGGATGGGAAGAAGGAGTAGTAATCTGCTGAGCCTGGATGGTCCTTGGAGTCTACAAAGAAGCAGTAGAGAATTTGCAGAGGTTATGCAAACCTCTATGGCCAAAACTGGTAAAGCTGCTAACATGGGTCAAAGACAGAGGAGGACCCCTGCAGATAGTACCACTGGAAAGCCCAAAACTATGCTTCAGAAGTAATGGCACGAGGAAGATGGGAGAGAATGTAAACTGCGGACGAATCTTTGAAGCCCCAGGAATGACACAAGGAACCGCAGTCCTAATGGATCATTACTGGGCATGTGGATCCAAGGCATACATAAGACTGCCGAAAAACTGGGGAGGTATATGCGGGATAGTGAACGTCCACGTTCCCGCGCTGGTGATCCCCAAGAATGGCCTGAAGTTGGACAGTTTCCCAAAAGCAGATGCTCATCTAAGGAGGAGGAGGTCTGTGGAACTAATGTCCAGAATGAAGAGAGAAAATTACTTTTCGACCAAATCAGAAGAGGCATTCCAGGCAATCCCATACGAACACAGGCTGTTCAGCCTCACCTCAACAGTGTTCACCACAATGCTCTTGCCACACATCCAAATTGGAGTGAATGCTAAATGGTTGCAGATAACCAGATGGGAGTTATTGCAGACCATCAATACCACTATAAAAGGATTCAACGCGATCAAAGAAGAGCTGAGAGCAATCAGACTGATGACCCTCCAAAACAGATATGTGCTTGACATGATCACAGCAATGGATGGAGGTGTTTCTGCAAAAATCGGATAATCATGTTGCACATTTGTACCATCTCATGAAGAAAACGCAACCATAAGTATGTTGACAAACCTGAAAAACCAGATGATTGATGAAAGTGATGAAGTGGACAATGACAGCTGGTTTGGAGACCTATTCTCGTGGGTCCCACGATGGATGGCAGATATATTCAGGTCTCTGGGAGACCTATTAGCAATGGTACTGCTAGGAGTCTGTGTTATCAAGATAATCATCGCACAGTGCCAGAAAACTGGGAAGAAAGCCATAGGGATGAAAATAATGGTTGATGTCGAGCCAGGGTGGAAGCCCAGAGACCTGACTGATGAAGAAATAAGAGACTTTGTGAAGGCCAGCAAATTTGCGCCAGAAGGAACAAAGTTCTTAAATCCTAAGAAAAGAAGAAGGTATGAAGGAAAGTGGATATACTGCAGCCCAAATGGACAATGCCAGCTAATGGCATGGAACAAAGACTAACATGTGAAAACAGGGAGTTTGAAAGGAGTGATAAAATATGGACTCCAAAGGCTCACACATTCACACCATCATGTACAAACCCTGAGGACGATGAACATGACACCGAAGAATCAAAAGAAATAAATGCAAAAGTGGTTGGAGAAGTGGTCGATGAACCGGCCAGAGGGAGAGTGTAAAGGAGGTCCCAGACATGGCCTGCACCCCATCCCCTCATTTTGAGGTGCCAGGAGCGTACTCGCCAAGGTATGTGACGTAGGAGGAGCAAATGAACCAACAAAGAGCTGCACTGGGACTCTGCCCAGTATACATCAGAAGATCCATACCGGTTGAAGCGCCCATAACCAGACAACCCTGGGCAGCACGGTACCTTATCAGACATCCGTACCAGCCGCTGATACCAAACAAAGAGTACCTACAAACGGTCCATGAAGAGACCCAAAGAGCCCTAATGGAAGACCAGTGGAAATGACACAAGGGCTTGAACAGACTCGTGAATGAACAAAAGCGGCTATCAAAGATAGCACGCCAGTGCGAGTAGCTACGAAAATAAATGTAATGGAAACAGAGAAGAGACAATGTTAAAGCGTGAGAAAATGTTGCTACGAGACAAGATGGAAGCAACCGACCAGTTAAACGTGTGTAAATAGGCTTGGAATGCAAGAAGCTAAAGATATTGATACTGCTTGCAATGCTTAGTAGAAGATTAGAGCGGCAAGCGTCAACCATATATCTACCTCAATAAGGCACATTATACAAGTGCGACTCCATTTTGTAAAAGCAGAAATGTACCCACGCTGCCAGAGGCCTGACAAGCCACGTTTCGTAAACCAGCCAAGGCAAGAGAAGGAGCGGAATCGAAACTCAACAAAGAGCGGCTCGTGCCTAGGAAATCGATGTCAACCAGAGAAAGGGAGGAGAGTGTCAGCTAACAAGACTCAAAATTCAGAGCATACCAGCCTGCCCCATGAAGGTCAAGATAAGGGGGGTCCATGCAGGTGGCGAGGCTGAAACAGAATTAAATGCACTAAAACTGAAGCAGATTCATGGTGAACTAACAGGTGACCAGCCAGGCGCGAAGAAGTACCACCGCATTATGTCATCCAGGACCCAAGGATGCCCTAACTTTTCCTGATAAGAAGCTACAGTTTCGAGGCCATACCCAGCCAACTAATTGACACATAGCCCTAAGATACTGATTGATGGAAGGGAGGCAGGGTGAAACTTGGGACACCAGGCACATGAGTATCCATTCTGCATGCCGCTAATTAAAATGGGGATTTATGTCTAGGGGTGTAACCTGCCCAATCACAATGGACCAAGTTATCTGGAGTCCTATAGATAGTAGAACCAATAAGACGTCATACTTGTAGTGACAATCGATCACGTGTGATGTAGTGGGATGGGCGTAGACGCCCACTCGATAAGAGTTATCCAATCTGTATGCCCTACTATCATATACAGATATAGCACCTATACTTAAGTTACCTTTCCTAACCAATTGTATTGCATGTCAAGTTTTTTAGAATTAGACTTCAGTGATGACGAGTTTTGCCTATAACTATTGCTGTTCAACTGAAGTTCGAGGGAGTCGGAGCGAGACGGGTGGTCACAACAATGCTGATTCCCAACTGCTTCCCTGTTTGATGTACTTGTCATTAAACGGACTCCCCTTTGCCAAATTACTGAGTCCTCATTATTGAGTCGTGTTGGAGTAAGTGAATCTTGCACCCCCAGTTCTCACATGGTGCAGCTATCTTGTTTATAAGTACTAGAGGGTGCGCACTGATCTGTGGGCCTGTCAGTGAAACCCTGCTCCTCTGTACAACCTCATCAACATTCAGCCTATTCTTGTCCCTTATCCTGCAGCTCTCTGCAGCACAAGTGCTAGCTCACTATCTCTCTCAAGTTGCTATGAACTCATGACCCGTTGCCTGCACTAGACTTCCCTTCACCGACATCAGCAACTATATTGCTGCTACCCTGTAACTATGCAACCATGTACCTCTAGATCATATGCCTGAGCTATACTGTACTTCACAGCGCCCAGATGCCCCGGGTTTTGGTGCGCTCTACAAATTGCAAAACAAATTAAAATACCCTTTGGGCTGATGTACATTCAGTCTGAAAGAGAAAGACTAGTCCTCAAGAATAACTCAAAGACAGTCTAAAAACCGGATTGATAACGCAAACAACATCTCCGGCAGGGGCGTCTCTGTTATTTTATACCCAAGAAAGATTCAGATGAACTTCATCCTTGCATAGATTTTAGAGCACTCAATAAGATCACGGTACCCGATCGATATCCCATGCCATTAATTCCCGATATTCTGGAAGCAGTAAAGGGAGCTCTAATTTACACCAAATTAGACCTTAGAGGAGCTACCATCTCATCCGTGTAACATAGGGGATGAATGGAAGATAGCGTTCCGCACTCCATTTGGGTCACTTTGAATATCGCGTGATGCCTTTTGGACTGTCCAATGCTCCAGCTATATTTCAGCGCTTCATGGATCACCTATTCGCTGATCATCCTCTCCATTCAGTGGTGGTATCTGGATGACAGTTTTTTAACACGATCCAACAGAACATACAAGACAAGCAAAATCTATCTTGCAATGGATAATCATCTATATTGTAAATTATAAAAATTTGAATTTGACAGAGCAGAAGTTAGCTATCTTGGTTATGTTTTGTTGTCCAAATGAAGCTTGATGGAACCTAATAAGATGACAGCAGCTCTAGACTGGTCCCCTCCTAGCTCCGGCAAAGCGCTTCATGTTTCTTAGGGTTCGGCAACTTGTATAGGAAATTCATTGCATATTATTCAAGGATAATCCTTCCTTTAACGGCCCTATTAAAGAAAGGTGTGACATACACCTGGTCAACTGCCGCTGATCTCGCTTTTGAAACACTAAAGATGGCCTTCTTTTCTGCGCCCATCCTAAAGACACCGGACCAAAGTAAAGGTTTTTATAGTGGAGAATGATGCCTCTCACAGTGCATTACGAGCGGTACTTAAACAAATGTCAGACTCAGGAGTTGAATGTTCTATCGCTTACAAGTCCTAAACCCGATCGACTGCTGAAGCTAATTACTCCGTGCTCGGAAAAGAATAACTGGCAATTAAGCAAGCTTTTTTTAAAAACGTTCTTTATTATTCCTTGATGACATACACTAAAACGAATAAACAAATAACCCCCCCACCTCCCACCCCACCCTTGACTCCTCTACTGAAGACTCACAACTTTACCATCCAGTACATAACCCATTCAGAGTCCATTTGGATACAGCCTTGAGCCACCTTTGTACTGTTCAAAGTTTTCCATCACATACACAAGATATTTCACCCCAGCAGCTCACATATTCCTCCTCCCACTTAGCTGTCCGATGTGGGATCAGGGGAGTAATCTGCCTGAGCTATGTCCATCTGGTATTGTCTATACGGGCCCCAGTAATCAAACGGCTGACTGGTACTTGGGAGTGTTGAAGCAAACATGGATTCCCGCTGTTCACATAAATCCATACAGGCCAGCTATTTAGCAAAAGTAGGGGGGGGCCGCCTTCCCCCATGCTCTAGCCACAAGATATCTAGCAGTCACAGATGCAATACCCAGCTATTTTTTTTCAGTCCGGTTACCACCCTCAATCAATGCCAAGAGCCACATTTCAGGTAAATATTTTTGCACCACTGGCAACATTATCGACATGGCCTCTTCGATTTTCCCCCCAAAAATCCTAATTTTGATGTAGGTCCAGCACACGTGATAAAAATCTGCCTGTTCTACCCCACATCGTTTACATGCCGATGAACGATTCGAAAGTATCTGCTAAGAGTAAGCGGGTGTGGTAGGCCGGTTGTATACGAATTGATCATTTTATAACTGCTTGAATGACGATTGACCTTTTCACAATTGACCGAATTGTGAAGGTCAATTGTATCATATATGTGGGGGGGAAACCCTCCACAACCCCCCACCCAACGCCAAACCCCTCAAAACCCATATATATATATATATATATATATATATATATATATATATATATATATATATATATATATATATATATATATATATATATATATATATATATATTCGGTCAATTGTGAAAATGTCAATTGTGACCCTTTAAATTCGGTCAATTGTTCATTCGAACAATTGTAAATGACCAATTTGGGTAATACCATTAGGCCTGATGCATGTACTTTCCCAAGAGAGGCCTCCCAATTGGTCTTAAATGAAAGCTCCCGCATCACCTTCCCTTCTCTTCTCTTACCAGATTATAAATAGTGGATACTACCTTTACAGATGATGCGGGTGGCCTATCGAGCTCAGGGCTGGTTGGCGGGATGGTGCTTGTGGGAAGTCCGGCCATTTAACCTTGCGGATACTCCGCAGCCTATAGTACTGAAGCAAGGTCACTGCATCTGTGCCTCCTCTGACCCTAAGCTCGTCCCATAATATGAACCGCCCAACCTGCACTAAGTCCCCAAGGGTTTGTATTACAAGCGCCTGGAACCGTTCCTCCTTAAAGGATCTCTCAAATGTAAGTGGAATCTCTGTTACATTATACACTGGCAGTTCTGGTACACAATTGGTACGGATTGCAGTAGCTGGTTGACCCTTTCCCAGGCCCTACATGTTATCTCCACCGGCTGAACTTGCTCCCTCAGTACTGCATCCCTGTTACCCCATAGCATACCCAGCAAAGCAGAGGGATGAGCAAGAACCTGGCTAACCTAGCATGCGGAGCCGCTGTATCCGGAGGGCCCCAGCAAGATATGTATAGTACCTGAGCAGCTAAATAATAAAGATACACATCAGGGTATTCCAGGGCCCCTCCCCCATACGGTCTACTGAGAGTATCATATGCTATCCTAGGTTGCTTACCCGCCCACACCAATTTCGTCATCAATTTCTAAATACGAGCCCAATAACTTGCTAGGGGCCATATCGGTACATTATACACAGAGAAGTCTCAGCAGTATCACCATTTTCGCCAATGCGATTCGGGCGGCCTGAGACAAAGGAAGCCATATCGACATCTCCACTTTCTGCTCCAAGCTCTCTAACGAATGAAGGTATTTATCTTTATATAGCTTATCCTTGACCATGGATACCATAATACCAAGGTAACTGATACCATCCGGACACCACTGAAATTCCTCATCCACATCCGCTCTCTGAACTACCGGAGTCAAAGGGAGCACCTCTGACTTCTCCCAGTTAATCCTGAGTCAGTTCCCCAAATCTAACCACCTCCTGCATTAACGGGGGCAAGTTCTGGCGTGGATGTTTAACATAAAGAAGAACGTTGACCGCATACAAAGAAATAATGGACAGGTGTGTGTGTATGCATATATACCCCTCTGTGTATGGGACTCTCTAATAGGACATTCCAGAGGCTCCATTGCCTGCGCAAATAGAACCGGGGAAAAAGGGCACCCATGCCTCGTGCCTCGCGAGGGGTATATCTGCGTTGAGACTAGGCCATTAGTGTATATTGCTGCCCTGGGCGCCGAGTAGAAGAGCTTAATCAATTTAATATACGTGAGACCCAGGTCAGACCGACGGAGGACTTCAAACAGAAAGGGCCATTCTACCAAATTAAACGGCTTTTCGGCATCCAAGGCGGCCACTACCATCGGTATGTCTGAGTTACCGTTATGCAAAAGGGTAACTAAACATCGAAGATTGTTTTGAGTAGAACACCCAGGAATTAATCCCGCCTGATCCGGCAATGCCAAGGAAGGCATATGAGGAAGTAACCGCTTAACAAGAACCTTGGTCAGGATTTTATTATCTGTGTTTATAAGCGAGAGTGGTCTGCAAGATGATAAACGCTCGGCGTCTTTCCCAGGCTTCAACAGTACAGTGATCAGAGCAGATATGGTGGACTCAAGAAGAATACCGTTGGCCATGGCCCTATCATAGATGGCAAGGAGGTGGGGGGTGACCAGGTCTATGTAGGCCTTATAGAATTTGGCCGTAATGCCGTCCATCCCCGGGGCCTTCCCATTGGTGAGCGATTTTATAGCTTCACAAATTCCTTCTTCCGTAATAGTCTCGTTAAGTGCACCGCCCTGTTCTGGATCGAGCCAACCTAAGGCCACCTCGTCTAAATACTGCATTAGTGCATCATGCCCGGGTGTGGCCCGCGACCTATATAACTTTTCATAATACCACCGGAACCTTTAATTTATCCCCTCTAGATCCCATATACACAACCCATCTTCCCCCTCTATTTCAGTTATGCAGGTAGAGGGTCGCTCCTTACGAACAGCCCAGGCTAGTGTCTTGCTGGGTCTATCACCTTCCCCATATTTCACTGCTTTTATTGGATCTCCCAGGCATCTATCCTCACCAACCGCCAACTCCTGCAGTTTCTCCCTGAGCAGCTTCAGTTCCTTGTGAAGTTCAGGAGTGTCCTGGATACCCTGCTTCATTTCCCCCTCCCTGATCTCGCCCTCCAGCTTCCTCATGGACATTCTAATAGCTTTCAACACTGCGCTTTCCTTGGAAATGCAGCACCCCCGTACATAGACTTTAAACGTTTCCCACACTATGCCTGGGTCTGGGACTAACCATACATTAGACTGAAAAAATATGTCTACATCATTTTCAATCTCTGACCTAAATGCCCCTTCCTCAAGTGCAGCCGCCCATAATCACCAAGGCAAAGAATTAGGTGAGCGTGACGCGAAATTGAACTTGACTACCACTGGAGAGTGATCAGACAAGGTTTGGGGCAGAATACACGCGTCAGTGGCTGTGCCCAGCATGAGCCCAGAGGCCATCACGTAATCTATCCTAGTCGAGCACCCATGCACACCCGAATATAAAGTGAACTCCTTATCAGTGGGATGCAACTTGCGCCATACATCGTGTAAGTCATGGGTGAATGCAATGCTATTCCATGCTCTAACCGCATGCGGCAGGCTCCGCTGCATCGACATGGCTCTATCCATCTCCAATGTGAGTGCCACATTAAAGTCACCAGCCCATATCGTTTCATGCCCTGGGAACTTATAGAGATGGCTTGCACATGTATGAAAAAAATCTGGAGAATACACGTTTGGGGCGTACACGTTCACAACCAGGAGCTTCAACCCCAGTACTTCTCCTGCCAGTATTAAAAACCTACCCTCCTCATCCGATATCCGATCATGAAATCTATACTGCAGCGACCTATGTACGTACGTGGCAACTCCCCTAGAGTGAGAAGAATAGGATGAGGAGTACCTGTGAGAGCCCCATCCCGCCAGGTTGGGAGGAGCAATGCCTCTAGCGAGATGAGTCTCCTGAAGACATAATATATTCACCCCATGATTCCTACAGTAATTGGCTATTAACCTTGCCTTCTTCTGATTAATGAAACCCTAGATGTTCCAGGACATCACCGCCATACTCTTTCCGGGACTACTACCTGCTGAAGCCAAAGCCATGCACCCAGTATGTAGGAGGAAAACCACTCTTTCCCAAGCTAATAACAATCAACCTGGCTACAGCATCTCCTATACCACTTCCTATCATCAAGCAACCGACCAGAGCCCGGTAAACCACACGATCAACCCCTTCCAAATGAGTAACCCCTGCAAGTATAGCACCTGTACCTGACAATACATACCCACAATTCACATCCCCCATCTGGTACAAAGTTGGAGTCACCCCCCCCCCCACCCCACAGAAGAGGTAACGCTCAACAAAACTCCCCCCCCACCCCGTCCCACCCACACCAGAAACAAGAACCTACCGGCACCCCGACCCCTCCCCGCTCAATCAAACAACTTACACCGCAGCATCTACAGTAACTGGGGCTCTGAGGGCAGCCCAAGTGCTCCTTATGGCAACGACTCGTGTATAACAGCAGCCCCGCATCCCCCACCACTCCAAATTATGTCACTCAAAAACCTCCCCACATATATGCAACTTCCCACGCTGCAAGATATCACTGTCATGTCAAGTCGGGTGCCACGGCGACCCCTTAGGCTCCGGCAGGCTTCTCGCAAATTGTTCTGCAGCTTCCGGTGCAGTAAAAAATACCACTGAGTCATTATGCTGCACTCGCAACTTGGCCGGATACATCATTGAGTACTTTATTTCCTTACGCCTCAGGATACTCTTGGCCACATGGAAGGATTTTCTTTGATCCTGGACTGCTGGGCTGAAATCTGGGAACAATCATATGGTGGAGCCCCCCCCAGCACAGCTCCCCCTTCTCTCGAGCTGCTCGTAGTATAGCGTTGCTGTCGCAATAACAAAAGATGCTCGCAATGATGGGGCGTTCCGGGGCGCCCGAGGGTGGTCTAGCAGCTAATGAACGGTGCGCCCGCTCCACCATGTACATACTGGACAGGGAAGGTTTATCAAGAATATCAAGCAACAATTGCTCCACAAATTTCTCCATATTATCAATATGTGTAGATTCCGGGACTCCTATAACCCTAATATTGTTCCTCCTCGAGCGCTCCTCCAAATCCTCATTCTTAGCTGCAATCCTTTTCACCGCTTGTTGTAGACTGGAGACCTCGCGCGGAGGACCGCAACATTATCTTCAGCGGTCCCAATTCTCTGCTCCGCCTCCTCCATATAGCCGCACAGTTTCTCAATCTGTACCGCGGATATATCCACCTTACAAGTGAGGGCGTCTATCTGGACTCCTAGCGTGTCCGTGCTCGTCTTAAGTGCCAGCAGTGTCTGATTCAGGGCGGCCATATCCACCTGCTCAGGAGCCGGCGCTCATGGTGTGGTAGCTGAGGCTTGGGCCTGGGCTGCGCAGGCGAACTTCTCCGTCCTCGCTTGTTTCTTCTGATTGCCCATACCTCTTGTGTAGGGCCTAGCTGGCAGCTCCCCCACCTCCGACTGATCCTGTATCTGGACAAACACCTTATTGGGGCCGTGCCTAAGTGAGCTCAAGCTACGCAGTGTATGTCATAAGGCACGACCGCAGCACCCCCCCTACCCCAGACAAAAAAAGTGTCCACCACTGCCCAGCCCTCCCACTGGCACTCCAAATTATTCCATACAGCGTTCCCTGCAGTCCAAGAGTTACATCAAACTGGAGGCAGAGCACCCCCAAGGCCCGCCCCAGTTCTTAGGGAAGCTGATCCCTTTCAAACAGAGGCCGCTATATGGGTGCCGGACCCGCCACCAGCCACCAACTCAGCGGCCCACCGCCAGCTGTCTGTCCATGCTATGCGGTGGTCCGCAGCACCACCACCCCGTCTCAGCCTTCCTTTGCCGCTCCGGGTCAATTATGAGTGTCCCCCATCAGCCCTCCAGGGAACCTTGGATATCCTGGGAGGCTGATCCCCGCTACATGCTCCCAAAGTGCACCAGCACCTAATTGTAGAGATCTGTGCTTGCCTTTGTTTGTGGATGTTCGTTTCTGTGCGTGTTTATTTAACAAACATGTGCTGTACACTTTTACTGCTAGGGATAGAGCAAATGAGGCAGAGTTCAGCGTTTTCCAATTGCAGCCACGCTCAGTCTAATAGCTTTAGAATGTGGTCTTGTTGGAGGAGACAGTCACCCCTACTGCCTTGTCGCGTTGAGATTTCTGCTGTCCAGGGTTCTGTACACACTGCCGAGATGTGAAGCATACGGAGAGCTCACCTCCAACAGCTCATCGCGTGCGGAGGCACTCCACCATCTGCCGCCGTCCAGGGGAGCAATGCTGGCCACACTGTCTCCACCCACGCCAGTATCTGCCCGCCTGCGGAGTCAGAGCCAACAGGGACCTTCCAGATCACTACCCGCTGCAGCTGCCATGCGTTCCTCACCGGCTCCGCTGCTGCGTTGTCCTTCTGCTGCCAGGCTTCTTCCTGCCTCTCTGGGGCTCGCACCAGCCGCCTCTCGACACACAGGTCAGCACCCGTCACTGCGCTCTTAGCGGCCAGACGAAGCTGGGGAGTCGGCCCTTCCCCCACACAGCTCAACCCGAGGCCGCCGTTCCGCTCCCCACATCCACAGTCTCCGAGAGGGGAGATCTCACCAGCTCACCGACAGCGGTATGCACGTGAGCTCCAGGAACACTTCCCTGTTGTGCCCGAGTGACGGGGACAAGGGGGGCAGGGTATTAAATAAGGATATTTGATGGTCGTTGCCGGAGTTTTTCAGGCAGCAGCCATCTTGGCAAGGTGAGCAACAGTGCCCAATTAAGCAACATTTCAAGAGTGAAGGCATCTTCTGGGTTCCATACACTCCTTAGAAGTCAGAACAGATCACAAGAACCTGAAAAGCATGCAGTATGCAGAGACGCACAATAGCCATCAGGCCCAGTAGGCACACTTGTTTTCTCCATACAACATTACGTTTCACAGACAGCGATTCCAGGTAAAACAAATCTAATGGTGGACGCATTATTTAGGAAAGCATCTCATGTCTCTAAATTTCTGCCAGAAAAACTGTTTCCAGGGGCTATGTTTGTTCATGCTGTAATGGACTTCTTTCAAGCCATTCAACAGGACGTTATTGCATAAGGAATGTGCAAGGAGATTGCAGAGAAACATGGCTTAACACTGGAAAAAGGACTCTTGTGGTACATACAGAAAGATGCACTTCAATATGCCACGATTCTGTAATGCCGGACATCAAGGGGTAATGGGTAATTTAGATCTTATCCAGAGATCATATTGGTGGCCAAACATGGTAACAGATGTACAGGAGTACATTCCTTCTTGCACTAGATGTCTCCACACTAAGACTCCCAGAAAACCAAGAGGGCACATTTCCAGGCCCTAAATCGAGTTACCACAGCAGCTCAAATGTTAAGGATATTAGCAATACCATCTTTGTTCGTCATCCCCTTCCTGAAACCATAGTATCGGATCAAGGTAGTCAATATACTTTGATGTATAGGAAGCTTGTATGTTTCGCTGTTAACATCAAGAGGGCATTAAGTTCCGGATTCCACCCGCAAAGATTAAATCAGATGCTGGAAGGATACCTACGTTGCTTTGTTTCTGCTGCGATATCCTGCCATTGGCGGAATTCGCATACAACATGTTTTATTATCATACCTAGGGGTTTCATCCGGTATGTTTTCCTTCCATCACACCTTGAACAACCGAGTTTCCGGATGTATATGCTATAGTTTTTGACACTGAAGGTCGCAAGCATGCCTTGGCCGCATTTATGGTTGCCCAGGATCAAAGCTAACGCTTTGCAGATCGTCACCAGTCAGCTGCACCTCTGTGGCACCCAGTGACAAAGTCTGGATGTCTTCTCAATTTCTTCCGCATCATTTGGTGCCTTCCAAGGTATTTCAGCCCATTCAAGATAATTTCCTCCAGGGGTGCCGCTGCCTTCTTATTGGAATTTCCTCCATCCTGGTCACAGTTTCATCACTTTTTCATGTTTCTCAGTTAACGCGGGATGTCCCTGTTCGTTTTCAAAGGAATGCTGCTCCTCATCCTCCACCGATACTGACACAGTCCGGTCCTGAACATGAGGTGTCTAGTATTTGTGACTCCAGGTACTTTCATGGCCATCTACATTATCTGGTAGATTGGAAGCGTTACACCCCGGCAGATTGTACATGGGAATATACTTCCTCTGTGCATGCCCAGCGTTTAATCCAGCTTTTCCAGCGCCTGCTTCCGGGCAAACCAGGGCTCTCTCCTCTTGGGAGGGGGCATACTGTTACATCATGTTTCCACCAGGCATTGTGGCCCAGGTGAGGAGGATTTCCTCTGTGTTTGTGTGTTTCTCCAGCATGGCTGCCGAAGTGCCAAGCAACGTTCTAGTTTCTCCAGTGGAGACGTGCCGAGTGAGAGCCTTCGCAGCCATGGCATTGGTATGCGGTCTGCGAAAAGTACATGAGCATAGGAGACAGGAGCCATGTGCGTTCCTACTTTTTGTCAGAACGCTTGCGAGTTTGAATCCCTTTTTTCTGTATCCCGCTTCTATCACTGTTCTCATTATCACTATTTTTGTCTCTTATCCCAGAGCTCACTCCTCGTATCTCTTGCATTGCAAGAACCGCCTAGTTCCTGTCCTTCCAGCCCGTAATTCCATGTACTTGATAAATATTGTCCAGTCCAAGCGTTGCGTGTTTACCATATTTATTTCTTATCTCCCATTGCAGCGTTCCGGTCGGCAGACATACTTGGTAGAAACACCTAGACCACACAGAGAGGCTTCTTGATGGGAAACAACCATAGAAGAGCTCTGATTCATACCATCTACAGACATTGCAAGCCAACAGGTTTTTCCCCCTAGAGGGTTTCCCTGGAGTTCCTACGATCCTGGGACTTTGACCTGGCAGGGAACGGCAGGGGTTCCAGGGAGATTTGTGTTCACTGGCCGCTGCATCTGAAAAGGTTATTCCATTGTGATTGTATTACAGGGTTTCTGATACATTTGCAACATTCTGAATAACAGGTTGTTTGACGGTCTCTCCAACCACTTGCTCAGGCTTTCCCTGTTCTCGGGCTGCGCATCCTCTGGTGACCATGCATACCAGTGTCTTCGCTCTGCTGGCTGCCCATTGCCTCTCTTGATCTACCGGTTCATCCACGGCAGACCTTCCTAGGACACCTCTGCCTGCCGGTAAGTGTCTAGGTTTGTGCTGGCCTCTTTTCCCCTCGTCTTCGAACCTCCCGGTTCCTCCATGGCAGGGTTCTCCCTTTGGATTGTCCATGGTTTCTTTTTAAGATGTGACTTTTGCAGGTTTTCCCTGAGCAACTAAACCACTCCACACAGTTGTTTCTCATTGATCTTCATGGATTCGCTTTTCTCCCTCGTCTCAGTACTCCCCAAGTAGGATATAGGACTTTCTACCTGGGCTACACAAAATGAAGTGTGGAGTATTGAAGGAGTTTGTGTAAGACAAGAGGTAGAGGGAAGGGTTGATGGAGTCTGGGAATACAGCGCTCTCCCTAGATAGTCGTCCCTGTTCCCATAGCGGTGGATCCCTCCCCATGCGATCAGCCCAATGAGTACCACCCCCAGGGGGACTATCGGGTAGCAGCCTCACCTCTCTGGTCTCATGGGAAAGGGCTCATCCCAGGGAAGATATCCTGGGATTCGTCACAGTAGATATTAAAAAATGTTGCAAATATTTGTTTCAATGCAAAAGCATCCCAGGAACTAGTACCAGCTGTACATTTTACCAGCATCTGTGCGCTGATGACAACGCAGAGGCAGAGATCTAGGTCAAAATGCTGGTATGTTCTATTACCACAGAGACCTTTAGCCATTTTTGGGGTAGGGAATGTGTGCAACCCCCCTGCAAGTTTCTGAGCTGAAACCGAAGCACCTCCCTGCCCCCACAAATCCCACTTTGTTAGGCTACACACTCATGCCACCTCAATAGCAATTATATTGCATGGTGTGTTTTCGGGCCGGCATCTATTCGCTGGCATACATCAGCGGGTGTATTCACCCTGTACAAAATATCTGGATGAGTAAACTATTAGTAATGTAGATCTTCATGAATAAGGATATTTTACAGATGTATGCAATATACACTCTTAAATTATGACTTATTTAAAATGAATAAGCACAAAAAGTAATTAATTCACACCATATTTCATCAATGTAAAAAAATCTTACTACTACAACTGCAATGCTTAAAAAGATTTGAAACTCACCTCTGCATCTTTCTCACTGGGAAACGTACTGTGAAAAAACGTAAACAGTTAATTTAGGTAAAAGATAAGCATTCAAATGACACTATGGAACACAGAAAGTGGTGTCAGGTACACAGGAAGCAGCACAGTTGATCCCTTCATAGGCTCAAACGATTTTACTGGATTGGCTGCCATCCTGTAAATCCCAGATGCAGCCTAGATGACCTGCCAGAATACTGCATGAGATAAAGACCTTACTTCATACATCTGACTAATCAGTAGCCTGGGAGACGTATTTTTGGTCACTCTTCAACTACATGACCTGACTAAATCTCATTTCAGCCTCATTGAAGATACCCAATGGGCTGGCCAAAAATCAGATCCTCTATGTGGTAGAATTTGCATTACAGCAAGACTAGGTTTGAACTACTGCTGTTTTTCACAATCAGATGTTTATTTTTACTTTGCTTTCCTTCAAAAACCAAGTACACCCACGAGTAATACTTTTCACCAGCATGTTAACAAAGAAATAAAATTAAAAGATACAAAGCACCCTGCAACGTATTTGAAAATGAACTGTACAACAGTCTCAAGCGAGATAACATTTAATAAAATAACCTACTATATAGGCAGGTGTGCACATCAGGGGACCCCTTTTCTCAGGTTAGGACGATAGTGCACCTGTTTGATGATTGGAACTATTTATTACAACACAAATGCAGAAGGGAAAAAAGAAAATGGTACATACTTCTCATGTTTGACAAACATTACTGTTTCATTGCTCGTCACAAGGGTGGAGGTGTTTCCTAAGGATTACAAAAAAATATGATAAAAGCTGATTAAGAACTATTATTTATATCAGATCACAATTACCATGATAGAAGCATTCTTCTGTAATACAGTGAGAGTAAAGACTTTGCAACATGAGTGGTATTGCTTGGAGAGAAGAAAAAAAAACATTTCTCAAGACAGCAATACAATAGTTTGGTGCACATGTTTTGTGCAGAGGTGGAACACGTGTGTGTGTAATTGTGATATCCTACGGGGGACCAGAATAGTGATGACTGGAAACTAATGCACCTCTTTAATAGCATCAAGCAACTATGTCACATGAGTAAATGCAAGAACCCTCTCAGATTTCCACCGTTCTTCGCGTTGAAGATCAAGGCATTCATCTTCCGTCTGTGCTGAATCTGTTGTTTTGGAAGCAAGAGACCTTGGTAATGGGGTACAATTTGCCTTTCTACCTGAACTTTAAGAAACTTATTTGAAAGAGACGCTTTTGCCATCCCAGCCTAAAAATCTAGGGGACCACCCTCTGGGTCCAAGGCTTTCTCCTTGGACAATACTTTTCTGTTGGATGAACTCTTACTTTTAATTATAAACACTTTTTTTGCCATCTAGAAGTCAGGGACATTTCCTTACACTGTTAGTTCATTTCTAGTGTGAGGGCCGGATTAGAATGTTTTGGACACAAAGACAGTTTTATTTTTGGACACAGGACAGTTTTAGAAGTGTAATGACTCGACACGGACTGATATTTAGTTTAGTTTCCTAGGCAGGGAAACTCTCATTGGGATAGGGATAGAGAGGCGTTCATCCAATCCATTTCTATTTAATAAACATGTCAGAAACTGAGAAAACTATACCTTAGTGTCCGCCTCTCATGTCTGACCACTCACACCATACAGATCAAAAATGCCACTATCACGCAAAGGGATGTTTGAAGCTAGCAGCAGTTACAAAACACAGTCGAAAATCATACAGATCCATGTACTAAAGGTGGCAGCCGAAAACGGGTGCATATTGAGCTTTAAATTGGCTCTCGACATGAGGCTAAAAGATATACTGTATAAGCTCATGGCTCAGATACATTGACACAATTGGGAAGATGGACCAACAGTTCCAAACACTATTAAAGGGCCTCAGAAAATTGAAGAACAAACAAACACACCTTCATAATGACCACAATTGCCTAGTGAATTTAACGGGTATGGCATGCACGTCAGTTTCTCTTGCTGCTCCCAGGTCCTCCTCCTCAGCAACTTCTTGCAGTCCGGAAATCTGCCAGCTCCAGTCTGCTGCTGCCCGCGCCCCTCATACACTGAGCTTCCTCCACTCTAAAGGCACTCTGGTGCTCGCCTGCCACAAGACAGCCTTACCATGGGGAAAGCGCTTCAAACCTTCACTGTGCGGTGTCTGCAATTCAGGTCCCTATGGGGTAAGTTTCCTTCTTAGACGCTTCCCGCTGCAGGACCTCTGCAATTCAGTCTTCTGATGGTAAAGACGCTTTCAGGACCGGCTACTACTCGACAGTGTTCCCAGCGTCTTCATTTCCCTCCAGTCACTGTTTCTGCTGTAATGTGGAGAGTTCTCAACTGCACCTACGACTATTGCTCTGCTCCGACTTTCCAATGGCCTGCACCTGAGTGGGCCTTTTAAGCCTCCCAGTCTCCCTCATGTGTGGGTTATTTTCCTTAACAAGCTGCAATTTGCAGTTGGATTTCTCTTTGGCCCTCTTCTTCGTCCCATTACTCAATGAAGTCCATAATACACAAATCAGTTTTTCTAACTTCTATTTCACAATATGCCATTAGAAGATTGGGGTCTCTGATGAAGTTGCAAAAGGGGGGGGGGGGGGTTTCCCATTCCTCCTGACCTGCTCCCCCTCATGTGATTCCCCCCACAGTACAGCAGCCCCACGGTCTTGTTCTGAAAGCGCCTGCAGTTCCCTGGCTACATGAGAAGGGTACCAGGCCGGTTTTCTGGGTGAATCATCTCTGATTCATCCCAGGTCCTACAGCCATTCCAGCAGATCTGAAGAAGGAACTAAGTTCCCTGTGGAGCCTATCAGAACAAATGATGATCCTGAGACGCACTTGAAGAGATCTGGCAATCGAATCCTGTGGCTGTCCCAGTGGAGCCCTGCTTTGCGCATGATCTCAGAAGACCTGTGAAGGTGCTTCAAACCCTTGGATTGGTGAGACCAATAACACTCGACGGCTCCTGGAAAACCCTGCAAGTGAGCCTGTTCGGAAGTGTCCGTGGGCCATCCAGTGGGCTGTCCAGCTCAAACCTAGGTTGTCATGCAGGAGCGTCGCAGTTTTGAGTTTCGACCCGAGACTTTGGGAAAAGCCAGCTTATCCAACAAATCTCCCTTCTGCCGAATTTTGTCATCCCACCACCTTTTTGGCTGTGAGATAGAAGTCATACTGCAAGAGTTTGGTCTCCCTGTATCACTGTGCAACAGTGCCAGTCACTGAAGGTGGTTTTCCCACATTCCTTCCAGAGCCCCGAGACCTGTTGCATCTGAGATTTCTTCACCGGAATCAAGAGTAACCGCTCATGTCCCATATCAGACCTGTATTCCCACCCGCAGCACCTGTGCATCTGGACGTCGAAAGGAGGGCAGGGAATCTTACCTCTGGTGATCACCTCTAGACCTGCCACGTCTGGACCAAAACCGAGCTAAGGTTGGCGAGTAGTGCAGTCACTTACGGATGGCCCTTTGTTCATCCAAACGTATTTATACTTTGAAGGTAATTTTTGGCCTTCCCGTTAGCTGGGGTAGTGTAAGCTGCCTAAGGCCCTCCGAATGTCGGTAACAACTTTATTCATCATAGCAGATCCTCTCCTGACTCTTGGAACCCGTGGCCCCTTCAGAATTCTTCCCCTAACTTTTTTCTGCTCTATGAGAAGCGCTTTTACGCACACATTTAACATTGAGCACAACGCTCCATTCATCTTAGAGCTGGACTTATAAAGTTAGCCTGCCATCTCTGAAGACTGTGCTATAAAAGCTATTCACCGTTTTCCTTTGCAGATATTGGTGGAGTTATTAACTTTCTTGCACCGACTCCAGTGAGTGTACACACATTACATAGTGTGCTGCTTATGCAGTGTTTTACTAGTGCGTTTCATTAGGCATTGTGTTATTGGGCCTATAGTATATTTTTGTATACTACTGTCTAATTGTAATTCTTGGTGTTTCACTGCGAGTGTAAATTGGAGACCCCAATCACTCTCAGACCTTCTAAGATTTAGCCTGGACTCTTCTCCAAGCTACTGTGAATTGGTTTGGCTATCTTCCCAGAAGTGTCCCCTGTTCCACTAACAAGGGTGGCCTCCTTAACATCTGCCCATCGGGACAACGTTTAGAAATGCATTCTAACGAGGTCCATCTGTGAATATACATCAGGTTGAAGAAGAACCGAGTAAATTACTGGAGCAAGACATCACAGAACGGGTCAAAGTACTGACACCCTTTGTATCCTCTTTAATCCCTGTGCTCAAGAAAGGATTTGATGCCATCAGGCTATGTGTAGACATGGGGTGACTCAATCAAGCTACAACAAAGAAAATGCCACCAGGCTCCCCTGATAACTGAAATGATACACCTCCTCAATGGAGCCAAGGTATTGTCAAAGCTAGACTTGAACAAGGGGTACCAACAGCTTGGACTAGCACCGGAGTCAAGGTAGATCAACACGTTTGTAACACACACAGATTTATAAAAGATATAAAACGCCTCATCGAAATATTCCAGGCTGAAATCCATAATGCAATCAAGCATGTGTCAAATTGCATAAACTATAATGATGCCATCCTAATATTCGGCACAGATGTGGAGAAACAGGATGAAACCCTAGCAAGGGTATGCATGGCGTTCGAAGCTGCCAAACTCGTAAAAAGAAAAAAAAGCACAAGTGCGAATTCTGGACAGTACACTCTTTCGGTCACAACTTCTCGGAACAAGGCATGAGACCTGACCCTGAGAAGGTGTCCGCCCTGAATGAAACACAGCCCAGGGGTTTGTATGATCTACGGTCCTTATTGGGCCTTGCAAGCTATTGCACACAATACATCAAGGATTTCACCACAATCAGTGCCCCTCTGCGAGAGCTAACCAAACATGTCATGTTCCAGTGGTCCTCAGAGGTTGCCAGTTATGGGGTCGAAAACAAAAGGATCAAATGCCTTTTGATCGACAGTTAAAGGACCGAAAAAAAAGGGTCGAAATTTCCCCCCCCTCAACTCCCTGTTTTCTTTACTAAAAACATTGTTTTTACCAACCCAAACTAAAAAAATACATATAAATATATTTTAAAAAATGTGACCCTTTTTTTCGATCCTTTGACTGGACACCGTCCTCAGAGTGTTAGAAGGCATTCAATGCAATATGCAACAGGATCACATCAGCCGACAACATGGCGTATTTTGACTTGGAGAAATGCACCGAGCTAACAGTGCATACAAGCCTGGTGGTACTAGGCACCATTCTAGCACAGTACAATCAGGACCAGTCCCACTCGAAACAGGCAGTCTGATATGCCAGCAGGAGCTTCTCTGTCATGAAGACGCCTAATCGCAGGTGGAGAAGGAGGGGTTGGCAGTTGTACGGGCCTGTGAACACTTGCACCTGTTTGTATATGGCAAGACTTTCACAATAGTGACGCATCCCAGGCACTACAGTCCATCTACGGGAACCAACAAGCAAGGATGCCACTTACAATTGCAAGATGGGGACTAAGGCTACAGGACTACATAGGCCCGGGAAGGAGAAGAACCAGGCTGACCACCTCGCTAGACACCCAAAGGTACATCAACAATGTGGTCCACCAGGCGACTCACAAAGGACTGGACATGTTGGTACTGCAACAAGAGGCAGAAAATGATCCTGCATTTTGCATCATCACATTTGGTCTATAAACTGGGCACTGGACACATGCAAAACAGATGGGAGAGATAGTGGCTATGCAAATTGATACAGAACATGGTGCTTTTAAAGGATGTATTGGCAATGTCGAAAGATGATCTGTTAAAGGACACTAAACCAGTAATACCAATGGCACTAAATCAAGTGATCAATCTAGCACATGAAGGACACACAGGAACAGTCTCCACAAAGTACATGCCATGCCAGAAAATGTGGTTCCAGCAGTTTGACACACAGGTTAAACAGATATTGAAGAGATTACCTACATGCTGCGTCATCGTTCCACACACTCATCAAGAACCACTACTGATGACGGAGTTATGAACAGGTGTCTGGGCATTTGTGGCCATTGGCTTCTTCTGACCAGTGGGGGGTGGCTATTATGTCCTAGTGGCCATGGATGAATATTTTTGTTTGCCAGAAGTACAAATAGTGGAGTCCACAGCAGCTACTCACTACATAGCAGTGCTAGACGAGATGTTCACGGCTAATGCTATTCGAACATGGTCAAATCTGACAATGGACCCCCATTCGCCAGCCATTGCGTAAGAGTATTCGGTGAATACATAGGTTTCAAACCCTGCTGAATGACGCCCCTGTGGCATCAAGCAAACTGGACAGTAGAACGGTTGATGGGCAAGATAAAAAGAACTTTGCAAATGGCCACTCTGGCAAGCCCTTGGAGCCCTCTCATGCCAGCTTCTAAGAGACTTCAGGAGCACTCCACACAGCATGACAGAAAATGCCCGTCGGAAGGGATGCTCAGAAGAAATATGAGGACACTAATACGGCATGTAAAAGGACCGGAAGAAACATACCCAAAGGATGACCATATGATGGATCAAGAGACCAGAGCAAAACACAAAATGAAAGCATACGCAGACATGCAATGGTGGACAGAAGAGTCTGCATTAGCCATAGGGGACACTACACTAGTTCTCCAACCAAAGGAGACACACCACAGCATTTCATGCCGATCCCATGGCGATAACCCACAAAAAAGGATTGCTGGTAACTTCCGAAAATGGAGTTTGGCAGATTACAAGAAACTCATTAGACTTCAAAAAGTGGGAGTGCAGTGAAGGGGTGCTGGATACACCCGGAGAAGAGGTGGTGAGAACATGTAAGTCAGAAGCATCACACCACAACGATGGAGAAAGTTTGGAAGACGAGGTGCCAGAAACGTATAGTAGAGGGTCACCCCATGTGGACAACACTCAGAAGGTGTAACCTCAAAGCTCACAGCCTGAAGAGAATAGAAGTACACTCTTCATCTACTCCAAAAAAAACATTGAACAATTAAACCAAGTAAAACATCATAAATAAGGATCTATATTATGTATGGTGACCTTTCTAAATAAACAGCCACATCCTTAACAGGATTAATCAACAAACGTATGAGCACTCATCACCTCATGAAGATCCACATTTAGTGGTGAAATGTGTAGATGTTTCTCTTGATCAACCCACAGAATTTTCTGTTGAACAATGTACACTCTAATTTTTGAATGAACACTATGTATTGAATACCACAATTACAGTAGAAAAAGTAATAATGAAAAAATTAAAGAAAAAAATGAAAAATGGAATGTATCGTCATCCTGTTGGCGCATTAAATCTAAAGATCAAATTCAAAGTTTTGTTACTGTTGGGCAAACACAACAGTGAATCTTTAGTGAAGCGACAAGGACACCAAAACACAAACAGAAAACTTGCTAAGAAATGGAGTGATTGTTTGCTAATACTTAAACACCCAGAAGGTGTAACAACCTTAAAGGGAGAGAACTGGGCCTTCATGAATGATTGACAAAATAAGGTAAACGGAATGCTGAAATTTAAAGTGTTCGAAGGTAGTAATGTCCTGTAGTTCGCAGGGAAACCTGTCCACATCATTATGTGCGAAGCAGGCACATGTTGGGGCCAAGGTAATGTGAAGTGACAAGAGGGGGTGGAAGAAAAGGGACGCTTGAGTACAAAGGAGAATAAAAAGGTTTTTTTGCAATAACTCTGTGTCTCGGCCTCTCCTTTACAACATGGGACGCTGTGTGGTTTTGCACAGTCTAATGGAGGTCCTGTTAGACCATAAGAGCATATCTCCTGTTTCCCTATCTCAACTATAAAAAGGTGCATCCCATTAGCTGGGACACAACCCTATACCTCTCCCTACCAAGTTACATGTATTGCCCAATATTTTTACCAATTGACCTCTCATGCTGAAAATGGAGCTTCCACATTAACAGAACCTGTTGACATACATTCCTGTGCCGTACGCTAGTGTGGATTCCAAGCTTCATCAGGGCAAGCCTTTCCATTACAGTTTCTAGATCACAGAAAACTCAGCAGGGTCAGGTGGAAGGAACACTGCAGAAGGGAATTTTCTGGCTCAACCAGACCTGTTTTTGTTTTGTTGCCAACTAAGGCAAATTTACCTTGCTGCAGTTAAATCAGAAAGCAATCACCTCTTTTGTTTTGCTCACACAACACTTGCAACATAGAACAATCTACATGGTAAAATAAAATGTTCAATGCACAAAGAATCTACTATGAAAAATCTGTGCAACGTAAACACCAATGTGAAAATAAACTGAATAGGACTTTCAAAACAGCATCAATGCAATACAGATCACTGAGTGTTAACTGGCAATGCACCACCCTAATGATTATTTAGCTTTTTTACTTTGCAGTGTAGTGCAGTGGACTACTCACTGTGTGTGTGATTGCACACATCAGCAGTGTGAGGATAGGTGCCAGTTTGAGGACAAAAGGAGCAGGTCAGGGAAATGTGGGGAAATGAAAGAGGTAGGGGGATTTGGGCTCCCACCATCAGCGCATCTCCCGGATGAAATTAGAGGCCATCTTGGGGTGGGGGATTTGGAAGCTTAGCTGGTTACAGGACCTAGTCCACTTAACACCCTTTACTGATCTGATGCATTTATATCAGGGGTGTAGTGGCAGAACAGAAGCCAAACACTCAGAACACAACTCCTTTCTGAGTGTCCGGTCATGTAAGTAAACCTAACCTTCAACTGCAGATGCCTCTGTGGAGTCCTCTGTGGGCTTTTCCTGAACAGCTTCCATTTCAAAATTTTCCTAAAACAAAATATTTTGGATAAATTAGCACAGTATGACCAAAGAATGTAATAAAAGACATTCAAACATAAATATTGACCATAAAACAGGAAGCAAACGAAAATTCATACTTTGTTTAGATACTTTAACAGCAGAACACCTGACTTTTGAAAGTCGAGATAAACTGGGTGGTATATGGCTCCAGAAATCCATACAACTCTGTACACACCACCTTCTGACTTACATTCCACCCATGTGCACAAAGTCTTAGCACTAACAGAAACAATGCCTCAGTGGTGTGATTTATACAAAACTACCCCAGCACTGCACACACTGCCCGCAACCTAGCATGCGGTACACACTGCTGCAGCACCACACACAACCCTTGCTCCAGAACAGCAATGTGAATGCATCACCCCAGTTCTGGACACATACAAATGCCCCAGTACTAGACATACCATCTCAAGCTCGGCACACATACCACTACTGTGACTGCACTGCATACACATACACTGCATGGCGCATGTTACCTGGGGAGATGAAGAAAGGTGGAAAGAGGAGAAATGAGGAAGAAACTAGAATGCAGGGGGAGAAGAAGAGCACGACAACCTGACAATCCCACGGCTGGCTAAGGCAAAGGAGCAAGAGAATAGTAGAGGTAATAGATGTGGAAGGTGGAATCAGTTGGGAAAGCATTAGTTAAAAACGAAGTCTATGGGGCAAATTGTGTAAGAGGCCTGGTTAACCAAGGGTTCAACAGATAGTGGGGCTCCAGCCCAGACACCCCTAAACAAGACAAAAGGCTTGTACATAGACAAGAGAGCCTGATCTGTAGAAAGCTGCAAGACCATCAATGATAATAAAGAACCCCTGCTGACCTATAAAAGGAGAGGAGACACTAGTCGCGAGTAAAACTAGCTGGTAGCGCACAAACTGGATCTGCTGGGATTGCCATTCTAAACACACTTGCACAGCAGTATGGAGCTAGTCATTGCTGACACACATGCTCCGTAGTGTGGTCATGAGGAGGATTTCCCTGCAGTTGAGCCTGGCTGCAGACTATCAGGAGACAAGTCCTGTGAGGTTGTGCCCTGGTAGCCGCCTTGAAAAACAGCCTGAAAAATGAAACCGGCAGGAAAGAAATTGACAGCCACTTGCCACTGCAATGTACTTCACAGCCAGGAGCTCTCAGGAGTCGAGAGCCAATTTAGGAGATGTGAGTGACTTATAGGATTTGACTTTCTGTTGGCACACCTGTGAAACTTGGCTTAAAGCAAAGCCCTTATCAGAGACTGGTCGAGAGCCTTGTGAGCAATCCCTTTTTATTTTTCCCTCATCCCTTTTAAGGTGAAAAGTACATCCTTCGTTCTCACTTTTACTCCTCTTATTTGTGTTTGAGCACAAACCTTTTTTTGTGATGGCATGCTTTTGTCTCGAGTCCTTAATCCTGTTTGCATTAAAACCACACACAAACACCACTCCCACACTACACCACACAGCCCCTGCACTGGATATAAACACATACTTACACTTCCAGAGCAACCAACACTGTCACAGCGAGAGTAATCAAACTAATCAATAGGTTATTTAGGGTTTATCAAAACAATTTATAGTACTGAACACACCAAGGCAGGAATAAAAGGTGAAATTAGGGGGTAATGCGCTTCCATAAAATAAACAGAGTGATAGTACAATTGGATGAGTGCAGGGAATATTCATAAGGCCCAGCCCAAGTGTCTCTCAGGGTCGTACCCAGAAAGTTCAACAGTTCATACTCTTGACAGTTGGCTCTGATTAGCCAAGAAGCAGTCGCTCACAGTTCCTTGTGGCTCACTTCTCCAGAGCAGTTTGTCATAGATGTCCATGAGGGATGGCTCTTCTCTGTCACAGGTGAACATGGAGCTCTTCCCTGTTGGTCTCTGGCAAATGTTCAGGTAACGATCATTGTGGACCCCAATGAAGGGCAATGCTGCACAAGAACTCGCCACCTACTCTCTGTGTGCTGATGTTCTCTAGTCTCACTGATGGCTTACCAGCTCCAAAAACAAGGTCTGGATATTGGCCCATTCTAGACTCTTGTCTTGTCTATTTCCTATGTCAAGAATCAGTAGGCTCGGGCTCCGCCAGTTTTTGACCCCAGTTCCACAAGGTTCTCAGCTGCATCAAACCTCTACCCTGGTTTGTACTCAATTTAAGACCCACCGTCTTAGACATTCCCCCTCCTGGCACCACTTATGGTTTCAGCCGAGTTGGCTATACCAGTTCTGGGATGCTTCTCTGGACCTTACTCTTTATCACCTCCTTTTTCTCTTGTCCTTCTGGGGGCATTCTTCCTCCCCTTCAGTCCTCAGACTCCTCCATACTTGCCCTTTTCCCTTCTCCAATTACTTCATTTTCCAGGTCTTTTCTTGCTCCTTGCCTGGGATGGTATCTAGCTTCCTCCTTGCATTCTCTTTTCTTCTGTTCTAGCATGCTTTCCACACTTTGCTTTTTCTCCGTAGTCCAACCTTATGCTCTCCTTTGCTCTGTGCCACACTCTGACCATCTCCAAACTCACACTCTTGTTCCATTTGCCTGCCAGGTTTTGGGAATGATAATACTTTAAGCGGGGGTACCTGTGTAGCCTTGTCATGCTTGAGGATTAGTTTGCAGTGTTCAGAATCACCCTCTCACGAGAAGCAGCTAATGTTCTCCCCAGTAGGAATGAGCAGCCCTCAGTTTAGAGGATCGAGGACCTAAAATTCTTGTTTGCCATTTTGTAGTCAGGCTCTCTCCACCCTGGCAGGTATTTTCTTCTCATTCAGTGTCTAGTGTTTGTGGGCCGAGCCACCTCCAAGCATCAATCTGCTTGGAGTGAATGGCAGTTCACAGTCTGCAAGCATGCACATGACATTTCTCCTATTCAGTGTGTTTGGCTGGCGAGACGTAATCTGGGTTCACGCACATCATAGGTTCTTTGGAAAATAATGTACTGCTCTCTTTTCAGGGGCCCGATTATCAGGTCTTGCACATGGAGGATGGGAATGTAGACGTGGCTCTAGGGAATGCAAGGGTGTTTAAGTAGGAGACTGACACATAGATGGCACATTCTTGGTCAAACCTATTGCGCAAAATAAAAAGGGTAAAATCCTACCTTTCCCTATTACCAAGAGGGGTTTCCCTGCCTCACTGAATACTAAGGACTGTCAGGATATCCGTAAAAAACAAATAGTCCACTGCTGTGTGTCAAAATCCATTTCCTTCCTTTACATTCACAATCAAAACTAAATAAAGTGGTATTCTTCCTGATCCAGAAGAATACCTTAATTGTTCTTGATAAACCCAAGTTCACTTTGAGCTGACGAAAAGGAAAGGTTTTTCCAAAAAGGTCAAAACCATAAGTCTCAAAGGCTCTTTTGACTTGGCGTTCCACCAACGCACATGGAAAAATAAAGTCTTGTAACCTCACAAGGTTAGGGGGATGGCTCCTCTTCTCCTATCCTTCCTCAGGTTTCTTAACACTTCTCACAGCACCAGGATGAAAGACTTCTTTCTCCTGACTTTTACCACACAGTTCACAATATTAGGGCTAATGACTCCCTTGCCCAGGTTTCTCACACCATGCACACAACCACCAGGACGGGACAGTTGCCTTTTCCTGGCCCTCCTCAGGCTCTTCACAATGCAGAGAGAATGACTCCCTTCTCTTGGCCTTTCACAATGTTCATCAACCCCAGGGGCAATGTCTCCCTTCCCCATACCGGTCTTAGGCTCTTCACAATGGCAAGACGATGACTGCCTTCTCTTGGCTTCTTCTACAATGTTCATCAAGTGCTGTGGGAATGTCTCCCTTCCTCTTGCTTTTCTTAGCCTTTTCATCATGCCAAGAGAATAACTCCCTTCTATTGGCTTTCTCTCAATGGTCACAAGGCTAGGCGGTATTACTCTCTCGCGATTTGGGTCCCAGGCCCCGTTGTCTGTTCTGAACAGACTTAGTATACTCCCCTGCCAAGTACTGTGTTGTAGGGGATGTGTAGCTTCTTGCTTTTCACTCATTTTATCCTGGTACCCAGACCCTGGTTTCTATTCTACACAGACTTGGTATATTTTCTTGCCAAGTACTGCATTTAGCTTCTTGATCTGTACTATTTCTGTTGGGGTCCCAGACCCTGGTTACTATTCTCAACGGAGATATTCTTTTCCAGGTTTTGTGACGAAGGAGCAGCTATTTCGATTCATTGTACCTGTGTGCCTGAGCATCGCCTATTACCTTCAGTGTTTGTCGGGTGCTCAGCTGGTTGTTGCCGGGGTCCACTTCCGCTCTTCTTTTGTCAGGCGGCGTCTCTGCCTCCTGTCGCCTGTCTTTGCTGGTTATTGGGCTCGGTTTCATTAGGATGGTGTCGGTGTAACTCTAAACTTCCACACCATCGTCCCGCAGCTTCACTTTCTCCGATGGACTTCGGCAGTGCCCGCGGGGAAAGGTGTCACAGTATTCATTCAATACCAGAAGTGGACTGCTCTCGCCCCTCCCTCAGCCTTGCCAGGTTCTTCTTTGCACTTCCCGGGTTTCTCTGTGTCTTGCAGCGATTTGCTGCAGCTCCATCCCTCTCTTCTGTTGTCCTTCATTAGCTTTTATACTCTTACAATGTCCATATAGGCTGGGATTTTCACTTTGGTCCATGGAGCGCTCTTCGTGGCTCTGCACATCATCTTCGTCCCAGTGTGACTATGATCACTCTTATTCGGTTTGCTGTACTCTTCCTAGTGCAAGTTTTCTAACATATTTCAGACAAGTGGTACCTACTCTTCCTCATCTCAGTGGTCCTCAAAAGGGTTGGACTATCTACTTTACACAAGTATATGAACGTGTAGGGGACTAGTGTAGGGAGGTTGGATGTATTATGGACAACCAGCATTCTCCCCAAGAAGTCGTCCCTAGTCTCATTGGATGGATCCCTCCCCGAAAGATTCTCCCACCGAGTACCACCCGCAGGGGGACTATCGGTTAGTGGCCCCACCTCCCTGGCCTCATGGGAAGGGGCTCCATCTAGGGGAGAAGGGATAACATCTGGGGATTCGTCACAGGTACCACTATCTATAACAGGGCTGTCCATCTCCAGGCCTCGAGGGCCAGATACACGTCAGATTTTCAGGATACACCTCTAATACTCTTGAGATAAATGTGCATGTAATGATATTAAATGTATGCACATTTTCTCTCATGAATATTAATGAGGGATATCCTGAAAACCAGTCAGGGGGCCCTCAAGGCCCGTAGATGGACAATTCTTGTCTACAATCTCTGTGAATAGCGGTGGGCCGCCTTTTGCATCAAAGGTCCCTCTCTCTCCACTTGCCAACCTGAATTATGTTTGGTATGCCACAATGTGGTATGTTATGCTATGTCTTGTACTGTTTTAAGCTGTATCTTGCTTTGCCAGGCTCAAAGTGTTCTTTTCCCAAAGCTAAATGCACATGAACTAGAATCTACCTTAGTGCTATTGTATGTACTAATTCACTCCTTTAGTGGGAGGGGTGCAATATGATGTCAGTTTCCTTTTATATTAGCTGGTCAGGTCATGTTATATTATAGTGGGGTTTTACATCAAATGTGTAGCTTGATATAATTTCAACTTTTGTGCAATAATTTTATTGCATACTGTAATACCTTTTGCTGCAAAATAGTTTCATTTCAAAGCTAGATTAAATAGATTTTGCTGCCGTACGTTTTCATTTCATAGCTAGATTTAATTTAGTTTTGCTGGTAGATCAATTCATTACATAGCTGGAATATATCATTCGGATACCAAATACATTTGTTATGTAGCTAGATTAACTAATTTTGATGCCAGTGGATTCCTTTATGCCAGAGATTTTCACTGTGCACCTAGACTAATGTCCTTTGTGCTGCCAGATAATTGATGTCAGAGGATTTCATTGTGTCCCTGAACTAATCATTTTCTGCTGCCAGTCAACCTCATAGAATAGCCAGATTAATGTTACCTTCTCACACACATTCATTATCTAGCTAAATCACCTGTCAGCTAAAGAGAAATTGTGTGGCTGGATCAATCATTTGTTTTAATACATAAAAACGTGTGTAACCAAATACATTGTATTTGCTGCTAAAGAATGTAATTATGTTACAAGCTGAACTCCTTTTGCAGTGTGCAGGACATGCACAGGACGCAAACAAACACTTGGACAAGTCCCAGGAGAACTCTGCCAACAAACATGACCATGTCAGCTTTGCTTAACCTCAGAATGGGCCACTCAACAAAAGACAGGTGGACAAAAAGGGAAATAACCAACAGCTGTGACTTCAACATAAGAAATAATATTCAATGACACTGACCCTATGCCTAGCTTCACACAAGACACTTACAGAAGAGATCATAACAAGACCAAAGCGCCTTACATTCCACACTGCCACTGAATCAACCAGCACACCCAACCCATAGCACAAAGGATGACAGCCGAAGTCTAGCAGCAACCCTTCAACACAAACACAAGCTGCTTAAGAACCCACATACAATCCCGATTATATGTTATTTATAACGCGCTTAATACCCAGAGGTTTCTAAGCGCGGAACCGGGGATCGAACCTGAGGTGCTCCATGTCGTCTTCCTTCCAAGGCGAGCATGTTGCCCCTGAGCTATCCTCCCGAGACATTCAGAGCAGTCATAGGGCATTCATAGCAGTGTTTGTAATATACAGTGTTTGCACCTCATCTGTTTGTAATATACAGTGTTTGCATCTCAACTGCCGATTTAAAATGTTAGAAATATTTTATCAGCTGGCACGTTCTTTGAGAGAGGTGTTTTCTTTTCGTGGGCCGCATAAAGCTTTTGGCACACTGGCCTCTGGGAACACTCTTCTTTTCCAGAGGACAATGAGCATGCTCCCCCAACCGCAAATGTTAAGGTTTGTAGAGGACTAAACAATCATTGACCAAAATACACCCTCCATCGCAAACAAATAGCAGGTTTGACCAAACACAGAGACAAATAAAAACTTCGACCTAACGCACAACATACTTGAACGGTTTAATGGCGACAAAGAAGCCACCCACATGCTCTGCCAATACTGATCCCACACACATAGCACAATAATAATCACACAAATGGGAAGACTAGAGGGATGCACATTATGCAAAAACTGGATCCAGGGGTAAAGAGTAAGATGCATTGCACCCTGATCAACAAATACTCCATATCTAAGCACAGAACGCAGACCCACTAGATCCTCTGCAAAGCAGGTGCAGAATCAATTATAGAAACATGCTATCCAACAATTACAAAATGACTGAAAATGAAACAATCCCAAACAACTTCAAGCCCCTCTAAGCCAACCAAACGGGTAAACGAGGAGGAGGCGAAATAACCATGGCATACAAGAAACACCTCAATCTCAGCAGCACCACCCTGAACATCCCGAACTGCAAACCTCTCCTTTTCAATGTTATCCTAAACCAGCAAACCAACCTAAAATCACATCTTTGCCGAAAATCTCGGATACACTAGCTGAACTCATGATGTAACACGAGCAACTAATCACTCTCAAGGATTTCAATGTCTGTTTTGAGGAAGAGAATGCAGCCTCTAACACATAATTGAGCTTCTTGATGGCCAATTTGTATCAAACAAATAGTTAAGGGAGGAATACATGTTGCTAGCCATACACCTGATGCAATTTTGTGGGATGGTGGTCACTCCCCGTTGTGTGGAGCAACCACTGCATGATCTCTCGTTATCAGTGCAATAACTCACAGGTTCATGACTCACAAAGGGCAAAAAAATTCCCCAGAAGAAACAGGAAAACACTTGACTGCGAAGAATTTAAAACTTTAATCGAGGACATCAAACCAAAACCATGAGTAACAGGACTCTCACTTCTGGGGAAAAACATACATTTACTTCAGAAGTGTATTTCTGAAGTATTGGACATCCTTGCACATCTGTAACCCATTACCTTTCAGAAAGAAATACAGCAGTGCTTTACAACCCATCTAAGAACCTTGAAGAAAGCAAATCACAAATTATAAACGATTTGGAGGAAACTACACTCAGAAAGACAAGATAGCATAGCCCAGATATATTTGACACGTGTTACTAGGGGCGCATTTCATTGAGACAGGCTGTCAAGGGGCCCATCACAGTGAAATAACAAAAAACAAAAAAGCATTTCCATGCCCTTTTGGGGATGGAAATGCTAGAGTGACAGATGTGGTTTAAGCCGAGCTGGCACACTTTAAAATCATGGCAGGGTCATTTCTGAAGGGGCATGTTAATTTGCACCCATCTCTCCCCGCGCCTGTTGTATAAAGTTTAGGGGTATGACCATAATTTCTGTGCATTTTAAAGCACATCCAGTTTTAGAATGCAAATGCACAAAGTGGGAGGGGGGAAGGGAATCTGAAGGAGTGCATCTAAGATGCACTCCTTCAGATGCCCTTTGTGAATTGAGCAGCCACTTTTTTGGCACAAATAGGAGGTGCTCTAGCTAAAGTTTTTAGAATCTGCCTAATAGAGTCAGAGACAAATAGATTTCAGACCAATGAGAAGAACTGAAAGAAGCAGAACTGTTATACATCTGGGATGATGCCAAAAATCAATGCAGACACGAACATAATCTCTGCCCTCAAGCTCCTGCATAGCCAACAGCTGAACCACAGATACTTTCTCAAGAATTTGGAGAACGTTGGACTAAACACTACAGTGGATGACATCTTTCCCCATTGATAGAAATAAAACCACCTGGCATCCTCCGTACAGCTCCAACTCACAGTAAATACTCATAGGTCGCTCAAGTATTGAGCCGAGAACACCTCCAACACAAACATGACTCCACTTATGAGGCTCATGAAAAATATGGACTCACTCTCTACTACCATGCGAATGAGACAAGTAATTTTCAGAACAATCAGCAACAATGACACTACCTCGAACAGATGGGCAGATGGAGGACCATGAACAACTTAAAAAGCAACCCGGACAAATCGGACATCATGGTTGTCATACCCAATACAGCGCCAGAAGCACCACAAACTAGAGAAATTGGCATCTGTCTGAAAATGGATCAAGAATCTTGGGTTCCTTTTCGCCAATGGTCTCAATCTGGCACCACAAATCAACATGCTGTTCAAGAAATGCTTCTAGCAGCTTCACCCAATCAGAAGGAGTATTGCCATGCTTCACCTTCTCTTGCAGAATCCTTGCCATCAGTGTGGTGGTCCCATCCAGAACAAACTGCTTATACTTCAGCACGTCAGACAGAGTACCTCACAAAAAACCTCAAAGCATACAGAACTCACTAGCAAAACCACTGATCAGATAAAACAAGAGGTGACACCACTCCAACATTAGGAGGTCTCCGCTGGCTATCTGTTAAAACATGAAAATACACTTAAAAGTGCTACCCATTGCTCACAGAGCTCCTCAAGGTTGTAGAGACGAATTAATCCAAGCAAAGATCACTAAAAGACAACCTAGAAGACTATGAAGGTCAGGCAACGATGTACAACTAGAAACAGAGCCCTGCACCAGAGAAACACAGGGCCCACCTTTATAAACATGGTGGCCAAACACGAACACTTTTCCAAAGAAAATCCATTCAATCGAGGAGCATTCACCTTTCAGGGAAACACCAAATAACTGGCTTTTCATTGTTTAATCAACTAAGGAAACACTCCTTAACAAAAAGCTAAATGCTTTTACAACAACCAATTGAAGAGAATACTATTCCGGCTCCTCCCCAACACGGTATCACTTTAAGGGAATGCCAAAACCACCTCCTACTACCACCACCATCAACATGCAATGTCATCATGGCCACTCCTTATGGATACTCAAAGTTGCCACAAAGGGTGCCCATTGAATTTTGGAAATGTGTTATCATCATGCCACTTTGATCCACCCAAACATCTCTGAATATATTTGTGATTTGCAGCTTTACACTGGGTGGGCTATTTCATCTCCCATCGAATCAGGTTAGAGCGACACGGAAGAACCTATTGTCACATGATCTAGTTACTGAGAAACTATGCTTATTGTTTTGTGTTCCTTTATGTCATTGTGGTGTTGGTGGTAGAACGTTTTTTTATGTTTATGTACTAGGGCATTGTGTTTTGTATTTTACTCATTGCTCAGGATACGTATATCAATTTTGTTTTGATTGATTAATCATGTCTTGAATATGGATGTCATTTTTCATAATTTTTTTAAATGTATAAATGAATTATGCTGCTTCAACAAGTGCTTTATATTTGTTTTCACTAATTAATTGTGGATCTTTCTCTTTTTTGGAAATGTATTTCTCCCCACATGCTCCTTCTTTGCAAACACTGTCTCAGGGTTCATTTTTATCAATTGGATATTACTCAAAGTCGTCTACCAGGTCCTGCACTAACCTCTGCCACTGACCACCTCAGACGCTATACTCAACACATACGCACAGCAATGGAATGATCCTCCCAACATACATCAACCAGAACTATATACCTCTACAAGCAACTAACACAAATGCCCTTACCAATGCACCACAGCACCAAGGACATACAAAGCTACAATTCCTTTGGACTCACAAGTCTTCATGTTTTCTACACAGGACACTGAGAAACAGACCCTCATGCAGAGCTCAGGTACTTTTGGTCTGCACACATGAACAGACTAGCAAAGCGATCTTGCATTTTCCCTCTCTTACCATTAACCTACCCACCCACTCCTTTCAAATGTGCTATAGCACCTGGAGACCATGCAAATGGCAGTGCTGCAAAGTACACATTTCAGTGACATTACATACACAAACCATATGAGCACTGACCTGCACATGCACACAGATAAAATGCTCACAGTGATCCCACTTCACAATGCCCCACCCCTGCATACATGGAAACACCCATCCCACTGGAGCACTGCATTTCACACACACAAGATGCTGCAAGCACTGGACTGTGCACAAACATGCACACACATGCTCCCAGCATTGTGGAGAGATAATGCACCAGCATAGCGCTCTACACACAATCTTTCACAAGTAATGAACTGTACAAATATACACCACCACAAGTACTGAATATACACAGCCTCAACAAATGCACACAAGTGGCCCAACACATAAACTGGCCTTGTGGTTCTAATCATGCACTGAAGATCACTCCAAGGCCAACATCAGGGAGAGCAAACATCCTTCTTTCTTCATGGTCATAACTTGACAACTCTTGCAGCACTGTGTACGAATCTAAACAAGGTGACTCAGAGGAAATGTGTGGCAGCAAGAGAATAGGGTACTGGGTGTGTCAAGGGGAATGCCAGAGGTTGCTGGGCTGATGTCAAGCTAAAATATATGGCTTCTGAAACCGAATGCTTTCCCAGGTATGAGACTGAATCAGTGAGAAGCAGTGAAGAAGCAAAGAAACGATCCCATCTGGTTTACTGTTGAAATGTGGAGTCACCAGCAGGCATACAAGCAGAGAAACACAAGTTACACCCCACAATAAAAAACACACATATACTGAGCCATGCAGGAAGGGAGAAGGTTAACTAAGGGAGGGAAGGAACAGGCCAAAAGAGACAAGTTTTTGCCAAAGCAGATGTGTTCTGCAATGAGAAGCAGAAAAAGAGATCCAGAGAACTCGGGAACCTGTACCCGATACCCAACAGATTAGTGTGGTTGAGTGGGTAAAAAAAGGGAGCAAAACCAGATGCTGAGTAGCAGAGATCTTCAGAGCCTGGCCCAGAGGGAATCAAAAGGCCCAATCAAACCACTGGGGGAAAAGTGTGTAGAAGTCCAAGTTCTCCATAGCTCTGAGGAAGAGACAGCCTGAAGAAATACTCAAGTGGGAATATGGGAAGAGAAGTTAACATTGCCAATACCTTTAAAGATGATGCATGAAGAATAAATCAAGTGTCAGACAATGCATTGTAAGAATTAAACTATATTCCCAATACCTAAAAGAAATGATTAAGAGTAGAAATCATTTAAATGTATAAATATTTCATTGTGGGACTGGAAGTTTATATTTCCAGTAGGTTGTATACGAATTGTTCGTTTTACAACTGTTCAAATTACAATTGACATTTTCACAATTGACCGAATTGTGAAGGTTAATTGTAACATATGTGGGGGGAACCACCCACATCCCCCCACCCAATGCCAAAACCCCTATTTATATATGAGATACATTACTCACCGTAATCGTATTTCTGATGCTTGTATCTGCTTAGATTCACATGCTGTGCATAGGCCGACATCTAGTGGAAGTTGCGAAGTATTACAGTTCGTTTTTCGAAACTCGAAAATGGGCATCGACACAGGGCGTGCCAGTAATACTATCCCTAGTGTGACATCCACTGTACCCATGATCCCTCACGCGTCTAGGAGCCCCAGATTGTTTTTTTTCTTTGTGACATGAGGTAGCATGAGGAGTAGCATGAGTACAGATAATCCAAGCAGATAGATAGAAGATAAGACTACAAGCATCCATGCGCCTTCTCTCAGAGGGGAGGAAGGGTGGGTCGCATGTGAATCTAAGCAGATACAAGCATCAGAAATACGATTACGGTGAGTAATGTATCTCTTCAGAGGCTTGTGGAATCTGCTTAGATCACATGCTGTGCATAGATTAGGGAGCACGTGTTAGAATAAAGAGGTGGGATATGAGGAGGCTCATGAGCAAATAAATGTCTTAGAACCGCTTGTCCCACTTGAGTATCTGTCTTGGAATGGGTGTCAATGCAGTAGTGCTGAGTAAAAGTGTGAATAGAGCTCCAAGTAGCTGCTTTGCAAATGGTGTCTAGGGGTACATTTGCAATGAAAGCCAGAGAGGCCCCGATGCCTCTTGTAGAGTGGGCTCTTGGCGTGAAAGGCAGAGTTTTCTCAGAAAGGGAGTAACACAGCTGGATACAGTTAACAATCCACTTAGAGATGGCACCTTTAGAGACGCGATCCCCCTCTCTGCCTGGAGCTACGGAGACAAACAGCTGGTCTGTTTTCCTTAGCGGCCTGGTCTTGTTAACATAGTAGAGGACCGCCCTACGCACATCTAGGGTGTGTAGTTTCACCTCAGCTGAGCTTTGTGGGTTTTGGAAGAAAGCCGGAAGCTCGATGGACTGGTTCACGTGGAATTTGGAAATAAACTTAGGTGAGAACCTAGGGTGTGTACGCAAAACCAGTTTATCCTTGTGGACTGTAAAGAAACGATCCTGCACTGACAGAGCCTGAATTTCACTAACCCTTCTTATGGATGTAATAGCTACTAAGAAGGCTGTTTTATAAGTCAGGTGTTTGAGACTGCTTTTATGCATGGGTTCGAATGGGGGGCCCATGAGTTTAGCTAGCACCACATTAAGGTCCCACCCTGGTGGTGGGTTTGAAATAGGAGGGTGAAGTCCCTTTACTCCTTCCATGAAGGCTTTAACCACTGGAACTTTCCACCACAACACCTTGTTATGGGAGGTGGTGTATGCTGACAGAGCTGCCAAATGCACCTTCAGTGAGTTAAACATCAGTCCTGCATCCAGCAGGTGGAGCATGTATGTAACAATAGTTGAAGGAGTGCAATCAACTGGGTTGATTTGTCTATTCTGGCACCAGATAACAAATCTCTTCCACTTGTCAAAGTAGCAGTGCCTCGTGTTAGGCTTCCTAGATTCTTTTAGGATGTCCATACATCTTTGAGGTAAATTGAGATGTCCAAACTCTATGACCTCAGGAGCCATGCTGCTAGGTTCATTGAGTTGGGTAGAGGATGTACTGTTTGACCTTGATGCTGGGACAGTAGGTTGTACCAGCCCGGGAGTTTGATGGGTTCGCACATTGCTAGTATGCGTAAGTGTGGGAACCACGGTTCTCTCGCCCACATGGGAGCAACTAGGATGAGCGTCATCAATTCCCTGTTCATCTTGTCCACCACCTTCCTGATGAGGAGTTGGTGGAAAAGCGTATGCAAACATTCCTGACCAGTTCATCAGCAGGGCGTTCCCCTGGGAGCCTGGTTGTGGGAATTTGGACGCAAATCTTGGGCATTGTCTGTTTTCGCTTGTGGCGAATAGGTCTATGGTGGGGGAACCCCACTGAGAGAAGAGATCTTCCACGATTTCCCTGTGTAGACACCGTTCCTGCTCCTCTGGGAGGGGATCTCTGCCTAGTGCATCTGCTAGAGAATTGAGATCCCCTGGAACATGTTGCGATGACAGGAAGATGTTCCGTTTGAGTGCCCATATCCAAATTCTCTGGGCAAGTTTGGACAGATTTGGCGAACGAGTCCCTCCTTGCTTGTTTATGTAAAACATAGCTGCAGTGCTGTCCGTCTGGATTTGCACCGACAGATTCAGCAGGTAGGACTCGAACGCTTGAAGCGCTCTGAATACTGCCAGAAGCTCTAGCAGGTTGATGTATTCTTGGCCACTGAGTGAGACCAGAGACCCTGAGCTGTGTGGTAGAGGAGGTGAGCTCCCCACCCTGTCAGGCATGCATCGGTTGTGACTACCGCCTGTATCTCTGGATCGTAAAAGGGTTTCCCTTTGGACAGATTGTCTCTTGTCCACCAGTGAAGGCTTTGTACCAGTGTTGGCGAAACGACCACTAGATCGTCCCACTGACCACTTGCCTGAGACCACTGTTTCGCCAACCATTCCTGCATGGGACACATGCGCAGGCGCGTGTGGGGGACCAGGTAAATACATGACGCCATCATGCCTAGCAAACGCATTGCTTGGCGTACCGTTATCTGACGACCGGCCTGATATTGAGGAATTTGCAGTAGTATATTCCGAATTCTCTCCTCTAATGGAAAGGTCAACCCCTCTTGTGTGTCTAGGATAGCTCCTAGGAACTGTTTGGAGGTGCTTGGCACCAGACTTGACTTTTTCCCATTTATTGAGAAACCCAATTCGAAGAGGAGGTTGATTGTTCTTTTAATGTTTGTTCTGTAAATCGCTGGGGTTTCCCCCGTTATGAGCCAGTCGTCTAGGTAAGGGTACACCAGGATTGCCTCCCTGCGTAGGTGTGCTGCCGCCACCGCTAGTACCTTGGTGAATACCCTTGGAGCTGAAGCTATCCCGAAGGGCAGTACTTTGAACTGGTAGTGCCGACTGTCCACCTTGAACCGCAAGTACTTTCTGTGTGCTGGGAACATGGAAATATGAAAATAGGCATCTTTCATGTCCAATGTTGCCATGTAGTCCCCTTTTTTAGGAGGGGGATTACCTCTTGGAGAGTTGTCATGCAAAACTTTTGGGGCTTAACATATTTGTTTGCAGGCCGTAAGTCTAATACTGGGCGCATTGTTAAATCTTTCTTTGGTACAAGGAAGTAGGTTGAATAAATATCTGTAACGCTCACCTGGTTCCCACGGAGGCGTGGGCGTGGTCTGGACGGCAGTGGCCTCTTCGAAGGAGATGTTCAGCACCCTGAAGATGGAGTGGGCTGGGTTCCCAAATCTGTCTTCTCTGGCTTGGATGAATACCCTTCTGTGAGCGAAAAGGAAGGGTTAATACTCTGCGGGTTTTGTGTAGATCTCCCATTTCCCTTCTCACCCTCCTTGCAACCCTTCTGTAATTCCCTGTGGAGACTCACCTTAGGGATTGAAAAGGCGAGCTCTCCATCCTGCTTCTGATGCAGGGGCGTGTTGGGGTCCAGTTACGTCACTGGATAGTAAGTTCGAGTTCGCTTGTCTGTTCCGGTAAGTACCGTAAATGTTTATGGCAAGCTTGAGTCTAAACTGTTCCTCTTCTCTTTTGCAGGTAATGGAAGACTCCGGGCTGAGGGCGGTTTCCGTCGAAAACCTGATTTCAGGTGAGTTTTAGTGTAGGCCCACTACTGTTTTTTCCTGTCTCTTTTTCCTTAGGGGCCGGAGTTCGAGAATGCCGAAGAAATGGAGCCGGCACGAAGCAGAAGCTGAGTCCGACCTGTAAGCAGGTAAGTTTTAAATAGTTTGTTTGCTACGGTTCTTGCATTCACTAATGTGATGTTTGCTTTTTCCCCATAGGGGCCGGGGTGCTGAAATGCCCAAGCAATGGCATCGACCCGAAGGTAAGAAGAATTAGCTTGGCAGGTAAGAGCTTCTTGGTTATTTTCCCTTCTCACCTTGCTTTCTTCTCTTCGTCTCCCCGTAGGTGCTGGAATGCTGCAGGAGATCCGGATGGGCGTCGCAGAGCCGAAGGCACCACGTGCAGGTAAGAGAAGTGCGGAGAGATGTATGCGACGCGGTGAGTATTTAAAATGATGCCTTTTGCAGGAACGTTGGCACGCTGAATCCGAAATGCAGCTTTAACAGGTAAGGTTTGTTTTCACCCGTTTCTTCTTCCCTTTTCTATCCTTAGGTGTTTCCAGGATGCTGGCAGGCGTGGTCGAGGGCTGGAGCAGGAGCAGGCACGGTGAGCGTCCAGCTGCTATGAGCAGAACAACGCAAAGCGTGGTTTGCTGTCTGGGCGTGGCTTAAATAGCCTTTCAAGTAGTCCCAGGTATGTATCCTTCCACTGAAGGTATGTATCCTGCCACCAGCCACACCCGTGTGGTTAAGTAGTTCCTTTTTCATCTGGAAGTTGTAGAATGATCTGCCAGGTACGGAAATTGAAGCATGGTCTGCCAGGTAAGTTTGCACCAAACACTATTCCTTCCATATCTTGTATGAGCCTGGCGCCGATGGTGCCAGGACTGTTATCCCTTATGAGCCTGACGCCAACGGCGCCAGGACTGAGTCCAAAGAGCCCCTATCTGGGGTGGCTGGGACTTCCCTAGTATACATGTTGCCTGCCTCTGAGGGTGCCGGGCCCTGTCTGGCTCCTTGGAGGTAGGCATCATGACAATACCTTTGTTTACCTGGTGTCCCGGGACGACTTCGTTCGCGTCCTTTGCTAGAAGATTGACGATTTCCTTGAGGAGGATTCTTTGGTGGTCCAAAGAATGTGTTCTTTGTCGTGGAGGGTGGTTACGGGGAGGCTCTAACAGTTCTATGCAGTATCCTGCGGACACTGTGGACAGCACCCATCTGTCTGATGTGATTCCCTTCCCAAGCTTGGGTGAAGTTGGAAATGCGTCCTCCTACTGGGGATGCGCGAGAAGGGACCCTGAGCGGAGCATCACTGTTTTGGTGGAGGCGTGCCGCCGCCTCTACTGGGGCTGCCTCTACCTTTACCCCGTCCTCTCTTATTCCGCCTACTATAACCTTGGGTAGACTGTTGGTTATTGTTCCACTGCGTACCCTGGCCCTGGGAATAGCTTGACCCTCTTTGGGAATTTTGTCCGCGTGTGCGGCAAAAATTGCCATTACCCCTTTGATTTCGGGGCTTAGTGGTTAGTTGACCTAGGGACTTGAGTGTTTCATACTCGTCCTTGGCATTTTTCAGCACGTCCTCGACCGCATTACCGAACAATAGATCTGGCTCCACTGGTTTGTCTAACAATGATGCTTGGGTTTCGGCCTTGAATCCAGACTGCCGTAACCAAGCATGTCTCTTGATAACAGTACCCTCTGCTATCAATCTCCCGGCATTATCTGCGGCATCAAAGGTTGCCTTTAAAATGCAACCGGATATAGCTCTACCTTCCGCTGAGACTCGTGCCAATTGGCTCTTTAGGGGTTCTGGGGCGGAATCTATGAGTGCCGCGACTTCCTCCCATTGGTGGCAGTTATAACTCGCCAGCAGGGTGGTGGAGTTGGCGATTCTTGTTTGGTAGGCAGAAGTGGAGGCAACCTTTCTGCCGAACTCATAAATCTTCTTGCTCTCCTTGTCGGGAGGAGCTTCTGATGATGACAAGGGTGTTCCTGCCCTCTTGCGGGTGTTTGTAACGACTAGGGAGTCCGGTTTCAGATGCCCTCTTATATACAGTGGGTCTGATTGGGCTGCCCTGAAAAGCTTCTCAAGCCTGGGGTTAACTGCCCTGGTGAAGTTGGGGTTTACCAGTGAAGGGTCTATTCTTCTTTGGATCGACCTAAGGATAGGGATGGCCTGCGCAACAGGTCTCCTTTCTCCCACCAACTCTTCGGCAAAATCTCTTTCCTCTTGAGCACCCTGGGTGTCAATGTGGAAGTGGTTTGCTGCTCGGGATAGGACTTCATTTAGGAGGGGCTGGTTGTCGACAGGGGAGTCGGTAACCGGTGGTTCCTTATCTACCGGGGAATCTAACCCGTATGTTTCTGGGTCATCCTCTTCCTCCTCTTGTTCCTCATCGTCCCCATAGTAGCCTGTCCCAGTCTGTTCTTCCAACATGCCCAAATCTGTATCCTCACAAAGGGAAGGATCTTTTTCTTGAGAATAATGGTGAATGTGGAAGGGATCTCAAGACCGTGTTGTTTCGAACCGGGATTTTTTACTTGGGGGGATTGGATCTTTGGAACCTGAGGGTGCTGAACCGTCGGGGTTATAAGTGAGAAAATGTTCAGGGTTTTTGGAATAGAAATCTGCCAATTATGACATTCTTGACATGAGCATCTATGTCCTCACTAGACCACTCTCTTGAACTGGGAATGACTCTGCCTTGAGGGAGTTTCCCTGTCACATCTATAATCGAGATGTGAGACCTGTATCGGTCTGTTTTAGTGGAGTGGAATGTTTCTGCGGTGTGGAAGTAGGGTGAGACTGCTTCCTCTGTTGTTTTCCCCCCTCCCCGTGGCTGGAAGAGTGTTTACCCTGCTTCTTTATGCCTTCAGAGCTTTTCGACACCTGGCGTCGAGCTTCCGTAGTGGTGGTACTATACTTCGACAGTGTAGGTTGGGATTCGGGAATAGGCGTTACTTGGGCTGTAGACACCGATCCAGGAGTGCGGGCTGGGGATAGAGGTTGGCTTCGTCTTCAGACGATCGAATCTCGGTTACCTTGGGGAGCGAGGCACTCTTGGCAATAGTGGATGATTGCCTGGAGTCATGCAGCGATCTAGATCGAGAACGCCCAGAGGACGCCGATTCGGACCGTTCCCTATGTGCCTCTTTCCGAGAGCTCGACGTGCGCGTCGAGTCTCGGTGGGACTTTGTGTGTTTGGAAGTGCTGTGGGTTGCGCTTGCGTCGCCGGGGGTCTTCCCCATAGCCGCCCTGCCGGACGACCTTCCGAGGTCGGGGACCTGCGCCTGTCCATCTTTCGACGCTGTGTTGCCCTCGCCGTCCGAAAGTACGGCGTCACTGCCGTCGCTGAAGGCACCCTCCGCGGCCATGGCCTCTTGATGCCTGGAGTGGTGGGCCCAACGCTTGGTGGAACGGTCTTTTAGTGTTTTAGGTTTGAACCTACTACACGCTCTGCAATTTGCCTCGGGGTGATCCCTTGGCAAGCAGAGATTGCAGGTGGCGTGCCGTCAACCCAAGGATACTTGCGTTTGCACTTTGGGCAAAATTGGAAAGGGGTACCCTCCATACGCACCTTGAGGCAGCGGGCTGGTAAGTGTAGGAATATATAAGAAAGTATATAAGAGTGTAGAGTATGTCCACCCCCCACTCTCCCTACTTGTAGGGCCGAGGCCAGAGGCCTTCTGAGGCCCGGGCCGAGGCCAGAGGCCTTCCTAGGCCCACTCTGTCATGAAGCTCTCGACGGTCGCTTTCTTCTCCAGTTCGGCGTCGAGTGTCGAATTTCGGTGACTCAACGTTAGGGTGGAGAAAAAGGGGAAATATAACAATATTTTTCAAAGTATGGCTAATGCCAGGGAACTCCGCTGAATGCTTCCGACCAGTATATACACGGTCAATTGTGAAAGGTCAATTGTGACCCTTTAAATTCGGTCAATTGCTCATTTGAACAATTGTAAACTAACAATTTGGGTAATACCTTCCAGTACCTTTGAGGAGGAGGCTGTGCAATGCCAATCAAGTTTACAGGTGTTGCATTGGAAGGAAGAGGTTGTGTCGAGAAATAATTGAAGTGCATAAACACTGTATTCATGTTTAAGAACACTTTTGGGGCGGCTTTTTTGTAACCCTTAATCAAGCCTTCCTACGCACCGCTTACAGCGCCTTAATGCCCGCGGGCTGCAGTTGCGCTTTACAGCTATAATAAATAAATAAATAATAAACAGTTTAGTTTGGGAATTTAAGTCTATATTCCCACAATCCCTAAGAAATAAATGTTTGGAGAAATAATTCAAGTGTGAAAATATTGTATTGTGAAAGTCTAAGTTTATATTCCCAATTTTTCTGAAGGAGAGGCTGTGTGTAGAACTGCTAAAGTGGAGGCACTGTGGAGCAGAAGTCGGAGTTTCTAAGAATAAGTCAAGGTTGCATCCTAGAAACTGAGATCCATGTTCCTGGAACTGTCTGAGAAAGTGACTGACACTCTAAAGGCTGCATATTATGCGAATTTAAGTCCGTGTACCCATACATCTGAGGGTACCGTTCAAGATTGCACAATGGGGACTAAATCTTCATTCCCAGAACTCTGAAAATAAGATTGAGCATTAAGACTGTATATTTGCAACAGACGTTCTGGTTACTGAAGGTGTACAAGCAAGAAATGACCATGCAAAGCTGAGAGACCCAAGCCACCCGATATAAGCTTGTGCAAAAGTGTCACCCTTTAGGAAAAACATCACATTGAGCATACTGCAATATGTACTCTCTGCACTTTCTGGTGGTTGTAATGGTGCTTCGCCCAACGGTGTTCACTATGAATAAAATGTGAACCTACTGTGCTAATTGAGCAAAATGAAACCTGGCACTGCAGTGCCAACTGAGCATAGTAGAATGTGGCACTGCTAAACTAACTGAATATCATTAACAATGGGGAGTCTATGTGGGCACTGAACGGTAACGGTTTAAGAGACTGGAGTTTTGGTGACAACTCCTGGCAATCTTGTGAAAACCTGAGATTTGGAGAACCATAAATTCAACTTGTGTGAATAGCAGGGCTTTTAATAGCATTACCTGGTAAATGATAGCAACACATGGCACATGATGGGGATCCCTGGACACATCAGGGCAATACTTATCCAAAGATGGGAGTTTCTAGGTATACAGTGACAATTACTCAAATGGTGGATATGATGCCAATGTGGATAACAGAGCCCAAACAGTTAGTTACGTAAATTCTTGATGCAAAGGTGCTTCATGCCAGATCCCCTTTTCCCAAATGCTGTAATCCCAGCTGTTACTGTTAAAAAGAAATGGCACAGAATTTAATGACTTCAGTAGGATGAAGGACTAGGTTTACCATGCTTCATTAAACACCTGCGACTGCAGGTTAGACATCCGTCTCGAAAGCAAGCACTTGACACATCGAACAAGTTCACCAGCTCTACTGCTTTCAAAGCATGGTCCTCATTTTGATTTTCTCACATGCCCCAAACGAATAAACAATGGCAACCACTGAATGTAGTGTCTTACCAACAGAACAAATCATGCACCTGCAAGCCAATCCAAATAAGGCATGTTTGATTGCCAGACAGGAGATCGTGAGGCAGAAGAAGCTACTCGGTGTATTAGGACTCCTAACCTAAAGGCTGGATCAATGTCTGCAACCAACTCTCCATTTACGAACTGTCCAATGAGGTATCCATTTGTTGAGTTAAAAAGCACAATCTGCCTGAAAGGCACAATAGGGCTAATCTGCAGAGATGATGAAACGCTAAATGTCTTGCAGATATCTGTAAAGACTGGTAGGGGGTGTCTGTACCTCTGCTCCCTATATGGTAGAAGAGAGGCACAGAAGACCCCAGCCAAGATTCTCTATTACGGTAGCAATGGACGAGCAATCAAGGCCTAGCTTCTCAGGAGGTGATGCAGGCTGGTTCTTAAGTACAGTGTATTCCCCAAGCCCCCACAAAGGAATGTCCACACACTGTTACTGAAAACACAGTCTTTATATAATTAATTCAAAGGTTATGTACACTTATCACAATAACGCACCTTGTGCTCAGGAAAATCAATAATGGTAAATATATACAGTTCTAAAGTGGTACCACCCTTTGTATTAGATCTCATGAAAAGTGCATCAACAATACTGTAATCATGTCACACAGATCAATAGAGTGAAACCAGCAATAGTGGGAAGAGAGGAAATAAGGTGGTTGAACAATAGGCAGAATACTGGCCCCTACCACTAGACACAGTTCTGTGTGGAGATCCCCCCACCTGGGCAACCTGTAAAATAAAGAGATCTAACACAAGCCCAGTCCATATGTTGTTCAATAGCCTTATTCTCTCCTACAATGTTTTTACCCCCCCAATGTACCTGGTGGAGTCGAGTCCTTCGAAGAGGCGTCGACAGATCCTTCTTGAGCGACCCCCTTTCAAGCGGGAGTCACGGATCGTCGAGAGGCGTCGAGAAACGTCTTAGAACTCGGGGTTCGGCGACGGGGAATCGACGGCCCTTCTTGAATGCCTTCCCTTTCAAGCGGGAGGCACGGGGCGTCGAACGTCCGTCGACAAACGAGGTAGAACGATGTCGAAGAGGCGGCAGCTTCGTCCGAGCGGTGCTCGTCGGCGTCGGGGCGTCGGCGTCCTGCAAGGCGTAGGTGTGCGGGGCACGTCGATGACAATAGTTCTGGACCGCAAAGATTGTAGAGACGGAAGCCCAGCAAGGGCGTCGGGTCGTCCGAGTCTTTGAGGTCGTTGGGTGGCGGGAAACCCACCGGCAGGTTTCTCCTCGGCGCGTTGGTCGTCCTCGACTTTCTCCGGCAGGATAAGCGGTCGACGATGCGGTCGAGAGAGTCCTTCGATTGAATGTTCTTAGGCAAGGAGCGGACGGCTCCGGTCGTCGGCGGCACGGCGTCAAGTGGTTCCCACGGCTGGGCAACACAACTTCGACGGGCCTCCAGCGGTTACACAAACCTGCGAACCCTGGTCGACGGCAATGGACTTCGACGGCGTCGATGTCCGGGTGCTTCACTTCGATCTCCTCGGCGGTCCCGTCTCGGGTCGGCAGCCTTTCGAGGGTCTGTCTTCCAGGGCGCTTCGGCGAAGATGGAGCGGTGCTCGATGGTCCCTCAGAGCACGGGAAGAGGGCGCCTTACCAGGTCCTCTCTCGGGTCAGTCTTCGACGATTTCGACAGCCTTCGGATCGGTCGAAGCAAATGCCACAGCAAGTAGTCTTCTTCCAGCTGGACGTATAGGATCAGCAGTTCCAGTTACTCTTAGAGTGGAGACTCAGCTCCAGGATGCTTCTGAACGTTCCTGAACGTTCCTGAACCCCCTGAACAGTGGTGAGAGGTCCCCAGATATACTATTCTGTCTCTCATCCACACTGCTGGCATACACTCAGCAGCCAATCATACAGAGGGGCATTCATGCAGTCAGTCAGCCAATCAGGCACACAGTGCATTCAGGCCACACTCCTCCCTTTCAGACACTCACAACAAGGAATGTGGATTGGGACAAGTACCCAGCCATTCAACACTACACACTGCATTCAGGCCAGTTTCGGGCAGGGCTGTCTCAGGCTTTGTCTCTCATGCCAGAAACCAGACAACCACAACAAGGAGTGTATATTGGTCACACACTCCATTCACCCAGGTCCCACCCACAGGAGGTACCCACAACATACAGTCACTGGGAAGGCTCCAGTCAGTCTAGCTGGGCCTTCACAACAACACCATATATGGAACTTCCACCCAACAGCCAGTCAGGGGGAAGGGACAGAGTCAGGGCTTCCCAGGACTTTGGGAAAAACAAGATAACAGGCAATAGAAAGCAAGAGGCCACAGGGGCCATCTTGTTTCCTATCAGGAATCAACTGATTCCAATGGCAGGGCCTGGGTATCCCAAAATGGAGGACACCCAGAGCACCTGTCAAATTCAGCATGGAGCTGCCACCAGCCCATACCCTGCTCTGTGGGCCACCCACAGGTGCCCAAAAACATACACTAGGGGCACAGGGTTGTACCCCTACCCAGGGGTGCCATAAGGGTATCCCATGGGTCTGTTCACCAAACCAAAAGCGAGAGCTGCACTGCCAGGAGTCCCACATGGACTCCTGGGCAGAAAACATGACAGAACACACGATAAAAAGCAATAAGGGACAAGGATTCAGAGGCTCTGTCCCTCTGATGCATTTCCAGCATCACAGTCGTCCCCCCCAGACTGAGGTGGAGGGTGTCTAATCTCCCACGGGATAGACACCCTCATCCAGACGGTCAACATACCTTCTGGAAAGGCCATCTGCATTATCGTGACTCTTCCCTGGTCTGTGCTCTATGGTGAAGTCTAGCCCCTGCAGGCTAATGGACCACCTGAGCAATTTCGGATTCTCACCCTTCATCTGCATAAGCCACTTCAGGGGCTTATGATCTGTTTGGACCTTAAAGGTAGACCCCGTAAGGTAGGGCCTAAAACGCCTAAGGCTCCAAACTATGCTAAAACACTCCTTTTCAACAGTAGCCCACCTAAGTTCTCTACCCTTGAGTTGTCTACTGATGAATATGATAGGATGTTCTCTCCCTTTGTCATCTAACTGGGACAAGACAGCTCCAATTCCGGTGTCGCAGGCATCCGTCTGGACGATAAAGGGTCGGCTGTAGTCAGGTGCACACAACACAGGTGCCCTACACAGACTTTCTTTCAAGCCATCAAAGGCCCTCTGACAGTCTTCGGTCCAATTAACCTTCCTAGGCTGTTTGGGTGAAGTTAGAGCTGTCAGGGGTGCAGCTATGGTTCCATAGTCTGCCATGAAATTGCGATAGTACCCAGTGAGGCCCAAAAAGGCTCTCACCTGGGTTTGAGTAGTGGGAGTCTCCCAGTTCTGTACATCCTGTACTTTACTGGAGAGAGGTTGGATTTGACCCCCTCCTACCTCATGACCAAGATAGGTAACTTTCCCCTGAGCTATCTGGCACTTGGTGGCCTTGATAGTGAGGTTAGCCCTTTTCAAGGCCTGCAACACCTTATCCAGATGTGTCAAATGCTCTTCCCAGGTGGAACTGTAGACGGCAATGTCGTTTAAGTAAGCCACACAAAAGGCTTCCAGCCCACTGAGCGCATGGTTGACCAATCTCTGGAAGGTGGCAGGGGCATTCTTCAACCCAAAAGGCATGACCCTAAACTGGTAGAGTCCCTCAGGTGTTGAGAAAGCCGTCTTTTCCTTGGCATGGTCCGTCAGAGCTATTTGCCAATAGCCTGAGGTAAGGTCAAAGGTGCTCACAAACTTGGCAGCACCTATGGTGTCCACGAGCTCATCAGCCCTGGGCAATGGGTGCGCGTCAGTTTTGGTGACGGCATTGACTCCTCGGTAGTCCACACAGAACCTCCAATCTTTGGTACCCGCCTGGGAACTTGCCTTGGGGACAAGGACCACTGGACTGGACCAGGGACTGGTTGAGGGTTCAATAACACCCAGATCCAACATCTTGGCGACCTCAGCCTGGATGTGGTTCTTGACAGTATCTGACATACGATAGCACCTGCTTTTGACAGACACACTGTCACCAGTGTCAATTTTTTGCTTACACCACGGTGTAAGGCCCAGTGTCAGTGAAAACAGAGAGGCATACTGCTGGAGCAAAGCCCTGCAGGCCCTCTGCTGCTCTGTTGTCAAATCTGGAGAGAGATGTACTCCCTCCACTGAGCCATCCTGAGGGTTGCTATGCAGCAAATCAGGAAGGGGCTCACTCTCATCCTCTTCTTGCCCTGAAGCTAGCAAGAGACATGAGACCTCTGCTCGCCTGTGGAAAGGCTTGAGCCTGTTGACATGGAATACCTGGGGGGTTACCCCAGAGGCTCCCATGTCAACCAGATAATTGACTTCGCCCATCTTGGAGATGATCCTGAAGGGTCCAGTCCACTTGTCTGCCAAAGCTCTAGGCTTGGTAGGCTCCATCACAAGGATTTCCTGTCCCGGAGTCCAATCCACTTGCGAAGCTTTAAGGTCATGCCAGTACTTATTCAATTCCTGGCTGGCCTTGAGATTTGCTGTTGCCTGACCCATCATTTGTGTCATCCTCCGCCTGAGGCCTAACACATAGTCCCCCACTTGCTTGGCGGGACCGGGAGGGGTGGCTTCCAAGCCTTCTCGGATCAAGGCGAGGGGCCCCCTCACGGGATGTCCAAAGAGTAACTCAAAGGGGCTGAAACCAACATCCTCTTGAGGCACCTCTCTGTAAGCAAACAGCAGGCATGGCAGGCGGAGATCCCATTTCCTCCTTAGGGGTTCTTCCAAAGCCCCTAGCATGCCCTTGAGAGTTTTATTAAATCTCTCAACCAGACCATTGGTCTGGGGGTGGTAAGAGGTGGAGAACTTGTAGGTTACCCCACACTCTTTCCACATGGTTTTCATGTAACTAGACATGAAGTTGGATCCTCTGTCAGAGACAACCTCCTTGGGGAATCCAACACGGGTGAAAATGCCCAGGAGAGCCCTGGCAACCACCTTGGCAGTAACAGTCCGAAGGGGTATTGCCTCAGGGTACCTGGTGGCATGATCTACCAAGACCAGGATGAACCGATGTCCACCTGAAGTGGGAGGGTCAAGGGGACCGACGATGTCGATGCCCACCCTCTCAAATGGTGTGCCAACCACTGGTAACGGCTGCAGTGGGGCAATGACCCTGCCTCCAGTCTTGCCAGACAACTGACAAGTGGGGCAGGTCCTGCAGTGGGACTCCACCTCTACTCCCATCCGTGGCCAGTAGAAATGGGCAGAGAGCCTCTGCTTAGTCTTCTTGGTCCCAAGATGACCAGCCAAGGGCACCTCATGCGCCAACTGCAGAAGGAAGGGCCTGTAAACCTGGGGTACCACCAACCTCTTGCGGGCACCAGGTTCAGGCTTAGTGGGCTCACTAACAAGGAGCTCACCCTCCCAATAAATCCGGAAATTCCTAGGCACTTCTCCTTGTGCCTGGGACAGGGCCTGTTTCCTCAGTCCCTCGAGAGAGTGGCACTCTCTCTGTCCCTTACAGAAGTCCGCCCGGGAGGGTCCCCCTTCAGCTAACAAGCATTGAAGGTCGGGATGATCCTCCGGGTTGAGAACCTCTCCCACAGGAGAGTCTTCTGCCTCTTCTCCCAAAGGAGTTGAGTTTGGGTTTTCCACTGGACCCAGCCCGTCCGGAGCATGGATCCCGATGGGTGCAGCAGGAAGAGAAGGTGCTCCCTCCACAGAGGTGGCCTTCTTGGTCCTCCGCCTTCTTGCCTTAGGCCTCGCCTTTGGCTCGGGTATCTGACCCACAGCCAGACCCGGTGTCACCTGTGACCTAGTGACTGCAGCAGCAGTCATGGGAAGACCATCCGAGATCAACCCCAACTCTACTAGATCATTCCCTAACAAAATGTTAGCAGGGACATTGTCCTGAACCAGGACAGGAAGCTTCGCTGTCTTGTCTCCAATCATGAGTGTGACTAAGGCTACAGGTGATAATTTGGGAGGCCCACCAGCTAACCTGGTGGTTTGCAGAGGAGCACCTTCATAGTCCTCTGGCTTGAGCAGGGTCCTGTCCACCACTGTCATGCTTGCCCCAGTGTCTCTCAAACCAGTAGAAGCCTGGCCATTCAAGAGGACACTTCTCAAAAACCTACGGGTGTTCTGTGGGATAGTCGCCAGTACTTCTGCATACTGGTCCCAGGCCCCAAGGGACACTAAGGAAATCTCCACCGGAGCACCAAATGTGATCCCGGCAGAGGAGGGGAGGACAGTGGCCTCCACCTCAGACACAGGGTAAGGGTAGGTCAGGCTGACAGCCTGTACTCCAAGTGCCTTACCTTTACACTTGGGGTCACCCCTTTTGTGATCCAAAGCCCCACAGTCCCAACAAGCGCCAGGAGTGCGGGGTACGGTACTGGAACCACTGGGAGCCTACTTTGCAGCAGATGGACCACTACTCTTATTCCCACCCCCAGATGACTTATCCCCACTAGATTTTTGGGTCTTAGGAGAGGAAGGTTTTGGTTTACCCGACTGTGACTGCTTGGGGGACTCCTCAGCTTTCTGAGAGGCCCCCTTCTCTTTGTCCTTGTCCTTCCCACTGGAGTCCTTAGGGGACACCCGGTGGGAGACCCACTTGTCAGCCAACCTAGCCAGCTTAAAGGGGTCCAAAATGTTCTGGTCAGCCACATACTGACGCAGCTCTGGTGAACAGGCTTCAGAGAAAGGCTCAAAAAACAAGAGGTGGGACAATTCAACAAAAGTCTTAACCTTGTATCCATCGATCCACCCCATCATGTTCATGTGCGCAGCACTCACCCAGTCAATCCAAGACATATTCTCCTTTTTCTTAAAATCCCTGAACCTTCTAAGGTATTGGGTAGGTGTCTTGCCAAACTTGGCAATCAAAGCAGACTTCATACACTCATACTGACCCCTTTCTTCCACACTCAGCTTCAGAATACAGTCATATCCAGTTTGAGGCACTCTGCTTAACAAACACTTAGCCCAATCTCTTTTATCTACATCATGAATCGCACAAGCCATTTCAAACGCTTCAATCCATTGGAGGATATCTGAGCCCTCCACAAATACACCAACCAAATCTTTCATAAACTTGGTGGCTGGGGACCTGACACTCTCACTGGTGTTAGCTGAGGTCTCCACTCTAGCTTTCTCTAGCTGGATTCTCTGACATTCAGTGTCCTTGTCTTTGAGCGCAAGATCCCTATTCTTGAGTTCCACTTGCTGTGCCAGCTTCTCTTTCTTAAGCTCAGCTTCTATTTCCAGCTTGCGATATTCAAAGGCCAATTTCATCCTTAATAACTCAAGTTCCATGGAATTGCTGGGGTTTGGAACAGAGGCAGCAGGAAGGGTGGCATTCCCAGAAACAGATTCAGCGACAACCCCAGGGGCAGAGCCCTCATTGGTTGCATCCCCCCCTTCATCAAGAGTTTCACCATCAGTCTGGTAGTCCACCAGGGCAGCTATCAGCTCAGCCCTAGACTTATCCACAAAGTCTAGCTCCCTGGCTTCACAAGCACTCTGGAGAGCCTCTAAGCTCATCCGAGTCAATTTACCATTTGCAATGGGCTCCATTGCTTGTAATGCAGTTATTTGGTACACACCCAAACCTTAATCTAATAAAGTGCGGATATTTTGTAAGTGGCACGGTTATACACTGATTCTTAAAACCATAAGCATCCCACCGCTTGCCACCAGCTGTAAAGACTGGTAGGGGGTGTCTGTACTTCTGCTCCCTATATGGTAGAAGAGAGGCACAGAAGACCCCAGCCAAGATTCTCTATTACGGTAGCAATGGACGAGCAATCAAGGCCTAGCTTCTCAGGAGGTGATGCAGGCTGGTTCTTAAGTACAGTGTATTCCCCAAGCCCCCACAAAGGAATGTCCACACACTGTTACTGAAAACACAGTCTTTATATAATTAATTCAAAGGTTATGTACACTTATCACAATAACGCACCTTGTGCTCAGGAAAATCAATAAGGGTAAATATATACAGTTCTAAAGTGGTACCACCCTTTGTATTAGATCTCATGAAAAGTGCATCAACAATACTGTAATCATGTCACACAGATCAATAGAGTGAAACCAGCAATAGAGGGAAGAGAGGAAATAAGGTGGTTGAACAATAGGCAGAATACTGGCCCCTACCACTAGACACAGTTCTGTGTGGAGATCCCCCCACCTGGGCAACCTGTAAAATAAAGAGATCTAACACAAGCCCAGTCCATATGTTGTTCAATAGTCTTATTCTCTCCTACAATGTTTTTACCCCCCCAATGTACCTGGTGGAGTCGAGTCCTTCGAAGAGGCATCGACAGATCCTTCTTGAGCGACCCCCTTTCAAGCGGGAGTCACGGATCGTCGAGAGGCGTCGAGAAACGTCGAAGAACTCGGGGTTCGGAGACGGGGAATCGACGGCCCTTCTTGAATGCCTTCCCTTTCAAGCGGGGGGCACGAGCGTCGAACGTCCGTCGACAAACGAGGTAGAACGATGTCGAAGAGGCGGCAGCTTCGTCCGAGCGGTGCTCGTCGGCGTCGGGGCGTCGGCGTCCTGCAAGGCGGAGGTGTGCGGGGCACCTCGATGACAATAGTTCTGGACCGCAAAGATTGTAGAGACGGAAGCCCAGCAAGGGCGTCGGGTCGTCCGAGTCTTTGAGGTCGTTGGGTGGCGGGAAACCCACCGGCAGGTTTCTCCTCGGCGCGTTGGTCGTCCTCGACTTTCTCCGGCAGGATAAGCGGTCGACGATGCGGTCGAGAGAGTCCTTCGATTGAATGTTCTTAGGCAAGGAGCGGACGGCTCCGGTCGTCGGCGGCACGGCGTCAAGTGGTTCCCACGGCTGGGCAACACAACTTCGACGGGCCTCCAGCGGTTACACAAACCTGCGAACCCTGGTCGACGGCAATGGACTTCGACGGCGTCGATGTCCGGGTGCTTCACTTCGATCTCCTCGGCGGTCCCGTCTCGGGTCGGCAGCATTTCGAGGGTCTGTCTTCCAGGGCGCTTCGGCGAAGATTGAGCGGTGCTCGATGGTCCCTCGGAGCACGGGAAGAGGGCGCCTTACCAGGTCCTCTCTCGGGTCAGTCTTCGACGATTTCGACAGCCTTCGGATCGGTCGAAGCAAATGCCACAGCAAGTCTTCTTCTTCCAGCTGGACGTATAGGATCAGCAGTTCCAGTTACTCTTAGAGTGGAGACTCAGCTCCAGGATGCTTCTGAACGTTCCTGAACCCCCTGAACAGTGGTGAGAGGTCCCCAGATATACTATTCTGTCTCTCATCCACACTGCTGGCATACACTCAGCAGCCAATCATACAGAGGGGCATTCATGCAGTCAGTCAGCCAATCAGGCACACAGTGCATTCAGGCCACACTCCTCCCTTTCAGACACTCACAACAAGGAATGTGGATTGGGACAAGTACCCAGCCATTCAACACTACACACTGCATTCAGGCCAGTTTCGGGCAGGGCTGTCTCAGGCTTTGTCTCTCATGCCAGAAACCAGACAACCACAACAAGGAGTGTATATTGGTCACACACTCCATTCACCCAGGTCCCACCCACAGGAGGTACCCACAACATACAGTCACTGGGAAGGCTCCAGTCAGTCTAGCTGGGCCTTCACAACAACACCATATATGGAACTTCCACCCAACAGCCAGTCAGGGGGAAGGGACAGAGTCAGGGCTTCCCAGGACTTTGGGAAAAACAAGATAACAGGCAATAGAAAGCAAGAGGCCACAGGGGCCATCTTGTTTCCTATCAGGAATCAACTGATTCCAATGGCAAGGCCTGGGTATCCCAAAATGGAGGACACCCAGAGCACCTGTCAAATTCAGCATGGAGCTGCCACCAGCCCATACCCTGCTCTGTGGGCCACCCACAGGTGCCCAAAAACATACACTAGGGGCACAGGGTTGTACCCCTACCCAGGGGTGCCATAAGGGTATCCCATGGGTCTGTTCACCAAACCAAAAGCGAGAGCTGCACTGCCAGGAGTCCCACATGGACTCCTGGGCAGAAAACATGACAGAACACACGATAAAAAGCAATAAGGGACAAGGATTCAGAGGCTCTGTCCCTCTGATGCATTTCCAGCATCACAATATCCAAGAAACACATTTCTACATTAGAATTAGTAATGTTTTTAACTGTCTTTTAAATGACATAAGATCAATTGTTGAAAAGCCAACTCTTCCATAACAAGGCAGCTTGGCAGGTTATACCCAAAGTTCAGCATGTGGCTGAACTTGGAATTAAATGGAATTAAAGAGGAGCAATTGCCAAGTTTAGTCTGTTCCCTTGGGAAAACAAATACACACAGCATCAAAAGTTCAAAATGCCACTAATGGAGACATCTACTCATCATATGAGGTCCGCATTAAGTAGATTTTTTACAGGGAAACCATCTCAGGCACATACCCTCTCTCCACTTGCCACAAGTATTACAATTGCTGTGTGCTTGCATCACAGAATATGTACTCACTAAGCCCTAAACCCTTTTCAGCTGCAATGTTGCCGTTTTTGTCTCGAACAATATGACAGAAAGGGCCAAACACCACCCACAAATTTGAGAGATGGCATAAATAATTAAAACATTTCAGATATTTGGCAGGAATCCATGTCCACTTTAATACAGTCCACAGAGACATTGTCTCTTAAAAATGGAGGAGATGAACAGTGGTGTATAAAAAAAAGACTAATGTACATTGCTCATTCATTGTTGATCCACTGCTCTTAAAATCTAAAGTGATCAGATAAGGATCCCTCATCGGTCACTGTTTCAGTGAGGGGCTAAAGTAAGGGAGTAGTTTCTTACCTGTAACTCCATTTCTCCAGCATTGGTATCTTTCATGGATTCACATGCTTAGAATATTCCCCGTCGTCAGGCTGGGAATCCCCGGTACATTATATAGACCCTTTCCCGTAGGAAAACTTTTTCGACGCTTATGCGTCCTATCCACCTCGTTTTGCATCATGCGTGCCCGCGCCGTCAGGACGCCATGATATAAATACAGGAGCCGCCCCCGCGCTCCCTCAGATTTCGGCCCCCAAAGTAGTGGGGGAACCAGTTTGCATGCTCAGGGGAGGCAGGCGGGCGCATGTGAATCCATGAAAGATACCAATGCTGGAGAAATGGAGTTACAGGTAAGAAACTACTCCCTTCTCCAGCATTGGATCTTTCATGGATTCACATGCTTAGAATAGATTACATAGCAGTACCATCCCGAAAAGAGGAGGCGTGCATGCAAACTCACATACTTTCCTCACAATGCCCGTTCCCTATGGTCGTGTACCCATCAGCAATTGTTAGCATAGAAAACGAACAATATTCAATCATAATTGCAACAAGATCTAACCCCTCAACCGGGGCGTACCTTATTGGAATAGGTGTCGAAGCACCGCCTGTCCCATCCGAGTATCTTCGGCATGTTGTTGCGACAGGCAGTAATGGCGGGTAAAAGTGTGTGTAGCCGCCCAGGTAGCCGCCATGCAGATGTCCCCCAGAGGGACTCCAGACCACAGCGCCGTCGACGATGCTGCCGCTCTAGTTGAATGAGCTCTTGGGCGTCGCAGAAGAGGCTTCCCAGCCTTGGAATGGCAGTACGAAATGGTAGACGATACCCATCTTGACAGTCCTTGCTTTGAAATGGCTTTGCCTTTAGCACCCAAACCATAGGCCACGAACAATTGCCCCGTTTTCCTGAAAGGTTGCGTGCGATGAAGATAAAACTTGAGAGCCCTTTTCACGTCTAATGTGTGTAACGTGCGCTCCGCTCCCGAGCATGGCTCTGGAAAAAACGTAGGTAAGACAATAGAGGCATGTTTATGGAACACTGAAGGAGCTTTTGGTATGAACTGTGGGTTAGTGGCAAGGACCACCTTGTTCTTGAAAAATCTTAAGTATGGTGGGTCTACCATTAGAGCTTGGATTTCCGAAATACGTCGGGCTGAAGTGATGGCCACCAGGAAGGCCAATTTCCACGACAAAAACTTTAGAGACGATGATGACATTGGTTCAAAAGGAGGTTTCATAAGAGACGCTAACACCAGATTGAGGCTCCACACCGGAGGAAATCTCTTCTCGGGAGGGAAACTCCTAAACAAACCTTTAAGGAAGTGCTTAATCAGGCGGTCGCTGAATAATGGTGCGGAATGTCGTTGACGTGTAAACCTGGAGATGGCGGCCAGGTGTACTTTTATCGACGACACCGATAAGCCCTTTTGAGCTAAGAACAGCAAGTATGGAAGGAGCTGTTCCGGCGTAATCGACTGCGGAACCAAACCTGGTTGATCCACATGCCACTGACAGAAACTCTTCCATTTGTACGAGTATGAAGTGTTTGTGGAAGGTGCTCTTGCCGCTTGCAGAATACGACTACACTCCTCCGGAATCGTTAGCTGACCAAATTCGGCGAAGTCAGGAGCCAGGCCGTCAACTTGAGGCTGTCCGGGTCGTGATGCCAAACGATACCCTCCTGTCGAGACAGAAGGTTGGGGATCTTCCTGAACCTCATTGGCTCCGCCGCCGCCAAGTGCAGCAGGTCTGAAAACCACACCTGTCTGGCCCAATACGGGGCCACCAGAATCACCCGACATGGGTACTTGAGGATCCATTGCAACGTCCTCCGGATAAGAGGAAATGGAGGGAATGCGTACAGGAATTTGTTCGTCCATTGGAAGGAGAACGCATCCCCCAGTGAGCCCTGCTGAGGCCATCTGCTTGCATACTGCGGGCATTTCCTGTTGTCCTTCGTCGAACAGATCGATGGAAGGATGTCCCCACTTCTTGAATACATGTTGTAGTTGCTGGTCGTTCAGCACCCATTCGTGAACTTCGTTCATTTCCCTGCTGAGGGCATCGGCCTCCACATTTCTCACACCTGGCAGGTGGAACGCCAAGATTAGCATGTTGTGTTGCAAGGCCCAATGCCAGATTTTGTGTGCCTCCATCGACAGGGACCTGGAACGTGTTCCTCCTTGTTTCCTTAGGTAAAACATTGTAGTCGTGTTGTCCGTCATGACACGCACCACAGAGTCTCTCAATTGAGGAAGAAAAGATTTTAGAGCCCACCGCACTGCTCTCAGTTCTAGCAAGTTGATATGCAGGGAGGACTCTTGTAACGACCACCGGCCTTGTACCTGTAACGTATCCAGATGAGCTCCCCATCCGCTCAGCGATGCATCCGTCACCACCGTCTTCTGGAACTCCGGTTCCACCAGAGGCATTCCTTTCGTTAAATGAGTAGAAACTCTCCACCAACGGAGTGCTTGTACCAGTTGTTCGTCGATGACCAGTCTGTCGGACCAGCGACCTTGGCTCTGCGCCCAACGGTCCGCTAGAAATTCCTGGCAAGGCCTCATAAACAGACGGCAGTTGTTTATCAACGGAATGCAGGATGACATGGTCCCTAGCAGGGACATGTATTTGCGCACCGACACCCTGGTACCGCATCTCCATTCCGACGCCTTGCTTTGTAGCTTCTGTATCCTTTCGCTGGATGGTTTTACAAGGCTTGTGTGCGTATGAAACTCCGCTCCTAGAAAGACCAAGGTCCTCGAAGGCTCTACGGAGGACTTGCTGAAGTTTATCGCGAAGCCCAGTTCCTGTAAGAGGGACATTGTGGCCCCCAGACTGTTTCGTGTTTGTTCCATGGACGAACCTCTGACCAGCCAGTCGTCTAGATAGGGATAGACATGGTGACCGTCCTTCCTTAAATGGGCCGCTATAGGGGCCAAACACTTGGTGAACGTCCTGGGGGAGGACTTGAGACCGAACGGGAGGACCTTGAACTGAAAATGCTTTCTCCCGACGACGAACCTTAAATATCTCCTGTGTCGTGGACGTATTGGGATATGAAAATATGCGTCCTGAAGGTCTAGCGACGACAGATAATCCATGGGTTGCACTGACCTGATAACCTCCTGGAGCTTTAGCATTTTGAATTTTGAGCTCTTTAGCCATTTGTCGAGTACCCTCAGGTCGAGAATGGGCCTCCATTTTCCATTTGGCTTCTTGACAACGAAGAACCGGGAATAAACCCCTTGTCCTTCCTGTGCCACAGGAACCCGTTCTACCGCTCCTTTTTGCCGCATAAGCGCCACCTCTTGTCTTAGCACTAGAAGGTGGGGCTGGGCCGAAAACACTGGCGGACGACTTGGAGGCTTGTTTTTGAATTGCAGCGCATGACCCATGCGAATCGTGTCCAGAACCCATCGATGCATGGTGATGCATTTCCATTGGTCGATATGATGAGAGACTCGACCCCCCAGGACGTTCCGAAGGCCGTCATTGGTTGCTGGTTTGCTTGTCCTTCGTCGACGAGGGCCCCGAGCCGCGTCGTCTGGAGGCTTGATAATCTCTGCCTCTACGTGCTGACTGGGATGCACGTCTGTAACCTTGTGAGGAGTATGAGGGCCTGTTAAATCCACGGTCCCTAGAGGCTCCAAAGCAGGAGTTTCCGGAAGCACCCCTGAAGGGGCGAAAAGAGCGAAAACTTCTACCTGTCTGGAGGGCGCCGAGGGACCTAGCGGTATCCGTGTCTTCTTTCATCCCCTTCAAGGCTTCATCTACCTTGTCTCCAAACAGATGTTCTCCTTCACATAGCATATCTAGGACTTTGTATTGGACTTCAGGTCTGAAAGTAGTACATTTGAGCCACGCTTGTCGACTTAGTACTACGCCATGATTGATTTGTTTGAAGCCAGACTCTGCTAGGTCCACCGCAATATTAATTGCGTGGTTCGAGGCCTCCTCACCATCTCGTACTAGCAACATGGCTGCTTTTCGATGTTCTTCCGGCAGATGTTCTAGGATAGGGGCTAGTTTATGCCACATCTCCCTATCGTATCGTGATACAATCGCCAAGGAGTTGGCTGCTCTTACCGTTGTGGCGCCGACTAAGAGCACCTTTTTTCCAAAGGCGTCCTGCCTCCTGGCCTCGCTTTCTGGTGGGGTTGAACATTTTTGCTGTACTCTGGCCTTCCAAGCCGCTGCCGCCGACACCACAGAGTCTGACAGAGGCTGTGATGTTAGACATTTTGGAGTGGACTCCGGAGCTTTAAACTTTTTCTCAATACGCCCCTTAATAGCCGGTTCCGAGAACGGATGGCGCATCGTCTTGAGGCCTTCTTGCCACACATGGTCCAGGATTGGGATGGCAAATACCGATTTCCTCCTTTGACCCATGTGATCAAAAAGAAAACAGTCTTTCTTTTGCTCCTCAGGAATTAAGCCGAACTCGGAACACGCTTTTCCCATCATTGCATGGAAGGCTCCCACATCATCCGGAGGAGATGGTTGTGCCTGGCTCCTCGTAGACTCTACCTCTACATCCGAATTCCATGTTGGGTCTCTCGACGGTGACCGGTAAATGTCCGACCCTGAGTCACCTCGTATAGAATCGGACTCCGATAGCTCACCCTCCTCCTGCGCTCGAGGACGATCCTTCGCCACCTGGGAGGCCAACGGGCTTCTGGTCGTCGAGCGAGCTGCTTGAGCTTGTTCGTCGACGGAAGGTGCAGAAAATATCGACGATGAAGTGCCAGGCTGAGGGATCTGCGTATCCAGACGCTGCAGGAGCTTCTGAAGTGTATTAAGCACATCCAGAGACAAAACCGTCTGGGGGTCAGCAACGTCGAGGATAGAGGGACCACACCCCCACTCGCACTCGTCGTCGACGTATTGGAAGGCCGTAAGCCCAAGTCCGACGGCTGCATAACCATGCCACATTCTCCTTCCACCGACGACGGCGACAAGGCCGTGTCTGGCTGCAGTAGGACCTCAGGGGGGGCCGGGTCACAAGCCTCTGGCTGCCAGGCCATAGATTGAGTCACCGTCGACGAAGGAATCCCCACCGCTGCTGCCTGAATAGTAATAGGCATCGTCAGCGACACCGGGGTCGACGAGCAAGTAGCCGGCACCGAGCCTTTAGACTTCGTAGCTGATTTTGTTGCCGACTTCCCTGCTGAAGAGTCTCGACTCACGGAAGACCTAGGATGGTCCCCTGAGGAGGATTTTGATGCCGCTTGCCTCTCCGAGGAGGACTTTTTGTGTGATGAGGAAGACCCAGCATGCTTCCCCGTATGCTTGTCCGCAGGGCGTTTTTCGACAGGTCGCACCTTCTTCGAGGGAGGTTCCGACTTGCTCCTGGAGGCCGTGGAGCCAACTTCTGATGCCGGATAGGCACCCGCTCCGTCGTTAAGCCAGTCGACCAACCTTCTTTTCCGGTCTTTAAGGGTTTTTTGGGAGAAACCCTGGCATATCTCGCATGTATGCGCCGTGTGGTGCGGGTGGAGACAGTAGATACAATCCATGTGGGCATCACCTTCATAGACTTTTTTGAGTCCACATGTCGCACAAGGGCGAAATAAAGCTTTTCCGGACATATTTTTTCCAGAATGTAACGTCGCCGAAGCGAAAATACAACCTAATTTCTACTAGCAGTAACCACGAGGATCCCACTACTTTGAAAGACGGTTGAAATCTGAGGGAGCGCGAGGGCGGGTCCTGTATTTATATCATGGCGTCCTGACGGCGCGGGCACGCATGATACAAAACGAGGTGGATAGGACGCATAAGCGTCGAAAAAGTTTTCCTACGGGAAAGGGTCTATATAATGTACCGGGGATTCCCAGCCTGACGACGGGGAATATTCTAAGCATGTGAATCCATGAAAGATCCAATGCTGGAGAATGAGATTTATCTGTAAAACTATATAAGGTCAACAGCTAAGCCTATGTTCCCAAACTGCTAACTATTTCAAAACCATCCGAAAGGTACTGTGGCCAAGCACAAGGAGGACTCTGAGAACAGTGGGCCATTGTATATACCTATTTATTCAAAGAAAAGGAGAAATGCCTAAATGGCTTTATAACTACGAGAGAAATGCCCAGTCTTCTTAAAAACAACTAAGGGTGCTTGCTGTAGTCCAAAATAAAGATTTCTGAGTCCAAAGGCTGAACTACTAAAGGGACCTATCACTTTAGAAAAACCCATTTAAAACTAAAAGGAGGCTTGCACAACAGCCTCGATATGGGCTTCTGTCTGGCCCGGATCTCAGAGGGCTTAGCTCAGTCTAAAAGTTCTGTCAGGCTATTCCTACACAGTACCCAGTCCTTGTGTATAGTTAGTCGATTAAAATATAGGTATCTTATATACAGTTCTTGATTTCCTGACTGGGGGTGGGGGGGATGGGGTAGGCAATTCCTCTTGCTTTATATTCTTTGCCATTTACCAATAGCTAATTCCCTAGATCGATTCAGCATTTACCAGTAGTAAAAACCATCCAGGATTGCTTTTGTATGGACTCTTCTTTACAACATCTCTTGTGTGGCCAATGGGACTCTCCAAAGTGCTGTGGCTCTGTGGTAGGATTGTTCTCTCTCAATTCAAGCACTTCTGTACATTTGTTGGCTTCCCCAGCGTGGATACAGATCACACGCATTCCTTTCACTCCCTGGTCTATAAGATGCTCTCACTGTCTGATACTTAACGGGGCTTCCTGAGCCTTCATAGACAGTGGGTGTTCCTTTCACTCTCTTTACATGGGGCAGTATGCCTGTTCCGTGCTTTCAGCCTTGCACGCACATGGTGACTTTTCCAGTCTTGATATGCGATATTAGCAATACACTCATTCCAGATTACCTGGGTCTTGTGTTCATTTCTGTTTCCCTGTGCTTCGTATCAGTAATGATTTCAGCAGTTTCTGACCCCACAGTTTCTCGCCTTCGCTGGCGTCCTTATGGTTGGAGCGTTCGCCTACCTGTTTGTGCTCGTCTCGCTTGGATGGGCACTTGCCGTGTCGAGCTCTTGGACTTGGGCTCCTTGTTCATTTCTGGTTTCAGTGTCAGTTGCCGTACGCCCGGACCACCATTGAGCTTTAATGGTCGTGCCACTAGAAAAGATTGTTTGCTTTCTGTCTAGGCTCCTTTCCTGCTTGTGGCCACCTACTTGGCCATAGTAGCCACTTTTTTGCCTCCAGCTAGTGGGCCTTGCTCCTGCTATGCCACTGCTGGTTCCACGGCTGTGCATAGCTCTGCCCCTCCAGGATGTGTTTCCAGAGGCTCACCACTAGATACAATGGTTTCTCCTTCCAGCATAGGAGCCACACAGGGCTTCCCCCAGTCTTTCTCCATTCACAGTTCTCATTCTGTGCACGTACGTTGTCATGGTCAGAAAAGGCGTGTCCCTCTTTCTTCTTTACAGTGGCCCTCAGATAACAGTCAGCATTAACTTACGCCAATAGGGTGGAAGGAGGATTGCTGGTACGTGTAGTAAAATCTCTGAGAACACAGAGTTCCTTCCAGTCCGAGGTACGCGCACAAGGTAGTCCTTTCCGGGAGGTCCTCATTGAACTCAGAGTCCTTGTCCCCTAGAAGGAAGTCAATTGCATGGAGGTCCCACGTACCCAGACCCATACAGAGGGTCTTGTGGATCGTGCTCACCTCCCTAGCCTCACACGCGGTGGCTCCCCTTTGGGAAGAAGGAATGATTTGTCCAGATTCGTTACACTACCAATTTTGTCTCTTCATATCGTATTGCTTCTTTAGCCAACAAAATGTTAACAGCAAATTGTTTACTCCTATGCCTCATAGTCCAACACAGTGTATGGAACACTCTTTGTAAGATACACAATGAAGCCAATGTTCTGCCAGCACTCAGTGCCCTCACTTTATTAGATAGGACCATGAATCTAAGCGTTGTTCCACCCAAGGAGTATATTCGCTCTTTAAAAAATGTCCAAATAATTGAGCTGTAATGGGAGGTAGATGCAGAGCTTTGCCAAATTAACATTTAACATAATTTATCAATGTTTTAAAGTATGGTGTCTGTTCTGTGGATTTGAGATACAAGACAAATCTGCAAGTCCCTGAAGACAAAGCACTTTATCGATAACCAGCATTCTATTGGCAGCTTAACTCTATCCTTCAGCTGACGATCCTTGATGCTCATGTAAACTGGGTTGGAAGCACTTCATTAGTATGCAAGAGCACAAAGCTTGTATTACCTTTTCTTGGGTAACACTATTAATGGAAGGGGTCCTGATATTGCAAACCCATTTTTACGTGCCATATTTCTCACTAGTTAACATGACAGTCATAGGATACAACCCAGTGAGGACTTAACTTTCAACATCTCAATCAGTGCTCGCCGCTACTGGAACTTCTGATCTTACCATGTTTAATTGTAATATTCCCTGTGGTGAAGTTTCCGGTTTGGTTCCACTGGTGCTCAGTTGGTTAGTTTTATCGTGCAATTCGGTTTCTATAAATGAAGAAAAGAAAATACAGACAACACATTGAAAAACAGTTTGAGGTTTTATATGCATTGTTCATGGCTACCAGGCACTCTGAAAAGTTGCTCTGCTTCCACCACTGTTCATGCAAATGCCTCTGTAAATTAAATTAAACACTTTGTCTATTTGGTCACATTGTGATGTTTCCCTCAAGAGGAAGAAGGGAATACAGTTGTTGAATTCCTCAGAGAAAACACATGCCATCCATGCACTCATCTCCACAATTGTCAGGTATACAATACATTTAACACCAATGTGTCTATAACGGTTGTTCAGTCAGGCTACAAATCAACTGTAAATAACGAAAACAGCAATATTGAGGCCTTTAACCCAACACTCACTCATATTTGTGTCATTCTCTTCCTCTGTGGGAGGAAAAGCAACTAGCATTGCTCATGTAACAGGCACTTCCAAGATGCTGTATCATGAAAGCTAAATGGACAAATTGACAGTGTGCATGAGAAAAGTAAAGCTAAAATAGACTAGTGAGTGGACCTGCCAAAGGCAATTTTCAGACCTAAAGCAAAGATGAACGGATTTTGTTAAAAGAGTTGGGGAAGGGAGATCGCCCCATGTCTTGGCTCCCTTCTCTGGGCCTCGGCATATCAGGGGATGAGTGTTGAGCATGCCAAAGCCAGCACACCTGAAGGAGAAAGCATTACTCCCAAGCACTCTTCTGGGCATAGCAGGATTCACAAACCCTTGTATAGAGGCTGTGATCTGCAACTCCCAACATAGGTTTTCAGAGAATCTAACATGACAGCCTGCAGAATCCAGGAGGCCTTTTGCAACTGTGGAGTTTCTTGGTCGAAACCTGGGTTTCGACCAAGTAATGTCTACTGGATTTATAAGACAGCAGTAAACGCAGGAGAAATTCTGGACCAGCACCATTGGCCATGTACTTACTCTGGGAGGCAATTTTGGAACTGAGGAGAGATGGGCATATTGTGGGGCACTGGCATAAGCAGGTGGGGAGCCGTTAATAACTAGGCAGTCTCCTTTTAACCCCCATGTGTTCATTGCAGGGCAATGCACAACAACCATCTAAAAGGTGACCTGGTAGTAGGATGACTGACGCTAGTTTGACCCTCCTTAATGTACTACTGTGAGAAGCTGCCCTTTTAAAAAATAAAAATAATAATAATAATTTAGCATTTATATAGCGCTACGAACCCTCAAGTATCTCAGCACTGCTCATTATTACCCACGGTGTGTGGTGCTCATTTGTCGACCTCGGAAAGATGAAAGGCTGAGTTTGGCCCTGCCGGGATTCGAACCTGCATCAGCAGGCTCTGCACAGATGTCAAAGCGAGCGCTCTAATCGCTGTGCTACTGGACCGGCATATGGTTTGGTGTGCTCCAGTTGGGTCACTAGAACCTACTTGGGGCAGTTACATCCTCCTCAAATACTCAAGGATGCCCTCTCTCAGCACACTACAAATAAACCACAAAAGAATTCTGCAACCTTACCAATCAAGCTTCTGCTAATCGTGTAAATAAACAACTCGTATTGGCTCAATCACATTGTGGGATGCCCAATGTGTTAATTGGGCATATGACATCACAAACTCTATACATTAATCAAAATACATGTACTCCATAATTTAGTTGGTTATTTAAAGACAAACGAAATCAGCACTTTTGCCATGAACTGGAAAATTTTGCAAATGCACAAATGATTAAAAGTGATGTCTGGAAGGTAAGAGGACATTGCTACCATAAACATCAGTGAGGGGGGATAGCTCAGGGGCAACGCATTTGTCCAGGAAGCAAGCCAACGTTGCACGGCATAGGTTCGAAGTCCGATGCCACGCTTAGAAACCAATTTCTGGTATAAAGCGTGTTATAAAAGAACAATTATACAATCAGGTGGGAAAAGTAGTTGACAAGGCCATCACCCAAACCTTGGCAAGAGGGGGTGGTGCGAGCGCCTCTCAGCCTGGGGTAGGACGCCTATCAAGGAAGAATTCACTGCCGATCGTACCCCAGGGGAGGATCGTAGATAGCGATACAGTCCCAATTCCTGCTCCCCTTTGTGCCAGCATGCTTCTGTGCAGGACACAATCTTCTAATGCAATTCCTCTTCTAAAGATGCTTGCCAGTTTCTAGCTTTTTAAAAAAATTGCATTGTTAGTATTGTGATGGTCACTTCTCCGAAAGGCAGAGTCCTTTTCCCATGAGGTTAGGGAGGTGCGGCTGATGCCCAATAGTCCCACTAGGGGTGGTTTAATGTGGGAGGACTTCATGGGGAGTAACTCCCCATATGGGGATAAGGACAACCACCTGGGGTACAACCTGTTGAACATCACAAACCCACATTGCTTAAACTCCCTCCCCTCCATTTCAAACCACTGGATTGAGAGTACACCAATGTATTGCTGTAGTAGCTGAGATAAAGCAAACACAGAAAATACTAGGATGAATAAGAACACAGAAAACACAAGGATTACTCACTCTGCTAGTACTGAGACGAGGTGGCTCACAGGAAGCATGAGTACCACCAAAGAGCCACTGACAACAGGTGTCGACATTACGCTGTGTAAGCCCTATAAAGTTGAAACCGAAAGCGAAGGCTCTGCAGAGGACAATGGGGAGTGGCTGAGGGAGGCTGCGACAGGTCCTACGTCGGCAGGACCATACCCAGCTGAAAGCAGGTGAGGCAGTGGCACGACCTCCAGTAGGAGGTGGACCATGCAATCCTCTAACGGTATTGAGACTGCAAGGAGCCCCAACACGCAGAATTGCTCAAGAAGCTGTAAAAATGCAAATGGCTGTATGAAGTGGGAAGGAGACAGACGCCAGCCCATTAAGTGACCAGCGACGTACAACCAAGTCCCAGAAGGTAACGGGAAGCACAGGCAGACCAGTAGGGACGTGAAGGGGAGTGGAGTGGTCTCCACTTTATGCCAGGACAGGCGTAAAGCCCATCAGTCCATCAAGGGTTGGAGACCCAAAACAGAGTGAAGAAAGCATCTGAGGAGTGTTTCCTTGTATCAGGGTAGAAGCAATCCAACTGAGCACTATAGAAGGGTCTGGGACCCCTACATAAACAGGACGACATTATCCCCACAGCAGTGTCAGACAGAAGCCCACTGACCACCAGAGAAGGGTCTGGGATCCTAACACCACTGGAACAGGTATTCAAGGAAATCTTCCTCATCGCAGTGGCAGAGCTAAATCCACTGAAATTCAGAAGTCTTGTAACTTTGCTCATATATTGAGAGAATGCCAAGAGAAACGCCATGTTGAAAAAGAACCCTCAAACTCCAGGAGAAGGGAGCCATTCTTCTGATGGGTAAACTGAATCCTTGCAAATACACTGAAGAGATGCCATGGCAAGGGAATCATTCCCCCTGTCCCTTGTTGAGAACTACATTGAAGATTGCAGACCAGTACCAGGAGAAGGGAGGTGATTGTATAAAGTGTTGTAATGACAAGCCAGGGTAAAGGCTTCATTCCACCTGGCGTCCATTTGCAAGAGGACATTTTGGGAAGACCAACCATATACCAAGAGAAGGGAGTCATTCTCCTGGAGAAGGAACTGTTTGTTGGATTATATAATAATTTAGCTGTAATGTAAGATATGGAAGTAGGTTGTGACACAGGACGGTGGAGTTTGGTGTCGATAGACATTCTGACAGATCCTTTGGTATTAGTTTGAGGCTGTGAAACCCCACTTGGAGAGGGCTAGTGAGGTTCCCTTTTCCTCAAATACAGGTTTATAGCAACCAACATGCCACCCTAGTGTCAGCTTCCTTCTTAAACACCCTTACAGTATACATTAGTCAATAAAACAACTTTATATACAGATTCAGGATTAGTAGAAAAAAGAAAGACAACGAAAGGAACACATTCAAAAACACATATGTACATTTGCTCAAGAGAAAGTAAGAATACTAACCACAAAGGAAATTAGAAATACAGTTCATCTTGAATCTCTATAACTATGTCATAAAATTTGGTTAAATACTACACTGGATTAATGTAATTTCCATTCATATACCGCTTCCAGAGCACAGTTGGAGTTAAAGATGTGATCCCATTAGTGTATGCCGTAAATAGTGGGGTAAACATGAGTTCAAGGCTCACACATTCAATCAGTAGATATATGATCTACTCTATGACGTCTTCTCCAAAAAGTCTGCACAGCTTGTTGATTCTGAATTTTGAGCCAAGCTCCTGCTACCTCGGACGATTCAGCTATATTACATTTTAAGATATTTTCGTACTGTGATATTGGTGGGGAATGACATTCGTTACGCTGGAGGGCTAGTATGAATCTGCAAGTGAGCAATGCAAGGACCACTGTTAATTGTACCGGCCAGATTAATGGTGGCATGCTAATAATCATAGGATTCAATGGTCCTTTTGAATAAATATTTTTAACAGGAGACGGTAAAACTAGGTGCTTTGCATGTTAGTTGTCTGGACCATAATAGCAGTGTTTTATAAATATAATTGAGACAACTGTTACCTAGAAATGGAGTAAGATGGGCCTTTGACAGTATCGATAGAAGGGTTTCAGGGGTTGAGTTGATACATTTCCAGTGTAAAAATATCTGTTTTTTTAATAGCAGGGAATCTAAGATATACAGCCAAAATTTGAGATAAATATAGTTGGAGGTCGAGGATGGTAGACTAAGTAGGGATTTCATGGACTGTGTTTCTAATCAACTTAGATCATTTTTCTGCTCGTTTGCCCCCATTTGCACCCTGTACATAATACTTGTACATTAGCTCGGTAGAGCTTATGGATCGTATTATTAGTGCAAGAACTTTTTGAGAGCACCCAATTGTTGGGTAGTCTTCGTACCAACCAAATCCATCTGTGCTGGCCAGGAAAGTCTGTCATCTATAATGGTGCCTAGGTACTTTTATTTGGAAAGTCTTTCGAACTTGGTGTTATTTAGTAACCAAGTGTAAGGTTTAGATTTAGTAAGAATGGTAGCAAAGGCCATACTTTTTGTTTTAGCTATTGTGAGAAACCTGAGGTTATTCTCACTCCTACTCCCCTTGGGTCCGCTGCGCAGGGGGCCAGGGAAAGGCCATCGCTCTTGGATCCTGACACTCAGAGTGGAGAAGCGAGGGAGGATCACCTGGGTGGAGGGTCCTTGAGGATTGGGAGTAGGGATCTCTTGAGCGAGACATTGTATCCCTCTTTTCCTATGGACAACAAACCTAACCTCCCCCAACCTTTATGGGCTTTTATAAACCAGCACCCCTCATTTTCCCACACGGGACTCTTGATAGTACTGGGACGAGGAAGAGACGACTAGGAGTTATGCACACCAACATGCAGCTACACCACTCTGCTACTGAGACAAGGAAGGCGGCATCAGAGGAGTACCATTGCAAAGACCAGGCATGTCTTACTAATGAGCTTAACCACATGTGTTTGTAATCTGTGCGCTCTCAATTGTGTGCTGCATTTGAGTATTTTCTTGGAAAAACGAATTTAGGTGTGATTTACATCTGCATTCTCCATTAAGTGCTGCTTTTGAGTGCTTTCTTGGAAATTCGACTTTAGGTGTGCTTTACTTACATCGGTGCATTCTCCACATTGTACTACTTTTTAGTGCTTTATTGGAAATTTGAATTTAGGTGTGCTCTTCATCTTTGCATTCTACATTCTTTGATGCATTTTAGGGTTTAATTTGTTGGAAATTCGGATTTTTGGTGTGCTTTAATATCTGTGCATTGACCATCATCCATTGCACACAACCTTCTGTGCCTGCCTGGCTGCTAGGCCACCTGGCGATTTCCTGAACAATGTGCAGCTCCCGTGTCTCTCGGTCTCCTCTGCTACTCTATGGCACTTTTTATCTCCCCACTCTACTGCAACTGCTACTCTATCACCTATCATACCCCTCTCACGAAGTCTGGAAGATAAAAAGCTGAAAAAAGCTTCTCAGGCCTACCTATTGCTGACACCTACGTCAATGCCACTTCTACGCAGACTATCACAGACATACTCTTTTCTGTCGCCTCCCCTGACTTATGGACCCCCCGATCTGGTCTCCACTCTCTCCCATTTCTGCTCCTCACCCATTAATGGTAGCACAAGGTGGGAAGTACCCCTGTCATACTTCTCATCCTCTAGGCGTAACATTGATGTCTATCACGGTGGGCAGTCATAATGTCGACAGTCAAAATGTCGACAGTCAAAATTTCGAAAAATAAATGTCGAAAAAAATAATGTCGACAAACAATGTCGACATTTTTTCGATATTTTTTCGAAATTTTGTATTTATTGTAAGAATAAATAAATATATAACTAAGATGTGTTGAGTATGAGGGGTATGGAGGGGTGTGGGGGGGGGGGGTGGTGAGGGGGGGTTGGGGGGACCCCCCCAATAGTAAAAGATACTCTTTTTGGTTATTTATTGAAAAAATAAATAAATAAATATATAATTAGAATGTGTTGAGTATGAGGGGTGGGAGGGTGGTGGTGGGGGGGGGTGTGGCAGGGGGGTGTTGGGTGAGGTGTTGATAGTTTTAAGTGACATTTTTTTGTCGAAAAAATGACTTTTTACATTATAAGTATAGGATGTCGACATTATTGTTTTTGAAATTTTTTTTTCGACATTTTTGTTTGTCGACATTTTTTTTTCGACATTATGACTATAAACCGTCTATCACAATGGCAGTTATCATAGCCCAAAGTTCTCAACCTCCTCTGCTTCTTCTCGATCAGCACCTGCCCTCTCAAACTTCGTCCCTTCTTCTGACATTCCTCCTCCTTGCTTTACTCTCACCTATCCACCACCACAGGTACCACGCCCCTGTACCCCCACGCAGAAAAACTTCAAAGGTGGTAACAAGCCTCACCTAGCTACTTTGAAAGCTCACTGACAACTGCCTCCTTCTCAAAGACTTTGACCTAGACATCCTTGCTCTTACGGAGACATGGTTCAATGCCAGCAGAGTCGCTGCTCTTGACACTCTCCTTCCTGAGGCCTACAAAATCCTCTCCAAACCCAAACCAAACAGGCCTGGAGGGTGTGGGGCCCCGATTTTCCCTTAGGGGATCCCTGCTTCCATCATCCCTACTCAATCCTATACCTCTTTTGAATGCCTTGTCTGCAAGCTTGGGGTCTCACCTACTCTCTCTCTTCCTCTCTGAATGGGCTAACCTTGCCTCTTCCCGTTCAACCTCTTCTTCCAAACTTCTCCTCCTTGCTGACTTGCTGGAATCAAACTCACAGTTCTGTGTCCTTTGTGAAACCATCTCTCTCACTATGCTTCCTTCCGGCCCGAGCCACACAGCCAGAAACACTCATCTCTGGTGACATCCCTATCTCTAATCCGGTCACCACCCCACTCTCCTGGTCTGACCACTATCTCCTCTCGCCCACGGCCCCCTTGGTTTGCTTACCTCCACCCTCCCCCCCCCCCCCCCCAAAGCACTGCCATCCTCCTTTGCCATCATCCGACCGATGAAGCGAGTGTCAGTCGCTGCTTCTGCTTCCACCTTCATCCCCCCTCCAACTCTCCTTCCGACACTGTCCTTGCTAATCGGCATCTCTCCATCTCCAACACCCTTAACATCCTTTCCCCTGTCATGAGGATCTGCCTAAAACCTGCCTCCAAGAACAATGGCTAGTATGACTCCGATCTAGAATCTCTGAAACGCAAGTGCAGAGTTGCTGAACGGAGGTGGCAGACCTTGGGTCTATCGTCCGACAAACTGGCCTGCCTCCTGCTCCAAAGGCAATGATGTTTCACTATCCGCTTCACGAAGTGGGCCCACATCCAAGCCTGCATCTCTGAATCTACTAACAACATGGCTAAGCTTTTCCAAACCTGAAAGGAACTCGCCAATCCTGCTGCAGTCTCCACCTCTACCCTTCCTTCCACAGGTTCTCTGCACCGCTTTGGCTTCTCAATTCCATCAAAAACTCAGGACATCCTGTCCTCACTCTCCACCCCATCACCACTCTTGCTCCTGCTCCCTGCGTCCCTTGGCTCCCTGCCCTCTACCCCCTCACACTCCTCCCTACTGCCCACAGCACTGGACAAAATGTCTAATGTTGTCCGCTCTATTAAGGTCTCCTCCAAACAGGTGCTCCCTCTGCTCTTCTAGCATCATTAAGGACAACATCTCCTCTCTCACCCCTGCATTCACAGACGTCTGCAACTACTCAGTTGCTACTGTCTCTATCCCTCAAGCACTCCCTTGTGCACTGTCTCATAAAAAAAGCGGTCTACTGACCCCTCCTGCCCGGTTAACTATCGCCCTATCTCCACTACCCCCTTCCTGGGTACACTCTTGGAGAAGCTGGTCCTCCCCCCAACTTACCCTCCACACTGAACTTGCTGATTGACTACGTGACCATCAATCTGGATTCAGGACATCCAGAGGCACAGAGCCTGCTCTCCTGAACACCCGTGAAATCATGCTTGCAAATCTCGACTCCAACTCTCCCGTTGTTATCATTCTCCTTGACCACTCCTCTGCCTTTGACATGGTCAACCACTCTATCATCATAAAACGACTGATACCCTCTGCATCACTGACCGGGCACTGGATTGGCTTACCTCTTTCCTCACTAACCGCCCTTCACAGGTGCAACTGGGCCCTTTCTCCTCCACCACCACCACACTCTACCTGTGGAGTTCCCTAGGGATCTATCCTATCGCCATGGCTCTTCAATATCTATCTCGCCCCTCTGGCTCAACTAATCATTTCCTACTTTCCTCATTTGCAGTGCTATGCCGAGGAGACACAGCTTCCCTTCAAACTTCATTCTACTACCTCCTCCATCATCCCCGATTATCTGTCTGCCATTCAGGCATGGTGTGCAGCCAACGATATCAGTCTTAATGCCAGTGAGATGGAGATACTTCTCTTTGGGACACCTATGCCCTCCTTTTCCACCTATCCTCTGGCCACCCTCTCCGGGCACCCTACCCCCACCACCCTCTCCGGGCCTCCTACCCCCACCAACCAGTGATACCATAAACATTGGTTTCATCTTTGACTCCGCTCTCTCCTTCACCCCTCACATCATGCACCTCACCAAGGAGGCACACTTCCAGCTCCACCACCTCCGAGGCATTCTCCCTTTCCTCACCTTCCCCCAGAAGCTCAATGTCTCCAAAGCTCTGGTCCTCTCTAGGGTGGGCCTAGTGCAACAGCCTCTTTCTCAATCTCCCTCTTTCTGCCCTACATCCCCTCAAGCTAATCCAGAATAGGGCTGCAAGACTTATCCTTGGCCTCAAGTCTAGGGACAGCATCTCTCCAGCCCTACAATCTCTCCACTGGCTCTCGGTGACTGCAAGGATCAAATTGAAGACTCTCTGCATCATCCTCAAGCCATTTCAGGGCATGGGACCACTATCTCCAACTTTCCCTCTCTAAATACTCCCCTGCTAGAGCCCTCTACTTCTCCAACTCCAATTCTTTTATAGTCAAACGCTTCTCCAAATAGAGAATGGGAGCAGGTCTCTTTCTTTGGCTGGTGCCTCCCTGCCCCCCTCACAATTGAGCCGGACCTTCCTTCTTAAGTTCTCAAAACTGATCTAAACTCTGCTTTTTTCCACCTCTTTCTCTCTTTCCCTTCCCAGCTAATCACCCCACTGCCGCTGAGACCGTTGGCCTGGTCCACATGAATCTCACAGGATACCAGGCCTTCTACCCAGTCGATACCCCCACCCCCTCATTGCACTGCCCCTGCGGGCCACTGCTTGGTGCCTCTATATCGTAGTCTATGTTCTATCTTGGAGAACAACATTCCAGGCGGGTCATTTTACGTGCTAAGGTCTGGCCGCGCTGCTGCGGGGTCCAGAATAAAGCATTTACCTACATTTACGGTGTCCGGATCTTATCACTGGCGACGAGGACAACTTTCTGGATCCCGTTTCCCTGCCCACATGTGCGGGCGACCTCGTTTGAGGGAGTTACCCCCGTCGAGTGGAGCCTAAGTCCCTGCCACCGGCCACTGGCCCCTTCCCCCGTGGGCACACTGAGTGCCTGCAGCAGGGGACGGCGCAGTCACCCCTGCTGGCTGGTGCCCAAGGGGGCGGCGCCTCAACGACTGGGAGCAGCATGGAGGATGGCAAGGAAAGAGGCGTGGGTGTGGCTGTACGCGCCCCGAGAGCCTTGATTGGTGAAGGCTCAGCAGCTATCCGGAAGTCATTCAGCCTACCCTGGAAGGAGGTTTGGGTGTGGTTGTACGTGCCCCGAGAGCCGTGATTGGTGGAGGCTCAGCAGCTATCCGGAATTGACCGTGCATGTCTTAGCACATTGGCAGCTGCGGCAAATAACCCCTGCATTGTTGGGAGTCGGTAGGGGTGAATACCTTCTGGTCGGTGTGTGCCTGCCACGTGTAAGGTGGGTGGTCCAGCCACATCGTGGAAATGCACTGAGCAAGCTCATGGCGAGCTACATGTGGCATTACGGTGACATTGCAGGTACTGTTTTTTATGTTTTTTAGCGCACTCCTGCGCCGCATGCCAGATGCTTTAGCAGCCTTAAGTTTGCATACTTCGGGTGGTGTCGGGAGGAACGTTTAGGAGGCAACCGCCCTGGTTTTGTGCGTCTGTGAAAAGATCACTGGTTTTGCCTTAAGTTTGGGGGCGGTGTGGTGTCACTCGGCAGCCCTCAGGCCTTGCTGCTGCTATGGTGCATACCATTGCCAGCCCCTCCCCCCTGCCTACTTACCATCTCCGGGTGAACCAGCATCCCCGTGGGACCAGTGCATAGACGCTTTTACTTGAGGGCTGCTGGGGTTGCAAATTTCAGCGATGAGGAGGCTGCGCTCTTAAATTGCATTGGCACGGAGGGTCTACGGATTTTCCGGCATCTGCCAGGCAAAGATGTGTACATGCCTGGTGGTGGTGAAGGTGACAGAGTAGTCAGCGCCTATGAGACTGCATTAAAGAAGCTAGGAGGACGATTTGGGAGGAAGATCAATGTGGTCCTGGAACGCTATAAATTCTTTTAAAGAGCGCAAGGAGTCGGGGAGTCCATTGATTCTTATGCCACTGCATTGCGAACTTAATGGCTACGTGGAAATTTACTGGTATTCTGGATGAATACATACGGGACCAGATTATGATGAGAACCAGCAATCCTAAAATTAGAGAGAGACTCTGGATTGAGAGTGATCCACCCTTAGACAAGGTCATGGAGATTGCTAGGGCTATAGAGGCATCAAAGGCCAGTGTGCAGATCGTCACAGAGAAGGAAGGCCAAAGGTACGCTGTACAAGGGGTATTACCTCAGTATAGGAGGAGCGGCGCAGATGTAAAAAAGAGACATGAGAAAGGGGACAACCAAGGTTGGAGGTTGCCTAAGGGTAGAGATCCTTACAGGAAATGTGGTTGGTTCAGTCATGTGACTGGCGCAAAAGTGTGTCCTGCCATCAATATCGAGTGCAGGCGATGCAAATGCAAGGGACACTATGCGCGTATGTCTAAGGTCAATGGTGATGTGCAGACCAAAGGCGCAGTAAGCATGGTTGTGTCTGATGGCGGTGTTGTGTGCCAAGATACCGGGGCATTTGATAAACCCGACCAAGGGGTAATTTTACGTGTGCAGGGTACAGTACGAAGAGGACCGTGGGAGTGTGTGTCCGTTAACGGTCACATTTTGGAGATGTTGGTAGACTCAGGCTCGCCATATACCATAATATCAACAGAGGTATACAAAGAGAAGTTTGGGAAGGATGTGTCAAGCTTAAATCCCTCCGACATAAGTCCCAGTGCTTATGGTCAAGCTCCCATTAAAGTACTAGGTTATGAGTGGGCCCGAATTGAATTCAATGGGCGGTGCAGTGTTTTGGGTTGGGATGAGCAGGCGGCTCTCAAAGAGATTCACCCTGGGAAGGAAGTGCCAGTGTTGAGTGATCAGGAGGGGCCCAGTGAAACTGGGGGGTGGTTAACGGCCAAGTGCCTGCGGAATCAGTATCCGGATGTTTTCACTGATAAGCTGGGGAAGCTTTGGGATTTTGCTCACTGCATAGAGCTCAAGAAGGGAGCAATACCTAAAGTGCATAAGGTTAGGGGTGTCCTGGTTTTGGCCAAAGAAGGACTAAAATGTGAATTAGGGAATTATTGAAGGAATAGAGTGCTCTGAGTGGTTGTTTCCTGTGGTTTTGGTGAAGAAGAGTGACAGGGGTTTCAGGATGTGTGTCGACCACTGGGAGTTGAATGCCAGTATATGGGTAGATTGACACCCTTTACCAAATATCAATGAGTTGCTGTTGAATCTGGGCAGAGCAAAGTGGTTTTCAACATTTGATCTATCGGCAGCCTACCATCAGATTGACTTACACGTGAAGTCACGGCCGCTAACTTCCTTTATATCCCCTTTTGGTGCCCTTTGCTTTTGCCGCATGCCTTTTGGTTTGGCGTCCGCATCGGCAGTATTTCAGCGTCTCATGCAGTTGTTGTTCAGTGGCGTGTCTGTTAGTCATTTCCAGGATATTCTGGTTTGGGTCAGTAGTCGCATGGAACATGAGAGGGTGCATGAAGTCATGCAGGTGCTACTCCAGAAGGGGCTCACCGTGAAACTGTCAAAGTGTCAAGTTGGTGTGTCATATTTGGGTCATACTTTGAGTGCTGGGGGTGTTAGCCCCAAGCCAGAATTGGTCAAAGTTATGAAGGAGGCACATGCTCCTACAAAGACCAGTTGAGATCGTTCCTTGGGTTAACGGAGTATTATGTTAAATTAATTCCCAATTATGCAGAAAAAACGGCATCCATGAGAGCTTTGCTCAAGAAAAGTGTCAGGTTTGAGTGGTCTGGCAAATGTGAGGAGGAGTTTGACGTGGTGAAAGATGATGTGGATCGTGCCCCCTGTCTGAGGTCTTTTGATCCCAAATGTAAAACAGTTCTCACGGTGGATTTCAGTGAGGTGGGGCTTGGAGTGGTTTTGGAACAGTGGTGCGATGGTGAATATGGTCCTGTGGTGTTTGCTTCCAGGGCTCTGCGTGATGCCAAGGCAAGATATTCGAAAGCGAAGCCCTAGCGGCGACATGGGCCTCCAAGCATTTTAGAACATTTTTATGGGGTATAACCTACATTGTCAGGACAGATCATAAACCGTTGGTACATGTATTCTCCACTTGTGGTACCACATCTGACTTTTTTGGATCCTTCTGGCTCCCTCTGTGGTGATAACTTGGTGTAACTACATTGTCCTGTCTCAAGCACCTCTGGACTCCTCCATCCACAGTCTCGAGTTCCTGAACCCTCTGACTCTTGACTCCCTCTGGCTCCCTCCCACCTCCAACTTGAATTCCACCGTCAATCCCATCCTCACCTGGTCTCCTCCTATTGTTTTTCCTCCCAATTTTCCTCACTCCTGATTCCACACTGCCCTCTACTTTCCCCCCTTTATTTAAAGAACACGCTGGTCTCTACCCTCTACATTCCCGTTCCTACTATTCTGCTCCTACCTACCTATACCTAAGTCCTTGGTATGCAATCCTCCTTATCTCCTCCTCACCTCACTCTCCCCCCCCCCTCTGCCTCCCTACCATCTCCTCCTCTCCCTCCTATTCTACTCGCTCCTCCTGATGCCTAGTCCTCTCCACTATTTTCCACCCCACTCTCCTACCCATCCTCCTTCCTTTTCTCATCGCCCTAACCTTCTCTACCACCCCACTGCCAACCAATCTGCCCTCATAATGTAACGCTTACCTGTGAACTCTGCGGGGACGCCCTTGAAAAACTCTCTGGAACTTCTGACAAGGAGCAACTTCTGTAACAATGACAAGAGAACAATTTCCCTTCTTAACTACTGCTCTTTTTCTGAAAACCTCACACCATTTGTGACTGAAGAAACAACAACGATAAAAGCTCACCTTAATTCTTAATTGTGTGAGCTCTCCATCCTGCGTCACGCAGGGGCGCATGTCCTGAAGAGTGGAGACGAAGGAAGGGCACTCTGATATAATATGACTGATGTGGAACCTAGCTGAAGGGGGGAATATAGCGAATAACCAAATGGTGCCTAATATACTGAGCGGCTGGTAGCAACAGTCATTTATAACATGTTTTAACGATTGGAATGGAGATTAAGGCTCTAATAATCCCTATCTCACTAATTACCTAAGATAAATATAGAAAGGGGAAAAAGGGGGCATGAAATAACTGAACAAAGTGTGACAAGACCTAAGCAGAAGGCAACGTTACACAAGGCGTGAGCGAAGCAACGATAATGCGCACACTACGGGCAATGCAAATGAAAATGTAATTATAGAATAACCAACAACCTCTGTGACAAATAGATACAACCTCTCACGAGTGCCACCCAAAACATCTAAAAAACACTCGAAACAGTACTTGCGTGAGGAACAGCAATTTTCAGTCAGGACCTCTGAGGAGGAACGAGGGGCAAGTGACAGGAAAACAAATAACCGAAAACGGGACAGGGTGCTATGAAATGGAAGGGAAGGATAATAACAGAATAAGGACAAGACTTCGGAGACTGAGGAAAATATGACGAGGGACTAAAACAGGAGGGGCTAAATGCTGTGACTGGAATTCTGTGACGACCGCGGTAAGCGTCTGTACTGCGGGGCAGTCAGCAACGCGAAGCGCGAGTCCCCTCAGGAAACGACTACTTATAGCAGAGATCGGTCAAAGACTAGACTAGTAATGTTAGCTTTCTCAATGGCACAACCTGGCGGCCATTGAGGGAAAAGAACTTCCATTACTTTCAGTATAAATCTGACTTAATAGCAGGAACTCTCAATACCCTTAACAAGGTTAAACCTAAGGACCCATAGACTTAATTTGGAGACTGGCTGGTGATCATGACACAAACACTGCTCTCTGGAACGCCAGATCCATCTGTAACAAAATCGCAGCTACCCTTGATCTTTTCTTTCGCCTCAATCTTCATTTCCTCTGCCTAACTGATACATAGAATCCACCCCACAACACCTCTGTCCCTGCTTCCTTAACGACCTCGTCTTCCTCTTTCATCCATACCCCTCGTACCTCTGGTCGAGGTGGCGGCGTTGGTCTCCTTTTCCACCCTAAATTCATTTCCTCCTCTTGATATCCAACTCTACCCTCTTTCTCTACTTTTGAATTCCTCTACAAGTCCTTCTCTTCTCCCTACCCTATTTCCTTCCTGGTCGTCTATCAATCCCCTGGTCCTCTCTCCTCCTTCCTTGATGATCTGGATCACCTCCTCCCACTTGTTTCTCCACCTGCCTCTCCTTTAGTGGTACTTGGCGACTTTAATATCCATCTGCCTTCTCCCCACAATCTTCTCCTCTCCTCTCCATCCTTGATTCCTATCTCCTCTCCCTCCTTCCTTCACCCTTTACTCACTCCTCTGGTTCCACTCTTGACCTCATCTTTTACTCCTCCCACCACTCCTCCCCTGTCTCTTCTCTCCCCGTTTATCTCTCTGACCATGCCCTACTCTCTTTCTCCCTTTCCCCTCTCTCTACACCTACTATTACTAATCCCTCTCCCCCAATCTACTCACGTCGTGACCTCCGGGACTTTGATGCTACCCTCTTCTTCGACACCTGCTCTTCTCTCCCATCTCACCAAGACTTTGCATTACTCTCTACTGATGATGCTCTCTCTTCCCTTTCATCCTCTATCTCCACTGCCCTTGACCAACTTACCCCCTTTCTCTCTTTCGCCCTACTCGGAAACCTTCCTCAACCTTGGCTTACCTCCCATCTCCACTCTATGCGACGCCTTCTCAGGCGATTAGAGAGACTCTGGCTCAAAACTCCCTCGCTTTCTAATCGAACCTCTTACTTCTCTTACCATGCTCTTTAACTCTCTTGTCTTGCAACCACCAAGTCCTCTTACTACTCTAACCTTCTCCAGTCTCAAGCATCTCATCCTCGTCGAATTTTTCAAACTCTTACCCGTCTTCTCTCTCCTCCTACTCCCGATCCCTCATCCAACTCCACGCTTTCTCCCTCTGACTTTCCTAACCTCTTTTGCTCCAAAATCATCTCACCCCGCCAAAAAATTAACTCCCCCTGTAGCTCCCTCTCTTCTCCTCCCCCCTCTCCTCCCTCTTCCACTATGTCCGTCTTCTCATCTGTTTCTGCTTCGGATGTCTCCTCCCTTCTTACCAAAGCCCACCCCACATCCGCTCCCTCTGACCCTCTCCCCTCTGTTCTCATTCCCAAAATCTACCCTCTTCTTATCCCATACCTTACCACTTACTTTAACTCCTGCCTCTCCTCTTCTACCTTTCCCTCAGCCTTCAAACATGCAACGATTATTCCTATCCTAAAGAAACCCTCTGCTGATCCACTCCTCACCTCTAACTGTCAGGATTCGTAAATCAGGGAGGCATACTGGCAATCTTTCCTTTCCTACTCGCTTACTTTCCTCATCTGGGGTTCCTTCGCTTTTGTCACGAAGACGCTGCTTCAGAACACGGAAGTTTGCTCAGCCAGTTCGTTCTGTGTTCTTTAAGCAGCGCTGGGCTTTACCATGGAAACGCAGTCACTCTGCGTACTTGAGGTCACGTGTCTTTACACATTGTTAGAACCTCACGTGACTTTTTGGTTTTTGTTCTTATGCCCCGCCTCCCCGCTACTCGCTGCTTCTGAAATTGTTATTTCTCTTGCCGCTTCGTATCTGACTTTGCTCCTGTTGAATTTAGTGTTTTGACCCGGACCGCCTACTGGATTCCTGCTTGTGTGCCCCTCTTGTTGTTGTCTCGACCCTCGGAACTGCTATTGGAACTGTTACGGATCACGGACGTCTGCTCGAATTTTGCCCGCTTGGCTTTCGACTCCTGGAACAGTTCACAGATTTTTCCTTGTCAATATTTTGGCTTGTGCTACCATCTACGTCATCCATTCTGCTGCTACTGGAACTTTTCTACGGACTTCCTTGTTTCCCCTTGGAACTGGAGACGTTATACTAGGCGTCCGCGTGCCGTCGGTTTCAGGTGGACATTGCTGTTTACCGGATTCTTGTTTAGGCGTCCTCGTGCAGGCGGTGGGTAGGTGGATCACTCCTGCTTGCGGATCACTCCTGCTCTTCATTTATTCCTTCAGTTTTTGGACTTCCTTGGAAACTCTCATCCGGTAAGACTGTTCCTTTCTTTCTAATTCTACTTTTTGGTCCTTGTATGGTTTCCGGTTAGTTACTGGTTATTCTTGTCCCCTTAGAATTCTGACGCCACCTTCCCATTCTGATTTGCCAGTCAGTCGACTATAATCTATTTTCAGGTACTTGAGGTTGGGTTGTCTGAGCATTGCTATTCAAGTTGTCTTCTGTCACTAATGTACGGTTCCTTTGCAGGTTGACTGGTTCCTGTGACGTCCTCTCATCTTTTGGTCAATTGACTGGTCAGAGAGTTTCTTCTACCTCTCTGTTGGGTACATTGACAAAAAGAATTCGTCCTCTACACGACGAATTCAAAATCTTGAAGTCAGGATTTTGGTTACTTTGTCAAGGAATATCTCCTGACTTAACACTAACTACAGACCTATCTCCCTTCTACCTTTCCTTGCTAAACTCCTTGAGAGTCTCGCTTATTCTCAACTCTTCGTTCGTCTCTTCCTCCTCTCTCCTTCCTCCCTTCCAATCTGGCTTCCGACCCAAACAATCCACTGAAACCGCTCTCACTTCTAACCTCAATTCTCTCCTCGCTGCTCGGCATGCCAAGCAATCTTCCATCCTTATTCTCCTTGATCTCTCTGCAGCTTTTGACACTGTCGATCACCCACTCCTCCTACACACTATCTCCTCCTTCGGATTCAAAGGCCCTGTTCTGAAATGGCTATCTTCCTACCTCTCTTCTCGTTCTTTTACCGTCTCATGGGGGGCCAGCCCTCTTCTTCCTTCTCCCTCATATACGGTGTTCCGCAACGCTCTGTACTTGGTCCTTTCCTCTTCTCTCTTTACACCTCACTCATCGCCCCTGTTATCTCCTCCTTTGATATCTCCCATCACTTCTACGCTGATGATGCTCAACTCTTTCTCTCTTTCTCCTCCTTCACACCTGACCTCCATCTCAAACTCTCCTCCTGTCTCACAGCCATCAAGAACTGGATGTCCTCCCGCTTACTCCCTCTTAATACTGATAAAACCGAAGTCCTTTTCTTCCATTCTAACTCACTTCCTCCTCCCTTTCCTCCCCCTTTCATCCACTTTCCTCCCTCCAACCTCCCTATCTCCTCCCATGCTCGTAATCTAGGTGTTATATTTGACTCCTCTCTCACCTTTTCACAACACATTTCACTTACCTCTCGCTCCTGCCGTTACCACCTATACAACAGTCGCAAAATCCGTCCCTCCCTCACATTCAATGCGACCAAACTCATCTACTCTCTCATCTTTTCCCGACTATTCTACTGCTCCCCCCTATTCTTTGGACTTCCTGCATCCCAGCTTGCCCCCCTTAAATCCATTTACCACTCCGCTGTTCGTACTCTTTGTCTCCTTACCTCCCGTGATTCCATCTCCTCCTCGCTCTCTCACCTTCGCTGGCTACCTTTCCACTTACAGTTAAAATTCTGCTTTCTCTGCCTGGTTTTCAAACCCCTACATGGTCTTGCTCCTCCCTATCTCTCCTCCCTTCTCACCTTTTACTCCCCCTCTCGCTCACTTCGTTCTGCTGACCATTTCCTCCTCACTGTACCTCCTTCCCCCTGTGCTTCCTCCTGGTTCCGCTCCTTCCAACTCCTTGCTCCGCTTCACTGGAACTCACTCCCCCTCTCAATACGCTCTTCTACGACCCTTCCCTCATTTCGCACTTCCCTTAAATCCCTTCTCCTCCACGCTCCTCCTTGAAGGCCTCCCCTGTTCTCTCTTCCTCCCCCCTCTTTCCCTCTTCCAACTCCTCTCTCCCCACTCCCATTTCATTCTCCCTCCCTTCTATTCTTCACTTGTTCTATCCTTCTCTGTTCCCCCTCACCAATCCTACTCCCTCTCCACTTCCCTTCCCCCTCAATTAATTGCTTTTCGCCCTGTTTTGTTGTTAAATGATTCATTATGTAATTTTGCTCCCAATGTTTATTGTTGTTCACTGTATGAGTTGTTCCATTGTACAGTGCCTTGGTGTAAGGCGCTCTATAAATAAATACATCAATCAATCAATCTGTTTGCCCAAGAATAACCAAATGGGTGGTGGAATTTCAGGATTACAATTTCACAATGGAGTGTTTGCCTGGGAGGAAGAATGTTGTTGCTGATTGCTTATCTCGTTTACCGGTTGCTGTGTCCAGTAGTGAACAGGAATTTGGTGAAGTAGGTATTCAGGTTGCGAGTATTCTTCCTGTCGTCGACAAGGATGAGTGGGAGGTGGAAAGTGACAAGGATGTCGAGATGTGTTGGATCAAGGAGGGTCTGCTTAAAGGTTGGGATACAGTCAAAGGTAGGGCGGAAGGGAAAGGTTATGCCCAAGTTTTGGATGAGTTGGCTGTTGGGCCATGGGGTGTGTCTAGGGGTGAGAGATTAATACCCCCTGTGCGCGCAAGGAATAAATTGGTTGCGTTGGCTCATGAAGGTCATCTAGGTCGTTTGTTAACCAAGAGGAGGTTGCGGGAGGAATATTGGTGACCAGCCATGGATCGGGAGGTTGAAGTCATGGTCAAAGACTGCAGTGCTTGTGCGCTTAGTGATAAGAGCAAAGTTGTGCATCCACAGCCATTTTATCCGGTGGGGGTTCCCAGAGAAGTCTGGTCGAAGGTGGCGTTGGACATTATGGGCCCTTTTGATTGTTTACAGCCTGAGTGCAGGTTTCTGCTGGTTTTGGTTGATTATACCTCTCGGTGGGTAGAGGTTACACCTTTTGGTAGAGTGACGACAGAGGCTGTCATTGGGTTTCTTAGGAAAGTTTTTGATAGGGAGGGTGTTCCTGCCAGCATAGTTACGGACAATGGGGTCCAATTTGTTTCCAAGCAAATGAGGGAGTTTTTGGAACAGATCGGCATTGAGCATCATCCCACTGCTTTGTATAACCCGAGTGCCAATGGGCTGGTAGAAAGAGTAAATGGTGTAATCAAGAATGCCATTCAATTTGCACTAGCTAATGGGTTGGATTGGCAAGATGTTGTCACAGAGTATTTGTCCGCATACAGGAGGAGCCCCTCTGTTTCTACAGGGAGGACACCTTTTGAGCTAATGAGAGGAAGGAAGGCGGGGTCGAGGTTGAGGTCTATGGCCTTGGTGGCCCTTGTTGCATGGATCTGAGTAGGGTACAGCAGAAGGTGCGAGCGCGCCAGGAAGCAGTATGGTTGAGTCAAACCATTAAGAGGAGGTTGCATGTGTGTGTGGGGGATGGTGTGTGTGTCAAAAATCCTAGGTTTGTTCCGAAGGGGAGGAGTGTATTCTTGCCTTCTTTAAGGGTGGTAAAGTGTGGTGAGGGGCATGTACAATTGGAGGATGGGTCAAGGTGGAGTAAAAAAACGCATTGTGGTTCTGGATGGGGTCAAAGATGGCGCATATACTGGCAATTATCAGGATGATGGTCTTGATGGTGCTGCGCTTGATTTCTATCTGTTATTGCAGGGTGATCCGGCGTCTGCACCTGTGGAGAATGTTGTGCAGTCAAGTGATGTGGTCGCGACTGACTCGGGTGAAGAAGGGAGTTGTGGTAATGAGGTGCTTAAGGAGGTGGTAGATGCTGGCACAAGTTGCCCTGCAAGGAGGTGTGGTCCTCCTACCAGGTTGAGAGATTATGTGTGCTAATGTTTATTAGTGGAATATTTTGGTTATTATCTGGTGTTGTATTTTCATATCTTCATAATTACCTTTTCTTGTTCTTACAAAGAAATGTTATGTTTGTTTCCTGGTTGTTAAGGGGGAAAGATGTGTTGTAGTCTGGCACACGTGGAATGTTGTTCTATCTTGGAGAACAACACTCCAGGCGGGTCAGTTTAGAGTTTATGTGCTAAGGCCCGGCCGCGATGCTGCGGGGTCCAGAATAAAGCATTTACCTCCATTTAAGGTGTCCGGATCTTATCACTCTACTTCACACTCTTGGGAGTCGCTGCACCAGCACTTAGTACTTAGTCTGAGGCAACCTCCATGGCTCCCCTTGGCACTTCGCTCCCTGGCCCCCCACCAGCACTTATCCATTCCTTGACCCCCACCCATCCCCATCTCTTGCACTAATTCACTGCACTTGCACGTCCGAATACCACAGGGCCTAGTAGGACAAAGATTGTATATTTACTGTTTTGCAAAACATTTTCTCCCCAGTTCCCTTCCCATTTAGCCTTTTGGGGCTTCAAAACAATTCTGCTGTACAAGCGCCTAACACATGCTCAATACAACAACAAAAAAATAAACTATAGTCAGGGAGCTAAAAGAAAGGCCTCACACCTGCAACACCTTTGCATCACATAGGTGTATAAAAGAGGTGAGAACAGGAAAGCAAGGTGTGGAAGGTGAGACGCTGATGGGAGCCATGATGAGCCGTTCTGCAATCTGAGAAGCACACTGGGGACCAAAAATGCTGAGGGATCGGGCGAGTGTGACAAAGGAAGGAGGCCAGATGCAGGGTCATCCATCGTCCCATCAAAGGGAGTGCTTGTTCTCTCCGTGGCTCTGCAAGGGTGTCCGAGTGGTGGAGAAAGACCCACTGGAAGGAAACCACAAAGTCTGTGGCCAGCGTGATATGGAAAAGGACTTTAAATTGAGCTGGTTAGTTTCCAAGGTAGAGAAACCTTATGTTACTCCAACCGCAAGCCTTACAAAGTGAACCGCTATTGTTAAATGAAACAAGAGACTTGTACATTGTATCGGAGTGGTCGTGTGGCTTTATAAAAAACAAGCATGTTTTCGAAAGTCTCCGAAACGCTATGAACCTTTAAGCAATTTAATTATTGTTTAAGTGATCGCATACCATGGGGAAAAGGAGGAATGTTATCGAAGGTCTTCAACTACGGAAAGTGAAATATTTTCTGCATGTGACTAACGAAAAGTCAATGGCTTAGAAAGAGGAGTTAAGCAAACTAAAATTGGAGCACTTCACAAATTGTTAAAAATATAACTGAAAGTGAAAACACAGGAAGTTTGCGAATTGTGAAATTATTGAAAACTAATGCACATTGAATACCGAAACATATGGAAACCTAACACTGAAGAAAACCAATGCATATTGAATACCAAACTAAAGGGAAATCTAATATTGAAGCAAACAAGTATACATTGAATAGTGAATATAATTAAGCAACATAAGAGCGCCTTGAACTACAATTGAACAATATTAAATATAGATTGCACAGCAAATTAAATCAAACCTTGAACTCAAACACATTAAAGGCTGAAGGAAGCCTAACAGCAAACTTTAATGAGTGAATGTCATGTGCCAAGGCTACAGTTTGGAAAGGGGTGTGTGTGACAGGGTGGCAGACCCACAAGGCGACCAAGGAGAAGCCAGAGGAACCCAAGGGTATACGCTAGGCTAATTAAAGGAATCAAGTAAAGGCGACTTGGTGCACAGGAGCAAGTACCACAGAATCTGTGTGAGTCATTGAAGTCTTGGGGAAGGGAACCATAAATTTGCAGAACTAAAAGTGTTGCCTTAGGAATGGAGTCTCAAGACTCCTTTGTTTTGGATTTGTGTTACTTGAAACTTGGGTAAGGGAACCCCAAGATAGGTTCTGAACTATATTGCCTTGAACTGGAAAAAGGTCAACTTTAAGACTCTTTTTTTATGGAACTTTCTTATGCTTGGAAAAGGGGAGCTGAGAGAAAGTTGTAAACTGGAAGAAGCTCAGAACTTTAACTTAAACACTTTCTTTTGACTTTGATATCCCTACACATAAGTTTGTTCTATTTGTGAGGGCAAGGATAGGTTTTGGACATAGACGGACTATTAAGTAGAACCTTTTCACTCAAACATTCTTTAGTTTCATTCAGGTAGAGAAATCCCACCTTAGCATAGGGCAATTAAGGGTTTCAACATCCTGACATTTAAGTTAATAAATGTTTATTTTGAAACGTTTGTCTTTGTCCTCCTTCATGATGTCTTCACACTACATTGATCTTGAGTTGTAGGATATATTGACCCACTCAACGCATTGCCCCACATCACTGAGCTGCATTTGCGCAAGAAACAGCAACCTGGCTGTGCTGGCTCCTGTGCGCACCAAGACCTCCAAACTGTGTTTTGGCAGCAACAGAAAAATGGCTGCACCATCTTGCCTCACACACTTCAGGCAAAATGGAACAAGGGGAGACACTGAAAAAGTATGCCAGTGTGTTCTAAGACATATATATATATATATGGAATCAAGTGAACCTGCAGCACTGCATTGCTGCAAAAGCCAAAAATTCCCCTTCAGACTGATTAATGTTCACCCTTTCAAAATGCTGCTTTGGTGCCAATTCCACCTGTCATTCTGAAACCACTGTGAGTAAAAAGGCCCAGTCAAACCAACTCTCAGAGAAATCAAAAGCAACTTCATTTTTCCCCTCGCATGGGAACACGCGTTTATTTTTCATCAAAATGTATCCAGGCGCAGCAGTTCAAAGAGACTTTTTACTCTCTGAGCCAGGTCAAGGATAAATGTATCTATACTTTAGATAAGAGTCCCGCTGCAAGGAAAATGACTACAGCTGCCAACACAGTGGCAATCTGAGGAGCTGTAAACTGAATTAGAGAAAGTAATGATAGCAGTTTTTAATACATGTGGAAAAATGGGCTGTGCTGACTAAAGAGAAAAAATGACCTGCTTAAAACTCAACTGTTAATGAAAGCCTGCTTACTTAGCAATGTAAAGGAATTATGTTAGTGGGGACAATACACACATAGGATATCTTCTGTCATAGGTTTGTTTAATTCAAGACCCAAAGTAAGAAATTAAACAGTTTAAAACACATAGGCTGGAGTTGCAAGCTCTCAGAAAAACCTGTTATTCCAGTTGCCAGCTATGAAACTCCTCCAAGGAAGGGAGATACACCCTAAATCCAGGACATGTAGGTGCGAAGTGCCAGTTTGAAAAACTTTGAATGGGATAGGACAATGAAAGTTCACATGCTCATCAGACATTCGTCTGTTCTCCAGTCTGGGACAATAGCAGTCCTGGGACACTCACCTGTCAAGTGTTAAGGGACCATAACACCTTCAATTAAGACTCGAAACCCCCCCTTGCCTGGAAGGAAATGACAGCTGCTTGCAGTTGAAGGTAGAAAAAAAAACAGGATCAAGTAACAAAGGGACTGCCTTTTGGTGCCAGAGACTATGTTATAAAGAAACTTTAAAGACTCTTATTTCTGTAGCAAGAATTAGCAGAAATGTTAATCTTTTAAAACTTGCTAGAACTCATTGCCGCATGGGGAACAGAAGTTACGAAATATGACAGATTCCCAGGAAAGTATTAATGTGGCAAACATAAGATTGTGTACATACATCCCTGTAGACAATTCACATTTGTGTATAAAATTGTGGAATTTTAGGCAAAATCTTTAATGTGTAAAATTACCAAAATGTGTCACAAAGGCGAAACAAGGACACACAGACTGGAGGTTTGGACTAATCTGTGCTGCACATCATATGTAACCTGTGGGTATAAATTGCCAGAGATTACAAGTGTATAAAGGTATGTTTTTGGAAAAATTTCAGTAAAGTAAATGTGGGAGTTTGTGGGCATTGTAAACCTCACCTCATAAACCCAACATCATTCCATTAGAAATCCAACCAGCAGAGAGCAAGGCGGAGATTACTACCCTTGCCCAATCCTATTGCTAGGGGCGTGTATAGTAAAGCCTGCCCCTGTAATATACCGTGATGGTGTCACCTGGCATTATAAATAAGAGCCCTTGACAAAACACTGATTCCTGACTCCTACACCAGCGTCCTGTTCCCGTCTATTCCGGTCTACTCCTCTCTGTTCCTGTCTTCATCTTGCATTTATCCATCTAAACTCAAGATCCCAACCACAAGGCCAAGCATTGCCGATCTTGCTTCAGCTAGCCTCAATTCTAAAATAATCCCAATAAACAAGGGAAATGCTGTAGTGTTTTGGGAAGCATCCTGAACTAACCTGGCTTGCCACTCAAAGCATGCTGTTGCTATCCTGCTACCCTGATGACCTATAGTATCCAGTAACCAGAATTGCCAGTCCAGAAGAACTATCCTTTGGTATCCAGTCCCTGCCCGGCTGACCCTGTCCCACTGATTTCGTCTGGCTGCCCTGTGTTAGACCAGATCCGTGTGGTGATCCAGAGCGCTGACTGTCCAAAATCCAAACTAAAAGTGGACGAGGAGTATCAATAGAAACCATAGAAAATCATAATATACCTTGCCTTGTTCCATCCCAATCTCTAAGTCATCTTATACTTATCCTGATAACTTGTAATATTGTCAAAAATCCTTCTTGAAACCCTGCTTTGATTTCTTGTGCTAGTGCCAACATCTTTAATAATTCTGTCATGTAAAATTATCAGCTATTAATCCTGTTTGAGTGATCGGACTGAGTCCGCCAGGGTGGGCGCGGAGGTGCTTGGGTTGAACTCGCGAGTCAACCCTGGAGCTTACTGTCTCCAAATCTGGTAGTCTAGCCTGCATGCTCTAGTGTAGAGTAAAACTGTCCTTGTCAAAATTGATTTCTTTTCCTTTTTCGCGCCTTCATTTTCTCAATAACGCACCTCACTAGATCTTGCATAACTCACGCAATTTAACAGCTAGAGACCTCATTTCACTTTTATATAGCTACACTCCAACACAAAAACTGCATCACAATTTACAATAATTCACCCGTTTTTATTGAAAACGGGTTATGGTAAATTCAGGCGGGATTTGCAAAAGTGTGTCGATTTTACTAGGTGTCATTTTGATTATAAACTGTTTTCAATCTTCCATTCAATTTCGAATTGTATGGTTTTGCTCGATCCATTGCTTGTGATCGCTAGTATCTTTCTAGTGTTGCTCCAGTAAATAATTGTTTTTGTTTCAAGAGTTATACCCATTCATTCATTCATTTATTCATCTATTTCCGAGTGTCAGTTTAGCATTGCTAGGGTTTGAAATCCGTGTTTCTCTCTTGTTTGGGGAGGGAAGGTTGGATTTAAATTCTGTTTCTTGTCTGTCATTCCAGATTACCTGCTGATTCTGTTTATCCACTTATAATTGATTATTTGTGGGTTGAGGGACCATTGCAGGCGGAAATTCTAACTCAAGTGCTATCTTACTTAAAATCAAAAAGTGCTCCTTTTCCCCGGTGTTTGGTAGTTGTGTCAATATAAGCGTAAACTAAGTGCATTGCTTACATTCCTATTGTTATTATCACCCCATTGGTGATTGCTGCTCCATATTAAAAATTGTATGCTTTCTTGTCATTTTCAAATAAATAAATATTTTATCAACCAGCCTGGTTCATGGTCCATTGTGACCCGGGGTATTTGAAAAGAGGGTGTGATATGAGTGGTGTATCATCTCAATATTGAATCTAATAATCTAACCTAAGCATTTCAATCGCGAGCTGCATACTGGGCTGAGACAAAGGTCTGTGTCCCCTGATTGAAATCCTTAACAGATTGAAGGCCATTTAAAGCAGCATAAGAGTCCAAGGTGTTCAATTGGACTTGTAGTCCTTTTGGAGCATAGTCGAATAGGACTTACTCGCCTGCATATCCCAACTAGTTGATGGAAACGATACCAGGTTCAGGAGGATTAAAGTGGTTGGATATTATAACTGTTGGCCATTACGCCAAATACAGGGCTCGGAATTGAGGGGAGCTGGGAGCTATTTAGTGCCTCGTTAGATTGAAAACCAACAACTACCAGGAGCTACTTTTGGCTTCTACAGCCAACAGTGCCTTCCGAAAGTGACATTAACTGAGTATTTGAGAATGTTAATAAAAAATAACTGGAACACATCTAATCAACATTTAAATACATGGGATCATACAAAATGGACAAAAAGTTAAACGAGCATCTCTGTTAGCTCCTGGTTCTCCTCTGGTAGCTACTGCCTACTGGGTGACGCCAGATACCCAGAAGCTTGTTTTAGTTCCTGCTCATTGATGTTCTATTTCGAACCCTGCAAACAGAAGTTAAAAAGAGTGGAAGCTAGTATGCAACCCTGCTTAACACCTTTGTATGTGGGAGACAGTGACACGTCCAGTGTGATCTAAGCATACTTTAACTCTGGTGTTGGTATGCAGGTGTATGATCATGGTTAATAGCCTTGTAGGTATATTCAAGGCATTAAGCTTGCGCCATAGAGCACCTCTGACGATAGTGTTAAACGTAGCACCGAAGTCTAAAAAGGCAGCACATATGGGTTGGTTTTGTGTGTTCCATGTTGCTTCAACTAAAGTGACTAGGGATAGGGTATTGTGCAGGGTGCTTGAGTTCTCTAAATACAGTTTGGTTGAAAGGGATGATATTAATATCTATCCAGCAGGCAAGTTCCTTAAGAAGAGTTCCGGAAAACATTTTGGCCGGTGCCTCTAGCATTGCAAGTATTCTATGATTGCCTTGATAAATCGGACTGTTCTTTTTGTGTACTGGGATGATACGGTCAGTCCACGAGTATTGAAGTTGGTTAATGTGGCTAATGATGTTGAAAAATAATGTGTGTAGTGCTTCTGCCCAAATAATTCAGTTAATCTTCAGCAGCCCGTTAAAGGACCCATCCGGTCCTGGAGCTATTGAGGTTTTTATACTCTTTATAAACTTGTCAATTTTTGAGACTGTGAACGAGCAAGTCCTTCTATTGATAGTATTACTTGGAGAAGGGTCTCCATCTGGGAGTAGCCCAATCGTGTTAGCAATGTGATTGGCCCAATCTTCCTGTGAGGTACCATTTACTAAAGAGGGAGTTTGCTTAGAGTTATTTAAGATACTCCAGCAAGTTCTCTGATCTCCCACAGTAGCACCGTTGGCCAAAGCCAGCTAAAGGTCTGTCTTTTTGCCTAAAATGTTCTCTTAGCCATTTTTGGTAGTCAGATTTTCTAGTCTTGACTAGGGTGGTAATAAGTTTTCCTCCATCCAATCAGGATTTTGAGATCATCCCTGAGCTGTCTTTTAGCATGTTGCACAGAGCTATTATACCTACGTCCGTGATTTATTTCGCTGGTTGACGACTGTAATGTGGGACGTTATGTTGAATGTAGCAGACTCATAATAAGAAATGGCAGTGCGTTTACAGGAAGAAGTGGCTGTGTTGTGCAACATTGAGGATTTTAGAACAACCTGGTCTCCTAGGAGTTACCAAGCAGTAGAGTTAGCTTTAAGTAGATTGTTAGGGTTCCAGATGATACAATTTAAGCCAGGATTGACAAGCCACCAGTGGAATCTTGTAAGGGATGGGAATGGTGAAGATTACAAATGGCACAAAGGGAGGTGGTCACTTTCTTCTCTAAACATTATAGGCAAGTTTAGGACAAATGGGAGTAGTAGTTGGTTGAGGAAAACATAATCAATCATTGACAGATGCGCTTGCACTTTTACTGCTTACCCTGGTGTATATACTGGGGGCATCACTTATACAAAACCTATATAGCATCCTGAGATTGTAACAATACAGAAGGTAGTTCTTTCCAATCAAAGATGTTCTGCGATGGGAGAGGAAGAGTAATCGGGGTGTGGTGACTCAGGATTAAAAGGAATTCTAATGTTGAAATCTCCACGTATGACATGGATATAATTTTCCCAATAAACAATTAATCATCGCCCAACGTCTTACTATGATGCACATTGACTGGCTGGTCATAGTCATTAACAATAAGAATGGGTTTAGGCAAGTTATTGTGTTCATTGTATATTAGAAGGCCTACAAGCACACAGTGCTTATATTAAATTTCTTTATTTTGAGTGAGTTGTGGACAGATATGTAATCCACCTTTAGGTCGACCCTTAGGACCCTTTTTTAGCCTGTGAGTGAATAGTATGTCTTCTATATCTATCTATTTCAAGGTTGTTCACAGCCAGGTTTCTTGGAGTGCCACAAGTGACAAGTTTTCAACAGTTTCCAGAATTCCATCCTCAGCCGTATAATGAGCAGATACCCTGGTATTCCATGAGCATAAAAACAAGTATTAATTAGGGTCTCTTTATGGGGCGTGGTTGCAGCATCTTTGGCAGCCAATGCCACTGTGTAAAATCTTCTTGTGATTCAGTTATCTGGTCATGACTGCTTTGTACTAGTCGTTTACCTGACATCAGTTGTAATCCTAATAGAGGGCATGAGAGTTCTGTTCACGAGAATAAAGGCTCGAGTATCAGTGATGTGCGAATTTGATCTATCCAAAGGATGTTCTAATAGGAGTTTTGTATACAACGGTATTGTCTTGCATCGGGGAGGTAATTTATGTGAAGACTGAGCTTTCCCAACTGATTTAGTTAAATAGGTGGTATGTCATTATGACAGGCAACTTATGTAGATAATGTTGCCGAGGGAGGGACCGGGTATTGCACTTGAAAGCGCTTTTTGTTAGAGGACTTCTTTCCAGATTTGATTCTGTTTTCTTGAGGATGTCTGATTAGTCCATCATTAGAACGTTCTTGTGTCGAGACTAGATTGTATAGGTCTTCATTAATGATCAGTTTAGTAGCAGCTGAGCCAGTTATCACAACGTAGGTTTTTTATTAATGGGTTTCCTTCTTTTGCCCATTATGGTTGCCTTAGCCACTGGCCTTTTTTCTTTTTTTGTTACCAGCGGATTGTGGAATTAAATTTACCAAAAGGGGGATTAGCAAGAATTGGAGCAAATAATGCACTGCCAGAGACCTCTGTAGCTCAATAGTTAGATGCTAAAGTCTCTGTGGGCTTAGAAGAGAGAGTCGGGCCAGTTGTAGTATACAGAGTTTCCACCTGCGTTCGGTTAATAATTTCAATGCAGGATGCGTCTATATTGCATGCTACATTGGTAATGGGCCTGAGAGCAGCTAAGATCGCAATTATGGTGTTTAAGAGATGGGTATGGTTTTCCTGCTTCCTCTGTAGATCTTTACAAGTAGAAATGAAGGTAGTTCTCAGAGGCCATAGATTCCCTCTCCTCGGGGAAGACCCCCGGCTCCGATGGCATCCCGGTTGAATTTTGTAAACGCTATAAATCTCTCCTACTCCCCCATTCAATAGCTCTCTGGGAGGAATCGGTGGAGGTGGGCATACTACCTCCATCACTTCGCGAAGCCACAATCACTGTATTGCTCAAACCTGGTAAATCTCCCACGCAGTGCGGTTCGTATCGCCCACTCTTGCTCATAAACTGTGATGCCAAAATATTTGCCAAAATGTTAGCGACCAGACTTGCCCCCTGTATGTCATCTATTATACACCCAGACCAGGCGGGATTCATCCCAGGACGCTCCACCTCTTTGAACCTGAGACGGCTTTTCAATATAATTAGCAGGATAAGTCCCAATGTGCAAGCGGTAGCCGCAACTGTCGACATGCAGAAAGCGTTCGATTCAGTCTCCTGGAGATACCTCTGGCGGGTGCTCGAGCAATGTAAATTTGGGCCTGTTTTTCGCTCCTGGGTCAAGGTACTCTACTCGGGCCCTGTGGCCAGTGTCCGCACGGAAGATCGATGCTCCCCGCTCTTTAAAATTGCTAGGGGGACGAGACAGGGTTGTCCCTTCTCTCCCCTGATTTTTGCTATAGCGATAGAACCTTTTGCTGACATGCTTCGACAACTCCACTCACATAGAGGGCTCGCTCAGCGGGTCAAGCGGATATAGTGTCCCTGTACGCTGATGATGCACTTCTTTTCGTGCGGTCCCCCACCACTAATTTACCCCTGATACTGAAAGATGTTATCCACTTCGGGCGCATCTCAGGCCTCAAGGTGAACTGTGCGAAATCCACGCTTTTCCTCCTCACGGAATGTACCCTCCCCCACCTGACACCCTGGGGTTCACGTGGGCGCAGACGAAATTCACTTATCTGGGGATAGAAATAACACGTCAGTTTGAGTCGACCTTCGAGGAGAAATATCAAAACTACCTCACGCACTTGGCGGCCAGGACTCTAGCATGGAGCAAATTGACGATCTCCCTTGCAGGTAGAATAGGGATATTGAAAATGATAGTGCTGCCCCAATTACTCTACAGGTTCACCAACATCCCCCTATGGCCGGGCGAGAGCTTTTTCCAAGTATTGACTCACACTATCAACTCCTTCTTGTGGCATTTGGGTGCGGTCAGGCTTAAGCTTGGTACCTTATCTACCCCTATGGCTGATGGCGGCTTTGGGGCCCCTGATTTTCTTAAATACTGTCTGGTTTCTCAAATCCAATACACATCCCACTGGTTTAATACAGCAGACCCTCCTCCACATGTTAGACTACCGGGACATCTGCTCCCTGGTGATACAACCCGTCCTCTTGGCACGGGATACACTGGACACGGTGGCTTGTACTTCCCTGGCGCTAACGAAAAAGTGGAAACTGCTGGATACTCCCCATCCATTCCATTGCAATCTCCCGCTATGGAACTTTCTCCCGGGGGTCCCACGTGTACCGCCACCAATTGTGCACCGCTGGGCTGAGGCGGGGTACGAGCTGCTTCGTGATGTATTTGAGCAGGGTAGCTTTGTTGAGTGGCCTGACCTACCGTTGCCCTTGAGGGGTGGTCCGAGTGCATGGCTCCAGTATTCGTCCCTACGTAAAACCCTTAAACGAAAATACCCCATGTTTCCAGCAATACCACCAGACGATCCCGCTATTGAAGAACTGACCTCCCCCATACCTACCAGAGGGAAAATATCTAGGCTATACACTATAATACAACCCAGATTGACTGAAATTCACCGGGCTGTGGCGGGCGTGGGAAGATGATCTCGGGGTGGAGGTGACGGACGAACGCTGGGCTCACATCTGTGCTCGTATACATCGAGTGTCCTTCAACTCCCGCTTCAAATTAATCCAGCTAAAAGTGTTGCATTGGTTTTATTATACCCCGAGCAGGTTGCATCGTATGCTTAGTGATCACTCCCCAAGATGCCCCAGGTGTGGCCAGGATGTTGCCGACTATATACACATGATTTGGTCTTGCCCCGCCTCTCCCAATTTTGGGGGATGGTGTTCTCAACCGTATCCGCTATACTTGACCAACCCATTGACCCCACCCCAATGAAGTGCCTATTCCTCGACTTCCCCGGACTACCCCTGGATTCCAAGAAACTGGCTGGCCTTTGCATGCTCCTTGCGGTACGAGCCATTCTGCTCTGTTGGCTACGTCCTGCACCTCCCATTCATGCTCAATGGCTTAGGGCACTTAGGTGGGCCTCAGACACTGAGGAAACCTGGACCTGCCTACAACCAGCTCACTCGAGGCCCACGGATGTCTGGCTCAAATTCCGCTCTTATGTGTCAGATTTAAATGCGACACCGAATGAATCTTCCCCAACTAATACACCTATTCACACAGGTTCTCCATCCTGAGTTAAGGGGTTCGTCACATAGCATTCGCGCCGTATGGGATATTGATGGAAAATGTTCATACTGGATGCAGTAACTGTATGCCTGTATTGTTTCAACTGTACCTACCGTGCACTTGCCTAGTGTTATGTTCGCCTGTGTTTTGCTGCCAAGCTGAATAATAAAAAAAGTTTTTTAAAAAAAGAAATGAAGGTAGATCATGGCATTCAAGTGCTTGAAACTCAGTGATGGAATAGGTGCTATTTGGCTCAATTATACTACGACTAGCGTAGCTCACTTGAACATAGTCTTCATCTGCTACCAAAAAATCCCCCAAAGCGAGGGGTGATGCTTGAAAAAGAAGGTGTAGAGGTTAAGGAGTTGTCAGATCCATGTGGCAAGTGCAGATCTATAGAGGCTACCGTTACTTCGCAAAGAGTTTGTTGCATATTGTCAGATGAAGCCTGCAGTGCTAATATGTTTGTATTTGTTGCTAGTATAGGTGCAGGTTACAAAGGGGAAGCAGCACTGGTGTCTTTGGCTGTAGTGGGCACACTCGTGGGCGTCGAGCATGGGACCAGATTGACCAGGGAAATGGAAGACAGTAGAGTTCGAGTTATTTTACTGCCTAAGCAGGCGAGTGAAGTGTTAAGATGCTCTTCTAGTGGTAAGACTGCTGCATCATCTCTGTGTGGAAAGAACTTTGCAATTTTCACTTTTGCGGGAACTGCTTTTGGCGATATAACAGGACCCTTGATATGTTTCACTGGGCAGTTCCTAGGATGTCTAAGGGGATATTTAAGGTGAGAACTAGAGTGTAGTGCACCCTCTCTTACCATTACTTGTTTGTCCTTGTTGTTTGGCTCCACAGCGAAGTGACGATTAGTTGGAGGTGCTGAGAGAGGGTCTGCCTCCTCGGCTGACGGCGTTACATCACTGCTTCAGCGCTGATGGAGAGCTTTTAAAGTGTTGCATGGGGCTGGTTCAAAGGGCCTGAGAGCCCGACAGTCACGTCCAAGAGGGCCACAAAGTTTGCTGGTCTTCGTAGTACGGGGTCAAAGTAGGGAAGCCAAGTGCACCACAGGAGTCCAACAACCCGCAACTCGACTGCAAACCAACAGTTCCCCAATCTTGTGCAAGGTCTGTCCGACCGAGAAAAAACCAACAGAGAAAGAGGAAATGAATCCACAATGGCTGAGTGATGTAGCAAGAACAGCCTTGGAGTGCAGCAGAGTAATAGTGGCAAGGCGACAGACGCCACTAGATTTGATAGACCACTAGGGAAGGACTTGTGGGGGAGCCAAAACCACTCACCTGCTTAGGACTTACCAGCGTAACACTGACAGGGCCTGTTAATACGAACAGAGATTGGACTTTCCCAGCAACCATGGCCGTTCTGCGGCGGGTTATGCAATGAAAGTGGGTGGGGCCTAGGTCGCTATTTCTAACTTCACACAACTTATCACTGCGCAGGGTGGGAGAGACAGTGCCAGATTGGCTAGGGAGAGACGACAAATTCCAAGAGTGAGGGAGGATTAAAACAGAGCAACAGTGGGGGCGTGGCCGGGAGCCGACCTTGGCGCTCCACCCTCCCATCCGGACACCAGCGTACCCGCCTAGAGCCCTCTGCACGTTGCCGCAGTGGACCCTGCATGCACTGCTGGAGCCGGGACCCACGTGGAGAGCCCCCGAACATCTAGAGCTATGTCAGGGGGGCATTCCTTCCTCTAAAGCAGCACCCCCGCCCGACACCAGCAGCCCTCGATCAGACTATCCTCACCTCTGCTCCTCTTGCTGGGTCCTGGCCCCATTCAAAACACGTCTCTGCCCCACCGGCAGAGTCTGGCCCACCGGTCCTGCAAAGAACAAATCGCCGGGCAGCTCCCAAAAACCACTCTGTACGTATCCCCTTCGCCGTGCTGGTCTGAACGGACCATCAACGGAGGGAGGCTCGCCACTCTCCCCCCGATACTGGACCTGTCTGGGGGGGCTGAACCCGGGATCTAGGAGTGGTCTCGGCGGTACAGCAGCAGCTTCTCTTCCCCTGCTCCCACTGCTCAGCGGGACCATGCCAAAGAGTGGTAAATCGGTGAAACAAGCAGATATTGCAGAAATGATGTCCAACTCTGGACAGAACAAGGCGGGCAGGACCGACCGGACCGCTGTCGCGACATCCAGCGCTCTTCCTTCACCGGAGCAACCGCAAGCCGAGCATTTCGCCAACAAAACAGACTTAAAAGACCTTCTAGAAGCCCTTACCAAGGAGATCCATAAGGGTACGGAGGAAATCACCAAAAAGATTGCATCTCTTGACAGAAGGGTGGAGGAGGTGGAAAAGCGCACAGAGGAGGTGGAGAATGGCCTTTGTGACAAAGCTTTCGAACGAGTGTGGCCTAAACAGACGCGCAATCCTGGAAGCCAGATGTGACGCACTCTAACTCAAACAGGAGGACAGCGAGAACCGCTCCCGGCGCAACAACATCCGCATCCGCGGGATCCCCACCTCAATCACTAACGCAGATCTTGAGAGCTTTGTTAAAGACCTGCTCAGGTTCATTATAACCCTCCCAGACAGCGCCCCGCTGGAGATCGACAGAGTCCACCGTACGGCACCTAGGCAAGCTTCATCCTCCCCTCCTGATGTTCTCGCCCAGATCCACTTCTTCAGGGTTAAAGAGGAAATAATGAGAGAGGCCAGATTATCAAAACAAATCACTTTTAGAGCAGCAAACATCGCACTATTCCAAGACCTGTCGAGCATAACCCTTCAAAAAAGGAGAGCCCTTCGTAACCTTACAGAATGGCTTCAGGAAAAGAAAGTTCAATATCGATGGGGCCACCCCACATCTCTGTGCTTCGAGTGGGAGGGTGTGGGCAGGCAAATCTGGAACCTCAAGGAGGCAAGCCGATACCTAGGAACAAAACCCGCAGACGAGGACTCGGATCATGCTACCGCTTCTCAATCCCAGCCGGGCTCGCCTATATCCAACTGCTGGTCCCAGCTGGTGGGTGACGCAGGCCCCTAGGCCCCCGGAAGCAGCATAACCCTGACTGATTGGAGGTCCCCGCTCGTCCTTCGGTTGCCAACTCTCCAGACTCAAGTCTTTCTTCTCTTGGTGATCCCCCACAAACCCCGATTTTCATTAGCTATCCAGCTTCCCCACATCCTACACGGGAGATACTGCGATAACGTCCAATACCCAGGGGGACAGCAATAGGCACGCATTCTAGAACACTCCCCCAGGCCCATATGCTCTACACAGCCCCTGGGTCCTTTATTCCATGACCCGGGTGGCTTCTCTGTTCACTTAGTGGGATGCAACTCCTGGCGGCGGGGCCCGCCAGTAACCACACGAATGAGCTTTATGGTCTCATTCCCACAGTTATGGGGTAGGGTGGGGGCAGTTTTGGGTTTAAAGAACTGTTCAACTCCCCAAAATCCCCAGTTAATGGTTATGGTTTTATTAGTAGACATCAGTAATTGCAGCACAATACCACGCTCACTCGAGAAGGTCCCGCAGCCCTTGCATAGCTTGCCTGCACAATTCATGCCATGCACCCAGAAGTAATAGACCCTAATAACGCTAGAGAGGTCTGCATCCTGACCTGGAATGTCCAAGGTCTCAATTCCCCCAGGAAGCGCAAATCGGTGGAGCACAGGCTGGCAGCTCTAAACGGAGATATAATCATTCTCCCCCAGAGACTCATCTCCTGCCAGCTGACGAACACCGAATTAAATTGAAGCGCTTTAAACAGGCCTTTTTCGCCTCTGGCGGGGAGAAGAGGCGAGGGGTGGCGGTTCTTTTAAGTGACAAATTCCCTTTATCCAACCCCACGGTTAAAAAAGACCCATCGGGCAGATACCTTCTCATCCGGGGTCATATTGCAGACCAACCAATCACAATCGCTGGGATTTATGCCCCGAATGCAAATCAGGACAAATTCATAGCTGAGCTACTCCCCCCGCTCCTAACTTTTACCTCAGGACATCTCCTAGTCGGAGGAGACTTTAACTTAGTTCCTGACCCCATAAAGGACAAGTCCCTACCCCCATCCAACCCAGACTTCTCCCGAGCCCTGGCATTTGCTAGATTTCTCAGGGAATCGGGCACGGTTGACTTATGGAGGGTAGCCAATCCCGACACACATGACTACACGTTCTTTTCAAACACAGTGGTCATTCCCGAATCGATGTGTTACTGGCTTCCAGTACCTTATTCCCTTGCTTTAGCAGCATCGAAATCCATACAAGGACGGTGTCTAACCATGTACCAGTATCGGCAAACCTCTCTATCTCGGGAAGCTCAGACCCCCCCCCCTCCTAGATTCTGGAAGCTCAACGATTCCTTGTTACTGGATCAGGTGATCAGGGGCGAGGCAGAAGACTTATTGGTCAACTACTTTAAAGAAAACCAGAACCCCGAAACCCCAATCGAGCTGTTATGGGAGACCATGAAACCGGTTATAAGAGGGGTATTTATTACCGCTGCCTCTGAACAATTTTGAGTCTCCAAACTACTCACAATCTTTAGAGTCCAAACTTAAAATATCTAAAAACCCAATATTCCAGAAAGGCAGACAGGGAACTAAAAAAGGCGAGGAGGGCTTTGGAGTTGTACTTGGCCGACTGCACTGCGAAGGAGCTGGCATTCACGAAACAATTTTATTATCACAAAAGCAATAAGGCGAACTGGCTGCTAGCGTACAAATTATGAAAAACTCACACTAGAAACAACATCACTAGTCTTAAGGGGTCTGATGGGATAAGTAAATTTGCCACCTCAATCAGACATAATTGAAATCCTGCTGGACCACCATAAAGCGGTCATGCAAGGTCCACCCACATCTTAAGAGATTAGAGTCCAACAACAGCGTTATTTGAAATCCTTTCACACCCCCACGGTCTCTTCCCCCCTAAGCTCCCTGGAAGCCCCGATCTCCGCAGAGGAAATTCTAGATGCTATTAAATCGCTTAAGAACACCGCCCCAGGCCCTGATGGGCTAACGCCCAAGTTTTACAAATCATTTGCTCACATTCTGACCCTGCACCTAGCATTGCTATTCAACTAATTTCTATCTACCAAAAAGGTAACACACATTATGGCCGAATCAACCACCATCTTACTGCAGAAGCCGGGAAAGGACCCTGAGCAAGCAGCCTCTTATAGGCCAATCGTCCTAATGAATACGGATGGGAAAATCTACTCGAAGGTTCTTGGGGCCAGACTGGCTAGGATTCCTCCCGAGCTAATTCACAAAGACCAGACGGGCTTTATCCCAGGCAGAGGAACACACGATAACATCAGGCGCACACTCAATATCATAGAGTCCGCGAACAGGATGAAAACTCCGCTCCTGGTAATGTCTCTCGACGCACATAAGGCATTTGATCTAGTGAACTGGGACTTCATCCGGTACACCCTCTCCCATATGGGCCTAGGTCACAACTTTATAACCTGGTTAATGGCATGCTATGTACACCCATCAACGCAACTCCTAGTCAATGGGAGGAAATTGACGAGCATCCCTAAGTCCAGGGGGACTCGCCAGGGGTGCCCGCTATCTCCCTTGGTGTTTGCCCTCTCGATGGAGCCATTCGCAGCAAGAATCCGCCTCAATCCTATCATTAAGGGGGTCATGGTGGGCGGGACTGAACACAAGGTTGTGCTCTACGCCGATCTACTTTTCAGCATCACTGACCCAGCCAGCTCGCTACAGCCCCTACTTCATGAATTAGAAGCGTTTGGAACATGCTCTGGGTTCAGGGTGAACTATGACAAGTCCTCTGTCCTTCCGATCAACCTCCCGAGGTGCCAGGGAAGCACCTTATGTCCTGAGTTTCCAATCCCATGGGCCAACACCTCGCTGGAATACCTGGGCGTCCAGATCCCCAAATCCGGCCTACTAATCTACAAACACAACTTCCCTCAGCTGTTTAAATCACTACGCGCAGATCTGAAACGGTGGGACAAACAAGAAATCTCGTGGCTGGGCCGGGCCGCCGCGGTAAAAATGAACTTACTCCCCAGAGTGCTGTACAATTGCCACGTGCTCCCAACTCATATTTCGGAAGCGGATTTTGCCTCCCTACAACGGGATATCATGATTTTTATCTGGGGGGCGGGAGAAAGACCTCGCATTGCCAGGAAAATCATGATCCGCAGCAGGCAACTTGGCGGCCTGGGGGTCCCCGATATCTCTAGATATCAGCGCACAGCTCAACTCGCGCACGCTTACACTTGGACCCGCTCAGTAGATCGCCAAGCCTGGTTGCAACTGGAGGAAGTATGGTGTAAATCCCCCCTTTCTGACTTGCCTCACATCCAATCTCAGAAAACCCCACCAGCAATGTCTCCGCTTCCAGCAACTTGTAACGCAGTGGACAGTTGGAAAGCTGCAAACAGAAAATGGGGAATCAAGACCTCACTGGGCCCACTAACCCCATCTGGAGTAACCCGGGCTTCTCCCCTGGCCTTTGCACCCGTAGCTTCACCAAATGGCAGGATGGCGGCCTCCACAAAATCTCAGACTTCTTAAAGGGAGGCCAGCCGCTTACCTTTGAGGACTGCAAGGCAAAATTCAATATCACCGAGGAGGAACGATTCCGATATACGATCCGGCACTGGATCTCACAAAGCTCCGTCAGAGAACGTGGCTCCAGGGACCTAACCCCCCCTCGAACTATCACTGACAGCATCCCCTCCAAAAGGTAAAATCTCCACCCTCTACAAACTCCTGGAAAAAGCTGACCCTGAAGCGAAGGAAATGTACATGCTGAACTGGGAGAGGGACTTGGGCCGCTCACTGGAGCCTGATGTTTGGGACAAAATTTGGTCTAGACTCCATAAAAGTACCCAATGTGTTACCAATAGGGAAGGGGGATATAAAGTATGCTTCAGGTACTATATTACACCAACCCAACTGCATAAAGCGGGCGCGAGGCCCTCACCGAACTGTTGGAGGGGGTGCACGCAAGAGGGCTTGCTTTTCCACCTCCTATGGGACTGCCCTAAGGCGGCGCACTATTGGAAGGGGGTCCTGACGCATGTCCGAGCAATAACAGGCCTGAACATCCCGTGGGACCCCGGAATAATTTTGCTGGGTGACCCGGGGGAGGCAGATGTGCCGATGTCAGAAACTGCTGCTCGCCTTTGCACTCATCTATTATTGGCGGCCAAAATTGCCCTCGCTCGTCTCTGGAAGCACCACGAGGGCCCCTCTATCCCGCTATGGTGGGCCAAGTGTTGGGACAATGTTACTGTGGAAATAATCACTGCAATTCGTCTGGGCAACCTCATTCCCTTCCAGAACGCTACCCGGCCCTTACACTAAAGCCGCCTAGCGTCCGCTGGCTGAACTGAACTTCGCATGGACGCGGACTAGTCCAGTATTAAGACATTTCCCCCTCTCGCCATTTTCCCCGCCCAAACACTGCTATGAATGAGTTGCATACTAAATTCCCTCTCCTATTATATATTCCTTCCACTGTAGTGAACTATTTTACCACAATCATGCGCTAACTCCGATGTCTACTGTTTAATTTGTTTCTTTCTTGTCACTGATTAATATTTGAATGAAATGTTATTTTGAGAAAAAAAAAATGGAGCAACAGGAAATGGGAAGTGTGCGTTATCCGGATGAGGTCATAGGAGGAGGCAATGAACAGCCAAGAGACCATTAGGAGGAATGAAGGAACAGTTGAGTGTGGAGGTGCTATTGGAAGGTGAAGTATTGGCTTGTGGGTGAAAGTGATAAGTGTGGTTAGTAAGATTAGCGAAAGGAGAAGTTGTGTTATATGGATGGTACGGAGTGAAAGGAGGGAGTTTGAGCAGTTGGAGGTAGAAAGGCATAGTAGTGTGGAGGATGCAGTATTCATGGGGTGGAGGGAGTAGTAGCATGGAGGAGGGAGTATTCATGTCGAGGATGACGTTGTGGGAGAGGTGGAGAAATGGAAGGAAAGTTAACATTAAATGGTGGATAAGAGATATAAAAGGAATGAGAAACATGAGAGGGATAGAAAAATTGGCAGGAGTATTGAGGTTATCTGGATAAGAGGAAAGAGTAGGAAAAGGTGAGTGAGCATGCTCGATGGAGGGCAGAATCCAACAGGGCATTTGTAAGGCACCATTCCCAAATCCCAGTAGAACACCAACAATTGGAGAGTGTAGGGAAAGTTAGCAAGTCCCTGAGGGAGTTTAGAGATAGAAGGCATTATATGCCTTTGCGTCCTCCCACTTCACTAAAGAAAGAATGAGACAGAAGGAGTCAGTGTTATATATATATATATATATATGAGAGAGAGAGAAAGTGTGTGTGTGTGTGTGCGCGCGTGTGTCCAGGCCACAAACAACTCCAATAAAAATCATTGAACCGCCTCAGACTTTGAGAGCTTATTGTGCCACCTGTTACATTGTGTAAAGAAAGAAAATCACAATATCCCCAAAATTGAAAAAATCATTGATTGACCTTGAGGATCACAATTTGCGATCTACCCTTATAGCTGGGTACAACTGCAGAGGTTGAAGTATGTCTCATGTGAAGAATGCATAGATATTTAATCTATATTTAATCTCCCACAGACCTAAAAACAAACTTTGAAGATGCCCTCAAAATCCAACATGCCCACAGAATTCCCTTGAGGCAAATAAAAGAATCAAACACTCAGGCAAGCCTAGACTGATCATCATGTACCTTCTTGAATACATAAATCTAGGCAAATTCAGAGAGCAGGAAAATCAGACCCCCACTCAACAGAAAGGTTCTAGCATCATCTTCTCAAGAGACTTATCCCTGAAAGCTTGAATGTGTGGCAAGTGTAAAATGTGTCCTTGTCATGATCACGGGCAGGACACTCGGGGTTAATTCCCATAAGAAGGTGTTGAAAGGTTGGTCATTGGCATGGCATGGTTGGTTAACTGCTTCAGACAAGTTATAGGCTTATGTGTAAATTAACTCTCTGCCTTCTTATCATGGCCGCCTGCATTGGGCCCTTGTAAACTAACATTGCTGGTATAGACTTCAGACTACGTTGTCCTTTTAAGCCCTGCCCCGCTGGAGGTCCGCGCTTCGCATCATTACTGCCTCAACAGAGCAACGCTTACCGCGGTTTCCGAGTTTCCTAAGAAGTTCCATAGAATATCCAAAGCTCGCTATTCCAGTATTTTTGGTCAGAGTTCGCAGTCCCTACTCCTGTCCATTTATTTATGTCAGGTCCTAGTTGTTATCTTCTGTTATTTCCTTCCTCAAGATTCCTGTCACTCGCAGCTGATAACTCCCGTCAGTCACGGCTGTAAATTCCTGTCAGCCGCAGCAGTCTCCACCGAAGTGTTTCTTCTTAAGGGGACCAAGTTCTGATTCTTGTGTCACGCAAGTAAATTTTTTCTTTATTGAAGGTCGATACGTGCGCAACATTCATAGTTATTGTCCTGAGTGTTCCTATTGCTAATAAACGCGAACATTAGGGAGTTGGCGTTTTAAGTGAAGTTATTTGTTGAAGTGAGATGCGCATTTTTTCATTAGCGTTTTTACCTTGGTCATTGCTAAGCTCCCTACACTGTTAACTTTGGTTAGGTTTTGACTATTGTGGACATTTTAGTTACTTTTCTCTTCCTTATTGTTGCCCACAGTTGGCGCGCACTGTAAACATCCGTTGCCACATTTAGCGCTAACCTAGTCTTGCTCAGGTAGGAGGCCCATTCACTGGTTGTAACTCTTCCATCCTTACATCTTTCATTTTCCCTATTTCCCAGTCATCATTAACCCGTCCCGAAGCTTCCTCCCAGAATTGATTCACATTACTTCAGAACTAGCGCCCCTGCTTGAGTTCAGGATGGATAGCTCCACAAACTAAAAGTTAAGGTGAGCCCGGGAGTCCTATGGTGTAGGGATTGTGCCGAGTTTAAAAAGTTAGCTAGATAGCTAAGGCTTCCATGTTTCCTTAAAGAATGAACCTGATGGTCTAGGAAAGAAAATACCACCTCAGGCTTCCAGGGCGCTCCCGCAGAGTTATTTCAGGTAAGCGTTACAGTCCTCCTCGGAGACTGGCCACAAATGGTATCAGCATCCAGTTTGGACTGCTCATTTCAGCCACAGTAAAAATGACCCACAAAGAATACTATCGTACTGGACTTCTATCTAAAGTCCTTAGAACCTAGTGCTATAAGAAAAGTTACTTTCCCTATGCTGCACTTCTGTTGGCAATTAATGGTTCTGTAGGAAACCTTTAAAAGTTCTCCAAATATTTTCATATGCTCGAGCAATTTGAGAAATTAATCTGTTCTATTGCATCTTCTACCATCATGTAGTTCTTCGCTGGGACTGAGACATTATTTTAATGAACTTCGAGTTACCACAAGCCGACAGTTCCAATCCTTCCACTGCGTCAGCATGCAATTGTTCCACTCTACGTTCTGAATGAACAAGCTTCGACCATCAAAGAGATTGGCTCATGGAACCTCCCAACATACCAAGTTTGATTCTTTCAGAGGACGACTTCCTTAAACGTCCCGCTGCTTTGCGCCCACTGATCATGGGCTTGTGTGCTGGACACTTCAGTTACCCATGATTTTCTCTTCCTTTTGGCACATCTCCACTTCCGCAACTTGGCGGACAGTCGCAGCAACTATTACAAACTAAGTTGTGTAAAATGTCCTGTGGATCCCTTATGTACTGCCTCTAGGACCAGCAATGTGGTGCAAGTAGAGTTCCAGAAACATCAGTTTGCATTAGTAACCATCTGTAACAAACAGTTTCTTTTTATGCCTGGTAAAACTATTTAAATCTGTATGGGATTGAAGAGTTTGGCTTCCAAACAAAGACACTACTGGGCATCACACCTGCTTGTAGACAATGAATGGCCCCATGGTAACTACGAGACCTCACACAAGGCTTGAGATTAAATGGAGGGGTTAGACTACTCAACTACAAACCTTAGCTGGTGGTCTCAATAATCAACACCTGTTTCTAGACAAGTTATTAAAGAGAAGTATGAGGTCACAAAAGCAATGGGTTGGGATGGGACGGTAACTCTTTGGGCCCGATTTGGGAAAACGTGGATATGCCTGAAGTTAAAATACATGGAAAGATTGGTTCTTAGGAGGCAAGATGGTTAACTTTGTGGGTGATTTGGTGAAAGAACATGTCCTTATTTTCCAGACCTAAAGAACAGACATGGATCAATCAACTAAGATTTTTATATTGAGATTTAAAAATATGTTGGGCATTGAGTCCGCCATTTTGTGGGGCCTATGACCTCCCGATACAATACACTATGGATGTAAACCAAGAGAAATTAGAATTTCAAATAGATTCCGGCTTATCCCATTGACGTTTCTCATAGAACATATTACTCCAGAGAATTCTTGCACAAAATCTCCAAACCATTGTAGAGGAGAAGCCGAATGCCACTGCAGGAAATTCCGCCCCCTTGCTGCCTGTATGCTCCAGTGATTATGACTATACCGCGACAAGTGTTTGAGAAAAGGTATCCACTGAGAAAATCCTATCTGATGTAACCCGAAGAAATTACAATCTCCTGGAAGAAGTCCCTGAAGGAATCTGAGAAAGAGAAGCTGGTGTCGTCACAAGAAATGACGGTGGCGCACTAAGAAGAGTGGTCAAAGAAGATGTATAGACTGTATGAAATCTGATGACAAAGTAAAGAATCGAGTAAGCTTTCCCCATCCTGAGTATGATGTGTTACTGATGGTTTTATAGAAGACATATCGACCTGTTGACTCCAGAGTTTCGGACGATCGGGCATCCAACGCCATTTAGTCGGTAGATAACAGGGTTTCCTGTAGAGAGCAACTGATATAGAATTCTTGCATGAAAATCGAGACGGTGGGCAGGGTCCCTCTTTGACGAAATCCCTACCTTGTTTCCACAGGGCCTTGTGGACGGAAGGCGAAAGTTGTCAGATTGAAGGAGGAGTCCATACCTAAGGCCTCGAGCTAAACAAGCGAATGGTGAGTAGACTAAAGGGAATGGCAAAATAAGGGAACAGGGTTGTGGTAATTTTAAAAGTAACGGGAGTAACAGGAAAGAGAGAGATATAGCGCCCAAGAGTCCTAACCCAAGGAGTTTTAGAAGAGATTGTTATACAATCCCTTTGATGTAAACTAGGCTATGTGCAGGAGAGGTCCGCATAAGATAATCTAAACTCTGTGATCACAGTTTTGATTAGGGGCAGAGAGATGAGGGTGATCACTGATGTTTAAATGTGAAGAGTCAACAAGTCTGTCTGTTTATATGTGTCTGAGTTGAATTAAGGTGTCGAAGAGCGACAACAAGTTGTAAAAATTGAGATAAAATGAAGAAGTTACATTGTCTATCTAGGAAGGTGATTGATATAAATCCAGAGGTAGAAAGTGATCAGTGAAAAGGTAGCGGCTTGAGCAGCGATTGTTGGAGTAGGCTCATGTTTGTTGTTTTTGGTGAAGGGATTATTTTGTAAACACTGGTAGGTATTGACAGTCAATTGAGACTCGCCACAATGGGAGACATTACTCCTTTGATGCATTTGTGTAAAACATTTCCAAAGCACGTGCCCCAGCTCAAACAGTATAGTGCGGAATGAGTGAAAGATATGACAGATAAGATGTTCATGACATGGCCACAAGGGGATCGCTGTCAAAAGTGGTATTGCAACACATGACCACATACTTGCACGCTGCGTACACAGGAAAGAAATTGGAGAAAAGGTTAGCTATTTTAGAGCTCTGGAAGATGTACCAGGAAGAGAGAGAGGATCCGCCACCTGAGGAGTGGATGCTTAATAAGTGCAAGGAGGAAGGTGTCGAGCCCTCAGCTCCCCTTACTTTGCTTGAAGCAAAAAGCGTTAAGAGGAGGATAGCTCAGAGGCAACGTGCTCGCCTTGGAAGCAAGATGACACAGAGAAACACAGGTTCAATCCCCAGATCCGTGCTTAGAAACCTCTGGATATTAAGAGTTTTATAAAAACCAATATCATATCTATACGGGAGACAAAGGGGTATATCCGTTAACAGAATTAAAAGCGGCGGCAGAGTATAGTAATCAGATATACGAACCGCCTGCTTATAGCAGTGATGATAGTCCAGGGGAGAGAAAGAGAAAAGAAGAGACCTTTAAGATTATTCAGGACAAGGAACAGAAAAGTGAGCAATCTAATATATTGACAGAGATGAAACGAGAAATTAAGAGATGGAAAGGAGAAAAAGATAAAGCTGACGAGATAGGGCTCATACAGAACAAACGGATGGGAGGACAGATATTACTCAAGCTAGATGGGAAAAGCCTTGAGGAAGTAAGGCAAAATGAAGATAAAGACAAACACAATAAAAAAGACAGGGAACGAGAAAAAAGATTAAGGGAAGATGACCATAAAAGAAAGAGCAGACAGTGGCGAGAACAGATGTATCAGGAGTAGCAAAAGAAGAAAGGGCACAGGAGCAAAGAAAGCATGACAACAGACAGAAAGCAATAGAAGAACGGGATAGACAAGGAAAAGAGAAGAGGAGGAAGTGCACAAATTAAGGGACAAAAGAATACAGAGACGAAGGGAAGAGGAAGAAAGAAGAGCAGAAGTAGAGAAAAGACAAGGAGGAGAGAGTTAGATGAGAAGTGAGAAAGCGAAGAGAATTAGATGAAGAATTAGAATGAAAGAGAAGACAACGGGAGCTTGATATTAATCGCATTTAAAAGGAGTTGATGGAACAAAGTCCAGCAATACAATGGGGCAGTATAGAGGAGTTTCTCTTGTTACAAGGAGAAACGTCAGAGCCATGTAGAGTAGCCCTAGGTGAGAACTTTGATATAGGAAGTATCGGTACTCGGATCGATAGAGCCTATCAAGAGATAAGGGAAGGTAGAAAATCAGAAAGCTGAGCGAAGGGAGATCACACACTGGTCTTCCAATCACAAAGCTAAGAGGGAAATCCATTCAGTCTTGAGCATAGAGCCTTGTCTTTAAGTAGACTAACCTTAGATGAGGGTGAAGGGACGAGAGTCACACTAGTTGGGGACTAGATTTGTCAGATGAATAAAGGGAATCCTTCCGTGGGGAACAGGGAGGAGGTGCATCTGCCCCTGAGGGAAGCCTGCAGGCGGACAAGGAAGTAAGATGGGCTGATTTAGAGCACCCAAAGGGCAGGACGCCAGATCCCACGGCATATCCAGAGTGTCCCAAAGGATGATTGTATAGTGAGAAGGGAGAATCTCTGCCATATGTGAGCAGATTACGATTGTTGCCAGGAATGAGGATGTCAGGAACCATTGTCCCCACCATGGACAGGGAGACGATGGGAGTCGACTGTGGGTCAGGGTTCATGCCGTTTCCCTTATTGGCAAAAGGGGGAGCAAGATGGCAGTAATGTCCATTGCGGCAGATGGATAAGGATAATTTAAGATGCAAACTTCTGAGTTTGACATTGGGTGCGGGAAAATTGATTCATGGACTAGAAAAAAATGGAACTACGCTGGCCATAGGGGACATTAAAGGTCAACTGGCAGTTATTATTGGAGAAAGAGCTGATGACATATGGAGGAGTGCAGTCAGTTCAAGTGTGACAGCACAGACCACAGTACATAATAGAGCGCTGTTTAACAAATTCAGAGCAGATGTCTGGAGAGCGTTTAGGGTGCATTATCGGGATATATCAGACATGGGTGCAATTATGACACGCAAGATGAAGGAAGGTGTGGATCCTATTGCTTACATTCAGGATATTCAAGAGTGCTGGAACCGTGAAACGAAGGAGCTGAGGAAAAAAACGGTGGCATTATTTTACCACATTTTATGTCAAGGGTTGCTAGAGCTGGTGTAGAGACAAATGAAAAAGCAAGTGGGAATGGAAGCAAAGCTATGTGCAGAAATACAGTTGACAATAGTGCATCACTGTCGGCTGTTGCAGGACAAAAACAAGAAGAGAGATGAGGCTAGGAAACTTGAGGAAGCTAAATGAGTTCAGAAGAAGTTGTCAAAATATGCCATAGAAGAACAAGTTACTTCTTACATGGTAACGTTCTTTCGACGGGATGTTCCTCCGACGTATTCCTTATCTTTGATAATACGTTTCCAGCTTGCTGGCCTCGGAAATTTTTTCTGTAGAGGGCATTGCGCGTCAACGTCCACCGAGTCGATGTCCCTCGACGGCCACCGTATCGGCGCTGACGTCACCATGCCCATAAATAGCCACGCGCTGCGTCCGTTGCTCAATTCCGTTTTGTAGCATAAGAAAAGACATGCCTGAATCTGTTAGTAACCTTGAAGGAGCGAAAGCTGCAACCACAAGGGAAGTTATCACTGCGGGGATGGATTGGAGGGGCGATAAGGAATACGTCGGAGGAACATCCCGTCGAAAGAACGTTACCAGGTAAGAAGTAACTTGTTCTTCGAAGGGATTGTGTCCTCCGACGTATTCCTTATCTTTGATAGACTCCCATAGCAGTGGTATGTAATTGGAGGAGGGAGTGATAGTGTTATGTATCCCTTTAGGGATGGACCGAATGTAACACGGCCTTGCCAAATCTGGTCTCTTGAGCAGTGGAGGAATCCAGATTGTAAAATTTTGTGAATGTATGTGCGGACGACCATATGGCAGCCGCACCAATGTCCCGGACCGGTACCCCTCTCTGGAGAGCTGAAGAGGCTGCGATACCCCTGGTTGAATGAGCCCTGAGATTTTGGGGTGGCTCTTTCCCCGCTAGTCTAGAACATTCCAGGATGGCCAAAATAATCCACCTGGAGATGGTTTGTTTTGTTATGGGTAGTCCCAACTTGTGACCTGAGTATCCTACAGACAGTTGGTCTGCTTGCCTGATCCTAGCCATTCTGCTGATGTAAAAGCTGAGAGCTCGCCTAGGGTCCAGGCTGTGTAGCCTTTCCTCCTCTTTCCCCGGATGGGGAGGAGAGTAGAATGAAGGCAAGGTAATTTTCTGAGTAATATGGAATTCAGAAACCACCTTTGGGAGGAAATTAGGCTTCACCTGTAGGTCAACTTTGTCCTTGTGGAAGATTGTATGTGGGGGTTTACAGGAGAGAGCTTGTAGCTCACTCACCCTCCTAGCAGATGTTAGTGCTACCAGTAGAACAGTTCAAAGTGTGAGAAATCTCAATGAGCAAGAGTGAAGAGGTTCGAATGGAGTGCCCATTAAGAAGTTTAAGACTAAATTTAAGTCCCATAATGGAACCTGAAATGGTTTTGGAGGGTAAACATTAGTTAGACCCTTGAGAAATTGTACCACTAGAGGAATTTTGAAATACGATGGTTCCTCCGCAGTGCGCTTGAAGATAGAAAGTGCTGCGACATAGCCTTTTACAGTGCCAACTTGAAGGCCTGAGTTTGCTAAGTAGAGTAGAAACGATAACACCGTTGGTGTACCACATGAAAAAGGGTTGATATTCTCTTCCCTACACCAGCTGCAAAACTTGTTCCAACGGCAGCGGTATAAAGACTTTGTTGCTGGTCTTCTGGCCGAAAGCAACACCCCCATGACGTCATCAGGGAGATCCCAATCCTTGTACCTCAACCTTTCAGAAGCCAAGCGTGAAGGTTGAGGGTTCTGGTGTCTGGATGGAGAACCTGACCTCCCTTCTGCGAGAGAAGATTCTCTTTGAGTGGAAGATGGATTGGAGGGCAGATGGACATATCTAGAAGGTCTGGGTACCACGTTCTCCTGGCCCAATCCGGGCAATTAGGATCATGGTTTTCCAGAATCTTCTCAACCTCCTGATCATTTGAGGAATAACAGGGACTGGTGGGAACGCGTAAATGAGTGGAAACTCCCAGTCCACTACGAACGCAGCTCCTAGAGCTCCTCTTGGGGGAAATTCCCTTGAACAGAACAGATCGCACTTCCTGTTGGTGCTTGTGGCAAACAGATCCACCTGAGGGGTTCCCCAAAGGGCGAAGATCTCTTGAAGGACTTCCTGAGCTAGCTCCCACTCGTGGGAGACTGTGTTCTGCCTGCTCAGAGCGTCCGCTGTCAAATTCTTCTCTCCGGCTAGGTGGACTGCCGATAGAGAGATTCCTTCCCGAATTGCCCAAAACCAGAGCTGCATTGCCTCTCTGCACAGTGGCAGTGATCCTACGCCGCCTCTTTTGTTGAGGTAGTGCATGGCCACTGTGTTGTCCGTCATTATCAGGGCATTTCTCCCCTGTACTGATGGCAGGAAAGCTTTCAGCGCTAGTCTGATCGCTCTCAGCTCTAATAGGTTGATATGTAGTCTGGACTCCGCTGGAGACCAACGACCGCTGATGGTCAAGTCGTTGGCATGGGCTCCCCACCCTGTGTGCGAGGCGTCTGCGACTACTGTTATCTCCGGCCATGGTTGCCAAAACAGTTCTCCTTTCAAGATGTTCTCTGGATAGGACCACCATTGAAGGTCATGGGCTACCTTGTCCGGAATCCGGAGGAGGTCTGTCATTCTCCCTGAGAATTGTGACCACTGACTTCTCAGTGCCCACTGAAGAGATCTCATTCTCAGGTGAGCCTCTGGCACAAGGAAGATGCAGGATGCCATGAGGCCTAGCAACCTCAAAATGTCAAAGGCTGGGAGAGGCTGGGCATTTTGAAACTTAGTGACCATCTGTAGAATATCTTGAGCCCTCACCTCTGGTGGCGAGGCTTTTCCCAGGGAAGTGTCCAGGACCGCTCCAATGAACTGGAGTCTCTGAGATGATATCACCTGTGACTTCTTTAAATTGAGGGAGAAGCCCAGTCTGTGAAAGAAGAGGCAGACATAATCTAGCTGGGTCTGGGCCTGTTCCGAAGATACGGCCCTGATCAGCCAATCGTCCAGGTAGGAATAGACGTGGATCCCTTCCCTCCTTAGACTCGCTGCCACTACCGACATCAGCTTGGTGAAGACTCTCGGGGCGGAGGTCAGCCCAAATGGCAGAACTCGAAATTGATAATGAGAGTTGCCAATTGCGAACCTCAGGTATTTCCTGTGCTTGAGATGGATTGGCACATGGAAATAAGCATCCTGAAGGTCCAGAGATACCAGCCAGTCGTGGAGCTGGAGGGCCTGAAGGATCTGAGAGAGAGTTACCAACTTTAATTTGTCCTTCCTGAGGAACTTGTTCAATTCTCGTAAATCCAGGATGGGTCTCAGTCCTCTGTCCTCCTTTGGTATGAGAAAGTAGGGGGAGTACCAGCCCTTGTTCCTGTCCGCTACAGGTACCGGTTCTATGGCACCTTTCTCTAGCAGGTCCATAATTTCCTGCAAGAGGAGCGGATCTGGAACTTTTAGGGAGCTGTTCCCCGGTGGATGACTCTGAGGGATGTGTAGAAAGGGTAGGCAGTAACCTTGGGCAACTGTCTCCAACGCCCAAGCATCTGACCTTATAGCCTGCCATTCCGTCAGATGGTGAGTTAACCTGCCCCCTACAGGTGTCTTGTGTGTGAAGGCCTCAGAGTGGTTTGGGGGCGTCTGATGCAGATGCCGAGGGTAAAGAGGCACCTGCTGCTGCTGCGGTCTTAGTACTTTTGACCCGTCCACCTCGGGTGGATCTCCTTTGGCCTCTTTGAGCCGGCTGTCCTCTGCCTTTCCTGAATGCGGAATAATAGCGAAAGGACTTTCCTCTCCCAGAGGTTCCTGAGAGGCGAAAAGGAGTTTGGCGGATAGCAGCTCCTAAGGATTTTGCTGCTGCTTTAGAAGTCTGTAACTTTTCCAGACTGTCATCAGCCATTTTCCTGAATAATGAAGAGCCGTCAAAGGGCATATTCAAAAGTCTGGCCTGTACATCAGGGGCAAAGCCCGACTTTCGCAACCACGCATGCCTGCGGATTGTTGTACTTGCCGCCATGGCCCTGCTGATACTGTCAGCGGAATCGATGCCCGTTTGAAGTGATTCGCACATGGCATCTTTGCCATCTTTAATGATGTTAAGGAAGGCTTCCTTTTCCTCTCCTTCGGGTATGCAGTCAGCCGCTGATGATGCACACTCCCATAGTGTGTGACTGAACCTGGCGAGCGTACAGGTGGCGTTGATGGACTTCAACGCAATACTACAGGCAGGGAAGACCTTCTTTGCCATAGAGTCGTACCTCTTGTCATCCCTATCCTGTGGGACAGAAGGGTAAGCAGTCCTACTGCTGGATGAAGTTGCCGCTTGAACCACCAGGCTCTCTGGGGTCGGGTGTTTTGACATGTATTCAGGGTCAGCAGCCGCTACCCTATACTTTGTCGACAATCTTTTATTGACTGCTGGGATAACTTCGGGAGTTTCCCAATTGGATGCAATTTTTCTTTGTAGGGCTGCATGGAAGGGGACCACCAGGTCCTTCTGTGGGCCTTTGTCCAATATATCTGTTAGATCATCCTGTTGGAAAACAAGTGAAGGCGCAGACCAACCCATAAACTCAATTATTCTTGCCATCAGGGTTCTATATGGTGTTTCGGCATGTTCCCCTGGGTCTGGCTTTACAAATTCCACTTCTGGGGAAGTGTCCAGTCCACTTGCCTCATGAAGTGACTCCTGTAGTTCCTTCAGCCTTCTTTCTTCAGAGGTGAAATCCTCTGCAGTAGGTAGTGTGGTTCTTTGTAAACCAAATGTTTCCTGGTCAGAGTCTTCCCCTTCTTCATAAATTGAAGAAAGACCAGGGTATTCTGATCTCTGAAATGGAGTAAAGCCCATCTCTAGGGCCGAAGGAGCTAAACTCGTTATTGGACGAGAAAATGTCGATGTCGTCGACGCCGATGTAACAGGCTTCGAAGGCGCCGAAAATGGCATCGAAAAAACTGGAAGGGACCTCGAAGAACTCGAGAGGATCGGGATCCTACTCGAGGGCATCGACGACGGTCTCGGCGTCGTGCCGGAGGCCCTTGAAATCACCGTTGGGTGTGGAGCCTTGGTCCTCTCTTTCATCGGCGTCGACGATGGCGTTGAGTCGATCAACGCATCGAGGAACCCTTCGACAACGGCGTCGATGGCGCCGATCCGTGCGTCGAAGGAATCTTTGACGACGAAGGAACCTTCGACGACGGCGTCGAAGACGGTGCCTTCTTACCCGATGGCTTATGGCGCTCTCGGGTGGAATGTTTCGCCGGGTGCTGCAACTCGCGGCGTTTTGATTTTTTGAGTTTTTCACCCGGGGTATCACCCTCAGCTGTCTTAGAGGGGGTCGAGGCCGCGTTCTCGAAGACGCTTAACATTTTCTTTCTGAATTCCTCCCACTCAGCTTGAGAACTGTGTTTGGTGGGACAGGAAACTCTTTCTGGGGACACAGAAGACGAGGAATGGGACCTTTGACGTCTTTTTTTGAGTGTCTAGATCTCGACGAATGGTGGGAGCTGCTTCGAGATCTAGAATGGGAGTGTTTTCGACGGCGAGGAGACGAATGCCTCTACTCAGCCGACGAAACCTTCGAGGAGGATTTGGCTGACTTACCTCTCTCGAGTTTCCCCTTTTGCTCCTTCAGGGCTTTCGCCGTCATGGACATGCAGTCCTCACACTCCGAACAATGGTGCTCGGACCCCAAGCACCATAAACAGACCCTGTGTGGATGCGTTATTGACATTTTTTTACCGCAGTCTCGACATTTCTTGAAGCCGGATCGCGGCGTCGTCGGTTCTGATGAAGAAGCCATCGAGAACGATAAGGAATATTCGAGTCAAAATAGATAGTAAACCTGACTGAACTGAGCAACGAAGTTCCGAGGTCCCACGAAGTGGGGAAAAATGGAACTGAGCAACGGACGCAGCGCTCCTTGCTATTTATGGGCATGGTGACGTCGGCGCCGATACGGTGGCCGTCGAGGGACATCGACTCGGCGGACGTCGACGCGCAGCGCCCTCTACAGAAAAAATTTCCGAGGCCAGCAAGCTGGAAACGTATTATCAAAGATAAGGAATATGTCAGAGGACACAATCCCTTCGAAGGGGTGGTATTGACAAGTGGAGAAGGGCTAGGAATACAGCAAGCAGCGGGTACATTGCAGGTGAACAATCGGCGCCCGATGAACAAAGGAGGGAAAACATGTATGCCACGAGGTAGAGGCATGGGCTATAGTATCAGGGGCGGATTCCAGAATAATGAAGTTGGGTTTCAGAACGCACAGAATGAGAATCAGAATGCGCCAGGAGGGTTCAACCAAGGGGGACTAGTCAGGAGGGTTCCTCCGGTATGTTGGACATGTGGGATGACAGGGCACATTGTACGCATATGTGGGAGCCAAGAGTATGTACAGAATGGTCAATTCTCAAGAGGGGGAAATCTTATCCTCCACCTTCAGTATATAGCTCACAAGCAAGGGAAGAGTTTGCCCATGACCAGACAGTGTATCAGAGAGAGATGCCGCAAATCCAACGAGCACAGTAACCACAGCAAGCGCAAATAAATCCACCACAGAGGCAGTTGCAGCACGCACCCATGCAGATACAGCAGAATGCAAACACAGGGCACTTGTTGACACCTAGCATAGGGGGTGTGACTGTGGTTGGAGGAAATCCTTTCATGGATACACGGGTATGCATGTATCTACAATAGGACAGCTCACAGGGTGACTTGATGTGTTCAGTACTGTGACACCAGACCCCCAAGAGGAACCAAGGGTATATGTGACAATAGGAGGCAAATCTTTTTCTTTTTTAGTTGACACTTGAGCTACTGGTTCATGCATACGAGAGGGAAAATATCTAATGTTGGGAATTGCCATGAATGCTCAAGGGTTTTCTGGAGCTACGAGTCGAGTTGCTTTTACTAATGAATTACCGGTCTCTATAGGATAGGAGAATGTGATATGTCTGTTCCATTGTTGTATTGACAGCAGACACAAGTTAACATTTTGGGAAGAGATTTGATGACAAAACTTAGCATGACGATTTTTTTTACTGACTAAGGGATTGTGTGTTCCACTCCTGGCATATACTATTTAAATGTGGGTGAATTTATATTGGCATTCACAGGGCAAGTGGCTCTGCGAGGCATCCCAGTAGAACCAGAGGATTTTCTTTATGGGTTGAGCATTCTAGTGACATGGCTACCTGCCTTAGTGGGAAAGACTGAGAATACATGAGTTTTTGTCCAGGTCTGTCAGGAAAGGAAGCAGGCGATGGATATGGCAGGGGAAATGTGCACAAAATACACAGTAAACAACCTTGAATATAACAACGTGCATTCAATACCCAAGACTTGTGTATACCACTATATGAAAAGGAATGTAGGGTAAGCACTTAGAACCTCCTTATGACTGAAAGGAAAGTCGGCAAACTCCTTACCCACTATGCTATTACAGATACTGACAGCGCTAAGCCCACGTAGAGGGCAAGCAGGGACAGAATCTGTAAGCTGACACTCTAGACGGTACTGAATAAAGAATTTGGAAACAGTACTCACAAGGACCGGAATGACCACATGAATGCCAGTACTCACGAAGACCGGAAAGACCACTTGGATGTCCGTATTCACGAGGACCGGAAAGACCACTCAAAAGTCAGTACTAACCCACAACCCTGTAAATCAAACAAGAACCCAGAAGGCAGTAAAGGCAAAGAGTGAGGATAACTAAATACCTAAACCCAAGTCAAGAGGCAAGAAGGAATAGTACAGTGTGGAAAACAAAAGATAATCACACAGGAGCTAGTTACAACAGCTTCCCACACCTAATAATAAAATAGGAAATACATGTAAAAGTGTAAAGGAAAACATGGCATGGATCCCAATAGAAGGCAAGGATCAGGAACAGTGAAAACGAAATCAAAAAGGGAAACCTTCCCACCCATCCAAGGTGAAAAGGCAGGAAACTAAACCTGTAAAGGAAAGATTAATGCAACAAGTCTTTCAGTAGCAAAGGACAATTTCTAGGAAACAGTGAACACAGGCAATTGGGCTGCAGCAAAAGGAAAGCTCAGGGAAAGGCTGCCTGCAGACAGAGAAAGGGAGAAAGGGATTTCCAAAAGGCAGAAATCAATTAGGCATACAAATACGAATTCCAGGACAAGGAACAAGAAACACTAACTAGAAACTGGGCACAAAAACTAGGAACCAGGAACAAGGGACCAGTCAAGACAGGAACGCTGCAACAATGACCAGCGCTGGACTGAAGCAGACTGAGGCTTTTAAAGCTGCTTAACGAGCACACCCCTCAGGCGTGTCGCCTGCTGCACCTGCAGCCACAGGTGTTGCCTATCCTCCACCCAGCCTTGTCCTGCAAGGGAGGAGGTGAGGCAGTGAGCCAGGCATTCTGGGAAGCATAGTCATTAGATTAAAGCAGCAGTAGCATGCTGGCTGCCAAAAACCTGGAATGGATCCGGAAGGGAAGTAATTTGGGAAATAAGGTTTTAGCGCTCCCAATTCATCAGGACACTGTAGCATAAGGTTCGGAGGAAATGTCCAGTAGGGAAGAAACCCCAAAACATGCCCCCAAGTGGCGGGAACGGGAGCGAAGGGAGCGAGCCGTGACAAGGCCACAGATTCCCATGGACAAAGAGGGAGACAGATCACCCCTATAGAATTAGATGCAGCCATAGTACAAGGGGAAATGGCAATGCTTGAAGGAACGGATGACGAGGGTAGACCATGGAGAACAGTGAGCCATAGAAGAAGGGTGTTGGTTGACTGACTATGACATGTTTAGAGAGGACCCGACAGATGATGGAAGTAGTTTTCTTTATGAGCATTACATACTGGATTAGAATTAAAAAAAAAAAGATGCCACACACGAATGGCGATAATATGCCAGTGCCCAGCATTCTTTTACAAAGACTTGGAGAAGGTGCCAAGTGTTTTATGGACTACAGGCCCTTATGATGTAGGCATATTAAAGGGAGTAGGGGAGGTCAAGATAAAGCTGAAGCCAGGAGCAATTTTACCTCGAGCAAGACAGTTCCCAATGCCTCGAGAGGCGGATGAAGGTATTTTTAAGACTATGTCAGTATTGATGGAACAAGGTATCGTAGTGCCATCAGAATCATTGTGCAACACCAATGTGCACCCTGTGAAAAAAATCAAAGGGAGGGTCGTGGAGATTCATGCAAGATATGAGACCGATTAATCAGATTGTAGAGGCAGAATTTCCTTTACTTCCTAACCCGGCGACAATACTATGCAGTATCCCAGTAAAAGCGTGATATTTCATGTGATCGATTGGAAAAATGCATTTTTCTCAATCCCCTTGCACAAAGACTCACAAGACTTGACTCCATTTACGTTTTGCCAGAGTCGTCTGAAACATACTCATTTGCCCCAGGGGTACTGTGAGTCCCCATTAACAGAGTCCTACAGATGGATCTAGGAAATATTCATTTGAAAAGTGCTGATATACAGTATGTAGATGACATTTTAATTTGTAGCACCACAAAAGATGAATGCAGACAGGACTCGATTCAGTTGATGACCATCCTAGCAGACAAAGGATACACAGTAGACAAAGAGAAGCTACAGTACTGTCAAGAAAAGGTGTTGTACATAGGCCAGTTAATTTCACATGAGGGAAAGAAAGTGACACCTGAACGAGCTAAGGCAATCATGAAAGCTGCAAAACTGCATACAGTAAAGCAGATGCAACAGTTTTTGGGCTTATGTCATTATGTAAGAGCCCGGGTGTCGATTACAGTTTGTACACATGATCCCTTCTGCATGCTTTAAAGAAAGCACAGAAACAAAGAGAAAATAGCATGGACTGAGGAAATGGAAGGTTTTGAAGAGTTGAAGGAAGCAATTTGTACAGCTTTTTTTTAGAAATTCCCAATTATGCTTAGGAGTTTACCTTATTTTCGCACACAAATGGGACAGTCACGACTGCAGTGCTTACACAGAGAACTACATTGGGGTACAAGCCCCTAGCATATTATTGTGGTTTTCTAGACTCAGTTAGGAAGGGACACTTTCCTTGCGAACAGTCATTGGCAGCCGCCGCGTTTGCAATTGAGAAATCCACAAGCATTGTAATGGGATGTTCTATGACACTTTTTGTGGAACATGCTTTGTTTGCCATTTTAGAGAAACCTAAAGGTACATTGACATCCCAGAGTGCTTCTGCTTACAAAGTGATAGTTTCGAATCCAGCCATTAAAATTGTCAGATGTAAAATAGTGAGCAGTGGCAGAGGGCGAGCATGAGCATGACTGTGCGAACTATGTAGAGTTTTATGAGGATATACCACGTGTAAAAGAAAATGCCTTTCCACGGGGAAGAAATCCTCTTTATTGATGGTTCTTTGAAAATTGATCAAACTAGTGGAGAAAGGCATTCTGGCGCAGCTGTAATAAGGCATAGAGCAAATGGCGAGTTTGAAACTAGTAAGTGCAAGACTACCATCTCACTTTTCGGCGCAAGCAGCAGAATTGGTAGCGCTCATTATCACGCTTGAAAAACACAAAGGGCAGGAACTGACTGTGTACAGTGACTCTGCCTACGTGATGTCAAACGTACAGGCAGGGCTAGCGCATTGGAAGAGGAGTGGTTATCTGTAAGTAGGCGGCACTCCAGTGCAGCACACATCGTTATTGGACAGGCTTATTAAGGCACTACAATTCACAGTAGCCATAGCGGTCGTTAAATGCGCCGCTCATACTAAGCGTACAGGCTATTTCTTGCGGGAGCGCAGACGCAGAAGCCAAAAGGGTTGCGTATTCACCAGGTATTTCAGGTTTTGATACTGCAAATGTAAAAGAAAAAATAGTCACAATTATGGTAGTGAAAGGAGGATTTAATCACTTACCAAGAACACAATTAATGGAAATTTAACACAGTGCACCACAGGAAGAGCAGGAATTACGGAAGCAAAGAGGGTGTTTGTTATCCCCCACTGAAGCATTATGGCAACAAGATAGCCCTGAAAAGCCGGTGATGCCAGTATCATTGTTAAAGGTAGTGCTTGAACAGCTGCACTACCTTGCGCATGTGACTAGAGCAAGTCCTGCTGCAACAATTGCGGAAGACTGGTTTACTCCAAATGTGTTAGAACACTTTGCATTTTATGTAGCAAACTGCATCACATGTCAAAGGTTTACCACTGGGCATACACTGTTACAGGAGTAATTCCTCGACCGAATGGTCCTTTTTTTCATTTACATATTGACTATGTTGATATACTGCAAGTATGTAGTGGATACAGGTATCCTATAGTGGTGGTGTGTCCCTTCTCCAGGTGGATCGAAGCAGGTCCATGTACACACCCCGACGCCACTTGCGCAGAAATGTTTTTAGTACGTGAAGTTCCAAGATGGGGAGTATGTGAAGTGTTGAGATCCGATAATGGGCCACATTATGTCTATGAAGTATTTGAACAAATAGGATTATTGAGCATTAAGCACAAGTTATCTTCTGCTTATCCCCCGCAAGAGAACGGAATATGTGAGAGACTCAATGGCCTCCTTAAAGAATTGCCAAGCTCTAGCTTGCATTGACAAAGGGGTGGCTATATTGCCAGCTCTTAGCTTGATACGCCCTAAGGAATCAGCCTGGTTTGGACCATCCCCTCAAACCCCATGAACTAGTGACAGGACGGCGAATGAGAACACCTTTAACTCCACCACTGAGGAGTAGAAGTGATGCCCAGAATACTGCAGAAATGTTAGGAAAGGAGTTACGTACGATTTTGAAACGTATGACCACTAGTATCTCTCATTTCAGATCAACTCAAGCGCCAGGGGGTTCGGTCTCAGAACACAGGTGAAAACCATTCAGCAACCGGATTTTCTGAACTTTTATCAGCACCAATACTCTTTGCTGTCGATACCATGCTGGTTAAAAACTTCACTAGCAAGTGGCAGAAGCCAAGATTTCCTGGTCTGTTCGTTGTAGAGAATATTACTTCTTCAGCAGTAAAAGCTAAGCTCTATGGTCCCGACTAACGGAGAGGCACATTGTCTCTTGTTTGCTGTCTTTTTATTTATTTTTCAAACTTATCCTTCTCTTGTCAGAAGAGATGTGGATATATGTACTTTCTTACATGATCCTAAGAATGGCCCTGTGATTAAAAGGCTGCTTGTAGGGATAGAAGAAATCCTGCAGCTGCCACACCTAGTGTAATTGCTTGATTAAAGGTGTTTTTCCTTCCTTAAATTGCAGCAACAATAATGAGGAATGTTGAAGCGAATGTGTTTTTGGAGAATGAGCAAGCTGAAGAGATTCCAGAATGGCACAAATGGTGTGGGTTCATATTCTGGTGTGCAATATATGCATGCTCAATTTCTATGTTTATCTTTACATTTCTCTTGATACACACACTCTATTTCATTGGTCTAGGTATGACAGATGTCCCTTTGATCCTCCCTACTCCTGGAACTGATGTTGATTTGCTGATCACCAAAAAGCCAAATCCCTTTGTGTTGTCTCCCCAGAGTAAAGCTGCTTTAGAATGATCCCCATGGGCTGCTAACATTTTGAGGGGGAGATACAGGAGAAATGCAGAGGAAGACAATGAGGAGATAAATACATACTTGCATAATGTAGCATATCTGGGTCATAATATGTGGTATAAACACATGAAAAAGGTGGGAGAGAGAGTGTCTAAGGAGAGTTGCTACTATTGTGCTCTCGTCCCTTATGCCATAAATACTGCCAGAAATTTAATTGCCAGATACATTTCAGAATAAGATGCCAGATGTCTTGTTCACCTTGCTGCATGTATGACTCGAAGAAAATTCCAAGGAACTTGGGCTACTCTGTGATGGAGATCGTAATGGTTGTTTCCATTCCAGGATAATTATATCAAGACTACACAGACAGAAAGGGAGCTTGCATGGAAAAGCAAGATGCTCACATATCCTAGGGCAGGACAGGATGAAGTGGTCATAAAAGAAATTAAGAAAATGGACTGTCCTGACCAAATAGAAACGGCTTGGGCACCTGGATGCTGGGAACGATCTCAGCTGCTAGTCTATGGACGAGTGAAAACCAAGAAGGGATGGGAAGAAGGATTGATGTCCTGCGCAGCCCATGTATTGAAGTCAGAATACATCAGAGAATTACAGAAGGTAAATGATGAGTGTTTAAAGTCATGGACCAAACATGCCAAGCTGTTGACATGGGTAGAAGATGAATCAGGTCCGATGATTGCGATTCCCTTGACAAATGTGATGCTATGCTTTCGAAGAGAGGGAAGAAGCATGTTGGAGCTAACGTTAGGTTGCAAGACTATGGTTGAGGTCTCCAAAATGGGAGCAGGGACGGCTGTCCTGATGGATCGATATTGGGCCTGCGGATCTAGAGCCTACATGAAGCTGCCTAAAGATTGGGGGAGGAACGTGTTCATTAGTGATCATCCATGTTGCAGCATTAGTGATTCCTCGGAATGACCTGAACATTGGTGAATTCCCAAAAGTAGATGCCCATTTGAGAAAGAGAAGATCACTCAAATTCCTCAGTCGGACAAGGAGGGAGAATTATTTCTCAGCTAAATCAATAGAAGCCTTTGATGCTATTCCATAGGAGCATAGACTGTTCAGTAAAACTGCTTCAATCTTCACGACTATCTTTATGCCTGGGATCCAGACAATGGCAAATGCGAAGAGGTTGGAAATCACTCGCTGGGAGCTCCTACAGACGATCAACACCACTATCAAGGGATTCAATGCTACCATAGAAGAACTAACAACCAGAAGACTGATGACCCTCCAGAACAGATATGTCCTTGATATGATCACAGCAATGGAAGGAGGAGTTTGGCCTAAATCGGGCCATCATGTTGCACGTTCATACCTTCTCATGATGACGAGAATGGGACACTTACAAAGGCCATAACTTTGTTGACGAATCTGCAAAACAAAATGTAAGATGAGACAGAAGATATCGCAGATGATGGCTGGTTTGCATCCATCTCCTCATGGATTCCACACTGGGTGGCGAGTATCTTTAATTTTCTTGGAGCAATACTGGTGATGTTTGGATTCTGTATGATCAGGGTAATCATCACACAGTGCAAAAAGACAACGAAAATGCAGTAGGAATGAAGATCGTGATCGATGTTAAACCAGGGTTTGGACCCAAGGAACTGACGGATGAAGAAATTAGAGATTAAGTAAAGACCTGCGTCGTAGCACCTGTGGGAACGAATATCTTGTAACCAAAGAACCACAAGAAGTACGTAGGCCGATGGGTCTACTCCAATCTGAATGGCCAGTGCAGTTACATGACCTGGAGTCTTGATGAACATGTCAAATCAGCCGGGTTCTTAAAAGGAGTGATAAAAATCTGGACTCCGAAGAAGCACTTCTTCAAGAGAAGGTCCCAGGATGTGGAGAGTGGTGAAGGAGTGGTCGATGAATCAACCAGAGTGGGGAGTGTATGTGAATGCCTCGGCAGGATCCCCCAACCCCTTTCTGCCTGTATGCTGGGAGCCTGAAAAAGAACCATGTTTAACACCAGTGATTTTGACTATACCGTGACAAGTGTTTGAGAAAAGGTATCCACTGAGAGAACCCCATCTGATGTACCCCTGACGAAATGACAATCTCCTGGAAGAAGTCCCAGAAGGAATCTGAAAAAGAGAGAAAGAGAAGCTGGTGACGTCACAAAAAGTGAGTGTGGCACACCGAGAAGAGTGGTCAAAAAAGATGTATAGACCATATGGAATCTGATGACGAAGTAAAGAATCAAGTAAGCTTTCATACAAGGAAAATAGATTGCATGCATTAACAGCACTTTAGAAACTGCAAGTCATTTTATTGATATTAATATTTTATTTGTATTGCGCTCGTACACAAGTGTTTCAGAGCACGACAAGGCAAGGGTAGGGAACAAGGGAGAACAAACAACAATCTTACTAGGCCCAGTGACATTGAGAACGTGCAAGTGCATGGGAGAGGGGAAAGTGCAGGGGACGAGGGAGAGGTGGAAAGTGCTGAACAAAGAAATATTTTAAATAAGCACAAATAAAACATGAATAATTAATTAACAAAAAGCAACAAACAGTGGTAGTGCAGCCAGCAAGTAGAAAGTGCTAGGAATAAGGCAAAAGATAGGGTGTGTCTGAATAAGTGCAGAATACAGGTTACAGATCCAGAACCCAGTGCAAGGGACTGCCCGGAGGCAGTGCGGATGTGTGCCAGGGTGAGCAGGAACCTGAGCCCTAAAGACAGAGGGAGACCAGGTGCACAGTGCAATAACAGAACAGATCTACATGGGAGAGGAGGAGAGAAGGCAGAAGCAAAGAAGGTCTTGATGTGCTTCCAGAACCGGAGATGGTTTTCCTCAAGTTTCAGATTGGCAGGGAGGCTGTTCCAGAGGGAGGCCCATGCCGAAGACAGATCTACTCCCAGCTCGTTTCGTAGAAAAAATGACTGACCCTGAGGAAGTTAGAGGTGGAGGAGCGAAGCGCGCAGTAGGGAAGGCATTTACGGAGGGACAGCTGAAGGTATTTTAGACCCAGGCCCCAGAAAGCCTTGTGGACAATGCAGAGTGTCTTGAATTTAATCCTTGCAGCCACTGGGAGCCAGTGAAAAGATTTCAGGCTGGAGCGATACAATCCCAGGGCTTGATGCCAAGGACAAATCTCTCAGTCTTGTTCTGGATAAGTTGCAAAGGGCGGGGAGTAGAAGCAGGTAGATTTAGAAAGAGACTGTTGCAGTAGTCCAACCTTGAGAGAACCAGGGCTCAAGAGACCAGGAGCTTCTGGGGGAAGGAGAGGTAGGGGAGGATACCTTTGAGGCGGTGCAGTAGGAAGTTAGACTTTTTGAGACATCAGAAATGTGGGCAGAGAAGGAAAGTGTGGAGTCGAAGATTACCCCGAGGTTCGGTGGGGGGTAGGAGGCCGGCCAAGGGACGCCGGCCAGAGAATGAGAAGGAAGGAAGGTGCAGTTGTGCAAATGAGGAGGATCTCCGTTTTGCTAGCATTCAGGCAGAGATTGTTGGTGGTGCACCAACCCTGAATGGCAGATAGGCAGTTGGAGATGAGAGAAGGAGAAGAGGTGGCTGAGGGAAGCCTGAAAATGAGTTGAGTGTCGTCAGCATAGCACTGGAAATTTTAGCAGAAAATGGCAATGCGGTGGACGAGATTTGCCAGGTATTGGTTAAAGAGCGAAGGTGAGAGGTTGGACCCCTGGGGAACACCGCAGGTAGAGCAGGAGATGGAGGAAAGGAAGGACCCAAAATGGACCTGGGAAGTCGATCACAGAGGAAAGAGGTCAGCCAGGCCAGAGCCTGATCGGTGATACCCAGGTTTTCACTGAGACTGTTGTGCAGGATGGTATGGTTGACTGTATCGAAGACAGAAGGCGGATCGAGTAGGATGAGGACAGAGGGAATGTTAGAGTCTAGGTTGAAGAGCAAGTCTTCATGGATGTTCAGGAGAGCAGTTTCCGTGCTCCTGGCCGTTCTAAAACCAGAGTGATGGTCGTGAAGACAGCAAACATAATAAGAATGGAGGTTAAGCTGAGAGATGGCCAGATTTTCCAGGAGTTTGCCCAGAAAGGGAGTAATGGAAATTGGGCGATAGTTAGCAGGGCAAGAAGGATAAGCTGTGGGTGTCTTGAGAAGAGTATGCACAAGAGTGCTTCAGAGGGGAGGGGAAGGCTCCTGAGGCAAACGAGAGGTTGCAGAAATCGGCCAGACAGGAGCGAGGATGTCAATGTGGTCCTTTATGGATTTAAAAGAACAGGGATCAACCTGTTTTGATAAGACTTTCATAGATCGGACTTGCCTAGCGACCTCATTAGGGGAGAAAAGAGGAAAGGAGGAGAAAGAGGGTGGGTAGGTGGCTGAAGGAGGGTCTGAGTTCACAGAAGGAGAGTGGAGAGGAGGGAGAGAGGAGAGGGTGGACAAGATGTCCTGTTTTTTTAGATGGGGGCGGGGGAGACAAGGGATCTTGTAGCCATCAAGGAGGACAGTTTCAAAGCTTGTGACAGAGCGGACCGTGAACCATGTCTCTGTAAGACCCAGGTCAATTTCTTCCAGGAGGTGGCAGACGTCATAGGAGTGTTTGACAGCAGAGGGAGAGTTGAGAGTGGCAAGATGAAGAAGGTTGCCAGCCTTAAAGACCTTCCTGGGAGGGTCCAAATTAGCGATATGCCCTGCAGAGGTGAAGGAGCATGAGGTGGGGTAGAGAAGGAGGGAAGAGAGGGCAAGGTAGCCAGGGGGGAAGAGGAGGGGACAGCAGGAGATGAAAGGAAATGGATGAGGCAAGGAAAACGACTGTCAAAGAGGAGGAGATTGGCCTGAGGGCCTTGGAGCATAACAGTGCCCTTAAGATAGACATTAATGATGACTTTAGAGGAGTCGAAGGGAGGCAAGAGAGCTTCCCATCGGGTGCCACCATTAATGGAAGAGGAGGAGACAGGACAGAGATCATATGAAGAGTCATCAATCTGGCGAAGGACCGACAAAGAAGATGTCGGTGAGTGTGTCTGGCAGAAGCACTGGCATAAGTGTCAGCAATAGGGAGACCAGGGTTAGAGGCCAAGATATCCTTTTTAAACTTCTTCCTACCAGACGTAGTGAGAAGGGAAGGATAGTCAATGGAGAAGCAGTTGGAAAAGATAGGAGAAACTGAAGGCGCCATGGGAGTGGTAGCTTGAAAATGAGGGAGAGAGAAGGGGGGCGGGAGAAGCAGGTAGGAGTAGAACAAGGAGAGCAGTGAAGTCACTAGGCTGGCAAGTTACATAAGGCAATACTTACAAGCAAAGCGCAGAGCAAGTTAGCAGACTATGGTCAGATATGACTTTTAAACCAAAAAGCAAAAACAGCGAGATGCAACTTTTCAACCAAAAGCAAAAACAGCAAGATCTGACTTTTAAAGCAAAAACAGTAAGATCTGAGTTCACGATTGTGTTTGGATGCGAGCAAAGGGTCAATAACGCAATGCAATTCACAGTGTGAAAATGGGAGAAACAAGCAGAGGGAGACTGAAAGTCAAAAAGTGGGTAGGAACGAGTCCAGAAAGGAGGGAACTAACCCATAGTTAAGGAGGTGTGAATGTTAGGCAGTCCGGATTTCTTAGAAGAGTATAGATATAACTGTATAGATGAAGCAACGCAAGTAGAGTAAGTAATCATAAAGGCTGATTATAGGTAGTGAATAGACTGCAGGAGGTGCCTCCATTATATAGAATCTGGACATTCGAGGTCATGATTTTAGTAAGTTCAAACCCAGGGAGAAAGAAGGATTAATAGCTGTGTGTGTGTCGCAGCAAAGAAATGGCTGAAAATCAAAGAAAGACCTGAAGGGCTGTCTGGCCTGGTATCAAAGGCTGAAGCAGCCAAGAACTGGTTCTCTATCCTTGATAAACAGTGAACATGAGAAGGTGAATTAGCCCTTGTTAAGATGCAAGCAAGAACACCATGAGTGCCAAGTTTATTAATTAAAGACAATTAAATGCTGCAAAACAGGCCGAAAGACAGTCTCCTGTCACGTGATCTGTGGATGAAAATAGAAGGTGGGCATGCAGTACTAGACTGGAGATAGCGTGTGCTCACACTCCCATGTATTCCCAGGAGCAAGAGACTACTACAAGGCCAAGTTCAAAGACAATCTTTATGGTAGAAGGCACGAGCGATGAGAGATGTTGGGCTAATTGGGTGGGGAGACACGGTCAAGTCCACCCACTGACACCTGGGGTACCAGCTTAAGTGCTGCTAGTGAGCCAAATGTTCCAGAAGGGTACAAGCATGCCAACCAATTGTAGAGGGCCATAAACGCAAATTATTATTATATAACAAAGGGCCTTATCGTTGAAGGGCCAATAGTATACTGTGTACTTAATAACTGTTGAACATGACTTGCACTAGGGGTGGGCAGAACTCCACCTGACTGTAGTGACATCATCACAACCCATTCCTATATATAGAAAGTATACTTAGATGTTCCCTTTAGTCCAACCACAAGTACCTGTAGGCTTTCTTGGTTTGACACTTAGTATGACATCACATGACACATTTTTGTTATAAAAATGTTTTTATGAAATGCATTGAGCGCTCGAGCGAGGTCTGTTGATGTCTGTGTAACTCCCTGTTTTAGATCATTGATAATAAAACAGTCGAGGGAGACTTTCCAACTTCCTGAGTCAGTCTTGTTATTTGGAGTAAGAGTTATTCTGCATCCCCATCTGTAGTATGATGTGTTACTGATTTAAGGACCCCCTCAGGTTCACCATCAATGCCTTTGCTGTGGCAGGGAGGTTGATTAATTTTGGCACATTGAAATAGGCATCCTGGAGGTCTAGTGAGACCAACAAGACCTGCAGATAAAGGGCTTGCAATATCTGGGCAAGAGTGACCATTTTGAACAGTTTTTTTGCGCAGGAACAGGTTCAGCAGCTGCAGATTTAGCAAGGATAGCAAACCCCTGCCTTTCTATGGCACCAGAAAATATGTAGAGTACACAACCCCCTGCCTCGTTCCAAGAGCGGTACTAGCTAGATCGGCATCAGAGGTGGTCCTTGATCATTCTGTGCTCAATTGGGACAGTCCCCCCTCACCCCTTCGAATAGGGGCCTTGAGGCAGAAATCCTCACAGAGGCTTTGCTGCCTGAGGAGCAGTGGGGACGGTGGCACAGCTGCTCCACCTCAGTTGGCCACTTTACTTCTTCCTCTAGGTTAGCACCTGCCCTGCAGTCTTCCCGGGGGAGCCTGACCATGACCACACAGTGCATAGGTAGGAAGAGGGATGAAATACCCTACTCTCATCAGAAAATGCAGAGGGTTGTTGCACGGCTTGCCACAGGGACTTAGCCAACACTTTCAATGACTGGAAATTCTGAAGGGCTTCATCGCCTTTGTTCTAAACAAATTAAGTCCATCGAAAGGCATGTCCAAGAGCTTTGCCTAGACATCGGCAGCAAACTCCACATTCACATCGACAAGTGGAGCCTCACCACCACATTTGTGACCATGGAATTGCCCACACAGCCCCAACTGTATTATCTGACGGGAAGACTCCTTACCATAAGTCACTATGGAGAGGAAACCGTCTCATTTCCACTTCGGTGATCTGCTCATCTGCATTGGCCACTGCCGACCACAAGCCGAACAAGAGCTTTTCCAGAGCACAGGAGGCATTCAATGCATGGAGGGCTAGACTGGGCCAAGTAAAGACCTTCTTTCCCCAATTGGCAAGCCTCTTACTTTCCCTGTCAGGTGGAAGGGACGGAAAGGTGGAGGACTTGACATTAGCCATAGTGGCCTGAACTATCAGGCTTGCAAGGGAGGTATGCGTGGATAGAAATACTGGGTTCGAAGGCAGGAGGCGATGTTTCCTTGCCAGGTCCCTGTCGATGGCCAAAACAGATGCAGGTTTTTTCAAAACCTCCATCACTGAGGCCTATAATGACATATTGAAGTCCTGGGCCCCTGGTTCAGTATGTTACATAGTTCACTCTGGATTCTTGGCCTGACTGGAGCAGCAAGTCTTCGAATATCCGCCACCTTGGCCAGCAATCTCTGGAAAAAAGCTTGTGGTTGAGTTGAGCATTGGCAAAATGTCAAGGTCACTGGCGACCTGAAGGTCTCCGACCAATCCCAGCACCTCCTCACCCTCCTCAAAGAACTCCTCTAGGAAATCTCTCGCTTCTCTGAGAATCAATGGTTCTAGCCAAAAGGGCACCTGATCCCCTGCCTCTTCATAGCTGTCACACTTTCCTCGACAAAGTGTTTTAGAGGAAGAGGAGCGTACTATTGAGGAATTTCTGCACCAGCGCTGACAACACTGAGGATGAAGCCGGGGATGGTGCGAGTCTTCGATGACTGAAGGAGGACCCTGGCAGCACGGAGAAGCATCCACCTTAAACGGCTTCAGGACCGAGCCTGTAGGCATGCAGGAGTGATCCCCATCAGGCACTTGATGGTCACGGAAGACACAGCGGGGCCTGTCGATTCAAATGCCGAAGCCAAAGGTGTCAATGCCGAAGTCGCCGGCACCTTGGCGAAGAGGTCTACCATCTATACTGGCAGAAAAAATCCCATTCCTCCAGGGTGGACGATAGGGTATGAAAGGATGCCGAGTCACCTTCTCCAGTGACTCCTTGGTGCAGTGGCTCTGCTTCTTTGAGGAAGAAGAATGGATGGTGCAAGGATCCACTCGGGGAGCAGGACCTCTTCCAGTGCTACTGTGTCTTCTCGTTCATTTCTCTCCTCAGATCGGTGCTCCGCGCCATGTGACCTTGATCGAGACTGTGGCACCTCATCCTTCGACTTGTGAAAGAAGGTGAAGATCTTCCCTGGCCATTTCCGGGTGGCCTTCTGGTGCATGGACTGGCACGACCCCTAGTCCTGGGTGTCGTGTCACTCGCCCAACAGTACAAACAGATGCAGTGCAGATCAGGGACTGACATCGGTCCATGGAATTAGGCGTCCTGAAGGTCCAGTGAGACCGACCAGTCTTGCAGATCAAGGGCTTGCAGTATCCGGGCAAGAGTGATCATTTTGACACACAGAGCTTGAAGCTCGAGGCCTTCACCGGATTATGTATGGAGCATAGAAAAATACTCTCTCTCGATGGACATGTTTCCGATTAACGAACAGAGCAGACAGAAAAAACGAACAGAGATCACGGGGTGCAGCACCTCAATATATACTGGTTCCTGAAGTGATGTGTGGCACAGGGCGTGTTGTGGCATCTGCCGGCGAAATAATTTCCAAAGAACAGCTGTGCTGGGATAAGAATATCATAGATGAGGAATCTGAGGCAGGAAAGAATCCATTAGTAACAATGATAGTTTTCGGAAAGGTGGAAATGTTTTTTTTGATGGTTTCATATGAAATTCATAACACAATACATCAACAAAGAAATTAAAGAAGTAATCTTGTAAAACTACAGCAGGCGTAATTTGTGTTTTTGAAAACAGTTTCATTATCATTTCACTGTACATTAAAATATGATATGGTCACTGTAAAATAATCCATACTCCCCACACCGTGCAAAACACAAACAGGAGTTCCACACACTCATCCTCTTTCTCACACTTGCATACACAAATTGCACGCACTTAACTGTTATTTTCATGCTTGCCTTATTACACAGTGATAGATCTCTGTTCCTCTGGCTCCTTCATCAGCTCTTTGGCACCATCCTCATAACAGGCAGCATACTCGCTTTGGCCCCGCCCTGCCTTCACGCTCCTTCGGCAGCCGACAGCCCACTTGTTTCCCTCTCCATTTCCAGATTGTAAATGCTACGTGAGGCAAGGAAACAGTAGAACGTGGAGGGGAGGAGATGCATAGCAGATGCAGCACTACTTTCTGCTCACATGCATAAGACTCAGGTAGGGGTACACCAAGATATGGGACGAGCCAAGGGGGGCACTTTAGCCTTTCAGCATGAATGTTGAGACAGCTGAGTTTGGGGGAACGATCCACTGCCAGTCTTCTCCGAATGGGAGAACAGATCCCCACTTCTCCTAGATGTGCCAAGGAGGACAGATGTAGAATGAAAGTTGCCTTCCCCTGTACTCTCCATCACAGGATGTGTTCAAGTATAAGAATACTCAACAGTTTAAATACATTGAATTGAAACTCTTCAAATTACACTCCTAAAATAAATGCTATTTTACAAAAATGTATTTATTAATTTATAAATCCATTGTTTTCAACAAATATTTAATCCTTCACATCACATAACTATACAATATCACAATGTTGCACAATACAAATGAAATATACATTTAAAGTTAACATCCTTAAAAAAACCTCAAGATAACATTCCAATGGAATTACATTTCATGAACTACTTAATTGCCTAGTACAAATGTCACCAGTGTAGATCCTTCTTCAGAAGCGATTACCCTTTTTGTTTTAACTGAAAAAACGAAAACTGTCTCTTTATTAATTTATTTTATTTGTTCAACGCCTAGACAAGGCCCGTAGGCATAGTAGCACTGAGACAAAACACAAAACGGACCAGGTTTGAATCCTGTCAGGGTAGTGAAAGTGGAGAGTTTTAAATTCCTGTTGGAAAGTCACGAGACGGGAACAAGTTCTTAAATATGGGGGTAGGTAATTCCAACATCTGGGCGCTAAGTGGGTAAAGGATCCTTGCCTAACTATCGAAAGTTTAGATTTAGGGATTTGCAGTAGGTGGGAGTTATTTGATCGGAGGGCTCTCCGAGTTGTCAGCCAGGACAGTCTGCTAACCAGGTTGCTGAGGCCCTTGCCATAAAGGAATTTGTGAGTGATGCAGAGTGTTCAAAAGGTAATTCTGCTATCGACCGGCAACAAGTGCAAAGCCCTCCTGTCAGATGAAACGCGATCAGGTCTACGCAGGCCCTCAACAAGGCGTACCACGTTGTTCTGAATCACCTGCAGGCGAACCATTTCCCCTTTGCCAATTCACTGGAGGAGACTTGCACAACGATCCAAATGTGCCCCAATAATTGCACTGGCGGTGGTGGCACAGTTAAATGTATAATGAAAGGGCCTAAGTTCCAGGTCGTATGCCGAGCTTGAAACCAGAATTAATATGTGATCTCATGTTCCGTTCCAGTGTTTTCACTTTGGGTACTGTGGCAATGGTACAACCTGCAATCTGAAACAGCTAGCATTCATTGCCGAACTTCCGAAGCTGGGGAGCGGTGCCTGCAATCATAAGCTCTGTTTTTAAGTTGTTAAATGCAAGACCGTTTCCCAAAATCCATGACTCAGATTGTAGATGGTGTTAACAGTGACAAGTCTTTTCCAAGATCACCTGAGAGCGGGATGAGACACTGCGTGTCATCAGCGTAGATCGTAAAAAACCACCCCCTCTGCCGCCAACATCTCAAACAGCGCAATTGTGAAAATGTTAAACAGTGTAGGTAAAACACATGATCCCTGTGGTACTCCACGCAAAACAAGCCATTCATCTGCCATGGCATCATTACACATAACTTTGGCTTTACGGTCAGAGAGAAGAGCAAATCCACTCTGCAGCCTCTGCTGGAAACGATTCCCAATTTCGCAAACTGGGGACGTGTATCGAATGGTCCACAAGGTCAAATGCAGAAGATAGATCAAGGATCATCAAAAGTGCCTTACTCCCTTGATAGAAAAGATGCAGAATGTTTGCCTTGAGATGCAACAGGGTATACTCGGCGCTGTGGGCTCTCCTGAAGCCCGATTACGTATGCCCTAGTATGTTGTGTCTCCAGGAAATTCAGAATCTAAATGTCTACCACCTTATCCAAGATTTTTAGCAAAAAGGGTGGAACTGGTCCAGGGAAGGGTTTTTAGTAACGGGGATATCCAGGCATGCTTAATAGCAGATGGAATGTCGCTATACTGAAACGAGCAATTCACAAATGTGATAAGTGGAGCAACTGCGGCACACAGACTGACTACCAAGGCACGGCAAATGTTCCCTTTACAGACGGCCGGTTTAAGGTTGGACAGAACTTTTGAGATTTCTAGTTCTGGCACTGCTTTAGAGGTAAAGGGGAAGTCGTAGGGGGTGGAATTCTGCTTCCTTTGCGAATCCCGGCTATATCCATGGAGCTGCATTTAGTGGTCAAGTTCTCTTCAATTACCTCAATCTTTTTCATCATAGCCTCTTGTATTGCGACACCATTTTGAGTCTTTCGTTACCATGCTCAGAGTGGGGAAAAGGATTTTTTAATTCTTTAAGAATTTGAAATAGCTCCCTTGTATTGGAGGATAAATTCTCAATTCTGTTGTCATAAAACAGAGTTTGCCTCACAGACAGTAGTTTTGTGGGCTTTGTCTGCAATGGTATATTTGGTTTTATTTTCATTCGATTGGTTAGTTCTCCATAGTTGGAAGGCCCTATTCTTTGCGACTTTCAATTTTTGAATCTCTGCCGAGTACCAACATTTCAGCGGCACTTCCTCTGCCAGGCGCATTTTCTCTAGAGCCAGACAATTTACAGCGCTGGTCATCATTTGTTGATAGGCTTCTGCTAGATCATCAACAGAATTCAAGCTTGGCAGGTTGTCCATAGTGGATGCAAAGTGCGGCACAAAGGCTGGGACAGTTACTTCGCGGGGATTTCTAGATTTGGTCCAGCTTATAATTCCTATACTTTTAGTGTGTTGAGGGCCAAAGGAGAGATTGAAATGAATAAAAAAGTGGTCCGGCCAGGAAGAGGGGGAATCCTCAATGTCAGGTAAGTCCACTTAATGCGCAACAACTCAATCTAGAGCTCTTCCTTTGTTATGTGTTGCTGTTTTGACATGTTGGAGGAAATCCAGTTCAGCCAGAGTGGAATTGACAATGCTAGGGTATCCAGTCATTTTATTGCAAACACAACAGAGTGGTACATAACAGAGCAGACAATAACACTGAACACCACAGAAAAGATTAAATAAATGTATAAAGGGCAGTGGAGTAAGGGGTTAAAATGGGTCGGAATGTGGTTGGGGTGGCTTTAAAAGGGTGGAAAAAATTGTGGGTTGGGTGGGGATGGGGGGCAAATAAAAAAACAATGTTTTGTCCACTCTGTTATGTACCACTCTGTTTTTGTGGTCGGTAAGATCACATATAACCCAGGCTGTCCATTAGGTCTGTAAGCCCAAGGTTAATGCCCCCGAAGAGGATCACTTTGGAGGTAAGAATCACATCACTTAGATGCAAGATCAAATCTTGTATTTTATCCGGCTGTCAATATACTAGGCGGAAGTTGATAGTGGTATTGGGGTTCACTGACAATTTGGCTGACAATTTCACAGTTCACCAGCACGATACCCTCAATTTGGTGGAATTGAATTGAGGCCTCATAGATCAAGGCACCCCTCGGCCCCCAGTCTGGATATACGATCTGTGCGGAGAATTTTATAGCCGATAGGCATGGCTAGGAAGAGTGAGGGACCTGCTGCTGAATGAAGCCATGTCTCAGTAACAGCACATATGTCAATTTTATGGTCCCGAATGGGATCTGCCACCTCTGTAGCATGTCTGACCAAGGAACGTGTATTTATCAAAACAATCAGAGATCTCTTCTTAAGAATATTAAACATCTTACTGACCAATGAAGTACTAGCCTTACGGAAACGAGATGGGCTGACCTCTTATTGCCGCTTCTGTCAACGTAAAGAAGAAACTAGTCACTGCATCACATTATCATGGATTGCAAAGCTATGATTGAAGAAAGACGGCTCGTTGCGAACAGTCTTCCAACTGCACATGTTGAATTGACGCCCCAAGAAAGATGGTCAACACTAATGATTGGCGCGAATTAGAAGCTGACATTCAGAATCGTGCAATTCTGGCTCCACAAGTTTGGAAAGGATTATTCGTCCTCATTGATCCCTAAAGAAGAACTTGTTCCTATAAAAAAAGAAAATGCTGAGAATTCGCACAAACTGAATTAACCGGACTGGACTCCAAACCAATCCTTTTGCTTAAATGCATTGATTCCAAATGCATTCTTCAACATTTTTTTTTTTCTTTTTTCCTTCCTCATCAAATGAAAAATGTTTTGTAACTAAAACTATACTCATTAAAAAAAAAAAGTATTTATCAACATGCATTTCAGGTTTTTCAAGTTTTGGGCAGAGGATGGCTATTCAGGATGTAATCTTGTGCGAAAAAGGTCTGGGGCTGTTTCCGAAATAGAAGACAAATGACTGGTGGTAGCAGTAGCAGCAATATTAGGCGAGATCCCCCCTACAATCTTTGGGGTGGCTAGGCTTTTGGAATGCAAGTTATCCAGGTAGCCGTTTGGATTGGCTGAGTCTGCTATAATGATGCCCCATGTAGTATACCTGATAATAGGGGGATTGTTTATGTCGTGCTTCAACTGGGTGCCCTGTTAGGGAGAATTCTCTGTTAGGCTGAATTTCTTAACCTAGGGAGTCCCCCAGCAGCTTTGCTGGATTTCTGGAGTTTGTTTTTTTCTCCTGCCAAGAGTGAGACTCTTTTCCTCACACTCTTGGACATGATTTGAGGTGTTCCTTTGACTGTTAATGTGTTGTATGGGCTATGGGGCCTTTTACTCCATAGGGTCTAATGTGTTTTTACTATGTGTGTTACACAGCACCCTCAGTGCAGTGACACAGGGGTATCATAGTGACACCCCACCATAGACTCCATACCCTGGGACTGACTACTGTCTCCCAAGGCATGTAAAGTCCCCATTGGCTTTAGTAGTCCCAAATATAGTAACAGAACCAGTACAAACCATCATAATGTGGAAGTACTGGTAGGGGTAATTAGATTGCCCCTGGGCCTGTTTCGAGGGGGTACTGTGCAGTCCTCCCTCGTCGAGTTTCTGGCTGGTGGCAGTGGTTACCACGCGTAATATTCCTTAAGAATATTTTCTATGGGATTTTCCCATGTATTTTGAACGCACCACTTTTTGGTGCAATGCTAAAGATACCGCCGGTTTATTTATTTAATATTAATTCACCGGTAGGGTCTTTTTGCCAGAACTCGGTTTTAAAATGGCGTTTGTGTTCGCCTCTGTAACTCCAAACCAAAGGTTGAGCCCTTTGTTCCACTTTTGGTGGGCTTCTACACAGAAGCCCTCCAAAGTTGTGCCACTCTGTCTGGGTACCACAGGGGGTGTGGGAGGGGGTTTAGGCACCTCGGACTAAGTTGCCTTGCCAACCCAAGTCGCACTCTTGTGTGATTGGCCCAAGTGGTGAGCCGCCCTGCTCACCACTTAGCATGGTTGATTAACAGCTAGGCTGAATGAATGGGGGTTTCTTGCATAAAAGCAGGGCTTTTAGGACTGGAACTTCAGAAGTCGCCACAGGACCTGAAAATCCGAAGAGGGAGAAGCTCAGCCGACCTGCAACGACGACACCATCGGTGGAGCCTTGCTGAACCGTCTCACCACTTCCCGACGACAGAGGAGATCTTCTTGCCGGAGAGTCTCTTCCCCTTGAGCTGGTGGGGACAACCAGTTCGCTTTCTTTTTCGCCTACTAGGACGTCTAGTGGTCGAATTGCCCGTGCCAAGCACCCTGGCAACCGGATAGCCACTTACCATGGAACCGCGAATAAAAGGACCGCTCCTTTTAATCGAGAACTCCACGGCTGGTTTCTTCCCCGGCAGTGCAACGACCTTCTGCTTTCCTCCCCGACGAGATCTTCTCTTCCGCCGGACGAAGCACGGACTTGCAACTGCTGCCAGAAACAACTGCCCCGCTGGAGCGTTCTCACCATTTCAAGGTACTTTGTCCGCCAGGCCTGCCTGTCTATAGATTGCTACAAAGTGACAGTAAATCCTTAACCTTCTAGACTGGGCTGGTCTCTTGACCATCTAACTGGTCCCTTTCTTTTGGTCCAACTTCTTTCTGAACCTTTGACACTTTTGTGCACTTTCCAACCGTGTGACCTTGGACACATTTCGTTCTGATCCTCTAAAAGTGGATCCGGCTTTCTGAACTCTAACTTCACGGTTTTATTCTGCCTTCCTCTCTTGATGTGTTCTTCTGAAACTGTTGGGATCTGTTTCAATTTATGCTCTGCCTTTCTCTACCTTTTAAACCGAATTATTATAGTGCCATCTGCGTTAAGCGCTCACCGCTGTCTGAAAATAAGTGGTGCTTTACTTAAGACTTGTCTAATACTCTTTTAAGGGAGTGTATATACTTTAGTAACTGTGTTTTTGAACTTGTTTGAAATTAGTGCCAGTGTGTTTTTATAGATGTGCTTTTAAATAAATAATTATATATCTTTTTACACCAAAGCTCTGGTCAGTGTTTGCTTGTTTTACTGTGTTTATCTGCCCTATTGTGTATGCTCTGTATACTGCCTAACTCTTCTTGAGAGAAGTCTGACTGCTCAGCCACAGCTACCAGGTAAATCTGGGTGGTGCAGACTGCTACCAATTGGGTTTACTGCTAACTCCTGTGGTCTTAAACCTTTTGCAGTGGTCCCTAAGGGAACTGCACAGGTTTCTGCCTAACATGCCCTCAGCCACTTCATTAGATGTAATAGCATGCATAGGGGTTGGCTGATGACATGTCTTATCCATCCATCAAGTAGCTGTACAAGGTTTGAGAGCCATGTGCAGATACTTCTGTACAATGTCTCGCCTCTTTTTAACTCCCTGTGCAATGGTTACTGCATGAACAGACATAATGCAACTCTATGAAAAAGCTTACGGTGAACAAAGAGAAAGCAGAAATACCTGCAGAGTGCAGCATTCTGTGGCTCCCCTTACACGAACCGGACGATAACTGGCGACAACCAGCCTCCTCGACCGTGCCGGTGCTAACTCGCCACTGACGTGTTGGAGAGGCACGGGTGCCTGGAAATGTAGTTCACCGGAACTACTAAATCAACTTCAGATTTTGCTAATGGGCAGTGGGGAGCAAGCTGAAGGTGGGTGATCAGCTGAGGATCAAAAGCAAGTCAAATAATAAAATGACTCATTGTTTTAAACTTTCTGGTCAAATTACCGAAAATCAAAATTTCCCCAAAGAAAGTATAGTTAGTACAGTCAAGCAAAATTAAAACAGCCACACAAATGGCCTCTAAGGCTGTCAAAGCCTCTTAAATAGTACCGGCGACAAGTTGCCTCTTCGAACGCGCCAGCACTAACACTTTGCAGACGTGTTGAAGAGAGGCACGAGCTCTGGGAAAAGTAGTTCGCCAGAACTTTGATGGAGAGTGCAGGGGAAGTGACCTTGGAAGTTTCTCGAAGGCAACCTGCATCCTACAGTCTTTAGCACAGAGTACCAGGTGTATTCTCTTACCCTGCACCCAAAGAAACTACTGGAGGGATTACATGCATTCCTGTTAATGGAGGGCGGGTGGATAGGTCCAGAAGGAACAAGTTACTTACCTGTAACTGTTGTTCTCCAGCATGGGTCTGGCATGGATTCACATGCTCATGAATATTCCCCGTCGTCAGGCTGGGAATCCTCGGTAAAGAAAAAACCAGTATCAGTTTCGTTTCTGATCTGTCTTTCGCAGTAATAACCAATCACTGGTCTCTGCGTCATACTGACCACAGCCAATGACTGCCCTCTACCTAAGCACCGCCTCTGGCAGCCATCTTCAGATTTGGAAGCACGTGAAGTGGCAGTATGACCAAGTGAAGAGCCGCAGAGGGGTAGGCGGGAGGGTTCGCATGTGAATCCATGCCAGACCCATGCTGGAGAACAACAGTTACAGGTAAGTAACTTGTTCCTTCTCCAGCATGGGGTCTGGCATGGATTCACATGCTCATGAATAAAGAATACATAGCAGTACACACATGCACAACCACGGGAGGTGGCAAAGGCTCAACATTAAGCATCACATCAACTCAACATTAAGCATCTTACCTCCTCACCAGGCTCACCTCAGGCGAACAGGTTGCGTAGCACTGCTTGGCCGACCCTGGACTCCTCCCTGGAATCCCGGTCGACGCAGTAGAATTTCGTGAAGGTGTGCGTCGACCTCCACGTAGCAGCCCTGCATATGTCCAGCAGGGGCACACCAGATAGGAACGCCGTGGTAGCTGCGATCGCTCTGGTGGAATGGGCTCTCGGACGGCCAGGCAGCGGTCGGTTTGCCAACCGGTGACAGCACATGATACAGCCGGAGAGCCATCTGGAGATGGAAGCCTTCGAGAGAGGCTTCCCCTGATTGACAGGTCCAAAGTTCACAAAGAGTTGTGACGTCTTCCGAAAACCCTTCGTGCGGTCCACGTAGAACTTCAGCGCTCTAGCTACATCCAGCGAGTGCAAAGTCCTCTCAGCCGGCGATGAAGGCGACGGGAAGAACACAGGTAACACCAAGGGTTCGTTGAGATGGAAGTCCGACGGTACCTTGGGCATGAAGGAGGGGTGCGTCCTGAGCACTACCCTCGTGTCGTGGAAAGTCAAGTACGGGGCCTTGCAGGAAAGGGCCTGGATCTCTCCCACTCGTCGTGCGGAGGTGATGGCCACAAGAAAAGCTGTTTTCCACGATAGAAACTTCAACGGGGCCGAGTGCAGAGGCTCGAACGGAGGTCCCATGAGCTTGGTCAGCACCACGTTGAGCTCCCACGCCGGGGCCGGACCCTTCACCGGCGGGAACGATCTGAACAGTCCCTTCATGAACTCTTTCACCAGACGATGAGACCACAAGGACGTCCGCCCCGTGGTTCTGGTGTATCGGGAGATCGCAGCAAGATGAATCTTGATGGACGCGTGTGCCAGACCAGCTTTGGCCAGCGTCAGCAGGTACGGCAGTACTTGGGGAGCCGTAATCCGTAGAGGGTTAATCTTCTGTGCGTGGCACCAGACAGAGAACCTCTTCCATTTGTGTCCGTAGCATTTAAGAGTCGAGGACGCCCTGGCCTTTGCAAGAACCTCTCTGCAATCGGCCGGTATGTCGTATCCTCCAAACTCTAGCGCTGCAGGAGCCAGGCCTGCAAGTTCAGCGACTTCGGGTCGTGGTGGAGGATGGCGCCTCCTTCCCTGGAGAGTAGATCCGCGTCCACTGGCAGCTTGATTGACGGGGACGCTGACAAGTCCAGAAGGTCCGGGAACCATATCTGCCTCGGCCACGCAGGTGCGACGAGGATCATCCTGCACCGTGACCTCTTGAGCTGGTTGACGAGCCGGATTAGCAGAGGCAAGGGAGGGAACGCGTAGAGGAACAGGCCCTCCCAGGGGAACGAGAAAGCATCGCCCATGCTCCTCGTCTGGGGAAACCTGCTGGCGAACCTCCGGCACTTGGTGTTCGTCGCCGTCGCGAACAGGTCGATCTGGGGTGTGCCCCACCGTCGGAAGAGGCGATCCACCAGATCCTGCCGTAGTTCCCACTCGTGGCACGAGCGCAGCTCCCTGCTGAGTGAGTCGGCGATGGTGTTTTTTATCCCTGCCAGATGACACGGCACCAGAAAAATCCCTTGGGCGACGGCCCAATGCCACAGGTCCTGCGCCTCCTTGGACAACGCTGGGGACCTGGTTCCGCCCTGTTTCCTGATGTAAAACATGGTGGTGGTGTTGTCGGTGAAGATCCTCACCACCTTGCCCTTGAGGGACGGAAGTAGGACCTGAGGGCCCAAAACACTGCACGGAGCTCCAGGACGTTGATATGCAGGGACTTCTCCGTCGGGAGCCAGAGTCCCCTTGCGTGCAGATTTTCGGTGTGCGCTCCCCACCCTTCCAGGGAGGCATCCGTGGTCACAGTCTCCTGGTGGGCTGGGGTCTGGAAGTCCATGCCCGCCGTCAGATGCGCGCGGGTGCCCCAACCCCGTATCGCTCGTCGGAAACTCTCGTCGAGCTTGATCCTTTCCTCGAAGCTGCCCGTCGTCTGGATCCAGCGCGCATCCAGGAATTCTTGCAACGGGCGCATCCGGAGCCTGCACATGGGAATGAGGTAGATGCAGGAAGACATCATCCCGAGGAGGGACTTGATGGACCTCACTTTGGCCGCGTCGGCCACCAACATCCGTTGCACCTTGCCCAAGATGGTCCTGGTCCTCTCCTCCGACAGGGAGGCCAGAAGGGACACTGTGTCGAGCCTCGCTCCCAGAAACAGTGCGACTTGCGCGGGCACCAGGTGGGATTTGGCGTAGTTCACGGAGAATCCCAGGTCCGTGAGGAGTTGGACGGTCCTTGCCGTGTGGACCACGGCGAGCTCCCTCGTCTTGGCGCGGATGAGCCAGTCGTCCAGGTAGGGGTAGAAGTGAATCCCCTCGCGGCGCAGCTGCGCCGCCACCGGTGCGAGGCACTTGGTGAATACCCTGGGTGCCGACCGTAGTCCGAAGGGAAGGGCTTTGAACTGGTAATGAGGCCCTTGGACCACGAATCTGAGGAATTTTCGGTGCCCCTTTAGGATGGGAATGTGGAAGTAGGCATCCTCCAAATCCAACGACGATAGGAAGTCTCCTTCCTCCAGCTGACCCAGGACGTGCTGGAGGGTGACCATCCGGAACTTCTGCGCCTTGATGAACTTGTTCAGACGTCGCAGGTCTAGGATGGGGCGCCATCCTCCCGTCTTCTTCTTCACGAGGAAGTATCGCGAGTAGACTCCGGAGCCCCGAAGCCTCTTTGGGACGAGTTCGATGGCGCCCTTTCTGAGCATCGCCTTTACCTCCAGGAGAAGTTGAGGGACGTGAAGTTCTTTCCTGGCCACGGGGGGGACGCGCGGGCACCTTCTTTGAAACTCGAGCGCGTGGCCCCGGGCCAGGGCGTCCAGCACCCAACGGTCGGTGGAGATGGACTCCCACACGCTGACGAAGCCCGCCAGCCGGCCTCCCACCGGGGTGCTTCGGTGGGGGCCCGACCCCACGGCCGGTTCAATCCTGCTTGGACGCGGCCTTGCCGCCTTGACCTCCTTGGCGACGACGGCGGGGTCCGCTAGACTTGCCTCGTCCTCTGTAGGCCTCTTGCGACGACGAGCGGGCCGCTTGACGGTAGGAAGCGAAACCGCCGCCGGAACCTTTGGAGGCGCCCTTGCCTCCGCCGCTCCGAAAGGGCGTTCGTCGTTGCTGCAGGACTCCAAGGGCCCGGGCCGTCTCAGTATCCGCCTTGATGGCCTGAAGGGAATCGTCCACTGTCTTCCCAAACAGGTTGTTCCCGTCGAAGGGCATGTCCAGGACCCTGGTCTGGACGTCCTGCCGAAAGTCCGTAGCTTTGAGCCATCCACGACGTCGAAGGCAAACGCCGTTGCCCAGCTGGCGGAACCCAGTGTCGGCGATGTCCGTCGCCACGGTGATGGCGTGGTCCGACGCCACCTCACCTTCCTGCAGGATCTCAAGGGCCTCCGCCCTCTTGTCGTCCGGCAGAAAATCCAGCAGGGGAGCTATCTTGTACCAGAGCTCCCTGTCGTAGCGGGCCACGATAGCCAAGGCGTTGGCCGCTTTAATCGTCGTCGCTGCCGACGAGATGACTCTACGTCCCATAGCATCCAATTTCTTTCCCTCGCCGTCCGGCGGGGAAGTCGATGTGGAGGCCGCACCCCCCCCCGCTTTCTTCCTGGCTGCCGCGGAGACGACGGAGTCCGGGGTAGGCTGCGCCCGGAGGCATAGGGGGGCCGAGTCCGGGACCCGGTACTTTTTCTCGTACCGGTCTCTTCTAGCTGGCGTCGTGGAAGGGTTCTTGAGGAGGGAAAGGCCCTCATCCCAAATGTCGTCCAACAGAGGCACTGCGAGGACCGTCTTCCTCTTGGCCTCGCGCCGCTGATAAAGGAAGCCTTCCTTTTTCTTCTCCTCAGGGCAGAGTTGGAAAAGCTCGGAAGCCCTGGAGATCATGGAGTGGAAAGATCCGATCTCGTCGGGCGGAGAAGCCCTGGTGGGAGGCGACGACGGAAAATCCTCGTCGTATGCCTCGTCGTCCGTACCCGTCGCTGCCGTGTCAGTCCCCGTATCATCCCCTCGGGTGGACGGGGAGGAGGGCTGGACGGGGCGCGACGGTTGAAAAGGAGGTGGTGGATGGATCCTTCTTTTCTTGGTAGGGGGAACACCAGAAGGTCCCGGTTCTGGATCCCCCGACGGGAGAGGTTCCTCCGTCGGTAACGGTAGCCTCGTCCTTATCTCGGAGCATAAGGACTGTATGGCCAACAAAATGGCCGCCGAGTTGTCTTGCGGCGCTGGCAGAGGGGAACCCGACGGGCGAGCAGGGGCCCCGTCGGTATCCTCGACGATGTCGTCGTCGTCACCTGCGTCGGGGTCCATTCCGACGGGCTGGCCTTCTTCCACGCCTAGGCCGTGGCTTAAGACCTCGATCAGCTCCTCTTCTGAGGTTGAGGCCGAATCTACGACGACGCCCTGCCCCCCCTTCTTCTTCCCCACGGAGGGTTTCACGGGGGTCCTATCGATGGGCACAAAGGAAGACTCCCTCCGAGGAGGCAGGGAGATTCTGGGCCCTGAGGTCGCCACCACTGGTGCAGCCACCACAGGCTGAGCCAGGGCCGCCGCGACCGTTTCGATAGAGGGCTTGGTCGGATGGATCAAGGCCTTCACCACCTTAGGTGCGCTCACCGCCTTATCCTTGAGGGAGGGGGCACTGCCACGCTCCTCCTCTGCCTTAGAGCTCGACCGGGGCCTCTCCAGGAGCTTCGCCGGGTGCTCGGCCTTCCTCTTACCCGACCCAGAGCGTTGGCTCGTGGTTGATGGTGCCGGGGAGGGTGCGCCCTGCCTGGCGCCCGTAGAGCCCGACCGTTCGGCGCTCCCGGTGCCAGCGGACTCGCGGTGCTTGGCCTTATGTTGGGCCCCCGTCGCCGGGGCGCCCTCAAAGGTCTTAGAAGTCCGCTCGGATTTCTTCTTCTTCTCGCCAGACGGGCTCTTACCCTCCAGCCAGTTGGCGAGACGTTGATGGCGGTCCTTCATGGTCCGTTCCGACATGTTGCCGCAAAACGCACAGTCCTTCTCCACGTGCGTCTTGTCCTCATGAAGGCAGTAAAGGCAGAAAGAGTGTTCGTCCTCCTTGAAGACGTTCTGCAGCTGGCATCCAGGGCAGACCCTGGACAGCTTTCCGGGCGTCGAGCTTCCCTTCTCCTGGGCCATCTCCGAGACCGGGCCTGAGAAGCTTCTGGAGTCCTCCGAAGTGTAGCTCGACGAAATCTTCACCCTTGAGGGGCACAGATGAATCCGACACGGGTCCCCGTTGATCGGATGTAGGATCGGTGGAGCTTGAGGCTCTTTTGACCGAAAGAATCGAAGTTTTTTGTGAAAAAGCGCGAAAAAAAGCACTAACGCTCGAGAGCAATAGCACGAGGATCCCAACACATGAACGTGCGGTAAAAATCTGAAGATGGCTGCCAGAGGCGGTGCTTAGGTAGAGGGCAGTCATTGGCTGTGGTCAGTATGACGCAGAGACCAGTGATTGGTTATTACTGCGAAAGACAGATCAGAAACAAAACTGATACTGGTTTTTTCTTTACCGAGGATTCCCAGCCTGACGACGGGGAATATTCATGAGCATGTGAATCCATGCCAGACCCCATGCTGGAGAAGATCCAGGAACCACATCTTCTGGGTCTATTTCAGAGCTTTCAAGATCATGGTGACCCAACTACTGCAGGTTCTTGAAAAGCAAATGAAAGATTGCGATGAGTGGAAATTCAGAGGAAAGAGACGCACCATGCAACAATGCACCCCAAGAGATCCCAGAGGGAGGAAATTCCATGAAGCAGAGCTTGCACTCCCAGTTGGCATTAGAGGCAAGGGTGTCCACCTGAGGTGTTCAGCAAAATCTCATCCACAACTTCCTGGTCGAGGTAACTCATGGAAGACGGACGTCTGCCTCCTCAAGGCATCTGCAAACCACATTCTTCATCCTGGCTAAATGGGTAGCTGACAGACATTCTCCAGAGTCTAGAACCACCATCATGTTTCTTTTCCTACTCTGAGCAGTGATTTCCCTCCCTCGCCCCTCCCACCGCCCCCCAACCTCCCTTTCAGGGGTAAATCATAGTGGCCATGTTGTTTGTCAGCAGCAGGACATAATGACCCCGAACAGAGGGAAGGAAGGCAACTGGACTAACCAGATGACTTGAAGGCTTTCTGGGTATTAGGCATGGTGGGTGAAATAAAAAAAAAAACGAGTGGCATTCGAGAGAGCGTACTGACTGTGGGCAGGGGGGCTGAGATAATGGAAAAGCTGGTTCCATATATCCTGCTACTGAAGTGACATCCAGTAACATGGATTCACAACGGTACTGAGCAAAGCTGCACTTCACCCCTTGGTGAACGAAAACAGTTCAGAAGATAAACGCCACTCGAGAAGATATACTTAAGATGAGGCATCTATAGGATGAAAGGACTCCATTGAAAGCAATATCTATAGTAGGCAGTAATCAATGTTATGATTTGGAACTAAATACTCACAAACGACACATGCCCAAATCCATCTAACAACCCATGGTTTAATATACAAGAATTCCTTCCATAGGGATCAATCTGTGAAAGAAGACTGCATCTGAAAGAACATTACCAGAGTCAAGTAATTTGTTCTTCTAATGGATTACATCCTCCCATAGGTTCATCATCTTGGATAAACTCCCACAGCAGTACTTTTTCTAAATAATGCATGGACAGCGGGTTTGAAGAAATACTTGTGACGCACAAGACTTTTTGTTGGACTGTTTTGCCATATCTAGCATCCTGACCAGAAAGGGAACACAAATAATAGCATTTGACTAAAGTATGTAATATGGCCCATATTGCGGGTTGGCAAATATACAAGACTGGCATCCCTCTCTGTGGAGCAGAAGTAGCAGCAAGGCCTCTAGTTTAAAGGATCTAAAGCCTTTGGCACCCTGCTAATGAATAGCACACTGAAATGCAGACTACAATCCAACACAAAAGAGTCTGTTTTGTACCTGCTTTTTCCATGTTTACGCTAGCATAGCTGATCAAATCCTCATGATTTTCCACATACCTTGCATGCCAGAGCATAACCTCCAACTCCAAGGCTGCATTTTCCACGTGGGTCTGTGGCAGAGAATAGTGCTCTATCAGACTCAAAGATCTAGAGAGAATTAGATTTCTGTGCTTAATGCAAGGCAAACAACTAGTCCTTAGCACCTGCCACGTTTACCAGAAGATGGCAATATTGTCTCGGCTCCACCTCTAGAGTATCTAGAAACTCAAGCTTATTACCCTTTGTATGATGAGCATTCAAGGTGATCAAAATCATCCCTTCATAGTTGTAGCATGGTAACATCTGCTGCTACACTGGTGTGGAATCTACAGGGATTCTAGAAGGAGAATGTGGAGGTGGAGAAGGGTCCCCAAGTCCACCGTTGGAGAGACTGAAGCACCACTCTTCAGAGACTCCTTTCCTATTCCCTTTTATATATCTATGAATATTATATGTAATAATAAATATACTTAATATTCATTTCTCATAAGTATCCCTGGTGCATGCTTCACTTGGCGACGAGGCAGCTGTATGTCAGAATCAACTGCAGAGCGGGACGTTTGAAGGCAGAAACAGAATAAGGAGGTGAGCTGCGCAAACAATAAGGAGGCACTCAATTGATATTGTTATTACAGATTCAAACGGATTGTTGCTCTTGTTATGTGGTGATCCTTGAAAGAAATGTATGCACTTGCCGTTGTTCGTGCGATCATCCAAGAGTAAACAAAGTCGGAGCCGCGCGAGCGCATTGTCAGCTGTTTCGAGTGATTCGCAAGCCCGCTTTGCAGTGAATGAGCAATTGTGCTAAAGTAAAGGACCCATGACGTGATGACGAGTGCTGTTTACGTGCGGCCATTTTAAGTGTGTTGCTGTGACAACCATCGGCAAGGCCTGCACAGATACGGAAGTTCGAGAGGTGGCGCTGTGTCCAGTTGGGACGCGCGTGTTAAGTGGCACATAGAAATATATTGTATGAGCGAGAAGAAGTAAATAAATAAGCTGAATGAAGTAACATTGACGCGTTTGCACAGCTCATATAAAAAAAAATTAAAAAACACGGAGGAGGTAATGAGGATTGACTAATCTCGCTCATCGTGGTCTCAGTACCTTCAATTTAAAACCACTCATACTCGTCTCAGTACTTGATGGACTGTCAATGAGGATTGACTAATCTATTCCTGCTCATACTCGTCTCAGTACTTCCAATACAAAACTACTCATATTCATGCCAGTCCCAGGACTGTCAATACAAGACTGAGACATTACAGGTAACGTCTGCAGTAATCATTAGCGACAGAGGAGCAGGTGACCAGTCTGTAGCTGGCAATATAACAATGCACACTGTTCCACCACCAGCTATGTTCTTGCTTGAAGCTGGAGAGCCGAACCTACCATGGAAGAGGTGGCTAAAGTCATTTGAGCACTATGCTTCAGTGGTCTGTGGAACAAACTACAGTGTGGAGAGAAATAAATCACTGTTGCTTCATTGTTTGGGACCAGCAGGACAGGAAAAGTATGAGGACTTGCCAAACTTACCCGATGAAGGGGATATGAACGAATACGAAAAATGTATTGCTAAGTTGAATAAACATTATGAAAAGGAACGGAGTACAATTTTGGAAAGATATAAGTTTGGTAAGAGGTCGCAAGAAAGTGGAGAGAGCGTGGAAAAATGTATAACTGCCTTGAGAAAATTAGCAAAGAATTGCAAATTCGGGCCACAACTAGATGAAAGGCTCAGAGATCAATTCATGTTGGAGCGTAATAGTGCTAAGATTAGAGAGAGACTTTGGCTCGAAGATGATCCTGATTTAGATGTGGTACTACGCATAGCGAAAGAGGTTGAACATATGGAAAATTGTGTTAAGATGTTGGAGGATAGGGTGAAGGATACTACTCTAAAACCAGAAAATCCTATCAATGCAATTCAAACGGCGAAAGTTGATAATGGGAACAATCAAAATCCTTGAGTGAAACGAAAAGAACAACCTAGGATGCAAAGTACATACAAATACAGTAATGATGTGAAAAGTAGAGGATTCGGACGTGGATATGGAGGATCTAACAGAGGGCGCTTCATGAGTGATCGACGGCCTCAAGTGAGTCAGAGAGGCAGAGGAAGGATCAGGACGTGCTTTAGGTGCGACAGTCCCATGCACTGGGCTAACAGTCCTGAGTGTCCAGCTATCCACATTATCTGCAAAAATTGCAATGGAAGGGGCCATCTGGCTAAATGTTGTAGGGTAGATAAAGGAAGCATGAATTGGATTGGAGGTGCAGAAGAGTATGAAGAAGAAGAATGTGTTTTTGTGGTCAGCGATACTGCGAATGGTACGGAATTGGAGAGTCCCAAGACCATCATTATGATAAATGAGTCTCCAGTAAGAATGATGACTGATTCAGGAGCGAAATATACGCTATTGCCTGAAAAGATATGGAGAAATATTGGTCCGAAATGGCTGAATGAACCAGACATTAATCCTAGTGCTTATGGTGGTGTGAAAATAGACATTATTGGATGGTTTGAGGCGAAGTTAGCCTTCAAGGATAGAACTGCCAAAGGGAAATTTATGTATCAAGAAAGGGAGCAACGCCTCTACTCAGCTGGACACATCAAGCATGGCTGAAGGTTAGATTGGATGCCAGTGCTGAGGAGTCTATATATGTGATCGAATCCAATGAAACGTCTACAGAGGCAATAAAGATGGAGGTGTTCAAGGATGAAATAGGCTGTGTGAAAGGGATTACGCACAGGATACAGCTCAGAGAGAATTGTAAACCGGTTGTACAGAAGCTGAGGAATGGGCCTTTAGCCATGAAAGATGAGGTCAAAAGTGAATTGAGGAAACTGGAAGAGCAAGGCATAATTGAAAGGATTGATGCTTCGGAATGGGTATCACCATCGGTAGTAGTGAGGAAGAGTTCTGGAAAGGTTAGAGTGTGTATCGATCATAGAGAACTGAACAAATGTGTCATACCTGAGAGACGCCCACTGCCCAACAATCAAGAGTTGCTATCAACTATGGGGTCAGCAAGAGTGTTTTCGACTCTAGATCTTACTTCTGCATATCACCAAATTCGGTTGCACAGGACTCAAGGCATCTGACAGCGTTTATAACCCCAGAGAGTTTATATCAGTATAGGAGAATGCCATTTGGTCTTGTATCAGCAGCCTCTGTGTTTCAGAAGACCATGCATCGCATTTTTGATGGTGATGAGGGTATTATCTTCTTCCTGGATGAAATCCTTGTATTTGCCAAAGATCAATCGGAGCATGATAGAATTCTGGATGGAGCATTGAGAAAATTGCATAAGATGGGTATGACATTGAGCAGAGAGAAGTCGAAGATTCATAGGAAGCAAATTGAATATCTAGGCCATGTTATATCAGAGCAGGGGATTACACCCAAGCCGGATTTGATGTCTGCAATCAACAATATGGCTACACCTGGCAATAAAGAACAGTTGAGAACATTTTTAGGAATGGCTGAATATTATTCTAAATATGTTAGAAAGTTTGCTGATCATACAGCTGTATTGAGGGATCTCACCAGGATGAATGTCAAATATGAATGGAATGAAAATTGTGAGAAGGAATTCAATTACATAAAGAATGCTCTAACAACTGCGCCAGCACTGAAGAATTTTGCAAGAGGGCAGCGTACGATGATCACAACGGATGCCAGTAACGTGGGCCTTGATGCGGTGTTGGCGCAACTACATGATGGAGAGGAAAAGGTGATTGCGTTTGCTTCACAGCTGCTAAAGGGAGCAGACAAGTCATATGCAACGATCGAAAAGGAGGCTTTAGCTATTGTATGGGCATTGAACAAATTCAGGAGTTTTGTCTGGGGGACACAATTTGAGATACACACGGATCACAAACCTCTGGTGGAACTATTCATGAATAAACGCCTGGACAAGGTGTCGGCAAGGATACGGAGATGGGTTTATAGGATGCATGAGTTCAATGTAATGGTTAAGTATATTCCAGGAGTAAGGAATTATGCTGCAGACTGTTTATCCAGGCTTACGAATGTTCAAGAGGAAGGTGGAAGTGGAGATGAAGAGCATCAACAACAAGAAATGATATGTATGTTGCAGGACACAGCTATTGCTAAGGAAGAATGGATTGAAGGCATGAATAAAGACATAAAATTACAGTTTATAATGGAAAATATCAACAATAAACATGTTCCTGACAAGAAGATCAAGGAGGCAGATGTGCAAGGTTTATGGAGTGTCAGGGATGAGTTGAGCGTACAAGATGGATTTTTACTTGGAGGAGACAGACTAATTCCACCTGAAGATGTCAGGAAGAAAATAATTGATCTGGGACATGAAGGCCACCAAGGCATTTCCAAAACCAAGTCCAGGATAAGGAACACATACTGGTGGCCGGGATGTGATGCAGAAATCGAGAGGATCATAAGAAACTGTATCCTTTGTAATAAGTCTGATAAGAGTTGTGTGAGTAATGAGTATCCGATGGTTATGACCGATGTGCCGTGTAGACCATGGATGAAAGTAGGGATTGATATAATGGGTCAGATATGGAGTGAAGGAAGTCAAATGTTTTGTGTGGTAATGATTGATATTTTAACAAGGTGGGCAGAAGTGAAAATGATGCCAAGTATCACAACTAAAAATATTATCAATTTCCTGGAAGAGGTGTGGGGTCGGGAAGGAGTTATTCTATCAGATGATGGTCCCCAATTTGTCTCGAGAGAGATGGAAGATTATTTAAAAGAAAAATCGATTAAGCATGTAACTAGTGTGGTGTATCACCCACAGACTAATGGTGTAGTAGAAAGATACAACAGGATTCTCAAAGATGTCATTAGATGGGCATGGGCAAATTAAATTAGCTGGAAAGAAGCAGTCAGAAATGTCATTATAGCACATAGGTTCACTCCGCACAGTTCTACAGGTATATCACCATTTGAATTGAGCAGAGGTAGAAAAGCTACTACCAAGTTATGTCCTGGATGGATGGGTGAAGTGATAAATATGGGAGTAGTAACCAGTAATGCTGTAGATATGATTAGGCAGAGACAAAATAGGAATAAAGCATGGCATGACAAGAAAAGATTTAGGTGTAACGAGACACTGAAAGTAGGTTGTTTTGTAAGGGTGAAGCTTCCGGAAGTTTTGAGAGTGAAAGGCATCAAGTGGTCTGATCCAATCCAAGTTATTGAAGTGTTTAAACATGCTGTAAGAACAAGTGATGGAAGGGTATGGAATAATGGAAGATCATGGGAGTTAATAGTAAAGCTAATGGTGCGAGTATGAATAAAATTGATGTTGGTGAAAGTAGAGAGAACCCGAAAGTTGTTTCCTTACCAGTAAATTCCATATATGTACAAACTGTGATGCAAACGTCGGTATCAAGGTTTGGGAGAAAGTATCAAAGACCGAAGTATTTAACAGACTATGGAGAGTAAAGACTTGTCTAGAAAGAAGAGGGATGTGTAGCATGGTAACATCTGCTGCTACACTGGTGTGGATTCTACAGGGATTCTAGAAGGAGAATGTGGAGATGGAGAAGGGTCACTAAGAAGACAGTTGGAGAGACTGAAGCATCACTCTTCAGAGACTCCTTTCCTATTCCCTTTTATATACCTATGAATATTATATGTAATAATAAATATACTTAATATACATTTCTCATAAGTATCCCTGGTGCATGCTTCAATAGTTTTATAAAAAAAAGTCTTTGCACTGCAATCTTGCCTCTTTTGTAATCATGAAGGAATGGTCTTGCTGTTATGTAAATAGTATAGCCAAACACTATACAGATCCTAAAATTTGCAAGGATTTAGCTGAATAAATACTCTTCATCCTACGCTTCTCTTATTAACTTACAAAAGAGTAAAACTACCTTCAAATAATCAATAATGTTTATGTAGCCATTGTATCATTCATACTCGCAATCGTGGTGCTGTGTGGATTGGCAAGCAAAGGAACATGTGAGGTTATACAGACCAACCCCTGAAGAACTCATATGGAAAACGGTAAATAACTGTCAAAAGGCCATGGCTTATATGAGCAGTTAAAGGGGTAGTTAACTCAAAAATTGTATTGGCTCAAAAGATGGCCCATAATCAAAAATAAATATAAATAATATTTTTAAAGAAAGTTCCTATGTAAAATGTTAAGCAAATGAAGCTCAAACTCAAAAATGTCAAGCACTAGGAGGCATACATTTTGTGAAATGGATGAGCCTCCTGTGCTTGTGTTAAGCTCTGTCCTTGTGGCAATAATGAAGCAAAAGCCACCTACTGGTAGCTTTTGTTTACTACAGCCAGCTTTTGCTTCATTATTGCCGGAGAGCAGAGAATGCAGTCAGGATCCTTCCTGCCGTCTGCTGCTGGTAAGTGCTTATCTGGGAGAGCCCCGAAAACTTAAAAGGAAAACCACAGCAATCATAAATGATATGATAGGTTATTTATAACGCGCTTAATTCCCAGAGGTTACAACAACACTATTTATAATTGCTGCGCCTTTTGTTTTAGGCAAGTCCAGGTAATTATGAATACTTCGCCTGAATCCGGCAGAGTATTCATAATTACTGCAACTATTTTTCAGTTTCCCGTGCTCTGGATGAAAGTTGCATCAATTATGAAAACTCTGCCGGCAGTCAGCGAAGTCTTTATAATTGCTCTGCCTTTCATTTAATGTTTTCTGTGCTTACCTGGGCTTGGGGAGCACAGAAAACGTAAAATGAAAGTGAAGGCAATTGTAAACACTGGCAGCCTCCTCTCCATGTTAAGCTCTGCTCTCTGGCTACAGTAAGCAAAATCCCCCAGTAGGGGGCTTTTGCTGCTTGATTATTGCCGCCAGAGCAGAGCTTAACATGAACAGAGGAGGCTGCTTCATATCACAAAATGGATGCCCCCCATGTAAAAACTGAGACTAATTTGCTCAAAATTGTACATAGGAACTTTCTTTAAAAATAAGTTTTATATATATTTTTGATTATTGCCCATCTTTAGGAACAATAACATTTTTGAGTGAACTTCCCCTTTAATTAATAACTACTTAGAAGCAAACTAGATCAATTAATAACATTTACAGGTACAGCATTTCGAATCCCCATGCAATGGATTTAATTCTTCATTCCTCTGTACTTTGATGGATTCATTTATCCTGGCCAAATAAGCAAAAGTGGCAGCACATGCAATCGTTACGCTATGTGCAAAAACTCGACCCACGCTAAACACTGTGTGGAATCAGCAGTGAAGTAAATGAAAATCATACCCAACAAAAATATATAAACATCTTGGTGCCTCTTAATTTTTTTTTAAAAAAATGTATTGGTTTAACAAACCTTTAAACCTTTAAAAAAATGTCCACACATCACAAATTTCCATCATCCCCAATCAGGCTTCATTTCATCAGTTTTGTGTGCGATCTCACATGACCTTACTACTTTCCTTTATGTGTCACTACATTGTTTAACTGTCAACAGTTTTTCGATCTCTTTCAGAAAGCTCATTGGAAGTATTAAATTCATGTCCACACCATTAAAGATTTTCTGCCACCACTTGTCTGAACTTAGAGACGGTTGTATAAGAGCACAGGCCCCAAGTGTGCTGTTCTGACTGTTTGTAGTTCACAACAGAACAGCAACAAGTGTTTTAATGTCTACTTTTCGGTTGCGCAAAACCTGCATAGTAGGTCCATGTTTGAGTTGCTCGACCATGTTCGAAGGCACTCCTTAGTTTTGAAGGCATTCAGACGGAATAGCATATACAGTGTCATTGCATTTCGATCAGGAAAGAGCTCCACATATCGTAACTTTTTAAGGCCCATGGCCTCATCTGGTGTATCATTCAAAGTTTGTTAGCGACTCTCAAATCGCCCGTCTGCACCCAGTCAGCCTGCCAAATTTTTCTTTTTATTGCATTCGGATTTTCATGTAGTGTTGCTAAGGTAATATCCAGATCTTCAAGGATTCCCTCGCAACGACTAATCCACAGTGACACGATGTCCTTCTTGTTTATTGAAGTGGCGCTGAGCAAGATTTCAAATTGTGGGATTTTCTCTGCTGCCCTTGTTTTTGAACAAGTGACAGCAGATTCCAACAAATCCTAGCATGCATTGAAGTCAGCGATAACTCGTATCGTATGCAGGCTGTCGACATGCCCTTTGGCAAACACAGCACTTTCGTCCAAAAAATGTTTTCAAGTGTTGACCAAAGCTCATGAGCATCCAAGTGAATTTTCTGCTCTGTAGGTGAGAACAGGAATTACTTTCTGTTGATAGAAATTCAACACCGGTTTCAAAGAAAACTTTAAAAATGTCTTATTCAGAACAAACGCTTGGCATGCAAGTTGTCTACACTTTCCCTTGGTGGCTGCAATCCACGGGCCGTCATTGATGCTTGCACTTATTTGCATTCCAAGATATCTGGCACTGGTAGAAATTCTCAAGGAATCCTGCCCCAAAGACAAAGAACACTTCTTACGAGCAGTGTGCCTCGCTGTATTGAGGTTATGCAGTAGCAGAATCTCACATTTTATTGTGTTGATATGTAGATTATTTGCTTTCACATAGGCTTCTACTGCGTCTAGTTTCCTTTGTAAACCTATTGGGGGAGATGTTCAATAAGATCAAATCATCGGCGTACACGAGCCAACTGAGTTGAGACCTGTTGATTTTTGGAGGGAATGAATTCACAGCATCCAAAGCAGCTCCAATGTCAGATAAAAAAATACTAAATATGACAGCAGCCAACGGACAACCTTGTTTGACTCCCCTGTAGGTTTTAATCTCTGCCGAGAGAGTGCCAGTTTGGTCTAACCAGATTCTGATGGTGGTGTCCTAATGTAGCTCTCCGATGGCCACCAACAAGTCAGCTGGACAGTCCCAGGACTTCAATTTGTGCCATAATAACTCACGATCAATGCTATCAAAGGAGTAAGAAAAGTCAATGAATGCAGGATAGACCTTCGTATTTGTTCTCAGAGCCTCCATCTTGATCAGATTTAACAGAAGATTTAGTGCACATCCGACGTTCTTTACAAAGCCCACTTGTCTGAAGTCCACATGGTTACATTTTGTCACCCAGTCGACCAGCTTGCGTTATATCAAAGTTTCATAGATCTTTCCCAAATCGTCTAATAGAGCTACAGGCCGGTAATCTTTAGTGCTGGCTCTGTTTCCCTTTTTAAAGATTGGAATGATTACTGCGCTTTTCCACGATTTAGGAGTGCAACATTGCCGATTGATTCGTTCAAACAAAGCTAGACAAATGTCGGCCCATATTTCAGGATGCTGTTTATGGTAAAGTTTGTGAGGCCCTCGGGTCCAGGGGCTCTAGAGCCTTTTGCTTTTGTAATCACACTGACAATGTCCTCTCTTAGGAAAGTTAATGCCCAACACGTTGGCCCGCCTAGGGGCACCATACAGGTGGTTTCACCTTTCTTGTAAACCTCCGTAAAGTGTGACATCCAGTCAGCCTCGGTCATCAGGCTGCTTTGTAGTGCTGTTTGAGGTGTTTGTGTGTTAATTAGCCGCCAAAATTTGCCAGAGTTTTTTTTACGCAGGCTATCAAGCATTGATTCGGCGTCTTTCTGTAGCATTAAGTGTTTATGCGCTTGAAGACAGTTTTTAAATCTTTGTCTTGCAACCCTTTTTTTGATTGCGCTAGTTTGTGCAGTTTGGTCCTTAATCTTACGAATCTCAACACGCATCAGGCGCTTCCTTTTTAATATTTCAAGATCAAAACTGTTTTTGTGAGCGTAGTTTAAAGGTCTTGAACCATCGTCTTTTGCCTTAAACTGTGTTAAGAGGTGACAATACTCAAAAGGTAGGGATTCTTTACACAACTGGTTTGAAGTTTGAGAGACTGCTGCTTCATTCAGTCTTAAGTCTTACTCAATTCGATTCAACTAAGATTTTATGGTTCTATCTTGAGTTTGTCGACGGGCCGGTAACCCTTAATTCCATTTGCAGCATGTCGTGGTCACTGTTGTCCCTTTGTACCACCTTCATGGTATTCACTCTCGCGTTCACATTGTCAGAGACAAATATAAACAATCGTAGATTTGTGCTCCAACCGCCTCCATGTTGTCGCAACTGGTATATCTCCCGGAGTGTTTCCGATTAACCTAAGTAATCTTCTTAGGTCCATCTCTGAGCTCCATCCCTTAGCCAGATCGGTCATTTGGGTTCTAGTGTTGTTGACACAGTCAATGTTTAGATCTCCACACATGATTAGACTAGTACGCTCAACATCTTCTTGTAATGTATCCAATAATGTGGATTCTTGATCTACAAAACATTGCTTGCCCGCTCCACAATGGTTCCAATACAAATGGACTATCGTCAATTGGTCAGGGAAGGGGCTGAACGTACCAGGCTTTCCTATAGAGGTCACTTGAATAGAGAGTGGTTTGTGGTTTCTATGATGCGACAGCCAGACTTTCTGTTGATTAAATTAACAGCCGGCCATTGGTCGACCTTTTTCTTTCTTTATGGCCAGATTAAATGCGATCTCATAGCCTTCAGCAGTCGGCGGTTGACATAACCAGGTTTCCTGTAGGCACATTATCCCAAAACCAACTAACCAATTTGAGTTGAATAAGTGCACAAATCCCCTTGTGTTCCACAAGCAAAGCAAAATCACCTCTTCGGTGGAGTCCTTCTGGCATTACTTTCGAGATTGTGTGTTCAACGATTTGGCCAGCCATTGCCATTCGCTTTGGGCCTCGGAGCTATTCCCGAGTCTCCTTCCTCTGCTTCTTTTGTATGGTTCAGACCTATTGTTATTCTAATTTGGTCTTTGGCAGAGTCTTTAAGCTTTGGCTGCTCTAGGGCGAGCTTGACCTTATTCGTGCTGGAGTTGTTTATTCAACACCTTCCAAGTTTTGGCGGTTGTTGTCCTTTCCTCTTGTAAGCCGGAGTCAGATCAGGCCGAGAAGACGCTTTTGCGGTTAAAGCCTGTTTTCCTAAGTGCTCTTCAGTCGTGCGGACAGGTGGCGTACTCGCTTTGTCACACTTGGAACGTAATGAAGTAATTTGATCACGTTGTTTCGATTCAGGATCAATTTGTCACTTAATTCCACACGTTCTATCATCAACTTATAAATTGGAAAACCGTTGTTACTTTTCCTAAGATCATTCTCATTATTTGTAATGCTCTGATAGGCGATTGCACTGTTCTTCAAGTTTTGTTGCTCGATGTGCAAGTTCTGTGCCCCAGCCAACACTCCTCCTGTTCTATCCTGATAGGTGATGTGATTCCCATGTTCAAGGGGGTGGCTATGGCCCGTTGCCCTGAGTTTTGAGTCAATGATTGTTTCTTGTTGCGTTTGCGTTCTGTCACTCAACATCTCTTTTGTCGTTTAATGTGAGAAATAGAGGGCTCAAAGGGGACATTTCTTTTAGAGCTACGACTTCAACAGGTACAATGGTGCACAATCTTCCATTAGGGTGAGGAGCTAAGGTGCTCGCAGGTTTACTGATGGTTTTGTTTGATACATCACACACCTCCAATGTGATTTTCTTTGCAGTTACCTCGATTTCACAAGTTGCTTTCACAGCGGCCTGAGAATCATCATCCACGCCATCTTCGTTGACATGTCTAATGGTTCAGCTGGGAGATCTTCAATGCACACAGGTGCACTCACCTGATCGATGTTTGGATCAGACACAGGCTTCTGAGTTTTCAAGGCGTTGAGTGGTCTTAACTGGGTTTGTTCATTGTGGTGATTTGCCATTACCTGTGCCACTTTTATATTGTGCAGACATTTTCTCGCTCCATTTGCACGTGAAGTCTTCTTCACAATTTGATTTTTAGATTTCTTTGCTTGGGTCTGGGGAGGGGTTTAGCTCTCAAGTCCTTCACGGGAGCAAGTGCACCTTTGTTGAAAATTGGAAAGACCCGTGGACCGTTGCACTTTGGGTCTTCAGGGGTATTTACTTTAGACATATTGATTGCCAGGTCAGACTTTTGGCTGCCTGAAGACATAGGTACTTGCACGTTTAATTGAGCCAGATTATCTAAGCTTCGCACCTGTTCAAAGGCCGTGTTAAATGAGACGTCAGTAATATTATCCGTTAGAGAATTACAAGACTGACTCAATTCAGTTAGGTCATACACGGGAACTTTCGTGATTTCTTTATCTCGTTCCATGGTGATCCTCAGGCTGGGATCTGAAACGCTGTTCTGATCTTCATATAGTGTTGGTCTCAGGTTGGCGTCAATCTCAGCGCCGATTTGAGGTAAGACCTTTGCACCAGTCACTTCAGGCTGAGACTCTGTCGAAAAGGTTTGTCCTTTGGAGTCTTACGCGAGAGCTGCCCCATTGTTCTTTTTGCAACTGCACAACGCTGGTTCGAGGGTAATTTTGTAATTTTCTTTCTTGGGTGAACTTTTTCATTTTTAAATGAAGACAAGGCCTCTTTGGCCACTTCAACAAACAGCTTCTTGAATATGGCGTCATTTCATTTTTGCTCTGTTAGGAGTTTGAGCATTCTTCCAGCTTTTTAATGCACTAATTTTGCTCGTAATTGGACAGAGTGAATGCCTCCTCGAGTTCCAATAACTTTGAATTCATCAATGGAACTAGGGTTGTCAGGTCCTTCGCGTTAACGTTGATAGTTTCATACAATTTGGTGAATGGTGCAAGTGAGATTGCTGTGGAGGAAATCAGTAATGATTGTAACTAATTTATTGATGGCTGGTCAACCTCTGCTAAGCATGGGTTTATCAGTTTCCTTAGTTCTTATTTGAGCTCTCTTCGCATTCAGTTCCTTAATCCTTCTAATTTTAGGGAACGGACGTTCCATAAATGAAGAGTCAGAGGATGGGCTTCTGGAAGAGTGAGTCACCACTATCGCCCAAGTGGAGCTTCTTCCTTACTGAATGTAATCCCCGGCTCAACTCACCCGTCCTGACACAATGGTCTTTTCGAGGATTAGCCTAAGAACAGCTGATGACATGCAATGGACCGGTTTCCATCTGCCTCAGTTTGTATTTCACATCTTGGTGCCTCTTAATGATGCAACCATGGAAAAGAAAAATATATGTTGCAACAATGGGTAAACATGGCTTATTTCAACAGTAAAAAAAATGCAGCAGTTGGGAAAAAAATGCCAAAGTGGCAAACAGGAAATTTGAGCCACATGTGCAGTTTACTGTCTCAGGCTGAAGACATCAGAAAGCGGATTGCTTCTTGTTTCCAAAACAGTTGATCTCTGGGATTTAGTTTTGCCTCCAAATTGAAGCAAGCATAAAAATAGAATTCTGAACATGAAAAGAGCCAACTTTAGGCCCACAAACTAGAACCAAAGCAACAGCCTATTCATTAAATAAGCTTCTTGCTGCTTACTGTGAGGGGTAAGAAATGAGATGCAGACAACTTTAGAGTTTTTTCAAATTTAGCCATTTTATTAAATCAAAAAGGTTGATAAACGCTTCACTATCACTACATTCATTAGGATTTCCCTGCCTAAAATAAACTAAAGGAAACACTTTGACAAATGGCTGTCACACACACTACATTCAATAAAGCAATAAGGTATATATATATATGTTCCTTCCGCTACCTCGGAATAGATGTGTATCACACGGTAGAGGAGGAACATTTGCATAACACCGAGGTGGCTGTGGGAAAAATCCGTATAAGCATGAAGTTTTGGGAGAAGTTGCTGTTGGCGATGATGGGACGGGGGGCCATGCTTAAAATGGTGGTCGTGCCTAGGCTCTTACATTTTTTCACCAATATTCCGTATATGATACCTAAGAAGTTTTTTGCCAAGCTGAATAGTATGTGCAGAGACTTCCTATGGCATGGCACCCGGAACAGTGTGGCGCTATGGAAGTTGCAGAATTTCTATGAGAGGGGGGGTATTAAGCTGCCTAATTTTGAGGCCTATTATGTAGCTGGTCAGTTGCAATATGTGGTCAAATGGCTCTCTGATGAGGTAACTCCCGAATTTAGGCTGTTTGGACAGGACTGCACCTCGTTTTACCTGAAGGAAATTATTTGGTTGCCTAGGTCAGAAATGAAGGAGCGCCCGGGAATGATGTTGCTGGGGTGGAAGATGTGGCGTAGAGTATGTCGAAAGATGGAGGACCCGTACCCGTGTTCCCCGCAGGTGCCGTTGGTTGCTTTGGCAAGGGAAGACAAGCAACTAAGGATGATAATCAGGACCTACTGGGAGTCGGTCGGGCTGGTTACATTGGGGGATGTTTGGCAAGAGGGGACCATTAGGGATTTTGAGGGACTAGTGGAAGAGGCGGGCTTGCATAGGGGCCAGTATGTCACGTACCCAAGGCTGGTGCAGAATATTCGTAAAATCTGGCCTGAGACTGTATTGGCGGAGGAACCAGACGCCACTATGGGGACAATATATGACATATCAGAAGGGGGGCATGAGATCTCTAGATTGTATGAGATGGTGATGACCCGGGTTGGAAAGGAGTTGACGCATTTGAGGTTGGATTGGGAAACAGAGGTGGGAGCACAGATGGAGGATGGGATGTGGGAGCGTGCTATGGGATACCACAAGAAGGTGTCAGGAAATGCTAGATTACAACAAATACAGTTGTATATAACGCACAGAGCTTACATGACCCCGATGAGGATATCGAAGTTTGGAAATGCGGGACGACAAGCGTGCCCAAAATGCGATAAGGAAAATGCTGATATGACACACATGTTTTGGTCTTGCCCAGTGATTGAGAGTTCCTGGGGAGAAGTGGCGCAAAAACTAGCGGACAAAGGGGTCACGCTCATTATAGATACGGCCTGGGCCTGCCTGTTGGGAGGGTTTCCCAGACCACGGAAACTTAAACATGTTGGGAAATTGAAGGACTTGGCATATGTGTCATAAGCCCCGGATGGAGGTATGGTGGCGGGAATTGCAGAAATGGGCAGAGGCTGAAACGGTGGTATGGCAGGAGGCATGTAGCATGTGTGAGGAAGAAGTGGGTACCATGATGGCATGGAGAGTATTAATAGTAGGACTGTTTGGAACAATAACGGATTCTGCTGACTCAGGAGGAGGTGATACCCTGCCACACGTAGCAGATACGGAAAGTGAATGACAAACAAGCTCTTGAGGGGGGAGGGATTGGGGGAGCAGTGGTCTTGACTAATTGATGTTCATGTGATTGTTGCAAAAAGAGCTGCCAGTTAGGTTTGTATTGTTTGTTTGTTTGTTTTAAAAATTAATAAAAACCGTTTAAAAAAAAAAGGTATATATCCATCATGCAGTCAAATTCACAATATGACCATGGTCTCTTCTTATAACGTGGGTGAATTCCCCTTACCCCGATCTGAGCAAGGTTTTGCACCACAGTTCAAAAGAAATCAGGAAATCCTGGTTTTGCCACAAAGTTCCAAAACATTTCTTGAGGATTCTAAATTTGATAACAAAATGTTCTGTTGTCTCAACAATGTACCAAAAGAAAAAATGTATGTTCCAACTCCTCCTGGAGTGAGAACACATTTCACATTTGTCTTCTTCAAATAAACAAGAACAGTCTTGGTCAGGATGATTTTCCACAAAATTCGATTTCTGAAGAAAATGCAACTCCTCTACAGCAAGTTTAATTGGTTGTCTTTGTTAGAACCACAGTTCAGCACTTTCATCAACTAATACCTGGTTGCACCAATGCCAAGCCTACATCAGCAACTTGCCCCACGGTTATACTCTCCTGCCCATTCAATACTTCACAAAAGAACAAAGTGTGCTTCAGTGGTAACTTGCAACTTAGAACAACAACTTTACAAGGTTTTGTTAGTATCAGATTTTAAACCACTTTCTGGGAAACAAGGAGTCACATTAGTGCTCTTTAGAACTCCTCTGCAACTATGCTCCTCTCCCTCTAGATAGTCCTCTTCAACCAAATAGTGACCAGGATATGGTCTTACTCTGTTTCTGTCTTGGCTACGTATATTTATATTATCTGATAATCTGTATTTCATAAAACATGAACAGCAAGTCTTAAAACTCGGTTTCCCAATATTCCCCTCTCGCCTTGAGCAATGTTTGTTGTACTGGTATTTCTCGAGTTTTTAAATACTCTTGGCATGGGTCTTACTTGTAGGCTTTTGTTTTCACTAAAGCTTCCCCAGGGGATTTTTGGGCCTTCCACCAACTCTCACACTTGCTGGCATTGTCACTGATTCAATAAGTGTAACTTTTGTTGTTTAAGAATAGTTCAGTATTCAAAATTATTATTATTGCTTCTTTCACCCACACGCGAATGAAACTGCCTGACGTGAACCAGCAGACAGCGTGCGAGCACTCCGGAGTCACTTGTAAGCTGTGAACCCACCAGGTAGGTTGCTTGCTCATGCTCCGCTTGGTGTTCGCAGGTCTCTGTTGCTGTGGCTCCTCGCGACCGGGCGAAGAGCCTTCTCTGGTCCACCTCTGCTCACGCCATTCGAATCTGGAGCTTCCTTCGCTCTGGAGAGGCTCAAGTGCAACCCAGCCACCTGAAGCCCTTAAAGAGGGCACACTTCGAACGTTGCTCCTGCTCCAAGTTGCGTGAACTCTGCAAAAGCCTAAATGGGCAAGCATACTTTTCTCATGCTTCCCTGTGCTCGACTTCTGCAACAAATATAACTTGAGGCAAAGACCCTCTCAGGACGTGCCATTTCTTTTGGCTTTACAGTTGTCCCGGTGCCTTCTCTCGCCTCCAGCTTCACTTTTCTCTGCATACACAGCCTGCACTGCTTTCTGCTCTTGCTGCTCCTGCTGCTCCTGCTGTACTACTGCCTGCACCGGAGGGGGCTTTTAAAGCCTGTCAGTCTCCCACAGGTGTAGGTCGTTCACACTAATTAGCTGACCGCTCCTATAGCAGTATTCCTCTGCATCTCTCTTCATCATCCCAGTAATAAGGGAATTATGGGTCTTTAAGTCCCTGCCAACAAAAGTTTGTTTTCTTAACCTTTTCTACTTTACAATAAGCTATTAAGAAATTGGGGCTTTGGGGAAAATTATACAAAGGGGTTTCCCCTTCTTGACTCCCCCTGAAACCCTTCCCCCAAACCCCCGTGTGATACTCCCGCAGACCACCACCGTCAGTGTCTGGATCATGAAGAGTCTGCCTTCCCCTGGCCACATGAGAAGGGCCCCAGGCCAAGATTCTGGGGGTGTGAGGGGACGAATAACTACTGATTCATCACATTACCAAGGCAGTCACATCCTGTGGGATCAGCTGGGTGCTTCAAACTCTGCCCCCCATCTGGACCTGGAGTGATGTGAATACTGGCTGCGCCTGTGAAGTGTGCTCCTGCGGTCTTGTACAGTTGGTTTATATATGCTCAAGACCTCCCCTTCAGGATCATCTGGTCCGAAACTCTTTCCTTGCAGCCAATCCAGTCCTAACAAGTAGGTGTCATTCATCTAATCAGCTGCACTTGCTGTCCTGTTTGTTTCTTTTGAATTCAAGTCAATTTTACTTTGTTAGCCAAGTTGCTAGACATGCCTTTGCATGGAACCCATCTTGTCACTGGTTCCACAAAGCGTAGCGAGGAATGCCTACCTTGAGTCAAGAACCAAGACGCTGCACAACAAGCATAATGTATGGACAAAACATGAAAGGTGCATACTTTTAATCCAGAGCTGGTTCAGTCAGGCTATATGTTAATATTTAGAGACCTCTACAGGAAAGTCCCCAGTGTTTGGAAGATCAGGTGAAATCCCCAACAAAAAGGAAATAGCCAGTCCAGAAAGCCAACAATCCAGAAGCAAGTCATTAAACCAATGAATCCAAAAGCAGACTATGTGGCAATACTCCTAATGCCAGTCCTGAATCAGTTCAACAAATCCAAAAGCAGTCCATGAGATGAAGGTAAGGTTCAATGTCTGTGGAATCAAGATGATTCACGGCCCGATGAAAGTAAAGTTCAGTGTGAGGGTCTGTGAGAGCAGCAGAACAAAAACAAAAGTAGGTAGAAAGGAAAACTGAATTAAGCAGGACAGGGGGCACATACATGAGAATGGGAGGAAACCAGTCGGCACTGCGTTGGAGAATCCAGAACCTCAGGGAGATGCACACAGTTCCCGTAGAGCATGCAAGCCGCCAAAAACAGGAGCCCATAATAACTCGTTAGGGAGCGAAGGAAGGTTGTTCCTCACTTCATCACATGCACAAGACCGCATACACTGTTACGCAGCCCGCACATTTCTAAGTAATGTAGTGTTCCGAGTTTCTGCAGCATCGTGCTGCCTGGTGCCATCAGCGCCATTTCATTTGTGACCCTCCATGTAGGGCAAATGACATTTGGAGTAAATCCTGTATCAAACTGGAGCACTGAATTTCCTGACAATATGTTTCTTACTATTATGTAATGAATCTTTCCAAAATAAGATGCGTGTTTGAAAGCTGTGCTGTCTTCTGATATTTGGATTTCATTTCCATAATACAGTGAGAGAAAGAACAGACGAGTTGCTACCCATGCTCATGCCGGCCAGGCACGAAGAAATGCTTCCACAAAATGCTTCATAGCCACATACAAAACAGTAATGAAACCTTTTTGTGTTTTCTGTGCGTCTCATACTTTTTGCATAGAAAAGTGTTTTTTAAACGTACATTGCTCTTCTGGGCTTGCAGTAAGCACCCTCTCATGTAACCAGCACTGAGCACGAGTTTTCTGTATCATAATATTGAAAAAGGGTTTAATAATGGCTTTTTCATTTTAGTTTGCTGAAAGGACAAGCTGTCTAAAATAGTAGTTCTGATTTCACATATGTGAATATCCATCTCTGTGTCTTTCACCAAACCCTAGTCAGGCACGTTCCAAGTATATATGGGCTTGCTCTGGTTTGAGAACTGTTGAAATCTCACATATACGTATGCAGATTATGACCATCGGGTCTAAACTCCCTGTAGTTTTAGCTATATGGGAGCTAGAGCTCCTCTAGGGTCCAACCTGTGCAACCCTCCCTCCTCTTTTAAGCAATGAGGTGGAGGGTAAAAAGCCAGTAACTGATTATTTTGGGGGGCAGATGGAATTCTGAAACAAGCATGGGTAGGAATGAAGGTCATGCACTAAGTGTCACCTTCGAGAGTTAAGGGGGCATGAAAAAAAGGGCAACACACTCGCCGAAGCTTTTGCAACTAGAACAGTCTTTTTTGACATTAAATGTCTGGGTGGACATGAATGCATTAGTTCAAAGGGTGCCCCATCATGAATGGCAAAACTAAATCGAGGTAAACAGACGGAACGATAAACTACACTGGTGGATGTTGGGGCTCCGCTTCGCACTGAAGCGTCCCCTAGGCAGGCACTTGCATGCGCAGCAATGACACGCGGGAGCCGGGGTATGCTACAACCTTCTTTATTTATTACAGCGGCGGAACTGCCGAAACCTTCCCCGTCCCTCCCCCTTCCCCCGACATCACGTCCGGGCCGTCATGTCCTTTGGGCCTCAACGGAGGCCCGCCCACACAACGATGTGGACAACCTGACATCTCCCCCTTTTTTAACATGCGAGTCCAGGGGCTCCCCTCTTACCCCATCTCCTCGATGAGTCGCATTGGCTTCATGCGGCTCCTCTGGGGTCGTTTTGCCTTATTTGGGGTTCGTCCTTCCCTGGCGAGTGTGGGGAGGTGCGCCTCACCTTCTGACTCTTCCCCATCTCCTTGGTACGCTTCTTCGCGTGGTCTGTCCTCATCGCTGTCTCTGTCCCTTGTCCATTGGCCTTCTTGAGTCAGTCTAACACGTTTGAAGTGCGAGCTGTTCCTGGTCACCATTGAGCAGTCGTCCCTTTGTGCTGTAACCATGGAGCCCTTCTTGTGTGTCACGACCAGAGGGGTGGGTGCAAAGGTGGCTTCTTCTTTCCGATTCTTGGGTTGCCTGAGCCATACTTCGTCTCCTGGTTGCATTATGTTCTCGCGAGCTCTCCTTTTCCTGTCCCTGATCTCTTTTGTCTTTGCTTTCCTCGCGGTGTCATTTGCTTTCGCTTCTTCTTCCAGCGGCGTCAGTTCTTGTGGCCTCGGGTCCTCCGGTAGTCTCGTGGCGATTGGTCTCCAGAACAGCAGGTCTGCTGGGCACACTCACCTCGTGCTGTGGGGCGTGTGCCTGTATTCTCGTAGTAATTGGTTAAGGGCCTGCTCGAACGGTTTGTTTTGCAATGAGCGATTTGGAGGGTCCTCTTTATGTTGGCCATGAACCTTTCGACCATGCCGTTGGCCTGGGACCATCGGGGGGTTATTCGTCGATGTTGGAACCCCATGTACTTTGCGAATTGCTGGAAGTCCTGACTTATGAATGTGGGACCGTTGTCCGACTTTATGATCTTGGGGATGCCATAGGCAGAGAGCATCCTGTCGAGTGCCGGGATGACACTCGATGTGGCACTGCTTTCTACTATCTGAGCATCCGGGTATCTTGAGTGTTCGTCCATGAGTACGACCATGTGTGTCCCGTTGTTCAGTGGTCCAAATAGATCTACTGCTAGCTCCTCCCACACTTTGTTTGGCAGCGGTGATGACTGTAGTGGGTTTGGATGTGGCGGGGGCGCCACTTGCGCGCACACGTGGCAGCTTCCTACGACGGTTTCTACCAGGCGGTCGAGCTGCGGGAACCAGGCTTTCTGGCGAAGGAGGCGCTTCGTGGCGACTACACCTCTGTGTCCTTCATGCGCTAGGTGTACTATCCTCTCCCGGAGCGTTCTCGGGATGACGACCTTGAATCCCTTTAAGATAATAATGTCCTCTACCACTGTCAGCTCTTCCCGGACTTGGTCCAGCCACTTGAAGTCTTTCTTCGTAGTTTCCGATTCTCCTCTGGCCTGTTGTCTCATGAGGGTCGCCTTGTCCGTCTGTAGGCAGTGTCGAGCAATTCGCAGAGCTGGGTCCGCCTCTGACTGCACCGATAGTTCCTGCCACCCTACTGGGAGTGGTTGCAGGTGATGTATGATGTAACTTATGCAAGCGTCCGCTATGGACGGTTGAGACGCTGTCGTGGACATGGGATGCCGGGAGAGGTAATCTGCCGGGTTCTCCTCCTTCCCTGGGCGGTGCTGTATTTGGAATCTGTAATCCTGTAGGCGTAGGCCCCATCTGGCTATTCTCGGCGGCATCCTGGCCTTCGGGCTTCCGTATATGGTGAGCAGCGCCTGGTGGTCGGTGATGATGGTAAATTCCTTGCCAAATAGGAAGAGATGGAAATATTCGCAGGCCCAGACGACCGCGAGGCTCTCTTTCTCTGCTTGCGAGTATGCCTGTTCCGTGGTTGTCAGGCTCCGGCTGGCATATGCTACTACATGTGTGATGTGTGGCTCCCTGGGGTCTTTCTGGGTCAGTATGGCGCAGAGTCCCGTCGGGCTGGCATCTACGATTAGTTCAGTGTCGCAGCTGGCATCAAAGTACGCCATGTCTTCGGCCTTTGCGATGGCCTTCCTTATTGCCTCGAACGCTGCTTGGCACTCTTTCGACCATGTGAATGGTGTGTCCTTCCGGGTGAGTAGGCGCAAGGGGTTACTGACTGTGGCATAGTCTTTCAGGTATCTGGAGCAGTAGCTGGCCAGTCCTAGAAACGACCTTAGGTCTGTGGTGTTCACGGGGGGCGTGGCTGAGTTGAGGGCCTCTACTTTTTCCGGGTCGGGTCTCATGCCTTTATCCGAGAAGATGTGCCTGAAGAATCGCAGAGATCCTTTCGAGAACTCACACTTGGATTTGTTCAAGGTTAGCCCTGCCTCGTCCAGCGCTTGGCATACCCTGTGCAGTGCCAGGTCGTGTTCTTCCTGTGATTTTCCGTAGATCAGGACGTCGTCCGAATAATTCAGGCAATTGGGGACGTGTCTGATCACCTTGTGAATTTCCTCCTGGAAGATCTCAGCGGCAGAGGATATGCCGAAGCTGAGTCTTTTGTATTGAAACAGACCAAGATGGGTGACGAATGTGGTGATGTAGCTGGATTCCGGTGCAATTTCGATTTGGTGGTATCCTTTCGTAAGGTCTAACTCAGAGAAAACTCTCGCCCTGTGAAGAAGATGGATCATGTCAGTGATCCTGGGCGCCTGATGCCTCTCTCTTTCAAAGGCAGTGTTGGCTCTGCGCATGTCTACGCATAAACGTATGGATCCTTCTGGTGATTTCTTGGGGACGGGGACAATGGGTAATACCCATGGCGTCGGGCCCGACACAGGTTCTATGACGTTCATTTTGATGAGCTTGTCCAGTTCTTCTTCCACCTGTCTCTGGATATTGAATGGAATACCTTGATAGTGTTGGGCCACTGGTTTGACCTGAGGATTGATGTGGAGGTGTACTTTTCTGTTTCACAGTTTGCCTAGGCCAGTGAAGAGCTTTGGGAATGAGTTTCCGATTGCATCAGGTTTGGCAAAGTACTTGTGGGCCATCAGCTGGTATAAGATGTGCACTAGTCCCATGTCTACTGCCGTCCGGAAGCTCAAAATACATCCGCTATTAGCTTCGGTGTCCAAGAAGTGTAGCGGGACCTTTGCGGAGTGTCCTTTATGTGTGCACCAGGCTGTGATCATGCCTTTGCATGGATTAGGTGTCGTGGAGCCATAGGGATATATGTCTACTGTGGCTTTTCTAATATTGGGCTGTGAGGCCAGGGATTGATATGCTCTTTCACCGATGATGTTGACCGTCGCTCCTGTGTCTACGAGAAATTGTAGTGGGGTGTCGTTCACTTGAAGTGTCAATATGGGGCTGTGTTGGGTGGCCGCTGTGTTGTCCTGTAGGGCCCACACGTATCCTTTCCTCCTTTGATCCTCCTCTGACGACGGGGTGTCGCTGCTGGTGGGGGACCGGGTCTCAACATACCTTACGAAACGCCGTCTGTGTGATCGTCTCGTGTCCTCTGATGAGCATTTATCTTTGCGCGTGTATCGGCTTCTGCGGTCGCTGTCTTCCTTTCTGGTGCCTTCTTTCGTTGTCCACCACGGGTCTGGGTGGACTCTGGCGGGTGTGCCGACGCCTGTCTTGATAGCGATGTTTAGGTGGTGTGTGGGTTGGGGCGTTTTTGCACATGGCCCTGTAGTGGTCCATTCCCCCACATGCGCCACACTTTTGTCCTACAGGGGGGCATTCCCCTGTGTGTGGGTATTCATATCCGCAGTTATAGCATGTGTCTTCGAGATGTTTGTTGCCTTGATTGGGGTGGGTATACAGCTTGTTGATCGATTCGGTGTTCTCACTGTGTTGGTGTATGGACATTTTTCCTAGACTGTCCAGTTGAGAGTCCACAGCTGCTTCCATGCGGGCCAGCGCTAGAATTTCTTCCAGGGATCTTTGTTTCTGTAGGAGCTGCTTGCGAAATGGCTACGAGAGGCAACCAGCGATTACTTGTGACCTGAGCGCTTCTTCATTGGAATATCTGTGGAATTCACAATGTTTCAGTTTGATGCAGAGGCGCATCACGAAATTGTCTATCGACTCCCCTTTTTCTTGTCTGGTTGTGTGGAACATGTGGCGTTCATAGTCGACATTTGTATGTGGCGCGAAATATTCAGACAGTTTGGCATGTAATTCCCCATATGTGACTGTTTCTACGTTCAGCAGCTCCCCCGCAATGTCTCTTACCGCCGGTCCCACTGCCATAAACAGTGTGTTTTTCAGTCTCGTGTCATCTGTCAGTCCTATGGCGCCCGTGTAGAATTTGAAGTCCCGGAGCCATATGTTCCATCTGGGTCCTAGATTAGATGTGTCTCTAATCTCGAAAGGGTTGGGCATGTGCATGACTTGGGGTGTGCCTCCCTCCTGGTATGCATGTTGGCTGTTATCTTGCGCTGTATCAGCATTTCCAGATGGCGTTGCCGCCATTCCCGCCCCTCCCGAGGAGGAGGCTGGCGTGCTCGCCGTGTCCGACAAGGTTGCGGTGCTGTGGTGGGCCTGTATGCCAGTGAGTGACTATGGCGCTTGTGACTGGGCTTGGGCAGAGCAGCGTCTGCTTCTTTGCTGCACGTGGGGCAGAGTGTCCGCTCTAGCAGCGCTCCTGCTGCGTGTGGAGCGACTTCTTCCTTCGCTCTCCACTTTGATTATTGGCACGGCTTTGGTTCCCAGAGCCCGCCCGGCCTCACGTCGCTTTGGGAAGGGGGAGGGCGTCGTGCTCCCCGACGTGGAGCGAGAGGATGGACTCTTCTGAGCGTTTTCTCCCGTTCTGGGTGTTCCCCAGGTTCGCCGGGCCCACCGGGCGTGCAAGCGCCACCTCGGCATTCAGAGAGGTGGGTGTGGGGTGCCCGTGTGTTCTTCCCGGGCCCTTGTCACTCGGGAGGCGGGGCCGCACAGAATCACCTGCCGTGCCCGAGGCGCGCCTACGCGCTGTACTGCTCGACCGCAGACCTCGGCACGGCGCCAGCGGGAGTCAGTGTCTGCTCGTCACCAGTGTTGGGGCTCTGCTTCGCACTGAAGCGTCCCCTAGGCAGGCCCTTGCATGCGCAGCAATGACACGCGGGAGCCGGGGTATGCTACAACCTTCTTTATTGATTACAGCGGCGGAACTGCCGAAACCTTCCCCGTCCCTCCCCCTTCCCCTGACATCACGTCCGGGCCGTCATGTCCTTTGGGCCTCAACGGAGGCCCGCCCACACAACGATGTGGACAACCTGACAGTGGAAACAGGTTAACTTTCCCTGTAAGGAGCTGTATCACTATGGGGGTGGAAAAAAAAGATCCTTGCTCTGGTGTACATTTAAAAATCACCGGTAAATAGCCTATAGCAGTCAATATCTGCAGATCGACAGATCTTGTTGGGCCAGATGAAGCACTGATCTTGTGAAACGTGGAAGTGGTTCTAATCTTCTCGCTCTGCACTTCCTGATGGACTGCGAAGTAATGGCGAACCATTCTCCAGAATGCTGCGCCAGCTTAACTCTCAACTGGTGAGTCATGAGGGCAATCTCTAAAGAGATTGTGAAGTGGATGTATAGGAGGACAGTACGGCCGTGGTCACAGATCGGTCTATCACATTAATTACCTCTGCCACTTGGAGGGCTGGTAAATAATGCTGTCTGAACTTGACTTGCCACTCCTGTTGGGCAAACAAAGAGAAGTACCAACAATTCTGACCAATCAAAAGGGCAGCGGAAGAAGATTGCTGCAAAACATACCGAACTGCCAATCCCAACGGTTTACCATTGAATGACTGGAATTTCTCGAGGGATTCATCTGCCTTAGTGCCAAAGAGGTGGGCTCTATGCAAAGGCATGTCTAGCAACTTGGCCTGAAAATCTGGAGAAAATCCTGATGTTCTCAACTAGGAATATCTCCTAGAGACAGAGCCAGTGCCCATGGAATGTGCCACACAATCCACGGCATTCAATCGATCCTGCAGAGCTTGGCAGGCTGCCTCTTTCGGATCAGTGCTGAATCTATGGCACCTCATCTTAAAGTAAATGTGATGCTCCTTCAGAAATCCCTGTTATGCTCGGCTTGTCTCAGCGGGGGTGCCGGTTGCGGGCGTCTGCTTTGTGGGATGCCTGTTTCTTGCTAGCCGACAGCTCTGGTTTCTCCTAACTGTTCCAGGGGGTCAGCTGCTGCGATGTGGAAGTCACAATAAGTTAGGGCTGCCAAGGGTATTTAGCTTTCCCCCTCCCACCAGGAGCCTTGCGTTCCCTAGGTTTCTGTGTGAATTATTCCTTTTGCTCACCTTATGACTTTTGTAGGCACGCTCTCCGTCCTGCTTACTTTCAGCAGCGGTCTCTGTGCTCCTGTGTGAACTGAACCTAATTGGTTCACTGGTTCATGTGGCAGTGTAGCTGTAGAGTCTAGCCAAGGCCTGCTGTGGCAGCGACTTCCTAGGCCTTTCTTGCCTCGCTTCAATGCTTTTCCTTCTTGTTTTAATGTCCTTTTCTGTGTCTGTTTTAGTGTTCTAGCACTGCGTCCTTTTCCTTGGCGTGCGACCTCATGCCAGGTCGTGGTTTGTTAATCTTTGTTGTTTAACTTTCCTTTCTTGTGTTGCAGGGGACGGCGTTCTCCTGGAAACACAAGCGCCGTGTTGCTCCAGTGCGAGTGTCCTGCGCGGCAGTTTTGATGTCCCAGGCTGATTGGGAGGTATGTGTGCGCGCCCACTTTACAGCTGAGATTATTATGATCTTACTTTGTGTGCGCGGACTGTGTCTTCTTTCCCTTCCAGGTTCCAGTGTTTGAAATGAAGATTCGATGAAGCAAGCTGCACAGGATGCCGGGGGAAGCTGTAGCCTGGACTCTTCGGCTGGAGGAAAGTGGAGAGTATTTAGGTAAGTTGCTCGGATTGCAGGGCGGGGAGCATGGGTTATGCCCAGTACTAATGCTTTCTTTTCTTGTTGCAGGCTGCAGGCGATGGTGAGCGTTACGCTGCTGGAAGGCAAAATCGCGCGAAGCACGTTTCTGAGCCAGTGCGTGACTTACATAGCCAGCCACACCCGGGAGCCCCAGCCACACCCAAACACTAGTCTGCATGGTGAGACAGATGAAAAAGAGGCTATAGCCCTGTGCCCTCCATGTTGAGTTATCCAGAGTCTTGTTTATGGTACAATGTTCACCACCCTTACCCCTTGATGAGCCTGGCGCCAAAGGCGCCAGGACAAGCTCCAAGAGGCCTTTCCTGGTTTTCCAAGGATGACTGGATCAGCACCTCTGTATAGCGCCCCCACGGCGGCACGGGCACGAAGCTGCATGTGTGTCCCTGGTTCACCGACTGTGACAATCACTGCCCTCAGTGCACGAGGATACTTTGTAAGACCACAAGAGGAGTTAATTTCCTTCAGGAACATACTTCCTGAAGTGAAAACGATTTTTTGACATAGAATCAATCTTTTAACTATCGGGAGGCAAAGAGGGAAAGACAGGATTTTGAAATGGATATGGCCATCTGGACCACCAAGCTCACGGGCATGGGATACGTGGACAGAGAATCAAGGTCCAACTGTGCAAATTTATATATTTGTGGCCAGCTGTTGAGCACAGCCTCTGCCATATATCCGTCATCAGGTTCTTCTAAGCCATATTAAATGGCAAAACATTCTCTCTAGTGGTATTCTTGTCCAGTACATCCGTTAGGTAGTACTAGGTCATTTTTTTGTTGCCCGGCAACGCACCACAGGGATTTTACCACCTTGGTCATAGTGCACCTGAAGGCGACAGTAGGATTACTGTAAGGAGTTGTGTCTACGTCGGCCGGACCATAGAGTCCGCTCGTGTCCCTAAAGCCCATTGCCATATCTGATATTAATGTTTCCTCAGAGCAGTTCTTCCAAAAAATTCACCTCTCTTCCCCAGAAGGGTTCCATCTGATACGAAATGGGATCACCTTTATTATCAAAGATCACTGCATCAATTGGAAGAAGTGTTGCCTCAACTCTGGAACATACCTCTATGTCTCAATAGAAGCCACAGTCTATGCTGAGCCCTAATGGTCGAAAGCTCGACGCCAGGCAAAGCCAAGGCATGGAACGCAACAAGCAGTGTCCACTTGAGCGACCTCGCTTGGCCAGAGCTCTTTGGCATATGGGTATTTAACGTTGTGGTCATTCTGCCTGCCTTTAAAGGCATATAAAAATATCACAAGAATCAGGATGAGAGATCCTACAAGCAGAATGTGTGGTTCTGAACATATTAATTTATTTCAAGAACACATGTTTATTCTTAGTTGGTTTACACGACTTTCGATAAGCATGAAAGCGAATGACAACGGATAGGTATAATTGTATACAGTGGAAATACAAGGTAAGTATCAACCTCTATGATATTGAGTTAAGAACTCCACCTAAGGGCACAGACACATGACAGTCGGAGAGACCTAAACTTAAACAAAGTGCACCCAGGACGGAAAATGGTCCGGGGTGTAGTTAACACAGGGTGTACACAACAATATCTACAGGACATACACAAAGAAGGGTGTTTGCAGTTGTGTCACGGGGGATCGACACAGGTGTGTTTCGGCCATGGGAGGCTGGATTGTAACCTGTCCTGGTGTGGCCTTCATCAGGATTGACACCAGTAGTGGTGCTGTCCGTAATATCTGTGGGTGAGATAAGGCTTGTAAGGATCTCGGGAAGTAATTCTGTAATTTATGAATTAATAAATAATGGCTTAGTGGAGCCGTGGTGATACATCATGAGGTTATCGAAATACAGCTTACCTGCTGCTAAGATAGCAGGGGTGATGCTGTATGTAGACAATCCTTGGATTGTGGGTGCAGAAATGCACTCTAGGTAAGCCGTGGGTTCCTGATGTCTAGATTTGTGTCAGGATTCCGGGGGCTTGATGAGGGCCTGAATAGGTCCCTGATCTGTGGAAAAGATATGGACCGTAAGGGGTAAGACATAAGGCTCATATCTTGGGTGAGGGTGTTCTCAATAGAGGACCATAGAGCAAGTGGACATGGTGGTGAGTGCTACAGATGGTCCAGGAGAGGCGATGGTGTGCCTTGGTTTAATGCCGGAGGACTGTGGAGGTATACTAATGGGCAAGCGTTGTGTTATGATGGGAGGACCCATCTAAACACAAGACCCAAAGTGAATACATTGTGCAGTCTAGGCGACATGATTGACATAATTGAGTGTTTATAAGCGGCTCACCGCTAATCAAGGAATGCTCTGTGTGGCGGGTGTCCGAGGGCGGACAGGTCGTGGAGTGACTGGACCCGATAGTCCATAATTCAAGTGCAAGAATGGACCAGTGGCTAGTATACAGTGTGCTATTTGTCTGGGAGAGTGGTGAAAGAATCGCAGTGTATGTAAACACTGGATGAGTCCCTCTCAGTGGCAATTTAGTGCAGGTGGTAAGATACATAGCAACGTTGCTACCTAAACCGACAGCTGTGAGGCGTGTCGATCAGGTCAGATGAGCCGTGGCTTCCAAATTCGAAAAAGTGCGTGGAGACACACACATGCTGGGTTTTAAAAACTTACCGCAATCCGAAAAAGTGCGTGCGTCACTGGGGGATCCACAGCATGGAATGGTTGCTGTGACATGGGTTGCTGGCACTGTATCTTTAGAAAAAATCTCCAACATTTGGACCCAAAACTACTCCCACTGCACCACCTACAAGGATGTTGTGGGAAACGCTACCTTCTGGTGTGCTGTCCCTATTGGTGTTGCCTTTTTTCGGCAGGTGGAACAGGAGGAATGATGTGATTCACTCCTCGAAAGCAAGCATTTTCTATGGTCTTCATGCTGCTTTCTGAACTCTGTCAGAGGAATGGCCTTTGTCTTCGCTCAGCTCGGTAGCCTCAGAGATCCTACCCTCTGAAGATTTGTGTTTGGAAGGTGAAATCCCTGGGAAATCGAAGCAGACAGACCTGGAACCAATTTGGCTGTCCTCCAACTCAGGACTTTCAAGATCACAAATTGACATTAACAACACTTCCACACGCCATGCTCCATCCCCCAAATACCACAGACAAATGGAGTGCAGGTCAGTTGTTGACATCTTAGAGTTGCAGTCGGCACAATGATTGATTCCAGGGACCTTTTTTGAGCTGGACATAATACAATTTCAAGCTTTTCTTTTCGCAGAAAAACTGGAGAAAGCATTCTCTAAAACGTGCATGGAAAAATTAACTGAGGGCGTGGTATACATCAGCTTCCCAAAATCACATTGAGTCGAAGAGTTGCCCACCCTCCCCATTCCCCTGGGAAAAAGGCTCTGTGACTCTGATTCAACTGACCCAGCTAAACATATTGAAGATGAGGAAGATGAGGAATCTGTTGAAGGATGCAACCTATTTGACACAAGCCCATAACAAGACATGTTAGTGAATGGACAGACCAATAATTCTACATGCACCTTACATTGATGGACAAACTATTAGCCTCAAATGTCTGTATAGAAGGCACATGCACTTATAAAGCACTGTACTGGGTACGGTTGTGCATTAAATATATTAAGCCAAATCAGGATTGAAATTACTAAATGCTTATGGCACAACATACCAAGGTAAACAGGGTCACAGTGCACAGGAACTGGAAGAGGGACTCAGAGCAGAAACAAGTGCAGAGAGAGCACCCTGCAGAAATTTAGTGTTTTGCATAGGCTCAACCGAGGAATGCCATTTCACCAAAAAGTTAATGGTAGCGGACATGACATCACTCACCCGATGACCTTACAGAAAGTGACATCAAATGACCTTTAACCTCAGCTGCATCACAGGAAGTGCTGTCATGTATCCTTTGACATTGATCACATAGGAAGTAGCATCACTACTGTAGAAAACCTACAATACATTGTGAGAAACCCGAGGGTCTTCACACATTTACTCCCCCTGGGCCCTATTCTCAGATGGCCTGGGAACGGCCATTTTTATTGGCTCCAGACCCTGGGGATAGAGAAGTGAGGCAGCATCAACTGGGTGTAGGGTCCTTGAGGAGTGGGAAAGACGTCCACAGGTAAGAGACAGTACTCCACATTTTCATTTCCAGGAAAACCTTCAATTCCGATGCAGTCATGGGGTACTGCTACCCCTGTACCACTAACCAAGATAACACTAAGAGGTATTATCAGTCTCCAATCACCAGGAAAAAGGTAAAGAAAAGAAGGTTTAAGGGTGAGACATGGTATCCCCCTTTTCTATTGACTGTCAACCTAACTCTTCCCCAGCATTTATGGGGTCTAGAGAAATTAATCCCCTCACCTCCCCACATATTATAACACTTGACGGTTTTGAGACGAAGAGCACCACAAACTTTTACCATGTTGGTACTGGGGGGGAAATGAGAGGCAAGCAAGACAACCAGTGAGTTTCTGGATGAAAGGAAACCAAGGGCTAAACTGTAGACAAACCCAAGTCCTGAATAGCTTTGTAGCAGATACAATTGCATTGGAACAAAGTCACTTTTTTTGTCGAACCAATCCTTCAGGGGAAAACGCGACTGCAAGGGTAAACAAAGTAGCAACTAGTGAAAGACTGAATAAGAACATCCGGATTTACACAAGACAGTGTGATTCTCTGCATCTAAGGCTGAATAGAAGAGGTTAATGAAAAACATATGAAACTTTTAAACCCAGTGAGAGGTTATAAGGGGTTTACTGAATGGTAAACAAACATTGGCAAAAGTTGCCCAAGTAAAGAAGAATATTATTAAGAAAACAAGTCTTGGCAAAGCCGTGAGAGCAAAGTGCTATGGTGAATTGAACAATTACTTAAGAAAATTAACAATCAATGTATGAAAGAACCATAAGTCTATAGTAAAGCAAAAGACTGATCCAGAAGAGTGTTACACTAACCAAAGAGGATACAAGTGTGAGAACTCAGAAGCCTGAGTCAGAACAGCCTGTGAAGGAGCCAAACAAAGATAAGGGAACTTATGGTTACATGACCTGTATTGGGTGGACCGTGTGGTCTGACAACTGCACCTAGACCAGGGAGCCCTAAAAGGTGACAAGCAAAAGATCTTGGGAATAAACCACAGAGAACTACAAATTGAATGCTAAAGCAAGCTAGAAGGCAGTTCAAGTGGAACTATTGTTTTCTTATAGTTAACTGTGCAAGTGAAAGCAATATAGGTGTTGCAGTGAAATCTTGGGGAAGGCAACCCTAAGAACCAAAAGAACTGAGAAACCCTGGCTTTGGGAAGGGAAACTCAAGACCACCTTGTTTTTATGTGATCTATGCTAGATTGAACTTGGGGAAGGGAACCTCAAGACCTGGCAGAACATTGGTCAGACAAGCAGCTATTGAAGAGACTTTACTTTTGAACACTATTTTGTTGGCTAAGAAGAACCCTACACCACATTTTTTCTAGATGTGAGGGCAAGCACACATTTTGACAGACGGACTTTTTGATTTGGACTCACAGACACAGACTTTCCATAGTTTTATTTAGGCAGGAGAAATTCCCTACCTTAGTTATAGTGCTAGTTGGGCCTTACACCATCCTGATATTGAAATAAAACATTCTTTGAAACTTGAAATCTGTTGTCTGTGTCATCTCTTGATACCAGGCCTATATCTCAAAGTGCACATTAATAACATAATAGTCTGGAAAGTTGACAAAAGGTTAGTTTGTCTACCAATCATTTTCACCTGGGTACTGCTTGACAACCCATTTGTTGTAATCATGATATGCCAACAAAATACCCAGGAGAACCATCATAGAGGTGGGGCACTACCTCTACATACCAGAACAGACTAATATGGGTAGATACTGCCATTATATGCCAGGTATAACCAACAACAGTTATATCGTCATCATATGCAAGGTACAGACTCCCATGCCCAGGTTTTGCCATCAAATGTCAGTTGCGCTTACTTGTCACAATTAAAGCCTAACCAATACCTTAAGCCTTTCTTTTCAGAGGTTGTGCCTCAGTGTCAGGAAGGTCAGGAGGCTTGTTCGCATAGAGTTCTTCAGCCAGACATGTTGTCAGAAATGTAACATATGTCACAGATTTTCGATCTTACTAAATATAATACAAATGTGTATATAGTGGTAGATCATGAAGTAATACTGTATTTAGCACTGTAGTATTTCATGATAATCAATTCACCAACCTTAAAATGATGGGTTTTTCTTCCAGCATATAACTGCACGCTTTGCACAGATATCTCTGAGAGAATCACTTAGCTCACTGAACTATCACACCTACTGGTATGAATAGCTGTACTGTTTCCTTGAAGCACTGTTTAAAATGTAGCCTCAGTCTTTAAGTTTAATTATTACTATTAAATGTATGTTATTGTAGGCTCTAAACAAATCTCACTTTGCTGGAACATACACACCAACTAAATTAAAATTCAATAGGAAAACATTGGCTTATCCATCCCTTGTTTATTTCAATTCTGATTAATGTATTTTTTCTTTATTATATGCACAATGACATGCTTTAAAGCAAATAAGAATTATCTTATGGACAACAGAAGACACCTTTGTAAAGACTATTACAGGCATTTTCCAATACATGAATGGTGAAATCATTTTAATTGGTATACTTTGTTAACCTAATCTATGAAAATATAAATTGCCCCACCATGTTAAAATAAAAACAATGCTCTAGCTAAAATGTGCAAACCTGTAGATGATGTATGATCGCATTCAAGATGTCAGAGAACGCGCATCCTTGAAAATCCGATTTTTAACAAAGCAGCACTAACATACATTCAATGCATGCGTGGTTTGATTTATATCAGATTTTAGATAATATTTTCAGGCTTCATTATAATGGATAACTCAGAGAAAGACATGTTTAACTGCATATTACAGTGCCTCTTTGACCGGGGGTAGCAAAAGCACTGCCAGGGATAGCCAGGAGGTTGCCAGAGGCAGGAGCTGCACCACTAGCTATTCCTAAATGACACCCATGACTCAACCACCAAACCGACTGATGAAGATGATCATCTCACAAAGAAATTCAACTTAAGTTATGCAGAGGAATAACTATTCTCTATTTAAAGCATTCTTCAAGAAAGTACCACAAAATAATAAACAGAATACAGACATATACTATTTGTTTGTGCTTTATTAAAGTGATGGTAAGTAGGGGAATGCACATTGGGGAATGAAGAACAAAATATGGGATGGTATTCTACAGCGGTCTGGCTCTCCAGATATTTTGGACAACTCCCACCACCACCAGGCAGCTTAATCAATAGCGAGGGATCAAGGGAGTTCAGCCTAAAATATTTGGAGACCCAATGGTTGCAGACCCCCGGTACAAGAACAACGTCAGTGCCAGGTTCAGCCAAAATAACAAGGTGCAGTTGGTGCTCTAGACCCTGGTCTCTAGTCCAAAGGTCCAAGCCCTGATTTATTAAGGTTCCCAAGTGTTCCAGTCTGCTTAGTGTTGAAACAAAGTCATTCATATTATTAGGGAGTTAAAAATATCCATGCATGCTTCCTTCATCGTTTTTGGGACTGGACCTCTGAAACCCTAGTCATAACTCAACATCAGTGTAATCATTGTATTATCTCCAGGAATGTTAGATGGTCTTCTGTGGTTGCTGGGCCCCTTGTGTCTTGAGGGGTCTGGAATAAACAGGTGCTTACTTCCCCTTTCTGACCTCGTCTCCTGAGCTTGGCTGACCCACCTGGGAAAATTCAAGTAGGTATCTCTACTCCACACTCGGGATGGAATGGGGAGATTTCTTTTTCCATCTACCAGGCTACTAATGCTTGGGTCTCTGATTGGTATGGATGCATGCTCATTGCCCCCACTAGCCTGACTGTAACCCCGTTTCTTCTGGTATTGCTATAGATGAGGCTATACAAATGGTGTCTCATTCATCAACCCCATACTCTGACTGGATTGTGCCAGATACTGCCAGCAGGTTCAATACAAATCTCTAGACATATCCTGTACTTTATATTCCATGGGATAGTGCGACGAAACCAGCAAATGTGTACACTCTCTCCAAGGGGGAGCCATACCCTTTGGGACTAGTGAGGTGAGCCCGCTGAGCTAAACACCCCCTTGGCCTAGGGAACAGGGCTAGCAGGATGCCACTAGGAGTGAGCCTCACTTGGAGGACAGGCAATCCTTGGAGAGGGATAGGTGTTCTCTTCCTTTGTCTCAAGAATGCCATAGGTTTATGGGTTAAATGTTAATTGACAAATGTTATGAGCCTTCAATAAGTTTATCTAAGGTTGGTATGGTTTCAGGCACCATACTGAAATCAATCTGGAGACCGACATACAAGTCCTCCCCCTCGCTACCGAAGATGAGAAGAACCCACCCACATTGTTGGAAGGCCCCTGGAGCCACACGGGAGAATCATCTTCTGGGCGGTGTGGTCAAGAGAGAGAAACGCCAGCACCAGAAGAAGTGTACAGCACCAGAAGTAGTGTGCAGAACTGCTGTGTAGTCGCGGAAAGCTTGCCCAGCTAGCTGTAGCAGAACAGATCGAAGGGCGGTGAAGGCGATTGAGCGAAGCGTGCCAGAGACACCGGGGTGTGAAGAGTACTGCTAAGAAGTGCAGAGCTGGCAAGTAGGGCACACCCACTCCAAACAATCTGAAAGAAGACGAAGAGAAAAACCGCCACCTCCCCAACCCAGAGGAGCACCATCTGGAGGCAACAGGTACGCAGTGGCTCAGGCAGGCAGGCAAGTCGGCAGGTGGGCAGCACAAGTAGCCACACATCCCCAAAGTGGGATGAAAGCCTAACTACCCCAGGTTGTGTTGAGAGAGAAAGCATCCCAAAGTGGGGTGAAAGTAACGGCCCCAAGTTGGGGTAAGAGCAAAGACACCCCAGGACTGGGTAAGTGACATGTTCCTAAATAGGGGTAACAGGAAAACAAACCTGCGGTGGGGCACAAAGAGGAAGATCCCAATGTGGGAAGGAGAGCCCAAGACCCTAGGGATGGGGCAAACAAGAGAAAGTGGACAAACATTAAAGAACTTGTCAAATAAAAATCCCAAGAACGACAGTGCACAAGACTTACAAATCAAAAGGTTAACACGCAGGACTGCTACCAAAGGGAAGAAAGAAGACCATGTTCAAATGAACTCTTAACCCAAGATAAGTTGGAGATGAGACATTCTTTTACTGGCAGAACCACAGGACTCAGGACCCCCCTGTACAAGAAGGAAACTAAAATAATGCATGAGAGGCCAACCAACAGCCAAGCGTTGGGCAAGAAGCCAAACTTTGCATGCATTGATGATTGATTTCTTATTTATTATGCGCCTATAGACAAGTGTTTCAAGGCGCAACAAGGCAAGGAAGGGGAACAACAGGAACACAAGACAAACAATCTTGCTAGGCCACGTGACATTTAGATTGTGAAAGTGCGCAACGCGAAGTGCAGGGTGCAGCGGGGGGGGGGTGCAGTCAGGGCAGCGGACTCTGAGTTAAGTGTGAGGGAGGCTGGGACAACAGGGTGCAATCCCAGCCAGGAAGTGCAAGGTAGGACAGGCGGCAGTGCAAGGTGGGCCAGGCAGCAAGTGCAGGACTACTGGTCAGGGGCGGGGGGAGGTGGGGCTGACATCATGCCATGTAACACTCGGGAGTCACCAAGCAGCCAGTTTGCAGAGTAGGAGGAGCAGGAGCAAGGATAGGTTAGCAATGGAGAGGGAGGAAGAAAGAAGAGGAGAAAAGGAGGGTCTTGGGGGGCTTCCAGAACTTAAGGAGATCCGGCTCAAGACGGAGAGGCACAGGGAGGCCATTCCAGAGGAAGGCTCCTGCAGAGGAGAGAGATCCCCCCCCCCACTCTCTGCTTCAAGAAGCAACTGGCCCGCAGAGAGTTGGAGGTAGATGAGTGGAGGGCTATACCAGGAAGGTATTTAGGAAGAGAGAGTTGGATGTAGTGTGGTCCCCAGCACCAAAAAGCCTTGTGGATGTTGCAGAGTGTCTTGAACTTGATCCTTGCAGCCACTGGGAGCCAATGGAGGGATTTCTGGGCCAGAGGGCAAAGAGTAGAGTAAGCCAGATTGAGAATGTTGCAGTAGTCCAGCCTAGAGAGAACCAGGGCTCTGGAGACAGTGAGCATCTGGGGGAAGGTGTGGAAAGGGAGAATACCTCTGAGGAGGTGCAGCTGGAAGTGGGCCTTCTTGGCAAGATCTGTGATGTGGGGGGAGAAGGACAGAGTGAAGTCGAAAATGAACCCAAGGTTTTTTGCCTCACAGGAGTGTGAGGGGAGAGGGCCCAAGGAGGATGGCCAGGGTGAGAGGAAAAGTGGGAGCAGGGGTCCCAATGAGGAGGCTCTCTGTCTTACTGGTATTAAGATAGAGTTCATTGGAGGCACACTAAGCCTCAATAGCGGATAGACAGTCAGGAATGAGCGAGGCGGGGGAGGAGGCCAAGGGTAGCCTGAAAGAGAGCAGTGTGTCATCCGCATTAACACTGAAAGTTAGAGTAAAAACTTGACATCAGTAGGGCCAAAGCGGCCAGACAGACATTGAAGAGCCAGGGTGAGAGGATAGAGTCCTAGGGAACAACACATGTGGAGAGAGAGGTGGTGGAGAGAAAGGATCCAAGCTGGACCTGGGAGGGTCAGTCCAAGAAAAAGGAGGTCAGCCATGTCAGGGCCTGATCCGTGATGCCCAATTTCTTTCAAAGTTGGTTAATCAGGATGGCATGGTTGACCGTGTCAAAAGCAGAGGAAAGGACAGGGGGGATGAGGACAGAGGGAGTGCTGGAATAGAGGTTAGAGAGCAGATCTTCACTGGTGTTCAGGAGAGCAGTTTCTGTGCCTCTGGCTACTCTGAAGCCAGACTGATGGTCATGGAGACAACCAACAGATTCAGTGTGGAGGGTTAGCTGGGAGATAGCCAACTTTGCCATGGGTTTGCCAAGTAACAGACCGACAGAGATCGGGCGATAGTTAGCCAGACAGGAGGGGTCGGCAGAAGGCATTCTTAGTAGCGGGTGCCCAAGGGATTGCTTAGGAAGAGAGGGGAAAGATCCAGTGGCAAAGGAGCAATCATAGAAATCGGCCAAGGCTGGAGCGAGAGAAAGAATGTTGTCCTTAATGGTTCTGGTGGAGCAAGGGGTCACCTGTTGGGAGGACACGTTCATAGACTGGACAAGTCTAGCATCATCATCAGGTGTTATAGGAGAGAGGGAGGAGAGAAGGAAAGGAGGGGGTGGGTTGACAAGGGGCTCCGGAGAAAGGGAGCGAGAAGAGAAGCAGAGGAGAGTGTGGACAGGAGGTCCTGGGTTTTAGTGGTGAAGTGACAAGCCAGAGCCGTGCAGAGGGCCTGGGTGTAACAGGTGGAGACTGCAGTAGTATTGACCAGCTACTTGCCGATTTTAAAAGATTCGGCTGTGTTATTTGAGGCCGCAGAGATGCAGGGTTGAATATGGAGCCTCTTTTTTAGAGAAGATGGAGAGTCTGTTTTGCCTTTGAAGCAGCCAACAGTTTGTCAGAGGGTGCGCCCGAAGCTCCCCACTTCCGCTCAGCTCCTCTGGTCTTGCGTTTCAGAGCGGCCAGGTCGTAGTCAAACAAAGAGTTGCACTTGGCGGCAGGCTTCAGGCGGATCCTAGTGGCAGGGGCAAGGAGATAAAGAGTGTTCGAGATCGAAAGGCGAAGGTTGGAAAGGGCTGTGTCAAAGTGGGAGTCAGCCGCAGGAGTAAGAGGGCGAGAGAAGGTGCAGGCAAAGGCAGCCACTGACACTCGCTTCATAGGTTGAAAGACTGTGAAGGAAGGTGGCAGTGTTTGGTGGGACTTTGCCAAGGGGACAGGAAGTTTTAAGTGAGAAGAGAGAAGAAAGTGATCAGTCAAAGAGGGAGGAGTAGTAAGAGGATTTGAGAGGGGGATGTCTGAAGAGATGAGAACATCCAGGGTGTGTCCGACTGAGCGTGTCGGATCAGAGGGTAGGATGGAGAGGGAGAGAGAGAGTCACAGAGGTTGCGGAAGAGCCCATATGGTAGGTCTGGGGAGTCCAGATGGATGTTGAGATCCCCAAGAAGGAGAGTGTCAAAACTCGTGACAGAGCAGGCCTTGAACCATGTCTCGGTGAGAGCGAGACCATCTAGGTCCTGGAGCTCAAGGAGATGGCAGATGTCGGGGGAGTGTTTGACAGCAGAGCAAGAGTTGAGAATAGCTACGTGGAGCAAGTCACCACTTTTGAAAGATTTCCGGCGAGGGATACAGGATTACCCATAGGAAGTTGCAGAGGAACCAATGTGGAGGGAGGAAGTGGAAGAGGAGCCAGAGAAGTGGTAGGAGGGTGGCAAAGGGGCCAGAGAGGTAGTATATGTCAAAGGAGCCAGCACAGTGGAAGGAGGCAGTAGCAGAGGAGCAAGTGAGAAATGCAAAGTAACAGTAGCGAAACACAAAAACACAAGTGCGGCCGGGAGAGAGGAAAACCTAATTGGTGCGCAGAAACAGTGTAGAATGCATTGTGCGTTGAAAGGAGTAAACATGAGGCTGGGAAGTTGTGTGGGGCACAGTAATTGCTGCGCCCCCCCCGCCCGCACCTTTCCTACCTTACGGTCAGTGCTGGTTGATAGCTGCGCTGCATGCTCTGTGAGAAACCCGATGGTGTCTCCCTGGCTAGTCTGTCATCCAGTTGGCCAGGACACGGCCATCGTCATTGGATCCAGTTCCTGTGGGTGGAACAGTGAGAGAGGAGCACCTAGATGCGGAGGGCCTTGGAGAGTGGGACACCGATGGGTGAAACACAGTATCCCCCTTCCTTGAACACCTTTTCCCCATCCTACCATGTAGGATATTCCAAAACACTGCCCCCACTCCTTTTCCTGAACGCACACTTTTCACACAACACCAAAGACAACGGATTAACACCAGAGCCATGTTTCTGACATATCCCAATACAAAGGTCAGGCAAAGTAAGGCAATTAACCAGAATATCACACACCTGACGGCCCATTCCCTCCCCCACTGTTAGGGAGAATTCTCCGTTTAGGCTGAATTTCCTAACCTAGTGAGTCCCCCAGCAGCTTTGCTGGATTTTTGGGGTTTATTTTTTTCTCCTGCCAAGAGTGAGACTCTTTTACCCTCACTCTTGGGCATGATCTGAGTGTGTTTCTTTGAATCTAGATGTGTTTAATGGGCTATGGGGTCTTTTACTCCATAGGGTTTCATGTGTGTTTGTGATGTGTTACACAGCACCCTCAGTGCAGTAACACAGGGGTGTCATAGTGACCCCCCAGTATAGACTCCATACCCTGGGACTGACTACTGTCTCCCAGGGCATGTAAAGTCACCATTGACTTTACTAGTCTTAAATTCTGAACAGAACCAGTACCAACCATCATATTGTGGACGTACTGGCTGGGGCAATTCGATTGCCCCAGGGTCTGTTAGTCGAGGGGGCACGTCTCGGTCCCCCCTGATCGAGTTTTGGCTGGTGGCAGTGGATACTACTTTTTATATTCAACCGCGAATATTTTCCTATGGGATTTCCCATTGTTTTAGGCTACTATCTTTATTTAATTATTTAAGGTAGCCTCGAACATACCGCCGGTTTATTTAATTCATATTAATTCTCCGGTTGGTATTTTTTGCCAAAACTTGATTCTAAAATGGCGTTTGTGTTCTCTTCTGTGACTCCAACCCAAGTCGAGCCCTTTATTCCACTTTTTGGCGGGCTTCTCCACAGAAGCCCTCCAAAGTGGTGCCACTATGTCTGGGGTACTTAGGAGGGGTGGAGGGGAATTTAGGCACCCTGGACTGAGTTGCCTAGGCAACTCAAGTCGCACTCTGTCCTGATTGGCCCAAGTGGTGAGCCGGCCGGCTCACCACTTAGCATGTTTGAGTGACAGCTAGGCTGAGTGAATGGGGGTTTGCTGCATAAAAGCAGGGCTTTGGGGACTGGAACTTCAGAAGTCGCCACAGGACCTAAGAATCCGACGAGGGAGAAGCTGAGCCGACCTGCCACGACACCACTACCGGTGGAGCCCTACTGGACCGTCTCACCACTTTTTCCCAACGACAGAGGAGATCTCCCGCCGGAGAGTCTTCTTCCTTTAACTGGTGGGATAACCAGTTTCACCGTCTTTTCGCTTTCCCGACGTATCTCGTGGCCGCCTTGCCCGTGCCAAGCACCCCGGCAACCGGGATACCACGTTTTATCACGACCGCGAGACAAAGGTACCACCTTTAACCGGAAAACTCCGCGGCTGGTTTCTGCCCTGGTAGTGCAACGACCTTCATCTTTCCTCCAAGTCGAGATCTTCTCTTCCCCTGGACAACGAAGCAACTTGCACCCACTACCAGGAACAACTGCCACCGCTGGAGGATCCTTCCCACTTAAGGTACCGTGTCCCGCCTGGCTTCCCTTGCTACCGACTGTACGGGGTAGAATTAGCCCCCGGCTTTCGAACCTGGGTTAGCCTGGGACACCTTGGCTAAACTTTTCTAAGCCTCTCTAAACACTTTTCTGAACCCTCTGCAAGACTTTCTAAGCCTAGTGTAACTGTGTGATCTTGGGCGCATTTGTGCTCTGCTCTCTCTAAGAGTGGGCCCAGCCTTTGGACTTTGGCTCACCAGTGACTTTTTGCTCTCTGCCTTGCTAACAGTGTTCTGGAATCGTAGAGTGGTGTACCTTTTCATATTCTGTCTTCTTACCCCCCTTTTTTCACAAACTTATTAGAGTGCAATCTAGTTAAGCGCTCACCTCTGTATGAAAATAAGTGGTGTTTTACTGTGATTTTCTAATAGGGAAAAAGGGGTGTATATATCATAATAGTAACTGTGTTTAGAATATATTACAATAAGAGTGCTGGAGTGTTTCAACTGTGTGTTTTTAAATAAATAATTATATACTTTGATCCCAAAGCTCTAGTCAGTGTTTGCTTGCATTATTGTATCTGAGTGCCTATTGAGTATACTTTGCATACTGCCTAACTCTTCTTGAGGGAAGTCCGACTGCTCAGCCACAGCTACCAGGTAAATCTGGGTGGTACAGACTGCTACCAAGTGGGTTTACTGCCAACACCTGTAGTCTTAAATCTTTTGCAGTGGTCCCTAAGGGAACTGCACAGGTTTCTGCCTAACACCCACAGGGATAAAAGGTGGAGCACAAGAGCACGGAAGGAGCAAGGCAGACTGCACAACATGAGAGCTAACTCAGCACGGCAGTTAAAGAGGAGACAAAAGACGGCGAAACACAGAGGGTGACAAGGAAAGAAGTAACCTTTCCCTTTCCGATCAAAGTCTGTGAAACCTCCGCTGATGGAAACATAAGACCGCAAACAATAGCCAGCATGTGTTGCAGCAGATGTCTACGGTATGCGAGACCCACCTGCGCTGATAACCAAGCTGGGGAAGGATGCTGGTCTCAGTGGTACCAACCTTGACTCCAATGATAAAGAAAGCCAAGCAGCTCATCACAGCCGGTGAGTCGAGGGGAGAATCGTCAAGAAACAGAACTGTGTTGAATGAAAAGTGCCCAATGGCTAATTTGAACCTTTGAGAAGTTTACCGACACTATCGAAAAGAGGGGGAAAACCAGCAAGAGAAAAGCCCAGCACCACGTGGGTGCTCATTTAGGTAACTGGCGATTACCTGTTTGTTGAAACAACAAGAAACAGAAGGCTTTGGAAGAAGGTGAAAGGGGGTCAAAGTGGTTTTACAGGGGTCTTGCAAAATCCTCTACCGTCGAAAGTCTTTGACCTACAGATGATTGTCAAGCTAAGGGAAATGAATCCCGCTTGGTGAAATGAGCATATTAACAGTGTGTTAAGGTTGGCAAGAGTGAACCCGGTGGAGGGATGCTAACAAAAAGGGGCGAAGTCCAAAGTCCCGAAGTAGAGTGAACTGTTTCTCCAAGTTATCGAAAGTGAACCAGGATGAGGGAAGCCGAGAATCGGAGATGAAGCCTGAAGTGCTGTTTAAAGAGACATTAAGACTTGCGAAAGTAACAGGTATTGGAAGACCAGGGGAAGTGAATTGTCCCCCTTGTCAAGTGGGTCCGAGCCCGGTCCAGGGAGATCTAGGGATAAAAAGCCATCACCGAAAGTTCATTGAGAAAGGAACGGCTCAATTGATTGCGATATATGAGGGGACGGCGCCTGGAAGAGGGGGACCCCTGGGTGAAGCCATCACCCAAAGTGAACTGTGGAAAAGAACTGTTAAGATTGTGTGTTTGTTGGATACATCAGACCTCGAAGGCAAGAGACTTTTTAACAAAAAGAGACTACCATCGAAGAACCTGAAAACTGGAACCGAACTGTCGGCTTGTGGCGAGAAAGCTTGTGCGTGTGCTGTGCTCCAAGGTCCCCCTGGCAATCACAACTGGACTTATTATTTGGAACACTTCTTTTCGTTATTGAAACACTATCCCACACACTGTCTATAAATTAGTTGTAAGGAATTGGCAATAGGTTTTTTCTTTAGTATTGGCCTTTTTATTTTGACACGCCACCAATAGGACCGCCTTATTTTTCATTTGATGGTCAACGCTTGTTCCCATCTTAGATTTAGGTTATGCATTTTCCCACCATGCATTCATTGTTCAATAAACACCCTTGAACTGTGATCACTTGTGTCTGTATTTACTGTTGCCACTGAGTTCCTTACAGCTCGCACTCCCCTTTGTCGTCAAACACCTGCATCGCACAACACTGCACCCTTAGCCTACACAGGCTTTGGCACCGAGGGTCTGATCCTCAGTTCTTAAAGGATACGCTGCGTGGGCATAGCGCAACGTATCAATCGGCCAGAGTCTCCTGCGGTCCTGCTTCGAACAAAACCTCACACTTAGCCATTCTTTTGTTAGTTTTGTACTGTATTAGTGGTAGGGCCAGTAATCAGGGCAGATCTGGCGTTCTTGACATACAAACATTGTAGTATTGGACATTCTGAGTTGCACACTGACTTCTTTTTTTTCCACCTTGTCCATCTTCTGATTTTGACTTACCACAGTAGTGAAACACTGGTCCTTGGATCCGACCACCACCTCCTCGTTCCTGGGTTTGCTCTCAGGTGCCCCTCTTGGGTCTTACTCTCTGGCTCTTGGCCTCTTCCTCCTCTCTATCCTATTTTCACTCCACCATCTCCGTCCACTCTCCTTTCTCCTGCAACTGTTCCCTTTCATTGCTTTCCTCTCTTACTCAGATCTCTCTCATATTCTGGAATGCAGTCCTGTCTCCAGCACAATTTGGGAGGCTGGTTTAATTTTATACTGTGGGCAAAAACGTGATTTTTGGGGCTCTACGGCTTATTGTATCTATGTCCCTTTCTGAGGCTCCCTGGCTCCGATTAATCCTGGCTCTGTGTGCCCACCTTATCCTTAACTTCAGGTGTGCGGAATTGTGTACAGATTTTGTTTGTGTGCCGACTTTATTAAAGTCAGGCAGGAACCTCATTTCTGCTTCCTGTACCAGTGATCTTCATGGCGAGATGGAGGGGAATTGGCACGTCCACTTTCTGGGTGTGTCCCTGTGAATGTGTGCTTCTATTTTCTATGGATTCCCAAACAGCTACCTGTAAGAGTAGCATGTGCTTCACCTTCTTTGCCATCATTGGGAGGATTTGAGAAGCTATGGCAGTTGCAACACAGAGTAGGTGGCTTTTACTGATCCCTAGAGTACCAACTCTCCGTCTGCTGCCTGTGGCAAGAGTGGCAGTCACACAACAAACACTAGTCGGCACACCAGCACAATGAACACTATATACACACACAATTGTTGTACTTTCAATTCAAGTCTGCACACAAATGATACTTCTAATGGTATGCAAGTCTGGAGAGAATGTGAGAAAAATACTCAACAGCCTCTTATTAACTTTACCTGAGGCATCATTAGAACCACGCTCTTTCTGTTCATCTCCTTCTGGAATAATAGCTATTCGTTCATCCACACTGTTTTGATCCAGGTTAGATTTGTCAGTCTTCATCTCCATTTCCAATGATATAGATAGAGGTTCTGTTTCCACAGAAAATAAATTGTGCTCAAGCAAGTGAATTTCAAATCAAAATAAATAAATAAATCACAATTCATAGAACAGCACCTTTCTTGTCTTACCGGAAAAAATGGTGCCCCCTGAAACAGATGCAACAGAGTCTTGTGATTCAATTGAGATTAGGAGCTCACTGTCAAGAGAACGTGACACACAAGTTATAAATGTAACTGATCTGCACAATATATTTCAAATCACATTTAACATAATGTTTACCCACCTGGAGTCAGATTTGGCATCCTCCAATGGCAGATGGTCAACATTCTCCTTTGAGGATGCAAAGAAATAAATGCAAAAAATTAAGTATCATGTGCATACACTGTTTTGGTTGTCTACTCTTTTTCAATATCCAAAGGGATAAAAACGAATGTGAAACTTCTTAAACCTCACAAAGGAACTATTAATAACAAATTCTTCCGCCTGGAAGCACGCAACACCACAAATGAGACCAACTCTAGTATTCATGAAATATCTTGTGCTGCAGGTTACCAATGTTTTGCCTAGGATACAGACACGCCCAGTGTATCTTGTGATAGAGAATGAGGGGCAATGAATAACAATGGGTCAAACACCTCCACTCGGCTATGTACTGTGCAATGGACAGAGAGAACCTCACCTTTACGAACTGCGCCTCCATGCTCACCAATAGTCTCTAGTGTGGCCCAAACTCTATCGGAATGTGCTTAAAGATCATCTTAGTGTATGAAAAGACGTAGTGGAACTATGTTCCCTGCCCTGCCCCGATTCCCCACAAACCCCATTGCAACGGCCTCTACCACGCACAATACAAACTCCTAAACAAATGCACCTGCTGTTTAAAGTAACGTTAAGTGCAGTGCAAGCTGCAACTGCTTCCTACACTTTTATTTTAAAACAAAACCATTCCTGAATGGTTTCTTTTTAAAACAGAAATATAGGAACAGTAAAACGTAATTTTAAAAAAAGTATAGGAGCACCGCTTCCAACCGCTCCTGCCCACTTCGACCACTGCTTAAAACAGATTTCTGGTGGGCAAGGTAGGAAAGACTAATGACATTATCTGCCACAGTGTGGCTTTTCCTTTAGCCATACCATAAAAAGGGACAGCAATGCAAAATCGAAGGTTATTACCTTTAGAGTCATGGACAAATAAACTATTATGTTTTTAAAATGCATGCATCATTACAGAAGGGAAAAAGTTCCTAAGTCAAAAGGACCCCAAGGATCCATCTATGGACATACCCTTTTCTGATTAGGAGGACTTGATGGAACATCCATTTGAATAGCCACCCTTTTCCATTGCAATTGCACAAAGTTAAATATTAACACATTCTTACGGAATTAGTGTAGTTATGAATGCAATTTGTAGTAACATCGCACATGTATTGTGGATCCCAATTAGTTTTACATTAATGAACTAAGTGTACCAATGTCCTAATTTGTACATGTGCTCATTTGCAGTGCACCACCAGGGTGTCCAGTCATAATATCGAAAAAATAAAGTCGAATGACAAAAAAGTCGAATCAATAATGTCGAAAAAAAAAAAGTCGAATTTGTTTTTTTATTATTTATATATTTTTTTTGGGTTTGGTAAGTATAAAAAAGGGGTAAAATAAAAAAAATAGAAAAAAAGGGGGATTGGGGGGAACCCCCCCATTTCGAATAAAAAACGTATTAAAAAAAAATTCGACTTTTTTTTTTCGAGATTATTTTTTCGACATTTTGACTTTCGATTTTATTGATTTCGATTTTATGTCTAGGAACCCACCACCAGGTACAGGATGTGTAGGTTTACATTTGGTCATCCATATTTTACAAAAAGTACATTTAAGGAAGCAAAAATAGTGGGTAATTACCACATAGGGACTGGCAAAGTATGGCTGTTGCAGAGCTGGAGTTAGGGGAGACATTTCATATTGCTACTTTTCCAGCATGGTAAATGGCTTGTTGTTGATCAGAAAGAGTCCAGTAGAAAAATAGAGGTGTTGACATCAGTATTTAAAGTATGTTGGGTGTTCCTTTTCTGCAAAGTTTTCTTGGTTTGGGGAAGTTACCATCAAATATTCTGTTGCGATAGTTAAAGTTCAAAAAGTGGAATACATCCGTTATCTTTCCTTTTCTGCAATTATTTTATGCCATCTGGATGCAGTTAACGAGGTGCTGATGACTGAATCGGTCATTGACAGACCAAGGTTTGCAAGGGCCTGGCTGGAGGTGTGGTTATTTAATGTGATAGCAACCGAATCCCCTTGGAAGCATTTAGTCCCCTGGCCAAAGCAAATCGTGCATTTAGCCATCAGGACGTCCCTTCCCATGGATAAAATAACATTGCAATTCTTATATTTGGAATGTTACCTCGTTTATATGCCCCATGGTAGCTTCTGTTTGATGGGCTTTCAGTGAGGGCAGATTTGTCGCAACTACCACCACAGGTGTCTCCTATGGAAGAAGATCCAACTTGAAACCACACACATTTGGGGCCATTTTGCCTATCTTAGATGTCCTTAGCGGAACATGTAATTCCTAGGAACACTTGATTTATGTCCATCTTAGTAATATCGATCCCCTCTGTGTCCTTTTTTCCTTTTGTAATGTTTGGGCACCCATTTGTTACTGCCTAATTTGTTCATACATCAAGGCTTGCTCTCCAGTTATATATTGAGTCACTTGCTCCCCCCCACCGGTCCCCCAAACAGGTGTCCATTGGGTGCCTGCCATAGCTCTGCTCTAGCCTCGATCATATTATGATGGTCCTTTTCCCCCATTTAGTGATATTAGGACCCCGTTTTCAGGATCCATCGACATCTGCCATCCTCCTGGGTTCCAGGTCCCTAGTTTACTCAAGAAAGTTCATTTTATTATTGAGCTTCACCAACAATTTGATTGTTCAATATCCGACTCTCCATTAATGCTAACCTCTTACCGTACATATATTCTGGGAAGGTCTCCTTCAAACCCAGCAGGTTCTTAAGTTTTCCCTCAGGCGTGTCACCTTGCTTGCCTGTGTGAGCCTTTAAGAGACCTGCTAGTACCACCACTATCCTCCTTGCCATGGCCTAATCTGATTTGAAGAGGCAGGTGCCAGTGTTCTCTCTATATGGCAAATAAGATCAACAATATAATTTTCATCAGTTCCTAAATCAACATTCCCGCTGATTGTTTTCTCAGCCAGTAGAATCTTTGCAACTAGAGCACCCACAGATTTAAAAATAAAATGTTATAGAGTATTATTTCCAGTACCACTGCCGACTGTTGCCTTTACAGCTATCTTAGAGACTGTCCCTGCCACTGCCTTGATGGCCAGAGAGCTTGGCAGACGTTGTGCTTTTTCCCAAGATAGCCCTGCTGTTGGACTCTTTATATCTGATACCTTCTGTATTAAAGGACGCTATAAACTACTGTCCAAAACCTGGCCAGATATTGCATGTAAAAATAAAGTGCTAAGGTGTCAGATAAGTTCCAAAGTATCTTATAAAAGGCTTAGTGCAAAGTGCATCAAAAGATGGCAAACAAAGTGCTTAATAGATCATGTAGATCAAACATACAGTCCAGTATATCGTATATCATGCAGTTCTTTAACAGAACCAATCTCTTACCAGGATTCTCATATTCAATCTTCTTATTAAAACAATGTGTCTACATTTGCACCCATTGCAGGAAATGTAACAGTCAGGATTAAAAACATTATAGCATCAGCATAACTATTTTCCAACACACAAACCATGGATAAAGAAGCAGAAATCAGAGAACCAAACCAAAACCAATCATACTAAAACATGGTGGCAAAAGACACCGGCCACCATGGAGGGCATGCCTAATGGACTTGGGAGGCTTGCTCATGTCAGTCTCCTCTCCCTTCCAGTGGATGCACAAGGCCAAAACAGACAAAATATCAAAAGAAAAGTCCCAACAAGAGGGAAAAGCCTGGTTGACTAGGAGGAGGATAAATCAGTCAGAGAGCCAAAAAGAACAGGAGAGCATACTTCAAAATCTACATCTGTGTCTTGTGCTAAAACCACAGATCACTCCTCGGTACATTTCCACTTGGGTTCACAGCTCGTCGGAGTCTTTCATGCTCCATTTACTCCACAGCCCAGGCTGTGTAAGGTCTATAATTTGATCTCAAAATGCAAAACAGTTACTTGTGGGAGCTGGTTACTGTTCATTCAGGGCAGCAGCCCCTGCCATGGCTTTGGGTCCTGGACACAACAGACTCTCTCAGTATTAACTGAAAGGATCAAACAAAGAAAAGGGGAAATGCCCGCTTCCAACGTGGTCCTTCGGGCTATACAATCTCTAGGGGATGAGAGATGACACCTTGTTTCCAGTTTATCTTTTCATAAATATCGATAAACCAATTGTGATGATACAAAATCAGTTTTAATAATTCTTCATTTCATTAAAAAGTAAATCAATTGACATACATAGTTCGTACAATTTCATCAGTACAATTCCATAAAAAATAACAATGAATTGGGCTCACTCACAGCACATTTGTACCATTCATTCACTTCCTTTCTTCCTCACACTCTACTACACTCTCATACACGAAAGTGACCATTTATATAGGTCACAGTGATCATCAATATTCAATTTTCTTTGGTTCCCTTCAGCTATTCATTAGGTGAACCCACTCCGTATGTCCCTATTCCTACAGGTTATACGTCTACACGTGTTTCAGTTTAACTGAAAGGATGTCAGGCAGAGAGTAAGGCAGAACAAAGGCTATAAGGAACAAGTTACTTACCTGTAGCTGTTGTTCTCCAGCATGGGTCTGGCATGGATTCACATGCTCATGAATATTCCCCGTCGTCAGGCTGGGAATCCTCGGTAAAGAAAAAACCAGTATCAGTTTAGTTTCTGATCTGTCTTTCGTAGTAGTAACCAATCACTGGTCTCTGCGTCATACTGACCACAGCCAATGACTGCCCTCTACCTAAGCCCCGCCTCTGGCAGCCATCTTCAGATTTGGAAGCACGTGAAGTGGCAGTATGACCAAGTGAAGAGCCGCAGAGGGGTAGGCGGGAGGGTTCGCATGTGAATCCATGCCAGACCCATGCTGGAGAACAACAGCTACAGGTAAGTAACTTGTTCCTTCTCCAGCATGGGGTCTGGCATGGATTCACATGCTCATGAATAAAGAATACATAGCAGTACCCACATGCACAACCACGGGAGGTGGCAAAGGCTCAACATTAAGCAGTACATCAAACTCAACATTAAGCAATCTTACCTCCTCACCAGGCTCACCTCAGGCGAACAGGTTGCGCAGCACTGCTTGGCCGACCCTGGACTCCTCCCTGGAATCCCGATCGACGCAGTAGAATTTCGTGAAGGTGTGCGTCGACCTCCACGTAGCAGCCCTGCAAATGTCCAGCAGGGGCACACCAGATAGGAACGCCGTGGTAGCTGCGATCGCTCTGGTGGAATGTGCTCTCGGACGGCCAGGCAGCGGTTGGTTTGCCAACCGGTGACAGTACATGATACAGCCGGAGAGCCATCTGGAAATGGAAGCCTTCGAGAGAGCCTTCCCCTGATTGACAGGTCCAAAGTTCACAAAGAGTTGTGACGTCTTCCGAAAACACTTCGTGCGATCCACGTAGAACTTCAGCGCTCTAGCCACATCCAGCGAGTGCAAAGTCCTCTCAGCCGGCGACGACGGAAAAAACACAGGCAACACCAAGGGTTCGTTGAGATGGAAGTCCGACGGCACCTTGGGCATGAAGGAGGGGTGCGTCCTGAGCACCACCCTCGTGTCGTGAAAAGTCAAGTACGGGGCCTTGCAGGAAAGGGCCTGGATCTCTCCCACCCGTCGTGCGGAGGTGATGGCCACAAGAAACGCTGTTTTCCACGACAGGAACTTCAACGGGGCCGAGTGCAGAGGCTCGAACGGAGGTCCCATGAGCTTGGTCAGCACCATGTTGAGCTCCCACGCCGGGGCCGGAGCCTTCACCGGCGGGAACGATCTGAACAGTCCCTTCATGAACTCTTTCACCAGACGATGAGACCACAAGGACGTCCGCCCGTGGTTCTAGTGTACCGGGAGATCGCAGCAAGATGCCAGTCCGTAGCATTTAAGAGTCGAGGACGCCCTGGCCTTTGCAAGAACCTCTCTGCAGTCGGCCGGCATGTCGTATCCTCCAAACTCTAGCGCTGCAGGAGCCAGGCCTGCAAGTTCAGCGACTTCGGGTCGTGGTGGAGGATGGCGCCTCCTTCCCTGGAGAGCAGATCCGCGTCCACTGGCAGCTTGATTGACGGGGACGCTGACAAGTCCAGAAGGTCCGGGAACCATATCTGCCTCGGCCACGCAGGTGCGACGAGGATCATCCTGCACCGTGACCTCTTGAGCTGGTTGATGAGCCAGATCACTAGTGGCAATGGAGGGAACGTGTATAGGAACAGGCCCGCCCAGGGGAACGAGAAAGCATCGCCCATGCTCCTCGGCTGGGGAAACCTGCTGGCGAACCTCCGGCACTTGGAGTTCATCGCCGTCGCGAACAGGTCGATCTGGGGTGTGCCCCACCGTCGGAAGAGGCGATCCACTAGATCCTGCCGTAGTTCCCACTCGTGGCACGAGCGCAGCTCCCTGCTGAGTGAGTCGGCGATGGTGTTTTTTATCCCTGCCAGATGAAACGGCACCAGAAACATCCTTTGGGCGACGGCCCAATGCCACAGGTCCTGCGCCTCCTTGGACAGTGCTGGGGACCTGGTTCCGCCCTGTTTCCTGATGTAAAACATGGTGGTGGTGTTGTCGGTGAAGATCCTCCCCACCTTGCCCTTGAGGGACGGAAGGAAGGACCTGAGGGCCCAGAACACTGCACGGAGCTCCAGGACGTTGATATGGAGTGACTTCTCCGTCGGGAGCCAAAGGCCTCTCGCGTGCAGATTTTCGGTGTGCGCTCCCCACCCTTCCAGGGAGGCATCCGTGGTCACTGTCTCCTGGTGGTCTGGAAGTCCATGCCCGCCGTCAGATGCGCGGGTGCCCCACCACTGGATCGCTCGGCGGAAACTCTCGTCGAGTGTGATCCTCTCCTCGAAGCCGCCCGTCGTTTGGATCCAGCGCGCGTCCAGGAACTCCTGCAACGGGCGCATCCGGAGCCTGCACATGGGAATGAGGTAGATGCAGGAAGACATCATTCCGAGGAGGGACTTGATGGACCTCACCTTGGCCGCGTCGGAAACCAACATCCGCTGTACCTTGCCCAGGATGGACCTGGTCCTTTCCTCCGACGGGGAGGCCAGAAGGGACACTGTGTCGAGCTTCGCTCCCAGAAACAGTGCGTTTTGCGCGGGTACCAGGTGGGACTTGGTGTAGTTCACGGAGAATCCCAGGTCCGTGAGAAGTTGGACGGTCCTTGCCGTGTGCTCCACGGCGAGCTCCCTCGTCTTGGCTCGGATGAGCCAGTCGTCCAGGTAGGGGTAGACGTGGATCCCCTCTCGGCGCAGCTGCCCCGCCACTGGTGCAAGGCACTTGGTGAATACCCTGGGTGCCGACCGTAGACCGAAGGGAAGGGCTCTGCACTGGTAATGACGCCCTTGGACCACGAACCTGAGGAATTTTCGGTGCCCCTTTAGGATGGGAATATGGAAGTAGGCATCCTCCAAATCCAACGACGACAGGAAATCGCCCTCCTCCAGCTGACCCAGGACGTGCTGGAGGGTGACCATCCGGAACTTCTGAGCCTTGATGAACTTGTTCAGCCGTCGTAGGTCTAGGATGGGGCGCCATCCTCCCGTCTTCTTCTTCACGAGGAAGTATCTTGAGTAAACTCCAGAGCCCCGAAGCCTCCTTGGGACGAGTTCGATGGCGCCCTTCCTTAGCATCGCCCTTACCTCCCGGAGAAGCTGAGGGACGTGAAGCTCTTTCCTGGCCACAGGGGGGACGCGCGGGCACCTTCTTTGAAACTCGAGCGCGTGGCCCTGGGCTAGGGCGTCCAGCACCCAACGGTCGGTGGAGATGGACTCCCACACGCTGACGAAGCTCGCCAGCCGGCCTCCCACCAGGGTGCTTCGGTGGGGGCCCGACCCCACGGCCGGTTCAATCCTGCTTAGACGAGGCTTTGCCGCCTTGACCTCCTTGGCGACGACGGCGGGGTCCGCCTGACTTGCCTCGTCCCCTGTAAGCTTCTTGAGACGACGAACGGGCCGCTTGACGGTAGGTGGAAAATCCGCCGCCGGAACCTTTGGAGGCGCCCTTGCCTCCGCCGCTCCGAAAGGGCGGCCGCCGTTGCTGGAGAACCCCGAGAGCCTGGGCTGTCTCCGTGTCCGCTTTAATGGCTTGAAGGGAATCGTCCACTGTTTTCCCAAACAGGTTGTTCCCATCGAACGGCATGTCCAGGACTCTGGTCTGTACGTCTTGACGGAAGTCAGTAGCCTTGAGCCATCCACGCCGCCTAAGGCACACGCCGTTGCCCAACTGGCGAAATCCAGTGTCGGCGATGTCCGTCGCAATAGTGATGGCGTGGTCCGACGCCACCTCACCTTCCTGCAAGATCTCCAGGGCATCCGCCCTCTTGTCGTCCGGTAGGAAGTCCAGCAGGGGAGCCAGCTTGTACCACAGCTCCCTGTCGTACCGGGCTACGATAGCCAAGGCGTTAGCCGCCTTAATCGTCGTCGCTGCAGACGAGATGACCCTGCGCCCCATCGTGTCCAATTTCTTTCCCTCGCCGTCCGGCGGGGAAGTCGACGTGGAGGCCGCGACCCCCCCCCCGCTTTCTTCCTGGCCGCCGCGGAGACGACGGAGTCCGGGGTAGGCTGCGCCCGGAGGCACAAGGGGGCCGCGTCCGGGACCCGGTACTTCTTCTCGTACCGGTCTCTTCTAGCCGGGGTCGTGGATGTGTTCTTGAGGAGGGCGAGGCCCTCATCCCAAATATCGTCCAGTAGAGGTACCGCGAGGACCGTCTTCCTCTTGGCCTCGCGCCGCTGATAAAGAAAACCTTCCTTCTTCTCCTCCTCAGGGCAGAGCTGGAAGAGCTCGGATGCCCTGGCGATCATGGAGTGAAAAGATCCAATCTCGTCGGGCGGGGAAGCCCGGGTGGGAGGAGACGACGGCAGATCCTCATCGTACACCTCGTCATCCGTACCAGTTGCGGCCGTGTCAGTCCCCGTATCATCCCCTCGAGTCGTGGACGGGGAGGAGGGCTGAACGGGGCACGACGGCTGAAAAGGAGGTGGAGGGTGAATCCTTCTTTTCTTAGGAGGGGGGCTGCCCGAAGGGCCTGGTTCCGGGTCCCCTGACGGGAGTGGTTCCTCCACTGGTAACGGCAGTCTCGTCCTTATCTCTGAGCATAAGGACTGTATAGCCAACAAAATGGCCGCCGAGTTGTCTTGCGGCACTGGCAGAGGGGAATCCGACGGGCGGTCAGGGGCCCCGTCGGTACCCTCCGCCTTCGAGCTCGACCGGGGTCTCTCCAGGAGCTTCGCTGGGTGCTCGGCCTTCCTCTTACCCGACCCAGAGCGTTGGCTCGTGGTTGATGGTGCCGGGGAGGGTGCGCCCTGCCTGGTGCCCGTAGAGCCCGACCGTTCGGCGCTCCCGGTGCCAGCGGACTTGCGGTGCTTGGCCTTATGTTGGACCCCCGTCGCCGGGGCGTCCTCAAAGGTCTTAGAAGACCGCTCGGATTTCTTCTTCTTCTTCTCGCCGGACGGGCTCTTCCCTTCCAGCCAGTTGGCGAGACGTTGATGGCGGTCCTTCATGGTCCGCTCCGACATGTTGCCGCAAAACGCACAGTCCTTCTCCACGTGCGTCTTGTCTTCATGTAGGCAGTAAAGACAAAAGGAGTGTTCGTCTTCCTTAAAGACATTCTGCAGCTGGCATCCAGGGCAGACCCTGAACAGCTTTCCGGGCGTCGAGCTTCCCTTCTCCTGGGCCATGACCGAGATGGGCCTGAGAAACTTCTGGAGCCCTCCAAAAGCGTAGCTCGACGAATCTTCACCCTTGAGGGGCGTAGAACAATCCGACACGGGTCCCCGTTGATCGGATGGAGAGTCGGTGGAGCTGGAGGCTCTTTTGACCGAAAAAAACGAAGTTTTTGAGAAACAACGTGAAAAAATAGCACTAACGCTCGAGAGCAATAGCACGAGGATCCCAACACATGAACGTGCGGTAAAAATCTGAAGATGGCTGCCAGAGGCGGGGCTTAGGTAGAGGGCAGTCATTGGCTGTGGTCAGTATGACGCAGAGACCAGTGATTGGTTACTACTACGAAAGACAGATCAGAAACGAAACTGATACTGGTTTTTTCTTTACCGAGGATTCCCAGCCTGACGACGGGGAATATTCATGAGCATGTGAATCCATGCCAGACCCCATGCTGGAGAAAACAGAGGCTAAACTGAGGCAACTAGCTTTCCACTTGTAGCCTGGAATGTCAGCATAAAATGGGTCCAGGCTCAGCCCTGATGCTTGCAACCATCTGCCCCAGCTGGTCCCCATAATGCATCTAAGGTACCGATAACCACCAACAAACAAAAAGGCCAGTCAAGGCACAGGGGAACAGCAGGGTACAGCCTGCCCGCCTCCTTTGATCACCACCCATTTACAGCTTATATAGCGATAGCCATCCGATTGATATCTTGCTAAACAAATGCCAGTAACATATCTACTAGTGAGCAGGTGCACAAACATGTACCGGAAGCATTATCCAAAAGGACCTGAAGAACCTTGCTACTCCTTCCAGCCTGGAGATTTAAGATTAAGGGGCACCAGAGGAAGACCGTGCTGGTTACCAGGTGGCATGTACCATATGAAGTAATCCTTATTACATTACCATCTAATATGGCAATAAAGGCAAGAGAAATGCCCACTTGGGTCCACACCACTCACTGTAAACGGATGGCAGCCTGCTTAGAGGACTTTGGCTCTGCTCTGAATTTCTTAATGAAGTTCAATATTGCAACCATCAGACTAACCTAGAAGATCTGTTAAGGGCCAGAGGAGATTATTTAACAAACAGTGCTCGAGAGAGTCCAGACCTGGACCCTGTCAGAGGGGTACAGGGACCCCTCCTAACCTGTGGCCAGGGTCTTACCAGGGCGGAAGCCAGAGTAATCCAGCCCCAGAGGTGGGGAGTGGGAGTTGGGAGGGCTACAGTCCCTGAAACCCCCTTGCATGTCTTGAAAGATGATACCTGTACCACCTTCTATCACACAATGCCACTGGTACCTTTACTGGCCAGAGTGCCATCTTTTGTATTCCAGGACCTCAATTACCAGAGATCCTAGTGGCTGAGTACAAAGGAAGAGAGCAGAAGGAGAAAGCGGCTACACACAACACGCTCTGCACAACGAAACAGGAAAATAATTCCAAGCTCAGTTAGCATGCAAACAACTCACTGCAGCAAAAATAACCTGCAACAACACACATGCAGCACAACACAGATCCGGCAGACAGTCCAGCAAGGGGAAAGGGGGCAGGACTAAAAAGGCATATTAGGGAGAACCAACGCGTTGGTTATATGGGTGAGGTTGGAAGGAGTAGAGGTGGGATGCGAGACTGGGCAGAGAAAGGACTGTGGAGAACAGTGCTGAGGCGTTTATGCAGTCTCTATGTGAGGTGTTTATTTTGAAAGAGTCACAGTTTGTAAACTTGACCCTGTGAGTGATTGTCGAGATGGGTGAAATGGTGTAGGTGTTGGGCATGTAGCGAGCAGAGGGTTGAGGAAAGGGGTGTGGGGAGAGGCGAGTTGTGTGGGGAGACTCGAGGGGTGTGGATAAAGGAGAGAGGTGAGGAGAGAGGTGAGGACAAAGGAGAGAGGTGAGGGGAGGAGAAAGGAGAGAGGAAAGGAAGGAGAGAGGTGAGGGGAAATGAGAGGAGATGGTTGAGTGGATAGGGAGGGGACAGAATTAGATAGAGTCAGTGATGATGACCAGGGGAGTGAGAACGGTTGGGCGAAGGGGAGAGCAAGAGTAGATTAGAGGAAGTTGTAAGATCAGGGAGAGAAAGAACCAGAGTGTCTGACATTAGCACAATAGAAACAGCATTCCAGTTGTGAAACTCTGGGGGTGTTAGTTTAGGGCACCTCAAGGAAAACCTTTGTGGGAGCCAGATACACAAGTTTTTTGTCTTTCCTGCTGCTCCTGCAGCTAGCCTCAGATAGTAGGTGTTTCCGATTGCTAGTTGGAAAACGTGGGGTTTAGGGATGCCTGGGCTAGGGTGGAGGGAAGGCCCGGTAGGTTGAAAGAGGGAAGCCCATTAGTCAGCCCTGCCCTTAAACCATAATAAAAGATATACATTTATCCTTTTGTGAAATAAAAACCCTTGAGCCATCCTTCGGAGTCTGGCAGTTTGCACAGCCATCCTTAACAGTTGCAACAACTCTGAGATAAAAGCAGGCTCTGGTATCTGAGAAGACCTATGTGGTGGCAAGGTGGTATCTGTGATCTATTGGGAAGCTGGGAGTGTTGACTGCACTTGATTTTAGGATTCATTCCAGTACCTGCTAAGTAACAGGAAGAAGAGCTTGAATAGCCTTGCCACGCTCTTTCAAATTGACTTTCAGATGAAGACTATCCTAAAGCATTGGCTGCAACTGAACTATCACTAAATGCAGTGCCTATTCATCATCTTCCCATTCCAGTTATTGTTACCATTGAGCCAACCATCCCGAATGAGTTATGCTTGCCTAATCAACATAACTGACTTACATTTATATCATGTATCTAGCAAGTGCAGACCCCTAGACAGTTCTCTCGGTTCCTATTGGCTTAGGGAAAATTGGTTATTATGGCCCATCAAACCTGCACTATTTTAGTATGCTAGAGACCACGTGAAGTGATGATGCTAGGGGACAGGATCAGTTGGGAGGTGTGGGTCACATATACATCCAAACAAGGAACACGTTTTTGAAGGCTAATCATAGCAGTGTATGGGTTAGTGAAACACTATTGGTAGACATCTATGTTTTGCTCAGAACGCAAACCAGAGTGCATAACGTCTTCATGCCGATGGAGAGGCCAAATCATTAAGCATAGAAAACAAAGTTCCGCTAGATTGGTTGAACATGATCCCATACAGGTTTCAAAACGTCTTTGAACTCTTATCAGAGGTACATGAAACCACATTTACACATTTTAGAAACAGTATTTGCCATAGGCATTCCAGGTTGCCCACCATTATGCCACTCTGTGCAGCACTACTTATGATCTTATATGTTTGATAATATACAGAATAGGCCTTCCATGGACCAAAACAACTATTACCTCGACAAAAGCCCAAAGTAAATCCTAAAACGATCACACGTGAAACCTGAACAACTCATGTCATATTCATACAGCAGTACCCACTGCTAAAATGTCACATCTCTTTTGAGAACATGTTCATATTCATTCCAAAGACTGCTTCTACCGTCATTCTAGCTAACTCAAGAAATAAAAATGATTATTCATGACTATTTTGACAAAAAACTTCATAAAATATTACAACTAAGTAGCACATTACAAAGAAAGCCCTTATGAACCCACAGAAAAAGAACAAAATACAGGAAAAAAAAAGATTTTGCAGAAATACAGAAACCAACCATTCAATGGAAATGCGGCATAATTAAAAGAGCAAAAAGTACCTATACTCTGCACAGGTTCTGGAGACAGACATGATAACGCTCATCAAATGTGGAGTTGAAAATCAATGATCCTGTAGGACGCTGTCCCGAGTCACTTATCTATTGATGTGCTTTGCACTCTGATGTAAACTGCACTGAGTACGGGCACGCGTGGCTGGATGTCAAACCCGAGAGCAGACATTGAGGGGAGGCGAGAGTTGGCATGCTGCAGCTTACTGGGGACCTTCTGTGCGCTCTCCCCACCTGTCAACTCACCCTACCGTGGCACAGTGCATTGTGGTGCAAATATTTAACAAACTTGTGGGTTCTAGGGACTTGAAACGTGGTTTTGTTCCTCGTGTCGAAACGCTTAGAATTAGCTTTGTCCGGTCCTTCCACAATCACATTCATGTGTGAAGGGGCTAAAATCCAGGGAAAGGGATGTGGTGTCCAAATCCCATGTAGCCAGTAATGTCAGAGGTCCGAAGGGAAGGGCAGACTAAGAAAAGGGCAATTCCTGTTTGGACCTGTTCGGACCCAGGGCCCAAACTCCTGCTCAGACAGCAGGGAAGCATGCACCAACATGTGTTTTCTCCCTCTATCCCCACTGGCCATTCCCACCATCATCAGGCAACACCAACTTCTCAGGTGCTGTGGTGAGGACAGGTGCTATGTGGCACAGTGATTTGTGCATTTGTAAAAGTGTTATTCTTGCGCTGCAAAGCGTTTATGCCCGCTCCCCCTCCCTTCGTCCAAGTTGCTTGCTTGTTAACCCTGCCCCTCCCTCACTTCTACTGCGCTCCCATTGGTTGATGGATCCTTTAAATCGCCCACCTAAGGCACCCCCTGCTATGGCAGCCCCCTCGGCCAAGGACCAGAGGCTAAGAACAGCTCCAGTGGTGTCTTCCGGTGTTAACAGTGGTAGCAGCTAGTCTGCAGCCATCAACCTGCTGCGACTGATCAGGTAAATTGAATCTGGGTGTGTTGTATTGTGCTGTGCTCAAATACTTAGCCCACAACTTGGCACGCAACACTTGGCTACGTGCACTCCCTTGTTTCTCAAGCCGCGTACGCTCCTTCGCATCATAGGTCCTCCATCCTGTTCCACCCCCCGACCCCTCAGTGTTTCCCTTCCTTCCTCTTGAATCTCAGCCCTTCCCTCTTCGATCTATTGTGTACTATTCTGACACGGTCTTGTGCTCCACTGTTTTTCTGCCATTATTTTATATTGTCTGCATTCTTCGTCTGCGTTCCTGTTGTGTTCTGTGCATTGTTGACTGTATTGACTTTGTGTTTGCTCTCTACGGTTCTTGATATTGTGTTGCAATCTACAGTTTGTGGCATCACATTGCAATTGCCTGCATTTTTCATTTCTAGGTTCCCGCTGACCTCTGTGTTTTGCTTTTGGTCCTGTATTGCATCTTTACTTCCAGGTATGCTGTGCTTTGCCTTGGTTCTGTACTACATCTGTATTCTCTACTTCTAGGTTCTCTGTTGTGCTCTTTTCCTTTGATAATTCTCTAGTGCATCTGATTTTTACGTCTGTTCATGTTCTTTGCTGTGCCCCCCCCTCCCTTTTGTGTCCCTCCTGTCTGCTCCCCCGCTATGCGACATCCGCTCTCCTGCCTTGGCTCCACCTCTCCCTACCCCCCATCTTTCCTCCCCACAACCCCTATGGTTCTCTCTGTCTCACCTATCTTTTCTAACTGCATTTCTTTTGACTATGCTATCCATCTCACCAAGTTTGGCAGGAAGAAGCTTAAAAGGCACATCCTGGTCTCCAACCCAGGCCTTCCCATCGCTGATACCTACACCAGTGCTTCCTCCAGACAGACCCTTAACGACATACTCTTTATCGTTCCCTCTACAGGCCTATGGACCCCTCCATATGGTCCCTCATCTTTCCTTTTTTTTCTTTCCCATTAATGGTGACACCAGGTGGGCGGCCCTCCTGGACCCCTTCCGCTCTCTACGACCATCATGAATGTCTACTTAAATGGAACCGCCTTGGTCCAGGGCCCTCAGGCCAATCTCATCCTCTTTGATAGACGCTTCCTCTCTTATAAACTTCCTTTCCTCTCCTGCCATCCCTTCTTACCCTTCTATGGCTCCTCTGCCGCCTCCTTTCTTAGTCAACTCTTGGGCACCCCCTGCTGCTTCTCTGGCCACCCCGTTGCCTCCCCCCTCTGGCACTCTCTTCTCCCTCTCCAACTACCCTGCTTGCTCTTCCTTCCTCCTCTGGCACCTCCAACATTTCTGCAGGGTGTACCTCTGGCCTCTACCCCTCCCCAGAGATCCTTCAAATGTGGCAACCTGATTCACAACTCTCAGACTTGGTTCACAGCCAGCTCTGTCACAAGTTGTGTCACTCCTTCCCGAAGTGGATCCCTACTTCTATCATTCCAATGCAGCACTACTCCTTTAAATGCCTGGTCTGCAGGCTCTCTCTCTCTCCTGGCCTCTCTCTCACTGTGGCCACTATCTACAGGCCGCCTGGACAGGTCGTCCTCTTCCTCTAAGTGGGCTGACCTCTCCTCTACCTCTCAACTTATCCTCCTCAGAGACTTGAAAATCCACCTGGAAGCTACTAGCCCATATTTAGGACTCTTTCTCAACCTCTGCGATTCTCTATCATATTATATATGAGAGAGAATCGCAGAGGTTTGCGAAAGAGTAATATATGGGATACATTACTCACCGTAATCGTATTTCTGATGCTTGTATCTGCTTAGATTCACATGCTGTGCATAGGCCGACATCTAGTGGAAGCTGCAGAGTATTACAGTTTGTTTTTCGAAACTCGAAAATGGGCGTCGACACAGGGCGTGCCAGTAATACTATCCCTAGTGTGACGTCCACTGTACCCAAGATCCCTCACGCGTCTAGGATCCTCAGATTGTATTTTTTCTGACATGAGGTAGCATGAGGAGTAGCGTGAGTACAGATAATCCAAGCAGATAAATAGAAAGGTAAGACTACAAGCAACCATGCGCCTTCTCTCAGAGGGGAGGAAGGGTGGGTCGCATGTGAATCTAAGCAGATACAAGCATCAGAAATACAATTACAGTGAGTAATGTATCCCTTCTGAGGCTTGTGGAATATGCTTCGATCACATGCTGTGCATAGATTAGCGAGCAGTACCTGAAGGAGGTGGGATGTGAGAAGGGTCATGAGCAAATAAATGTCTTAGAACCGCTTGTCCCACTTGTGTATCTGCCTTGGAATGGGTGTCAATGCAGTAATGCTGAGTAAAAGTGTGAATAGAGCTCCAAGTAGCTGCTTTGCAAATGGTGTCAAGGGGTACATTTGCAATGAAAGCCAGAGTGGCCCTAATGCCTCTAGTAGAGTGGGCTCTTGGCGTGAAAGGCAGAGTTCTTTCAGAGAGTGAGTAACACAGCTGGATACAGTTAATAATCCACTTCGAGATGGCACCTTTAGAGACGCGATCCCCCTCTCTGCCTGTAGCTACGGAGACAAACAGTTGATCTGTTTTTCTTAGCGGTCTGGTTTTATTTACATAGTAGAGGACCGCCCTACGCACATCTAGGGTGTGTAGTTTCACCTCAGCCGAGCTTTGAGGGTCCTGGAAGAAAGCCGGAAGCTCGATGGACTGGTTTACATGGAATTTTGATATAAACTTAGGTGAGAACCTAGGGTGTGTGCGTAAAACCAGTTTATCTTTATGGACAGTAAAGAAGGGATCCTGCACTGACAGAGCCTGAATTTCACTGACCCTTCTTATAGAAGTAATAGCTACTAAGAAGGCCGTTTTATAAGTCGGGTGTTTGAGACTGCTTTTATGCATGGGCTCGAAAGGGGGTCCCATGAGCTTGGCTAGCACCACATTAAGGTCCCACCCTGGTGGTGGGTTTGAAATAGGAGGGTGAAGTCTCTTTACTCCTTCCATGAAGGCTTTAACTACTGGTACTTTCCACCATGAGACCTTGCTATGGGAAGTGGTGTATGCAGACAGGGCTGCCAGGTGTACTTTCAGTGAGTTAAAAACCAATCCTGCATCTAGCAGGTGGAGCATGTATGTAACAATAGTGGAAGGAGTGCAATCAACAGGGTTGATTTGTCTACTCTGGCACCAGATAACGAACCTCTTCCACTTGTCAAAGTAACAGTGCCTTGTGTTTGGTTTCCTAGATTCCTTTAGGATGTCCATACACCTCTGTGGTAAATTGAGATGTCCAAACTCTATGACCTCAGGAGCCATGCTGCCAGGTTCATTGAGTTCGATTGCTGGTGCACTGTTTGACCTTGGTGCTGGGACAGTAGGTTGTACCAGGCTGGAAGTTTGATGGGCTCGCACACCGCCATTTGCGTAGGTGTGGGAACCACGGTTGCCTTGCCCACATGGGAGCAACTAGGACGAGCGTCATCGATTCTCTGTTCATCTTGTTCACCACCTTCCTGATGAAGAGTTGGTGGAAAATCGTACGCAAACATCCCTGACCAGTTGATCCACAGGGCGTTCCCCTGGGAGTCTGGTTGGGGGAACCTGGATGCAAATCCTGGGCATTGTCTGTTTTCGCTTGTGGCGAATAAGTCTATAGTGGGGAAACCCCACTGAGAGAAGATATCTTCTACGACCTCTCTGTGTAGAACCCATTCGTGTTCCTCTGGGAGGGACTCTGCTCAGAGCATCCGCTAGGGAATTAAGCTCCCCTGGTACATGTTGTGATGACAGGAAGATGTTCCGTCTGAGTGCCCATATCCAGATTTTCTGGGCAAGCTTGGACAGATTTGGCGAACGAGTCCCTCCTTGCTTGTTCAGGTAGAACATGGCTGTTGTGCTGTCCGTCCGGATTTGCACTGACAGGTTTAGTAGGTGGGGCTCAAACGCTTGAAGCGCTCTGAATACTGCCAGAAGCTCTAGCAGGTTGATGTGGTTCTTGGCCACTGAGGGAGACCAGAGACCCTGAGCTTTGTGGTGGAGATGGTGAGCTCCCCACCCCGTCAGACATGCATCAGTAATGACTACTGCCTGTACTTCGGGATCGTAAAAGGGTTTCCCTTGTGCGAGATTCTCTCTTGTCCACCAGTGAAGGCTTTGTACTAGTGTTGGCGAAACGACCACTAGATCGTCCCACTGACCACTTGCCTGAGACCACTGTTTCGCCAACCATTCCTGCATGGGACGCATGCGCAGGCGCGCTTGGGGGACCAGGTAAATACATGACGCCATCATGCCCAGTAAACGCATTGCTTTGCGTACCGTTATTTGGCGACCGGACTGATAATGCGGAAATTGCAGTAGTATATTCCGAATTCTTTCCTCTGAAGGAAAGGTCAACCCCTCTTGGGTATCTAGGATTGCTCCTAGGAACTGTTTGGAGGTGCTTGGCACCAGGCTTGACTTTTTCTCGTTGATTGAGAAGCCTAACTCGTGGAGGAGGTCGATAGTCCTTTGAATGTTTGTCCTGCAAATTACTGGGGTTTCCCCCGTTATGAGCCAGTCGTCCAGATAAGGGTACACCGGGATTGCCTCCCTGCGTAGGTGTGCAGCCGCCACCGCCAGTACCTTGGTGAATACCCTTGGTGCTGAAGCTATCCCGAAGGGCAGTACCTTGAATTGGTAGTGTCGACTGTCCACCTTGAAGCGCAAGTACCTTCTGTGCGCTGGGAACATGGAAATATGAAAATAAGCATCTTTCATATCCAAGGTTGCCATGTAATCCTCCTTTTTTAGGAGGGGGATTTCCTCTTGTAGCGTAGTCATACAAAACTTTTGGGACTTGACATACTTGTTGGCAGGCCGTAAGTCCAATACTGGGCACATTGTCAAATCTTTCTTTGGCACAAGGAAGTAAGTTGAATAAATACCCTTGTTTACCTGGTGTCCCGGGACGAGTTCTATCGCGTCCTTTTCTAGCAGAATGGCGATCTCCTCGAGGAGAATCTTCTGATGTTCTAAAGAGTGTACTCTTTGTCGTGGAGGATGGTTCCGGGTACGCTGCAGAAGTTCTATACAGTACCCTGTGGATTCTGTTGACAGTACCCATCTGTCTGATGTGATCCCTTCCCAAGCCTGGGTGAAGTTGGAAATGCGTCCCCCTACTGGGGTTGTGTGAGAAGGGACCCTGAACTGAGCGTCACTGCTTTGGTGGAGGCGTGCCGCCTCCCTTGCTGGGGCTGCCTCTGCCTCTACCACGACCTCTCCTATTACCTCTGCCGTAACCCTGGGTAGACTGTTGGCTGTTGTTCCACTGTGTACCCTGCCCCTGGGAATAGTTAGATCCTCTCTGGGAATTTTGGCCGCGTGGGCGACGAAAATTACTATTCCCTCTCTGGTTAGGGGGTTTATTGGTTAACTGGCCAAGGGACGAGTGTCTCGTATTCGTCCTTGGCATTCTTCAGTGCGTCTTCGACCGCCTTACCAAACAACAGATCGGCTTCCACCGGTTTGTCCAACAATGATGCCTGGGTTTCTGCCTTAAAACCAGACTGCCGTAACCAAGCATGTCTCTTGATAACAGTGCCTTCTGCTATCAATCTGCCTGCGTTGTCCGCGGCGTCAAAGGTTGCTTTCAAAATGCAACCAGACACAGCTCTACCCTCTGCGGAAATCCGAGCTAACTGGCCCTTTAAAGGTTCAGGAGCAGAGGCTATGAGTGCCGCGACTTCTTCCCACTGATGGCAGTTGTAGCTGGCCAACAGGGTGGTGGAGTTTGCAATCCTTGCTTGATAGGCGGACGTTGAGGCTACTTTCCTGCCGAAACCATATTGTGTTTTGCTCTCCTTGTCGGGAGGAGCTTCGGACGATGACAAGGGTGTTCCAGCCCTCTTACGAGTGTTAGTGATAACTAGGGAGTCTGGCTTCAGATGTCCTCTTATATAGAGAGGGTCAGACTGGGCTGCCCTGAAAAGTTTTTCAACCCTGGGATTGACTGCTCTGGTGAGGTTCGGGTTCACCAGGGACGGGTCTATTCTTCGCTGAATGGACTTAAGGATCGGGATGGTCTGGGCAACAGGCCTCCTTTCTCCCACTAACTCCTCTGCGAAGTCCCTCTCCTCCTGGACACCTTGGGTGTCAATATGGAAATGTTCTGCTGCACGTGCGAGAACCTCGTTTAGGATGGGTTGGTAATCGACAGGGGAGTCGGTAACCGGGGCTTTGTTTTCTACTGCGGAATCTACTCTGTAGGTTTCAGGGTCTTCCTCTTCCTCTTCTTGGTCCTCATCGTCCCCGTAGTATCCCGTCCCGGTTTGCTCTTCTACCATGCCAAATTCTTGGTCCTCACCAAAGGAAGCCTCTACTTGATACAGTGAGTATGGTCTTGAGTATGGTTGTACCTCGAAGGGGTCTGTAGACCTCATTGGTGTTTCAAACCGGGGCTTCTTACTCGGGGGGATAGGATCATTAGAGCCTGAGGGTGTCGCCCCTTGTGGATCATACGAAAGGAAATGGTCTGGATTTTTATCGTAAAAATCAGCCAAAGAAGACATCCTTGACATGACCCTATCTATGTCTTCACTGGACCATTTTTTGGAACTGGGAATGACTCTCTCAGCAAGTCTCAGGGATTTATCATGAGTAGATTTGCTGGTTTTAGACATATGAGCAGACCTGGTCTTGTCTGACTGTTTAGTGGGGTTGGTGTGTTTCACAGGTGTGGAAGAGTGCAAAGGCTGCTTCTTCTGCTGTTTCCCCCCTCCCCGTGAGTGGAAAAATGTTTTCCCTGTCCCTTTGTGGATCCGGAGGTTTTCGACGCCTGGCGTCGAGGATCGGGGGTAGGGTCCCTGTCCTTCGAGCGTGGGGCCTCGCTGATTTTGTCTGCGGGCTCCGACTCCTGGAGCGCGTCCTGGGGGTGGAAGTCGTCTTCGTCCTCCGACGATCGAACTTCTGTTAGCCTAGGGAGCGAGGCACTCTTGGCAAGAGTGGATGATTGCCTGGAGTCATGCGGCGATCTCGATCGAGAACGCCCAGAGGACACCGAATCGGACCGTTCTGTTTGTGCCTCTTTCCGAGAACTCGACGTCGTCAAGTCTCGGTTGGACTTTGTGTGTTTAGTGTGTGTGGTGTGTGAAGCGCTTGTGTCGCCGGGTGTCTTCCCCATAGCCGCCTTGCCAGACGACCTTCCGAGGTTGGGGACTTGCGCTCAGCTGTCTTTCGACGCTGTAATGCCCTCGCCATCCGAAAGTACGGCGTCGCTGCCGTCGCTGAAGGCGCCCTCCGCTGCCATGGCCGCTTGCCTGGCGTGGTGGGCCCAACGCTTCGTCGAACGGTCCTTAAGTGTCTTAGGTTTAAACCTACTACACGCTCTGCAGTTCGCTTCGGGGTGGTCCCTCGGCAAGCAGAGATTGCACGTGGCGTGTATGTCGACCCAAGGGTATTTGCGATTGCACTTGGGGCAGAATTGAAAAGGGGTACCCTCCATACGCACCTTGAGGCAGCGGGCTGTTAAGTGTAGGAAATGTATAAGGTGTACCTATATACCAAGAGTGTAGAGTATGTACAACCCCCCACTCTCCCTACTTGCAGGCCCGAGGCCAGAGGCCTTCCAAGACCCGGGCCGAGGCCAGAGACCTTCCGAGGCCCAAATCTGTCATGCAGCAGCTGACGGTCGATTTCTTCTCAAGCCGGCGTCGAGTGTCGAAGTTCGACGTTGGGATGGGGAAGGATGTAAATAAATGAATATTTTAGCAAAAGTATGGCTAAGGCCAGGGGACTCCGCAAAATGCTTCCGACCAGTATGGCGGAAAAAAACAATCTGAGGATCCTAGACGCGTGAGGGATCTTGGGTACAGTGGACGTCACACTAGGGATAGTATTACTGGCACGCCCTGTGTCGACGCCCATTTTCGAGTTTAGAAAAACAAACTGTAATACTCTGCAGCTTCCACTAGATGTCGGCCTATGCACAGCATGTGATCTAAGCAGATTCCACAAGCCTCAGAAATATATATATTCCTCCCTCTGGCCCGACTCACTCTGCAGGGTATACCCTGGATGTTCTGATCTGACCTCCCCTTCTCCAACTCTCACCGCTCTCTATCTTGGAGTGAACACTTTCTTCTTTCTTTCCACCACGCTTTCTTCCCCGTAGGTCAAGCCGACTCCAGCACTGCCACCTACCTTCTCGGTAATCCGACCCATGAAGCATGTATCAGTGGAGGCTTTTGCTGCTACTTTCTCTCCTCCTCCTGCACCTTTGGCTGACTCTTACCCTGACACAACTCTCTCTAACCTTCATCTCTCTATCTCCAACACTCTGGATGTCCTTGCCCCTCTCATGAGGTTCTGCTTGAAGCCCAAATCCAACTGCAACTGTTGGTATGATTCTGGCCTCGCAGCCCTTAAATGAAAGTGTAGGGTGGCAGAGAGGAAGTGGAGGGCATCGGGCGCACCCCCTGACTAACTGGCCTGCCGCCAGCTCCAAAGGCAGTACAGACTCTCTGTCCTCTCTAAAAAGAGCCTACATCCAAGCCTGCAACCCAGCGGCATCAAACAATTTGGCTAAACTTTTAGCAATCTGTAAGGAGCTTGCCCCTCCTGCTGCAGTCTCTACCTCTCCTGTTCCCTCCCAGGCCCTCTGCACAGCCTTGGCCTCTCATTTCACTACTAAAGCTCAGGACATCATGTCCACCCTCTCTTCCTCCACCTCCTCTTCTTCTTCTTCCTTCTCCTCCTCCTCCTCTACCACTCCTGGCCAGTCTGAGGCTGTCTCTCCTCCCCCTTACCCCTGAAGATGTTTCTAGACAAATCCGATCTATGAAAGTCTTGTCAAAGCAGGGTCTCCCCTGCCAATCCAGAACCATCAAGGACCACATCAACACCCTTGATAGAGCCTCGGGCAATTTCTGCAATTACTCCTTTGCCACTGTAATTTTCCCCTCCCCCTAAAGCACTCTGAGCACCCTCATCTAAAGAAGCCCTCGGCCGATCCTTCCTCTCCAGCTAACTATCGCCCGATCTCCATCACTCTTTGCCTGAGCAAACTCTTGGAAAAGCTGGCCATCTCCTAGCTTAATAATCTACATACTGAATCTGTTGGTTGCCTCCATGACCACCAGTCTGCTTCAGAGCTGCCAGAAGCACGAAAACTGCTCTCCTGAACACCCGAGAAGACTTGCTCTCCAATCTTGACTCTAATCTCCCTTCTGTCCTCATTCTCCTCGATCTTTCCTCTGCTTTTGACACGATCAACCATGCCATCCTGCTCAATCACCTCTGCAACAACCTTGGTATTGCTGATCAGGCCCTGGCCTGGTTGACCTCCTTTCTCACCAACCGACCCTCTCAGGTCCAACAGGGTTCTTTCCTCTCTTCTATCTCTCTCATTACTTGTGGTGTTCCCCAGGGGTCTAACCTCTCTCCCTGGCTCTTCAACCACTACCTGACACCTCTTGACCACCGCATCACTACATTCTGCTCCAATTTTCAATGTTATGCGGATGACCCTCGGCTCTTTTTCAGGCTCCCCTCAGCCACCTCTGCTTCGTCTCTCATACCAAACTGTCTGGCCGCAATTCAGGAATGGTGTGCCGCCAAGGATCTCTCCCTCAATGCCAGCAAGACTGAGATCGTCCTCATTGGGACACCCGCTTCCTCCTTTCCTTGCTCGCTCTCTGTCTCTGGCAGCCCACTCTGGGCCCTCTTCCTGCTCCTTCCTGTGAGCTAAGAACCATGGTATCATCTTCGACTCAACCCTCTCCTTCTCTCCACACATCTCTGATGTCTCTAAGAAGTCAAACTATCAGCTGCACCTCCTCAGAGGTATTCTTCCTTTTCTCACTTTCCCCCAGAAGCTCACTGCCTCCAGAGTTCTGGTCCTCTCTAGGCTGGACTATTGCAACTGCTTCTTTCTAAATCATCCTGACTCTACTCTTCAACCTTTACAATGTATCCAGAACAGGACTGAGAGACTTCTCCTTGGCCTCAAGCCCAGGGATCGTATCTCTCCAGGTCTGAAAGCTCTTCAGTGGCTCCCCGTAGCTGCAAGGATCAAGTTCAAGACCCTTACCACTCAGGGTCATACACTTCTCCAAGCAGAGAGTTTGGGGCAGATTTATTGCCTCAGCTGGGGCCTCTCTTTGGAACAGCCTCCCTGCCTCTCTCAAACTTAAGCAGAACCACCTGCGGTTTCGCAAGCAACTCAAGAACTTCCTTGTTTCCGCTTTCTTTCCGCTTTCTTTCTTCCCTGCTCATGCACCTGACTGCTCGGCGCACTGGTCACCACCCTCTGAACTCGGGCCCAGGCTCATGCATGTCCAATTGCCTTTGCACTGCCTCCAGGCTGCAACCCTACAGTCCCTTCTCTCTACACTTATGAGCCAACCGCTGGCTGCACTTGTGAGTTAACTGCACTTCCTCCTTCCTCTCCCCCCTGGCACTTCTTCCTTTCCCTCTTCCCTGCACTTGCATGATCTGAATGACAAGGCCTAGTTAGATCATTATTTTGTCCCCCGTTTGTTTCCCCCTCCTTGTTTTGTTGCAACTAGAAACACTGTCTACAGGCACAATATAAATGCCACATCATATCAAATATCATATAAAAAGATGGCAATGCAAAAAGGATACACCCCAAAGCAAATACCCACTACGGTCACAACAGAAGTAGAAACACAGATTCTATCAAGCCCAAAAGATACCCAGAAAAAAAATTGGTAAAATGTTGGTCTCTATATAAACATAACACTTCATAGAGGCTATTGTAAGCATACATCACTACTCATTTACCCAAAATTGTTTCACTTGTCAACATTTTCAAATCAATTCCAAGGTTCACTTCCAAAAACCTGTCCAAACCTAAAAAATAAGTAAAATGTTAAACTGGTAATGTTTTTATTTTGTTATGCAAACACAAATTGAGAAATTATAAGAAATGAGCACATATTTTTACAATATTTCTAACACAAAAAGAACAAATCAACCATGGGTGCCTTGTTCACACATTTATAAAGCGCTCATTCACCTAGGCATCTTGGCACTGGGAACCAACAGGAACTGGCTAAACAACCCGGCAAATAAAATAAGAGCTATTAGAGAGTTCCTGAAAACACGACTTTCAGTGTCTCTAACTGATGGCAACAAAGAATTCCACAATTTGGTGGCAGCTAAAAAGCACAGCCCCCCTGTTCTAGCCAGCTTGTAGCGTGGAATCACAAGAAGGCAACCATCCTGCGAACGGAAGGTATGGGCGGGAACATATGGCGGAAATGTAGCCTGCAAATACTCTGCACCGGGTCCATAAAATGCTCAGTGTACGATACTGAGCGAATTACATTCAATACATTGAACAGGGAGCCAGTGGAGATTACGTAAAATGGGAGAAATAAGAGAGCCATAGGGGGTACCAGTGGCCACTCCGGCAGCCAGATTTTGTAAGCGCTGTAAGTGGCAGTTGAGCTACAGAGGCTGATGGCAACAAAGAATTCCACAATTTGGTGGCAGCTAAAAAGCACAGCCCCCCTGTTCTAGCCAGCTTGTAGCGTGGAATCACAAGAAGGCAACCATCCTGCGAATGGAAGGTATGGGCGGGAACATATGGCGGAAATGTAGCCTGCAAATACTCTGCACCGGGTCCATAAAATGCTCAGTGTACGATACTGAGCGAATTACATTCAATACATTGAACAGGGAGCCAGTGGAGATTACGTAAAATGGGAGAAATAAGAGAGCCATAGGGTGTACCAGTGGCCACTCCGGCAGCCAGATTTTGTAAGCGCTGTAAGTGGCAGTTGAGCTACAGAGGCTGTGCCAAGAAAAGGAAATTACAATAATAAATGCTGCTCATTAGAAATGATGCCAAAAGCATAGCATGAAATTGCGCGGGAAGATAAAGTAAAACCTTCCGAAGAACCTTCAACTGAAGATGTCTTCCTTGGCAAGCAGCGCCAATTTAGGCCTCCATTGAAAGTGAAGAGGACAACTTCACAACCAGATCTTTAACTACTGACACTGGGGAGTGGTGGGAAGGTCCTAAGGTCGAGGGCCAGAAGGAAGGGGTCCACAGGGCTGTGGCAGCGGGAGGACCAGCCACAAGAACCTCTTTCTTGTCCCCATTTAACCTAATCCAGTTGGTACTCATCGACTGCTCCACGGCCTCCAAGCGACTCTTAAGCTGAGACGAAGTATCCAAATGCAGGTGGATTAAGTTGGACTAGGAGCTGTGTCTCATGAGCATAGGAGTAGCAAAGAAGTCGTGGGAGTGAATGAGGCCCACCAGCGGTTGCATATACAGATTAAAAATAATTAAGGACAGGGCAGAGCAGAGCCCTGGGGTACACCACAGGAAAGAACAGTAGAACCAGAGCAGAACAGAGAGTTTGTCCTCTGAGAGAAAAGAAGAAAATCAGGACAGTATTGGGCCTGAAAGGTCGGCTAGGGTGAGGCGGTCCTTCAGGATGGCGTGGTCCACAGTATCTAAAGCAGCTGCAAGATCTAATAATTAATAATAATAATAATAATAATAATTTAGCATTTATATAGCGCTACAAACCCTCAGGTATCTGAGCGCTGCTTATTATTACCCACGGTGTGTGGTGCTCATTTATCGACCTCAGAAGGATGAAAGGCTGAGTTTGGCCCCGCCGGGATTCGAACCTGCGTCAGCAGGCTCTGCACAGATGTCAAAGCGAGCGCTCTACTCGCTGTGCCACTTGACCGGCTTTCTAACAAAATCAGCGTCCCCACTCCACCCTGATCAGACAGTCGCACCAAATCATCCATAGTGGCCAAACTGCCCAAGATCTAATAGTAAAAGGAACTACAAAATGATCCGACCATATGACCTGAAACGACTCAGAAGAGAAAATAAGATCAAGATTATTACCGCCATAGGCGCGCTTGAGGCCTTCACCTTGGGGGGAGGGTCACCGCCTCGCTCCCCCTCGGTCGAATCCTTCGAGATCGACCGGGGCCTCTCCAGAGGCTTACCCGGGTTCTCGGATTTCCTCTTCCCCGAATCAGAGTGTTGGCTCGTGGTTGATGGTGCCGGGGAAGGCGCGCCCTGCCTGGCAGCCGAAGAGCCCGACCGTTCGGCGCTCCCGGCGCCCGCGGACTCGCGGTGCTTTGCCTTCTATTGGGCCCCCCTCGCCGGGGCGCCCTCACAGGACTTAGAAGACCGCTCGGACTTCTTCTTCTCACCTGTTGGAGAGACGAAGGTGTCGGTCCCGGATGGTCCATTCCAACATGTTCCTGCAAAACGCACAGTCCTTCTCCGTGTGCGTTTTGTCCTCATGAAGGCCGTAGAGACATTTCGAATGCTCGTTCTGTAGCTGGCATCCAGGGCAGACCCTGAACAGATTTGCGGGCGTCGAGCTTCCTTTCCTCTGGGCCATGTTCGGGTAGGCCGCAGAAACTTCTGGAATCCTCCAAGAAGCGCAACTCGACAAACTCTTCACCCTTGAGGGGCGTAGAAAAGATCCGACACGGATCCCCGTTAATCGGATGTAGAGACGGTGGAGCTTGAGGCTCTATTTGACCGAAAAATGAGAAATTCTCTTTGAAAAAGCGCGAAAACGCAGCAAAAGCTTGAGAGCTAAACACGAGGACTCCCAACACTTGAGCGTGCGGTAAAAATCTGAAGATGGCTGCCAGAGGCGGGGCTTAGGGAGAGGGCAGTCATTGGCTGGGGGCAGTATGACCCAGAGACCATGATTGGTTACTACTGAGAAAGACAGATCAGAAACGAAACTGATACTGATTTTTTCTTTACCGAGGATTCCCAGCCTGACGACGGGGAATATTCATGAGCATGTGAATCCATGCCAGACCCCATGCTGGAGAAGAAAAAGAAGCAGAAGGAAAATCGCAGAGAACAGCAATAAGGGATGGGAGCAGGAAAGCAAAGGAACTCAGTCTTGGATTAATGGAGATGCAGAGAGTGCTTAAGTATTCAAGTCTAAATAGCCACCAAACATCCATAGATTGAAGAGTAGGAATAAGAGAAAAATGATGTGTCATGAGCATAACTTTCACTCTCAAGACCAACAGACTGAATAACGGAAGTGCAGAGAGTAACCAGAAGAAGGCCAAGGACAGAGCATGGAGGAACACCAAATCTGTTATGATACAGGAGGCGTCGGCCCCTCGTGGGACATCTGTACTTACCCGTTAGAACGTCGGAAATGTCCTGCCAGGCATGGCACCTTTTTTTCCATAAAATATGGTGCTTCGCAGCCCCTTTCCGTAGGCGTTGGAGGTTGCAGTAATGTGGGCTGTAATGCGGCAGAACTAAGTTTCCCATCATCATTTGGTTGCCGTTCTGATCCCTCCAACGGGAAACATGGAGCCTCTCTTTGATTGTTATTTCAGGCTCTGAAGGATGCAGATGGGTGCTTCCTATTGAAGTTACTACGGAGGTTTCTGGTTCCGAAGTCCGTCTTCACTTACTCCCAGAACCTCGTCCCCTTGTTATCCTTGCCTGCTATCCCGAACTCCTTTGGCTCCTCCTGCCTTCCAACTCCTGTTTTTTCATAACCTCGCTCGTCCAAGGACTGATTCCTGTGTACTGGACTCTCTGCCTGCTTACAGACTACCTTACGCTTTTCCGATTTTGCCCTTGGTTTCTTTCTCCTGTGCTCCAGAACTTTTGCCTCGCTTACGGACTTTCCTTTTGGGTTCTGATTTTGTCTTGGATATCTACCGCCAGTGTACCGGACACTGACTTCGGCTATATGGATTGGCCTTCTCCTTCTACCTCTGCAGCGGCTTAAAGAAACTCTGCAAGTATTAATTGTTTACCTGGGCATGCCTTACTGTTGTTTATCTCGTACCTACAACTCTTATCCCGTGTCCACAAGATTGCTAAACTCGTGCCTACAAGTAGTGGTGACTCTGAACCATTTGAATACTTATCATTCTGCATGTGCACCCTGGAACGATCTGCTGGGAAGTGCACCGCCCCTGCTGTAATCCGTTCCGCGTGACGTCGGGGTTTAGTAGCACCCATACTAGCAATTCCTGTTTGTTGTTTTATACCAGTCGTTTTGGGACTCCGATTTCTTCTGTACCCATTTTGCCTTCTTAACACGGTAAGAATCGTGGCCCATTAATAAGATACCTATTCTTTCTTCTTGACCTTGGTACTGCCTACTGGAGTCTAAACGCGTAGTTCATTGTCCACTCTTTATCCAGGGCCAGGTTGCCTAGAGGAAGACTTAGCTGCTAGTTAGTCCAAGTATTTCTACATTGCAATCTTACTGTGTTTTAGCTGTTACCATTACCTACTATTAAAACACTGTTGTTTCCTTTACAGCTGGTGTTCATAGCGGTGTGTGTTCCTGCTCTTTTGAGTGATCGGCCTCACTTGACGGTCTGTTCTTAACTGTCTGGGGGCATATTGCTAAAAGAGTTAATTTCCCTGAACAGAGAGGAGGCCCTGGTTTAGGTCTAACTAAGGGCTCTACTATCAAGTCCGGCCAGGTCGCTGCAGCATCACCAGGAATCTCACCCGGTGAGTGACGAAATCATAGGTAAAAACCAGAAGACTGAACCCCTGCCCAGCACATGGAGTAAGAGCTATTCAACTGATGGGATGAGGACCACATAGAACTGTCCAAAAGATTCCCCGGGAGGAAAGAAGAAGAAATAGCAGAATGGTACACCCTTTCAAAAGTGGCATATATGTCCATAGAATGAGGACGTATTGAACTGTTGAGAGCACACAAGAAAGGTAGTGACATAAAGAAGAGCCATTTCAGTTGGATGAGAAGATCGAAAGTAGATTGAAAAGAGGCAAGGGGGGAATTTGAGTCGAGATAAGAAAGTTGAGAATTAACCACAAAATCAAAAAAAGTCTTTAAAAAAATGAGGAGACAGGAGAATTGGAAGGCGTAGAAGAGTGGCGAAGAAGTTTGGAGAGAGTGTTTGTTTAAGAATAGGCAATATGGTTGAATGGTTAAAAAGCAATGGTAGAAAGAAAACAAATAAAAAGTGAGGTCAAACAAGGAAGAGAGTCCGTCGAAGGACACGCTCCGTGCTCCGGCCTCGAAGCCGCTGTCGTCGGCGCCTCGGTCGACGCCACTCCCATCGGCGCCCTCGACGCCTTTTGAGGAAATTTTGCCGGAGGTGCCCCGGAGAGCTGTGGAAGCTCCGAGAAAGGCACTCAGCAAGTCTGTGCGGCCTATATTTGACCCATACTCTGTTCCTCCTCCCAGGGTGGACTTGTTCCAACCCTTGGAGTACATTTCAGAGGTAGAGGAAGGGTCTGATGAAGAGGGGGTTGTACCTCCTGATGTCCCCGATGACCTGTCGTCTGGTCATAACCAGTTGGAAGACCTTCGTCAATCTTTACATGACGCAAGTGGTCTTCATACCTCCCAGGAGGTTGAGTTTGGCAGGCCTGGTACACATGCTGACTCCTCGTACAGGCGCCTCATGTCGAGGGTGACAGAGTATCTGGGGTGGTCTGGCCTACCTGTGGATTTTCTGCAGGATGACCAGATAGATATCTTGTACCAAGGTCCACCCACTGAGCCGGTGTTGCCATTTCATATGGCCTTACAAAGAAGGGAGGCGGTGGCTTGGACTGCTCCGGGGAGTCTCCTGTCAGTGAATAAGTCGTTGTCGAAATAATACCGCCCAGCCAGTGGTGACCCCTGCTACTTGTCTACGCACCCTACTCTGGAGAATTTGGTGGTGCAGGCAGCTACGCCCCCAGCAAAACAGGCTGTGTACCCTACAATCCCTCCTGATAGGCACGACAAACGCTTTGATGGTTCGGCGAAGAAGGTATTTTCTTCTGGCGGTATGGCTTTAAAAGCAGCCAACTCAGTTTGTGCCCTTGCAAGATTCAAGCACGCTCTGTGGAATTGTGTGTCGTTGGCGGCTGAACATATTCCCGAAGGGGAGGAACGCGATGGTTTTCTTGCCCTCGTTCAGGATGGCAAGGATGCCATGTGTGAATCGGTTCAGTCGGGTCTGGACGTTTCAGACTGTCAGCCGGTCCATGGCGGCGAGCACCATGATGCGCAGATTTGCGTGGTTGCGGAAGTCAGGGTTTGCTCCTGATGTACAGTCCCGGCAGCTCAACATGCACTTTGATGGTGTCTATCTTTTTGGCAGCAAGGCTGACGAGAGCCTTGAGAGGCTGAAGACCTACAAAGCTGCAGCAAAGTCCTTGAGCGCTGCAGTGCGTCAACCTCTGACTTTTCGGCCTAGGGGACAGCAATGGAGGGGAGGTTCCTTTCGATACTACTCTTCCTTTGGTAGATCGAGGGCAGCTGCCAGTCAAAGGGGTCACCGTAGGAGTGCCAGAGGTGGAAAGCAAGGTACTCGAGGTGCCGAAGCCACTCGGGCAGCTGCCTCCTTGCCCTCAGGCACTGCCGCAGCCGCTTCCGCTCAGTCATGAGGACATGCCCCATGGTTCGCCGGTTGGGGGAAGGCTGGCGCAGCATCTCGTAGAATGGCATGCCATTACTTCAGATGTGTGGGTTCTGGAGATCGTAGCCCACGGCAACTTTCTTCCTTTCCGGCAGAGGCCTCACGACAATCCACCGGGGAAGCTCTCTTTGAAGCGTCCGTTTCCGCTCCTTGCGCAGGAAATCCTTTACCTGCTAGACAAAGGTGCCATAGAACTGGTACCTGTAGCGGAGAGGAACAAGGGATGGTATTCCCCATATTTTTTGATCCCGAAAAAAGATGGAGGATTGAGACCCATCATGGACTTGCGTGGTTTGAACAAGCTCATCAGGAAGAACAAGTTCAAGATGATTACTCTTTCTCAAGTCCTCCAGGCCCTTCAACTCCAGGATTGGTTGGTGTCTCTCGACCTCAAGGATGCTTACTTTCATGTGCCGATTCATCCCAAGCACAGGAAGTACCCGAGGTTCGCAGCTTACAACTCGCATTTTCAGTTTCGGGTCCTGACGTTCGGATTGACCTCCGTCCCAAGGGTCTTCACCAAGCTGATGGTGGTGGTGGTGGTGGTGGTGGCAGCGCATCTCAGGAAAGGGGGGGGGGATTCACGTCTACCCCTACCTGGACGATTGGTTGATCAGGACGCGCTCTCCCAAGCAAGTCCTGGATAATCTGTACGTCACCTGCCACTCCCTTCACAAGGTGGTCTTCACCCTCAACTTAAAGAAGTCTCATGTGACACCTACCCAGCGGCTCCAGTACATCGGGCAGTGCTAGACACATCCCTGCGGCAGTGTTCGCCTCCCCAGGTGAGGGCTCACCACATTCTGCAGATGGTGGACAAGTTTCAACGTGCCCAGAGTCTCCCGGCGTTCAAGTTCTTGAGGTTGCTCAGCCTCATGCCATCCTGCATTTTACTAGTGCCAGAGGCCAGGCTGCAGATGAGATCTCTGCAGTGGGCACTCAAGATGCAGTGGTCGCAGTTCTCCGGCAGGATGTCGGACCCCGCTCAGATTCCGCCCTCGGTCGCACAGGACCTTCTGTGGTGGGCCGTCGAAGGAAATCTGTTCAAAGGGGCTCCGTTTTGGCAACCGTGGCCGGAGGTGACGATCGTGACGGACGCATCCCTCACGGGTTGGGGAGCTCATGCCAACAAGCTGACAGCCAGCGGTCGTTGGTCTCCGTTGGAGTCCAGACTCCACATCAATCTGTTAGAGCTGTGGGCTGTCGGCCTAGCCTCTGAAGGCTTTTCTGCCATCTGAGCAGGGGAAGAATGTCCTGATTATGATGGACAATACAGTGGCCATGCACTACCTCAACAAAAAGAAGGGGGGGGGCAGGGTCACTCCCACTATGCAGAGAGGCGATGCAGCTCTGGTTGTGGGCCATCCAGCAGGAAATTTCAATCTCAGCAGTTCGCCTGGCCGGAGACGAAAACGCGGCGACGGACGCTCTGAGCAGGCAGAGCACGGTCTCTCATGAGTGGGAGCTGGCTCAGGAAGTTCTTTTGGAGATCTTCGCTCTTTGGGGAACCCCACATGTGGATCTCTTCATTACCAGTGTCAAACAGAAGTGCGAGAGATTCTGTTTGAAGGAATTTCCTCCAAGAGAAGCCTTAGGGGATGCGTTCGTAGTGGAGTGGTCCTTCCCACTCCTGTACGCGTTCCCTCCAGTACTCGTCATTCAGCAGGTGTTGCGGAGGTTGCAGAGGTTTGGTTCCCGGATGATCCTAATTGCTCCGGCATGGGCCAGGAGAGCGCAGTACGCTGACCTTCTAGACATGTCCATCTGCCCTCCACGTCGTCTTCCCTACCGAGACGATGTGCTCTCACGGGAGGGGGGTCGAGTTCTCCATCCAGAGGTCAAGTCTCTCAGCCTTCATGCTTGGTATCTGAAAGGCAGAGATATAAGGATTGGGACCTCTCTGAAGACGTGATGGAGGTGTTGCTTTCGGACAGAAGGCCCACAACGAAATCCCTGTACCGTTGCCGTTGGAAGAAGTTCTGCGACTGGTGCAGGGTACAGAATCTGGATCCTTTCCATTGTTCCATTCCTTTGGTTTTGTCTTTTTTGCTTGCTTTAGCCCACATGGGCCTGCATGTGGGTAGCATTAAGGGTTACTTGGCGGCGCTGTCCATATTGAAGCGCTCGTCTGAGGAATGTTCTTATTTTAAAATCGCTTCGATTTCTCAATTCCTAAAAGGGCTAACACGTGTTTCCACCGTCGCCTTTCCAGGTGCCGGGATGGGATTTAAATTTGGTTTTAAAGTTCCTAATGGGAACTCTGTTTGAGCCCTTGCATTCTTGTCCATTGAGACTACTGTCCTTTAAAACTGTATTTTTAGTTGCGGTTACTTCCGCCCACAGAGTGAGTGAGTGAGTTGCAGTCACTTTTCGCCAAACCACCCTTCACTGTGTTCCATAAGGACAGGGTTGTCCTTAGGGTACGGCCTTCCTATCTTCCGAAGGTTGTGTCGGAATTCCATCTGAGTCAGAAGGTAATTCTTCCGGCATTCTATCCGCCTCCACATCCCGGTAAGCAAGAGGAGAGGCTCCATAGGTTGGACCCTAGGAGAGCTTTGAGTTTCCATCTCTCACGGATGTCCCGGGTCAGAGTGGACGATCAGCTCTTTATTGGTTACGCTGGAAGGCGTTTAGGTCAGGCTGTTTCCAAGCAGACCTTGTCTAGATGGATCATTTTGACGATCTGATTCTTATCGTTTGGCGGGAACGGACCCTCCAGTAGGCTTAGGGGCTCATTCTACTAGGGGTATGGCTGCATCCACGGCACTACAGAGGGATGTTCCGATTCGTAATATTTGCGAAACAGCCACATGGGCCTCTGTCCATACTTTTGTGAAACATTATTCCCTGGACTCTATGCATGGGCAAGATTTGGCCTTTGGCAAGGCAGTCCTCTATTCTGCAATTTGATTAGGCATTCTAAAACATTCTAAATTCTTTTCCCACCTCCTTACGCTGGTAAAAGATGTGGAATACATCGGAGGACACAATCCCCTCAAAGAACAAGTTACTTACCTTATCTGGTAACGTTCTTTCGATGGGATGTTCCTCCGACGTATTCTACATCGTACCCTTCCTACATGCCCCGCTACAGAATTTGTTATGCGATTGCAGCTTACGTTTCTGCAAGGCTTTCTGTAGTAATACTGGCAGAAGATTGGTGCCACACGTTCTGGGGGAAAAAACTACAACTGAGGCTACGGGCGTCTTGCGTCCTACATATAACATCCAGTGAAGTTGACCGTCGGAGGAGGTCCTCGAAGGAGCGTATCAACGTCATCGACGCAGGACGCCTACGCCGGAAAAGCTTCCCAAAGCAGCACAGCTGTGGTAATCAATGTCAAAGATGTGGAACATGTCGGAGGAGCATCCCAGTGAAAGAACGTTACCAGGTAAGAAAGTAACTTGTTCTTATCACTGAATGACAGGCTGTGGCAGGCAAGATCTGGGAAATCACCAGAAACTTTACTCTCAGCCGTACGGAAAAACGCTTGACTTCTGCTATAAAGTGTCAAAAATAAACTCTTCAAAAGAAACCCTAGCTCTCTGTGCACGTGTCCATTTCAGTGGACATTTGTCTTGAACATACTGGTGTGTAAAAGAAACTGACTAGGGCTGCAAACAATGCTGGGAATCCAGATGGGAGAGAAAACCGAATTTGAAGGGGACATCCCAGCAAAATTCACCACGTGTCAAAATGTGCTTTTGCAAAAGAGAAAAATGCCAGTTTCAAAAGAACAAGGTGATTAAGGGCCTGTCCTTGCCCAGAAGTATAAGTGGGGGTTTGGGTAAAATGTAGATAATGTTTTATTTTAAACAGACTTGCTTCTGATTCAAAATAAAATAAATGGATTGGCTGTACTGGGGAACCAGTCAAACATGTTTCCTGCTCAGTTTACATGGACAGTTGTGTGCTGACAACAGTAGTGGCCTCCCCCTAAAAGGAGCCTCAAAGAGATTCTGGGACACATGCATGTTAATTTCTGCCCTTGAAAACTGTGAATGGCCAAGAGGAAGAATATCACACCGTCGTCAAACTTCTGTCTGGGCTTCAGTTTGAGACAATACATTCTGGGACCCCTACGTGTTACTTTTGGAAGTGACACCTACGAGTCACTCAAACTGAGGAAACTCCAGGACCGCCCTTGGCTAAACTGACATTTGGTGGTAGCCTGGAAAAAAATGGTCTCAGTTGGAGGACAAAGGCCAGCCCAATTTTGCTCAAAGATTATTTAATGAATAAACTTTAAAGACTGTTAATTCTATAACAGGACAATGCAATAATGTAACAGTGTGACAGTTTAAAGGTAATTTTCGTGGCTTTCAAACAAGATATTGTGGTTGTCCATAGCATGTTTGGGCTGTAAATGCCAGGAGAAGATGAATCATGGGGAAAGTACATATGATGGAATGTTAAATATTAATTGAAATGTGCCCTATGTTAATATGTATATATGCTTAAAATTGTGGAATTTTGGGTGAAGCGGTTCCCACTAAAAACCGCAGAAAATTATTAGAAGGATGAAATAATGTCCTACAGACCTGGGAGTGGGAACACCATGCTCTGTGTGAAATAAGCAATCTGCCTATATAATTTGCAAAAGTGCCACAGCTGTATAAATGTGTGATTTATGTTAAGATTGATTTCAGTTCAGGCAAAAATGACTGTGGGATGGCTTTGCACCTCATAAAACACAACCCCATAAACTGTGTCCCCTCCTGGAGGAGGCGACCAGCATAGGTTGACCTATCCGGTTCTTCGGGGTAGGTCTAGCTTAGTCCTGCCCAACAATAAATCCTGTGATTCACCTGCCTTATATAAAGTGGAAGCGGACAGAGACAGGGACACACTCTTATGAGTTTTCCAGCGCCTGCGTATCCGGACATTACAGATCCACAATGCAGATTCCTGACTCCACTGCCAGAAAAGGGATAGTTGGTTCAGGCCTTCCTATCCAGGCAGAACCACCCTTCATAACTAAACCCCATAACAAAATCCCACCAACTCAGGCAGAAGGGGGATAAACTGTGGCACCCTTTTGGCTGTATCCTGTGACCTGACCGGTTTTTTGCCCACTACCTGCACGTCAGTTGTACCCTTATGATCCAGTGATCAGACAGGCCCAGCTGTTGTTCTGCTAGGAGAGTCCACCGCCTTGCTGTGACCAGAGCCTTTGAGTCCAGAACCTGGTTGACTGTCCCAAATCCCAAACTCAAGTGTGGATTGTATTTCACCATCCCATAGCACCACATAGCATACCCCATCTTGATACTTTGTCTTTGTCCTACTCTCTAAGTAATCCTATCCATACCCTGATAACTTGTTTAAAAGTGTTCGAATTCCCTGTATATCCGGTCCTTGATTTCCAAGCGTAGCGCCAGTCTTCTATTCATTTCTGTCTTGATAGATCCCTAGTCATATTTTGAATAAAGTAAGTAATTCACACAGAGCTGAATGCGGGGTGAAGAGGTTAAGTTGCAAATTAACCGTGGAACGTACTGTGTCTTTCTTTAGCAATCTAGTCTTAATAATCTAGTTTAAGTACAACTTGTACTTTTCTTTTGGAACCGATTTTCTCCTTTAACTGCTTTATTTTACCAAAACCGAATCTCTTTCCATATTGAAAATCTCATCCAGTTATTCAGCTAGAGCCACTCTTTCACTTCTATATTGTCCCTGCGATGTGCATCTATCACCCAGCCTAAAAACCGCATATCAATTCTGTATTTCACCCATTTTTTCAAAAAACGTTTTGACATTTAAAAGTGTAAAATGCAACTTTTCAACGTGTGATTTGGCTGCACTGTGGCTGCACTGTGGTTTTACTTTTAAGTTGCTTTCTGAACTGTATGCCCTTTGTTGATTGCTTGCCTTGTAGTTGCTAGTGATATTATATCCGCGATACTGTGATAAATCATATTTACCTCCTTGACTCAACTGCACATTCATTTAATTATTTGTCAATTCCGAGCGTCATTTTATGCAACTGCAAAGGGTATTATTTTGTGAGGGAAGGTCGGATTTTAATTCCGTTTGCTGCCTAATATCCCTGATCCATTGCTGCTCCTTTCCATCCACTCAAAATTCGATTAGTTGGGGTTTAAGGGAGCATTGCAGGGAGAAATCTTAACTCGGGTGCCATCAACCCGAAAGGTAAAATTGTTCCTATTCATCTGTGCTTTGGATATGATTTTGTAGAAGTTCAACCAAGTGTATTTCATTCGTTTACATTGTAATTATCACCCCATTGGTGATTGCTACCCAATAATCAAACACTGATTTTCATTGAATTTAAAATAAAAATATATTGTATTCCCATCATCCGGCCTGGTTCATGATCCATTGTGACCCAGGGTATTTGTAAAAGGGGGTGTAATACGAGTTGGGTGCCAGCTCAATTCGAATTCGTAGAAAATAAAGAAAAAGTATTCTAATTGAGCGCTACATCCTAGGCTAAGGGCAAGAGTTCTGATCCAGTGTGCGACGCCCGATTGTAATCCTTTACAAATTGGGGGCTCGTCTGGGATTTGGAATCGTGTATTCACCCATGACAGCTTAACACAGCAGGTTAACCTTCAAGATAGTGATACCTTGTGTGGTTGGAACATGTGTTACGCTGTAAAAGCGCCTCCTGAATCCAAAGACCCTAAGTATCGGGCCTGTGTATAAAATTAAAGCTAAATCAACCCCAAACTAGACAAAAAGGAACAGAATATAGGTTACCCTTATAGAAATAAATGAATAAAGAAAGAAAACTTTACAAATGGGCACAGTAGAGATCAACATGGTTAGGGAGCACCTTCTGCACAAATTATTTGTTAGGGGAGAAGGGGCAGAGCAAAATGAGAGTCTGGCTAGAAAAAATGATGCAACCGGTCACCGCCATCGACAAGTGGTAGGACGGTGGCCTATTACATCAAGCTTTGAGCGAGTTGTACATGACTCCGAAAATTAAAGAGGAGCAGATTAAAATTGTCAGAATCACCGGTCTACATATAGCTCCATATGGGAGTGATGCAAGCAAAGCATGAAGAAAATAGAACTCTTGTGCAAAATCAATCTGAACTCTTCACTCAAATTCAGAATGGGCTAAAATTAGTGGAAGAAAAATTGAAAATGAGCCAAGATTCTGAGGTTGAATCTGGAAATTACATTAAACAGCTGAAAGAGGACTTGGCCCTACGACGACAGAATAATTCAGACCAAGAGGCCCAATTGGCTGCATTGAAAGGGGAGTCTAGGGAAAAGGTTGACTGTGGAAGGAAGACAACAGAAGCTGAATCAACAATTAACATAACAGGGTCTGCTCAGGACACATAACCATGCTGCAAGATCAGGTCAAAAAGTAGGAAGGGGAGAATATCAAATTCATTATTATAGAACTTCACTCGCAAGCAGAATTTGATCAAGAACACCAGAAATTAAATGCTATTAAGCAACAAAGGGATGACCTGGCTGAACAGAGGGGCACCCTAAAACAGGAGAAAGATGCCCTATGTCAGGAAGTAAGCAACCTAAAAAAAGAATTACAGGAAAGAGTTGGGCCTCCAGAAACTAAATGAACTCAAAATAGAATAAGGAAAGTTATTGGAGCACACCAGACGGGTAGAAGGTGCTCTGGAAGAGAACACCAAAACTAAAAATGTGCAAACTCAGGAGGTGAATCTCCTGCAACAAAAATCGTCTCAGTATTCCCAAACCATACAGGCAGCACAAAAAGATAACGAGGCCCTCTGTCAGGAGAAAGAAGGGCTCCACCAACAGGTGGCAGCTCGAGAGCGGGTCATAGAGGCCAGTAAAACCCTGATAGCTGAGCAAAAGGCTCAGACATCCGCCTATTATCAAGAGGTAGGGGCAGAGAAGGATAAACTAGCAAGGTTGGAGAAAGAGTATGCTAGACTTCAGCAAAACTGGAGGGACCCCGAACAAGTAGAGAGGGACAGGGCAACCCCTGATCATAGTATAATGACCTCTGTACTAAGGGACTCCAACCCATTTAATACTTTGTACACTGCTGACTTCATGTCTACTGGTTCACCTGAGCCAGAAACCACGAAGCCGTCAGAATTAAATAGGCCTAGAATAATGGAGCCGACAGGTCAGTGCCCTCCAGAAATTGATGGATGGGCGTCCCTGTATAGATACCAAAATATCATGGCTGATGTCTCTGACAAGGAAGCCTCCTATGAGGAGAAAGTCAGGGAATTCGATCTGCAGAAATACTACCCCCAAAGGGACCAGTTGGTTCGATTTGCAGAAAAACAGCATGAAATGAGGCCCCAAAAGGTCATTCTGAAGACCTCCACCCAATCAGGGCAGTGGGGCGGGGGGGATCCTCCGCCAACCCTGGAAGCAGGGAGGAGTCAGAAGACTACTCTCCTGTGCGCCACAGGGGAGAAGAAACTAGGCCCCACCATTCTGCGCGCCCCTTTCAAGCTCACAGAATCAGGGAGCGCCTAGAAGATCATGAAGGGACCTCAAACAGTAGCGCCTCTGAGTCTGAAGGCGAGTGGACCCAGGTGAAGCGGCAAAAGAAGGCAAATAAACTAAAGAGAGTTCTGGTGAAAGACTCAATTAGGCAGAACAAGGCCATTAGGAAATTCATAACACTGTACCACAAAAACACAAAATATTCTCTTTGGGAGCATTTGGAACTCTATGAACAAATGGACACTTTTCACCTTGAAGATAGCTGGAACTGCATAGATTATGCCAAATGGATGTTCTCTCCGGAGTACTCCAGCTTCTTTGCTGGACTGGAAGACCAAAACCATTCAAGATGGTCCACCACAGGGTGGCCATCTTGAAACACTTTTCCGCTCACAGAAACCCTCAAGAGGCGGGCAAAGTGTCCCACAATTTGCAATGAGGACAAGATCAGGCCCCACGAGAATTTGTGCAGGAGCTAAAACGCACCTTTGCACAAACCACCAGGCGGGTGCACACGGATAGCAGAGAGTTTATAACTACCTACTTTCATGCGCTTCCAAAATATATCATGACCCAACTGGTGAGGGATTTTCATGATAAAAGGACCCTGGACTGGGTAATAGAACAGGCTACACACATCTATGATGTCCAAAAACCTGCAGAAAATAGAAACTTGGTAAAAAAAACAAAAAAAAAAAAACAACACCACCGCTGCTGCTAATGTGGCAAAGGTGAAGGTTGTCCCCATTTTAGACTTAGAAATGGTGGGGCCTAAAAATGTACCTACCCAAAACCAGCAAAATCGGAGGCCAAGAAGGCCTTCTGGACAACCAGCAACAGGTGGAAGTTCAGTAGGTAATCCCACCAATGGGACCCCTTACTCTCCTGATTACATAAATCCCAGATAAAATGGCAACCAACCTATCTTGGGGTATGTATGGTCTCCCCCCCCAGCCCAAGGGGGGGGATCCAACCAGGTACGTACTCCCCCAGGAAACTTCCCTTCTAACTTCCCTCAGGAGGGCAGTTATTCCCCAAATCCCGGGTTAAGTTTCTTTCCCCAGGACCCTCAAAACCCCACCCTGCAGGGCAACCCTCCTTTCTTTCCTGGTTTCAGGAGCCCAGACAACCCAATCCGGTAGAAGGGAGGGCAGGGGGGCTATCAAAATCCACCATCTCCAGGGTACTACGGGAGAAGGGATAGCTAACCTTCCTGTGAACAACCGAGGTAGGAGCAGAGACGCCCATACCAGCCAGAACCGGTGTCCCAACTGGAGTGCCAGGTGCAGAATCTCACACAGGATCTGGGTCGCATGTTGAGGACTCAGCAGAACCCTCAGATGAACATGGCTGCTCAGAACACTGCAAACCCAGGGTCTCGCACCCCAGAACAATGACGGGGAGAAACCCCCAACAACTCAACGGTTCCAGAGGAGGATGCATGGGGGAAGTGGGGTGTAAAGCCCTAGAGGAAGCTTCCTTCCTCACCCGTGAAAAGCCCCTGGACACCCCAGAACCAGAACTAAAATATCCTGCCCCTGAAAATCTGCAACCCAGGGAACAGAGGGTGGGCAGGAGAAATAAAGACAGAAAGAAGACCCATTTTGGGGAGGAGGTTAGTGTCCTCCAATTTGAAGGGGAAGAATCCTTAGAGTATTCTGGGAAAACAATCTTCTCCTTCAGGGACGGGGTAATTCCTCCCAAAGAAAAATGGGTCCCAAGATATCTGAATGAAAACTGGGTGGGTGTGTGGACTGATTCTGAGTCACCCATCCCTGAACCCCAGAATTGCCATTCTGAGAAAGAAATAGTGAAGGAGGGATCCTCCCCACAAACTGTTCCTAGTGACTGCCTCCAGGTAAAAGGGGGCAGCACAGAGCTAGGGGAAAAAGGGGATTACGAAATCCCATCTAATTCAGGATGTCAATTTTTTTATTACAGATTCCCAGACTCTGGCACAGAAAATTGTCCAAAACTCCACTGTGTCAGAGTCCAAAATAAAGAAATTGACCACCCAACTTGCCCAAAATGCTCATTACCTGTGCCCACTTGAGGTGAAGGAGGGGAAGATTCTATGCCCCAGTTCGAGTGCAAGGGCAATGTATATTGTCTGCACTGGTGGATACTGGATCCCAAGCCACTCTTGCCAAAGAAGGCCTTTGAGCAACTAAATTCAGGAAGGGGGCGGGGGAGAGACACCAGTTCCCTCTCACCCATCCTCCAGGACAACTCCAGAACTTCGACAGGAATGAAATTCCTGTCGAGGGGACTGCAGATTTCAAGAAAAAAATATTGGCCGACAAAGTGAAACACTTGGTCATAGTCGTGACTCCAGAGGGAATCCCCTGTCTACTAGGGAATGACATCCTTCACAGGTTGTCTCCCCTAATAGACTGTGTGAACAAGGTACTCTGGGCTCAGACTAACCGGCCAATAAAATTAAAACAGATTGTCAACCATGTTAGCTTAAATGACACATGCCACATGGTTGAACAAAAAACTGATCATATTGCGTTTCATTTCCAGAATAATCTAATAACTGACGTTACAGCAATTGCTGTAGGACAACAAACTCTGGTGATGGGAATGCCTCTCCATTCCTGAAAATCAACCTTCCTTCCAGTTTTAAGTGGCATTCCACACTGGAAGGGAATACTTTGGAATTTTATACTGATTTACAATCTGAAAATCCCAATTCTATAGTCAAAAATGATGAGAAACCCACTTAAAGTTAAGCGGTCATTCTGAAAATTAGAGAACAGTTTTTCCTCCCTATTCAGGAGTGTGCGTGAAAGGAAAGAGCTTAATCAGCGAAGCCATGTTCAGAAAGCTCCCAAAGATCCAGCCATTCCCAGATTTAAATTGATCAATAAGTGGTAAATGGGTCTGGAAACTCACAATTTCAAACATCTCCTGCCTAGCAGGTGTATGCTCAAAATTTCTATAGGTAACAAAAGCAAAGAACATAACTGTTGGGTCGTGCAAGATATCCCTGCTGCATTGTATTTAGGCAGTGACATTCTCAATCGGTTTGCAATTAATTTGAACCTGATAAATTACAAAGCCTGGTCCCGACTAGGGGGCAATCCCATGGGCCTTGAGATTCAGAAAAAGCATTTCGGTCAGCCCAATTACTGCCGTATGCGGTTGAAGTTCAAATTGGAGAGGCGGTCACCATCCCAGGAAGGACCTGACAATTCGCACTTGAATTCAAAATTAAAAGAGGACAGAAACTGAAAAATTCTGATGCATATGTACACTTCAATGCCCATCTCGAACAGCAGGGGTTGGGGTTAAACCCAACACCATTAGTTAATGTAGAAGACACCACCATTCCACTATTGATGAATAACAGTGACCCTAGGAGTATAACTCTGGGATCAGGCACCATTATTGGAATGGCAGTTGATGACCAACATTTTTCCATGGATCTAGGAAATTAACTGATAGGACCAATCCCCGATGACTGCTTTGACGATGACAGTGACAATGACATACCACCAGATAGGACCTTCAACTGGCAAGGGGGGAATTTCCTGGTGTATTCTTCCTGCATTATGGGAAGGAGGAGGTGACCTATGTAACTGTAACCTAAGACTTCATAAGCTCCCAGTTGCTTAACGGCCCAGTGCGCTATATAAGTAAATAAACAAACCTGTGACATCAGACAGGATGAGGCGATAGTCCAGGTCCACAATGACTGACTCTCCTACATGAAACCCTCCGTCTAGGTAAATACTCTAACCAGACACTACTCCACACAATTGGAGGAGGCCGCTGAGATAGCAAAACCCAAAGTCTTTCCAGGCTTCAGGCAAATGGTTGAAGAGCGGGTCAACCTAGCTGATGCCTGTGAGACTCCGGGGCAAAAGCAAAAGTTGAAACAGGTTTTCTTAGATTTCCAAGATATCTTTGCTGTGGACTTGTACAACTGTGGTCGCACGGAGATCCATACTACAACAATTCCCACGGACCCTGGAATGACTCCAGTATTTTTGAAGCAATACCGCTAGCCTCTCGCATCTATGGAGTCCCTGACAGAAATAATCAAAAACCTTCAATAGCGTGGGATAATTAGTCCAGTTCACAGCACCTTTAATAATCCGGTGCTGGGGATTTTAAAAGCAAATGGCCAATGTAGATGCTGTGCAGACCTTAGGGAGCTCAATAAACAGGTTCACATGTCCCGATGGCCTCTCCCGTACCTTGACCAAGGACTGACCCAGATCCAGGGGTCAAAGGTATACACTGCCATTAACCTGACAAATGGGTACTGGACCGTGTCCGTCAGTAGGGAGGACCAATACAAGCTGGCCTTTACCTTCCGGCAGGCAGCAGTACACATGGACCCGGACTCCCTTTGGATACATCAACTCCGGCAACGAATTGGGTGAAAGGGGTAACCTGGCCCATGTGGATGATGTCTTGATAAAAAGCTCAACTGTGGAGGAACACATAGCGGAAATCTTATGTTCTGATCCAGTTGAGGGCTGCAGGAGCAAAAATGTCCTTCCAAAAAGCACAGTGGTGCAGGACCCGGGTCAACTTCTTGGGACATGAAATAACTCCTGGGGGTCTCTGTCCCCAGGAGAAAAAAGTGGAAGCACTCCTAAAACTAAAAGACTCCACACCTCTGCGTAAGCTAAGAAGCCTCCTTGGACTGACTAATTACAGTAGGAAGTTCATTGAGGATTACGCAGAGATCACAAGACCCCTGATCCATCTGTTGAAGGGGGTGGAGGGGTAGAGTGGGGTCCTGAACAAAACGAGGCAGTAAAGAAACTCGAAAGAAGTCTCTCACAAGCGCCTTGTCTAGCTTACCCAGTCAAAAACAAGGAGTTCTTCTTGGAGACAGAGTTCTCGAATACATGCTCGACAGCAGTATTATATCATAATTATTATTATAAAAAGCTATGTGTGGTTTGTTTTGTTGTTGCGGTGAAGTGATGTTTGTGCGGTTTGTTGTGCTTGTGTTTGGTTAGAGTATGAGAGGTGTGCTTAAGAAGCCCTCTGCTGACCCTTCCTGCCGGCTATCGTCCAACCTCTATCACTCCTTTCCCGGGCAAACTCCTGGAAAAGCTGGCCATCTCCCAGCTTAATCTTCACACTTAATCTGTTGGTTGTCTCCATGATGGTTAGTCTGGCTTCAGAGCTGCCAGAAGCACAGAAACTGCTCTCCTGAACATCTGTGAAGACTTGCTCGCCAACCTTGACTCCAACACCCTGTGTCATTATCTTACTTGATCTCTCTTCTGCCTTTGACATGGTCAACCATGCTATCCTGCTCAACCGTCTCCGTGATAACCTGGAATCACCGATCAGGCCCTGGCTTGGCTGACCTCCATCCTCTCCGATCGACCCTTACAGGTCAAACTTGGGCCCTTCCTCTCCTCTATCTCCATCTGTGGTGTTGGGACTAACCTCTCTCCCTGGCTTTTCAATCAATGCCTGGCACTTCTTGCCCACCGCACTGCCGCTCTCTGCCCCAACTTTCAGTGCTATGCCGATGACAACTCATTTTCAGGCTCACTTCCGCCGTCTCTTCATCTCTCATCTCTGATTGACTCAAACCTCTCCAGAAAATTACCCACTACCAGCAACTGCCTAAGCTTATGTAATAACTTTATAATAATAAAGCACTTGAAACCAAAGAACAAGTTACTTCTTACCTTGTAACGTTCTTTCGATGGGATGTTCCTCCGACGTATTCCTTATCTTTGATAATTCGTCTCCAGCTTGCTGGCCTCGGATATTTTCTCTCTGTAGAGGGCGCTGCGCGTCGACGTCCGCCGAGTTGATGTCCCTCGACAGCCACCGTATCGGCACCGACGTCACCATGCCCATAAATAGCCACACGCGGCGTCCGTTGCTCATTTCTGTTTTGTAGCATAAGATAAGTCATGCCTGAATTGGTTATTGACCTTGAGGGAGCGTAAACTGCAACCACAAGGGAAGTATTACTGCAGGGATGGATGGGAGGGGTGATGAGGAATACGTCGGAGGAACAACCCATCAAAAGAACGTTACAAGGTAAGAAGTAACTTGTTCTTCGAAGGGATTGTGTCCTCCGACGTATTCCTTATCTTTGATAGACTCCCATAGCAGTGGCATGTAATTGGAGGTGGGAGTAATAATGTCATGTATCCCTTTTAGGAATGAACCGAATGTAATACGGCTTTGACAAATCTGGTCTCTTGACTAGTGGAGGAATCCAGGTTGTAACATTTTGTGAATGTATGTGCGGACGACCATGTGGCAACCGCACATATGTCTCGGACCGGTAACCCTCTTTGGAGGGCCGAAGAGGCTGCAATACCCCTGGTTGAATGAGGTGGCTCTTTCCCAGCCAGTTTGTAACATTCCAGAATGGCCAAAATAATCCACCTGGAAATGGTCTGTTTTGTTATGGGTAGTCCCAAAGTGTGACCTGAGTATCCTACAAACAGTTGGTCTGCTTGCCTAATCCTAGCCAGTCTGCTGATGTAAAAGCTCAGAGCTCGCCTTGGATCCAGCCTATGTAGCCTTTCTTCCTCTTTCCCCGGATGGGGAGGAGGGTAGAACGAAGGTAAGGTAATTTTCTGAGTGATATGAAATTCAGAAACCACCCTTGGGAGGAAATTAGGCTTCACCTGTAGGACAACTTTGTCCTTATGGAAAATTGTATGGGGGGATTTACAAGAGAGCTTGTAATTCGCTCAACCTCCTAGCAGCTGTTAGTGCTACCAATAGGACAGTTTTAAGAGTGAGAGATCTGAGCGAACAAGAGTGGAGTGGTTCGAATGGAGTACCCATTAGGAAATTTAAGACTAAATATAAGTCCCATAAGGGAACTTGGAATGGTCTTGGAGGATAAACATTAGTTAATCCCTTGAGAAATTGTATTACTAGAGGTTGTTTGAAATACGATGGTTCCTCCGCAGTACGCTTGAAGATTGAAAGCGCTGAGAGATAGCCTTTTACAGTGCGAACTTGAAGGCCTGAGTTTGCCAAGTAGAGTAGAAACGATAACACCGTTGGTGTACCACATGAAAAAGGGTCGATATTCCCTTCTCTACACCAGCTGCAAAATTTGTTCCAATGGCAGCGGTATAAAGACTTTGTTCCTGGCCTTCTGGCCGAAAGCAACACCTCCATGACGTCATCAGGGAGGTCCCAATCGTTTTACCTCATCCTTTCAGAAGCCAAGCGTGAAGGTTGAGGGTTCCGATGTCTGGATGGAGAACCTGACCTCCCTTCTGTGAGAGAAGATTCTCTTTGAGTGGAAGACGGATTGGAGGACAGATGGACATATCTAGAAGGTCCGGGTAGCACGTTCTCCTGGCCCAGTTCGGGTCAATTAGGATCATGGTTTTCCAGAATCTTCTCAACCTCCTGATCATTTGAGGAATAACAGGGACTGGTGGAAACGCGTAAAGGAGTGGGAACTCCCAGTCCACTACGAACGCATCCCCTAGAGCTCCTCTCGGGGGAAATTCCCTTGAACAGAACAGATCGCAGTTCCTGCTGGTGGCGAACAGATCCACCTGAGGGGTTCCCCAAAGGGCTAAGATCTCTTGAAGGACTTCCTGAGCTAGCTCCCACTCATGGGAGACTGTGCTCTGCCTGCTCAGAGCGTCCGCTGTCAAGTTCTTCTCTCTGGCTAGGTGGACTGCCGATAGAGAGATTCCTTCCTGAATTGCCCAAAACCAGAGCTGCATTGCCTCTCTGCACAGTGGCAGTGACCCTACACCTACTCTTTTGTTGAGGTAGTGCATGGCCACCGTGTTGTCCGTCATTATCAGGATATTCCGCCCCTGTACTGATGGCAGGAAAGCTTTCAGCGCTAGTCTGATCGCTCTCAGCTCTAATAGGTTGATGTGTAGTCTGGACTCCGATGGAGACCAACGACCGCTGATGGTCAAGTCGTTGGCATGGGCTCCCCACCCCGTGAGTGAGGTGTCTGACTACTGTTCTCTCTGGCCATGGTTGCCAAAACAGTTCTCTTTTCAAGATGGTCTCTGGATAGGCCCACCATTGAAGGTCGTGGGCTACCTTGTCCGGAATCCGGGGGAGATCTGTCATTCTCCCTGAGAATTACGACCACTGAGTTCAGTGCCCACTGAAGAGATCTCATTCTCAGGCGAGCCTCTGGCACAAGGAAGATGCAGGATGCCATGAGGCCTAGCAACCTCAAAAAGTCGAAGGCTGGGAGACGTTGGGCATTTTGAAACTTGTTGTCCATCTGCAGAATATCTTGAGCCCTCATCTCTAATGGCGAGGCTTTTCCCAGGGAAGTGTCCAGGACCGCTCCAATGAACTGGAGTCTCTGTGATGGTATCATCTGTGACTTCTTTAAATTGAGGGAGAGGCCCAGTTTGTGAAGGAAGTGGCAGACATAATCTAGCTGGATCTGAGCTTGATCCGAAGATACAGCTCTGATCAGCCAATCGTCCAGGTAGGGGTAGACGTGGATCCCTTCCCTCCTTAGACTCGCAGCCACTACCGACATTAGCTTGGTGAAGGACCCTCGGGCGGAGGTCAGCCCAAATGACAGAACTCGAAATTGATAATGAGAGTCGCCAATTGCGAACCTCAGGTATTTCCTGTGTTTGAGATGGATGGGCACATGGAAATAAGCATCTTGAAGGTCCAGAGATACCAGCCAGTCTTGGAGCTGGAGGGCCTGAAGGATCTGAGAGAGAGTTACCATCTCGAACTTGTCCTTCCTGAGGAACTTGTTCAATTCTCGTAAGTCCACGATGGGGCTCAGTCCTCCGTCCTTCTTTGGTACGACAAAGTAGGGGGGAGTAGCAGCCCTTGTTCCAGTCCGTTACAGGTACCGGTTCTATGGCACCTTTCTCTAGCAGGTCTATAATTTCCTGCAAGAGGAGCGGATCTGGAACTTTTATAGAGCTGTGCCCCGGTGGATGACTCTGAGGGATGTGTAGAAAGGGTAGGCAGTAACCCTGAGCAACTATCTCCAATGCCCAAGCATCTGACGTAATAGCCTGCCATTCCGTCAGATGGTGAGTTAACCTGCCCCCTACAGGTGTTTTGTGTGGAAAGACCTCAGAGTGGTTTGGGGGCGGCTGATGCAGATGCCGAGGGTAAAGAGGCACCTGCTGCGGCTTTAGTACTTTTGACCCGTCCATCTCGGGTGGATCTCCTTTGGCCTCTTTGAGCTGGCTGTCCTCTGCCTTTCCCGAATGCGGAATAATAGCGAAAGGATTTTCCTCTCCCAGAGGTTCCTGAGGGGCGAAAAGGAGTTTGGCGGAATGCAGCTCCTAAAGATTTTGACGCTGCTTTAGATGTCTGCAACTTTTCCAGACTGTCATCAGCCTTTTTACCGAATAAAGAAGAGCCGTCAAAGGGCATATTCAAAAGTCTGGCCTGTACATCTGGAGCAAAGCCAGACTTTCGCAACCACGCATGCCTGCATATTGTCGTACTTGCCGCCATGGCCCTGCTGATACTGTCAGCGGAATCGATGCCAGTTTGAAGTGACTCGCACATGGCATCTTTGCCATCTTTGATGATGTTAAGGAAGGCTTCCCCTTTCCTCTCCTTCCGGTATGCAGTCAGCTGCTGATGAAGCACACTCCCACAGTGTGTGACTGAACCTGGCGAGCGTACAGGTGGCGTTGATGGACTTCAGCGCCATACTACAAGCAGAGAATACTTTTTTTGCCATAGAATCGTACCTTTTGTCATCTCTATCCTGTGGGACAGTAGGATAAGCGGATCCGCTGCTTGATGAAGTTGCCGCTTGAACCACCAGGCTCTCTGGAGTCGGGTGTTTTGATAAGTATTCAGTGTCAGCCACAGCTACCCTATACTTGGCTGACAATCTTTTATTGACTGCAGGGATAACCTCAGGAGTTTCCCAATTAGATGAAATCTTCCTTTGCAAGGCTGCATGGAAGGGGACCACAGGATCCTCCTGTGGACCTTTGTCTAGTATGTCTGTCAGGTCATCCTGTTGAAAAAGAGCTGAAGGCGCAGACCAACCCATAAATTCAATAATACTTGCCATCAGGGTTCTATAGGGTTTTTTGGCATGTCCCCCTGGGTCTGGTTTGACAAATTCCACTTCTGGAGAAGTGTCCAGCCCACTTGCCTCATGTAATGATTCCTGTAGGTCTTTCAACCTTCTTTCCTCAGAGGTAAAATCCTCTGAAAAGGTAGTGTGGTCCTTTGCAACCCGAAGGTTTCCTGGTCAGAATCCTCCCCTACTTCATAGATTGAAGATAATCTGGGGTACTCTGACCTCGGAAATGGTGTAAAACCCATTTCTAAGGCAGAAGGTGCCAAATTCGTCATTATTGGGCGAGAAAACGTCAATGTCGTCAACGCCGATGTGACAGGCTTCGAAGGCGCCGAGAAAACTGGAAGAGGCCTCGAAGAACTCGAGAGGATCGGTATCCTACTCGAGGATGTCGACGGTCCCGGCGTCGTGCCGGAGGCTCTTGGTATCACCGTTGGCTGTGAAGTAGCCGTGGTTTTCTCTTTCATCGGCGTTGATGTCGGTGTCGACGATGGCGTCGATTCGATCAACCAATGCGAAGAACCCTTCGACAACGGCGTCGATGGCGCCGATCCATGCGTCGAAGGGATCTTCGACGACAGCGTCGAAGATGGTGCCTTCTTACCCGATGGCCTGTGGCGCTCTCGGGTGGATTCTTTCACCGGGTGCAGCGACTCACAGCGTTTTGATTTTTTGGGTTTTTCACCCAGGGTATCACCCTCAGCTGTCTGCGATGGGGTCGAGGCCGCTTTCTCGAAGACGCTTAGCATTTTCTTCCTGAATTCCTCCCACTCAACCTGAGAGCTGTGTTTTGTGGGGCAGGAGACCCTTTCTGGGGAAACAGAAGATGACGAGGAAGGGGATCTTCGACGTCTCTTCTTTGAGTGTCTAGATCTCGACCAATGGTGGGAGCTACTTCGAGACCTAGAATGGGAATGCTTTAGACGGCGAGGAGACGAATGCCTCGACTCAGCCGAAGAAACTTTCGAGGAGGTTTTGACTGACTTACCTCTCTTGAGCTTCCCCTTGCGCTCCTTCAAGGCTTTCTCAGTCATGGACATGCAGTCCTCACACTCCGAACAATGGTGCTAGACTCCCAAGCACCACAAGCAGATCCTGTGTGGATCTGTTATCGACATTTTCTTACTGCAGTCTCGACATTTTTTGAAGCCGGCCCGCGGAGTCGTCGTTTCCGATGAAGAAGCCATCGAGAACGAGTTGGTATTTCAAGTAAATATAAGAGGTTTTATCTGACTGAACTGAGCAACGATATTCTGAGGCCCCACGAAGCGCAGAAAAACAGAACTGAGCAACGGACGCCGCGCGTGGCTATTTATGGGCATGGTGACGTCAGCGCCGATACGGTGGCTGTCGAGGGACATGGACTCGGCGGACGTCAACGCGCAGCGCCCTCTACAGAGAAAACATTTCCGAGGCCAGCAAGCTGGAGACGAATTATCAAAGATAAGGAATACGTCGGAGGACACAATCCCTTCGAATATGTCTCTCAGCAGCAGGAGCGGTTGTTGAAACTGGGAGATGGTTTCCTGTTGATTCACAGAGCATAGAAAAGGATCAAGGATTCTAAGGTTCAGAACGAGAAATGGGAAGAGAAATGAATAAAGGAAGTGAAGTGAGCACCTCTAGATAACAATTGTTGAGTAGAAAAAGTAACGAACTTACGGTGCGCAGCGCGACTCTGAATAGAGAAGCAACGCGTAGTACCGAAGTTCCAGTAGCCGGATATACAATTCCGGAAGTCGAGGGCGGGGCTAATCGTTCGGTCTGAGGAGCGAGAAACACTAGTGTGCTGCTTACAGTTTTCGGCTTCTCCAAGTTGCGAGTCCCGATCCTGGGCAAACCCGCGTGCTTTGGCACACGGGAAAGTGAAGTAGCGAGACCCCAATAGACAGTCGTAACACCTTAGCCAGGACCATCACCGGCAGCAAACTGGACTATTGCAACGCCATCCTAGCAGGTACATTGGCCAACTCCAACTGGTCCAAAATAACGCACTCTGATCAGAGCGGGGCCTTAAACGCTCTCACCACGTCTCACAAATAAGACGCGAGGCGCACTGGCTCCCTGTCAAAGCGTGCACTGAATACAAACCCCTCGCAATCACCCACCACTGCCTTCACAACACTGCCCCCCAATACCACACCAACCCCATCACCCAAAAACCCACCACCCGCAAACTAAGCGCTTCCTCCACTTCTGCACCCCAGATTCTCAAAAAAAGACAGCAGGAGGATTCAGTTTCACCACTATCGCCCCCACCCTGTGGAACGCCCTGCCCCTTCACACCCAAGAAGAACTCTCCTGTAAAAATCTCTCTCCAACAAATACCTTTAACTGACCATGTGTAACTGTGCCTCAACTGCTTATGAGCTGTACCTTCTTCTAGCACCTTTATACCTCTGTATCTGGGCGCTATTTACAAATTCAATAAATACATTAAATCAATGAAATATGTCATGCTCTCATCAGAGATAGTACATAGAATCACAGACGCTAAGATCCTTTCCCGTACTCTTTCGGACCACTCCCCAGTATGGATCGGCTTCACTTGCCCCCTAAACCTCCAAGACGGTACCAATGGCACTTTAGAGCCCAGGCGTTGACGGATGCCATCTCATAAGAGCATTGCACAGGGCATTCAGGTTTTTTTCCACACAAATGTAGGTTCTGTACATGACAACAGAGTACTGTGAGAGACCTTTAAGGTATTCATTAGGGGATGTTGTTTGTCTAGATAAGGGGTGGGGAGGAGGGTCCAGATGGTGCGTTGCAGGTCCAGAGTCCATTTAGAGAGGGAGATCAAGGAATCAGAGATACAACAGGGTACACGCGATACCCCCTTGATACATAGACATCTGAGGGAAAAGAGGGATGAACTGCGGCTCTTTCTGTGCATGGAAGAGCGCTTCCTAGGTGACCCGATTGCAGCAGCAGCTTATGGCTCAGGGGATAGCTCAGCGGCAACGTGCCCGCCTTGGAAACAAGACGACATGAAGCAACACAGGTTTGATCCCCAGGCCCGTGCTTAGAAATCTCTGGGTATTAAGCGCGTTATAAATACGCAACTAAGACTTTCCGGTAACAGCGCCTCGATGCCCCAGGGATGTGTGAGTGCTTTAAAAATGCAAAATAAAAGGTGAGGGCGATTGCCCGAGCCGCATACTGACCTGGGTGATTAAACAGGAGCGTCATAGTGGTGACAGTCAAAAATGGGGGTCCGCCATGCAAGATCCTAGGGAGATTAATTACATATTCACAACCTAATAAGAGCAACTATATACATCGCAGTTCCAGGCGGGGCGAAATTCCATCACCCAACATCTTGATCGATATTGTTGAACCCAAATAAAGACCAGCTAAAATGCTTCTCCTACAGACCCCTGTCCCTCAAATACTAATAAAATCTTGGCCAAAATAGTAGCAAATTGTCTCCTACCAAAGATGCCGGCTCTGGTTCTCCCAGACTAGGCTAGTTTTATTCCTGGTAGATCCACACAGAATAACTTGAGACAGCTATTCACAACAATGCAGAATGTTAACCCTGCAGTTCCCATAGCGTTAGCCGCCCTTAATGCAGAAAAGGCCTTTGACTCTGTCGAATGGCCTTTTCTCTTTGAAGTCCTTGGTCGTTCGGGACTGGGACTTGCTGATCTTCAATGGCTACGTTTATTGTACACTGCGCCAAGAGCTGCAATATACATTAATCGGAAAATGTCTGAATACATCGCCCCTACTCTGGGCACGAGGCAGGGCTGCCCCCTGTCCTCTTTGCCCGAGCAATCAAACCGTTAGCTTGCTATTTTAGGGAATTCCAAATTCAGCAGGGAGTGCACATTCACTTTCCCATTTCTATGATGTCCTTATATGCTGATGACCCGTTGCTGTATATAAAGCACCCCAGAGAGAACTTAGCCCTGGTGGTGCAGTCAGTCTGTTGTTTTGGTGACCTCTCCGGACTGAGGATCAATTGGTCCAAATCAGAGGTGCTTCCGCTGACCCCCGTGGTGTGCCAAGAAGATATAGGGACCGAGTTTAGATTGTGCCCACATAGGATGTGATATTTGGGGATACAGGTTACAACCTCCCCAAATGATGTATATAATTATTTAAAGGCCTGGATTCTCTTACCATTATCGCAGGCAGCTCGACTATCTGTGGCCAAGATGGTTATGCTTCTATATTTGTTTATTAAAGCCCCAACGTGGACGCTGGTTCGTCCCGCCGACAGAAATTGATGGTCTGTCTTGTATGGGCTGCCAAACAGGCCAGAATATTGTACGATACCCTGATATTACCCTATGATAGGGGTAGACTGGAGTATCCGGACATATATATTTTTTTCCTGGTTGCTCAACTTCAATATTCTGTATGGTGGTGGTCCCCCTTTTCCAATCTCCAGCACGTCACTCTGGAAAAGGCGATTGCACTCCCGGATGACCTCAGGGGGTTGTTGTGGGAGGACCCTGCCGTGGTGGGGAGCGCAGAGATCCAGCCATTGGAGATCACATGTAAGACGTGGAAGTGCTTAGCAGGAGTCATTGGGGCTTTGGTATACCAATCACACATGAAAAGATATTTTGTATCCATTTTGAAAGGCTTGGGATCCAATCATTCGGGATTTTGTGCAAGATGGGCATCTTGGGCACATGTGAAGTTCTGAAGAATAGGAGAGAGTGGAACACTGAATATTTTTGTATTTCCGGTTACGAGAGGTATTTAAAGGCATGGTGTGGTAAAAAATGCTATTTAAAAAATAGATAGGCAACATAAAAAAAAAAATACTAGCATTCTCTTTTTTAAAACTTCCTATGTAAAATTTTGAGCTATTCAAGCTCAAAATTCGCAAAAGCAAGCACATGGGCGCATCCATTTTGTGAAATGGATGCCCTCCTGTGCTGGCTTTTGCTTTTGCGGCACTAATGAAGGAAAAGCCAGCCAGCTGTAGTAAACAAAAGCTACCGCTGGGTGGCTTTCCCTTCATTAGTGCTGTACGCGGAGGACGGGGACCGGAGACCAGAGCAGGAAAGCTGCAGCTGAATCTCGATAAGTGCTATTTATTTTTTTTTAAAAATAAGCACTAGTTGCGTTTTTTTTTCTAAGTTTTCCGGGCTGGAGGAGCCCGGAAAACTTAGAAATAAAACCACAGCTTTAAAAACGTATTTATGTTTGCGGTCGCTTTTGAAGCGACCGCAAACATAAATAGGTTATTGTGTTGGAAAACGCTGCGGTTTTTCTTTCCAAGTTTCTCAGGCTCCTCCGGCTCGGAGGAGCCTGAGAAACTCGGAAAGAAAAACCGCAGCGTTTTCCAACACAACCGCGTTGTGTTTCTTCCTGAATCTGCTTTCCCATTTGGGGCTCTCGGGCTCCCCACGGGGAGCCCGAGAGCGCCAAATGGGAAAGCAGATTCAGGCAGAAACAACGCGGCATTGCGGAAAACAACCGCGTTGTTTCTGCCTGAATCTGCTTTCCCATTTGGGGCTCTCGGGCTCCCTACGGGGAGCCCGAGAGCCCCAAATGGGAAAGCAGATTTAGGCAGTAACAACGCAGCATTTAGCATTTCCCATTTGGGGCTCTCCGAGCCCCAAATGGGAAATCAGATTTAGGCAGAAACACTACGCGGCATGTAAACACAACCGCGTTGTGTTTCTGCCTGCTGTGGCTATCACTTTGGGTCTCCGGTGCTTGGGTTTCCTCCAGCCCGGAAAACTTAGAAAAAAAAAACGCAGCTAGTGCTTTTTTTAAAAAAAAAATAAATAGCACTTACTGAGATTCAGCTGCAGCTTTCCTGCTCTGGTCTCCGGTCCCCGTCCTCCGCGTACATCACTAATGGAGGGAAAGCCACCCAGCGGTAGCTTTTGTTTACTACAGCTGGCTGGCTTTTCCTTCATTAGTGCCGCAAAAGCAAAAGCCAGCACAGGAGGGCATCCATTTCACAAAATGGATGTGCCCATGTGCTTGCTTTTGCGAATTTTGAGCTTGAATAGCTCAAAATTTTACATAGGAAGTTTTAAAAAAGAGAATGCTAGTATTTTTTTTTATGTTGCCTATCTATTTTTTAAATAAAATGTTTTACTAGACCATGCCTTTAAATCCAAATGGACAGATGATCCTTGGACATCTACTACCTCCCCCCTGCTGCAATATATCACTGCCTCTCCATCCTATAAGAGCCTGGTTTCCACTATTTACAAGGCTGTTAGAATACAGAGAAGGCCCCGGTTTGGTAACTACAGGGTTAGATGGGAATCTGTGTTGGGTAAGACACTACCTGGTCCTCAGTGGAAGGTAATCAGCATGCAGGTGCGATTTCAATCCCTAAACAATCACCTGCGGGTGCCTCATTAAAAGTTTATACATCAGGGATAGTTCTCACCAGCGAAGCTGAACCGATTCTACCCAGAGAGGACATCCAGTTGCACTAGATGTGACCAAGACATGGCTGACTTCCTTCATATAGCTTGGTCCTGCCCACGGATACGATCATTCTGGGCGGATATAGAAACAGTGATTTGCACTATGGTGCATACCCCATGGCAATTCTCGCCCGAACTGTGGTTGCAAGCATTGGTAGAGGGTGGCCCCAGAAGTGAGAAAAAATTAATTGGTATGGCGTCAGTAGTTGCTAGGTCTGTTATCACCAAGTCCTGGGGGAAACGTAAAGCACTGACCTTCCAGGAGTGGCTGAATTACAAAAACATGTGGGAAAGGAGGGAAACGCAATGTGCTGCAACACTACCAGCATGCAGCAGGCCACTGGCCTATTGGGTCCCCTTCAGGTCATGTATGGCTACCAACACCGACGACTCAGATTCCCATCAGCTAGAGTCGTACGAGGATTCATGGTTTTCTTAAATCATGACAGACTGGGGAAACTGGATGTCCTTGTAGTAATTCAAAACAGTTTGTCCATGATTCAGGAAGTAAGTAATATGTCCAGATGACTGTCGCCTGTTCCTCTTATACATCTCTACTGTGCTGCTTTGGGTTTGTTCTGGTTTGGGTGGGGTAGGGGGAATATAGCGTATGTTGGTCATTCTTTATGTATGCGAAAATAATTTTTTAAAAATGTAAAAGGATCAAGCCAACAGTGTTTTTACGTGGGGGAAGAGGGAGAGAGCGGGAGAGACCGAGAGAGAGGAGATGGGGTAACCAAGTAATGCACAGTTCAGTTCTGGCTACAGAGAGCTTTGGCTCTGTCCACCCACTATCCCACCATTTACACAATCACCAACGCACTCTCCCATTATTGCGTTTGCGCACACACACGTCATTCATAAACACACCCTGTAGGACTACAATATTTGACATTGCGCGTTTCTAGTACCTTTTTTGCATTACTGCAGTGCATAGTCGATTTTTATCGAGTTGTGGAAAACCTTGGGCATGCATATTTTATACGGGATGTTTGTCCCTAAAGCTAGTACGGCTGGGCAATAGCATTTACACCCGGGCCCACCTGGATGGGAGGCCCGGGGCCGTAAGCTGGGAGGTGGGGTGTTTGTGCTAAGTATGGTGGGGCAGTGCCTTTTGGCGCTGCGCCACTTAGCATGCACATGGTGGGGTCGGGCTGCTGGGTCCCTTAACAATGGGAACCCAGACAGCGCGTCTCCAAGACAGGAGGGTGAGGTGAGAGGGGCAGGTGACAACCGGCAGTCGCTGCCCCCTGTCACCTTGCCCTCCATACTTCAAAGGCCCCCCTTCCCATCCTGCGGATGCTGAGCGGGGGCCTTTTGAAGTTCAAAGAAGGGGCCGCCTTGCCCCCAGGCCGAATTTTGCCTTTATCTGGCGGGGGCAAGGTGGCCCTTCTCATGCTTCCTCCCCGTCAGCCACGAACAGCAGCAGGACGGCTGCAGGTCTCCGGGCTGAGTTTCACCAGCACATCGCCAGGCTCTTGGGGACTCGAGCCACTCCAGCATTCCAGGGCACGGCTGGCAGTGCAACTTCACGGCTGATACAAAGAAGAAAGGAGCTGGAGAGGGAAAGCAGTAAATCAAGGCTGCAGGCAAACTGCTAGTGTACACAAGATCGCAGATTGGCAGGGGGACTTTCCCAGGATTTCCATTCGCAAACTGCAAGACACAAAAATCCGGCAGGAAGAATAATTTTGAGTACTTTTAAAAGGTGCAGTGAGACGTGTCTTTCACCAGCCCCTCCAGCCTCCACGAGGACAGCTGACAGCTGCGGCGGCGGGCCAAAAAGAAAGATGCTGCGCAGCATTTTCCAGCTGCTTACAGGCTGCCACTGCCAGATCTAAGATTGGCAGAAGGTGGTTGGACGAGGGGCATCCATAATTAAGCCTCGGGCCTGGCTGCAGCATTCCATACCGAAGACTGGAACGGGGGCACTGAGCAGCAGCTTATGAAGTCTTGAGCCCACCTTGAAGTTATCCAGAAGGCGATCCCCGCTCAAGCATCATTAAGAAAATAAACAATTCAAGCGTGTGCGGCTTTCAATGCTATTCAAAGCAAACGCTGGCATTAAAACACGCCTGGCCTCATAATGTGTTTTCAGAGAATCGAGTTGGAAGCAAGACGACACAGAGCAACAGATGAAGGGCAAGTTAATGGCTGCCTGGCAATCATGCCATTTGCGAGCAAAACCAGTTGGTACAGTGACACGGCCCGCTTAAAATCGGGGGGCAACTCTGCCAGCAGGCTCACAGGCATTTTCGTGCGACTGGAGCCCACAACATATGCAGGACCTCGCAGCAGGTAGTTGGGGGCCATTAAAACATGGCTCCTATAAACAGCACTACCCCGGGAAGTTCACATACCGGCATGCCTGGCTTTAGGTTTTTTCTGAATACCTTGCTTCGAGGGGAAAACTGCGGTTCCAGACTACAAGAAGAAGATCAGGACAAGAGCCACAATCGGGAAGAAGGGCCAGGACAGCAACAGCCAGCATCACAATTCTGTGCTAAGAAGCTCCAGCCAAGACTTCAAAGAAGGAAAAGATGGCCGATGCTTTATCCCTGAATGAAACACTACTCCTGGAATAGGATAAAACGGCAGAAGCAGTCCATGGCGTGGACGTGGTGCAGGAAATAGTGGTTGAGTTGCATCCACCAGTTTCAATGATGACAACGCAGACGCACTGGAGCATGCGGACAACGGCTATGATGAGCCAGCAGAAAAGGAGCGGCCGGCAAGGAAGAAGCAGCGTTGTGATGTTCGCAGCATGCCCGCCTCTTCAGACACCCACCCCGGCACCAAAAGAAAAGCACAATCAGGTACTGTGAAAAGCAATGTTAGAACAATTTTTTAAAGTGGCACAAGGATGTGGGTGCTGGGAAAATGAAGAGGCTTAGGGATGACTCAAACAGCTCCAGCAGCAAAAGTGACAGCATGGACACAGAGTCTGATTCTGGGGGGGCGAGGATGTCCAGGGCCAATTTAAAGCATAGGTTGGGCCTAGCAATGATGTCGTGTCTCCAAGCCCTCACATGAATAAATATGGGGGACGCACAGCCGGCAAAAGTGTGAATAGAAGCCTATTGCATGGCACATAGAGTGCAAAATTAAGATTTGGAAGAAGCAATTCATTGAGATTTGTTGCCTATTGGAATATGAAGAATTAGGTTTTGTTATTCCCGAGAGGGATAAGAAAGAGAAAGAAATAGCGAGAGAAAAGAGGCCCACCCTGGAAAAGAATATTCAGAATTGGGAGGCCTCTTTTCAAATCCTGTCAACCCAGAAGAGGGCACCGCATTGATTGCCTACCACCATAGAAGCCTAGAGAGCCACAATACCTTTGGGCAGAAATCATGGCTGAACTACGACAGGGAGTTCAGGAAGGAGATGCAGAGATTCCCTGACCCAGGCTGGGAAGAGGAAGACCCTAAACTGTATATTTCCCATGTCTTAAAAGAAAACTCAGCTCAGTGTGCTCTGCTCAGAATAATAAGGACCAAGAGCAGCAAAAACAACAGAAGGGATAGAAACAGGCAGCATAACCAGCATAGGTCACAACAAGACAGTGCAAATGCCAACAAAAACAAACTCCCGTTTCGAAGACCGCCCCCAAGGGGGCAAAAAGCGGGGCAGAATAAGGGCAGTTTGGCAACTGCAGCACGGGGGGGGGCAAAGGGAGCACCCCGGGACCTGCTGGTATTTCAACAGAGGGTCATGCAACAAGGGCACTGAGTGCTGATACAAGCACCAATGCAGCACATGCAATGGTGACCACAGCAGCAACGACTGCACAAAAGCCTCTCCCTCCAGGCCCAGCCCAAAAGTCTCAAGAGGGTAAAAACATGTACTAGTAATAAAATGGGAGCCTCACCAACAGAAATTGACCAACTAATAAAAATGTTAGAGAACTACCCTGACCCTGCAGCTAGATAATTCTTGGGTCAGGGCTTCAAAGATGGGTTTCAGATCCCATTCAAGGGCCATGGATCTCACACTATACCCAAAAACCTAAAATCTGCCTCTTTCCTAGCCAACATAATAAGAGAATAAATTGGTAAAGAGCCAAACCTAGGGAGGATTGAGGGTCCCTTCCAACACCCTCCTTTCATTGAGCTTTTATGCTTCCCCCTGGCCATTGTGCCAAAAAAACAGCAGGGGGAGTTTAGGACGATCCACCATTTATCTCACTCACCCGGAAGCTCTTTCAATTTTGGCATCCTTGCCACTGAGGCTACTGTCTCTTATAGCTGCGTGCAGGATGCGGTTGACCTAGTAAAACTGTCAGGTAGACACGCTCTCATGGCGAAAGCCGACACTAAGTCAGCATTCAGGCTGCCGCCTGTGCACAAGAACACCTACCAGTGGCTGTGTTTCCATTTTGACAACAAATTCTATTTTGATAAACACCCCCCCCCCCATGGGCTGCACCATCGCGTGTGCCTACTTTGAACAGTTCAGTTCTTTCCTACAAAGGGTACTCCAACAGGCCACGCCTAGAGCCAAAACGGTACACTATCTAGACGATTTCTTCTTCACTGGCCCAGCAGGGTCTCCCATATGCAGCTCATCCATTAAGTTATTCAGTGAAACCAGGCAGGCATTAGGGGTTCCACTGGCGCCTGAGAAGACGGTAGGACCCACCACCACCCTGTCATTCTTAGGCATAGAGATTGACTCTTCCAAGAGAGAATGCTGCCTACCCATAGACAAAATAGAGGACTTTATAAAGACAATAAGGTTGATGACAGGCAGGGACTAGGCGACGCTGCGGGAAAATACAGTCCCTTGCTGGGAAGCTCAATTTTGCTACCAGAATCAGGTTCCAAGGCCGGATCTTTAACAGGAATGTGGAACTAAAAATGAGGGGGGGTTACTAAGCCACACCACCACATCAGATTGGGCAAAGAAATAACACTAGACTTGGCCATATGGGAATCATTTCTTAACAATTTTAATGGCCAGGTGATATGGCGCAAAACCATGATTGGAGCAGACAAAAGGTCCTTGTTCACAGATGCGGCTGGCAGCAAAGGAGTTGGGGTTTGTTTTGCTAACAAGTGGTGCGCCGAGCACTAGCCTCCCTTCTGGCAGAGGAGGGGCTGGTCCAGGAACATCACACTGCTAGAGATATTTCCCATAATGGATGGCACTCTATTTATGGGGGGACTTGTTGGCCAGCACAGAACTGGTCACACAGACAGACAACATGGCGGTTGTACACATTTTAAACAAGGGTGCTGCCTCCTGCCCTCTGGTGCTAAAAGTGTTGAGAGAAATGACAAACAGTCACCCTGGAAAATAACATGGTAATAATTGGGCGGCACATTGCAGGCAAAGATAATAAGGCCGCTGACGCTCTGTCCCGTTTTCAGTTCTCCACTTGCAAGGCACTAAACCCACAGGCAGAAGCCAGGAGGACAGCAGTTCCAGAAGAGGTTTGGGCCACCATGGACACATCCAAGGCAGCCCCCGCCAGCCAGCCGGTCACAGCTCTCCCATCTGGCAGCAGTTTCATATTACACTAGATTAGCGGTGGCACCCGACCCCACCCACGGCGCACTAACCAGATATGCTCTCAACGGTTGGTCCAAAATGGAAGGGGTCAAGACAGACACCAGACGCTCCCTCAATTTTGCTAAATTAAAAAGTTCTGCTAGACACCCTCCCTGCAGTATGCAACAATGCCTACGAGACATCACTATTTAGAGCTGCCTTCACACTCAACTACTCTGGGGCGTTCAGGATCAGCGAGATAGCCTCCAAAAACACAGGATCAGAGTTAGGGCTGTGAAACTGTGTAGGTCCAAAACTGACCAATTAGGAAAAGGGAGGATCATCAACCTGTACTGCATTGAGGAAACAGAATATTGCCCCATCTGCATCACTAGGGCCTTCACGAACAAGCGCCACAGCCGGGGGGGGGGCAATTATTCACACACAAAATTGGGTCTGCCCTCAGTAGATTCCAGGTGAGGTCTGTCCTCAGGAAGACTATAATAGCTACAGGATGGAATCCTACTGAGTTTGGATCCCACGCCTTCAGGATAGGAGCAGCCCCTTAGGCCTGGATGGGGGGGTTGCAAGAGAAAGCCATAAAAGGGATTGGGGGTTGGATATCGGGGGCTTACAAAAGATACATCAGGAAAGACTTGATCTAATAGTATCTTCCTTCCCCCCCCCCCCCTATTATCTCCTCATCATCCACCCATCTCAGGGGCAATGACTTGCCTCAGCTGGGCAGGACGTTTTTCTGGCTTAAATCGGCACCTCCCTCTGATCCTTGGCACGCATGCTAAGACTTCGAACAGAAGTGATGATGTCAGAAATCATCCCTCGCCAACAGTGGCATGGGGCAGAGTGCAGCAAAGCCATGGGGATTTCTAGGCGCAAACTGAACAAAGCCGTGGCCAATTTCTGCCTTTTATCAGGGTTCACCTGTCCATTGAAGGTATGGACATTTCACCAGGAATATTTTCTGGAACCTGGCAGCTAGAGGCTGTACTTAATTCATAATCTCTTATTTCGGGGGGACCTGGGAGACGCCGGTCAGCATCCCCTCAGGGTGGCGGCGGGGATCAGCCTCGAGCGGGCCCCTAATTGGGATTAGGGCCCCCCGCTCACCTGTTCCCTCTGTCCCCAAAATATAGTATTGTTATCCTTATGTGATGTTATGGCTGGTTTTTCTTTGCACCATGGCTGGTACTAAAATAAAGCTTGTGGCCAAAGTTTTTTCCACCTCACATCCTGGTCGTCAGTCTCCTCATTCCTGCAATTGTCATTCTGTATTGCCTGTCTCGTCACACTTGTCATCCATCCGTGTCACCCGCATGCCACTCCCCAGCACAAAAACACTTCCAGGCTTATACACCCGGGCCCACCTGGATGGGAGGCCCGGGGCCGTAAGCTGGGAGGTGGGGTGTTTGTGCTAAGTATGGTGGGGCAGTGCCTTTTGGTGCTGCCCCACTTAGCATGCACATGGTGGGGTCGGGCTGCTGGGTCCCTTAACAATGGGAACCCAGACAGCGCGTCTCCAAGACAGGAGGGTGAGGTGAGAGGGGCAGGTGACAACCGGCAGTCGCTGCCCCCTGTCACCTTGCCCTCCATACTTCAAAGGCCCCCCTTCCCATCCTGCGGATGCTGAGCGGGGGCCTTTTGAAGTTCAAAGAAGGGGCCGCCTTGCCCCCAGGCCGAATTTTGCCTTTATCTGGCGGGGGCAAGGTGGCCCTTCTCATGCTTCCTCCCCGTCAGCCACGAACAGCAGCAGGACGGCTGCAGGTCTAAAAAACCATCCCTCCCACCCTACAAATAACCGTAAGGAAAAGCTATAGCGAGGGCCAGGTAGAAAATGGAACACAATCATAGAAGTAGGGGAGGCTAAAACGCCTCACTTCAAAAAATAAACATAAAAATACAGCTCCAAGAAGGGCCTTCTTAAAATACCGGGGGGTCTTTTTGTCTATTAGTTAATATTCCAGGAAAATACAGTTATAGAAGACCCAGGCGCTCAGAATCCACCAGAGAACATCAATACAGGTGGGAGCTCTAGGGGTATAACAAAACTGAAAAGGAGAGAGGAACTTGAGCAGAAACATGTACTAGTAAGCCTCAAGTATCCACCTCCATGCATGCAGAAGGGGGGTCTCACAACAAGTGGATCAGGAGCAGGGTAAGTTCCTAGTAAGGCTCTGGAACCCACCCCCTCACAATTTTGTTTATGCAAGATAAGCGCACTGGGGTACGCAAGTGGATCGTGGGCGGGGGAAGTTCCCAGCTAAGCCCTTAGAACCCACCCCAGCAGCGAAATAGTACAACACAAGCACTGAAGGGGTCTCACAACACAAGTGGTTCGGGAGCTAGGAACATTCTAGTAAGGCTCTCCTGTTGAACCCATTCCAGCTGTAAAAACAGGCAGCCTTAAGCGCTGAGGGGGTCTCACAACGCAAGTGGATCAGGAGCAGGGTAAAAACCTAGTAAGGCTCTTTGAACCCACCCCGGCTGTAAAAACAAGCAGCTTCAAGCGCTGAGGGGGTTTCATAATGCAAGTGGATCGGGAGCTGGGTAAAAACCCAGTAAGGCTCTTTGAACCCACCCCTGCTGTAAAAACAAGCAGCGCTAAGCGCGGAGGGGGTCTCACAAGGCAAGTGGATCGGGAGCAGGGTAAAAACCTAGTAAGGCTCTTTGAACCCACCCCGGCTGTAAAAACAAGCAGCTTCAAGCGCTGAGGGGGTTTCATAATGCAAGTGGATCGGGAGCTGGGTAAAAACCCAGTAAGGCTCTTTGAACCCACCCCTGCTGTAAAAACAAGCAGCGCTAAGCGCGGAGGGGGTCTCACAAGGCAAGTGGATCGGGAGCAGGGTAAAAACCTAGTAAGGCTCTTTGAACCCACCCCGGCTGTAAAAACAAGCAGCTTCAAGCGCTGAGGGGGTTTCATAATGCAAGTGGATCGGGAGCTGGGTAAAAACCCAGTAAGGCTCTTTGAACCCAACCCCTGCTGTAAAAACAAGCAGCGCTAAGCGCTGAGGGGGTCTCACAAGGCAAGTGGGTCGGGAGCAGGGTAAAAACCTAGTAAGGCTCTTTGAACCCACCCCGGCGGTAAAAACAAGCAGCTTCAAGCAATGACGGGGTTTCATAATGCAAGTGGATCGGGAGCTGGGTAAAAACCCAGTAAGGCTCTTTGAACCCACCCCTGCTGTAAAAACAAGCAGCGCTAAGCGCTGAGGGGGTCTCACAAGTCAAGTGGATCGGGAGCAGGGTAAAAACCTAGTAAGGCTCTTTGAACCCACCCCGGCGGTAAGAACAAGCAGCTTTAAGCGCTGAGGGGGTTTCACAATGCAAGTGGATTGGGAGCTGGGTAAAAACCCAGTAAGGCTCTTTGAACCCACCCCGGCTGTAAAAACAAGCAGCTTTAAGCGCTGAGGGGTCTCACAATGCAAGTGGAGCGGGAGCAGGGAAAAAACCCAGTAAGGCTCGTTGAACCCATCCCGGCAGTAAAAACAAGCAGCGCTAAGTGCTGAGGGGGTCTCACAATGCAAGTGGATTGGGAGCAGGGAAAAAACCCAGTAAGGCTCTTTCAACCCACCCCGGCTGTAAAACAAGCAGCCTAACGCGCAGAAGGGGTCTCGTAGCACAAGTGGATCTGGAGCAGGGAAGACCCTAGTAAGGCTCCTAGAACCCACCCCCGAGGAAACAACTAGCCCGCAAACGGAGCGTGGGGGCTTCAAAAACTCAAGTGGATCATGTGTGGAGAAAGTGCCAAATTCATCTCCAAAGAGTGGACCAAGAGGCTAAAACGCCTCCATCCGTTGAAAAGTACAAAACACATGACCAAAAAATCAAAATGGCTCCAAGAACACATCCCGCGGAGGATCAAGTGAAAGGCTTCACAACGCGGGGTTTTGCTCTATCAAGAAATACGGACCAAGAGCCATAACTTCAGCGAAAATCACCCTGTGAGCAAGAGAGGGCGCAAGTGCTAAACCTGGTCAGGTTGGACATCAGTAAAAGGCACAGAAGCACACACCTACCCACCTCACTTGGAAAGGACAAGAGAAAGCAGGATGAACCTGCTCCAAAGACAAGCAATTATGAACATGTCACAGCTCACACGCTGTGGCCAAACAATTGTCACAAGCTTTCATATGAATGGCGGCGGGGATCAGCCTCGAGCGGGCCCCTAATTAGGATTAGGGCCCCCGCTCACCTGTTCCCTCTGTCCCCAAAATATAGTATTGTTATCCTTATGTGATGTTATGGCTGGTTTTTCTTTGCACCATGGCTGGTACTAAAATAAAGCTTGTGGCCAAAGTTTTTTCCACCTCACATCCTGGTCGTCAGTCTCCTCATTCCTGCAATTGTCATTCTGTATTGCCGGTCTTGTCACACTTGTCATCCATCCGTGTCACCCGCATGCCACTCCCCAGCACAAAAACACTTCCAGGCTTACATGCATGGCATGAGAAGCATGGTTTGCATATGGTATGTACATCACACATGCTCAAAAATCACTGTGGAGCTCACACTGCAATCCAATATACAACCTGGCTAAAATCTGTAAGTGATCATACTGTGTATAGCACTACGGATTACAATTTCTGGATTGGCCCTTAACAAAACAGCAGCCCTGATCAGAAGAGCTGGTACTAGTCTACAAACTAGAGGAGGAGCACAAGTGTGCGTCCATACGTACTGTAGCCCTTCTGACACGTGCTGGCAGGTTTTCACGCATCTTACCCCAGTCTGCATGCTAAGTACGATTAATAGGAAGTGGATTCTACAAGCTACAATATTCGCGCCCGGAAGGTACCAGTATTCACTGCGAACACAATTTAACTAAATCATACACATCTTCCTAAGCAACACACACACGCACTACAACAGGTCGGACGTTCGGCGTGGTCAATGCTCATTAATATGCAACACAACGACTCTAAAACGTACAATCTAGTGAATATTACGAGCCTCCCCATTAATGCTCCTTGGATTGAACCCAGAACCGAATAGAATGGACTAGGCCCTCCTGCCATTCCCCCAGAATCACATGCAGATGTGCAGCGGACACTGCACAGAACCATATTTCATAACGCCGAACCAGTCCTCCTACCATAGGTCCAAACTTCATTATTTTTTTTAATTTGCATTTTAAAGCGCTCACGCAGTCCAGAGGCAGGGAGGCGCTGTTACAGAATTTGTTGTTGTCTTTGTTGCATATTTTTAAAGCGCTTAAATACCCTGAGGTTTCTAACTGCGGACCCGGGGATCGAATCTGTGTTGCTTCGTGTCCTCTTGCTTCCAAGGCGAGCACGTTGCCACTGAGCTATCCTCCCGGGATACACAGCTGCGGGTGCAGACGTACATGGTGCCGTTGTTCAAGGCAATTCGGGTTCTCGTGGATAGACTAGAGGGGAGCACTTCGGGCAAACGATTACTACAGGGGTCGTAAACTCAAAGTACCTCTTTAGCGTAGTACGGATGTGACATTCAAGTGCAGCAACCCTTGAGTAAAGGCAACAGCTTCTGCAAGCGAAAACATGGAAGAGGGGGTGCATGTTCGTTAAGAACTTAATTAAAGTTAAGCGTCTATCAATATCCTCCTTACAATGATTCATAACACGCATGCGCATATAAGACTACAAATATGCAGAAAGCTGCAGCGTGCGACACTTGGTGCTGTTTCGTGAAAGAACGAAGCAGGGGCCGGCTTCCTTGTATGTAAACTTCTAACCACATGCAAAGGACATTCTATTTTTGCACATCCGATTTGAATGTCGCTCTGCGGACACCGGTGCCACAGCTGCACGTGTTGCGCTCCGCCCAGGCAAACCAGGACCCCAAGTGCCGAAACAGAAGGCCGGCAATACCGTATGCAGAGGGGCAGCTGCTTGACCGCACCAGTTGGCAATTACTTTCCTCCATGTGACCGTTTCCAACGTACATGCCTGAAAGTGCGTCACATTGCTAATAGCACAACCAAACGTCTAACTGAATGAGATATATCTGAGAAAACATTAGAGCACAAGGTCTGTCAGATACATCAAAGTTACCATGCTTCACTCGCCAGACAACGTACAACAACAAACTGCGAGTTTGCCAACACGTCATAGCTGTGCACCGCAGCGTCTGCGCCAGACAGGGCTAAAAGCTGCACGTGTACGGGGCTTGACTGCAGCAGTCTCCAAGAGTCAACGGCCAGAAAGTGTGCACAGGAAACTAGGGACTATGTATAAAGGAACACGCTGAAACGACCCCCCCCCCTTCCTCCTTGAAAAGAATTCATGCAGGGAAAAGCAAAAACAGAGTTCATTTGGATGTATTCTGCTGCGTTACAGAGACTCGGCCCCATCAATGTTAATGAATAAAGGCATAGCTTCGGCGCAGGATGGAATATTTTTCAGAAAGAGCGCTTTTAGCCATTAAGTCACTTGAGCCTATAGCGAAGGCAAAGTAAGAGCAAATCCTGTTCGTGTCCAAGATTGCAAAGGCATACATGCCAACATTCTGTGACAAAAAATCTGTAGAAATCTTAAAGTTTCAAAAATAGTAATTAGCATAAGGATGACATCATAGAAAATGATGTCACATTAATGTGACCCAATGAAGTGGCAGGGCGTGACATCACAGAAAAAGTCACATGCACTTTGACCTTATGACATCACAGGAAATGGCCTCAAGTGACATATGGCCTTGTAGAGATCATAGGAAAGTTCAACATAATGGTTATGAGGAGATGGCCAGCCAGCAGGGAGCTGAAACAGGAAACACCCACTGAAAATCTATAAATCCTTCTATGTCAGCAAGATTCTACTGTGGAGGAATGGGTGTGAAAAGCGAGGTGATAACACTTTTATACCCCAAGGGAAGTGACGGCTGCAAGGGCTCCTGCAAATTACGCTTCTAAGGCAATCCCTAGAACAAAAGTAATATAGATACAAATATATTGCTGTGCCCTTTAGTCCATAACCCATATGGAGTACATACTGGATGATGCGATGTGAAGCAAAAAATAATCATTGACTTAACTTGCCGCAAAGTTGTTAAATAGAAAACGTGAATGTTTCAAGGTGCTAAATGTGTGCTATAAATATAGGCGGGTTTCTAATGGGACGGCTCTGCCTTTCATATCACATATCCAGAAAGCAGTTCCTCAGGCATATTTCCCCTTGGGCAGAGGAGCGGGAGCGAAGAACCTAGTCATTGAGTGTAGTGCCCTAACCACAACTGGCCCTCCTATATAACATGAGTGCCTGCACTTTGCAAATTCAAATCTAACTCAACCATTCGTTAACGCCACTTTATTGCTTTTGAAAACAGCTCTCACCCTCATCCCAAGAAGCAGCCTGTGACAGTACCAAACAATTGATCATCACAAGTAGCTTCCTGTACGGCATGGCTCAAGGTATTCAATTTGGCCTGTGGTTTAGCCTGTGAAAATAAAGCCGGAAATGTCCCACAATTTGGAGAAGGGACCCCCAGATTAGCATTTTCCAGAGCCTTTACCACCTCCTTATACAAAGGTGGAGCCTCTTTAATCCGCAAGTTGTAATACTTTCCTTTACTTCACAGAGCACACAACACTCTTATTGCAGGGGCAAGGCAATTAGCAGAACGTATTCAGCACCAATAAAATCTCAACGGTTCCAAACGCTGAGCTAATTTTCCTAAGCGGGAGCATCTGTGTCCACCACAAACGTGTGTAAAATATCAAAGATAACCTCCAAACGTGTGATGCGCGGTAGCAACGACGTGAATGTTTTTATTTAGGTTTCTTGTATGTGTAAAGCCAGGCATCTGCCTCCATTCCAGCTAAAAGCAGTGCTCAGTAGCTCCCTCCATTTGCTGCCCTTCCCTTGCATACACAGAGTATATAATGTGACCTGCACATGGGCCTAGAAACAAAACGAAAGGTGATGGGTGGACGATTTCTAATCAATCAGAACCATGCGCATTGCTCTGGTTATGATGCAGAACAATGCCCTGGAGCACACACCAACCACTGCTAGGTCGAAGTGGGCAAGAGGTGGTTATTCTCTCCTGTTAGGTGAATGGGGGATGGGGGCTCGAGGGAAGCGCATGCGTGATGACAGGGGAAGGGGACCTATGCTGGCTTGGTGGGGTGCCAGGAGGTGGGTGCACTTTCTCATAGTGTTTTTAGCAGAGCTTAATACTGCTGTGTCTGACTCAGGGCTGACTGACTTTTTTTTGGAGGGGTGACCCGTAGCCCCTCAGTGGCCTTACGGGACAGACTTTGCCAGACACATGTCAGAAGTGACAACAACCAAAGTATAATGATGGTACCTTTGAATATGGACATGAACCGGCGTTACAGCAGAGGCAGAGCTGTTAGGGAGAATTCTCATTCTATGGCTAATTGCCCTTACCTATAGAGTCCCCCCAGCAGCTTTGCTGGATTTGAAGGTTTTTTTTTTTATCCTGCTAAGAGTGAGACTCTTTTTCCTACTCTTATGCATTTTTGCTATGTGTGTTCTAGGCTATTTTTGTGTTTAATGTCTATCGGGTTTTCTCACCTCCATAGGAACCATCTTTATTCACATGCGTTACACAGCACCCTCCGTGCAGTGACACAGGGGTGTCGTAGAGACCCCCAAACAGACTCCATACCCTGGGACTGACTACTGGCTTCCAGGGCATGTGAAGTCCCCATTGACTTTACTAGTCAATATTTGTGAACTAAACCAGTACAACCCAAGTTACTATTGAGGTACTGGGAAGGGTTAATAGTTTCTCCCTTATGATAATTTTCAAGAGGGTACAGTACAGTCCCTCTCTCAAAACTTTCTGGCTGGTGGCAGTGGTTACTACCGTAAATATTCGACCGCAAATATTTTCCTATGGGATTTTCCCATTGTTCGAGGCTACCACATTTCCTGACAGCCTCTAACGTACCGCCGGTGTATTCTTTTTAAAAAAAAAAAAACGTATTTATTGAGAGTGCTGCTTCACGGCAGGGCCACTTATACAAACATTACATAAACATTCAGGCATAATTCTGCTACATATATGTACAAGGCAAATAGGTAGGTGCATGGACTCATGGGGAGGGTGGGGGTGTTACATCAGCTTTGGGCAGTAGATTACACAAGTACAGCCGCAGCAATGTCCAAATGGCCTTGGGGCAGCAAGGCATTGGGACCGACAACACAGAGTTCCTCATTATCATTCACCATGCATAAGTCTTTCAAAAAATCAGTTTGAGTTGGTCTCGTCGAGGATTTCCAACGCTTCAGGATATGCCACTTGGCGATGACGCATGAGATATTAAACAGTCGCCTAGTGGTTTCTTTCACCTTGCCGATATCCCCAAACAGGTATTTTAAGGGGGATGTGGTAGCTGGAATCGCGGTGATCTCCTCGAGGAGCTCCGCAACCTCCTGCCAGAAATCTGCGATCAACGGGCATGACCAGTACATGTGGTATGTTCCAGCGTCTGGAGCATCGCATTTTAGACAGCTTCCTGTACAGTTCTCTACAAATTTGACTAGTCTGGCAGGGGAGTAGTGCAGTTGATTTAAGATTTTGAATTGTATTAGCCGCAACCCAGAGTTCATCGAGACAGTTTTGGTAAGTTGGCAATAGCAGGACCACTTAACTTCATCGATCACGGTGCCCGTGTCGTGCTCCCAGGTTTCTTCGATTGTGTTGCGTGAGATGGTGTGCCTGCACCAGAGAGTATAACATCAAGACCCCTTTGCCATGGCCACCCTCAGATACCACAGCTCTGTTACATTCATGTGTCGGGGGTTGCAGTTGGAATGTTGGCCATCTAGCAGCGAATGCTGCCTTCATTCGGTGAAAATGAAAGCGTTTAAGCTGGCCCCCACCCACAGCATCAATAAAATCCGTAAGTTCACAGAAAATGCCATCCGGGAACATGTCCCGCATTTTGAAGCGATTATCTGGATCCCATGCCTGCTGGAGAGCCCTGTCTAAAGTGGGGGCAATGCTGGGGAAATTCCATAGGGGGATGTCTGGGTCGTATGGGGTCTCAAGGCCAATTCTCTTGTATATCCTGGACCAGGCAAGTATGGTGGTTCGTACCGGGTCAAATAGACAGGTGTCTTTATAGGTAGAGTTGAAGATAATGGAACGTAGGTAATTGGGGCGGGCGGCATGCTTTTCTAGGGCTATGTGGGTAGCTGTGTCATTCGGGTCGAACCAGTGCTTCGCAAACTGAGCCTGTGCAGTTAAGTAGTATAGTTCAAAGTCAGGGGCAGCAATGCCGCCCTGTGAAAATGGTTCCACCATCTTAGCCCATCCAAGCCTAGCTGTCTTTCCATTCCAAATAAAGGAAGAGGCAAGTGATTGAAGTTTAGTAAAAAAGGCCTTGCTGGGCCAAATCGGGATGTTATTGAAGTAATATAGGAGCTTGGGGAGTACCACCATTTTAAGTAGTGCTACTCGACCGTATAAGGATAGCGGAAGGTTGGACCACAACTGAAACTTAGTCGTCAGGTTTAGTAGTAGCTCCCCGTGGTTTAGTGTACATAACGTTTGTTTATCCCTGGTTACCATGATACCCAAATATCGTACCTGAATAGGGGCTGGCCTGAATCCCTGTATCCCAGTGAGGTCTCCAGTGCTCGGGGTCAACGGGAATATTTCAGACTTGGGGACGTTGATTTTGTATCCAGAGTAATCAGAGATTGTGTGTATGTCTGTCATTATATGCTGCACATTCTCCTGTGGGTTTCAGACATACAGTAGGGTGTCGTCCACGTATAGTGATATAATCTGCGGGGACCGGTCATCCTGAGTTCTCTGTGCGAGTGGTTCTGACGGATATATTCGGCCATAGGCTCTATGGTGAGTGCAAATAGGATGGGTGAAAAGGGGCAGCCCTGTCGAGTTCCGCTGTGTAGCAGGAATGTGGGGGACAGGGTGTTATTGGTCAGAACCCTGGCCGCCGGGTGTGTATATAATAACCAAACACATTTGACAAAATATTGGCCGAGACGAAACCGCTGAAGCACCAGGAAGAGATATGGCCAAGAAACCGAGTCGAATGCCTTCTCGGCATCCAGAGCCACAATGGCCACCCTCGCCCCCTGGTCGATCTGTGCCATCACGCTGAATAAACGTTTTAGGTTCAGGGCTGTGGATCTGGTTGGGACAAAGCCGGCCTGGTCGGGATGTACAAGGATTGGCATATATGGAAGGAGTCTGGTGGCCAGTACTTTAGCGAAAATCTTCGCATTCGTGTTTATTAAGGATAGGGGTCTATAGGAGGCCATATCTTGTGCCGGTCTATGGGGTTTCAGGAGGACCGTGATAATTGCTTCACGCATTGACTCCGGAAGGGAGCCCTGGTCCATAGCTTTCTCCCACACTTTGAAGAGTAACGGGGCTAATTTATCATGAAATTCTTTATATAATTCGGAGCCCAGACCGTCTGAGCCGGGGGCCCGACCAGAGGATAGTGATTTAATAGCTGAAACAATTTCCTCTACTGTGATGGGTTGGTCAAGTATGTTCCGTGTCTCGAGAGTTAGTGTTGGGATGTCTAAGTCGTCCAGGTACCCAATTGTGTCTTACCTGGACTTCACGTCGTGGTTTGAGTATAGGGAGGAGCAGAATTCTGCGAATGTAGCGTTGATATCCTGTTCTTTATTAACTGTATCCCTAGAGTCGTCTGAATTCTGGGGATGGGAATGTGATGTCTATCGGCTTTAAGCATAATGGCCAGGTACTTGTCAGCTTGATTACTTTCACCATATCTGCGGGCATTACCCCGTAGATATGTACAGGACCTCCCTATTGGCTAGTTCGTTAAATTATTTTAGCGTGGTATGGACATTGGATAGGGTTTCCTTGTTAAGTGTGGCACTGTATTCAGTTTGTAAAATATCTATTTTGACTTCAGTTATGCCCAGTTCCCTTCGCACGGATTTCAGCATACCGGTGGATTGGCCTAGGATGGCTCCCCGGATCCAGACCTTAAATGCCTCCCATAGGGTCGCGTAAGTGCTCACCGATTCCTCATTGAGTTCAAGGAATTCCTCAATTTCGGTATGAAGAGCTTCACATATATGGGAGTCTCTTAGGATGGTGGGGGGCATCCTCCATCTTCTAGCAGGTGATGTAGTGTCACTTAGGTTGATATCGAGCACTATCGGTGAGTGATCCAAAAGGGTACAGGGGTGCATTTCACAGCCAGTGACTGTTCCAGAAAGGGATGAGCTGATAAGCCAGTAGTCTATACGTGAGTGGGAGTCGTGTACGGACAAATAGGTGAATTTGTTCTCATATGGGTGTAGTGTATGCCAAGCGTCTATTGTGTCTGTCTGTTCCATTATTTGTTTCAGAGCGAGCGCAGCCCTGGAAGGGGCCCTGGGAGTGGTCGACGAGCAGTCTAGGGACTGATCAAGAATTATATTGAAATCTCTTCCCAAATTACTTGTGCTTCCCCTGATGCGGACAGCATATCCAGTATTGTACAGTAAAACTCGGGGTCATTTACGTTAGGTCCATATGTGTTAATTATTACTATCTGGCACCCCGCTAGTTCCCCCCATACCAGTACATATCTACCCTGTGGGTCTATCTTACTAGAGTGATGCTTGAAGCACAGGTTGGGATGTATAAGCGTCAGGACTCCCCTAGATTGGGCTGAATATTCTGTGTGGTATCTATTAGATCCCCATTGTGGCAGGAATTTGGTATTGACGTTTACCAATGCATGTGTTTCTTGTATGAGAAGAATATGGGGGTCATGTTGCGTTATATAGGCTGCGATCTTTCTGGCTTTTATCGGGTTAAGCCCTCGGATATTCCAGGAAAGTAGTTTAATGTTTAAGCCTTTGTTAGCCTGTGTCATAGCTATATCTGCGATTGCCTGTTTGTCCGTTGTGTTGCTGCATCTCTGTGCAGTGCTGGGCCCCCACCATAGAACAGCTCCCTGTTTTTAACATAACATCCCCGAACAGACCTGGCCACCTGCCAGGCGTAACCCTTTCTCGATTCCCCCTCCCACACCCACCCCCACCATCATCCCCAACTAGATGATACATCCCATTAACCATAATTTTGGAAGTCTCCTGGGGGTGTAAGCTGTACTCACATGGCCGCTGACCGAGGGGGCTCACAACCCTACTTCAAACAAATAGTGGTCAGGGCCACCTCACCACGATCTGGTTAAACTTTATCACGAGTACAGAGCGGACAGTTGCCCATCAACCTGCAGGATCGTCCAATTCCTCAGCGGGCTGCGGCGGCCAGTTCTGGTTTATTGCCCGATCTCTGGGGGGCAGAGGGATGGAGGATTCAACGTATGTCATGGCCTCCGTAGGATTTTCAAAGAAGTGCGCTCTACCGCCATGTTGAATTCTCATCTTTGCTGGGAAGATGAGCGCATAGGGGATCTGACGTAGCCTAAGTTGTCTCTTAACAGGTTTGTAGGACCTTCTTAGTGTTTGCACATTTGTTGAAAAATCCGGATATATATGTATTCTGCTGTTCTCGTAGTGTAGGGTGCCTTTCTCCCTGGATACTCTCAGGATAGCGTCTCTGTCCCTATAATTGAGGAGACGGGGTATTATCGTGCGGGTGGTGCTCCAGGCTTGGGAGTAGGTGCCAGGGTACGGTGGGCTCGTTCCACAAGGAAGTGGTCTGAAAAGGAGTCTGTGCCAAGAAGGGCTTTCAGGAGGGTTTCCACTTGGCGTTCCATGGACCCCCTGCCAAAGGTTTCTGCCACCCCAACTAGGCAGATGTTATTCCTTCTGGACTTTGATTCAAGGTCCTTGCATTTGTTTACAGTCTTCTGGAGGTCTCCCTTCAGCTGAGTGATATCACAACTATGTTGTGTTATAGAATCCTCATTGGTACTGATCCTATTTTCCGCCTCATTAATACTTGTGCTCTTCTTGTCTACCATTGCCTTCAGGGAGCTGATCATCGCCAGACTGTCATCTAATTTACTGTTGACTGCAAGGAAGCCGTTCTGGACCATTGTCATTAGTTGGTGAACCCTCTCGTCCCCAAGGGGCTCTGGTTGGCTATCAGTTGGTGTTTGTGGCGATGTGGTCGACCCATGAGCCTGGGAGCTGGCGTAGTAGTCCATTGGGCCCGTTTTCTTGGAGCCCACATCCTTCTTGTTGTGTCGGCCCATATGGTGAGCTTGTGTTCTCCAACGTCCCACTGTCCAGCGGTGTGTTATTGTCCAGCAGCCTTGAGTAGTCTTTAGCGGATAGTGACGCTGGCCCTTCTCACTACTTGTGACGGGTTTGTATAGCTTAGCTACAGTAAAATAAGGGTGCCAGGATGTGAGGTGGGACCCGAAGTGGAAGGGGTAGCGTGACTCCATGGGGTCGTGGCAGTAGGCCGCGAGGCGGAAAGTGCATCCCCATTCCACCTGTCCTTACCTGGGCTCGCCGGGTCCAACGTCTAGGTTTGTGGCTCGGGGTCCGGGCTGTTGGCGGCAAGCCTGCAGGAGACGCGGGCAGCCCGCCGAGCGTCTCTCGCCACCAGGAAAGACACGGAGGGAGAGGCGGCTTGCTCGGCGAGGCGGCCTGCTCTACAGGAGCCGTGATGTGTTGGCCCACGTGGCAGGAGGAAGGAGAGTGGCCAGGGTCTTCCAAAGTGGGGGGGCCTCACGGGACCGACAGGACTGGGAACGGGTTTCTCATGACAAGCGGGAGAACCAGGTGCTACGGAAGCAGACGGCAGCCTTTAAGGGAGGCAGGGCATGGCTGAATCAACCAATGGGAAGCCCCATAGACAGGGAAGGTTTCCATGGGGGGGGGGGCAAGTCACTCGCATCAAATAAAAGCCCGGGAACTGATCTACACTTTGTTGTTGCTTTTTCTAGTCATACGGAGAGGACGAGGAGAGGAGGAACGACTGGTGGGCCTATCTGGACACAAAAGGAAACTTAGGAGTACTAAGTTACGTCCCTGGAAGGCTGCCTGAGAGTGAAGTAACTCTCAAGGAGTTATTGGACTATAATTTCTTTTGGTTTGAACTTTATGAATAAAGTCTAATTTCAGCAAAACCCAACCTGGTCCGGGTCTTGATTCTTAGACAGGGTTGCACTTGGAGTCTGTTATGATTGAGCTGTATATCGAGTTATAAGTGTGTAGGAGGGCTTCGTCGATTGCTAAAGGCTGGTGTTTCTTATATCACTTGTAGATGCCCCTCTGTGGTCCCTCACCAGGGCACAAGCCAGAGAAGGCGTATCTGCTCGGAGTAGTGCTCAGATGGGTCTGCAGTGCACCTCCTGCCCTCCGTTCCGCGGGTCCGTCTGGAGTTTGATGAGCCTGTATTTAAGGGGACGGATTTCTGTGATCCCTTTGAATGTTAAGTATTATAGCACTACCAGTCAGCCAGGGGCTCCTGGTTTGTGACCGCACTGGATGATTCCAAGAGTATCTTTCCCCACTGGGCTTTGAGATGGAGGGGCTGGTATTTCCTGAGCGTGTGTCACAGATGCCCGCTGCCTGCCATATTCCTCTCAAGGCGGCAGCGTGGGAGGGCGGTGCGTGTCTCTGAACAGGATAGCGTGACTCGGGGGGTGGGGGGGGCACCGCAACACAGCAGCCCACCTCCTCTAGATCGCCGTACACAATGGGGGGGGAGCCGGCACCAGCTCGATCAGCCACCCCCTCCGGTCCGCTCCGCGAAAGCACACCGGGGACAGACTCCAGATCGTCTTGGAGCTCACTTCAGGTCCCGCGCTGCAGCGGGATCGCCGACGTAGGGGCACGTGGCGCGGCGCAGCCCCTCCCCACTCAGCCTGCGGCTGGCGCCCCGCCTCCGGTCTGTCGTGGATTCCCTATGGAGCTTTGACTCGGGCTTGTCTCCGACGCTCCCACGGGGTTAGTTCACAGGGTAATTTCTCGAGATTGCGTGTCCGTTATTCCCCGGTTTTTCAGGCCGTCAGTTGTGTTTTTAGGCAGCTTGGTGGCCACTGAAAGGATTGATTAGAGGTTTGGATATATTATGGGCTGGAGCTCTCCCTTCAGGCAGCCATTAGCTTTGTGCGCAACAGCGCGCCCCCAATACCGCCGGTGTATTTTAATATTAACTTTACTCCGGTAGGTTTTATTTGCCAGAACTTTAATATAACTTCTTTCTCTTGTCTTTCTCTAAATTCCTAACCCAGGTCGGGGATCCTTTGTTCGTCCTTTTGGCGGGCTTCTGCCAAGAAGCCCTCCTTTCAGCGCCACCGAGTCTGGGGTGGGTCCATTGTGTGGGAGGGGGAGTAGGACCCCTGGACAGGTTGCCTCAGCAACCCATGTCGCACTCTATCCTGATATGCTGGAGGGTCTCCCGTCAAGATGACCACTCCACTGTGTGAGTGACAGCCAGGCTGTATGAATGGGGATCTTTTTGCATAAAAGCAGGGTCCTGAGGACTGGAAGAGCAAGACGTCGCCACTGGAACTAAGAAGCCGAAGAGGAGAGAAGCCAAAGACATCTGCAACAACTGAACCACCGGTGAAGCCCTGCTGCAGCGTCTCACCACTTTTCTCCACACAACGAGAGAAGATCTTCATCTGCAAGAGCCTTTTTCGCTTGTGCTGGTGGGGCCAACCAGTTTGCCAATCGCCTTCCTGGACCTGCCCTGGTCGAATCGCCAGTACCGTGTACTTGGAGACCGGAAAGCCAGGCACCCGTCCACCCGGACCGCGATTTAAAGGAGCGTACCTTTTATTCGTCGGACAGCACCGCGGCTGGTTTCATCGCTGGGTAGGGCAGTAACTCGAACCTTCCTCCACAACGAGAGCCTCTCTTCCCTCTCCTGGACCCCCCGAACTGCAGCAACTACCAGGAACAACCGCCACCGCAGGAGCCACTTCTTCATTTTAAAGGTACGTTGTTCCACCAGGCTTCCCATTCTGCGTGGTAGAGCTAAAGGTGTTTTAAATCCTTTACCTACCTGTTGGGTTGGCCGCCCCTCTCTCTTAACATTGTCTTTCACCTTCTGCATCCATCTTTTCAAAATCGTTAACCAAAGACTTGACTGCAGCTACAAGAACATTTTGCTCCTGGGCCCTTGCCCTGTACCACTGACTCTGGCACAGGCCTACTGACTCTGGCTAAATTTGTTAGAACTGCCTTCACTAGATTGCTTCTCAACGAGAACTGTGTTGGTGCACCTACCTCTTATAACCACCCCTTTCTTCCCACTTTTAAAACCTTGTGAAGTGCCATTTTTCTCAGTTTTCATTTAAGTATTTGCTATACTGATGTACTGCCTTGCCTTCGATGGCTCACAAACTCATGGGAAGTGTTGGTGGGGCCTGTAAGAAGATATTTCTATATGACTTGTGTTTTCCCTCCCTTGTAAGAAATTGCGAGAGTGCCATTTGTGTTTGGTTTCCACTGTGCCGTTTTGCTCAGTTTTAACTCTTGCTCAAACTTGTCTACAATTTAACTAGGGAGTTGTGTATACTTTCTTTGACTGAATTTAACTTGCTTAAGAACTGTGATAAATGTGCTCTACTAGAAGTGTATGGAATAAATATATATTCCTTTTTAATACAAAACTTTGGTCAGTGTTTCCTTGTTCCAAAGTACTGAAGGCCTATTGTGTAAACCCTGAATACTGCTCATCTCCCTCTTGAGATAAGTCTGACTGCTCAGCCACAGCTACCAACTTAATCTTTGTGGTACAGACTGATACCAAGATTTATTGCGCTCACCTGTAGTCCTAATCTTCTGTAGTGCTCCCTCAGGGAACTGCGCAGGATTCTGCCTAACAAGAGCTCAGCTCAAATTCCGAAGAATACTGCTGCTCACCCTGCGAGTGGATTCGGAAAACACTTGGCTGGCAGCTGAGAGGCACAGGATTTCACGGGCAGCACCGTCACCACGCTCTGACACTAAGACTGCCTGCAGTGCGCAGGGCAGAGTGTGTCTGTTTCACGTGGGCCTGGCCAGGCGCACGCTCACTCTCTGTCATCAATCAAAATAATCAAATTGACAATGGGGGTCCTGGGAGTCCCTCTGCCAGACATTAGTCCTGGTTACGAGGGACTTACCCAGTCTTTAGCTCACTATCTTTCACAGAGAAGACTCCCAGGACCGCCCTTGTCAATTTATCAATCAAAATAATGACATGATGGGCCTTTAACACGCCCCTTGGAGATGCTGCAGTGCTCTGCAGCTCTCTGGGCCTCAGACAGAGGCAGCCAGGCCTGCCTGTAAATACTTAGTTGTCACATGAAAATCGGTAGGCGGTATCGACTGCTTAAAAAGCACTATCCTACCGCCTAAATCCGTAGGGTTGGCAAGTATGCAAAGGCACTTATTTGGGCCATTATTTCAGCTTCTTCGTTATTGAGCGTTAAATGGTTAGTCTGCAGGATTACCAGTAGCCTCCTGACCTCTGGGGACTTTATCTTGCAATTGCCCCCGTTTCCTGAGAGTGCAATTTTAAACTTGCATGGGTCCCCATAGAAGCTAGGTTCTGAATTTTCTGTATATGGGTCCCTTTTGCCTTTTTGACCCAAACTTTCAATGCTGATTTAATCCGATTCATACTACATGGGGTGGGGAGCGCACATCGAGGCCCAGGTGGGTCATTTTCAAAACACAAACCTCCTCCGAGCTCTATGTATTTGCTGCTACTCTACGAGGACTCCATTTTAGAAGAGGCAATAGCGTTCAGATTTGTCGAGAGGCCGAATTGCTTTTTCCAAAAATATGTTAAAACGAAACAATAAGCTAGGTAACCTATGCTCTGAAGTACCAACTCTATTCTTAAGACAATGCTTGGGGAGCCCCAACAGATGACGCAAACATTTATTCCGAATTCTCTCTACGCACTTGTAATTACGAAAGCACCACATTTCAGACCCATACAGAATTACAGCAGAGACTTCCAACTGACGTTTAATATGTACGGACCATGTTTGTTTGTTTATTGATTTGAATGGCGCACCGAACCCAAAGGTAACTGGGCGCAACAGAGAAGAGAATACATGGATACTTCAAGCTTGGTTACAGAGTAGGGCACATATGTACATGACAGACATTTCCAAATAGCTAATAGACAATCTAGTGCAACAATATATATATATATATATATATATATATACACAAGAGTAGCAGGTTAGAGTCAGGGCGAGATTCAGAGACTAGCTGGTTCGCGGTTGGTCCTAGTGGTCGTTGGAATGTAGCCATTTGAGGATGTTACGTCTAAAGCTGTAATAGGATTGATCTATTCTAATGTCCAGTGGGAGAACATTCCAGTACTTGGCTGCCTTAACTGGGAAACTGCTGCCGCCTGTTTTTATTAGCCTGAATTTGGGTATCTGTAGGCAGTAGGAGTTGGCAACTCTGGTAGGGCTGGTCGATGTTCTTCTCACTATTCTTTCTGCAAGGTAGGGGGGAGCTGCATTATTAAGGCACTTGAAGGTAAGTGAGGCGGTTTTAAGTGAAATCATGTTGCTACTTTTTAGCCAATGTTGTTCTTTTCTTATGTTAGAGATTTGTTCTCTAGAGGGTAAGTTAAGGACCATCCCTTGTGAATAGAAGGCCAACATAGAGATACCACCAGACTTCCTCTATTTTTTCGCCATCTCGTTTTTGCCACAGCATAACTGCACCTCGGCTTATGCTATGTGCAGAGCTTTAAGTGGGTTGCTGCTATCTCGTGCTTGGCTCTAGCGGTCTCCAAAAAATAAACCCAAGCTAGGGGCTCTGCCAGTGTTCCCTCCCTCTTTTACGTGGGCAATTTTTCCTGAGTGTGAATCAAGGGCCAGAAAGTGCACACAGGACACTAGGGCTATTGTTTAAATGAACAAGCCATGAAGACCCTCTTCCCCCTTGAAAGGAATACGTACAGGGAAAACAAAAGCAGGATTCCGCCCAGGCAGGGCAGCCAACGCCCCACACTCAAAGACTCAGGCTGTCTAAATGAGCACATTTGACTCATGTTAACAAACAGTGTACTGCTAATCCAAAATGATATGAGCAGCAAGGCCATTTTGCAGTATGTGCTCAGAAGTGTTGCAGGTTTGAATCATTGTCAGACATATGTTTCAAATATAAACAGTTGTGGTCAATTCTTATGTTCCCCAAAAAACTAGCCTGTAGCTTACATTGGTGCCATTGGTGCTATTCGTCCTCCATCCCCCACATTTCTCATAGGTGATTTCAGGGCCAGCTGAAAGCGAGGACCCATTTCATAATTATGTTTGAGGGCCCCCGTTATGCCCTCTGAGGCAGTTGTGGGGTGCATACATTATAATGGAATATTTCCTGATGCAAACTCCAATGTGTAATTTCCCTGATTTCATCATTGACGGTGCATCACATAAATCCCACCTTGAACTTCATTAATCTCTAAGCAAATCTGCTGTCCCATGGCATGGAGTTGAAACCAGGGTAAAACGGTTCTAAGTGATCCGACCGTGGTGGATTTTGCCGCGGCCGGAATGTTCGCATGAGAAAGGTGCAAACCACCAAAAGTGACCATTTATAGTCGGTCAAAAAGTACAATTCCGGGTAAAACATGCATATTATAAGCACTTTTTAAAGAGGTCTGTCTTTGACTAGAAAATGTACATTTTAATTGGCACCAATGGGGTTCATTCTGAGGCAAAATCCTAGGCGAAACAATAGAGGCATGGGGAAGAGTGGCTGAAGATCACAGCACAGGTGCATTGACCTCTGCATATCAGAACAAAGGAAGGGAGTCAACAGAGCTAAAACTCTAAAATACCCCCTTAAGCAGGGCTATTAAGCTGGTCCTGATGCCCTTCTTCTAAATCACCCAGGCCTGACAACTTACTCACTGATCATATTCTTTATATACAGAGTCAAAATGTTGTATTTAAAACTGCGCCAAAGGGAGATCTATTTATAGTATTCAGACTGTATGAAAACAAGACCTCCTGAGACAATGAGTTGCCCAAAACCCATGTTTGCACCAAACATGCGCCAGGAGCGGTGGACTGATCTCGAAAATGTGCTTTTGCATATTTGGTGTAAATCCATCCAGTAGATTTTTTTTAAATGCCCAAAAAGGAGGCAAAACGTTTTTGGTGATATCTGCATCTGGTCCCCAGAGTAATTTTCTTACTTGGTGTCCACGGTATGCCTCTGGGCCAATTGGGGCAGCATGGTGTTCACAGACGTCAAACATGCATGCTGATTAGTTATTGAAAAATGTGAGTTGCATCACACTTTTTGAAATGGATGCCATATTGGATCCGCGGACCACGGCCTATGTCTGTGGTCAGCGCAGTGGGAAAAAACGCTGGAAAATATATTTGGGGTTAATTTGTGGATGAAAGTGTGGGGGAGTAGAACAAAGTTAAGATTAACCATTGTTATATGTGAAAAACGTCCATGTGGTTATCGCAGAGTCTGAGAATTTTTACTGTCCGCCACCTACGCGGACATGTACAGAGTTACGCGGGCATATTTCAAGTGGCAACACAAACATCTGTCTGCGGACATTATTTGGACTAGGAGACCTTCTGTGTCTGGGTATATTTATACATATTTCATGAAAGTAGTGAGTGTGAACAATATACATGTGTTTGGAATGCAAATATATATGTCTGTTATTGGCCATGTCCCCAAGAATTCCGACACTGGCCATGGCCACAGTAATATGTGCACAGTGATTATGTAATTAATATGAATATTGTAAATTGAATGTGGTTATTGGGATTACAAATTGTAATAAACCTCATATTAGGTATGGACACAGTTGGATAATGTTTGTTTGGAATAAAAATACATATGTGTCAATTACTGAAGTGTGTAAAGTGGTTAGAATCTGACACTAACCATGGCCATAGTAATATGAGCAAGTGATTATGTAATTAATATGAATACTGTACATTTAATAATGTGGTAATTGGAATAAGAATGGCAATAAATCTCATATTAGGTATGGGAACTTAGGGCCTGATTCAGAGAAAAATGTTCTGTGGGATTGAGCCATTATAAACGCATCTGTGAATCAGGCCCCTAGTTGGCTATAGTGAGAAGGGTATCATTTGCACTGCTGTGTCTGTAAAGAAAAGCAAATAGAAGTATAGGACATATGCTGGAAAATATAATTAATATAATTAATCTCAGTTATACATGTTTATTTTATTTGACCCTCATAGAAAGTACACTGTATGTACAAAGTTTGTGCGGGGTACACTGTTGTATTCACATGCAGTAATCATTAGGTCATTGGGGAGAACAATCCAAGCTGGATTGAAAAACCCCACTGAGTACATTTATAGTTTGCACCACCACTTACACAAACCATCATATATATATCTGTAATTTTCTTTAAAGTGACATCTAACTAGTTTGCATTGTGTGGAGGGTACCAAGGTGATGAGTGCCAGCAGTAGCTTAACTTCGTTCATGTAGAAATAAAATGCCTCAATACCAGGTTATTTCAATTGTAGACCGCAGATCCTCCATGTGGTGGTGAGTCCTGGGGAGGAGGGATGGCCAAAAGCAATCCAATTTTCAATTTTTGATAAGCTTTAAAGAACGTCTTCCTCTCTGCTGGTCAGTGCGAGAAACCTGAAGGTGTCTCCCTACCTAGTCCCCGAGGATCTGTCATCAAGGGGGCCAGGATACAGCCATCACTATTGGATCCAGTTCCTGGCGGTATACCAGTGAGGGAGGATCACCTGGAGAGGGGTTCTCAGGGAGTGGGACACCGATGGGTGAAATGCAGTATCCCCTTTTTTTCAACACCATTTCCCCATCCTACCACCTAGGACATTCAAAACCACAGCCATCCCCCTTTTCCAACACAAACACTTTTGCACAACACGCAAGAGAACAGACTAACACCAGAGCCGTTTACCTGACATGTCCCAATACAAGGGTCAGGCAAAGTCAGGCAACTGACCAGAATCTCACACACCTGACTGCCTCTTTCCTTCCCCACAGGGATAAAAGGTGGAGCAAAAGAGCACAGTACGATCAAGGCAGACCACACAAGGAGACAGCTATCCAGACCTGGCAGTTTAAGAGAAGGAGAAAGGCGGCAGGAACCGAGAGGGTGACAAAGAGTGGACCGACCTTGCCCTTTCCATCCCAGATCCACAAAGCTTTCATAAGAGGAAACATAAGACTGCAAACAATAGCCAGAGTGTGTTGCCACAGATGTCAGCGGTACCCAGAGCATGCCTATGCCGATGAACCGGAGCAAGGGCAACTCCTGCTACTGTGGTACTGGCCTTGACTCCAGAGACAAGGAAAGCCAAGCAATTCATCATAGCAAGTGAGTCAAAGGGGGAACCGATAATAAAAACTGTGTTGAATGAAACCTGCAAAGTGGCAGATTGAGAAGAGTTAAAAACCGTGAATAGAAAAGGGGAAAACCAGCTGCAGAGGGGACCGGCAACAAGTGGGAGCTGACTTGAGAAAATCTGGTTGCTCCCATGCTGAAAAACTACAGATACCAGAAGGCCACAGGAGAGCGGCCAAAACATGTTAAAGTGGTCATATTGGAGGTCTAGCAAAATACCTGTACAGTAAAAAGCCTTTGACCTAAGAACTGTATTGAAAGGAAGGGAAGTGAATCCCACAGACATTGGAAGCAAATGTGGGATGCTGACGAAAAGGGGACAGAGTCTAAAGTCCCAAGAAACAGTGTGTTGACAAAAGGTCAACCTGGCATAGGGATGTCCAATGGAACTGTTTAAAAAGACATTGAGATTCGTGAACGACAAAAAACGCCATAGTGAAACCAGTGGAGGGAGGCTGAGAATTGAGAAGGGTCTGTGCCCAGAAGAGAGGGATCCGGGGGTGAAGAGTCGCCATCCCAAGTACCAGTTGAAAAGAACTTTCATTTGTTTGTTGTTTTTCCAATCCTCAAAGGCAAGAGACTTTTTATTGAAAAGAGACTTTACCGTCGAGGCACCTGAGAAGTTAAAACTGGAACTGTCACCTCATGCTGGGAGCTCGAGAAGTGTGCTGTGCTCAGAAGTCCCACCTTATCCCATGCTCAAAACGTGCGGAAGGTAGACCCAGGCTGCCGCATCCTGACATATTTGTGAACACTTTCCTTTCTTGAAAACTATCCCACACCCTTTTTTGTATTAGTTGTAAGGATTGGCAATTTTTTTTTTTTAGTATAGACCTTTTTATTTTGAAACAACGCCACTAGGACTGCCTTGTTGTTCATTTGATGGTCGACGCTTGCTCCCATCTTAGATTAACGTTTAGATTAGGCGTTTTTCCAACCTGCATACAGTTGAATAAACACCCTTGAACTGTGATCGCTTGTGTCTGTGTTTACTGTTGCCACCATGAGTTCCTTACAACAGCCAGAATGAGTTTGACTAAAAGATGTATGTGGGTCTATTTGGAGGACTCGTCTGCAGGCTATTTGTTGGTCAGCGACGAGTTAAAAAAACAAAAGGCCAGAAAAGTTGTGAAATGTTTACAGATCAGGTAGGAATGATGCTAGCAGCGGTGGAAGGACACAGTTTTGACTTGAGAGTCCCTAGAGTGGCATAAAAATCAATTTTAGTACATCTGCGGGGACCAGAAGCCGACCGCGGACACTCCATTATGCCATGTGGTCATGCGACTATCTCCAGGGACGTTCGCGATGCCGTAATAGGATCGCAGACTTCTAGTATACAGAAATTGCATAAAAAGTTGTTAGAAGATTATAGAAGCACTAAGAATGGTAGTAGGAGGTGGGAAAGGGCAATGTTTAAACTTGAAAGTTTCCACAGTGGCCGAAAATAGGATTTAAAGATGTCTGTGAAGCACAAACAGCAATGGCAATCACATCATGACACATGGGCGTGGTCACATTACGACGCCCGGAGATGTCCACGGCCACAACATGACGTTCTCAAAATACCATGTGTCTGATGACGTAGCACGCATACGATGCAGCGTTCGCAACCGGACAATGATGTTCACAAACTAATTTAAAGTGTGTTGTTCGCACCGCTACCTAAGCAGTACGTTGCAGAGACTGAAACACAGGAAATGCGGACCCGGACATAATTGTCGGTGGACGTAAACATTGCATTTTGGGAATAGAAAAAAATACATTTTCACATATGTTTCTACATCATGTTGGTTTACTTTATTTACAGATTACATTTATATTTATTCATTTTAAGAAAGGGGTGGGGAATCAGTGTGAAACAAAAATAGGGGAATTTTGAGGTTGTATGTTTTTTTGATTGTGAAATTGCCGATGGAAATTTCATCAAAATGCTTATAATAATGTTCTGTGAAGGACTGGGGTGATTGTTTAGGAAAAGGTTCGCAAGTACATGTGGTGCAATGAAAAATAATATTACGGATTAAATGATTCTTTACATAATTAAATAGTTCAGCAACTTGCTTTAATTCAGATATTTGAGTGAATAATTAATTTTGGTTTGAACACTTTCCATTTGTCCCCCCTCCGCTATGCATCGTTAGTTCCTCATGGTAAGTGTCCGGGATTTTCTCTTGTTGGACTTTGTGGAGAATAAGATATATGTAAAAGATGTAATTTAATAAGTGATTGTCAACTTGCTTTATTTCAGTGCATTTTAACAAACATGTCTGTATTTACCATTAATACATTGTGCTTTGGTCATCTCATCTTTGGGGAAGTACTCCTCGAGCCACTAAAGTATGCTTGCCATTTCTATACAAATATATAAGGACTAGTTTCAGTTATTGAACAAATATTGTAAATGTATTAAATTCCTTCGGTAAACGTTTAGAATAAAAGAGAAAATAATGTTTACTGTGTTGCCTCGTTGTGCTCCAGTTCGTAAGAGGTGTTGAAGTGCATCGTTTACATAAGGTGTTCATTATGTGTTATAATCCATAATATTGTGTAACGTGTAACAAAAAAATGTTTGATTTGGAAAGATGTGTGTTTAAATGTACATTTGTGTTGTATTAATAGTTTGTAATATTGGTTTATGTATATTGCTTCTGTTAAAAGGAAACAAAAATTTAGCTTTTGGGTTGTGTTCATGTCACCTGCTCCCTGGTATGTCCGCGGATGCATAACACTGTCCACGAATGTTGGAACTGCTGCATAGTGGGTAGAATGATTCTTTTATGTAAAGTTTTAAAAGAAAAGTAATAAGTTGTTAAACATCAGTGTGCACTGGTAAAAACCTATGAAATTCACAGATTTTTTGTTTTAAAGGGATGTTTATGGTTGCAAGACAAAAATTGAAAACCGACAGTTATGGTAAGCTATGCAACCATAACTCGTGCCACCACCATGCACTGCCAAAACTAAGACCCAGGATATGAAAAATGACATTACAAATGGCATAATTGATGACATCGCTGATGACATCATATCAATTCTGATAAAATCCCTACAAGGGGTTCTGTTTAGAATGTTGCTAGCAACATATCAAGGGTGATCGGGGGACCTCTCAAGCTAGTCCATGTATCAAAAGAACAAGTTTACTTTCTTACCTGGTAACGTTCTTTCGATGGGATGGTCCGACGACGTATTCCATATCTATGACATGTAATCACCACAGCTGTGCTGCTTCGGAAACTTTTTCGGCGTCTGCGTCCTGCGTCGATGACGTCGATGCGCCGTCGTCGAGGACCTCCTCCGACGTCCGACGTCATCCGATGTGATAAGTAGGACGCACGACGCCCATAGCCTCAGTTGTAGTTTTTTCCCCCAGAACGTGTGACATAAGTCAACTGCCAGTCAGACACAAAGCCTTGCGGAACGTAAGCTGCAATCGCAAAAGAAATTCTGCAGCGGGGAAGGCCGGGCGGGAGCGATATGGAATACGTCGTCGGACCATCCCATCGAAAGAACGTTACCAGGTAAGAAAGTAACTTGTTCTTCGAGGGGATTGGGTCCTCCAACGTATTCCATATCTCCCAAAGCAGTACCAAAGCAAGGAGGAGGGAAAGAATTTAGAATCAAAATGTAGAATAGCCAATCAAATAGCAGAGCAAAGGACCGCCTTGCCAAAGGCCAGATCCTGTGCTCGGATGGAATCAAGGGAATAGTGACGTACAAATGTATGTACTGAAGCCCAGGTGGCTGCATCACAGATGTTGCGAATAGGAACACCCCTCTGCAGGGCAGTAGACGCAGCCATACCCCTGGTAGAATGGGCCCGCAAGCCAGCTGGTGGGTCCTTACCCGCCAAACGGTAGCACTCCGAGATGGCCAAAATAATCCAGCGAGACAAAGTCTGTTTCGTCACAGCTTGCCCCAAACGCTTACCAGCGTAACCAATAAAGAGTTGATCATCCACTCTGACCCGGGACATGCGTGAAACATAAAAGCTTAAAGCTCTCCTATGATCAAGCCTATGGAGCCTCTCCTCTTCCTTACCAGGATGCGGAGGAGGATAGAATGCCGGAAGAACAACCTTCTGGGCCAAATGAAATTCTGTCACTACCTTCGGAAGAAAAGAAGGACGAACTCTAAGGACAACCCTGTCCTTGTGAAATACAGTGAAGGGAGGCTTAACTGAAAGTGCCTGTAACTCACTCACTCTGCGAGCGGAAGTAACCGCAACTAAAAACACAGTTTTCAGAGTCAACAGCCTCAAAGGGCAAGAATGTAAAGGCTCAAACGGAGCACCCATAAGAAACTTAAGAACCAGGTTCAAATCCCAACCGGGCACCAGGAAAGGTGACGGAGGGAACACATTAGTGAGCCCTTTCAGGAACTGTGAAATCAAAGGGATTTTAAAGTAAGAACACTCTTCAGACGAGCGCTTAAAGATGGACAGCGCCGCCAGGTAACCCTTAACGGTACCCACTTGCAAGCCCCTGTGGGCCAAAGAAAGTAAAAAGGACAGAACCATGGGGATGTCACATGCAAAAGGATCCACATTCTGAACTCTGCACCAGTCGCAGAACTTACGCCAACGGCAACGGTACAGAGACTTTGTTGCCGGCCTTCGGGCCGAAAGCAACACGTCCATCACGTCCTCAGGGAGGTCCCAATCCTTATACCTCAACCTTTCAGAAACCAAGCGTGAAGGTTGAGGGATCTGACCTCTGGATGGAGAACCTGACCCCCCTCCCGTGAGAGCAGATCGTCTCGGTAGGGAAGACGACGTGGAGGGCAGATGGATAAGTCGAGAAGGTCCGGGTACCACGTCCTCCGAGCCCACGCCGGGGCAATGAGGATCATCCGGGAACCGAACTTCCGTAACCTCCGCAGCACTTGCGGGATGACGGGGACTGGAGGAAACGCGTACAGCAGCGGGAATGACCACTCCACCACGAACGCGTCTCCTAAGGCCCCTTCTGGAGGAAATTCCCGCGAGCAAAACCTTTCGCACTTCCGGTTGACACTGGAGGCGAAGAGATCCACTTGAGGGGTCCCCCAAAGGGCGAAGATCTCCAGGAGAATCTCCTGAGCCAACTCCCACTCGTGAGAGATCGCGCTCTGCCTGCTCAGAGCGTCCGCCGTCACGTTTTCGGCACCGGCCAGATGAACTGCCGAGATCGAAACTTCCTGCTGGATGGCCCAGAACTCGAGCTGCATCGCCTCTCTGCACAGAGGAAGTGACCCTGCCCCCCCTTTTTGTTGAGGTAGTGCATGGCCACTGTGTTGTCCGTCAGGATCAGGACATTCTTCCCTCGCACAGACGGCAGAAAAGCCTTCAGGGCTAGCCTGACGGCCCTCAGCTCCAACAGATTGATATGGAGTCTGGACTCCGACGGAGACCAACGACCGCTGACTGTCAGCCCGTTGGCATGAGCTCCCCATCCCGTGAGGGATGCATCCGTCACGATCGTCACCTCCGGCCAGGGAAGCCAAAATGGAGCCCCCTTCATCAAGTTGCCTTCGACGGCCCACCACAGAAGGTCCCGGGCGACCGAGGACGGCACCTGAATCGAGTCCGACATCCTGCCGGAGGACTGCGACCATTGCGTCTTGAGTGCCCACTGCAAAGATCTCATCCGCAGGCGAGCCTCTGGCACCAGAAGAATGCAGGATGCCATGAGGCCGAGCAACCCAAGAACTCGAACGCTGGGAGCGTCTGGGCATGCTGAAACTTGTGCACCATCTGCTGAATGTGAAGAGCCCTCACCTGGGGAGGAAAACACTGCCCCAGGGAAGTGTCGAGCACTGCTCCGATGTACTGGAGCCGCTGCGTTGGCGTCAAATGGGACTTCTTTAAATTGAGGGAGAAGCCCAGCCTGTGAAGGGAGCGACAGGCGATCGATAGATGATCCAGGACTAGCTCGGGAGAGCTCCCCCTGATCAACCAATCGTCCAGGTAGGGGTAGACGTGAATCCCCCCTTGCCTGAGATGCGCTGCCACCACCACCATGAGCTTGGTGAAAACCCTCGGGGCGGAGGTCAATCCGAACGGCAGGACCCGAAACTGAAAGTGAAAGGCGCCAACCGCGAACCTCAGGTACTTCTTGTGCTTGGGATGGATCGGCACATGGAAGTAAGCATCCTTGAGGTCGAGTGACACCAACCAGTCCTGAAGCTGAAGGACCTGGAGGACTTGAGAGAGAGTAACCATCTTGAACTTGTCCTTCCTGAGGAGTTTGTTCAAATCGCGCAAGTCCATGATGGGTCTCAATCCCCAGTCTTTCTTCGAAACCAAAAAATAAGGGGAATACCATCCCTTGTACCTCTCCGCTACAGGCACCAGTTCTATGGCGCCTTTCTCCAGCAGGGCTTGAATTTCCTGCGCAAGGAGCAGATCCGGACTCTGCAAAGAGAGGTTCCCCGGTGGATTGTCGCGAGGCCTGTGCCGAAAAGGAAGACAGTAGCCGTGGGTTATGATCTCCAGAACCCACACATCTGAAGTAATGGCTTGCCACTCTACAAGATGCTGCGCCAGCCTTCCCCCAACCGGCGAACCATGGGACATGGCCTCACGACTGAATGGGAGCGGCTGAGGCGTTACCTGAGGGCAAAGAGGCAACTGCCCGAGCGGCCTTGGCACCACGGGTACCCTGTCGTCCACCTCTGGTACCCCTGCGTTGGCCTCTTTGACTGCCAGCTCCTCTCGCTTTACTGAAGGATGAGTAATAGCGAAAGGAACCACCCCTCCACTGCTGTCCCCTAGGACGAAAAGGCGGAGGTTGGCGAACTGCAGCGCCCAACGACTTCGCTGCAGCTTTTGAGGTCTGCAACCTCTCAAGGCTCTCGTCAGCCTTGCTGCCAAAAAGGTGTTCACCATCAAAGGGCATGTTGAGGAGCCGGGACTGCACATCAGGAGCAAACCCCGACTTCCGCAACCACGCAAACCTGCGTATCACGGTGCTCGCCGCCATGGACCTACTGACGCATTCAGCCAAGTCCAGACCCGACTGAACGGACTCACACATGGCATCCTTACCATCCTGGACCATAGCAAGGAAACCATCCCGTTCAACCCCTTCGGGAATATGTTCAGCCGCTAACGCAACACAGTTCCACAGAGTGTGCGTGAAAAGTGACAAGGCACAAATGGAGTTGGCCGCCTGAAGCGCCATACCACCAGAAGAAAACACTTTCTTCGCCCAGCCATCAAAACGTTTGTCGTCCCTATCAGGAGGGATGGTAGGGTACGACGCCTGCTTTGCCGGGGCCGTGGCCGCCTGCACCACCAAACTTTCCGGAGTGGGGTGCCTGGTCAAGTAGCAGGGGTCGCTACTGGCTGGACGGTATTTACGCGACAAGGATCTGCCCACCGCCGGGAGACTCACCGGAGCAGTCCAAGCCGCCGCCACCCTTCTCTGTAAAGCCATATGGAACGGCAGTACCGGGTCAGTTGGGGGACCAACATCAAGGATGTCCGTCAGATCATCCTGCACAAACTCCCCTGGGGGAGCAGACCATCCCAGATACTCAGACACCCTAGCCATAAGGCGCCGGTACGAGGAATCGGCATGGGAGCCAGGCTCAGGCCTACAAAATTCCACCTCCGGAGAGGTGTCCAGTCCACTGGCATCATGCAGTGACTGCCTCAAATCGTCAAACCGACTATGGCCCGAGACAATTTCATCTGGCACCTGACTAGGAACCAGGCCATCAGAATCCTCATCCGCCTCCGAAATATATTCCAGGTGGCGAAAAGGCACCCGAGAGTGCTTGCTCTTAACCAGAGCCTTCCTAGGGGGTACACCCGTGACACGGGGCACCTCCGACACGAAAGGCGTTGATGGCGTCGAGCGAATCGGCGCCGACGCCGAGAAAACCGGCAACGGCGCCGAGAGGATCGGCGTCGACGTCGAGGAAATCGGCGTCGACGTCAGATGCAGCGCCTCCAGTATCGGCGGCGTCGACACAGCCCTCGAAGCCGGAGCTCCGAGCGTGTCCCTCGACGACCTGATCGTCGACGGCTTCGACGAGGCCCTCGAAGCCGGAGCCTCGAGAAAGCCTGTCGACGCCCTCGACGCCTCAGACGTCGATGTCTTCCTCGAAGACTTCACAGGAGCACACGGTCACGAACGCGTCGAGGACCGGGACCTGGAACGGGTACGGCGAGAACGAGCCTCCTTGTCCGAACGGGACCGCTCCCGTGACTCGTGCCGACCACTCTTGCGAGCGGCGTCTCTCGACCTCACACGGCCGACCGCACTCGGGGGCGCGGACGGCTGAGTACCCTGCGACTCAAGAATCGCCAACATTTTCTTCCCGAAGGAAGCCCATTCTTCCGGCGTCGCACGGCTGGTGGGGTAACCGACGTGCCGTGCAGAATCCTCGGAAGAGGACCTGGAAGGCGACCGGTGACGGCGCTTCCGAGAATGCCTCGAAGAGGCCGAGGAGTGGCGAGACCCACTCCTAGAAGAAGACCGACGAGACTTCCGACGATGACGCGGAGAGTCACCCCTCGAATCATCCGTCGAAAGCCCCGCCGACTTCGACTTCCGGGGCTTGGACACCCGACCTACCGACAACTTCTTCTTACGTTCGCGTAAGGCTTTGGACGTGAGCGACTGGCAGTCGACACAGTCATCCGTGTCGTGGGCCTCCCCGAGGCACCAGAGGCAGGCGTCGTGCGAGTCAGTCACCGACATCTTGGACCCACACTCCCCGCACTTCTTAAAGCCCGGACGCGGGGTTGAAGACGAAGTGGAAGACATCGCCGAAGGAAATCCACAAACGAACAGGTTCGAGGAACCAGAAAGAACAGAACTCCAAAGAGTCGAGGCTTAGAACCGAGAAACACGAAGCAACACGTTCGCGGAAAAAACGGAACTGAGGCTATGGGCGTCGTGCGTCCTACTTATCACATCGGATGACGTCGGACGTCGGAGGAGGTCCTCGACGACGGCGCATCGACGTCATCGACGCAGGACGCAGACGCCGAAAAAGTTTCCGAAGCAGCACAGCTGTGGTGATTACATGTCATAGATATGGAATACGTCGGAGGACCCAATCCCCTCGAAATGTACTTATTTAAACTAAAATGTTATATTGAAGTGTTAATACAGCAATCTAATAATACATACACATAGGACATGGCTGCAGCATGGACCATTGAAGTAGAGAATTTTTAATGTGGTTATATAGCTGGTCCGATAGCGCAGCGAGTAGAGCGCTCGCTTTGACATCTGTGCAGAGCCTGCTGAGGCAGGTTCGAATCCCAGCAGGGCCAAACTCAGCCTTTCATCCTTCCGAGGTCAATAAATGAGCACCACATAAATGATCACCACACACCGTGGGTAATAATAAGCAGCGCTCAGATGCCTGAGGGCTCATAGCGCTATATAAATGCTAAATTATTATTATTATTGGCTGGTAGAATCATAAATCCAAGCCTAACAGAATCTTGACTAATGTTAAACTTGGAATCAACAGCTAACAATACAATCATTACTACAAACGTGTTAGTACAAAATATACATATGAAGAGGATCAATGCATTCAAATCTAAGGCACATATAGGGAAACTCTAGTAAGGAGGAATGAAACACCACGACCAGAAAATTACAAGATTAGAGTTCATCATCTGTGCTAGTGGGGTACATCTTGCATTTAACCCAACTGTGTCAGTGAGCAGTATCTCACATTTAATACATCTGTGTTAGTGAGCCTTCTCACATTTAGCCATGTGTGAGGTCATCTTTGATGTCCTGGGTGTTAGTCTTAGCAGTGCATGGTGGAGGAACAAATTATGGTTGCATAGCTTACAATAACTGGCACATTTCCTTGGTTTTTGAATTTTACGTTGCAACTATAATATCCCTTTAACAAAGAATGTCAGTGAAAATATATATATAAAACATATATTCAGATTTACACAATCTTTTCAAGAAGCTGGCATACTGGCCTACTTGCGTGCTTTGCTTAGTTTGGTGAAAAGCCATGCAGTGCCTTTCTTTAAATAAAAAAAAGCACAAAAAAGAGAAAAGAACCATATGGATACTTCAGGGGTCACAAGCACTCCATAAACCAAAATCCAACCTTAATTCCGGAAATGTGGTTAGATGAAGTAATGCTGAAAAATGTGTTCCTGGCTTCCAATTGATCCTGCGCTGCAAAATATATATTTTTTAATAATGTTATTATTATTTGTTTATGGTGTATTAAAAAACCTTTACAAAATTTACATAATATTTTGAAACACATATATACCACCCCCCTTGGATAATGTGCAGACCCTGTCAAGGAGCTGTAGATGCTTTTGCAAAAGAAACTAGCTGCAGTGGAGGATCATGGGGGATTGGGAGAAGAATACCACAGGGCGAGACATTGTATTGCCTCTTTTCCCAATGGTACCCCACCCCACTCTCCCTCAGTCTTAATGGGGTATTTCCAATCACACCCCATCTCACACGCACCATTTCCAATAAGTACTGGGGCAAGGAAGAGGTGATGAGGATTACCCATAGAAACAACCTAGGTATACAAAGTGAGGCTTACCATCTAACACCTTTGAATTGTCCCACTAATGGAGTCAGGCAAGGTCAGGCACATTTCCCTAACTGTGCACAGCTGACTCCAATTGACTCACCTGCAGTATAAAAAGGGTGGTTCTGCCAGAATCAGAAAGCGTTCTGGGGATGTTGACTGGACCATAGGAGCCTATGAGCAGGGAGCTGCAGGAAACGAATCCTGGAGGATCCAGAGGCAAACAGTGTGCCGAGACGCTGGCCTGGTGTTTGCGAGGGACTGCAGCATGGCTAGGGAGCCGTGTGTCCAGGCAGTCGGAGCAAAGCAGCCTGTATCCTGCTGGAGATGTTCTGTGAAATCTTTGTTCCCCATTGGACGGTCCCTATGGTGTCTGAGGGGCAGGTAGTGAGACCCAGACCTTGAGCCAAACCCATTTGACCTGCTTGCCGGCGCTGCCTACTGTTGGCGAGTCTCATGAGACAGAGAAACTCAGTAGCATGCAGGTGGCTGGAGCAGGAGCGTTGTCGAAGAGTAGAGCCCGGTGAGCAAAAGTGGGATGAAAGCAAGCGAAAGCAGTGAAAAAAAGCAAAGTGAAGCTAGAGAAAGGTAAAAGCAAAGCGAAGAAAGTGAAAGTTAGAAAGCTGTGAAAGAAAGCAGAGCGTAATGACAAATAAGGTGCGCTAAAGGCGCATAAGTAATGAAAGATGAAAAAGCGTGCTGCTGGCGTGGAAACAGCCCAGAATGGGTGAGAGTGACCCGAAAGTAAGGAGAGGGGTATAAGCGACCTGAAACCGAGAGAGACTACAAAGAGACAATGAGAAGGAAAATGGGCAGTTAAGAAAGGGTGCAAGCAACCCAAAAGTAAGAAAGAGGGTGCAAGCGACCCAAAGGAAATACAGAGCGTGCAAGAGAGCACAGTGAGAAATTGGAGGTGCAAGGGCACAGTGAAAAGTAAGGAGACGTGGGCCAGGGGCACAGAAGGGTAGATAGAAGGTACAAGTGTGCACAACAAAGAATGTGTGCAGGAAGCACAGTAAAGTGGAAAAGGACAGAGTGAAAGCAGCACAGAAGTGGAAAAGGTACCAGAGATTAAGGAAAGGGGTTAGAGGTGACAGTGGTCGTGCCTGGGGTGAGCAAAGAGCCCAGCGTTCTCCAAAGTCTCTGATATGATCCCCTCCCCCCCAAAAGGACTGTACATTTAACAGTGCATCCTGACAAGGACATTTTTGTTTGTTGAACTTCATAAAGAGGGGCCTAGGCTTGGGGAAGGGAGCCATAAGAGGCCCACTAAAGACATTGTTTAACTTGGCAAAGAGGCCTAGACTTGTGGAAGGGAGCCCAGAGAAGCCTACCAGGAACTGTGTCTATTTTATGTTTGCAACTGGAAGGATCGAAGCTTGGGGAAGGGAACCCCAGGAGAGCCAGAGACATTGTGAACTCGATTGACTTACGGCAAGAGCCCAGCATGGAAGGTTCCAAGGGCAACTCTTTTGAGTTTAACTATTTTGAACTGGCAGAACTACACCTATTGCTAAGACTACCTGATACCAGCTGTGGTTTACATTTTTTTTTCTTTTTTTGAGTCACCATTTTTCAGTTAAGAAAATACCCCCCCCGAACACATTTTGTTTAAGAGTGAGGGCAAGCATAGGTTTGGACACAGACAAACTTTGGTTTTGGACGTACGGACATCAACGGCCCTTAGAAGCATCAGTTATGGGAATAGTGCCTTTAAAGTTAGGGCCAGGTAGGCATTACACCAATCCCACAAAGTGGTTTTCAAACTGTTGAAACTGCATCTGTCTTGATAACATGCATGTGTCCCAGTACCTAAAAATAGGTTTTACATTCAACTTCGGTTACTTTATGCGCAAATGCATTTAACTTTCGAGAAACTATATGCAGCCCATTCTGATTGTTAGCAGGTGTTTTGAAGTTCTCTCCAGTGGGGGGTAAAGTTATATGGGTGGAGAGTCAAAACACTAAACATTTCCTATAGGGACATTTTGCATACATGTACTGTGAGAAGTTGGCATGCAGATCAACTGTAGCTGAGGCTTGGTCAAACGCGATGCCAAGCCATTACTTCAAGAAGAGTCACTGTGCCCAGGGCATGGAAATCCTACGGTCACTGCAAACAGTGTCAGTGTGCCCCACAATGATCACTTCAGCCATACCCAGTTGGCATTGTAGGGAGGTGTGGCTATGCCCAAGCACAGAGACCGCTGCGCAAGGACACCGGTCATACCCAGCCATCACTGCAGGTAGGGTCAAGGTGTCCAACGCAGTGACCACTATGCTTCGCTACAGGCCAAAGCCCTTCATACTGACCTTACCTCCAGTGTCCCCAAGGGGTATTCACAGGCTATGCCTGGCATACACTATAGGAAGGATCTCTCTGCTTGAGGCATGGTCATGAGCCCCGCCCAGAGAAAATTTTAAGATGGTCCAAAGTCCATACATGGTGGGTCTTGTGGGTAGAATAATTGTTCCCAGTGGGCCCAGGAAGAAGCATCACTGGCTGAAGACAATGCCCCAGCACATTGATCTCTGTGCAGGATCAAACTTTGTTACAGAGTAAATCATTAGTTTGAAATTTAAACAAAACACAAAATTGACTAAAACAACTTTGGTTAGCCTTCTGAGATTAAAACGTTTCCAATGCATAGAGAAAAAAAAAAACACTCAATCTGGTTTTCCCCCTAAACTACTGCTGGAAAGAAAGGAATAAGGTTCTGATTTTCTTGCATACAATTGATGGACAACGGCAGTGAAAAGACGTTTGTCCCAATCGAGCTAAGAGAACTTACAGAAGGGACTAAACAAAATCAAATGATCCCCCAACTTTCCCTTCCTCATACGTCAAAAGAGGCGAGCTGTAGAAATAGGTCGGGGCACAGTGGAAACAAAGTAATGCAATTGCCTTTAACAGCCACAACATATTCATTGATATTTCTTACCAGCAGTAGTGCTGCTACGTAGACCTATACAATGGCAAAGGACTACCATGTAGAATAAGAGGTTACTTGTTATGCCCTTTGCTGCGTGAACTGGGTTTTGTTCAATATCAACCTGCCTTAACTTTCTTATTATGGGTCGATTCGCCACGTGTTGGGTGGTCTCTCCTAAGGAATACGTTATGAAATGTGGTTTTGTATGGATGTTCTAGATTTTATGATATGGTGACTGATATACTTTTTAAAAAATATTCTATTTCTGGCATCTATATTGTTATGTATTTTATCAAATTTTTTCTGTACTGCTTTTATGAAATGTTTCATACATTTCCAAAATACACTGAGGATAAAATATGTACCCGTGACACAGCACAGTTACAGGGGATCCTTACCAGCCACCACAGGACCAGACAATGGGCTTGCGTTATTGTAACGTCGCTCCACACTGGGGTCATAAAAACATACCCTCTGAAGGAGCACAACAGTATCACGGCCAAATTAACCATGGAGCTGGCCATGGGACTGGGATAATCCCTCTGGCTAAGAATTGAGTCCAAGAAACAAGCACAGTAGCAACAAGCAGTTTGGCCAGGAAATAATACAGGATGCATACTGGTGATCTAAAAGCAAATGTGCAAGATTTGTATTTGAATTATTTGAAGAACAGGTATGTCAATTACGATTAGAAATGCCTTCAAATAACACATTTACTGATGTTGGAGGCATTCTTCACAAGGGTGCCTGAACAATAGCACAAATGCACGAACAAGTGAGGAGTCATTTTATGAGGGTGTGAACAAAGTGGGGCAAAGCCCAGGGACAGACCAAAAAAAAAAAGAAATAGGTGACCTACAAAGTTAAGATTAATTTATGAGAGAGCAAGTGCTTCAAACAAAGATGAAACAAAAGGAGTACTGTATAAATGTACAATATGACATTCTATGACAAGACAGGAGGCTCGCATTATGCTATTTCTTTCTTTATTTACTGCCATGTCAGCACTTTAAAACTTTCAACTTTAATACTGAACATTTCTGTTTTTAGAAACAAAGTTTTAGAAAACAAAATGCAGAAGTTTAAAGATCCTTCAGTCCATAGCCTTATCTGTTTAATCTGCATCAGGGAACTACAAGCCCCATGATTCTTAGGTCTGAGGTAGTCCTGACCTTTCCCCTCTGCACCTATCCAAGGGCAGCCCTCTCCATAAGAACCCCTCTGACCAGGTCCTTTCCTCTTTCTTTCTGCTGCCAACAGATAAGGACAGATCCCCTGCCCCAGGGCTGTATAATCTAGGGGACGAAGACGAGGGCTATTCGCCCGACGACGAAGGGGGTGGGGAGGAGCAAGACATCGATAAAGATGTAGAAGACCTCCACAGCATCGACGATACAACAGACATGTTCGATCCAGAGGCCATTCGGCATCCCAAATCTACGGATTGGGTGCCGTCACCCAGAGTGGCAGCATACATGGCCCAGCACATTAGAAAACCCTTGGAAAGGGAAGTAAGGTCACGAATGAGGTTGGAGTGCCCCAGACAAGCGATGCTTGGGCATTGCAAGCAGTAGTAGGGCTGCGTTTAGAGTTTTTAGGAATACCCGTGCAGACAGCAGAACCTCGCCCCATACACATGGCACAAGAGGAAGCAGCGCTCCTGCACTGTGTGCTCACAAAGTTAGAAAGCAAAGGCGCGATAGAGCGCGAGTACCAACAGGGTCCCGGTTTCCTCACACCATGTTTCTAGTTCACATAGGGGACAAAATAAGGCCCGTAATAAATTTGAAAGATCTAAACGAATGGGTGGTATACAACCATTTCAAGATGGAAGGGATTCATCTGCTTCGAGATCGGTTGCGTACCGGAGACTGGCTGGCCCGCCTAGATCTCAAGGACGCATACCTTACGATTCCGATAGCAGCAGCGTTTCGGAAGTATCTACGCTTCCTATGGAACGGAGAAGTATGGCGTTTCACCTGCTTCCCGTTCGGCCTGTCCTCCGCCCCGTGGGCTTTCACCAAGCTCATTAAACCAGTGGCAGCTGCCATCAGAGAGAGAGGAATTCGTATTATTATCTATCTAGACGACATCCTCGTCTTTGGCCCAGACAAATTAACCTTGACAAAGAGCGTCCAGTGGGTGTTCTCACTTCTGAATTCACTCGGTTTTCTAGTGAACCTGGAGAAATCTCAGCTGATTCCGGTCCAGAGAATAGAATTCCTGGGTTTCACAATAGATTCTGTGAAAGCATCTCTCGAGCTCCCAGGGTACAAAGTGAGAGCGATCAAGAAGGAGCTCAGAGCTGTGATAGCGAAAGGGGTTATCTCGCTTCGCAATCTAGGCAGAGTACTAGGTCTGCTAGCAGCCTCTATTCAAGCGATTTTTCCGGGACGGCTTCATTATCGAGCTCTTCAGCGGCTCAAAATAGGACATCTGCAAGGAGGCCTTCGCTACCACCAACTAGTAACCCTGGACCACGAAGCCCTCACAGAGCTCCATTGGTGGTTGCAGAATATGGAGGCTTGGAACGGTCCCGCCATTTTCGGCGATGCCCCAATTCTGGTAATAGAATCAGATGCGAGCAGATCAGGCTGGGGAGCCAGGTGCGAACACGTGCAGACAGGAGGCAAATGGTCAGAAGAAGAGTTACAGCTCCATTGCCTCGAGTTACTAGCAGGCTCTTTTGCAGTTCGCGCTTTTACCAAAGAGAGTAAAGTGCTGCGTCCTGCTCAAGATGGACAACATCTCCACAGTATGGTATATAAACACATTGGGTGTGTCAAGGTCCAAAATGCTAGCAGAATTAGCGAAGAGCTTCTGGCATTACTGTCTCTAGAACAGAATATCCGTATAAGCAGAATATTTGCCAGGAACTATGAACGAAGTGGCCGACTGGAAATTACGTTATCTTGTGGACTCCAGCGATTGGAAGCTACGCCACCTAGTCTTCCAACGATTGCAGGAACTCTGGGGGCCCCTGCACATACATCTGTTTGCATCCAGACTGAACGCTCAGACGCCAGAATACTTCAGCTGGATGATAGACCCGGATGCAGCGGGCACGGACGCCTTCCTGCAGTCATGGACGGGAGCAGTGCATTATGCCTTCCCGCCATTCATTATGATAACGAGAGCGCTAGCGAAAATTCGCAGGGGTCACGCGGAGCTCGTGATGGTCCTACCCTTATGGAAGGCTCAGCCTTGGTTTCCAGTAGCGATGGAACTTTCTACGGATTTTCCGAGGATAGTTCCCCTTCTGCCGGACCTTCTTCTCGACCCATCAGGGCAAGCTCACCCGCTCATAGCAGCCGGCACACTGCAATTGATAGCCTGCAGAGTTTCAGGAAAAGATGGGAATTGCCGGGAATTTCACAGCTCGCTGGAGAGTGCATCAGAGATTCCTGGGCGCCTTCCACCCTTCGGAGCTATGGAACGGGTGAGCTACCTAGTGTTCGGACCACGGTGTGGATCCCGTTTTCAGCCCCTGTAGTAGAGGTTCTCAACTTCTTAGCTTTTAAATTTCAAGAAGGTGGCGCCTAGTGGAAGTCTATAGGTCCGCTATCTCAGCGAGTCACGAAAAAGTGGAAGGTAACACGGTGGGAAAGCACCCAGTGGTCGTGAGATTGCTAAGAGGAATGAAGCTCAGAAGGCCGCCGGAACCCAAGTACAAGGTGTTATGGGATGTGAGAGACGTATTTCGTCTTTTCCTCAGATGGCCAGATAACGAGAGATTATCCCGATCTCAGCTATCAGGAAAACTGGCTATGCTGCTCTGCCTTACTTCCTGCAGGAGAGTTTCTGATGTCAAAGCGCTTGAAGTCGATAAGAAAATATTCTATCCAGACGGGGTATCATTTACCATTTCCAAGAGAACAAAGAGATTCAAGAGTAATAGATTACCCATACTTCACAAGTAACAAGAAGCTTTGCGTTGCGCAGTGTATTAAAGATTATGAGAAAGCAACAGCGCATCTTAGACCGCGAGGAGTGTCACAGCTGCTTATAGCGCGCAGGAAGCCTTATCATGCTGTAGCGTCTGCGACAATTGCTAGATGGGTGAGAGAAATCATGCAATGGGCAGGAATTGATTTATCACTTTTTGGGGCGCACTCTGCTAGGGGAGCGACTGCTTCCAAAGCTTTTGCAACAGGGGTGTCTCTTCAGGACATTATGAAATCAGCAGATTGGTCTTCCGAATCAACCTTTAAGACATTCTATTTTAAGCCTGTTTTTGAGATTACGAATATGGTGGTAGCAAGCGTTGAACAAGCATAATGCAAGCCTCCTGTCTTGTCATAGAATAAAGATTGCCCACGCTGATAGGTCAGGAAGTCTTCATTCTATTAAAGACAAGGAGGCAAGCATTATATCCCACCCAGAATGGCAAGATCAATGTCTGCATTATTATATTTATTATGATGTAACTCCTTTGCTCATTCCCACCCTCATGATTTGCTCTTCGTTATTTACAGGAGAAGAGCAAAAGACAGCCGGATGAAACAGTACTCCGCAGTGGAAGGAAAACAGTTCAAGTTGGTCAAGTTGGACCGCAAAAGTTCAGTTTCAAGAGACAATTCTCTGTTCAATGATAATGGATGGTTTGGTTTGCAAAAATGAAGTTGTTCGAGTGGACAGACATAAAGAAAGTGGAAAGGACCTGGTCAGAGGGGTTCTTATGGAGAGGGCTGCCCTCAGATAGGTGCAGAGGGGAAAGGTTAGGACTACCTCAGACCTAAGACTCATGGGGCTTGTAGGTCCCTGATGCAGATTAAACAGATAAGACTCTGGACTGAAGGATCTTTAAACTTCTGCATTTTGTTTCTAAAAACAGAAATGTTCAGTATTAAAGTTTAAAGTTTTAAAGTGCTGACATGGCAGTAAATAAAGAAAGAAATAGCATAATGCTCGCCTCCTTGTCTTTAATAGAATGAAGACTTCCTGAGCTATGAGCGTGGGCAATCTTTATTATTATATGGTAATGAAGGGAGCAGTAGGGACAGGTAGTGGGCATGGGAGTGGGAGCTGGAAGCACAAGTAAGTGAAGTTTAAGCCGGGATTTGAAGACATCCACAGTTCGCCTGGCTTCGATTGTCATGGGCAGCTGGTTCCAATGGAGTAGGGAGAAAATGGAATTGAGAGGAGGCACAGGTGGTGCCAGGGACAGTGATGTTGAATGCAGAGGAGGAGCACAGGGAAAGTGATGGTGAATAGACAAAGATACAGTCAGCCAGGTATTGAGGAGCAAGTCCATTGAAAAGGGAGAGAGATTGTGTATTGAGAGCCAACCAGCATGGTGTCTGTTTGTAGAAGTGGCAGAGGATCTGAGCAGATTGATCAATTTAGCTATCCACATTCTCTACAATTTTTCTAGATAGAGGAAAGAGTAGAGGGGAAGGCAAAAAGGTAGGCACAAGCAGTAGTCGAGAATGAGGAGCAAAAGGTGTCTAAGAGTTTTTGTAGAACAGTGAGCAAGAAATAGATGCCTTTTTCAAATGTTAAGGTCAATAACAGAAAAGATGGTAGTGATAAATTGGTGCAGTCATAGGTTGCTATCAAAGAGGACCCTCATGGTTGTGAGCCTTATGAAAGGCAGCAAGGTGGTCAGCCAGGGTGAGGAGAGGCTAGGGGGGATTCTCATTGGACACAAAGAGCAAGAGGGCTTATATTTTTTAAAAGTTTAGCATGAGGTAGCAGAGGATCATTCAGTGAGATTGCATTGAGACCGCTGATAATCCGTTCTGAGATTAATGGAGTGAAGAGGGTAAATGAGAAATAGGTTTCAGTGTCACGAGAAAAGAGTTAATAGTGACATCTGGAGGACAAGGTAAGTTTTCAGATGGCAGAGGTATAGAGGTGGAAGATGTGGATAGAGCGGGAGGGGGCAGAGGTTTGAGAGTTTCTCAAGATTTTAATGCATTGACCTTCCAGTTAGGAAGCAATCCGGGCTAAACAGATGTGCAAAACCCAAACCCCTGGAGAGCGGAGTGGTTGGCAGTGTCGAAAGAGGCAGAGAGGTCCAAAATAAAAGGTGAAAGTAGAAGAGCGTTTGGACTGGTGATCATGGATATTGATTTGGGAGGTGTGAGCAGTTTGGCGAGTTCTTGAAAGTTAGCATAGGGGATTGCGAAGGGAGAATATTAGGTGTGTGCAGTAGGGCAATTTGGTCGAGTCCAGTGCAGAGGGGAGAAGGCAGCAAGGTATTGTTTATATATAAGCTAGGAATAGAGTGGGTGTACAAATGTTTTGCCAGCATAGTAGGCCACAATGCAGGTTTGTTTTGAGGGTCTGGATCTCAGAGGGGATCCATGGTGGAGGACGGGGACAGAAAGGTGTGAATGTGCGTGCAGTAAAGTGGTATTCAGAGAGAGCCATAAGTGCATAGTGAAAGTCAGAAAAAGGACGGCCAATAGAAGAGGCATGAATAGGGGAGAGAAACAGGAGAGGGGTCCTCACATTATCAAGTAAAGTGCAAGAGTCCTGCTTGAATTTCCTCTTCATCATTGCCGTAGACGGCCCCAAAAACAGACCAACGCTCGAAGCGGTTCAACAGTTTATATTAACATTTTTGAAAGTGACTCACTATGTGCCGTCCCTCTCTCTAGTCCTCTCATGGGCTTTTCCCTTCCCAGCCCAGACATCCCTTAATCCCAATGTTGTCACTCATTTCTATATTACGATTTGCTGGTTGCGAGGGCCTAAAGGAGAACATGGACTCTCTTTGGGCATTCGTAGCAGGATCTTATGCAGGAGTCCCCCAGAAATAACTGAGATCCTTACAACTGGGTTAAGTTACTTCTAATTACCCAAGCTCCAATTGTCCTTTCCTCTTATGCTCCTGTGCTCCTCACCCTGAGCCTCCATTTCCCTGCCCTTCATCCTATTCTATTATTCCTCCCACCGCCTCTCCTCACATTCCCTCTTCTGTCCCCTTTGATGTTCCCCTGAACTTTCTCCTTATCACTGCTTACCTCCACCTTTAGAGCTTATTTCCTACTAATCTCTTCCCACTACTCTCCACTCCTGTTATGACCACTGTTCAACACTCATACCACCCTATTACCACTACACTCTGCTAAGCTCTCCTTCCACAACTGTCCATTCGCACTACTCTCTGCAAAGCTCTACTCACACTACACCCACACCTTCTCCCAAACACCTTCTCCCACAGTCGCCTTCCGTTCACCCTCTCAGTCACTCTTCTTAACCGCTCAATCATCATTCTCCTACTCTCTCCCTTAGTCTCACTCACTCCCTTTACACGCACTCTCATACCAAAGTACTACTTTTTCTAGGCAGCCAATACCTCACTTTGCAGACTCTCTTTATAATTCTCCACCATGCTCCGCTACACTGTCCGTCCTCAGCCCGATCGCCAGGTTCTCCTTCTCCCTTGACCTCATCCGAAGAACCCTCACTGGCCTGGTCTCTCTGCCCCTTTTTTCCTCCACTCACCTCCTCCATTGGCTCCCACCTCAGCTGATTCCCCAAGCCAACCGCAGGCTTCCTTTTCCTGAGAAGCCGGGTTGCAATACAAAAACAAAAAAGACATAACTGGCCTACTGCCACCTTTTCATACACAAGTCTGCCAACCTTTGCAAATGGCAAACTGTGGCAAATCGTCATGTTCAGAGTTTGTGGCTGGATTAACTGGAGTGTCTGGATTGTCAGTGGTCTGTGCCAGGTGTTACTCCACTGCTCTGCTTCCCACCACCTCTATCTCTGGTGAACATCCGGCTCGTGTCTCCATCATAAGGAATCTTTTGTACACATAGTCCTATGGAAGAAGAGGAGACAATGGCGAGCATTGTGTGCAACGGGTATGGAGCAAGAGGCAGTGTTACTTGACATATTCAACCAGACACATGTAGAGGGGACAGAGGCAGGGAGGGGCCCTTCCATCTCCTACACCCTGCCTCTGGAAAACCATATGGTAGGCCTCTTGCCTCAGGGTGGGAGGGGTCCCTTCTTCCCCCTTGACATGATCAGGTTCCTAACCCTGTCACATTATTGAAGAGGAGGAGTTGAGGGGGCAGAGCCAAGACTTTAAAGTCAGCAATGGAGCGAAAAGAGGGACGGGGTTAAAGGGAGAGATTAGAGTAAGAGAAAGAAGTAGAGTGCAAGACAAGGTCGAGAGAGTTCTCATAAGAGTGGGTATACTTGTCACTGTTATGCAACTTTTTTTTATTTCTATTTCGAAGCACTTTTTAAAAGTGTTTTCTGACCCATCAATGTATTTTACTTGTGCAAGTTATTACATCATTTTGACAACATACTAAGAATACTTTGATCATAGCTGGTGGGGGACACAAGTTTAATGGAAAGGGAATCATAAATTGGTCTGTGAAAAGCATGGTGGCTATGGACTGCAAGTCTGATAGTCTTCTGTCTTCTTTTAAAGAGAATACAGATGTTTTTAATAATGTCATTAATCGAAAATACTTGACTACACATACCAGGAAATGTGTCGGTTGGGCTAAACTGCTAATTTCCCTGGTGCCCTGGTGGGTAAAATCGGTATTCTAAAAATGGTCGTAGTCCCCCAACTCCTATTCATATCCCCTTGTGGCCTGGTGATGATTTCTTTCAGTCACTGACCTGCACTGTCAATACCTTTCTGTGGCACTCTGGCGCGGTCCGTCTTAAACTGGACAGGCACATTAATGACCCCGATGTCTGGGGGCGGCTTTGGTGCCCCTAACTTTAAAAGATATTGGATAGTTGCTCAAGCGCAATACGCTTCGTACTGGTTTGACCTTACAAACCCTCCAACGCATACCAGGCTCGAACACCTTGCTGTAGAGGGCCGCGATATTCGTTCCTTAGTCCTCTCTTCCCAACATGTCCAGTTTGACCCCCTTGACCCTGTAGGCTCCACGTCACTGGCTTTGACTAAACAATGGCAGTATATACCACTTTCAATCTTTGTATGCTGATTGTATATTCACCTACTATTGTATGCTGCTCGTTCTCCTGTTGTAATGTCAAGCACAAAAAAAACAAAGTTTAAAAAAATTAATAATGTCATTAATCCCCCATCAGGTTATCAGATGTGTTTAGTAAATTGACATCTCCCTTTGAATTAAAATTCTAGAACCACCCCTGGAAAAAAAATCAAATTATGATCTTGAGAAAGCAAGTAGAACTGTGACAAAAGATGTACAAAATACATTATTTGGAGTGTTGCAGTTCGATATATGCATACCTATTGTAACCTCCATGTTCTACTGTCCTGGGAAGGAGAGGAGTGTAGCTCCTAAACCACGAATAGTAGAGGCAGACCCCACAATTGTTAACAATTGGTTCCACAAAGCAATAAAAGGTACTCCTACCTTGTCTACGGAATAAAAGGAAGAATAGAGAAATTCACCTAACTCCTCCTCTCCCTGCCTATGTGTCTGGCGTGGAGAGAGAGTGCCAGGGAAACCCTGTAAGGCTGGAGTGCAATGGAAGATCCCTCGAGGCTGCTGCTGGGCTTAGAGAGCGTAAATGGTAAGCAGCTGGAACTGGCTAACTGGTCACTTGGTGTCTGCCGTTTCGTTTTCTGGGAAGGACTTTGTGATGTGGTGGGATCCCTAAAAGAAGGAACACATGTGCACACCTAACTAATTCAAGGATGCACTTATTTAGTGGTTTTTAGATTGGTGGAGAGGTGCAGAGGAGAAATACACAACCCTGACACTAGGTTGTGAGTTTAAGAAAACTGAAAGACGGGTGGGTATCCACAGTCTGTGGACCCCTAGCGTCCCCTGCACACTCAAAACTACTGTCAATAGGCAGTCAAAACGTCTAATATTCAGAAAAAAGATTCTATGTGGTAATGTAAGTTGGCCTGTTGAGCAAAGTATTTTTTATGAAAAAAAATGGTTCCAGTAATCATACATTTACTAATATAATGTACATTAAGTCTCTCTAAAGAGTAGGCATTAAAGATATTGTTTCTACAGCTAGCTATATCTAGCTTTCGGTCTTTTTTGTTTTATCCCCTATAGCCTTTGGGAATACCCTGAACCCAGGGACACTGGAAGCAATGTTACCTACACCCTCTGGCAGGATTTTTTTGTACACCCAGACATTGAAGGTACTTCTTATTCTTATCCCTCATTCCATTTATGACATTCCAACAAATACGTTTTAAATACTTAAGTACTAATGAGTTTCACTTTTCCATAGGTGACTGACTAGAAAGGGATTGTGAATAAACTGCTGGCATTACAGCATTAGAGAGAACCTCGGGGCAACATAGCAAGGTAGGAAATGTTAGAAAGTATGGCAAACTCAATTTTATATTTATATCTGTGTAATGCGAACCTTATATATTCTGAGAATTATGATTTCTCTCATAGATATCCAGTTGAAGCTTAGAAAAAAAAGAAATTCTATGGACTTGACTAGACATTGAGAAACCCTAATATCCACTCCCTATGAAGGGATTTTTTCCCGAAACACGTAGAGTGTTATGATTGTTATGTATTATCTCTTGTGAAAACAACAGAGAGTGCTACATATTTTGTACATGAATGCATCATATTTGGGTTACTTGTTTACAAATCACGGTGCACGTTGATATATGAAACGATGTATAATATTTGTGAATAAACAAATATCTGTTTTCTTTAAAAATATCAGTGAAGACAACTCACTCTAAACATTGATGAAATATTAGATATAGCTAGATGTAGAAACCATATCTTTAATGCCTACTCTTTAGAGAGACTTAATGTACATTATATTAGTAAATGTATGATTACTGGAACCATTTTTTTTCATAAAAAATACTTCGCTCAACAGGCCAACTTACATTACCACATAGAATCTTTTTTCTGAATATTATACGTTTTGACTGCCTATTGACAGTAGTTTTGAGTGTGCAGGGGACGCAAGGGGTCCACAGACTGTGGATACCCACCCGTCTTTCAGGATCCCTAAAAGAAGGCAGCGGATGCTGTGAGGCCGCCCAGTAATGGAAGTAGCAAGCAGGGTTTCGAGTAACTATGTGGACGTTCGTCCAAGTGGAGCAGAGTTCTGAGAAGACCTTTTGGAAGGTTCATGTTTTGGAAGGACCCAAGCGCATGTCGGGTAAGGTAGTTTGTAGGGATTTGGAAGTGTACCGTAGGAAATAGAAAGGCTTGGGTTTACCCGGGCGGTTCCCATAAAAGAGACGGATCAACCTAGGGGCGTGAAACATCGAGGCAGGTTCCCCAAGAACGGTCCGCTGGGGAGTACCCCTTCCAGTCCACAAGGTACTGAAGTACTCCTCTCCTGTATCTGGAATCACGGTTACCCGATACCTCATACTCTGGACCTGTATCAGTCATTACCGGAGGAGGAGACCCTACAGGTGATCGATGGAAACGATTCCGGACATCGGGTTTCAATTGTGACACATGAAATGTGGGATGTATGCGTCTCCATGAAGGGGGCAGTTGCAGTTTGAAGGCAGCAGATCCTCTCTTACCCAAAACAGGAAAAGGGCCAAAGTATTTAGGGGATAGTTTGGAAGGAACCAATCATCTAGGAAAGAATTTGCTGGCTAACCAAAAAAGATCGCCAATCTGAAAGGATGGTGCGGGTGTCTGATGTTTATCGGCTTGCCTTTTATTTCTGGTCTGAGTCTCCTGTAAGGCTACACATGCCTTTCGGTGACCTTGTTGAATAGTGTCCACTAATCCATCGATGTCCGGATATGAAGAAGAATGGGATAACTGAGAAGGAAACACTGAAGGATGGAACCCATAAGTACAGTAGAAGGGGCTGGTATGACGAACTGAATCTGCTGCGTTATTGTATGCAAATTCAACCAATGGTAGGTGGTCCTTCCAGTTAACTTGGGCGGAGGAGATGTAGCACCGAAGGTTGCCTTCTAGGGTTTGATTCAGGCGTTCAGTCTTCCCGTTGGTTTTTGGGTGATAGCCTGAACTTCGGGCTTGTGATATTCCCAGAATGTTACATAGTTGTTTCCAATATTTTGAGGTGTATTGCGGTCCACGATCTGATATGATGGTATCAGGCAGACTGTGAAGAGAGAAAATGCGCTCCAAAAATATGCGTGCCATCATTGCTGCCGTAGGGACGGAAGGTAACGGAATGAAATGCGCCATTTTCGTTAGTGAATCAATTGTTACCATGATTGTAGTGCATCCTTCAGATAGAGGAAAGTCAACTATAAAGTCAGTGGATATAATTTTCCAAGGTCTTTTTGGGAGTTGCATCCAAACTAATTCACCCAAAGGGGGTTTCCTTGAGGATTTGGACTTGAGGCAAATAGGACATGAGGAGATGTATTCATGAACATCTTGCCTAAGGGCCGTCCACCAGAAATGTCTTTGTATCAACTCCTGGGTGCTTGTGGATCCTCGATGACCCGCGACTCGAGAGTCGTGGCATAACCTGAGGACTTACTTCTGCAGTTCATCATTAGGAATGTACATCTTCTCATTTTTAAACAGAAGACCCTTACTTCTTGTCAGATCCAGTCTGGATATGATATCCAGTTGTGACGACTTCAATTCTAGTGTTCTGGCTGCTACCTTGTTAAGGAAGTCCTGTATAACAAACAAATAGTGCTGTGGGAAACAGGGGCTCTGCCTGGAAGGGAGATTTACGCAGAGGGTCTCTGTGGGATAAAGCGTCAGCCTTTAAGTTTGTCTTTCCTGGGACAAATGTGAATGTTATCCTGAAGGCAGAGAAGAAATGGGCCCATTGAGATTGCCAAATGTTGCAGGTTTGTGCATACTGCAAAGAGCGAATGTTTTGATGATCCGTTCTGACTTCTATCAGGTGTAAGGACCAGAGAAGTAGATGATGCCATTCCTCAAAGGCTCTTTTATTGCTAACAGTTCTTTCTCCAGTACGGTGTAGTTTATCTCAGCCGGAGACAGGGTTTTGGACAAATATGCGATAGGTCATTCCGTATTTTAGTCATCTGGTTGAAGAAGTACTGCTCCCAAAGCATGAGATGATGTGTCCGATTCCACTATGAACCTACGTTGTTGATCTGGCATAGCTAGAATAGGTGCTTGGGTAAAAAGGGTCTTCAGTTCTTCAAAGGATTTCTGAGATTCGGGAGACCAGTAGAATGGTATTCCCTTCTTCAGAAGGAGTGTTAATGGCTGGGTTAAAGTGGAAAAACGAGGTATGAATGGCCTGCAAAATTTGCAAAACCTAGAAATCTTTGGATTTCCTTAACTGATCTCGGAGAAGACTATTCCGTGATGGCTGAAACCTTTGCTGGATCCATGGAAATACCTTGATTGGAGAATATGTATCCCAGATAAGCCACTGAAGATTTGTGGAATTCACATTTCTCGATCTTGCAGTATAAATGATTCTGCTGTACTCAACGTAGTACTTCACCTACATGAACTATGTGTTCTGCTTTAGTGGAAGAAAAGACCAAGATATCGTCTAGATATACGATGACGTAATGCAGGGCTATATCTGCAAAAAGGTGGTCCATGAATCTCCGGAAGACAGCAGGCGCTTTAGATAAACCAAAGAGCATAACCCTGTACTGGTAATGGCTAAAAGGTGTTCTAAACACTGTCTTCCATTCATTGCCTGCTTTGATACGTACCAAGTGATAGGCGCCTCGCAGGTCTAGTTTGGTGTATACATGGGCTCTGCGGACTGCTTCCAGGATGTCGCGGATAAGAGGCATGGGATATCTATCGGGTATTGTGATTTTATTTAGTCCCATGAAATTAATACAAGGGCAGAGTTCCAAAGTGTTTTTCTTGGGAATAAAGAAAAGAGAGGTGGCTGCTGGAGATGTAGATTCAGTAATAAGACCATTCTTTAAGTTTGTATTAAGGTAGTCTATCGGGACTCCTTTTTCTTTGGCAGGCAAGATATACATCCTTCCAAATGGGAGAGGACTGTCGGGAACCAGATCTATAGCACAATTGTCTCTGCGGTGTGGAGCGAGTTTGGTGAACTCCATCTGGAAAAACACTGAATTAAACCTCTGGTACTCTGGAGGCAGATTCGATATCTTGTTTACAGCGGTAGTCGTTGATGCATTGTTATTCTTCTGGTGATTGTTCATTTGGCTTAAATCGGATTTACTCACACACCTGTGAATACATTGCTCCGAACCCAAAAAGAGCGTTCCTGCTGACCAGTTGATGTACGGGTTGTGGGTCCTCAACCAAGAGAGACCCAGAATTACCGAATAGTGGGCTGTCCATATAATGGCCAATTCTAGTGCTTCATAATGAGAGGATATAGACATAATGAGGGAATTGGTGTAGTCTTTTCTAGGTCCTGAAGTTAAGGGGCTACCATCAACACTCCACTAGTATGACCAGGGGCTTAGTAGATCGAGGAATTCCATGGTTACTGGCCCAATTGTCATCTATAAAGTTACCAGCTGCTCCGCTGTCTGTTAGTGCTGGCACATTTTCCAGGCGTATGTTGTCCTAGGATAGGGATACCCATAAGACTATCATAGAGTGGTTTGGAAACAGAGCTTGAGGGGTGGAAAGAGCACCATAGAGGGAACTAAAAGTAGGATACGTACCCTGCACCGTGATTCCCTTCAGGGCCGGGCACTGGCGTTTCCCGCTTTTCTAGGAGGAGCAATAAGACACTCTCTGACTGTGTGGGTGTCAGCCCCCACAGTACATACACAACCTTAATGTTTTTCATCTAGGCCGTTCTTCTACTGATAAAGGTCCTCTGGTTGTACCTAGTTGCATGGGCTCCTATGTAGAGACTGGTTTAGGGGGGAGTAGGGAGGCTCTCTGGATTTGTGCTAAGACTTCGGACTTTCCTTCTCTCTCGATGTCTTTCCTGTAGTCGATAGTCTAATTGCATGACCAGCGCAATGAATTTAAACATGTTGTGAGGTCTTGGGACTCGGAAACTTCGTCCTTTAATTCCTCGGACAGACCACGTCTGAATATGGTCATCAATGCGTTGTCTGCCCAAGCAGTATCTGCTGCATACTGCTTGAATTTGGTAACATAAGATAATATGTCAAGATTTCCTTGTTGGAGATCCATAAGTCATTCTTGAGAAGCTATGACCATTTCCTGTCTGCTAAACTTGCTTTTAATGCTGTTGCAGAAAGCAGAATAGGACTCTAAAATGGGGTTGTTCCTAGTTACTAAAGGGGTATCCCAAGCTAGGGCTGCACCGGTCATCTGGGCAATCATGTGTCCCACTTTGTCTCGATCCGTAGGAAAAAAGGCTGTTTTAAATGCAAATTGGCCGGTATAGGATTCTAGACATTCCTTGACCATATGAGGGTTACCGTAAAAACACCCTGATGGGAGCGGGCCAGGCGGTACCTCAGCACTATGTGCGACTCTGCCTGCCTTTTGCCTCAATGCCATATTTTCCTGTTCAGCTGTTGGACTTCTGCTGAGAGCGCCTGGACTGCAGCAACCAGCTGCTGTACATGTTGCTCCATTGCGAACACCAAAGGCCAATAATGCTAGGTCCACCAATACCGTCTAAGGCTTTGCTATCTGTAACCTCTATGTTCTACTGTCCTGGGAAGGAGAGGAATTTAGCTCCTAAACCACAAATAGTAGAGGCTGACACGACAATTGTTAACAATTGGTTCCACAAAGCAATAAAAGGTACTCCTACCTTGCCTTCGGAATAAAAGGAAGAATAGAGAAATTCACCTAACTCCCCCTGCCTATGTGTCTGGTGTGGAGAGAGTGTGTGCCAGGGAAATCCTTGTGGGGGAAAAACCCTGTAAGGCTGGAGTGCGATGAGAGATCCCTCGAGGCTGCTGCTGGGTTTAGAGAGCATAGATGGTAAGCAGCTGGAACTGGCTAACTGGTCACTTCGTGTCTGCTGTTTCATTTTCTGGGAAGGACTTTGAGTGATTTCGTGGGATCCCTAAAAGAAGGCAGCGGATGCTGTGAATCCGCTGAGTAATGGAAGTAGCAAGCGGGGTTTCGAGTAACTCGGTGGACGTTCGTCCAATTGGAGCGTAGTTCCAAGAAGAGTCATGTCGGGTAAATGGCTCTAGCATTAGTCTGTTGTCTTCCGTGGTGTAAGAAAGTGTTTGTGTCAGAAAAGCAGGGGAGTAGTGGGTTTGAGTGTCCGAGTATCCTATGTGGTAGGCAGAGGAAAAGGTGTAATAAGAAGGGGGATACCACGTCCCACCCATCAGTGTCCCGCTTCCACTCCCAGAGGACCCCTTATCCAGGTGATCCTCCCCCACTGGTCCACCAACAGGACCAGGATCCAATAGCGATGGCCGTGTCGTGGTCACCTGGATAACATATCCCCGGGGACTAGTCAGGAAGAGACCTTCAGGTTTCTCACACAACATGTCTATTATAGACACGAAGGATATAAGGGGCCTTAGAAAGGGGATCACTCCGGGAGCGCAAGCTCTCAGAAATCAGATTTCAGCCACGCTGGGGGTCACTTTTGGCACATGTACATTGTTAAAACCTTGAAACTTAATTTTGATGTGCATTCTTTCCCTTCCCTTTCTGGTACGATATGTTATGGGCAGAGAGGTTGGAGAATTTCTGTAAGAAATGATATGCGTCGACAAACCCTCCTTACTGAACCCCAACCCTTATTACAATACATAAAAGTAATGACAGGGAGGACCACAGAAATAACAGGTGAACAGCATTTTTTGATATTAATCATCCAGGTCATTTCAGATAATTGTATCCATAAAACATGCATAGCAAGCAGTAATAAAACCATCATAATGATCATGCAGTACATGCAAGAGCTATATCTTAAAACAGCATAAAACCTCAAAAATGTATATACATCAAATCAGGCTTAAAGGGATATGCATTTCTAACAGTTTAACCCCCATGAAAAAACCTCATGTCCATCATGATTTCTTTAAAAAGCTTGCTATGGTGAAATTAACCAAGACATTTGATAAAGACCGCATCAAAAGCGTCACTAAGGGAGGGTGGATTAAGGGGGTGCTATAGCCCTGGGTCTTTTGGTTGTAGCCCCGGATAGAAGCTTGGGGGCTACAACCAAAAGGCTTACTAGGCCAGAGTCCGACAGTCCCACCATTAGTTTAGCCCTGGATCTTTTACAAACCTAGTAACATCCCTAGACAGCAGAAGAAGTTACTCTCTTACCTGGTAACGTTCTTTCGATAGGAAGGTCTGACGACGTATTCCACATCTATGAGAGGTAATCAACACAGCTGTGCTGCTTCAGAAAATGTTCAGCGTCTGCGTCCTGCGTCGATGACGTCGATACGCTGTCCTCAAGGGCCTCAGTCGAGCCGACGTCACTGGATGTTACAAGTAGGACGCACGACGCCCGTAGCCTCAGTTGTAGTTTTTTCCCAGACCGTGTGGCACCAATCTTCTGCCAGTATGACCACAGAAGTAGGACCACAGAAAGCCTTGCGGAAACGTAAGCTGCAATCACATAAGGAATTCTGTAGCCGGGCAGGGAGGGAGCGATACGGAATACGTCGTCGGACCATCCCATCGAAAGAACGTTACCAGGTAAGAGGGTAACTTGTTCTTCGATGGGATTGGGTCCTCCGACGTATTCCATATCTATGACAGACTCCCAAAGCAGTACCAACGAATGGAGGAGGGAAAAACAATTTAGAATATAGAAATTTAAAATGTCCAATCAAATTGCAGAGTAAAGGACCGCCTTGCCAAAGGCCAGATCCTGCCCATGGATGGAATCTAGGGAGTAGTGTCGTACAAAAGTATGGACCGAAGCCCAACTGGCTGCTTCACAGATGTTTTGAATAGGAACGCCCCTCTGCAGGGCAGTAGAGGCAGCCATACCCCTAATAGAATGGGCTCGTAAACCAACCGGAGGGTCCTTACCCGCCAAGCGGTAACATTCAGAAATTGCCAAGATAATCCATCTAGACAAAGTCTGCTTAGTAACAGCTTGTCCCAAACGCCTTCCAGCGTAACACATAAAGAGCCGATTGTCCACTCTGACCCGGGACATGCGTGAAATGTAGAAACTTAAAGCTCTCCTAGGATCCACCTATGGAGTCTCTCCTCTTCCTTACCAGGATGCGGAGGAGGATAAAATTCCGGAAGAATGACCTTCTGGCTTAAATTAAATTCTGACACCACTTTCGGAAGAAAAGAAGGACGAACTCTAAGGACAACCCTGTCCTTCTCAAACACAGTGAAGGGTGGCTTAACTGAAAGTGCCTGCAACTCACTCACTCTGCGAGCGGAAGTTCACGGCAACTAAAAATACAGTTTTAAGAGTCAACAGTCTCAAAGGACAAGAATGTAAAGGCTCAAATGGAGCACCCATTAGAAATTTTAGAACAAGGTTCAAATCCCAACCAGGCACCTGGAAAGGTGACGGCATAAACACATTAGTGAGCCTGAAACTAAGAAATTAAAGGAATCTTTAAATAAGAACACTCCTGAGTAGAGCGCTTAAATATGGACAGCGCTGCCAGGTAACCCTTAATGGTACCCACTTGCAGGTCCTTGTGGGCTAACGAAAGCAAAAAAGACAGAACCACAGGAATGTCACATGAAAATAGATCCACATTCTTAACCCTGCACCAGTCGCAGAACTTTCTCCAACGGCAACGGTACAGGGACTTGGTTGCAGGCCGTCTGGCTGAAAGCAACACCTCCATCACGTCTTCAGGGAGGTCCCAATCCTTATACCTCAATCTTTCAGAAGCCAAGCGTGAAGGTTGAGGGATCTGACCTCTGGATGGAGAACCTGACACCGCCCCTCCCGTGAGAGCAGATCGTCTCGGTAGGGAAGACAATGCGCAGGGCAGATGGACAAGTCGAGAAGGTCCGGGTACCACGTTCTCCGAGCCCATGCCTGAGCAATGAGGATCATCCGGGAACCGAACCTCCATAACCTCCTCAGCACTTGCGGGATGACGGGGACTGGAGGAAACGCGTACAGCAGTGTGAAGGACCACTCCACCACAAACGCGTCTCCTAAGGCTCCTCTTGGAGAAAATTTCCGCAAGCAGAACCTTTCGCACTTCCGGTTGAAACTGGAGGCGAAGAGATCCACTTGAGGGGTCCCCCAAAGGGCGAAGATCTCCAGGAGAATCTCTTGAGCCAGATACCACTCGTGAGAGATCGCGCTCTGCCTGCTCAGAGCGTCCACCGTCTCGTTTTAGTCTCCAGCCAGATGAACTCCCGAGATCAAAATTTCCTGCTGGATGGCCCAGAACCAGAGCTGCATCACCTACCTGCACAGAGGAAGTGACCCTGCCCACCCCTTTTTGTTGAGGTAGTGCATGGCCGCTGTGTTGTCCGTCAGGATCAGGACATTCTTTCCTCGCACAGTCGGCAGAAAAGCCTTCAGGGCAAGCCTGACGGCCCTCAGCTCCAACAGACTGATATGGAGTCTGGACTCCGATGGAGACCAATGACCGCTGACTGTCAACTCGTTGGCATGAGCTCCCCATCCCGTGAGGTATGTGTCCGTCATGATAGTCACCTCCGGCCAGGGTAGCCAAAATGGATCCCCCCTCATCAGATTGCCTTCGACAGCCCACCACAGAAGGTCCTGGGTGACCGAGGGCGGCACCTGAACGGGGTCCGACATCCTGCCGGAGGACTGTGACCATTGCATCTTGAGAGCCCACTGCAGAGATCTCATCGCAGTCGAGCCTCTGGCACCAGAAGAATGCAGGATGCCATGAGGCCGAGCAACCTCAAGAACTCGAACGCCGGGAGATTCTGGGCCTGCTGAAACTTGTGCACCATCTGCTGAATGTGATGAGCCCTCACCTGGGGAGGAAAACACTGCCCCAGGGATGTGTCGAGCACTGCTCCAATGTACTGGAGCCGCTGAGTTGGCGTCAAGTGGGACTTCTTTAAGATGAGGGAGAAGCCCAGCTTGTGAAAGGAGTGGCAGGTGACTGACAGATGATCCAGGACTTGCTCGGGAGAGCTCGCCCTGATCAACCAATTGTCCAGGTTGGGGTAGACGTGAATCCCCCCTTTCCTGAGGTACGCTGCCACCACCACCCTCAAGGCGGAGGTCAATCCGAATGATAGGACCCGAAACTGAAAATGCTTGTCACCAACCGCGAACCTCAGGTACTTCTTGTGCTTGGGATGAATCGGCACATGAAAGTAAGCATCCTTGAGGTCGAGAGACACCAACCAGTCCTGAAGTTGAAGGGCCTGGAGGACTTGAAAAAGAGTAACCATCTTGAACTTGTCCTTCCTAAGAAGCTTGTCCAGACCACGCAAGTCCATGATGGGTCTCAATCCCCCGTCTTTTTTCGGGATCAAAAAATATGGGGAATACCATCCCTTGTTCCTCTCCGTTACAGGCACCAGTTCTATGGCACCTTTCTCCAGCAGGGATTTGATTTCCTGCGCAAGGAGCGGATCCGGACTCTTCAAAGAGAGCTTCCCTGGTGGATTGTCGTGAGGTGTCTGCCGGAAAGGAAGACAGTAGCCGTGGACTATGATCTCCAGAACCCACACATCTGAAGTAATGGCACGCCATTCTACAAGATTCTGCGCCAGCCTTCCCCCAACCGGCGAACCATGGGACATGGCATCATGACTGAGCTGAAGCGGCAATGCCTGAGGGCAAAGAGGCAACTGCCCGAGTGGCTCTGGCACCTCGAGAACCTTGTTTTCCACCTCTGGTACTTCTACGTTGGCCCCTTTGACTGGCAGCTCCCCTCGATCTACCAAAGGTCGAGTAGTATCGAAAGGAACCTCCCCTCCATTGCTGTCCCCTAGGACGAAAAGGCGGAGGTTGACTAACTGCAGCGCTCAACGACTTTGCTGCAGCTTTGGAGGTCTGCAACCTCTCAAGGCTCTCGTCAGCCTTGGTGCCAAAAAGATGATCACCATCAAAGGGCATGTTGAGAAGCCGGGACTGTACATCAAGAGCAGACCCCGCACTTCCGCAACCACGCAAACCTGCGCATCACGGTGCTCACCGCCATGGACCGGCTGACACAGTCTGCCACGTCCAGACCCGGACGGATTCACACATGGCATCCTTGCCATCCTGAACGGGGGCAAGAAAACCATCCCGTTCCTCCCCTTCGGGAATATGTTCAGCCGCCAAAGATACACAATTCCACAGTGTGTGAGTGAATCTTGCCAAGGCACAAACGGAGTTGGCTGCCTTTATAGTCGTATGCCCAGATGAAAACACTTTCTTCGCCCACCCGTCGAATCGCTTGTCGTCGTTATCAGGAGGAATGGTAGGGTACAATGCCTGCTTCGCTGGGGCCATAGCCGTCTGCACCACCAAACTCTCCGGAGTGGGGTGCAAAGACAAGTAGCCGGGGTCGCCACTAGCTGGACGGTATTTTTTCGGCAACAACTTATTCACTGCCGGGAGACTCTCCGGAGCAGACCAAGCCGCCGCCACCCTTCTTTGTAAGGCCATATGAAATGGCAGCACCGGGTGAGTGGGTGGACCTTGGTCCAAGATATCGGTCAGGTCATCGTGCAGAAAATCCATGGGTGGAGCAGACCACCCCAAATACTCTGTCACCCTCGACATGAGATGCCTGTATGAAGCTTCGGCGTGAGTACCAGGCTCAGGCCTGCCAAAATCAACCTCCGGGGAGGTGTCCAGACCACTGGCGTCATGCAAAGATTGACGCAGGTCTTCCAACTGGCTATGACCAGACAACAGTTCATCAGGAACCTCCTGAGGAACCAAACCTTCCACATCCGACCCTTCATCCACCTCAGAGATATAATCCAGAGGCTGGAACAAATCCCTGGATGAGGGCACAGAAGGCTCAAACACAGGCCTCACTGACTTACTCAGGGCCTTACTCGGTGTATCCACCAATCTCCGGGGTACCTCCGATAAGGCCTCCTCAAAAGGCGTTGACGGAATCGGAGTAGACGCCGACCGAGGCTACGACGGCTTCGACAACGGCCTCGAGACCGGAACCCGAGCGTGTCATTAGACGGCCTTGGCGCCAATGGCGTCGATGTTTTCTTAGAAGACCTCACAGGCTAGGATGGTCTCGAGGGCGTCGAGGACCGGGACATGGAGCGGGCATGGCTAGAGCGATCTAGCTTGTCTGATCGGGACTTCCACGTCTCCCAATGATCGCGCCCACTGCCCGAGCCCGAAGGCGTGCGAGCGGTGGCCCTAGCGCTTTCCCTGCCGGCTTCTCTCAAAGGCGCAGATGGAATGGAGCCCTGCGATTGGAAAATCGCCATCATCTCCTTACGAAATGCATCCCATTCCACAGGAGAGGAATGCTTATTGGGACAAGCTACCCGCCGTCGGGCGGAGTCCTCGGATGAGGACGGGGAAGGCGACCGGTGACTGCTCTTCTGCGAGTGCCTAGAAGTGGCAGAGGAATGGCGGGAACCACTCTGGGACCGAGACCCCCAGGACTTACGCCGACGTGGAGAGTCGCCCCTCGAATCGTCGGTCGAAAGCCCAGCGGATTTCGGGGTTTGGAAACCCTACCGACAGCTTCTTCTTCCGCTCCCGCAAGGCCTTCGACGTCAAAGACTGGCAATCGTCACAGTCATCGGTGGCGTGGTCCTCGCCGATGTACCAGAGGCAGATGTTGTGTGGGTCCGTAAGCGACATCTTGGAATCGCAGCAATTCCTGGATGTTCAAGGAGTACAGACATTGTAGGTCTTTGAAATACAACCATGTGATTTATATGAGGTGCTGAGAGGGATAAATTATAGCTCCAAACGAGGGTGGAGACCATGGAGCCGGATGTCGCGGAAGGGAGTGAGATGCGTGTGTGAATGTCAGAGTGTCCCAGAACCTCCTTTCAGCCAGCCCTAAAGTCTGTCAGGTACCCAGTATAATCACAAAGTAGCAATGTGATAGGAGTTTAGTTAATTTGTTCCTCTACTTCTCGCGTCGAAAGTCAATGATCACCGCAGCACCCACGTGAAGGAAAACTGACAGACTGGGCTGGAACCAATGTCCTGGCATCTGTTATGGAGCAGGTGGATCATGTATAGGTGCACACCAAACAGCTGCATGGGTTTCTACTGTATCCTCTTTGCTTCTGCTTTGCGTCGTCCTCTCCCTTGCTGAATTCCTGGCTGAAACTGTACTGGTTACCTGGCCACCCTCTAATCTCGGGCCCAGGTACCCACCCTCGCCAGTTACACACCTGCACTGCCTCCACGGCAACCCCCGCACTTGGGGACTGTTTTCTGTATCCCTACAGTCACCCTCCAGCACTTGACACCCGATGTCTGCACTTACCCTTGCACTTGACACCAGCTGGCCCTACTTCTCAAATTGTTTTATTTATTCTATTACCCCCCTGTACTGCACTTCTCCTCTTCCCCCTTTGCCTGCACTTGCACGATCTGAATGACAGCTGGCCTAGTAGGATCGCTGTCTCGTTCTTCCCTCTGTTCCCCCTCCCTTGCCGCACTGCGCCTTGAAACACTTGTGTATAGGCGCGTTATAAATGCCATATCATATGTTGCCTCATAAGTGTCGATAATTTTCTTTATAAGATTCTGCTTTTACTACTTTTCGGTAGAACGTTCTTGGCAGCAGAATCCTTTGCTGTTTCGCTCATCCGTGAATGAGATTAAAACGCATTATCCTGAGAAGATGGGAATGGGCCTTTCTTCCCTAGCGGGTTATATTCTCTCTGGTGGGAGCGTTTAGGGACTTGCCTTGAAAGGGTTAACATGAACACAGATGTGGGTAATTTAAACAATAACAGTCATAATATTGAGACCAAACTGTCAACATGCCAAAGCAGGGGGTATTGGCTTTCCACACATTGCTCCGAAAATAGGGAACACCCTTCCTAACACTCTCAGAGCAGAGACCTCCCTCTCAGCATTCAGAAAAATGCTTAATACAGCCCTATTCAACTAACAATGCCACCTCCCCCCTCCCTCCTGCTTCAGTACTGCAACTAAGTCCATATTATGCCTTCATTTGTAACCTGAATGTATATGCAATCAAGCTCGCTGTCTGTAACAGCGCCATGATGCCCTCGGGTTGCTTCGCGCTTTATAAATGTTAAATAAATAACATGTCAGCTGTGGGGCAGAACAATGGGTTAAACATTCTTCACAACACCAAATGGATTAATTTCCCACCCAGATGCATACATTGCCTTAGTGGATAGCCTATGACTTAACATCACATCAATGTACATTTTCAGATAGTTTCTGATCATGGTACATACGCTTCTCAGTAGCTTTCGATGAAGGTTTAAATTGACTGTGACAGAAGAATCCCGCATAGATGAACATTCAACTGAGGACAAGTTGACAAGCCAGCGAGCTCTAATCATTCTCACAAAGTCTGGACAAGGATCATGGTCAACCTATACATCTCAAGCATCACAGGATGAGAGATCAAATGGACTGGCGGAAAGGCATTAACAAGACGGAAGAACCAATCTATAGTCAGAGAATCACTAAAGACTTCCAAGGAACGGTCTGCATGAAACCAAACAGTACACACTTGTAATTCTAAGTGCAAGTGAAGAAGTCAGCCTAAAAATGGCTGAGAACCAAGTGGGCTTTGGGCAAGGGAAGAGAGCTCACTCCAATCTGCTGCAGAAGAAATGCATTGCAGTGTTAGTGTACGTTAGACCCGATATAATCGTCCAACGTAGGACGTTGCAAGGGTGTTTAGTGGGAAGGCTACCATGGAAAATTTGATGGTACTTGGCACCAACAGCTTGATGTGGAGATCTGACTCATTCCAATTGCCGTGGATTAAAATGCCAGACAGATTCACAAAAAAAGCCACCCGTCACCAGAGTCAGCTCTGGCCACAGCAGATGTGTGTTCTGGAACATGTAGCAGAGCAGTCCATTGAGAGGGACAAAGGCTGATACAAGGATAAATTTGAACAAAGTTCCAGCAAAGGAGTAAATCTACCCTTGTCTAATTGATTGCCACTATCTTTGTCTTCGTGTTTGTGGGGTTCCTGAACTCTCACTGGTGGATTAGGGTGTTTAGGCCACCCACGGCTAGTACCTTCCAGGCTTCAACAAGTCTGAAGGTCAGCTGCAGGAGGTTTAGGGACAGGGTGAACATTTCCAGCACAGGATCACTCTACCAGGGTCTCATGATTGGGCCCAGGGGGCCCCCCTGTCTGATTTCCACCTCCCTGCTCGAAGGTTCAGGTGCCCAGTACACCAACTTGCTCCCCCATCCCTTTCGTAACCTCACCGACATTGGGCCATCTCATCGTTCCTCCGCCACCTCTAGATTCTGTCCAGACCGGTTTTGCTAGAACCTCCCTGCTTTCTCTGTAGTATCTGTTACGCTCACCTGGTATCCACGGGGACGCCACCCAGCCCTGGTTGGATGATTTGCACTCTCGAACCCTCTCCCAATCCCTTGGTAAGGCCTCTGGTTAAAGATGGGTCTGCAATATAGGAGAGTTGGATTGAATACCAGATTTTCTTTGTTTTCCCACCTCCCTTGGCCTCAACTCCTTCATCCCCCTTGGGCCTTCCCCTCACCTTAGTATTGTAAAAGGTGGATTCTCCGTCCTGCTCCTCGTGGCAGGTGCGCGTAGATGTGGGGGGCGAGCAGCGACCAAGTTACTTCACTGGTGCAAGCCCCCCTGTGGGAATCGAGGCCTGCTGCGACTCTGTAGGTTTGCTGCTTTACAGTCTTTATACGCAGTTCTTATGTTCCTTTTAGTTCGAATAATAATGTCTTGCTTCTTTCCTTTTAGGTATGGAAAGGTATTTTGGTGTTGTCATGCAGTTTGAAGATGCGCATGGGCCGGTAGGCAGCGCGCTGTGCGCAATGCTGTCCGGTGAGTAATGCGCGATGCGCAGCTCTGTCTTTTTAGCCTTTTATATTGCTAACCTGTGTCTTTTCTCTCCTTGCAGGTTGCGATGTTCCCCGCCGAGCGCCGTAATGTTCCAGCAATAATACTGACCAGGAGATGACTACCCAGGTAACAATAGTGTGGCTTTCTTCATTCGGGAGGAAACGTGAGTAAACGCTTACTAATGCTGTCTTTCTTTCTCCTCTTTCCAGGTTATGGTATTCCAGGATGCATGGAGTGCCGGATGATGAAGTTCGTACCTTCAGGTGAGTGGAACTGAAGCCAGTGATGGATTGAAGACAGGATACTGTTCCAGGTAAGTTTTGTAGTGTTCTTTCTCTCTCTGCAGGTGCTTGGTTTCAGGTAAGCTGGCATAAAAGAACTGGACACTGATCGTTACGCTGCCCACAGCAGAATAACGCAAAGCATGTTCTGCTGTTTGGGTGTGGTTTAAATAGTCTCAGGTAAAGTAGTCCAGGTAAAATAGTCCCAGGCCTGCCACACCCAAAAGACTAGACCGCATAGCTCAGTTCTTTGTAACTGAGCTATATGTGTGCCTCCGTGTTGGCTGAACACCCTCCCTCCCCCCCAGTTAAATAGTCCCAAGTAAATAGTCCCATTCTAATGTTGGCCTTCATGATGGTTATGAGCCTGGCGCCAAAGGCGCCAGGACTGACTCCAAGTGAGTCTTGGATGAGGTTTTAAGGCCTTTGACCAGGCCCTAACTGGAAGGCTGACTTGCCAGTGAGGGCCAGGGGCAATAGTCATGACAGTATCGGTATTGTGACGAGTCAGAAATGCAAGTCAGACACAGGTCTGCCATGTTTTTGGCTAACGACTTATTCAAAGAAAAGGGGTTGGGAAAAGGCCTGTATGACCCTTTTCTAAGAGGGATTTCCCCACCCAAACCAAAAACTAAGGATAAGTCTGTGTCAGGATGTCAAAACAAAACTATCCTGTGTCAAAAAGTTCTATTCTGACCCTCACACTATAAACTATACTAAAAGGTGGACAGGGAAATGTCCTTAACCTTGGAAGGTTTGGAAAAAGTGTTCATAAATAACAAATGATGCAAACAAAAAGTTCTTCAGAGAAGGGTTTTTTTTCTTCCAGGGGGTACTCCCCTTCCCCTGGATTCTTGCTTGTTCCTGTAGGTGTTTTCCTCACAATAGTTCTTCGTGCCTCAATAGGCCAAGTACCACACTTGTAGACAACTGTTCAGTTTTACAATATTAGTTTATTATTTCTTGTTTAACACAATCCTTACCAATTGTCTGGTATACTCTCCTGTCAGGACCTGTTTCCACACACTTGAAGGGCCTGGTTTACTCTCCTGCCAGGACTTCTGTTTTCATACACTGGAAGCCTTTGCTCACTCCCACAATTCCTTAAGATTGGATAACATATCCCTGTGATAGGTCATCCTTTCACTGTTCTTCAAATACTTGCACTACACACATTAGGAGAGGTTTTAGTGGCAATTTAAATTCTCGATTGTCAATATATCGAAACTGTATTTCTATAATTGGCCTTTCATGTATTTGTACTCCGTGCACTCCCAAACACATCACGGGGTACCCTCTTCTTTTAGGTAGACTCACTGGTCTTCGCTAGGCATTGATTCACTCACTTAAGGTCTGCAAACTAAGAATTCCTGCATGCTTTCTCTTAGCAGCAGTCTTCCCTTCACGAGCCGGGTTTCCATGGCTTCTGCAGGACGTGCCTGCTTTACACCAGGCTTCGGCATGCGGGTGCCCTGCTTCTCTCGGTCTGAAATGCTCAGGAGTCCCTCACCGGCTCCAGGTGTTCGCACAGCGGTTCTTCCTTCTTCAGCTTTGCTCTTTGTCTACGAGCCACTCTGCTTCTCTACCCCGCCTCCACGGTTATCCGCTCTTCATAGTGAGGTTTCAGCTCCCGCCTTCCAGTCGCCACAGTTGCTGTCAATGTTTCGGTTTGGGTTGCTTAAATCTCCTGGGCACAGGTTTGTGCCAGGAAACACTAGCATACTTCGTCAATCTTGTGATCGCTTTTGCTCCATTCTCTCTTCTTCGTCCCAGTATTTCGGGGATCCTGGGATCATGAGTGACAAATGATTTATGGATTTTGAATAAGCAGAAAAAGGCTTTGATGGATAAGTGGAATTGTCAAAGGTGATTCCATGAAGTTGGCAAAGTTGGTTTCTAGATTTTGTAAGGGGGATTTTCCTGTCCTTTACTGGAAAAGGAACAGGTGCATGACAATATGTCATGAAGGTTTCAGACATGGGGAGATTATTTTCAAGGGAAAATGGGGGATACCATGTCTCACCCGATGAAGCCATGACATCTCCCGTAGACTGTCTCCTCCCATGTGATCCTCTCTCATAAAGCCAGCCCGAGTTTGAGGATCAGGTAGCAGCTGCAGTCCTCTAGCCACATGGGAGGAGGTTACCACCGGGAGACCAGTGATGACTCCACCAGATTCTGCACAGGATCATTGTTCTCCCACCTGGTACAATGCTGCCATTGGTTGCTTTAATCAGGGGCCTCTGTTCACTGTGTGTGAATCTGGAATCCACTTGCTTCCTGAAGGCCCAAGGCTAAATCTTCCACATTGGGGTCAGGATAATAAACCATTGCAACCTCAATCTCTTCACCAATTGCTGTATCCTCCACAGTATACACAATACTGGCGCAATATGACCTCATAGTTAGAGGTTGCATCTGAACGCATCCTCTGTAACTATGAGGTCATATTGCGCCAAAGTTTGTGGTTTGGATATTTTCCCAAGAGCAGATCTAGTCCCTCTGTGCAACACCAGCAACCACATAATTTTGTCTGTTCTATATTTAGAATGATTAGAGCACCAGTCAGTGCAAGGGAGTCCCCAAGGAGATTCTCTGCTCCACCATCTACCTCCACTGATCCCAGAGAAGGTGCGCAGATGAGCTTCAGAGCAGAGGAAAGAAGAATAAGCAATCTTTAATAAGTGCAGCATTGGGTGATAAGCTGTGCCACACTGTCAAAGAAAGATTAGTTACCTCAAAGCGAAACTGGTATGTTTTGCTGGAAAATTGTGAGCACCCACTGCCTGAAAGATTTCAGGTTAGGCAAACCTTGGAAGGAAAGGGTACTACCTTCAACGTCATCTTTTCTGGAACTGAAATCTGGTTCTCCTACGGAGGCAGGAAACAGTCCTGTGGCGACAGCTCTTAGTTGGTAGATGAGGGATGACTGAAGAGTAAGACTCACTTTTAGATCCAGACCTCCCGTTTACCTTTCTTTTTTTGGCTGGTTCTACAACCAGAGCTGGAACTGGGTTACTGTGTCAGCCGCATCTTGAAACTGGTAGTGGAAGCCACAGAATTCTGCCTGTCCCCTATTCCCCGATGACTGGAGAACAGCTTTGTGATCCCCTTCTGACGCACTAAACTGATCTCTTATGTGGATCCAACACCTACATCTGCTGCTTCTATTCCTTGTAAGCAATAGACCCCAAGCCTTTCAGAGGGTTGGATAAGGTGGGATTTCTATAAATGCAGAATAAAACACAGAGTATCAAAAGTCTGGAGCATCATCTATGGTGAATGTGAAAAAAGGAACTGGGATGTGGAGAACATGCAGTTCCATATGCATACTAGTTTAGTCACATCGAGTGGCACTCCTACCACTTTGAAAGAGACGGTCATGGGCTCTTTTAAGGTTACTGTGGGTTCTCCTGGCCCTCTACTCTCCCCATATGTATTTCTCCTCATCCCATTGCTTTTCATGCCCTACACTGTTTGTGGACAGTCTCCTTCACCCACCTTTCTCCAGGGGGTTTCAACTTCTGCCATACATGCCCCAAAGGCACTGAGTTAAGGGGTGGAATCTCTGGCGATCTAAGGAAAGAAGCAAGGAAGGAAGCAAGCAAGGGAAAGGCCTGTATGTGACACCCTTTATTCAACAGAGCTCATCTCATGTAGGATTTAGCATGTTTTTCTTTTTTTTTCTTCCCTACAAACATCTGGAACCTTAGTAGGATTTTTTTTTTTATTTGCTACTTTTTCTGTTTAAACTGTCCTTGAAAGGCTGCATCCAAAGTCTGAAACATGAAGCGTTCGTAATTTAGAAAAGCCATGCATTAGGCAGAATAGATTCTTAGCTTGGTCAAAAATAAATGTATAAATAAATATGCACACTGTGCTAAGGCCAAGCAATGACGCGTGGACATCAGTTTATAGACTTTTGAAAATACCACTGATGGCCTCGTGTTTAAGGGAACAGTCTAACTTGAAGGAGTGTTAGATGATGTTATAAAAGCATATTATAATGCCTGCTGCCGTGTATTCATGCTAGCGGATTTGTATAGAAATCCCTGGGGTTGCGACAATGTTTACAGGAAATGCAGAAAACCATTCAACTAACAGAAATGACCAGCCCTTCACAGGCATTTTGGTATATCGCTCGTCTCCCATGAAACTGTCCCTTCATCAACATATCACCACCATTTTAGACCACAAAATATCCTGAGATGCACCTGCACTGAATTGTTTCATCAATAGGTATCTCTTTGTCATTCATTAGGGCTCATCAAGTCTGAACATGTATGCTCTGTCCATAATGCACTTGGGTGACTTGGACTGAAAGAAGATTCATATTCACTCATGCACATGTCAGTGTCAATGTGTTAGTGGCCCACAGGTTAAAAAACATGCTTGGAAATCAAGTAGACACAGGAGCTGTGGGTACAATCCAAACCAATGATCTCATTAGTATTCCCCCCATTACTAACTATAATATTTCATTGTGCAGTATTAGCAGTCATTTGCCCTTTCAGTATACCCCAATTAAGGTTGTCGATTTTATCAAGAAAAGCCAAAAAACAATAACATGTCCTGACTGCAACAACAAAAAAAGGAATATTTTTCATAATATTACTGTTTCCTAATTCAGGCATTTAATTACATGTAAAATAAGTCTGTATTCCAATGAAGCACTGTACATAAAAGGATTTTTACAAGTATAAACCCTATAGAGTAGCTACTTAAAAAATGATGTGCAGGGAATCAGTAGTCACAGGGAACTGGCTGAGGACAGAATTCCATCAACAGCCTAAACTAATTTATTTACTAAGTTCAGTCCCTACTAGGCTTCAGGTGGTTGCAGCGAAACTGCCAAAAACAATCAGTGTAGTCCCTCCACATGTCGAAACCTTTTCCTTTTGCTTTTCAACCTCATTGGCTGTTATAAAAGCTTCCAATCGGTACTGTGAGAAGCCAGGAATGAGACGCAGAGGCGGTTCATGGTTTTGGCCATAAACATTTATTGACAAATGAAAATGGAGTTCAGCAATGCCTCTCTGTCCCCACACCGAGAAGTGTTTCCCTACCTCAAACAAAACTAAGGGTCTGTTGGATGTCAGTACTCTTCCGGCCCCCACATTCTAAAAACCAATTCTAAGGTGATCAGGGAAAATGCCTTTGGCCTGGAGTAGTGCACAAATGTTCAAAAGACAATATGTAACTCCAACACAAGTTCCAGGAGGATAGAGCTCCTTGATACAGAGGGCGTTTCCCTTCCCCTGGATTTCTCTTTACTCCGCTTTAGATTGTCAAGAATATTAGTTCTTTATGTTTCTCTTGTTCAACAATGTAACTGGTACACAAAGCCACTTGGCTGTTAGTCTATCTTGATGGGATGCCTGGTCTACTCTCCTGCCAGGTTTCTGCTCCTTTTCAATATGCTTTAACACAGCCTTTTCTGATCCAGATGTATTCTTCTCAGGATCTCATTAGATTAGATATTTAATGCACACTTGTTCAACTTTTTATTTGCATTGTGTGTTTCCCTTCCAGAGCTTTCTCCCATGAACACACTTGTACTTGCATCCAACATGGTATACTCTCCTGATAGGGCTTTATTATTTGTCTCAAATATGCCTAGTATATTCTCTTACCAGGGCTTCTCTCTCGTGACTTGAATCCGCCTGGTATCTGCTCTTGCGAGGACTTCTCATATATGCACTTTGCACATTTACAAACTGGACAGACTCTTATCTTGGCTTTGTTTGGCCTCTTTAAATGATATTCAATAGCATTTTCTTTCCTATATATTGCATTCTTCTTTCTACACTTTTGGCAAGCGTACCAATGCAATGTGCCTGCTTCATTTGGGTGGACTCACTGGTTCTTGATGGTGTGTGCAGGTTCACCTGCGGTATACGTGTGGCGGCTTTTCAGCATACTGCTCCCCTCTGCCGCATCTGCACTGCAGCCTTTGTCTCTCTCGCGGCTCCTGCTCGCCTGCCGAGCGTCCCTCCAGGCTCGGGCAGTGGGAAAGCTGCTCTATGGTGCCTGCAGATGCTCTGGAGCCCTACCTCTTGCTTCAAGCATCCCTGCAGTGTACCCTAGCTACCTGACAGGTGCCTCTGTCTCCTCGATGAGCCGGTTGGCTCCAGTGACATTGTACCAGCGCTGAGGTCCCTCGATCAGAACTGAGAGGTGGAGAGCTCTCCAGCCAGCATCCGTAAGTGAGCTGGTTCCCCGTTTGAAATCTCCTTGCATCAGGCAAGTTCTTGCAACACCTAGAGCGCGGCTTGTACTCTTGGTCTTCAGGAATCTGCATTGCTCAGTGGATCTTTCTCGTCACAGGACTTTCACATTTAGGAGAACAAAAGCCAGTTCTTAATAACATGTATGCAAAGTCTAGGACATTGTTCTCAGTAATCCTGAAAGTCAAGTCAGTTCCCAATGAGTTGCCTTTCACGATCACTGAAAACACTGTCCCAGACTCTGCCTGCATGTCAGTTCTGAGCCTCCCTAAGTGGATAAGCGGGGTACGACAATAGACCATAAAGGTATGGGGAATTGATCGGGTATCCGCAAAAGCAAAAGGGGGATACCAGGTCTCATCTGATGAGGTCATGCTACTCCCCTGAGGGTTGCTTCCCTCCATGTGATCCTCCCACATATAGCCACCCCCAGTGTCAGGATCAGGTAGTGGTTGCCGTCCCTGGGCCACTGCTGGGAAAGGAGCGATTACACCATAGGATTCCTCACAGTGCACACACCAGAATGCAAGTTGTTCAATTATCTCTATAATAGTGGAACGTTTGTGCAAGTTAGACAGATTGTGAATCATGAATTGATAACTGCATTATGTATTCTGCATTCTCAGTCGAGAGTCTGATCCCCCAATATAAGTTTTAATTTAAGGCCATTTCAGAACATTTATAACTTTTTCCAACTCAGTCAATATGTATGTCAAGACACTGCATCTCCCTCTGCCATTCCATTTCTGGATAGACATTTCTCTAGGATAGAGTGCCTAAAGCCACCGACGACTTGGATTTCAACATTACATTCATAAAGTGCTTGATTGTTGAAGCACCAATTCTAGCCACCAACTTGATGGCATTACTGTGTGGGAAAGAACGCTGTGTAAACTACCCAAAATAGTGGTGGAGGGGCATTGACAATGCAACAAATTGATGCCTTGAGCATTCAACGTTGGACATGTATAATCACAGCCAATTGGTCACACTGCATTCATGAAGATAAAGAAATAAATAGAAAGCAGAGCACAGAGCAGTTTGAACTCAGCCCACATATGTTATTGTGTTTTCTTTTACTAAACACCACTCCCATTTCACGGTCTCGTGGTGCTATGGGATATGCAAGGAAAGCAGGTTGGGTTGGTTAGTAGGGGCAGCAGCAGAAATAAATAAATATTGTATTGTGGTTGTGTTGATGGATGTGTACCTGGGCTTTGAGTATGTATGTTTCTATGTGATTTATGTTGAGGGCACGTTAGGCATGTACATCTAGAAGGAAGCCCAGTGTACTTTAGCGCAAGGATGGTAGGGGCTGGTACAGTGTTTTACAAGCTGATGGGAGGCATGTAGAATTCGGCCTGTTAGTGTTGTGGGGGAAAAAGGTAGTCTTATGTGACAAAGGTTGAAAAGAATAGATTGAAATGCAATTGCAAATGAATTCAAAGGAAAATTAGACAAACTGATTTAAAAGAGCTAGTCCTTCTAATTCAATGCACTGGGCTGGTTTAGGGAGACTCCATTTTGAATTACATATAAGCTTCCTATCAGAATGGAGCTTCGAAACTTGGCTCACATAATCAGTGGTTTACTTGTACGCTCGGTTACTGAAGCCTCGGCACACATTTATGTAACCTTGCTTATTGCGCCAATGGGATGTTTGTGTGTAGGGTGAAATTACTTTTAAAAAGACCTAGTGATAAGAAAATGTGTGCTTTAATTGAATAATGAATGCACATCTGAGCTGGCATCTCCTGAGGGCTGCAGGAGTCACCTTATAAGAGCAAGGCTTGTACATCTCCAAATAGACGCTCATTGTACTAATTGGAAGGAGCAAAATTCTCCCTAATGATGCCATGAAATCTTCCACAGCTTGCATTATAATCAATGCATTGAAAAGTCCATAGAAGTTGTTTTACAGAGAGACGTCAGTAACAGTTTGGGGTTGTATGGAGATTGTGCATTGTCTGTGTTCGCACTGTATTACTGCTAGTAAATCTTTACCGAAACTGACTTAACCCAAGAATCAAGTTTCCTCTACAGTGTGTAATGGTGAAATGGCGTTCAATTCTTGTGTTCGAGTGGCTTAGTAGGTGCAGGTAGTATATGGTGTAAAGTGGGAGTTTGATCCAGTTAATTAGGGATTCAGTCAGTCATGATAACAATGCGATGGGTACTGAAAGTATCATAGCCAATATCATGATGGAAACAATGTAGGTGCAGGATATCTAGGAACAGAAGTACAACATGCCTCACTCTATTTCCGTTAATGCCACTTTCCTGTGGATTTAGCGAGAGACTGCAAGTGATAGTAGGGCATGGTTATTCCTCAGTTTCAAAATCCAACAATTTTGACAGTAAGATGGAAGATTTACCTCCAGCTTTTTTCTACAGGTAAATCCTCCAACCTTGCCACCAAACTTGTAGTTTGGTGGTGTGGCAACACAGCAGTGATTTAATTACCACTGCATTACCGCTATTACCCACACTACCATTCTTGTAATGAGACCCATTATGTTTTACTTGGGAGCATATCACAGTGTGGGAACACACAGGAGCAACATCACATGAGTGAGGGGGGCACCAAGCAGCACAATCTGTGCAAACTCCTAGGAGCAAAATCACAGTGGTAAACAATTAAGAGCAGCAACCATGGGAGGGGGGGGGGGCATCTGGGAGCAACAGCACAGTGGGGGGACACATAGGAGCAACACTTAGGATCACCACCACAGTGAGAGGGGTACCACATAGGCACACCATCACAGGGGTGGGGGGCTGGGGCAAGAACACCAAAGTACAATAACAAGGGGAACACCTAGGCACAGCATTACAAGGGGGACACCTAGGTACAATGTTACAAGGGGGCACCTAGGCACAACATTACAAGGAAGACACCTAGGCATAAAATTACAAGGAAGACACCTAGGCACAACATTACAAGGGGGACACCTAGGCACAACATTACAAGGGGCACACCTAGGCACAACATTACAAGGGGGACACCTAGGCACAACATTACAAGGGGGACACCTAGGCACAACATTACAAGGGGGACACCTAGGCACAACATTACAAGGGGGACACCTAGGCACAACATTCCAAGGAGACAACTGGGCACAACATTACAAGGCAACTGGGCACAACATTACAAGGAGACAACTAGGCACAACATTACAGGGAGACACCTAAGCACAACATTACAGGGGGATACCTAGGCACAACATTTCTGGGTTTGGGGGGGGGGCAACACCTACAAACAACATTACCGGGGGGCACAGGGGAATAGTATAATGAATTCTACTTGGGGGCAAGTAATAGCACAGGGGAACATCTAGGACCAAACATTGCAATGGATACGCATGACAACAAGGGATCAGGAGTGAGGGAGTTTTTGGCCAGGGTACCTTACATGGTCAATGAAGGGTCGGTACTTGGGTCTGGGGTGTGGTAGAATGGTTCAGGGGCAATCCAAAGACCAAGCAAACCATAATCTTCTTTAGCTTCGTCATTCGCCAGCCACCGTGGTAAACTCTTGAGTATCGAGGGTGATGGATCATGTGACATTGGTGTCCAATCAGTGCCGGTTGGCAGGAAAATGTGGCAAAGCGTCAGGAGGGTGCTGGCTGTAACAGGAAGTGGAATATGCAGGAGGAAGCTGACAGACCTTTCCACAAATGCAGTAAAGCTTTTCACAAATAACGGAAGCTTGAAGCTGAGCACAATTCACCCTTCAGTGCTTGAAGATGATAGGTTTTGTGCAGTGGGCGCATGCAGCCAAGACATCCAAGGTCATGTGATCCTCTTGTCCAATTAGTGATGGTTGCAGGGGAGTATGGGAATGGGTTGGGTGGGTGATGACTGGAAACTGAGTGAGAAATGGAGAGAAAGGCAAGCAAAATGCCTAAAAATGCAGCAAAGAGCTTTTAAAGTAATTGCAAAAGTTCAGAGTAAGAATCATCCTGGCCTGTTATCATTGCCTTCTAGAGGTGAAATTTAGGCCCTAAAACGTTGTAGTCTCTGCTCATTGTAGCATGAAGTTCACCAATCTGGGAGCTTTTCTAGCAGGATGCTCAAAAGGGCCCTCTTTAGAGAATCATATATTCCTACATCACATCAAAGTCTTGATGACGTGGAGAATAGTTTGGGAAAGCCACTGGTTCTCCCATTTCCTATTAAAGCTGCTTGGGGGAGGACATCTCACTATCCTCCAGGATTGCTGGCTCTGTCATATCCCAATGAGGCCGGGTTGGACAACATATAGTCGCAGACGAGGAGCTTTAAGAGTTTCTACTTGTGGGGGCAATGGGGATGGATGAACAAATTGCTCCAAGGGTTCTTCTGCAGCACAGCTGCACGTGCGAGCTAAGGCTGTACATGTGGTCACCAGGGGTAAAACGCTGTCCAGGCATGTGACCAAGTGCTGCAGGGACTGTAGAATCTGGAGTGACAACGTTGGGTTGAGAGACTCACTGAGGATGGGGATCTACCAGCTGTTGTCACTTTGACCAGACAGCCTCAGCATCTGACTCCTCAGTGGAGCAATAGGACATTGAAAGCTCCTGAAGAGCCTCAGTGTTGATGTGATGCTCAAGGATTCCTTCCAGAGGGACCTCCTGGTTTTGCAATGGGGTGACCTTAATCTACACTACAGAGGGCAAAACCAGTGTTAAAAATATATTGCTGTTGAGGAACCTAGTTCCCTTAGCTCTCCTTCTCAGATTAGAATCTGTGTACCAGATTATACACCTTTCTTTACCACTGCCATCACAGATGGATCTACAGTAACCAATGGAGCCATTGGTGGTGACTGATAGATTGACGGATGCGTGCTGACTGATCGTTCATCAACTTGGGTTGCGACAAGGTATGCCAGCTACCTTTTTTGAGGGGCAGTGTCCACTTGCTATGTCGAACATTTTGAGATGTGGCCCTGATGTGAGAGCCCTATCTTTTTGCTTGTCATGTAATGCTTCATTGACCCTTTTCGCTGAGAGTCTCCTAACAAAGGCTTGCACTAATGATGCAGTTGTGTGTGGCACTCACTAAGAGACTAAGGGCCTCATTACACGGTAGGTGGTAAGGGTTTACCGGTACCGGTAAACCCTTACCACCTTACTACGAGGTCTCTTTGCGGGACCCGACCTTAACGGCTGGTGTAGACCAGCCGTTAAAGTTGGAACCCGCAAAGGGACCTTGGTGCTAATTACGATACCGCAATTTGCGGTTCGGTAATTAGCCCCTTCCCCATTGAGCCCTATGGGGCGAAAACGGGAATGGGGAAGGGCCATGGAGAAAGGGGGAATTACCGCCCGCCAACCTTGGAATAGGGTGGTAATTCCCCTTTCCTCCATGGTGGTACCGGTATGGTACCAGCAGCAACCATGGTGCTAATAGCACCATGGTGCTAATAGCACCATGGTTTACCGCCTACCGTGTAATGAGGTCCTAATTCTTTTGTGGGGTGCAGAGCTACCTTGTGGTGTTCTGAGATGGTAAGTTTGCCTGGGTAGCTGTGCGACTCCCAGGTGATGGCACATAAATATTACTGTTGCAAGTAGTGATCTGAAACTAGAATCTAACTACTGCAAATTTAGAACAGCCTCAAAAAGCCTGTTTTCAAGAACATGTACCCCGGCTAACTGACTATAGGCAACGTGACACTTAAACCATGATATCATGACTATTCTAGAAAAGGCTTAATTTAAACCAGGATGGAATCTGCTTCTGCCCTTCAAAAACCTAGTCATAGGTGTCTAATTGCCCCAACACCTTATTCAGACTTCTCTTCTCCCCTAGCACCCCCATGCTCTTAAGTAATCTGTATACATGCAGAACATTGCATAAATACGTTGCATTTACTTTTAAAAAGTTGCACTGGAAGAGATGTTGAAATCCATCTCACAATAGTGAGCAGTTTTTCCAAAATCCCTTACTGTTTCTCGATCCTATGTTCTCTTGTTATTAAGCTCATACAGGCAGGGAAGGAATTGGGTTGGGTCAAGACGGAGCTGGGCTCTGGTAAAAATGGTCTTGCCTGAGCGCTGTCAAGGTGACTGTTTTGATGAAGAAATCTGTATCATACCAAATGTGCATTGCATGCTCAGAAGCAATGCACATTTTAATTACTTTCACAGACATTTTTGATAAACTGGTTGTCATTCTTATGTTCCCAAAATGCACTTTGATTTTATGTAAAGCAGTCACCATCCTATATTATGGTCACTCACATTATGCAACATCTAGCACCACGCCTCAGTCCCGCCCACACTGCTGACAATCCCCCAACCTGATACCCACCCATCACTGTGGATGCAGAGGGGGCGAGCGCCAGCACATTTTGTCAATTTCCAGCAGGCCCGGCGCTAGCTGTGTGCAACATGTGCGGCTGCACTTGGTCCCGCGCCTGCGAGGGTCCTTTGACGAGGGAGCCGTTGACACCATCTTCAAGGCTGAAGCATGGGCCATGTGCTCAGAGTCCCTACACTTGCTGCAGTCCACTCTGAGGACACAGGTGGCGCACCCTGTAGCATGCATGATGATGGGGAAGCTTGCTGGGATATCTTTTTCAAAAGAGGCTGCTGCCCTCGTGGTTTGGCTCCCTATTGTTTCTTCTGGGGAGGCAACTTGTCACCCGTCAACCTCCTGCTGTGATGCTGGAGAGACAACCCCCACTCCTCCCAGTGGCCCAATAGGCGCTACAGGCCTCATAAGCACTGCTGATCACTTTCTTTCTTAAAGCAAAGCGTTTTAAGTGGGTGCAATGTACTATTGATGGCCTATTTAAGAGACCATTGTTGTGTTAAGAACTTCAAAGGGGCATTTCTATTTTGAAAGCACATGCAAAGCAGCAGTAAGCTGCCTAAATCTGTGCCTTCTCCTAATCGAACATATTGCACAAAACCGTTTTATTTATTTGCCTTATTTCCAAACGTTTAAATTTCCCAAGCCAAAAAGTTTTAAAGTAGAATGTAGCTTTTGTTACACTTGCAAGACTAAGACCACGGCCCTTTCCCAGCGTCCTTATCTGGAAGAGGCTGCGCGCAATCGTGAGAGTGCATCCGGCAAGTGCTGTTCCGCGGTGCAGGGTGCATGCTCTACGGATCAGTGGGATTAGATCTCCTTTCCCTTAGGTGCCAGCGTATACTTTGCAGCCTTCTTTTGTGCTCGACACATGGCTGCATATACTCTGAAATCTAGCTAGCCGTTGAAAACAAACAGCAAGTATCCGGCCGCAGAAATGGTCACTCCGCTGTGCAAAGTACTGCTAATTTGAATCCCGGGGAACAATTTCGCTCATTAATGAAACACCCTAATTCGCTGGGCCCTGACATCCGACAATGTTGTCGCTTAACTACAAATAATCTCACTCCCTCATTGACTCTAGTCCTCCACATGTGACTATCCAGCCAGTACATACTTTAAGATCCTTTGATGTCGGCCCGTGACCCTACCAAACCATTTCATGCCCTCATCAGACTCTGCCATGCTAAGTTGTGGCAAGCCCCTTCCTTCTGATAATGAGCCCAAGTTATTTACAACACCTGTGGCTACATCCCCAGCACCGTTGCTCGACATCTGCATTCCAGTCGTTCATACAATTGATTCTTTGACCATAACTATACTTCACTCACAAGCTGTTCAAACACCCTTTCCTACATATTCCGGTTCCTCGATCCCCTCCCTAAGTCCCTTACCCTCTGAATCGATAAAAAAAACGAATAGTCAACATTATGATCTGCCTCAATCTCCAATACGCTCATCTAACATCGTTGCCGAAACCCAGTTTATTGAACCTACTAGGAAATCTCCTTTAAATGTGTCAAATTTGCCAATCCAGATCAAATAATGGTGAACTCATCCTTTTCACCACGCCCGTCCTTTGGGTTCCCTCACCCTCCCCATGTGTTACATGAATCCTTTATGTCAGCGATCAATACAGCCATTTATAGTTTGGTCAAAAAAATCAAACCCTCCACATGCAAAGGGGACATTTGCCGTCCTACCATCATCAAAGAATGCGCAGACTTATTGGTTCCAATCATTACTGCATTCATTAACTCCTCATTCTCAACAGGCATCGTACCACAAAGCCTAAAAGAGGCCTGGGTTCGTCCACTACTAAAAAAGCCCTCCCTGGACCCCTCATCATCCAAAAATTACCACCCTATCACTGCTGTCCCCTTCCTCCTCAAAATCTTGGACAGGGCCGCCCATAATCAGATCCAACAATTTCTGGAAACCAACACCATCCTTGGCAGAAGACAATCAGGCTTCCGCAAGGGTCATGGCACAGAAACCGCCCTTTTAGACTTAAAGAACCAAATCACTAAAATAATGGACAATGACAAACCCGCGCTACTGGCTCCTCCTCGATCACTCGCTGCGTTTGATCTGGTTGACCACAACATCCTCACCTCCCACTTTTCTAACGCAGCACACTTTTTGCACAAGACCACCACCTGGATTACTTCCTTCCTAAAAGGAAGGGCCATGAAAGTGTACTCGGATCTGGCCAACGCTGCCCCTGGGACCATCAACTGCGGAGTCCCTCAGGGATCCTGCACTGCACCCACCCTTTATGATCTGTTTACCAAACCGCTCTTTGACTTGTTGGATGCACTCGGCATAGCATACACCAACTATGCCGACGACACCCAAGTCCTCCTCCCCCCTCACCAGGGACTACTCCCAAGACACAGAAGCCCTCCTCCAAATATATGCTACTATTCAAGCATGGATGGCCACCAATGGCCTCGGCCTAAACGGTGAAAAAAACGAGATCATCATCCTAGCCCGGCCCCCAAGGAAATTCTAGCTAAACTCGGCCCTGAATACTCCCACTTCCCCATTGACAACACAAACATACCAGTTTCCGCATCTGTAAAGACTCTAGGAGTCTATTTAGACTCCACACTCTCAACGATGAAACAGGTCAGCGCCATCTCCTCCACTTCCGCGCTCACCACTAAACTCATCTATGCCATAAAACCATTCCTAACTTCCCAAAACAGCCTCTCCATCGCTAGGGCCACCATAGGAGTGAGGCTAGACTACTGTAACGCCCTCTTAGCAGGCACCTCAACCAAAAACCTATGCAATCTCCAAATAGTGCAAAATAATGCACTCAGAGCCGCCCTACACATTCCTAAATACGACCATGTATCCCAAGCAAGACGAAATGCACACTGGCTCCCAGTTAGGGAAAGAATCAACTTCAAAATCCTCACCATTACTCATAAATGCATTAACCTCACTGCACCTACATACTTATCCGAAACCATAGTCGAGAACTCCTCAGACCGCCCCAAAAGGAGCCATCACACGAACCAACTCCGCATAACCACCATCAGAAGAGCCAAAGCCGGTGGCATTGGCTTCCCCCACATTGCACCCAAGCTCTGGAACGCCCTTCCCAACACACTCCGAGCAGAACCATCCCTGCTTGCCTTTTGCAAATCACTTTAAACTATCTTATTTACCTAACCCCTTCCTCCACATACACCCTTCCACTTCACCTCATTCCGGAAGATGTTCCTTATCTTAATTACTGTGTCTCTACAATCTGCTCTATAAATGTATATTTCCATGTAACCATCCTCCTCTCTACAATCTGCTCTATAAATGTACATTTCCATGTAACCATCCTCTTCTCCAATGTAACCAGCAAGCTTGTTCACCTCTAACAGCGCCACGATGCCCACGGGCTGTTGTGCGCTTTAAAAATATGAATAAATAAATACGTGGAGGGAAAAGAAAATAGACAACCATTATGCATTGACTCCATCAACAAAGGCTCCATCTCATAGCGCATTCAAACCATTATGTGAGGCTGAGGAGGTTGCACCTGGTTGTCGCGGGGAGATTGTTACTCAAATATCAATTTGTATTTTGATCAATGAAACTGCTCCCATTTCAATAACATTCCTGGTTGTGGAGCAGCAACCCCCCGAAATTGATATAGAAATGATTGAGAATTCGGCATCCCCTTAAGTATTAGATCTTTTTCATGCAGTCCCTCGCAAAAATACCAAAAAACAGAACCTCATTCCCCAACCAAAGAAATTGGAAAAAATAAATAGATACAAATTGAAAAACCTACCCACTTCAAAGAAGTCTCCTAATCCCAGAGCCAAAAAGTTCCATCAATGGGTTGCCATCTCTCCCTCAATCTCCCTTACCTGTGAACCTAGGGAAAAAGTAGTAAATCTTGCAAATCATGCAATTTACCCCTCTGTTCCCGTTTCACCACAAACCGCTTTGTGCTTACCTCCTCAGCCAAAAACTATGATTTTCTGTGAGCCTCTCGCTTCAATGCCAGACACGAGGCCTGAGACAAGTCTCCCCCGAATGACTCTGCATGAGGACACAGATCAGGCTGGAGAAGAAATTATGAACTTCTCGGCCTACTCTGTCTCATCATTACCTGAACTGGATCCTATTGTAGAGAGCTTGCATTACCCTCAACACCCATCTCGAGACAATAGAACAGTTTATCTCATGCAAAGTCAATGTTGAGTTTCCTTTTTTTCGAACACCCCATCATAAGAGAGCTGACATAGAGCTAAAGACATTGTTAAGTAATAAAGAATTGAAGAACAATGTTCTTTGTGAAACCAATGCCCATGCATCAAAACTAGAGACTGGGCGCAAGTAATTCAAGTAGTCCCTGTTCAAGGCCGAGAGCTAGGTCTTTTGCAGACCAATATGGATTCCATTTTACAATGATTGATGGGCACAGGGCAGATCCTTTCCTGAATCACAGTACTATCCTTACTGCCTTTCAAACTATTCAAAATCTTGAATATATACAATTGTGTGATATAGAGACGATCAAATACACAGATCGTCTTAGATACGATACAGTTGAATTATACGTACCTTCAAACATCGTAGCAGATCTGTTGTGGCACTCTAGAAACAACCTACTCCAGGCTGGTTGTAAGATTACCAAGCGAAAAATCAAGAAACTCAACATCTGATCGAGCAGAAGGAAGCCATACTAAATTGCCTTGGAATCATCATTCCAAACAGGGCCCATCTAATTCTGACACAAAAACTCGAGAGGTGAATGCGAAATATCAACCTTTAAAAGTTAGTTATAATAGCACTCAACAATTGTCCAGCCGGCACGTGCAATTTACGTCTAGTCGCAGGCTTCAGCCTCAGTCGAAATGGTCTTGGCTCACCAGTGCCATTTCTAAAGGTAATGATAACTCTGCCCAGTAATGCTAAATAGCTCAAAATAAGGCTTTATTTATGGGAATATGGAAGACACGTGGATTCTCGCATCTAATGAACTTGAAGGGAATCATTCTACCCTCCGATGACATACTAGTTCTTCAGGAGACGTGGATAACATGTCAGCCGCTATGGCCGGACTACCAAGTTGCCTGGATTCCAGCAATCAAGAGAGATAAAGGCCAACCTTCAGCTGGTCTCTTGACTGCCATAAAAATAGGATCTGGCATTGCCCTCAAATCTTGGGCCTCTCCATAGCCAGGCCTCCAGCTAACTAAATTAACTACAGATAACATCTCCCATCCATTATTTCCACAAGCGGCCTTACTAAACCTATACTGGAATCCGATCGCCATAGACAACAAAACGTATATAGAAGAACTTCTTGATCAAATTTTACCGGATGTGCGCTCCTCTGTAACTTTCATACTAGGCGATCTTAATATGAAATACATGGTAGATCATATAAAGCATCAAACTTCACAGGCTGCCAGGTGGACTACATTAATGAAAGTCTGAAATTTCACCATCTTGAATGGTACTATCCGTGGTGATGTACCACCTGCACCCACCTGGTCCCGAGGGCAATCTGCAGCAATCTTAGACTATGCTTACCTCTTTATCAATGCAATACAGAGGTTTCAGACTTTCACAGTCATTCCTTCTCCAGCAACACAAAACATAATATTTTAGAAATGAAATGGTTGCAGCATCAACATCTTCTGCAGTTCTGAATGGCACTTTTAACTTGAATCCTGGTAGGAATAGAATAAGATGGACCCCAGCCAAATTAGAGCATTTAAAATCTGCACTCACAGAACCTCTGATTTCCATGGAGTATAGAGATACACTTTTGATAATTTCAGAAAACTCCAAGATCATTACCCGCCGAAACCCATTTGATCCAACTGTCTATGCTCTTAACATGGCCTTACGACGTGCTCTCAGGAAATGTCCTGATGATGAGGGGCAGAAAACTAAGGCAGTTCTCTGTAGACATTATAAGAATGTCATCCATCAACTTCGTAAGAATCAGAGCCAGAGGAGATTGGGACAAAAATTAATAAGTTACTCACCGTAGTGACTAACATTCTCCTAGTCAATAGTCCTCTTTCATCCATACTGCATGAGAGTCCCTCGCTAGGAACGGTAGACAAAACCTTTTTCACCAGAAAAAACCTTCTTCCCCTTTAAATAGAGACGGCGCAGCCCTGGGTGCATGTGTTCCCCTGACTCCGCCCACCGGCACCACTCCTCAGTCCCCATTGAAGCGTCGACAATATTAACATTGCCTAATGAAACCAATATTATTAGGAGGGAGGATGTTGGGACGTATGGAGGAAAGGGGACTATGAACTAGTACTAGTAGTACGTGAGTAACTTAATTATTCCTACGTCCCATCCCCTTTCCTCCATACTGCATGTGCGATTACAACTGAATGTAGCCCCAGGGTGGAGCGGTGACCCACCTTAAGCAAACAAGTTCCTTAGAAATGCCTGTCCGAAAGCTGCGTCTGATTTAGAGCCGGCTTCCTAACAGTAGTGCTTTCAGAAAGCCGAAGGGGTGGCTCAGGCAGCCGCCCTGCTGATGACCTGCCACAGGACCTGTCGCTGGAATGCGACGGCCGTGGCCTTGGCTCCGACAGCGTGGGCCTGCATTTTAGCTGGAAGTAGTTTGTGCTGGCCCTCCTAGGCCTCCTTGATGGCCTAAACCATCCACCTTGCTATAAAAGCCTTTGATGCTTGATAACTTGGCTTTGACCCCCCCACCCCCAAAGGTGACAGAGCGTCCGACATGGGGAAGCGCTTGGTCCTATCCAGATAGAATTTCAAAACGCGTCTGACATCCAGACAGTGTAAGACCCTCTGAGCATCCTCATCCTCCTTAGGATCATCAAAAAACGTAGGTAAAACTATTTCCATGTTTAGATGGAAAGCGGAGACTACCTTAGTTAGGAACGCAGGGTGCGTTCTCAGGACAACCTTATCTTTGTGGAACGTAGTATAGGGTTCTGATGCCACCAGAGCCTGGATCTCGCTGGCTCTGCGAGCAGAGGTGAGACCCACCAACAAAGCTGTTTTAATTGTGACCAATCTGATGTCCGCGGACGCCATTGGTTCGAAAGGTTTGTGCCCAACACTACACTGCGATCCCACACGGGGTGTGGCTTCTTGATGGGCAGGTAGAGCCTGTTGAGGCCCACCAGATGCCACTTTACCACCGGGTTGGAGGAGAGGACCTCCTCCTCAGAATTCCTGTAGGCCCATATGGCTGCCAAGTAGGTGCAGCAGGTGTCTATTTGCACCCCTGAGTGAGCGAGGTGTGCCGAGAATGAGAGCACATCGTCCAATGTGCATGTAAGGGGGGGCGATTTCCTTAGAGTCCGCCCCGTGACAGAACCTGGACCATTTAACTCATATACCGGCTCCTAGTAGTCCTGCTCCTAGCTCCCTGAATGATGTCCAGGTAAGCCTGAGACAGGCTCAGATGCTTCAGTGTGACCTGCTCAGGAACCATGCTGCGAGGGCTAATTTCTGTGGAGCAAGGTGGATGACCGTGCCCCCCCTGCTGCAAGAGGAGGTAAGCTGGGACTAGCGGCATGTGAATGGGTGGCTTATCCGAGAGGCTGAGGAGCTCCGAGAACCACAGTCTTGCCAGCCACCAGGGAGCTATCAGAAAGATGCGGAGCTGAGACGATTCCCTTATCTTGCAGATCACCCTGTGGATCAGGGTTGTGGGAGGGAATGCCTACGCTGTCATGCCATTCCACTGTATCGGCAATGCATCGCCCAGGGAGACGGGGCCTTGCCCCGCCAGAACGCGAACTGCTGGCACTTCCTGTTGGACCAGGAATCAAAGAGGTCCATCGGTGGATGCCTCGATCTGATGAAGATCACGAGTAGGACCTGATTGTTTAATTATCATTCGTAATTGTCCGCTCCCAGTCTGCTGAGCCGATCTGCTTCCAGATTGGACTCCCCTGGGAGGTGGATTGCAGTCGGGTAGATGTTCTCCAGGGCCCACTCACACATGCTGACTTCTAGGCTGCACAGCGGAGGGGACCTTGTGCCACCCTGCTTATTGACAGAATACATGCTGGTGGAGTTGTCCGTCTGGATGAGGACAGTCCTGTCTCCAATGAGCGGAAGGAAAGCCTTGAGCACTAGCCAGATAGCTTTCAGCTGCAGCCAGTTGATGTGAGATTCCTGATCCAGCAGGGGCCTGACTCCATGGACACTGGTTGTCCAGTGTAGCCCCTCAGCCTTCCAGGGAGGAATCCATGGTGATGGTGACCTGAGGGGGTGCCTGCCGGAAAGAACTGCCAGTGCACAGTCCCTGGACCACCAGGTGAGGTCCGGGTGGAGAGAAGGAGAAATGCTGACAAGCTACACTTGGGAGCCCCGCTCCTGATTCCATGAGGCTGAGATGTGCAGCTGTAATCTCATCTCGAGTCTCGTGTGGGGGGCAGCCAGTAGGACTGCTGCCATGATCCCCAGTAAATGCTGGTACCACCAGGCCGAGGTCACCTCTCGGCTGAGGAAGTGACTTACGGCCCTCTTGATGGCCATGATCTTGTCCTCCAAGGGGAAAACTCTCTCGGAGCTAGTGTCCCACATGAGGCCCAGAAAGGCCAGGCTCTGTAGGATACAGCTGAGACTTCATGAGGTTAATGGAGAATCCCAGCTCGTGGAGAGTGGTCATAAGAGCAGAGGAAGTGTGATGCACCACCTCTGGAGATCTCGCCCTGACGAGCCAGTCGTCCAGGTATGGGTAGACCTGGTGGCCCTGAGGAGGGCTGCCACTGCATTAGTCTGGTAAAACCCTGGGGGATGAGTTGAGGCCGAAGGGTAGAACCTTGTATTGGAAATGGCAGCCCATGAACCTGAACCGCAGAAAGGATCGATGAGGCTTCCAAATAGGGACGTGTAGATAAGCGTCCAACAGATCCAAGGAGCACATCCAGCCTCCCCTGCACAGTGTCGGCACTTTGAGTGCTGGCATAACCATCTTGAATTCTTGAAATGGAAGAGAGGTTGAGGGTGGAGAGGTCCAACACAACTTTCAGGCCAGCCTGGTTGTTCTTTTGCATGGTGAAAATCCTTTAGTAGAAGCCCGAGCCTTGCTGGGAGGCTGGGAATTCTTCCACTGCCTGGCTCTCGACAAGCGACCGAATTTCCGCCGCCGGAGTTTTTGTCCCAATCTGTGGGAGTGGAGGGGAGGAGGGAGGAATCAGACAGTACCCCATGGACACTACACTACACGGAACTTCTAACACCAAAACGGTCCCTGAAGGACAAGCCTGCACCCCACCGGACACACGTGGACCCAAAGGGGTGCGTCATGCCTTCTTTCCCTCTGAGGCTGTTGCTGAGGAATGGGACTGAAAGAAGCCCTTGCTCCCAACATTTTTTATTTGTTTGCGCCGGTGCTGACTCAGAACTGTCAGGCTGCATAGACCTCGATTCTTGGAAGCCCTGGGGACCCACTGAACGCCCACCCCTTATCGGAGCGTTGATGCGACTGGGTGTACACCTTGGGCGTGGCCTTCCTAAGGATAAAGACTTCGCAGTTTGGGAACTGTTTTTCTTTTTATCTAGCTCCTCATTGGTAGTGGAGTGAAAGAGGTCGCCACCCTCGAATGAAAGGTCCAATATGTGTTCCTGGACGTCTGGGTTGAATTAAGTACCCAGAAGCCAGGCAGTCCGTCTCAAATCCGTGGCGATACTCATTGCCCCGCCAGAGGTGTCAATGTGGGCCACGGTGGACTCCATGATGTCTTGTGCCACCAATTTACCCTCTGCCAGTTCCACCTTGAAACGTGCCTGGTTCTGCACCGGAAGTTCTGGAATGAAGTTGGCTATTTCCCACCAAAGTCTCTGGTAAACAGCTGACAGCATGGCATCCGCATTGGATTGACAATGGTGCAGTGAGGCGTTGGAATAAAGCTTCTTTCCGTAAGCCTCCAAGATCTTCTCCTCCTTGCCTAATACCGCAGAGGACTAGGTAGCCAAGGACGACTGAGGCTTTGAGTAGAGTGACGCTGCATCGATCACTGAAGAGAGTGGTTGAGGGTATGCCGGGACAGCAAGAGTGGATCCTCCTCCATCTGCCTGTACTTGGCGTCGAGGCGCTGATTGACATGCTGGGCTGAGTGAGGTTCAAGCCACCCCTTTTTGACCAAGGCAACAACATCCTTCTTCATCGGGATCCCTGTTCTAGCCATGGGCCATAGAGTGAGGACCTTGGCCAGGACTCCCACTTCCGGTTGTTCAACCTTGGGTTGTGGAAGCCCCAAGTACTCTGCCAAACCTGTGAGCCAATCGTGGAAGGCCTTGGCTGACGATGGCGTGTCAGGGTCCTCTTCCTCATCAGTGTCCACCCGGGTGTCTGGCTGGTCCGGAGCAGGGGGAGGAGTGTTGGGCGCCGAGGGCTGCGGTGTGGGGACCGGAGGCTGCCGTGCAACCACCTGAACTGTGGGAGGCAGAGGAGTCGGAATCGAAGGAGCCGTCGAGGGCAGCAGGGGCTGCACCGGGGTTTGCAGTGCTGGAGCTATAGGAGGAATGACTATAGGCGCAGGTAGAGGGGCCTGAGGGAGCATGTCCCTGATCACATCCCGAAGGATGGCCCCCATTTGAGGAGATCTCATGAGCGTGAGGAAATTTTCAAAGAACCTGTCGTCACAGGCCGGTTGGGTGCAGGTGATGTTGATTGGGTAGCGGGCCGCTGCTGGGGCCGGTGGATACTCTGTCTAGCCAGTTGCGGGGAAAAACTGCCCTGCAATGCTGGTTGATAAGCTGTAGGCCATGTACCTGGTTGACATGAGTCCCACCTTGTAACTCGTTCTCCCACCTGCTCCGTTCCAAGGGGCAGTACCGGACGAGCTGCCATTTTGTCTGGCGCAGCAGCCATCTTGTCGAGCTGCGTGCCAAAGTTGTGGTGCTTGGCTCACTGGGCCCAGCCTCCTCCAGGACTCTTGGCGGTGGAGCATGAGACGTACCCTGCACCTCAGGACGGGGCCTGGTAGGTGTCTTGCCCTCGGCAGTATTGCCGGTAGCCCTGCGTACAGGCACCCCCCTCGGACATCTGACCGGTACTAGGGTGTAGACCCTCGAGTGTACACCTGGTAAAAGAAACTTGCGGTCCCTCAGCACCGTCTCCGGAAGGATCTACTGACCCCTCGACCTGGCGGCCGGTAGCTGAAATAGCCTTGGTACTAGTGCTGGTGCGAGAACCTGAAAGGTTCCACCCGTTCGGGTGTTTCTTTGGGAAGGAGTCACCCTTGTGGGGTGCGATGGAAAAAAGCAGCCCTACCTTGGGCCTTGACTTATGTCTGCCGAAGTCCTTCAGGTCCTCAGGAGGCGACTGCTCGAAGAGCTCCATCCACCGAGCTAGCCAGTTCTTCGGAGCATGTGGTACAACCCTGCCAGCCATGGTCGGGGCCAAGGCTGCAGAGGCAAAGAGTGTGGAGATCGGATGTAGGCAAGAGCCCTTCACAGACTGGACACCTGCTGAAGCCTGCTGACGTCGACATGCCCTGGGGAGGAGAGTGGGACGACCGAGTACCTGATTGATAAAAAGAAGACAAAAAGACAGAAGTATGTATCTGGGGAAGAGCGCGTGGTATTACAAGGCCGAAGCCAAACCCAGGACCGCTGGTGAAATCGGCCCATTCCAGTCGACACGGAGTGGCACTGGTGGGCGGGGTCAGCGGAGCACATGCTCCCAGGGCCACGCGTGTCTAAATTTAAAGGGGAATACGTTTTTTTTGGTGTAAAAGGTACCGTCTATCGTGCCTAGTGGGGGACACCCATGCAGTATCGAGGAAAAGGGATGGGACGTAGGAGTATGCTATTAGCTTTAAGAAGTAAGTCCACTGCTCAAGTATGGAAGCTCCTCAAAGTGGACCCAGCTTCTGCTGAATCCACTGTGCTAATAAATTCAGTTAGTGAGCAAGCATGGGTGTCCCATTTCCTATCATTTTTTTAAATCCCTCTCAAATTTGATACGCGGACATCATGTTGCTCATTGACAATTAAAGTAACTCACGAGTCCCAGGCCCTGATGGGTTGTCGAACGCGACTCTCAAAAAACATCGTCATGAATGGGCACTAATATTGGAAGTTGTTTTTGGAAATGTTTGTACTACTGGGTTCATCCCAAAGTCATGGAAAGAGTCCATAATTATACCCATGTATAAGAAAGGCAATCGAGATGACACAAATAATTAGTGCCCCACACCCTTGCTAGACATACCCGGCAAAATCTATGCTAGGTTAATTATGAGAGATTTGCATGAATGGATGCAACGTGTTGATCTTTTTGATTTGCATCAATCTGGATTTGTTAAAGGAATAGGGACATCTTTAAACCTTCTATCCATCAATAGAAAACAAGCCCTCGATACAAATCAGCCAATTTATTTAGCCTTTATAGATTTTAAACAGGCATTTGATTCAATGCCCCACGGGTGATTGTGGATGAAGATATCCCAAAGCAGGTTGCCCATCCTAAATTTTAAAAATGTAAGTCATCAATTTTATTCAGATACTTCTATCAAAGTGAATCTTACAAGGGATGGGCTCCTATCATCAGCAATTCCAACTACCTCTGATCTTAAACAAGGATGTATTTTAGCTTCTATTCTTTTTAACTTTTATATTAATGATATTATCCTTGTTGTAAACCAGACATGTTCTTTTCCACCAAAGATTGCTAATGAACAGGTATCATGGCTTTATAGGTGGATGATTTGGTTTTATTGGATCAAACACCAGTGGGTCTCCAAAGAAAACAAACTGCCTTGAGTCACTATGCCCATGAGAAGGGATTAACAATTAACATACAAAGTTCAAAAAGTCAAATGTCCTAATATTATGGCCGTCAGCAAAGAAACCAAAATGTAAATTTTGTTGGACACTCAGTAACATTCAACTTACAATTGTCAACCAATATGAATATTTGGGGTTAAATATAATTAGTACCCAGCGAGGGTGCAATCAGAATGAAAGAGCCATTCTGATTGGCCCTCGCCAAGTTAATACCAGGCCGGGAATCCCTCCGTCGGGATTCCACAGCCTTTGTCCCCAGCGAGGGGGCGGGGGGTGGCAGCACCTCAGCCAATGAGGAGGCTCGAAGCAGGGCCATCCCCGCTCCGAGCCTCCCCGTGGCTGAGAGGCTGCCTTCGCCCCCCGCCAGGGACTCGGTTAAGTTTTTTTTTGTTCATTTTTTTTTATTCCCTTCCCTCCCTCCCACCCGCCCCCTCCCCCCCCCAACTTACCTTCTTGTTCCTGCGTACCCGGCGGGGCCATCCCCGCGCCTCGCTGGAGGCTTCCCTCGTCGGGGACGCAGGTAAGGTTTTTTTTTTTCTTCCCACTCCCGCCCTCCCAACCCCACTTACCTTCTTTTTGATCCTTTTACAGGAGCGGACACGCTGGGAACAATTGTGTTCCCAGCCCGTCCGCTCCCGATGGCCGCCATGGAAAGGGAAAACGGACTCCGTTTTCCATTTCCATGGCGGCGGCCATTTTCTTTGTCATCTTCGGGACAAAAAAAAAAGCTTTTAGTGCCCCAGTCACGCAGTTTTTGCGGGCCGGTGTACTAATAGTTATATGCCCCTTGCGGCGGGGGCGTTACCGACTCTGGTAATGCCCCGGGGCCTTCATTAAGGCCCTCGCTTCGCTCGTCGCCTATACTATGGGCCCCGGGGCATTACCTGAGTCGGTATTGCCCCGCCGCTCGGCGCATATTGCTTAAATAATAGCATCACAGACCTAGCCTTATAAAAAATTAATTGAAACTGAAAATGCATACCTTAATATTGATTCAAAAGAAGTACGGAAGGTTTTCACATACTCCTGCAATTACCTTTTATAAGCAAAATATAGTGCCCATGATCATATACAGTGCCCAGTGTATACAACCGAAAAACCACCCTAATTGGGAATATATTGAAGGCTTATACTGGAAAAGAATATTGTCGGTTCCAAAATGTATACCAATCGCAATATTTCTTTTTGAGCTCGGACTAGTCTCCTTGGCCACTATGGTCGCATGGCAAGCTTTATCCTTACATGGGAAAGGAATTTATCATTATAATAAAATAAAGACTACGACTGAACGTATGGCCAACATTACAGTCGGCTAAACACTTAAATCCAGACCGCGGATGTTAGCTGCTGCTTTTTTAAAGATAAAGACCACCATGAAACATTACAACGTAGCAAAGATGCCTTTTTTAAGTACTTCACTCAATATATAAGATTTTAACCGAAGAAATATTATGGTCAAATATTTTTAATGCTGAATCAGTCTCGCTAAATATTGCAATAGTCACATTTTTATTGAGTCTGGATATTCATGATGATGCGTTACCAGTTTATTTATAATACAAATTTTACCTTAATTTTGTATGATGTTTTAAATATACAAGTTTGTATAATGCATTATATTAATTTTGTGAACTTGCTCTTCTCTCTTATTTTTTTCCTTTTTCATGGCAGCTAATGTTTGATGTGATTTTAATCTCGCAATTTAAGTTTATTCATTGTTTGCATTTAAAAAAGTTGTAATTTGTAACTAAAACAAATACATTGAAATTGAATTGAATGTAACATTTTCCTCACATTATACATGGAGCATGCAAGTGAGCCATTAATATTTACTAAGTATATGACAAGAGAGGTTATCCTGTAGATTGGAAGGGATATTTTCTCTGGTTCTGGCCCTGTACTGATTTTCAGGGCAAAAGTCAATAGATGTGCGTGGACCGCACCCACCCATTTTTTTTCAAGGGGTAGACACAACCCTGGTTCTGTATGTTTGAGACCAGCATTAATAAAATGTGCTTGCTCAAGTGTTTAGCTGTTAGGATTTCAAACCAGGTTGTCAGGTTTACCATGTAGACGCTTACCCACAAGAAAACATAAAAGTGCCATATAAGCGCACGTCACATGTTTGGATTTTGTTTTCTTTGGAATATTTCATTATAAATGGTTGGGCTTAAAAGGTGGACACCTTTTATACTTTGCTAGTGGATTTATTGGAAATGTTCCTCTCGGATTACCATGTTTTCGCTGCTGCCTACATACGTAGTGGTCATTATCTTGCGACGTCACTTCCTGTGATGTTATCACATGCAAATTAAGGGGGCCGCACTCAATCTGCCCCACGTGTCCCAGCAAAATCTAGGGCTGGCCCTGATTTCCAGCACTGCATACAAGTGTGTGTAAGCTCAAACAAATCAAGGTATGTCACCATGCAAGGGTCATGATCTGCCTGTTATCGAGTACCTACATGGCAGATAATGGCTATCCCTGGCACAATGGCAGTGCCGATTGTGCCTAGCACCAGAGTGCAGAAGGTGTAGGTAATTTTCTGTTAGGCACAGGGACAATGGAGCAGGGTCGGACTGGGACAAGAAATGGGCCCGGACAACTCAAAAAAAGTGGCCCTCAAACCATCATCCGTGAATCATGTCAATTCAAAACTTTACAGAAAATGCTACTTATGGAGGGTTAATCATGTTTGTTGCATGTAATGTTTTGTGTAAACACTTGAGAAAACGAGTGATAATATTCCTTTTCCATGGCCCTGGCATTTGATAATGATCTGTTATTTAAATAGCGCGTTTGCCAAAGCACTGTACATAGCACATATTTACATACAATCATTCCCAACCGAAGTAATTGGTACTCACTTATGAACCTCTGATTAATGTAAGGCTGACTTGGCCTTGCCAGGATTTGAACCTGCTACCTGCAGATCATGCATAGATCGCAGCAGCGCCAGCGAGCACTCAACCTGCTGGTCTATATTACTGGAGTAAGCTACGAGGAGCAAGCAGTTCCTTCCTTCCTTCCTTCCCTCCCTCCCATCATCCATCCCTCACCCCCTTTTGATTTTCTTATTTCTTTTATTCCTTCCTTTTTTCTTGCTTCTCCTTCAATTCTCTCCCCTTTCTTTCATTGGCATCTTTCATCTCTCACATCGTTTCCTTCCCGTCTCCCTTCCATCTTTCCTCTTAACTTCCCCCATCCTTCTACCTCCTTGTTTTTGTCCCTTCTACCATTCCTCCTTATTTCTTTCCTTCCTCACTCTCCATTCCCATTGTTATATTGTAAAATAGCAGTTAAAGATAAATTATTGTGCATGGGTCAACAGGCTAGGGTGCACGCGAGTTGAGTACAATGAAGGGCTCTGCAGCATTCTTGAATCACAGCTGATACCAAAGGGCAGCTGCATCACCAAGCCCTTAGTCGAGACAGCATGAGAGTGTGATAAATCCATGTTCAGACAGACGCATTTAATCTAAGCATGCATGAACACCACATCTGGGTCTGTGTAGGTAAAGATCTTGCATGGGATTAGGGGCCAGGATTTACAATGCTTGTATGTGTTGTCTAGTCCTGCGGGTAAGGTGCCAGGAAAGGGTGATGTCCTTAAGCATGTCGTTTCAGCTACGACTTCACAGTGCCAGAATTCACTACAACCATGGTGCCACCACACACTTCATGCTGCTCAGACAATCCCCAATCTAAAGCAATGCCACACTACGGTTACCACCTCCCCAATACTATCCAATTCTAGTGTGAGAACCATCCTTAGTTAAATCAGGGTAATGCACCTAAACTACTGAGGTGCGATTGCTGGCTGGAAAAATAGGAAAACCGGTTATCCGCGCACCACATGATGCTCATACCAGTATGACAAGTTGCTGCAGAACTGGCACTAGCGATAACCTGGCTTTAGATCACTGTATTTAGACTTTAGTAAAGTGAGAAGCTCTCACTTTCCACAACTTCCTGTTTTCTGTTCAAAACCCTGAGCAAACATGCCCTACATGTGAAAACACGTATTCAAAGGAAACATTGCGCAATAAACCTTATGACCCTCGGTCTCCCTCCCAGGCACACAAATGGCCCAAGAAAACAGACCTTAATGCAACTAACTGCAGAAAGGGTCCTCAATGAAGCCACTGAATCTGAACCATACACAGCCTCTGAGAGGTCCCTTACTGAGGGGCATGTAACAAAACTCCCAATACACAGGGAAGCACAGAGAAAACATTGTTTCATATAATTTTGTGTACTGGGATTCAGCAGTGCAAGTGCCTAGGCACAATAAAAGGTAGGCTCTGTACATTCAAACATACACCCAATATATATTTAAGCAGGTTATTTGGAATAAGGGCCAGCGTTTAGATGCCAGAGACCATGACTAACGTTGGAATAAACAAAATGACAATAATGAAATAATAAAATAATAATGAAATAATAATAAAAAGAATAATGATCGTATGCCTCAGGTATCAGCAAATGCAACCGTCTGCCAGCACAAATGTTCTTTTTATTTCACCCTCCTTTGATCTGCAAAGGTAAGGAGGGAGCAGTGTGCAAGGCATTCGGGGAAATAGTTTAAAAAAATTAAATTAGTTTTGCCGATTGCCTTAATCCCCATATTCTGGATGTATAGTACATTCTGAAATACAATCCTAGGGTTTACAGAACGCGACAGTCGTATGCTGCAAAGTTTGGAAGCAAGGTCAAACACTAGGCTTCAAAGCCAACAGTTTGTCATAATGTGGTCCTTTCACTCTCAGTCCAAATTATAGTGCACACTTGTGCTTGCCACACGTTATACCTAATGCAGAAGTACAACTGACTCTGTCCTATAATTGTACACTGGAACTTAGGAAATTATCTCCTACAAGAAGCACTGTGCATTGGACACTCCTAGTCAACGGACATGCACAAAATACACATAAATGCAGCAATATTTACTACCGTTTAAGGGAAATGTCCATGTCTGTAAACTAAAATTATCAAGCTTTGTCCTGGCCTGTAGCGGTTTGTCCATGTCGAATTTCAGACATTTTTAGAAGATCAGAGCTTTCGCTCATGGGTCAAAAAGAGACACGTGGCGTGGATGCAGTTTGTTTTCAGTCTTAGAAAGCTTTCAGAGAGGCTCGATCATTACCTGATAAGTGTGACATACATACAATCAATCTAATTGCATGAAGGAGCCAGCAGGTACGATAGTAGACCCATGGTAGTCCAGGTCGTAATGTAGGACTTCCTGCACATATTTATTGTGACACTGGAGCCACCTAAATACTGTATCGTCACAACTCCCTCCCAGGCCCACCCAAGTTAAACATTTAAAATGAACCGCCTTCACTGTGCTTTTTTACCATTGACACACTGAGTAGCATCAAATGCCTTTATCACTGGGCAACACTAAGTGTTTTCACCACAGAACACCATCACATTCACATGCCTTTAACACAAAACACCACTGACAGGAGCATAGCACCTTTGACAGCAGCGTAAACATCTCTTTGGCTGAGTAGCATCACAGAGCAGCATTAATGTTTTATACATTAGGCTGCACATTTGGTAACTCTGTCCTGACTTTGCCGCAGCAGATAACCACTTCAGAACCAGTCCTGCCTGATTCGCCTAAACTGTAGTCGGACCTCCTCCATTTGTGGAACCCTCCCACGAGTAGCACCCCCAAAGAAGTGAGGGCCTGGGCTATCTTAAAATGGATAGACCAGTGCTGTCTCGGACTTGCGACCAGAAACGCAGTGCCCACTAGTGAGCATCAATGAGCCTTCCTCCAACAAACCAACTGAGCTGCACCATAAACGCCTTATTCACAGACGAGCAACATGAACAGCTAACAACCCCTGGGCCCACATTATGAGAAATCGGATTCAATTGAATACTGCTTGACAGAATATGCCGGGTTGAGACAGGAAGATAAAGGTGAAAGGGGAATGGTAATTTTGAGCAGGTCGAAAGACTGCACAATGATACTATTTCCGAAAACTTCACATCAACCAGGATACTTAGGGCCTGCATGAGCCACCAGGACAGGACCTTTCACCTTTTCCTGCACACGGTCTGTCCAGGGAAGCTGTTCCATGTGGGTCGAGTCCACACTACTTTAAGTGTGTTGTTCTGGCATTCATTCAAATTGGCAATTCTGCACGCGCACATTTATGTACACACATACTGGTCATTTTAGGATTCATTGTTCCCCTCTCCAATGGTGCACTTTTGTAAGGACTACTACAAAGGCCGGCCCTCCACCACTGTCTAGCCCACACTGAGCCAGGTGTTGCAAGCAATGACCCACGCAGACCACGACACGGCTCCCTTCCGCACCAGCTTTGGATACAGTGCCAGGAACAGGATCCAGTTTAAGTCATCTCATGCTCCCGCCACCGTATGCCATGGATATGAGGGATGCTGCTGCCTGCAACAGGGGTTTGAGTAAACCTGATCTTCATTAAAAAGACACTCATTTAGTCAGATTGGAAATGTTTTTTTTCATATTTGTTTTTGTCTGTGCTCAAACATCTCCTTGTGGTTTGAGTTGCATATGTAAGTCATGCCGACACAATGATTGCACAGCCGTAACACACATTGCCTGAGTGGCAGTGCTCTGGCCCTTTCTCGACTAACAGAGATAGTAACATTTAATTACAAGCGCGTCACTGGACTGTTCTCGTTCAGAGTGACTGCCTCATTTCCGACTCCCGACCCCGCTGGTCCATTCAATTTTATGTTTTTATTACTTACTGTGTGTAACCCACGTGCACAAATTCTGTCTCCAGAGACTCACCATTGGAGTTTACGGCTGGGCCAGGCAGCTCGAATAGGCCCCTTGTTGTCGGGCATGCTTTGCTTGAGGCCTGCTCACTCCTCGGTCATCAACACTTCCTTTTGACTATCTGCGCATTGTGCTGGGTGTGGCACCCAGCAACATGCCAATGCGCACCACAGCCCACGCGTCTTGAGCATTATTGGCTGCCACTGCCAGCCTACTACATATCAACAGGCCCCCTGCCCTGAGGGCGAGGCTCAATAGTCAACCCCAGGTCAGCCCCCGCCCTGCCCACCATCCAAAGCAGGCAAAAATAAACTTGATGTAGAGCTCACTCCCCCCCCCCCCACAGGAATTGTTGGTGTTCTCGAAGAGAACGGGAAGCTGCCTGGCTGGCGCTAAGCCAGTGGATGGCTGGGGCACTGGCAGCCCCATAACTCATGGTATTGGTGCATCATCATAGCAAAGTTAACACAGATAGGCCATTCCGCCCCTGCAATGGAGGAGGAGGGGAGAAATAAATGCAAGGGTGCATCACTGCAGAGTGAACATTAATAAGAAACCCTGATTGTCAAACAAAAGCTACAACAATTGAACTGGCAGTGCCGCCATTACAGTCCGTCTAGATAATAGCTACTGAAATTAACACATTCGTTATATAGCCATATTGACTTTTCTGTATTCAAAAGCTCAATGCAACGTGTTCATTGTTATTCCCGTTTTAAAAAAAGTGTTTGGTCACTAAAGCAAAGGAAGAATGAACAAAGATGTTTGAAAAGCACTAACACAAGTTATTGCAGCCCTGTGAGCTTTGATGCTTATGGATTCCTAGTTTGCATTAGTTTATATCCCGGCTGGCTCTCAAAAGCCATTATACCTATATCAGCCACTTCTTTGCCATCCCACTTTTGTGCAGTATATTCAAATGCAAAGGATGAAGAGATAACCCAACACCAATTGTGCCCAGCAATGTGTGTAGGGCCTGCTCCAGAGCAACCCGAATTAAAAAGAATAGCCTTGTATAACAGAATTAAAATTAAATATTAGCGAGGGATAGGCCACTCAAGGTGCCCGCCTTGGGATAGAGCGTGAAATGCGCTATTGTCGCCTATGTGGGTCACAAGAAATAAAAACTGTTGAGCATCTTTGGATTACGTGTGAAAGTCTGCAACATTTCAGAATGAGTTATCTTAAATCTTAAAACAGCTTTGAGAGAACATAGCGAGCAGGCTCATGGACAACATTTTTAAATGCTCTGACCAGATTTTGCTTTACTATCTTATCAGAATTTATTGGAACTGAGTGGCCATACTAAAAGCTCTAACTAGTGAAGTGCAATAGTTAGAGGTTTTAAGTATCCCTTTTCATCTGCGTGTGCTTAGTTACATTCTGTAAGATTAAGCGTTTGTTATATTATGATTGTGATTATGTATTTGTTGATTTTAATATAAAGTATTTTTAATCGAGTAGCGAAGCATATCAATGCTTTTATAGAAAAAGTGTTGTACCTGTGGGAATGATTGCAAATCTTATTGTTTTAATGTTTATTTGTGATTGTATTATGTTGTATTCATAAAGCCTTTTGGCTGAAAGTGTATTAAATAAATAACAGAATTCCGTCTGACAAGGCCAGCTTATGTTTGATCAGACCTCTTAGGAAAAACCGGGCCAGCATATATATGTTGACACCACCCTGCCTTCACGTTAAACCATGAGCGAATGAACGCCTTGTAGAGCCGCATTTCACCATTAATTATTACACTGAGAACCCGATGCATAGTGGCGATAATTGGGGCACGACGATGCTTCTTTAGTACAAAGCCTATATTCCATGCTTTAACACTGCAAATACAGTCTCCGTGGGGACACGAAGAAAGGGTAGAGCAAAACGCAGCCAATCCTTGCAACCCAGTGTATTCACGAGTCAGGTCCTAAACATTAACGTGGGGGGACTCATCATCAAACGCAATGGGATGCGACATGGCCATAAATTAGCATATTAAGTTGAAATATGCACATTTCATTAAATTGGCTTTGCATAACCAACCAAATTGCCCAGGACAAATGGCATTTGCCTTTCATAAAATCCACACACACACAAAACTAAGAGGATATTTTCTTCTAATAGTGTTTTTGAAAACTTTAAAAGGTGTGCATGTTTTAAACTGCAAGAACCAACACAAATGTTTTCCCTCGGTCTTGCAGTACCGAAATGAGACATTTCACATTTAGTTGTTTGTTATCTTTCCTCAGGTTATATAGTACAATGGTGAATTGTCCCGCCTACAAACCTGACGACGGCGGTTTGATACCTAAAGTCGGTTTTCATTCATAAAGTCGAAGAATATTCAATGTATCTCATTTTAGACTGAGTCCACCCTCTGAATAAAGTGGGTGGACTCCGTCCCCCTGCTGTATCCTCGACTCGAGCCCCGTCTGAAGTGAATAACTATGCATGGCGCACCTCGTAGGAAACCTTTCGCATTTCACAGAAATGTATATACCGGAGCCCACAGCTTCGCCACAAGGCCTTAAAAAAAAAATAAGAAAATAAGGCTTGTCCAATAATTTGGCAGCGTGGGCTGGTCAGTCTTGAAGTCTTTGGTAAAGCACTCAGTACCAGAACTGCAGCTAAGTAAAACCGCATCCATTCAAAGAAGAAATAAAAAGACTTACCCTACGCCATGTCCAGTGACCCAGTGCACGGCATCGCGGTTTGCTGAGTCCAGGCGATGGTTCAGCTCGATCTTCCTGTTGCCATCATATTCAAATTGCACTCGAATCTGCCCTTTTGCGCATTTTCCTATCCAGCTGCTAGGTCTCTACGGGACTAACGTATGCAAAGCAAACACCACACGATTTGCTTTAACGACAGCCGGTTCCATGAGACTGCGCCATCGTCAAAATGCCATGCAAAGAGAGCACTGGGTGGAGGGTGTTAGGAAATTAACACTTGCAGCTTCCTCTTGCCGAAGTCACTGCAAATTGTCTCGGTCACCAGTGAAAAAGTGCCCCACAGTTGCAAATGTAAATTCATTCCTTTTGTGACAGACTGAGTAGTACCCAAGTGGGGAGGTTTTTGATAAAATGTGGTGCAAATTGTGCATTTTAAAGAATATTCATTAACACTGGTCAAAATTCCTTGCCTCATGGTGAAGTAACGGGCCCACAAGGGTCAAAAAAGTGTGGCCCACTTTGACCTCAAAAATGTGCCCAAACTGGCATTTTGCGTTTATGGTTCATAGTCCGAGCCTGGTAAACGCCACTGGGTCGTAGGCACGTGTTACATTTCTTTAGCAGGAGCTTTTCCGAAAGCGTGCTGATGTATTGCAGAGACACTCGGGCACACTTAATACGAAACAAGTTCGCCTGCCAATATCTTTAATGTAGGTTTGCCTTTGGATACCAACTCCTTCCACGCACGTTACTCTTCCATGGAAAGAGTCCATCTTTCGCAAGAATCTTTGAGAACTCTCTCTCTGCATTTCTCTTTTTCTTAAAGAAATATAAGACCCCGAATGTACACTGAACCGAACCGCTAGTGCCAACATGTACATTTAATTTCTTTATTTTCATTGCATATGGTAACCTTTTACACATTTTATATTAACTTATATATATGTATATACAATGATACATAGGAAATAGAAAAGACTAATATAACGCAATATACTTAAAATGTCAGTAGCACTCTAAAGTTAAACAGATTAAACAAATTCATTTGATTTGTACATTTCTAGAGTTACAATTGTTGAAGAAATTTAAGTATAAAGCTTTTGAAACATTAACCCAATAACAGTCTTCCCCACAGTCCATCTATAAAATGTGTACAATTTATTAGATTTTTAAAGTGCAAGATTCATATTTCTAGTAAGGCAGGGCCTTTCACAATTAGATGTTTTAGACACTCCAACTCAGTCTCGTTTTTGCAGAATCTACCATAAGAATTCTTTTGGCAATTGATTACGCTAACCTTTGGGGGCCATGTCATTTCATCGTGGGATGTTTTTTCGCAGGTTTTTTTTACCACAAATTTTTCATCAAAAAACCCATCAAATGTATTTTTTTGGGGGGAGCTCGCCCCCCCCAACCAAACATTCCCTTTCAGTTTATATCTATTACCAAAAACCCACATCCCATATATATAATTTTTTAACCACCCCAAAACAAATTCGATGGTTTTTATTTGATAAAAAAATTGCGGTGAAAAACCCAGTGAAAAAACGTCCCGCGATGAAAGGACGTTGTACCCCCTTGTGGGCAATACATTTAGTCTAAACCTCATAACATTTGTTCTCAAGCAGGTATTAGGAAACCTCCAAGTACAGTGCCAAAACTCCCACATTTGTATGCTCCTCCCTCAAATGTTGCTAGAGACTAATATCACATTGCAGGTATTAATCCAAACATTAAGATACAAGACTATTCTGAGCTGATATAGTGATTTGGAATCAGCAATTCCTGACTGATATCCTCCTCCTGGAGCAGTCTCTCACAAACATTTGCATAACCAGTTACCGGGTTGTTAGACCTGTCTGAGACCAGTTCTCAAAGACCAACAAAGAGAATCATAAGGAGGGTACATACTTTTACAGTAAAAAAAAAAAAAGCTGCTTTTTCCATAAAATCCACACCTGAAGAGAAAGTAATCTCAATTCATGGCTGACAGCCCCCACAGAAACACAATTAGGGAGCAAGACCTTATGCCAAATAAGGGATTCCAAGCAGGATATTTTATCCAATAATCAAGGTTACATTATTTCAATCCCATATATACGTTTAGGGACATCACTTCCCTCATTAAATCTAAGGGGAGAAGTAAAAATGTGCTATATTATCGGTTCATCTTAATCATATGTCCGGCTAGCAGTCTGGTTTTATGACATCATGAATCCCAAATATATGCTTTATTTTGACGAGCAGTAATCGGAAGGCCTACATTCATGATTTCTAATTTGTTATCTTCAATGTACCATGAAAACATTGGAGTCCTTTTAGTTTTAATCATGTGCAAGATTTTGGTCTCAATAGGATTGATCAAAAGATCGTTGTCTTTAATAAGGAGAGTGAAGGCATTTATTAGATGCAGCAGCCCGATTTGAGTGTGGTCAAAAGATAGAAAATCTTCCACATAGACGGGCCAGAACATTTTTAGACTTGCAATTTTTGGGGAAACAAACACTACTTCTTCTACATACTCGTCAACATTTGACACATAAATTAAAGAGGCAGGGTACTAAAACATAACCCTACCGCAAGCCAGAGTTAGTAGGAATTATTTTAAATACATTTCCGTTTTGATTTAGGCTCAACTGTATGTGTGACTCCTTATGGAGGTGGATTATGATTAGGTAGACCCCATTTACTCAATTTTTTCCACAGCAATTCTCGATTTGCCAAATCAAATGCCGTTGACAAATCAATTGATGCCATGCATACAGAGCTATTTTATTTGCCCCATTTCAGTTCTTGGAAACATTTGATGATCAAACCGTTTAAGGAAGCACCCATTTTTTTTCTGAGTCCTGTTTGCCATTTATTTAGTCTTCCACAACTCTCAGCCCAATTTTCAAGCTCACTCAAGACCAGTGAGGCAAAAATGTTTCTGTGTCCATGATAGTGATGGGTTGACAGTTCTTGGGGTTGGTTCTAAAACCATTCTTAAAAATAGGAACATAAGTTTTCCAAAATGACGGGACAATACATTTAGTCAAAATATGCTTAAAAAAACAAAATGCTGCACCAACTCTGGGGGACTGGTTAAGCTATTTTAAGGTTATGGGGACCAGAGGATGGCCTTATTCTCAAATTGGACAGACCACTCATTCTCCCCAACATACGTAATGACCCCACAAACGGTGGCTTTTTAGCATACAAATCCCCAAAATGTCCTGCCCACTCTTGTTCAGAAATGGGATTAGTTTGTATTCCCACCTGTTTATTTTCCAATTCATTTATAGTTCACCAAAGGTTTTCCAACGAATTACCAGTCAGAATTTTCAACATTCTCTCTACGTCATTTTGTACTAACATTTAATGATGCTGAGGGATGCAGTTTTTATACTTTTGATAGATGTTTTCACTTTCTAGGAGCTTCTAATCAATCTTAAATCCGTTTTTTAGATATCTTTTTTCTAAGTTCTCTTTCATTCAACGACCTGCATATCAAAACCCCAAGGGTGCTTTCTTATGTTCGTATAATTCTTATTTAGCTTTGAATCTTAATTTATTTTGAATTAAGCAATTTGGACCAACAGAAGTGAATGTTTGGTTTTTCCAATCAAGTGTTTTATTTTGCGGGTTTCCATGATTCTCAAACTAAATTTAGCATTCTCAGGATCATTCCATCTGACATGATTATTACCCGAATTTACCACTAAATTGGTAGTGCCACCAACCATTCTGGTCTTGATTTGCAGGTCAAACATCCCGGATAGCATGTTATCATCACTCAAAATAGATTCCATCAGAATCTATTTTGATATATTGAATAATCTCATACTGACAACACTTTAATTAATGTAGATTCTAATGACCCTCTATGACAAGTGGGCCTACTTGTTCTATCACCAAATATGTTAACATTCAACATATTTAATCTGATTGAATTTAGGTTTTTGGGCCATAGTTGCTCGGAGAGATCTTTTGGGTTCTGAAAAATTGGATCCTTTCTAAAATGTGTCTCTTCACATCAAGATAAAGATTCACACATGTTGAGTTAAAATCCCCTGCAGCATTTACACTTACTAAGCCTGCTGAAGGCCATCCAAGTGCCCCCTTATTGCCAGTTGGAAAGCAGTAACAAAGCCATCCAAATAGGGGTTTATAACCAGGTGTCTTGCAAAAGGCTGATCGTATAGGCCTCACAGTTTCTTCACAAGTTCCTGATTTGTAAAGGAGGTGCATATGGGTATACCAGGATATGATCGTTCATTTTTACTAAAGGAGACTCCAATACTTATTTGAGTTTGACTTATGCGAGATTAAAGCTCCTGAAACCCATGACCAATCTGCTGTTTCCATGTCCAATAACCTCCCAGGTTTGGCAAAAGAAACCACTGTCCAATTCAGACCCCCGTCCCCACTTACTCGATAGATGCATCTTCTCGCTAGTGAGAAGATACACCTTCAAATTTAGTTTGTCCATCTCTTATTTGTCTTATATTTATACATCAAACAGGTTAAGATCATAGCGCAGTTGCCTAAGAGAATTAATATCACATTGTATAACAATTTTGAAGGAATATCTAGAGTAACTGTCAGTTCTAGACGGGTCAATACATTCCACAAGGGCTATGTCTTTAGATGGAATAGATCTCAAATAAGTAATTTAAAAAAATAGGGACAATACATACTTTTGATTATGTACTACCTTCCCATCATGCTTATCAATTACTCCAAAAGAAGGCTTAATGGCCTCTACGGCACAGGAATACCGGAATATGATCTTGATTTGAAGGACGGTGGTATAAGTCTACCTCCTGTTCCCTCGAGAATGCTACTTGTAACTGGAGGGACAGCCCTAAAATCGGACAGGATCTAGTGGGCTGAGGGAACGAGATATGTGTACACTTGATGTTCCTGTCCTCTCTAATTTCGTACTGCAATCACTTTTAAGCAGTTTGCGATTTCTACCTTCCCAAGGTCCCCATGCATCAGAAATAAATCCTAATCAAGAGGTGAAGAAACAACCATTAACTATGACTAGTTATATGGTAGCCTCTTTATTATTTTAGTGGCTAGTCTTGTGAGTTTTTTTCTTTAAAAAATATTAGGTGTTTCAGATAAAACAAGACAACACAGAGGAGCACCGTGCTATTGACTTAACATAGCTAGGTCAAAGACAACAAGTGTGTGTATAGGCAAAGGTAAATGTGAACAATGCAAAAAAGAGGTGCAATTCATCTCCGGTCTGTACAAACAACATGCAATGGCTTCTTGTAATTGTTATAAATGAACTAGAGGTGGACACAATATTCCTTCATAAAGGTCACAATCTCATAGTTTCAATACTGTGAAGTATTGTCTTAAAATACTGTTTTTCTTTCTAATACATTCAAACAGACCAGTAGAGTTAGAAAAACACAAAGTCCTTTTAGATGTGAGGCACAGATATTAAGCCCTAACTAGGTTGCTGTGGTTAGGGGCAATTATATTGGTCTATTTAGTAAAGGTTAGAAGGAGTGGTCAGCTGTGGCTGATCCCCCGACCAAGAGAGACTGGTCCCTGGATAATGTCATTTATTTGTTCTTCTGAAAAGCTTAGGGTGTGCTCCATGTTGGGGGTCAGGTCAGCTGGACTGGACCGTGAAGGCTCAGGTGCTGGGTTAGCAAGCGATCAAACACTAGGGGTAATGGATCCTATACTGTGCGCATATAAAGAAAATTAAATGAAAGGAACACTTTAAAATGAGGGGTTGTCTTTATGCCCGATGTAGCATCCAAGGTCAAGGTCACAGAAATTCTTGCTTCCTGTGGCTGATTAGGCAAGAGTATTGTTGATTTCAAAATGGCTGCAGCTAAAGATTAGCAATCCACAGTACATTTTACTCTGTACTAGGAGTGTGCTCCAGCTCCACTGACAGAAAACTGGGCTGCGCAGTTCTTATTTCCCAATGGGATTTTGAGACATCATTTTGTAGCTTCCTTTGTTAGATTTTTGCGTTTTAGTCAGAACTGAGGTGGCCACAGACAGGGTTATCCTTTGTGCGTGCTTCTAACCATGCACAATTTCTTTAAAATGTTCTGCATGTGTACCTAGTGTCTCCTTTTGACGTTATCATTTTGGTCTTCTTAAGATGAGGTGGTATTTTATTTGGTATTTCAGGTGCAATTGAAAGGCCAGCTGCAATAATCACTTGATCTGTGCACTCATCAGTCGTTTGAGGTTGGTGCACTCATCAGTCGTTTGAGGTTGGTGCACTGGTGTTGACTTATTATTCGATTCAATGACTGTTGGATTCGTGAAGGTTTGTTCACAGTGATCCATATCAGTCATTGCGCCGGTGTCTTAATAATGGCGACTGAGTTTGTTTGAAAGAAAGATCAGAGGTCATTTTCAGTAATCTGCCCCTCCATTCTCTTAATTGCTTTTAATAGTATAGTATGGAGCTTGACTTCTGTGTTGGAGTCATCATATAAATTAACAAATGATAACACAATTTAATGCTGATAACGTTGCCTGACTTGCAGCTCCCTTGGAATTCTGGTTTAGAGAGGATACATATTCTCTTTGGTCACCCATAGAAGATGAAGAGGTAGATGAAAGTGCTGTATACAAACCATCGAAGTCCGCAAAGATCAGAGGGCTGTTAAGAAAATAATCTTTCCTTTGATTGTAACGTCTGTTGATGTATAGCATCTCTTCCTCCCTCCCCACCAGGAAGATTCCACCCTTTCAGTTATTAAGAGTGAGAACGGTTCTCTGTGGACATTAGGAAACTAATTGGCTGCATTTGATTGAAATGCTTAGTCCGAGCAAATTCTGCACTTTTGTCTAGTTTACCTCGCGGTTGAAACAAGCTTGATATTTTAGAGTTTTTTTTAAATTTAGGTGAAGAGTGTCCTGAAGACAGTGACTTTTTATACAGCAGAAGCGACATTTCAGTCAGCAAGTCTGGCAAGACGAGGGCCCTCACCAGGTCCATCAGTGGAGTAACCAGACAATCTCTTTAGATGTTTTACTTCTTAACAAATGCATATGAATAGTAGTACACTGACCTGCCAATGTTTGCCTTATAGTCAACTACAATGCAACTGCACTCTTCCACATTCCACCTCAGCGCTCCACGCCGTGTGCTCCGTTTTTTTTACGGGTCCACATGCCACCAAAACTGGTCTCTGTGTGGAAATTGTGTAGACAAGGAAATCAGGCCCCTGAAGTACAGTGCATTCTTCAGCACTCCACTCTGTGAATGGGGTGGCTGGCACACAGGGCTTTTATTCTTCTGAGGGCTAAAGCCTCCATTTCTTTGCAGTAAAAATAAGGGGAGCTCTTGGCTCCAATGCACAAAAAGTTACCTCCCCTTTCATAATATAAGTACAGAAGCAAGTGAAAGCAACTGCAGCATTTTGTGGGTGGACGTAGTGTGATGGATCACCATTTGGAAAGGGTATGGAAGCACTGGCTTAGTTTGATTTTCATTAAATAAAATGATGCAGGCAATTCCATCTTTGATCTGCCAATCAGAGTCCGGTTTCATAAGCTCTATGCCAAAAGCATAGTGTGAACCTGTGACCTGCTGCATAAGTAGCTTGATTTGCTGCGGCTGCTCGCCAGGGAGAGGAGGTTCAGAGGTCACAGGTGCCCATTTGACAGCTGCAGTGAAAAGTCTCTGCATCATAGAGGCTGTATTAATCGAATTTTGGTGCATTTCCCACATCCAAAATGACAGAGGAAGAAAAGACTGAATGTTATTTGTTCGAAAACACATTTCCTTTTTCTTCCTGCAGCCATTTCGGATATCCCTATCCCAACCACCCTCTTACCATCAGTGGCACACTCCGCTGTGTGCCGCCGACTCACTGCGTCCCTGCGACGCTAGTTCCCCATCACAGAAGTGATTGTGATCAGGCGTTGCAGGGTCCTTTTCTTTTTCCATTTTTGCAAACTGGTGCAGGGGTTTTCTTCCTACAGCCATTTTGGATACCCCTATCCCAAAACCCTCTTACTTACCCATCGGTGGCACACCCGCTGTGTGCTGCCGACTCGCTGTGTCCCTGCAACGCTAGTTCATGCGTTACAGTGTCCTTTTCTTTTCTTTTTACTAACTAGTGCAGGGACACCCCCACTGACATGGTGAACAAGGGTGCAGGGGACACCCTGCAGCTCCCACTTCCCTTATTCACCATAATGCCACCAAATGGGGCATTTGATTGAATTTTTCAGCCGTTCGAATGTTTGGCTCGACCGAAATTCGATGAAATGTCCCATTCAGAATTTTATATGAAGACTTTTTGAGCGTTTCCGTATTCATCAAATAATTCCCTGTTCCAAAAACATAACTAAATAGGATGCCCTGGTGGTTTAGGCATGGTGGCCACCCCCCCCCCCCCCCCCAGTTATCCAAGCCACATCAATTTGATATCACACCTGTATCTGCACTGTGAGCCCAGTTCTGCTGTGAAGGGGCTTTCTGTGTTCTGCCCAGACAGGCTGGACCTGGCTAATTCTAGCAATACTGTAACCTTGGGGGTTGCCTCTGTTCCTTTGTGAGGGCAGGTAACCCCCACTCCCTAGAGAGACAGCCACTCCTCAGAAAGCTGTCTTGGGAACAAGAAGCAAAGGGAATACCCATTCACAAAATGATTAGCCTCACACATGGGTTCTGCACACTAAAAGGGCCTTTGATCCTATTGAGAAGGGAAGGGGGCGTGTGTTAGTGTAGATCGAGGGAGACCCTTACAGCTGGAGGAAGGTTCCACCATCTGGTTTCTCTCGGCGTCCATCTTTCCTTCACTTCCTTTAGCAGAAAGCACTTTGGGTGTGATGTCCGAAGGTTAAGTTTCTAGTTCCAAGAACAGGGTCTTTTGATTTAAGCCTGTTCGACTGCATCAAACCATCAGGCCCCTCCTGAGCTACCTTTGGCACTCGCCTATTCTTCGAACTGCTGAACGGCGCGTGTTAACTGAGCATGTCGTAGCCCCGGCTCAAACTTGAAACTCTTCAGTTCACCTGCCACATTCAAACCACTGATTTCCTATTGCTGATCTTCATTGGCAGTCTACCAGACCCTGGGGGTTCCTTCGAGACATGACCTTTAAGCGCTGCAACAGTGGTGATTGACTCAAACTGCACATCCAGTCAACAGCCTCTTCACAGTCAAACCGACCCTGGTGGCCCTCACGATCCACACTTCCCTGAGCATCGTCATCGAATCGTATAAGTAACTGTTCAACCTCTGCTAGACATCCGCTACACGTCTACAACAATGCAACTGCTGTGCCCAAACCACTAAACTGCATGTAAAAACCAGTTTGCTGAGGCAATGTGCTGAATGAGTCACTGTCTTGGCTTGAACTACAAGCTCTTTATAGCATCGGCAACCTTTAACCTGCTGCTCGTCATGGTAGCATCTTTGATGCTGATCTTCATCGCCAATTGGACCAACTCTGGTGGACAATTGAACCGACCGTGGAGGACCATCGAGCCACAATCCTCGAATGCTGCATGAAACCACTCTAATAGGACTGCACATCCAGTCTCCAGTCTCTTCATCTTTGAATCAACCTTTAAACCAACCCTGGTGGCCTTCACAATCCACAGCCCCTCTAACTCTTTGCTGAAAACAATCTAGTAAGAACTGCACATCCAGTCACCAGAATATTTGCAGTCGAACCCTGTTGGCCCTCAATGCAAATTAGCACTTCTTCTAGCACCACCTTCGAACCACTGCAAGCTCCTGTTCAACCCCAGTTCAACAGGTTCGACATCTAGAAACCATGTCACCATTGCACTCTTAACCTCGCCGAAACGATAGAACAGAAACAAGTATCCCGGTTCAACGACATCAAACCGTTAAGAACCCCAGAAGGAATCGACTGCCAACTGTCCCCTTGGTCCACCTTTGGGCCCCAGAAACTGGTTATGTCACCTTTAATCCCTTCTTGCACGACATCACTTTACAAGCAGGGTGGCATTTGTTTGCCATAAACCCACCGATTCATTAACCAGAGTGCTACATCTTATTTTCTGTACATACTCTGTGTTCCTTCCTCAGGGGTGGGTTTTGTGTAGCATTTTTCTATTGTTATTTTTGAAGATGGTGGGTTTGATTAAAGTATATCTTTTTTTATAGAAAATGGATTGGACATTCCCTTTATTTTGGACTGTTTTATTATTGCGGTTTGGTTTCTGTTGGATCACATGCAAACCCCTCTTGAGAATAGCCTTACCTCTGCCCACATTACCAAAAAAGGCAAGGAGTTCCATTTCTTAGCTGTGACCACTCTTTAACCACTACCCACTCTTCTACTTCTGCAGGGTAGAAGTCATTTTGTCAAATGCAAACAACATGAAACGGTCTATGCAGTATTGTACCCACCCTGGATGCGTCCAACGTTTTCCGTCACAGGGAAAGCTTGGGTTTTGAAGAAGACGTGCTCCGATGAACAAAGGACAAACTACACATCCCAGACCGCTTGGTAGTTCTCGTGCCGTATTTTTTATGCAAATCAGGTGCAAGAGCACCGGCACGAAAACGTCAAGCGGTCTGTGAAGGGCAGGAAGCTAGGAAACTCTCTTACTCTCAATTCCTTATGGCCATTGCAGAGGCCCTGGCCGCTATTTCAGCGGCCAGAACCATTTATGACAAGAGCAAACCTGCGCTGGACCACCTAACTAAAGTAAGCCTTCCTGCCTGTAGGGACATGGAACAGAATAACTCTAGACCCTTATGTAAATCCCGACAGGAAACTTTCTTAGACCTTCCTTACACAGGAGTTAATTTTCAATCCTTAAATACCCCCCGCCCCCGCTATGGCAATAGGAGAGCCACAGGTCACTCTGGATAGCAGCAGCACCCTGGAACCTGACTCCAATATAGAAACTGACCAAGGCTGTCAGATTTTGCATCACACAGGATCTTAAAGGAATGGTTCGGTAAAAATGTTTTATTGCCCCTACGGGCCGGCCATGTGTTTTTAAGCCTAAGTCGCTCGATTTTAGAAAAATTTCCTATGGACCTTACCCGAGTTTTCGTCCATTGCACGCGAAAACAGGCATCAGGGAGCTGCAATTTTGTGATAATCCTATCATTTCCCCCATCACCCTGGCTGACCTGCTTTTGCGGCACTAAATCATATCCCCCGCCCCTGAGCCTGTCATCAGCAGACGCGTACCGCCCATTTCACAACGCCAAAGCACGTCTCGTGTCAACATTCGCTGCACTTCAGCTAATGACGTGTCGCCATGGAAATGGCAGGACGCCTCTTTCCTCAATAAGTATAAACAGACCGTTTCACAACACACAGCAGCAGATTTTCGATTCCATTCCTCTCTCTGTGTTACTTTGAGTATTCTGTGACTCGTTTCTGTGCTCTGGACAGCTACCTTCATTGCTTGTAGCCCGTGTGAACAGATACCAGTACCACCGCTATAAATTATTTTAGTTTGTTTAACACACAATGGCTACAATCATGTACGAGCCCGAGTATTCCGAGGAGGAACTACTGGAAAGGGAAACACGCGAAAACGATGGGGCTTCGGACGGCAGTTGGGAGGACGATTCAACAGCTGAAGAGCATGGACCTAATCGCATGGACGGTGTTTCCACCTGGTGCACATGCAATCGTTGCGAGCTAATGCCAACCGAGGACGAGAACTGCTGCGAAAACTCAGGATGCGTGGCCTACATTTCGGACGGCGAGCCACGACCGCAATGCATCACCGAGCTGCCAGACTTCAGGGCAGCCTGCCTCACACGGTCCGTGTTGAGGATAATGATGGTGCTTATGCACGAACTTGACGCAACTGTTCGTCCTCGTAATCCGAGTAACGAGTAAGTACACTCTGCTTGTCATGCCACTCCCATTTCATGGTCTTCTACTATATCCAAAATTACATATACATATCATTGTAACGCATGAAAGTCGTTCAATAGTGTGCAGTGTCTAGATAGCATTTGTCCGAGCAGAATGCCATTAGTTAAAAGAATTCTTTTTTTTATTTTATTTTTTTTATTAAAATGTTATTACTTTTTCAATACAACCAACAATTCAAACAAAACACGCAGTGCAATCCACCATCATTACATTAGCATCAATTGGTCTTTGTTCACTGCCCCCCTTTTCCCACCCCCTTCGCGATCCTGTTTGTCCTTCACATCCAGTATCTGCCGCACATAGCTGGGCGTCATTTTCATCAGATTCCTCTGGGTCTGACACTGTCCCAAATAAGCCTGATATCAATGTTTTCCATGCCATCAGGGTACCCGCTTCTTCCTCCCAAGCCATGCAACTTGCTTCCTGCCACACCACCGTCTCAGCCTCCGCCCACTTCTGTAAGTCTTTCCACCACACCTCCACCCGTGGCTTATGACACTTCTTCCAGCCCATAGCTATCCTTCGCTTTGCAAGCACGTACGCTAGGTCTTTCAATTTCCCAACATGCTTCAGCTTTCGTGGCCTAGGAAACCCTTCCAACAGACAAGCCCAGGCCGTGTCAACGGCAAGCGTGACCCCTTTCTCTGCTAGCTTTTGGGCCACTTCTCTCTAGAAACCCTCAATCACTGGGCACGCCCAAAACATAGGTGTCATATCCACATTCTCCTCATCGCACTTAGGGCACGCCTGTCTCCCGGCATTCCGGAATTTAGATATCCTCAGCGGGGTCATATACGCTCTATGAGTCACATACAACTGTATTTGCTGCAGTCTGGCATTCCTAGATACTTTCTTATGGTATCCCAGGGCCCGCTCCGACATCCCATCATCCATTTGGACTCCCACTTCTGTTTCCCAATCCAATCTCAAATGTGTCAATTCTTTTCCAACCTTTTACCATTACCATTTCATACAATCTGGAGATCTCATGCCTTCCCTCAGTTATGTCATATATCATCCCCACAATGGCGTCTGGCTCCTCCGCCAGCACCGTCTCAGGCCACGTTATCCGAATCTTCCGCACCAGCCTGTGATATGTAACATATTGGCCCCCATGTAATCCCACCTCCTCTCCAAGTCCTTCGAACTCTCTGATGGACCCCTCCTGCCATATATCACCTAACGTTACCAGTCCCACAGACTCCCAATAGGTTCTAATAATCCCCCTCAGTTGCTCATCTCCACCCGCCAAAGCAACTAGAGGTACCTGCGGGGAACACGGCAGCGGATCCCCCATCATTATACGTGCTCGTCGCCACATTTTCCACCCCAGCCTCATCATCTTCGGGTATTCCTTAGTCTCTGCCTCAGGCAACCAGATAATTTCTTTCAGGTAGTACGGGGCACAATCATGCCCAAACAATCTAAATTCGCTGGTCGGTTCGTCAGAGAGCCATTTGGCCACAAACTATAATTGACTCGCTATATAGTAGGCCTCAAAATTAGGTAGCTTGACCCCCCCCCTTTTACGTAAAAGTTCTGCAACTTCCAGAGCGCTACTCTGTTCCTGGTACCATGCCACAGAAAGTCTCTACACACCCCATTCAATTGGGCAAAAAACCTCTTAGGAATCATATGCGGGATATTGCTAAAGAAATGCAAGAGCCTAGGCAGAGCCACCATCTTAAGCATCACACCCCGTCCCATCATCGCCAAGGGCAACTTCTCCCAAAACCTCACACACTTACGGATTTTCTCAACGGCCATCTCAGTATTACGCCTGTGTTCCTCCTCCGCCGTATGGCACACCTCTATCCCAAGGTAGCGGAAAGATACCACAGTCCACGGCACCTGCAACACCGGGAACCTTTCCACAGGGATCCCTTTGTAACTGCCCAGCGGGAAAATGCTAGATTTTTGGGGATTCACCGCTATACCGGACAACCTTGCATACCCTTCCATCACCTCCAGAATATACTGAAGGTTTTCTTCCGGGTATCTCAAATATAATAACAAGTTATCCGCATACAGGGATATCAGGTGCCTTTCCCCCCCCCCCCAACCATGATACCTATCTCATCGTATTGCTGCCTCAGGTATAGTGCCAAAGGCTCCAGAGCCAGAATGTATAGCATCGGGGACCAGGGGCACCCCTGTCTAGTGCCCCTGCTAAATTGCCATCTCTCAGATATCACTTTCCCTGTTCGCACCCTGGCTAATGGCGCACTATACAGCATCTCCGCCCATCTAATGTATCCCGGTCCCATTCCATACTCCCCCAAGGCCGCGAGCAGCCACGCCCACCTGACTGAGTCGAAAGCTTTTACCGCGTCCAAGGACACGATTGCCATCTCTCCTTCATTGTCACAGCCCCATTCGATCACCCGATGGAGTCACCTATGGTTGTGAGTAATATTCCTGTCCGGAACGTAGCCAGTTTGGTCTGGGTGTATCAGTTTGCCTATTACTTTCCGCAATCTATTCGCCAGGACAGCCGTTAATATCTTGCTGTCCTGGTTCAACATTGACAACAGCCTGTATGATCCACAGCTATGTCCCGGTTTATTAGGTTTTGGGAGTGGTATTATGACCGCCTCTCTGAGCGACTCTGGCAACTGTCCCACCTCAAACGCCTCGTTGAGCATTTCCAACATCGGGGGGAGCACTTCCGCCCCATATGCTTTATAAAATTCACTAGGTAGACCATCTGCTCCCGGGGTCTTACTAGTAGGTAGCTGCCTAACAACCTCCTCCAGTTCCATCAACGTAATCGGAGCATCTAGTTCCTCTCTTTCTTCTGTGCTAATCTTAGGCAATCCAATGTCTTGCAGAGTTTCCAGCATTTCCTCCCTGCTGCCTCCCCCTCTGTCTCCATATAATTCTCTATAGTACTCTGCGAATTCTCTGTTAACTCCCTCTTGGGTGTCTGCCACCTCTCCATCTTCTCTGGTTATTGTCCTAATCGGGGGCCTCGGGGTTTCACTTTTATATAGCCACGCCAAAAGCGGCCCGTTTTATCTCCGCCTGCATGTTGTCTCTCAACGTACTTTTTGTAGTTGAGATTGCAGAGCCTTTCCCAGAGTTCCATGCACCGTTGCTGTAGCTTAAGCACCAGCTCGGTGTCTATGCGTTCACCTTTTAGTTCCCTCTCTAATTCGCCTTCCGCTCTCTGTAAATCAGCCTGGACCCCATCCTGCAAGCCCTTGGATTTAGAGATGGCCACCCCCGTATCACCACTTTGAAGGCCTCCCACAGTGTCCCTGCCGAGTCCACACTGCCTGTATTCACCTCGAAATAACTAATGATTTCATCTCTCATATCCTCCCAAAAAGCCGGATCTTTGAGCGCCTCAGCCCGGAGGCGCCACGTCGGTATCCGTGCCCTAGGGGTGCAGTATTGCCACCCCACGACCAGAGGCGAGTGGTCCGACAGGACCCTCGCCTTGTATTCTATATGAGCGATCTCTATCATTACATCGGACGTGGCAAAGACATAATCAAGTCTAGTGTGTAACTGTTGCGGTGCCGAGTAATGTGAATACTGCCTAACCTGAGGGTGTTTAGTTCTCCACACATCCAACAGTCCAAAGTCGTCTAACAACGATTGCAATGCTCTAGCTGCTGGGGCAGGCCTGGCCATCTTGTCGTCTGACCTGTCCACTGCGGGGTTCAGCACACAGTTAAAATCCCCTCCCCAGATCACTGCACTACCCGCGCACAAGCTCAGGCTGGTGCACATAGTCCAGAAGTACTCCGCCGTGTTTTGATTAGGGGCGTACGTGTTCACAATGCACACCTCTTTATTCTCCACCACTCCTCTCACCATGGCCAAACACCCTCAGTTTCCACCGTTTCCTGTAGCAGCTGGAACGGGACATGTGGCGCCACCCAGACCAGCACACCCCTAGCGTAGGCCGAATATGAAGACCCCACTACTGTACCCCTCCACTTCCTCTTCACCAGCTCCAGTTTTTCCCGTGTCAAGTGAGTCTCTTGTAACAATGCAATATCTATCTTTTGTCTTTTCAAATACATCATGACTTTGTTTCTTTTTAAATAGCTATTAAGTCCCCTGACGTTCCATGTCACTATTTTAAGATCTCCCATGGCTCATCAGCATCCAACTCCCTCCCTCTTGACCCGCCCCGTCCGCGCAACACAAATACAATACTAGGGCTATTCCCTGAAGGCTCGCGTAAAAACTCAAACTCCCAAAAACTGCATACACCCCAAACTCCCCTACCCCCTCCCCTCCCCCCACCCATCCCTTCCCCAACAACTCCCTCCCCAACTTTTGCCCAGCTCCATCCCTGGATCTCAGGCACCCTCACATCTAGCCCCGTCTGATACACACAGAGCTCAGTAGGGTGAAGTCGCCCTAATAGCCACTTAACTATTAATACTAACTAGGGGTATGAGGACTAGCCCTGGAGGGGCTCGGAGAGGCGGCCGTTTACTAGCCTCATCCGGCTCTCATGATCAGTACACTTCTGGTGTGCTGCTCCTCATACCTACACCGCCCGTATTTCTTACGCTTCAGGGGGTCCTATGACTTCCAGGGCGGCGTCTCCTTGACCAGGGTTGCCTCCGCTTCTCCGTCGCCCGCAGCAGATCTCTTTGTCCTTTCACTGTCTGCCGTCGGCCATCTTCCTTTGTTCGGTCGCCTTTGTGTTGCGACCTTCCTTTGGACACCGTTCCTCTCTCGCTGCCAGGATCACTCGCACAATACGCCTCCTTGTTCACCGAGGCTTCGCACGCAGCTTCCTCTTTTTCCAAGTTAAAATGCTCCAGTTTGCACTGTCTTTTTTTCGGATGTTTACCGGATCTGCGGGTGCCCACAGAGAATCCCGTCCTCTCACATGGCTCCTTAGCCAGGCCCCCCTCAGTTACAAGAATTGTCATTGACAACAAACGTTTATTAAACTTATCTTGTTCATTTAAAAACAGTTTGTATCATTCTTTTTCACAGGTGGTACCGGCTGGTGGCCTATCGTTCCTTTACATGGTGGCTTCACAGAGGCTTGGACACCGCGTTCGAAGAGTAATACCTGCCTGTGCCGTTCGTGCCATAAGAGAAACGTTCCCGAGTGTCAGCGGTCAGTACAGGGGATTTTCTCTCGTCGTGCTGCAACCTGACCTGTACAATGTGTAAAGTCTTGTATTTTTGTGTCATCAAAATAAGATACAAAATAAAACCCTACATATATTTTAACAACGGTTGTTTCAATTTTTTAAATGAATCAAGTGTGTCTCCATTCAAGGATGGACGTCAGACATATGTGATCCGAATGGGTGAAGGTCAGGTCGCTGTGAAGCAGGGTGGTCACTATCTAAGTTAACATAATATATTCTCAATAATGCATGCACTAAATAACACTTGTTCAAAGTCTTTTAGTCAGTTATGTCTCTATAAAAGTCACACATATATCTATACTATCAATCAACATTGGATTATACAGGCCTTAGGTTAAGGGTCTTGACCACTATAATACACTGTTTGAAGTGTGGGTCTGTGCTCACAAGAATCTCCGGTATGTTGCATTTGTTATTGATGGAACAAGTTACTTACCTGTAACTGTTTTTCTCCAGCATGGGTCTGGCATGGATTCACATGCTCATGAATATTCCCCGTCAGGCTGGGAATCCTCGGTAAAGAAAAAATCAGTATCAGTTTTGTTTCTGATCTGTCTTTGTTAGTAGTAACCAATCACTGATCTCTGAGTCATACTGCCCCCAGCCAATGACTGCCCTCTCCCTAAGACCCGCCTCTGGCAGCCATCCTCAGATTTGGTAGCACGCCAAGTGGCACTATTACCAAGAGCCGCATAGGGGTAGGTGGGAGGGTTCGCATGTGAATCCATGCCAGACCCATGCTGGAGAACAACAGTTACAGGTAAGTAACTTGTTCCTTCTCCAGCATGGGGTCTGGCATGGATTCAAATGCTCATGAATAAAAGAATACATAGCAGTATACACATGCACAACCACGGGAGGTGGCAACAGGCTCCACATTAAGCAATACAACAACTCAACATTAAGCATCTCTTACCCCCTCACCAGGCTCACCTTAAGCAAACAGGTTGCGCAGCACTGCTTGGCCGACCCTGGACTCCTCCCTGGAGTCCCGATCGACGCAGTAGAATCTTGTGAAGGTGTGCGTCGACCTCCACGTAGCAGCCCTGCAGATGTCCAGCAGGGGCACACCAGACACGAACGCTGTGGTAGCAGCAATCGCTCTGTTCGAATGGGCTCTCGGACGGCCGGGGAGCGGTCGGTTTGCCAACCGGTGACAATGCATGATGCAGCCGGAGAGCCATCTGGAAATGGAAGTCTTCGAGAGAGCCTTCCCTTGAATCACAGACCCAAAGTTCACGAATAGCTGTGACGTCTTCCGAAAACTCTCTGTGCGGTCCACATAGAACTTCAGCGCTCTAGCTACATCCAACGAGTGCAAAGTCCTCTCGGCCAGCATTAAAGGAGACGGGAAGAAAACTGGTAACACCAAGGGCTCGTTGAGGTGGAAGTCCGACGGCACCTTGGGCATGAAGGAGGGGTGCGTCCTAAGCACTACCCTTGTGTCATGAAAAGTCAACTATGGAGGCTTGCAAGATAGGGCCTGCATCTCTCCCACTCGTCGTGCAGAGGTGATGGCCACGAGGAACGCTGTCTTCCATTACAGGAACTTCAAGGGAGCCGAATGCATAGGCTCGAATGGGGTTCCCATGAGCCTGGTCAGCACCACATTAAGTTCCCAGGACAGGCCGGCGGGAATGAACGGAATAGTCCCTTCATAAATTCCTTTACCAGGCGATGAGACCACAAGGACGCCCGTCCCGTAGTCCTGGTATATCGGGAGATGGCAGCCAGATGTATTTTTATGGAGGCGTGAGCCAGTCCAGCTTTGGCCAGCGACAGTAAGTACGGGAGCACTTGAGGGGCCGTAATCCGCAGAGGGTTAATCTTCTGTGCACGGCACCAGACAGAAAACCTCTTCCATTTATGACCGTAACACTTGAGAGTTGAGGACGCCCTGGCCTTTGCAAGAACCTCTCTGCAATCAGCCGGGATATCGTACCCTCCAAACTCTAGCGCTGCAGAAGCCAGGCCTGCAAGTTCAGCGACTGTGGGTCGTGGTGTAGAATGGCGCCTCCTTCTCTGGAGAGAAGATCTGCGTCCGCCGGCAGCCTGACTGGCGGGGACGTTGACAAGTCCAGAAAGTCCGGGAACCAGACCTGCTTCGGCCACGCCGGTGCGACGAGGATCATCCTGCACCTGGACTTCTTGAGCTGGCTGATGAGGCGGAGCAGCACCGGCAATGGAGGGAACACGCATAGAAACAGGCCGTCCCAAGGGAACAAGAAAGCATCGCCCATGCTCCTCGGCTGTGGGAACCTGCTGGCGAACCTCTGGCACTTGGAGTTCGTCGCAAACAGGTCGATCTGGGGTTTGCCCCATCGTTGGAAGAGTCGATCCACTTGATCCTGGCGCAGTTCCCACTTGTGGCACGAGCGCAGCTCCCTGCTGAGTGAGTCGACGATGGTGTTTTTTATTCCTGCCAGGTGGAAGGGAACCAGAAACATCCCCTGGGCGACGGCCCAGTGCCACAGATCCTGGGCCTCCTTGGATAGGGCTGGGAATCTGGTGCCTCCCTGCTTCCGTATGTAGAACATCGTGGTGGTGTTGTCGGTGAAGATCCTCACCACTTTGTCCTTGAGGGAGGGGAGGAACGACTTGAGCGCCCAGAACACTGCACGGAGCTCCAAGATGTTGATGTGAAGAGACCTCTCCTCTGGGAGCCAAAGGCCTCTTGCGCAGAGATCTCTGGTGTGGGCCCCCCAACCCTCCAGAGAGGCGTCCGTAGTCACCGTCTCCTGAAACGCCGGGGTTTGAAAGTCTGTGCCCGTCGTGAGGTGAGCCCGGGTGCCCCGCCATAGGATCGCCAGACGGAACTCCTCGTCGAGGGGGATCCTGTCCTCGAAGCAGCCCCCCGCCTGAAACCAGCGGGCGTTGAGGAACTCCTGTAGCAGACGCATCCGAAGTCTGCAAAGGGGTACAAGGTAGATGCATGAGGACATCATCTCGAGAAGGGACTTGATGGACCCCACCCTGGCCACGTCCGTGGCTAACAGTCGCCGTACCTTGCCCAGGATGGTTTTGGTCCTCTCCTCTGAAGGGGAGGCCAATTGCTCCACTGTATCGAGCTTCGCCCCCAAAAACAGTGCTACTTGCAATGGAAACAGGTGGGATTTGGGGTAGTTGATGGAGAACCCCAGCTCCGTGAGCAACCGGACGGTCCTCGCCATATGATCGACGGCGAGTTCCCTTGACCTTGCCCGGATTAGCCAGTCGTCCAGGTAGGGGTAGACGTGGATCCCCTGCAGGCGCAGCCGCGTCGCCACTGGTGCCAGGCACTTGGTGAAAACCCTGGGTGCCGACTTTAATCCAAACGGTAGGGCTCTGAATTGGTAGTGGCGTCCTTGAACCACGAACCTGAGGAACTTCCTTTGCCTTTTTAGAATGGGGATGTGGAAGTAAGCATCCTCCAGGTCCAGCGACGATAGGAAGTCGCCTTCCTCCAGCTGTCCCAGTACGTGCTGGAGGGTGACCATCCTGAATTTCTGCGCCTTGATGTATTTGTTTAACCGACGCAGGTCTAGGATGGGGCGCCAACCGCCTGTCTTCTTCCTGACGAGGACGTACCTTGAGTATACTCTGGAGCCCCAGAGCCTCCTGGGGACGAGCTTGAAGGCAGCTTTCTTGAGCATCGCCTTTACCTCCAACAGCAGTTGAGGGACGCGATTCTCCTTCCTGGCCACAGGAGGAATGCGAGGGCACTTCTTTAGGAATTCCAACGGGTGCCCGTTGCCCAGGGTGTCCAACACCCAACGATCGGTGGAGATGGACTCCCACGCCCTGGGGTGCTTCGGTGGGGGCCCGACAACCCGGCCGGGTCAGTCTTGCTTGGAAGCGGCCTTGCCGCCTTGGCGACGATGGCGGGAACCCCCTTGCTTGCCGCGACCTCTGTAGGCCTCCTGGGAAGAGGAGCGGGCCGCCTGGCGGTAGGTGGAGCCACCGCTGGATCCTTTGGAGGCACCCTGTCTGCCTCCAGAGCTCCGAAAGGGCCGTCGCTGCTGAAGCACCCCAAGGGCCCGGGCCGTCTCCGAGTCGGTCTTGATGGTCTGTAGAGACTCATCCACCCGCCTTACCAAAGAGGTTGTTGCCGTCCAACGGCATGTCCAACACTCTGGTCTGGACGTCCTAGCGAAAGTCTGTCGCCTTGAGCCATCCTCGTCGTCGGAGGCAAACTCTGTTGCCCAGTTGGCGAAATCCGGTATCGGCAATGCCCGTTTCCACCATAATGGCATGATCCGACGCCACCTCGCCCTCCTGCAGAATTTCTAGGGCCTCTGCCCTTTTGTCATCAGGCAGGAAATCTAGCAGGGGAGCTATCTTGAACCAGAGCTCCCTGTCGTAGCGGGCCACAATCGCTAAGGCATTGGCCGCCTTAATCGTCGTCGCCGCCGAAATGACTCATCGTCCCATAGAGTCCAACTTCTTACCCTCGCTGTCTGGCGGGGAAGTGGAAGTTGAAGCCGCCGCGCCTGCTGCCTTCTTCTTAGCCGCTGCCGAGATGACCGAGTCCGGCATGGGCTGGGCCCTGAGGCACAAGGGGGCGGCATCGGGGACTCAGTACTTCTTCTCGTACCTGTCCCTCTTGGCGGGTGTCGTGGCAGGGTTCTTGAGGACAGCAGCAAGCCCCTCGTCCCAGATGTCATCGAGTAAAGGCACTGCGAGGTCCGTCTTCCTCTTAGCCTCTCGTCGTTGGTACAGAAACCCCTCCTTTTTCTGTTCTTCAGGGCATAGCTGGAAGAGCTCTGATGCCCTGGTTATCATGGCGTGGAAAGAGCCAACCTCGTCGGCTGGGGACGCCCGCGGGGTGGGGGGAGGGGTGACGACAGGATGTCTGCTGTGTCATCGCCGCCGTCGTCGTCCGTCCCCGTATCCTCTCCCGGCGAGGGGGATGAGGGGTCCACCGGCCTCGCGGGCACAAAAGGCAGAGAGGGGTGGACTCTCCTCCACTTGTTCGGAGGGTTTCCCGACGGGCCTGGTTCTGGATCCTCCGTCGGGGTCCGTGGTAATCTCGTCCTTGTCTCGGTACATAAGGATTGGATTGCCAACAAAATGGCCGAGCTATCCTGGGGCTCGGGCAATGGCTGCGGCGGACGGGATGGCCGCTCCACTGGGCCCTGTTTGTCGTCCTCGTCGCTATCTTCGATCACGTCAGCAGGGATCGTCCCCTGGGATCGAACCTTCTCGAACCTCTCGTTGAGGTTTATGAACCTCTCGTTGAGGCCTATGGACCTTTCTTTGAGGCCCCTCTCGGTCTCCACCAGTTCCTCCTCAGAGGCTGATTCCGAGTCTGTAACGGCCACCGCCCCCCCCCCTCTTTTTCGGCCAGGGGCTCCGTGGGGGTTTTAGCGGTGGGCTGGAAAGAGGATTCCCTCCGCGGCAGCAGGGATACTCTGGGCCCAGAGGCCGTTTCCATTGGCGTAGTCTCAGCCGGCTCCGCCAGGGTTGCAGAGACCACTTCGGTAGAGGGCTTAGCCGGGTGGATCAAGGCCCTCACCACCTTAGGTGCGTCCTGGGCCTTCGCCTTGTGGGGAGGGTCAACGCCTCGCTCCCCCTTCGAGATTGACCAGGTCCGCTGCAGCGGCCTACCCGGGTTCTCGGACTTCCTCTTCCCCGAACCAGAGCGCTGGCTCGTGGTCTAACGTGCCGGGGAAGTAGCGCCCTGCTTGGCAACCGAAGAGCCCGACCTTTAGCCGCTCCCAGAGTCCGCAGACTCACGGTGCTTGGCCTTCTGTTGGGCCCCCGTCGCCTGGGCGCCCTCAAAGGACTTAGAAGCCTGCTCAGACGACTTCTTCGCCTTCTCACTTGCTGTGCCCTTCTCCAGCCAAGTGGCGAGGCGGGAACGACGATCTTGTTTGGTCCGTTCCGAATGTTTCTTGTAGAACGCAGAGCCCTTCTCCACGTGCGTGTTAGCCCCATGGAGGCAGTTGAGACATCGCGAATGCTCGTCCTCCTTGAAAACCTTATATAATCCGCATCCAGGGCAGTTCCTGAACATCTTGGATCCGGGCGTCGAGCTCCCTTTGTCCTGGGCCATGTCCGTTGAGGTAGGCCGCAGATCTTCCGGAATCCTTCAAGAAGTGTAAACTCGACGAAAACTTCACCCTTGAGGGGTGTAGAAGAATTCCGAAACGGGTCCCCGTTATCGGAAATAGAAACGGTGGAGCTTGAGGCTCGATTAAACCGAAAAAATGAGAAAATCTCCTGAAAAAGCGTGAAAACGCAGTTAAAAAAACTCGAGAGCTAAACACGAGGACTCCCAACACTTGAGCATGCAGTAAAAATCTGAGGATGGCTGCCAGAGGCGGGGCTTAGGGAGAGGGCAGTCATTGGCTGGGGGCAGTATGACCCAGAGATCAGTGATTGGTTATTACTAAGAAAGACAGATCAGAAACGAAACTGATACTGATTTTTTTATTTACCGAGGATTCCCAGCCTGACGACGGGGAATATTCATGAGCATGTGAATCCATGCCAGACCCCAAGCTGGAGAAATTTGCCTTACCCGTCTATAATCCACGTGCCAGATGGGCAGAGTATCAAATGATGACAATTTTTCCACTAGAAAAATGTCCACTCCCAAGTCATCCTGCGCACCTTCTCTCCCAAGTCTCCTAGTGTGGTGTCCCCCAGGGCTCCATCCTCTTCCCCTGGCTCTACAATCTACCATACTCAGCTGGCACTCCTCATCTCCTCAGTCTCCCCCATCTTCCAGTGTTATGCAGACGACACACAACTTTTTCTCAAACTTCCTGCTGACCGTTGTGCACCTTTCAGCATCCCTGTCTATCTGCCATCCAGGCCTGGTACACTTCCAATGATCTCTGCCTCAATGCCATACAACAGAGATCCTTCCCATTGGGGCCCCTGCTCGCACCTTCCTCCCTTCTCTCTGGCCTTCTTCCATGGGCCCACGCCCTTCTGCTGAAGCCAGAAACCTTGGAGTCATCTTCGACTCCTCTCTCCTTCCTCCCGCACACTCAGTACATTGCCAAGAATTCCCACTTTCAGCTCTTCCTTCTCAGAGGAATGATACATTTTCTCACCTTCCACCAGAAGCTCAGTGTTATCCGAGCCCTGGTTCTCTCTAGGCTTGACTATTACAATAGCCACCTCCTGAATCTACCTTCTCCCACACTGCAACCCCTTCCTCCTAAACCAGAATAGGGCAGCAAAACTTATCCTTGGCCTCAAACCCAGGAACCTCATATCTCCTGCCGTAAAAAGTCTTCACTAGCTCCCAATTGCTTCACGGATTAAATTCAAATCCCCTCTGTATCATCCAAATGGCTGTCTGAGGCCAAGGACCACACTATCTGCAACTCTCTCTTACTAAGTATTCTCCTTCTAGACGTCTGCGTTCCTCTGGCACCAACTCTGTGTGTAAAGCATTTTGCCAAACAGAGGGCAGGAGGTCGATCGCTTTCCTCAGCTGGCTCCTTTCTATGGAACACCCTCCCCCTGCCTCTGCATCTTGAGCAGGATTTTCTTAGATTCTGGAAGCTCTTCAAGACTTTCCTCCTGACCACCTCCTTCCCCCACCTTGTCCCCTCTACTAATTTCACAGTTGCTCCGATTGGTGTCCAGGTCCCTTATGCATCCTCGGCGCCCTGACCCCCCCACACCGAACCGCCCCCAGCACTTGCTTAGCACAGCCTTTGTCCGGGAGGCTCGCACTTACCATACCCTGTACTTCATCTGTTGCTCACCCACAAGCATGGGCACCCCAGCACTTACCCCCACCGCCCCTTCCCATCCGCACTTGCACCTTCTGAATACTCGCAAGACGTAGTAGGATTGTCCTTTTTTCCCCCTCCACAGTATTTAATATCTGTATGTATTTAATGTGTCTCATTCCCATGTCCCCTCCCTGTTGCCCCGTGTGCGCTTTGAAACCGAATTTACAAACAAGTGAACAATATATTAGAACACAGTAGTCGCTCTATGTATATAAAAAGGAAAATTGTGGATATGTATGTGTGTCTCTGTTCGAAATGTTCAGCATACTTCCTAACATGCTACAAACGTGAAACGTGGCATGTGAGTAGTTTCCATTTTGTAGACAAAGTAAGGAACAAGTTACTTACCTGCAACTGTTGTTCTCCAGCATGGGTCTGGCATGGATTCACATGCTCATGAATATTCCCAGTCAGGCTGGGAATCCTCGGTAAGGAAAAAAATCAGTATCAGTTTCGTTTCTGATCTGTCTTTCTTAGTAGTAACCAATCACTGGTCTCTGGGTCATACTGCCCCCAGCCAATGACTGCCCTCTCCCTAAGCCCCGCCCCTGGCAGCTATCCTCAGATTTGGTAGCACAAAGTGGCAGTATGACCAAGTGAAGAGCCTCAGAGGGGTAAAAGGGAGGGTTCACATGTGAATCCATGCCAGACCCATGCTGGAGAACAACAGTTACAGGTAAGTAACTTGTTCCTACTCCAGCATGGGGTCTGGCATGGATTCACATGCTCATGAATATATGAATACATAGCAGTACACACATGCACAACCACGGGAGGTGGCAAGGCTCAACATCAAGCATTACATAAAACTCAACATTAAGCATCTCTTACCTCCTCACCAGGCTCACCTTAAGCGAACAGGTTGCGCAGCACTGCCTGGCCGACTCTGGACTCCTCCCTGGAATCCCGGTCGACGCAGTAGAATTTTGTGAAGGTGTGCGTCGACCTCCAAATAGCAGCCCTCCAGATGTCCAGCAGGGGCACACCAGACAAGAACGCCGTGGTAGCAGCGATCTGTAGTATAATTTAGCGTGTTTTGGAGTACAGCGCAACTGCATGGGATCACAGTATTGCTTTAAGGTGGTACAGCAAGCCATGTGTTGCCAGGGTAACATATGGACAGGTATATGAAGACAGGCTATGTTAAAAGAACACCATATTTATTTTTCTCACCTGAAATGCCTCAATTACAGGAGAAACATTAGATACTTAAATAACTTGATTAACAAATACTAACACGATTTTAACTCCTTAACATTATAATGTGTTCTCCATATGCAAAATGAGGCAGGCTGAGATTCATTTTAAACGTGTGTTCAGATTTTTTTTTCTTTCTCTCTCTTTGCCCTGTCCACGGTCTTTGCAGGAAGCAAAAATTCAAATAGCAGGAAATCAGTAGATACAGTTGCTACTGTAAAAGAGAGCCATTGTTGAGGAAGGAGGGTAGACTATTGTGTATTTTGATTGGTGACACGTCACCTTAGGGGCTGTAACAGATGTTTCTTGAAGCAGCTCGGGGAGAAGGAGAGGGAGAAGACATTTTGCGGGGTTGCAGTGAGGTCGCCTTTGTACTGCGGCTGTGAGGAGCTGGACCACTGACCTTCAGAGACTTGGATTTCCTAGTCACTTGGCACCAGCTTGGGAAATGCAGATTGCAGATTGAACTGCATGTTCTCACTGGGTGCTTTGAAGAAAGAAAAAAAAGAGAGCCCTGGGTCACTGCCCAAAGACGACAAGCCAGGAGACTTTGCGTGCTGAAAAGCAAAGCTGGTAAATACAAATGGAGTGAGATTGCTGTGACTGCCGGACGAATGCTCTAATATTAGACAGGCAGTGTAGCGATAGGGAATTCACCTGTGTTTAAATGCCACTTTATAATATTGCCATCTAAATGACTGTTCTTTATATTGTTGCAAAAGATAATGAAATGCCTTGTATTTTTGCACTTGTTTCGCTTCTGTTTATTCTAGAAAAGACTGCCTCGCAAAGATGGTAATGTATTATTTTGAAATGAAACTGTTATAAATCACAGCCTGTGAAAAGGTTTTTTTTTTGCTTCTGACTTTCTCTGGTGCATTTAGCACATATCACATAATGAAAGGGGACATTATTAGGTAATATATGTGCCAAACTTCCTAAGCAGATGAAGTAATGTTTTGAGCAATTATAAATAGCTGGGTGAGTGGTTCCACTCAGGGTATTGTATGTGTGGCTTCTGAGTGGAATATAATGCAATAGTCTGCTGAGCGTATATGAATCAGCAGAGAGAGGCCTATGGAAACAGTCTCACTAATGTAAATAAATTAGTGATAATACCACATGTTATTTTGAATACTCCATGGAAACATAGTCTCACTAATTTAAATAAATTAGTGATAATACCACATGTTATTGTGAATACTCCATGGAAACAGTCTCACTAATGTAAATAAATTAGTGATAACAGCCATAGGTGGCACTATGTGAAAATTGTGCTATCCATAAAATGTAGGCCCAAGGTCTCTCTAGTGATCACACAAACAGACCAAGAAAGAAGAAGGGGGTTTTGTATATTGGGGACCACAAGTAGAACAGAAAATCATGCTCATCACTATACCACAACGAAATGTATACCAAACAAATGTATCTGTGTACTGAAATAATGCATAGCCACGATACCATTATAATACCAAACCCAATCTAAATGCAAGGAGTGATTATTGCTAAATTATTTTTGTTTTTGGCGGTAAGAAAATACCGCTGACCCTAAATCTACACAAAAATACCCTACAGATCGCTCTGGTCGAATGAGCTCTCGGACGGCCGGGCAACGGTCGGTTTGCCAACCGATGACAGTGCATGATGCAGCCAGAGAGCCATCTGGAAATGGAAGCCTTCGAGAGAACCTTCCCTTGGTTCACAGGTCCAAAGTTCACAAACAGCTGTGATGTCTTCCGAAAACTCTTCGTTCGGTCCACGTAGAAATTCAGCGCTCTAGCTACATCCAGCGAGTGCAAAGTCCTCTCGGCCGGCGACGAAGGCGACGGGAAAAGGACTGGTAACACCAAGGGCTCGTTGAGATGGAAGTCCGACGGCACCTTGGACATGAAGGAGGGGTGCATCCTCAGCACCACCCTCGTCTCGTGGAAAGCCAAGTATGGAGGCTTGCAGGAAAGGGCCTGAATCTCTCCCACGCGTTGCGCAGAGGTGATGGACAGAAGGAACGCCGTCTTACATGACAGGAACTTCAACGGAGCCGAATGCAAAGGCTCCAATGGCGGGCCCATGAGCCTGGTCAGCACCACGTTGAGCTCCCACGCCAGGGCTGGAGCCTTCACCGGCGGGAACGAACAGAACAGTCCTTTTATAAACTCCTTCACCAGGCGATGAGACCACAGGGACAACCGTCCTGCAGTTCTGGTGTATCGGGAAATCGCTGCCAGATGTATCTTGATGTAAGCATGCGCTAGTCCAGCTTTGGCCAGTGACAGTAAGTACGGTAGCACTTGAGGGGATTTAATCCGTAGAGGGTTGATCATCTGTGCACGGCACCAGACCGAGAACCTCCTCCACTTGTGTCCGTAGCACCTGAGAGTTGAGGACGCCCTGGCCTTTGCAAGAACCTCTCTGCAGTCAGCCAGGATATCGTACCCTCCAAACTCTAGTGCTGCAGGAGCCAGGCCTGCAAGTTCAGCGACTCCGGGTCGTGATGAAGAATGCGCCTCCTTCTCTGGAGAGAAGATCTGCATCCGTCGACAGTTTGACTGGTGGGGACGCTAACAAGTCCAGAAGGTCTGGGAACCATATCTGTCTCGGCCACCTCGGTGCAACGAGGATCATCCTGCACCGAGACCTCTTGAGTTGGTTGATGAGCCTGAGCAGCAACGGCAGGAAAGCATACAGGAACAGGCTGTCCCAGGGGAACGAGAAAGCATCGCCCATGCTCCTCGGCTGGGGGAACCTGCTGGCAAACCTCTGGCACTTGGAGTTCGTCGTCGTCGCGAACAGGTCGATTTAAGGTTTGCCCCATCGCCGGAAGAGATGATCCACTTGATCCTGGCGTAGTTCCCACTCGTGGCACGAGCGCAGCTCTCTGCTGAGTGAGTCGGCAATGGTGTTTTTTATCCCTGCCAGATGAAAAAGGTACCAGAAACATCCCCTGACTTGAGGGCCCAGAACACTGCTCGGAGCTTCAGTATGTTGATGTGGAGTGGCCTCTCCTCCGGGAACCACAGGCCTCTCGCGTGAAGATCTCCGGTGTGCGCTCCACACCCCTCCAGGGAGGCATCCGTCGTCACCGTCACCTGGTATGCTGGAGTCTGAAAATCTGTGCCTGCGATGCGCGCGGGTGCCCCACCATCGAATTGCATGGCGGAATGCTTCGTTGCGCAAGATCTTGTCCTCGAAGCTGTCCATCGCTTGCGTCCAACGGGCGTCGAGGAACTCCTGCAGAGGGCGCATCCAAAGCCTGCACAGATAGATGCAAGAGGACATCATCCGGAGAAGGGACTTGATGGACCTCACTCTGGCCACGTCTGTGGCCAGCAGACGCCGTACCTTGCCCAGGATGGCCTGCGTTTTTTCCTCCGACGGCGAGGCCAACTGCGCTACTGTATCAAGCTTGGCTCCCAGAAACAGCGGGACCTGCGACGGAACCAGTTGGGATTTGGGGAAGTTGATGGAGAATCCCAGGTCCGTGAGCAGCCGGACGGTTTTTGCTGTGTGTTCTACGGCGAGTTCCCTTGTCCCTGCTCGGATGAGCAAGTCGTCCAGCTAGGGGTAGATGTGGATCCCCTGCAGGCACAGCCGCGCCGCCACTGGTGCTAGGCACTTGGTGAACACCCTGGGCGCCGACTTCAATCCAAATGGGAGGGCCTTGAACTGGTAGTGCTGCCCTTGGACTACGAACCTGAGAAACTTTCGGTGTCCGTTTAGGATGGGGATGTGAAAGTATGCATCCTCCAAATCCAACGACGAAAGGAAGTCGCCCTCCTCAAGCTGGTCCAGCACGTGCTGGAGGGTGAACATCCGGAACTTCTGTGCCTTGATGTATTTGTTTAGCCGACACAAGTCCAGGATGGGACGGCAACCTCCTGTCTTCTTTCTGACGAGGAAGTATCTTGAGTATACTCCGGAGCCCCGGAGCCTCTTTGGGACGAGCTCGATGGCTCCTTTCTTGAGCATCGCCCTTACCTCTAACAGTAGTAGAGGGACGTGGTTTTCCTTCCTGGCCACGGGAGGAATTCGGGGGCACTTCTTTAGAAATTCCAGAGTGTGCCCGTGGGCCAGGGTGTTAGGGAGAATTCTCTGTTTAGGCTGAATTTCCTAACCTAGTGAGTCCCCCCCAGCAGCTTTGCTGGATTTTTGGGGTTTATTTTTTTCTCCTGCCAAGAGTGAGACTCTTTTACCCTCACTCTTGGACATGATTTGAGTGTGTTTCTTTGAATCTAGAAGTGTTTAATGGGCTATGGGGTCTTTTACTCCATAGGGTTTCATGTGTTTTTGTGAGGTGTGTTACACAGCACCCTCAGTGCAGTGACACAGGGGTGTCATAGTGACCCCCCAGTATAGACTCCATACCCTGGGACTGACTACTGTCTCCCAGGGCATGTAAAGTCACCATTGACTTTACTAGTCTTAAATTCTGAACATAACCAGTACAAACCATCATAGTGTGGACGTACTGGCTGGGGCAATTCGATTGCCCAGGGTCTGTTAGTTGAGGGGGCACGTCTCTGTCCCCCCTGATCGAGTTTTGGCTGGTGGCAGTGGATACTACTTTATATTCGACCGCAAATATTTTCCTCTGGGATTTCCCATTGTTTTAGGCTACTATCTTTATTTAATTATTTACGGTACCCTCGAACATACCGATGGTTTATTTAATTAATATTAATTCTCCGGTTGGTATTTTTTAACAAAACTTGATTCTAAAATGGCATTTGTGTTCTCTTCTGTGACTCCAACCCAAGTCGAGCCCTTTGCTCCACTTTTTGGCGGGCTTCTCCACAGAAGCCCTCCAAAGTGGTGCCACTATGTCTGGGGTACTTAGGATGGGTGGAGGGGAATTTAGGCACCCTGGACTTGAGTTGCCTAGGCAACTCAAGTCGCACTCCGTACTGACTGGCCCAAGTGGTGAGCCGGCCGGCTCACCACTTAGCATGTTTGAGTGACAGCTAAGCTGAGTGAATGGGGGTTTGCTGCATAAAAGCAGGGCTTTGGGGACTGGAACTTCAGAAGTCGCCACAGGACCTAAGAATCCGACGAGGGAGAAGCTGAGCCGACCTGCCACGACACCACGACCGGTGGAGCCCTGCTGGACCGTCTCACCACTTTTTTCCCCCCCAACGACAGAGGAGATCTCCCGCCGGAGAGTCTTCTTCCTTTAACTGGTGGGGATAACCAGTTTCACCCTCTTTTCACTTATCTCGTGGCCGTCTTGCCCGTGCCAAGCACCCCGGCAACCGGGATACCACGTTTTACCACGACCGCGAGACAAAGGTACCACCTTTAACCGGAAAACTCTGCGGCTGGTTTCTGCCCTGGTAGTGCAACGACCTTCGTCTTTCCTCCAAGACGAGATCTTCTCTTCCCCTGGACGACGACGCAACTTGCACCCACTACCAGGAACAACTGCCGCCGCTGGAGGATCCTTCCCACTTAAGGTACCGTGTCCCACCTGGCTTCCCTTGCAACCGACTGTACGGGGTAGATTTAGCCCCCGGCTTTCGAACCTGGGTTAGCCTGGGACACCCTGGCTAAACTTTTCTAAGCCTCTCTAAACTCTTTTCTGAACCCTCTGCAAGACTTTCTAAGCCTAGTGTAACTGTGTGATCTTGGGCGCATTTGTGCTCTGCTCTCTCTAAGAGTGGGCCCAGCCTTTGGACTTTGGCTCACCAGTGACTTTTTGCTCTCTGCCTTGCTAACAGTGTTCTTGAATCAGAGTGGTGTACCTCTTCATATTCTGTCTTTTTCCCTCCCTTTTTCACAAACTTATTAGAGTGCAATCTAGTTAAGCGCTCACCTCTGTATGAAAATAAGTGGTGTTTTTCTGTGATTTTCTAATAGGGAAAAAGGGGTGTATATATCATAATAGTAACTGTGTTTAGAATATTTTACAATAAGAGTGCTGGAGTGTTTCAACTGTGTGTTTTTAAATAAATAATTATATACTTTGATACCAAAGCTCTGGTCAGTGTTTGTTTGTATTAATGTATCTGAGTGCCTATTGAGTATACTTTGCATACTGCCTAACTCTTCTTGAGGGAAGTCTGACTGCTCAGCCACAGCTACCAGGTAAATCTGGGTGGTACAGACTGCTACTAAGTGGTTTTACTGCCAACACCTGTAGTCTTAAATCTTTTGCAGTGGTCCCTAAGGGAACTGCACAGGTTTCTGCCTAACACAGGGCATCCAGCACCCAACTGTCGGTGGAGATGGACTTCCACACGCTGACGAAACTTGTCAGCCAGCCTCCCAACGGGGTGCTTCGGTGGGGGCCCGACGCAACGGGCCGGTTCAGTCTTGCTTGGAAGCAGCCTTGCCACCCTGGCCTCCCTGGCGACGACGGCGAGATCCACCGGACTTGCCTCGTCCCCTGTAGGCTTCTTGCGACGAGGAGCAGGCCGCCTGATGGTAGGTCGAGGAGCCACCGCCGAATCCTTTGGAGGCACCTTGCTTGCCACCGGAGTTCCGAAAGGGCAGCCGCCGCTGCTGCACAACTCCCAAGGCCCGAGCCGTCTCTGTGTCAGTCTTGATGGCCTGCAGCGACTCATCCACATTCTTTCCAAACAGATAGTTCCCGTCGAAGGGCATGTCCAAAACCTTGGCTTCCAAGGTGGAAAAACCTTGGCTACCTGGCGGAAATCTGTCGCCTTGAGCCACCCCCGCCGTCGAAGGCAAACGCTGTTGCCCAACTAGCGGAAACCGGTGTCGGCAATGTCCGTGGCCACAGTTAAGGCGTGGTCCAACGCCACCTCAACCTCCTGCACGATCGCCAGGGCCTCTGCCCTCTTGTCGTCTGGGAGGAAATCCAACAGGGGGGCAATCTTGTACCACAATTCCCTGTCGTAGTGGGCCAACGCGAGATAACTCGTCATCCCATGGCGTCCAGCTTCTTTCCCTCGCTGTCCGGTGGGGAAGTTGAGGATGAAGCCGATGCCCCCCGCTTTCTTCTTGGCTGCTGCTGAGACGACCGAATCCCGGGTCTGCTGCGCCCTAAAACACAACGGGGCGGCGTCGGGGACCGGGTACTACTTCTCGTACCGGTTCCTCTTGGCAGGTGTCGTAGATAGTTTCTTGAGGAGGGCAAGTCCCTCGTCCCAGATGTCATCCAGCAACTGCACCGCGAGGACCGTCTTCCTTTTGGCCTTGCGCCGTTGGTAGAAGAAGCCTGCCTTCTCCTCAGGGCAGAGTTGAAAAAGCTCGGATGCCCTGGCAATCATGGCTTGGAAGGAGCCAATCTCGTCGGCGGGGACGCCCGAGGAATCGGACATGGGAGGCCAGTCCCGTTGTCACCGCCCTCGTCATCCGTCCCAGTCGTGGCCGTGTCCGTTCCCGTGTCGTCCCTTGGGATCGGGGAAGGCGACAAAGACTCAGAAGGCCGTGAGGGCTGAAGGGGCACTGGATGAATTCTCCTCCTTTTGTTCGGAGGGCTTCCCGACGGACCCGGTACAGCTGGGTCGTCCGTCGGGGGCAGGTGCAGTCTCGTCCTTATCTCCGTGCATAAGGTTTGGATTGCTGTCAAAATGGCCACCGAGTTGTCCTGAGGCTCGGGTTGCGATGGGGGTGCCGGGAGCGATGGTTGTTCCTCCACGGGAACCTCATCATCGTTGCCACCCTCGCTCTTGTCGTCCCCCTTCTCGGGATTCCCCCCATGGGGCTGGGCCTCTTCCAAATTGTCGGCCAGTTCCTCCTCAGAGGTTGTGTCTGTGTCGGCCACCGCCCCCCCCCCCCTCTTTTTCCACCGGGGTCTTCACGGGGGTCTTCTCGATGGGCCTAAAAGAGGATTCCCTCCGCGGAGGCAGGGAAACTCTGGGCCCCAAGGTCGCCTCTATTGGGAAAGCCTCCACAGGCTTCACCAGGGCTGCAGCGACTCCCTCGATAGAGGCCTAAGCCGAGTGAATCAAGGCCTTCATCACCTTGGGCACGCTTGAGGCCTTCAGCTTAGGGTGAGGGTCACTGCCTCGCTCCCCCTCGGCCGGTTCCTCCGAGATCGACCGGGGACTCTCCAGAAGCTTAGCCGAGTTCTCGAATTATCTCTTCCCCGAACCAGAGCGTTGGATCGCGGTTGATGGCGTCGGTGAAGGTGCATCCTGCCAGGCAGCTGAGGAGCCCGACCGTTCGGCGCTCCCGGTGCCCACGGACTCGCGGTGCTTTGCCTTCTGTTGGGCCCCCGTCGCCGGGGCGCCCTCACAGGACTTAGAAGACCGCTCGGACTTCTTCTTCTCACCTGCTGGGCTCTTGCCTTCCAGCCAGTTGGAGAGACAGGTCCGACGAGCCCTCATCATCCGATCCGACATGTTAAAGCAAAACGCACAGTCCTTCTCCACGTGCGTGTTGTCCTCTTGGAGGCAGTAAAGGCATTTCGAATGCTTGTCCTCCTTGAACACATTTTGTAGGTTGTATCCCGGGCAGATCCTGAACAGCTTGCCTTGAGTCGAGCTTCCCTTCTCCTGGGCCATGTTCTTCTCGTCCACGAGGTAGGCCTGAGAAACTTCGGGAATCCTCCAATCCTCCATAAATCCGAAACGGGTCCCCGTTGATCGGAAGTAGAAACGGTGGAGCTTGAGGCTTGATTAAACCGAAAAATTAGATAAATCTCTTTGAAAAAGCGCAAAACGCAGTAAAAGCTCGAGAGCTGTAGCACGAGGACTCCCAACACTTGAGCGTGCAGTAAAAATCTGAGGATGGCTGCCAGGGGCGGGGCTTAGGGAGAGGGCAGTCATTGGCTGGGGGCAGTATGACCCAGAGACCAGTGATTGGTTACTACTAAGAAAGACAGATCAGAAACGAAACTGATACTGATTTTTTCCTTACCAAGGATTCCCAGCCTGACGACTGGGAATATTCATGAGCATGTGAATCCATGCCAGACCCCATGCTGGAGAAAAAGTATAACATATACATTTTGCTAAATTATTTTTTTCAAGCGGTCTGCAATGCTTACCCCTGTCATATGTGGGTATGTGTGTGTGTGTCTGCTCAAAATGCTCAGCATACTTCACAACATGCTACAAACCTGAAATTTGGCATGTGGTGTGAGGAACCTGAAGGCGTCCTCACTTCTTTCCGGCCCCCCACCCCGACTTCCTCTGCTCAGGTGGCCAGGAAAAGGCCATGGCTTTTGGATCCCAACCCTGGGTGTGGATATGAGAGGGAGGATCACCTGGGTGGAGGGAACTTGGTAAGTGGAAACCAGGGAGGGTGGGGGGGGCAGGTGAGTCCTTAGGTGAGACATGGTATCCCCCCTTCCCTTTTCAAAATTAACCTTTTGTCCCAACAGCCTTTACAGGCTACGGTCAGCCCTTTCTCCCTTACAAAATGTCCACCAGAAATAAAATGTTTACACTAAGACGAGGAAGATACAAACTAGAAGGACACATCCTCATATGGGTGAGATAAGCATATATCAACCTCATATTCCTAAAGCAGACACGCCTTATATTGTTAATGCAGATAAATATCAGCCAAATACAATTATGAACTCGTCCTTTAATGCAAACATCCCCAAACACCACTCTGGTACTGAGACAAAGAAAAGGGCTATGGAGGAGTTCAGATGGAGCAGTCATGCAGGCAATTGGACTAAATGATCTCCATCTGTGGTCACTTAGCAAGCCCAATGGATATTAAATTGTGGGCCGTACACGAAAGAGTGAAAGGGAGACATAGCAGGCTGGAGCTTGGAGCTGGCTGGAGAGAGGCGGGCAGGAATGGGAGACACAGGTGCTGGAGGCCGTGTTGAGCAAGGACAAGGGATGCTGGAGCTGAGGCAGGCCCAGAGAAGGTCTGGAAGTACTGCACACACTCCGTGTCAGGTGCAAGCAGGAGCTGTGGGACGCCAAAGCATTCTGATCGCTGCGAACCACCAGGAGAGTGAACAGTGCTCTCTCCGACCTCTACGAAGGAAGAGCAGGTTATTGGAAGCCTAACACAGGAAGAGGAGCAGAACAAAGCCAACGAGAGCTGCTGACTGAACCCGGTGAGTGTAAACGGGGAACTCATATACCGGGGCGCTCCGGGAACCTGAAGTAAACATTCTTTGCATATTGAATGAACCAGAAATTGTCTTAAGCAATTCTGAATGCTGAATCAAGTGGCTTTAAAACTCAAACAAACTGAAAGATTCCAATACTTTTTTTATCAAAGATTTTATTGATTTTAAACATAAAACAACATTGCACTTATCTCTCTGCAGTACCGGGTAGGGACGTGGGGAAGGAGGGGAATGTTTGGGGTAATAGCATAAGGGAAGGAAAGGGGTGGACAGAAGGGGAGAGGAACATATGCAAAATCTACATTCCAGGTACATGTGATAGAATGCAGAGAGAGAAAGACAATCAAAAAACAGAAAAAAACAAACCTTCCAAAATAATACAATAAACTCAACTTCCGGGACCATGGTCCGACAGACCGTCAACTTGACAACAGATGATCTCGTGGCATAGGAAATTCTCGGCAGAGGCATCTCCCACCCACTCCTGGGGCAACTCTCAGTCACAGGGGCTGTGGAGCCAATCTTGTCCTTTAGCTAGCCTCTTCCCATCTTCTCCATATTTTGTCTGCTTTCTGCGGGCAACCCCTCGCCGCGTACACTCTATGTTCCATTATAGCGCATATGTCCACATCCGTGACCCACTGTTCAAAGCTTGGCGTAAGTTACGATCCCCACAGTTGCGCAATGTTCCGCCTGAGAACTGCTACCGCAGTCGACCAGAGCAACATCTCATAGCAGGAAAACTCAGTGTCACTGGAGATCCCCAGGAGAAGGAGTTTTGGGCATCTCTGTATCTCTTTACCTATAACGCTAGACAGTTTATCACAGCATCTCTGCCAGAGCCTTTGTATCCTACTACATTCCCACAAAATATGGAAAAAGGTACCTTCTTCACTTTTGCAGCGTAGGCATCGTGCGTCCGAGGATTTGGCCTAGCGGAAGAGAGCCACTCTTGGGTAATAGGTACGGTGCAGGATCTTCAGTTGGACCAGTCTAAGTCTGGAGGAAATGGTCGTTTCTCGCGGGTACATCAGGGCCTCCACCCAGTCCTCCGGTTGAAGGGGACCCACATCCCGTTCCCACTTTGCCTTCAGGCTGGTTAGTTCCGGTGTCGCGAAGGATGTTATCACATTGTACAAGGTAGAGGTGACTTTCCGGTCCACCCGGTCCAAAACTATGTTTCTCTCCAATGGGGAGCTTTCCGGCATGTCTCGCGTTATGAGTCTGTGAGTCATCCAAGCGTGTTTCAGCTGCATATAGTGGTACCTCTCTGTGTCTGGGAGGGAGAACTTTTCATACAATGTCTCGAATGGTAACAGGTTGTCCTCGTGAACCACATCTCCTATCCTGGCGATTCCTCGCTGGGCCCACTCAGGCCATCTGGCAAGCTTTCTTATTTCGGGAAGGTTGCAGTTGTTCCATAGGGGTTGCGTCAGCGTTAGCTTCCTGCCCCATCCCAGGTACTGATGTGTATCTTTCCATATTCTCACTATATGCGTTGCCATATCCGTGTGTGATGTGCGGTTCAGGCCTCCATTCAGATGCTCTAGAGGCGTGGTCGTGGCATTACAGATAAGACCTTTGATATGTGGGAGGCTTCCGTCTCCGTGGAGCATGTCATTTACTACCGCCATCTGGCTGGCCCAGTAGTATGACTGTATCCTGGGCAGTCCAATGCCTCCTTCCCAGATAGACCTTTGGAGCGTGGCGAGAACAATTCGTGGGTGTCCTCCCCCCCCATAGTAACTTCCGAAGGGTGCACTCTATTTTGTGAAATTCTCGCTGGTTAATGTATAATGGCGCATTTTGCAGGATATAAGAATTTAGGAAGGGCAATCATTTTGAACAGGGCCGCTCTGCCCATCAGCGTTAATGGCAAGGAGATCCAATGGCGAGTATCTTCTGCAAATCTTGTCATGAGGGGGGGGGAGAGATTCAGGGTTGTGTATTCAGTCAACTGCTTTGTGATACGTATCCCCAGATACTTGAACTGCTCTCTTTCGATCTGGTACGGGCCAGACGTCAAGTTTGCTGACGAGTTGTCCCCTAGCGGGAAGAGGATGGATTTGGACCAGTTCACTCGCAATCCGCTGAATGCCTCGTATTGCTCTAACAGGTGCATGACTCTGGGACAGGCATTGCTTGGGTCTTTCAGATATATGAGAAGGTCGTCTGCATATAGAGATATTCTGTCTTCCCAGGTCACGGACCAACGGAAGCATTCCCAGGGTGGCGTGTTTCGCAAGAGGATTGCCAGTGGTTCGATGGCGATAGCAAAAATCATGGCCGACAACGGGCAGCCCCGTCTCGTGCCCCTCCCCAAATTGAAGAGGTCCGAACGCCAGCCATTAACTCTGGTCCTGGCCACCGGGGATGCGTACAACAGGCGCACCCACTTCATAAAGTTGTCACCGAAACCCATGCGTTGCATTATGGTCCAGATGGCCTCCCATCTCACCGAGTCGAAGGCCTTCTCGAAGTCAATTGCTAGCAGGGCTAGCAGGCCCTGTATGCTGTTGGCCCTTTCCAGGGCCGAATATAGCCTGTGGAGCTTCATACGTTTTGATCTCTGGGGCATGAAGCCGCACTGGTCCGGATGTATCAGGGTGGGAATCACCTGTTGCAGGCGGTCGGCAAGTAGTTTCGCCAGAATTTTAGTTTCGCTAATGATGAGTGAGATGGGCCTATCTGAGCTGCATCTTTCCTGGGGCTTGTCCGGCTTGGGTATCACTACTATTGTTGCTTCTCGCAGATCTGGTGGGAGAATGCCCTCTTCTAGCGCGTTGGTACATTTGGAGCAGTTGGGGGGCCACCACATGGTCCCCACCTTTCGCCATAGCTCAACCGGAAAGCCGTTAGGTCCTGGGCTTTACCGGATCGGAGGCTCGACATGGCACTTCGGATCTCCTCTTCTGTGATCTCCCTCTCCAGCAGTTGCGTTTCCGTTACGGTGGGGATGTTAATTTGTTCCATGATCGTGGCGTCCATCTGTGTCGTGGGCGTTCTGTACAGCTCAGCATAATAATCCGCGAAGCCTTGACTTATTTCGTGATCGGTCACTCCTGGATTCGGTCCTCCTGTCTCGAGCCTTCGGACATGGCTGCGTCCCTGTTCCATCCTTTCCAGCCAAGCCAGCATCTTGCCCGCCTTGTCCCGTTTCATAAATTCTCGCCCGCATTGCAGTATGCGCTTGTTTCGCATTATCCATCGCTATGTTTTGCAGCTTTTTCTGTGCCAGTAGCAACGATCGATTCGAGGCCGGTGTCTCCTCAATTATGTGCCTCTCCTCTGCTCGCTTGACCGGTTGTTTGGCCTCAAGCGTCTTGGTCCAGTGCTGTCTTTTTTTCGCGGTTGTCCACGATATCAGTTCGCCTCTTAACACCGTCTTGTAGGCCCTCCCACAGTGTTCCTGGGTTCATTGCCGTCTGAGAGTTGAGCTCGAAGTATGTACTGGTCGTCTCCTGCAGCTTGTCCACAAGCGCAGGGTCACCCAGGTAATAGCTATTTAGGCGCCAACTCGGCGGTGGAATGCGCCTGGATGTTATGAGTGTCAGTTCTAATGGGGAGTGGTCAGAGATGCCCCGGGGGAGAATGTCTATTTCTTGCGCCCTATGTAAATCAGTTGCTGGGATGAAGAAATAATCTAGCCTGGAGAGCGAGACATGTGCCCCTGAGTGGAAAGAGTATGCTCTCGTGTCCTGGTGGAGTTCTCTCTACACGTCACATAGACCTAGTGCGTTGGCAAACATGGCAAGTCTGGTGGGAACATTGGGGTTTCTATTCCTCAAGTGTGATCTATCAAGGGTTACGTTCATGACTTCATTAAAGTCACCTCCCAGGATCATGAGGTTGGATGTGTCGTTTGCGATTAACGGGGCAATGTCGGTAAGCAGCGGCTCAAGCAGGGTAGGGGGTGCGTAGGTCGCTATCAGAGCGGTGGAGTGATCCCATAGCTTGCCTGCCGCGTAGATATATCTGCCGCCTGTGTCATGGGTCACCGACGTGAGGTGGAAGGGAAGGTTTTTGTGTACCAGGATCATGACCCCTCTTGAGCCTATCGCGAAACCTGAGTGAAGTGCCAGCTTGTAGTTTGTGCGTCTGAATAGGGTACAGTCAGTGCCTGCAAGATGGGTCCCAGACAGGAACACTATGTCAGCCCCCCGCCTGTTGAGCAATTGCTGAACCAGCCGACGCTTGACTGCGCTGCCCAACCCATTAACGTTCCAAGTCATGAGCCTCAGTGTTCTGAGAGCGTCGTTACTACCACTATGTGATGCCATGGGTGCTCGTGATGGTCACTGCCTGTGTTGCCTCCGACGGTGTAATACGCCAGCTGCAGATACGCCCGCAGGCGAACACTGTCTTATCTAGCCTTATCATCCTATGCGTTTGACGGGTCCTGTCTAACTAAACCTAACAAATCCCCAACCCCCCTCCCCATACTCCTCCCAACTAGAAGCATCGGTCGCCTGAACAAAAAACCACCGGTGTCAACTGGACACCTTATATGCGTTTAACCTAACTTCAAGTATAGGTAGCCTCCCTCGGGTTGGATCCCAGGGGGAGGGGGGGTGGCTAGGGGGGACCGCCTCGGATAATACCCGTGGAGGGGGCTCTCTGTGTCGCAGTCTTGGGGCATACCGCAACCGCATCAGATAAATGTGTGTAGCCTACTGTTGCGAAGGTGCGTGTAGAAAGAGTAAAGCAGTAGCTCAACCTGGGTGACCCAATGGGACCTCGGGCATCAGGCCGGCCTCGGGGCAGTGGTCAGCCTCCCCGCTCTTCCGGCGGGTGCTGCGCTGGTGGTTGGCGGACCTCCCGCTGTTGGTCTGGTGGAGGCCTTCGGTTCCTACCCCTGCTGTCGCGGGGGGTCGACCAGTCTCCGTCTGTTTTGTTCAGCCCAGCGCCAAGCCTCCTCGGAGTCATTGAAATAGACTGTTGTCCCTTTATGGTAAATCTTGAGTTGCGTAGGGAAGAGCAGGCCATACTTCACCCCGATTGTTTGAAGTTGTTTTTTGAGGTGATCGAAGGAGTGTCTCGCCTTTTGCACTTCCCTGGTGTAGTCGGGGGGGGAAAAAGGCAATTTTGGAGCCGTTGAACGTGACGGTGCCTTTTGCGCGCGCATGCTGCAGTAGGGCATTGCGATCCCTGTAATTTAAGAATTTTGCAATTATCGTGCGTGGAGGTGCACCGGGTGGGGGTCTGCTTGTGGGCACTCTGTGTGCCCTCTCAATGGAGAAGAACTTGGAGAAGGGGTCTGGCTCGTACAGATCAGTTAGCCATTGTTCTAGAAAAAGTTCCATGCAGGAGCCTTCGGCCTTCTCAGGTACACCGAGTATACGCACGTTGTTACGCCTTGATCTGCCCTCTCCATCTTCAATCCTGTCCTCTAGTACCTTTAGTTTGGATGTTACGTTCTGGAGCTGCTGTTGCATAATGTGCATTCTGTCCTCTGTGTTGGATATGCGATGTTCCGCTTCCCCGGTGTGTGCTGTCAGCTTTTGAAGATCGTGACGGAGGAGAGATACATCCATGCTTATCCCGTCCATTTTCTGCTCCATCGATGAGCGGGAATCTGCTATCGCGGCCATAATGTCCTCCAGTGAAATTCCCTGGTCCGTTTCCATCTCGTCCGCGGATTGCGGCTGGGGGTCTGCCGCCAGGGGCAGTTGGATGGTATACTGATCCATCCTGCTTTGTGTGGGAAGTTTCCTCGCCTTGTCTTTCCCCATGGTACCGATATCACTAGCTGTGTATGTCTGTCTTGCACGCCGTCGCCTCCTGGAGCGGAGCTCGGGGGTGGGGGGGCACGGGACACTCGCCCACGCTGTCCCACCGCTCCAGCACCTCTTCCCCGTCTGTGGCTCGCAGGTCTGCCTCACACGCTGGGTCGCACGGGAAGGGAGCCCCTCATTCTCGAGCAGGAGTGCTGCCGGCGGGGGTCGCGGCGTCCCACGCGGGTGGATGCGCGCTCCGTTCTCACCTCCGCACTGGTTCGCTATAGTCCGCCTGTTGGGAGGGACACCGCCCCGCCGGAACCACTCTCTTCCTCCGATGTTGACTGCGGAACAGTAACAGGCTGGATTCCGATGTCGCACGGACTCCCTTCAGGGCGTTCGTCCGTGCGCGCCGGCGGCCATTTTGGAAGCTGGATGTCGATCGCCTCGAAACTTCTCGTGGTCGTATTTCTTGGAATCGGCTGCAGTTTCCTCTGCTCTACGCCTCGTTTGTGCCCAAGGGTGTCAGAAATAAAGGATTGTGGAGTAAACGAAAGCAGGTACGGAGAAACTACACTTCCCAGTAGGCATTGTAGTTTCAGGGGGCCGTTAGGTCACAGCTGCTAGTGATCTGCAATTAGTGCGGGTCTTCATAACGGCCGCTCGCCCATGCTTCAGTGCTGTTGATTAATGAATGGAGAGCACGGGCGGCGGCGGCGACGGCAGCAGGCAGGAGCAAAGCAGAAGGCTGAGAAGGCGTGAAGGAATCACGCTTGCTATGCCGTGTGAAATCTTGATTCCTGGGCTACGGCGATGAAGACTTGATTACTGCCTTATTCTCTGCAGGTCCGGGTCTGTCACGGATGACTCCCCGGGCCATAAAGCTAAGTGGTGCCTATGTTTATTTTACTTGCTGGGCTGCGGCGGTGAAAACTTGTTTATTGCCTCATTCTCTTCAGGTCCGGGTCAGTCACGGATGACTCCCCGGGCCATAAAGTTAAGTTGTGTTAAGTTTAGTGACTTGCAGAGATACGGCGGGGATTTTGGGAATCTCTGACTTTCAATGCAGTTATGTTTACGCTGGTCTGTGACAGTGATTTGTAAAATACAAATGATGCCCCCATTTTAGTGAAGCTAATTTTGCTGAATGCAAGAGAGATATTTTGTTAGTAAGCCTGTTACATGGATACTAGGTGCCTTCCCAGTGCATTGTTTCATGAATTATGAAGTATCTGGGTGGGACAAGGTTATGCACACAATATTGACAAGGCATGTTCTCTAATGCAATGGTTTTCTTTGTATACGCACAAGGTTTTGTAAGGTTACGTGAATTCAGGAGTCAGGTCAGGTTGCAGGAGTAATAATTGAAGAATTCCTTCAATTAAACTAGGTGTTCTTATTTTGTATATGTCTTGTTCTCCCTTCCTTTCCTTTATTTATCCATCCCCTTTCCCTAACTCCGTCTTCCCCCCATTGGCTGCCACGTGGCTACCTGTAATTCTAAAGTCAGGCGCCCGTGCCAACCACGGTGGGAGGGGTCGATCCATTCGGCTTCTGTGGTTCGGGAGAGAGGATTGAAACCCACTCTCCCTTAAGTTCAGAGATCTTGACAGAATCAACAGCCCCCGTATTCGGGAGTACTGAACCACCCAGGCCAAATGGATAACCCTCCTTCTTTAGCAGAAGTGTTAAAGGTACTACAAGATATTCAGGTGGAATTGATACATGTAAGGCAGGAATCTAGTACGTTGAAGAATCAAGTGCAAGGATTAGTAGCACAAGGGACACCATTGGAGGAAGCAGGGTCGTCTACAAGTAGAACGCCCACTGTGGTGGTTCAAGCACCCAGTAGTGTGCCGTTAGCACCACCGGAAAGATTTTCTGGGGATCCAAAAAAATACATGACGTTCTTGACCCAGTGTAGATTACATTTTTTGTGTAAACCATCAGCCTTTGAGACTACTCAAGCAAGAACTGCCTTTGTGATTTCATACCTAACAGGAGATGCAGCTGCTTGGGCGATGCCTTTGGTACAAAAAGACGATCAATTATTGTATAATTGGGATAATTTCCAGGCTGAATTCGGTAGATTATTTGATCGAAGGGAAGTGTCATTGGCGCAAGACAAGGAGTTATTGGCTTTAAAACAGGGTACCAGAGATCTAGTTTCGTATGTGACCCACTTTAATAGACTGATAATCGAAACAGATTGGCCAGAGAATAAACGAACTGTTCTATTCTATCAAGGATTGAAGGAAGAACTAAAGGACGCCATGGCACAGGTGGAGCCTCAACCCAACACATGTACAGCTATGATTGATTTAGCATTAAGGTTGGATCATAGAATGAATGAGCGAAAGGGAGATAGGAAAAAATCCGAGGTGGTACCTTTTGTACGATTGGATAGAGGTAGGGTGAACAGAAACAGTGAAGGGGAACCTATGCAGATTGGAGGAGTTAGGGGACCATTATCGACCACAGAAAAGGAACAGAGAAAGGCTAATAATTTATGCTTGTATTGTGGCCAGCCAGGACACTATATCCGTACTTGTCCAAATACTCCTAAGAAGGTAGGGAATGGAGATAAGAGCAAGGTCGAGTCGGGAAAAGGAGTGGGCCGGCCTTAGGGGGAACAAAGGTGTCAGGCTCAGTGGTAGAAAAGTTCCCCACGTGGGTAGCAAATACTTCAAGAAAAGGTAATTCTCACTTGTATATACTAGTAACTTTGATTTTTGCCTGTAATAAACAGATGGTGTCAGCCATGATAGATTCAGGGGCTACTGGAAATTTTATTGACATTGATTTGGCCAAAAGACTAGGGTTGCCTTTGAGAGAAAAGACTCAAGTGGAAGGGGTACAGTCGGTGGATGGGTCACCTTTAATTTCGGGACCCATTTGTCAGCAAACTCAAACCCTAGAAATGAGGTGTCAGTCTGGCCATGTGGAGGATATCATACTAGATCTCATAGCAGCTCCCCAGTTCGGTCTTATTTTAGGAATTCCTTGGTTAACTCAGCATAATCCAAGAATTGATTGGGTAGCTAGAGAGATATTTTTTGAAAGTACGGAATGTATGGGTCACATTGAAGAAGAAGTGAGCCCTGCATTGTTTTTGGCAGATCAACCACCAGCAGCACAAGTAGTGGGGGCGGTGGGAGCACAGGTTCCAGGGCAATATCAAGAGTATGTGAATGTGTTTGATAAAGGAGGAGCGGAACAACTACCCCCCCATAGACCATACGACTGTGTCATAGAGTTGGAACCTGGGGCTAAGCTACCATGTAGTAGAATATATGCATTAACGGAAACTGAAAATCAACATTTGAGAGAGTATCTGGATGATATGTTAAAGAAAGGGTTTATTAGACATTCTACATCACCCGTTTCATCCCCATTGTTTTTTGTGCCTAAAAAAGAGGGTACCTTGAGAACATGCATTGATTATCGTGCATTAAATAAGGTGACAGTTAAAAACAGATACCCACTCCCTTTAATTTCTGGATTGTTGGACCAAGTGAAGACAGCGGTGATTTACACCAAGCTTGATTTACGTGGGGCATATCATTTGATTCGGGTCAAAGCAGGGGATGAGTGGAAAACTGCATTTCGAACTAAGTTTGGATTGTTTGAGTATTTGGTGATGCCTTTTGGTTTGTGTAACGCTCCTGCAGCATTTCAATTTTTTATGCAGGAAGTTTTGAGTGAGTTTTTGGACATTTTTGTTATTGTATACATTGATGACATTCTAATTTACTCAAATTCACAAGAGCAACATGTGAGTCATGTACGGGCAGTGTTAAAGAAATTACAAGAACATCAGTTATATGTGAAATTGGAAAAATGTGCCTTTCATGTGAAAAGAGTGGAGTTTTTGGGCTTCATATTGACCCCAGAGGGTATAATTATGGACAAAAACAAAGTACAGGCAGTTTTGGATTGGCCCAAACCCCAGTGTGTCAAAGATATTCAGTCTTTTTTGGGTTTCGCCAATTTTTACAGACGATTCATTTCTAATTTCTCTCAGGTCGTAGCCCCTATAACACGACTATTAAGAAAGGCAACCAGTTTTTGTTGGAATGAGGATGCAGAAAAGGCTTTTCAGGAATTAAAGACGGCATTTACATCAGCTCCAGTGTTGCGACACCCAGACACGGATAAGATGTTTCAAGTGGAAACCGATGCGTCCAATGTGGCTATAGGGGCGGTGTTATCGCAGAAAGATTCAGAAGGAAGTTGGCACCCAGTAGCGTATTATTCACGAAAACTTACTCCATGCGAACAAAATTATTCCATTACAGATAAAGAACTATTAGCTATCAGAGCTGCTTTCCTGGAATGGAGACATTATCTACTGGGAGCTAAACATCAGGTGTTGGTTGTGACAGATCATAAGAATCTACAGTACTTTAAAACTGCCCACACATTGAGCCCAAGACAATTACGGTGGTCTCAATTTTTCAATGAGTTTGATTTCGTGGTGACTTTTCGGCCAGGAAAAAGAAATGGTAAGGCAGATGCCTTATCCCGTCAACAAAACCTGGACAACCCGGTATCGGAAACAAAGTCCATAATCCCTGCAGAGAAAGTGGTAGGGGCAGTAATTTCTAAATTGATGACACAAGTGAAACAAGCAATGCAGAATCAAAAGAATCTAAGTTGGGGAATGAGTAACCCTTTGGAAACATTTAAAGGGAATCTTCCTTACTATGATGGAAGATTGTATTTGCCCACTTTGGAACTCCAAAAGAAGGCTTTGCATTGGTGCCACAACTCCCCTTTGGCTGGTCATTCAGGGAGTAAAAAGACACAGACTCTAGTGGAAAAATACTTTTGGTGGCCGAATTTGAGACAACAGGTGATCAAATATGTGCAGGAATGTGAAACATGTGTACGAAGTAAATCTGATCATACAAAAAAGGCAGGGTTACTTAAACCATTGCCCACTCCCACTAAAATCTGGACACACATATCAATGGACTTTATTACAGACTTACCACCAGATGATCAGTACGACACAATATGGGTGATAGTGGATTATTTGTCTAAACAAGCTCACTTTGTGCCCTGTAAAGGAATTCCAGGAGCAGGGAAATTGGCGGAATTGTTCTTACAGCATGTGGTCCGCCTGCATGGGCTACCACGTACTATTGTTTCTGATAGAGGACCACAATTCACATCCAAGTTTTGGCGCGCTTTCTGTCAGATGTTGGGAATTGATTGTGCTTTGTCCACTAGTTATCATCCTCAGACGGATGGACAAACTGAAAGAGTTAATCAGACGCTTGAACAATACCTGCGTTGTTATTTACATGATGGTATGGAGTCGTGGGTTCGGGCATTATGGTTAGCTGAATTCACATATAACAATGCTGAACATGCATCCTTGGGAATGTCCCCCAATGAGTGCTTATATGGGCAGATACAGGAAATGTTGCCAGAACAGTTACCAGAGATTGAAAACCTTCCAGTACTGCAAGACAGAAGGCAATTAATTCTAAACATCAGACAAAAGGCGCAGGATAATCTTGAATATGCAAAACATCAATATAAAATGTATGCAGACAAAAAGAGAAGGGGGGCTCCTCAGTACAAGGTGGGAAATAAGGTGTGGCTATCCACACGCAACTTGTCGCTGGTAGGATCTCGAAAATTTGCTCCTAAATACATTGGACCTTATGAAATAGTAAAGATTGTGTCTGAGGTTGCAGTGAAATTAGACTTACCTAAGTCTCTGAAAATTCACCCGGTATTCCATGTGTGTCTCCTTAAACCTGCAGCACCTGGAACACGCATGAGGAGACCACCTGCCATTCACAAAAAGGATCATGTTGAATATGAAGTAAAGAAGATTTTGGATTCAAAAAGAAGAAGACAAGTGTTATGGTACCTCATCCAGTGGACTGGATATGGATTGGAAGATTGTTCCTGGGAACCTGCTAGTGCAGTACATGCACCTCGTCTGGTAAGAATGTTTCATGCAAAGTATCCAGAAAAGGCAGGTCCTGGGAAGAGCCCTGGAAGGGGAGGTAATGTCAGAAATAAAGGATTGTGGAGTAAACGAAAGCAGGTACGGAGAAACTACACTTCCCAGTAGGCATTGTAGTTTCAGGGGGCCGTTAGGTCACAGCTGCTAGTGATCTGCAATTAGTGCGGGTCTTCATAACGGCCGCTCGCCCATGCTTCAGTGCTGTTGATTAATGAATGGAGAGCACGGGCGGCGGCGGCGACGGCAGCAGGCAGGAGCAAAGCAGAAGGCTGAGAAGGCGTGAAGGAATCACGCTTGCTATGCCGTGTGAAATCTTGATTCCTGGGCTACGGCGATGAAGACTTGATTACTGCCTTATTCTCTGCAGGTCCGGGTCTGTCACGGATGACTCCCCGGGCCATAAAGCTAAGTGGTGCCTATGTTTATTTTACTTGCTGGGCTGCGGCGGTGAAAACTTGTTTATTGCCTCATTCTCTTCAGGTCCGGGTCAGTCACGGATGACTCCCCGGGCCATAAAGTTAAGTTGTGTTAAGTTTAGTGACTTGCAGAGATACGGCGGGGATTTTGGGAATCTCTGACTTTCAATGCAGTTATGTTTACGCTGGTCTGTGACAGTGATTTGTAAAATACAAATGATGCCCCCATTTTAGTGAAGCTAATTTTGCTGAATGCAAGAGAGATATTTTGTTAGTAAGCCTGTTACATGGATACTAGGTGCCTTCCCAGTGCATTGTTTCATGAATTATGAAGTATCTGGGTGGGACAAGGTTATGCACACAATATTGACAAGGCATGTTCTCTAATGCAATGGTTTTCTTTGTATACGCACAAGGTTTTGTAAGGTTACGTGAATTCAGGAGTCAGGTCAGGTTGCAGGAGTAATAATTGAAGAATTCCTTCAATTAAACTAGGTGTTCTTATTTTGTATATGTCTTGTTCTCCCTTCCTTTCCTTTATTTATCCATCCCCTTTCCCTAACTCCGTCTTCCCCCCATTGGCTGCCACGTGGCTACCTGTAATTCTAAAGTCAGGCGCCCGTGCCAACCACGGTGGGAGGGGTCGATCCATTCGGCTTCTGTGGTTCGGGAGAGAGGATTGAAACCCACTCTCCCTTAAGTTCAGAGATCTTGACAGAGGGTATCCGACACCCTACGGGGTTGTTATCAGTTCTCATGTCGTCGAATTTCAGGCTATTTTATCAGGATATTTGCTGCGGTCGCAGGAGCCGAGGAGACCTACGTCCTTCTCATCCCGCGGCTAGCCAAGCCCTAGATTCCAATACCTTTGAATGCCGAAACAGTTAATTTTGAATACTGAACAAACAGAGATATCACAGGCATTATTGAATGCCGTACAAGGCCAAAGCAATTGATAAACATTTCTAAATGTAATGAAGCATTTCTGAATGACAGAGCCAAGGCAAGTTCTGAGCATGTTTGAATGGAAAGCAAGGTGGTACAAGTGGCAAATACCATGGCGTGAACTAGTGGAGATACAAGCGTTGGCAACGCCAATAGAAGCCCAAGAAGGGTGTTAGAGGAGAAAAGTATCAACACAAGCAAAGTGTGCAAGGAACTGCAGGTTAAGAGGAAACCTGTATTGGCAAGAGCCAGAAGACTACAGAAAGTGTGAAGGACCAATCTTCAATGTTAAGAGAAAGCAGTGGACTTTTGTTGGATGAAAAGCAGATGAGAAAGGGTATCGGTGGCGTGAGCCCTAACGGGTCAACCGTGTGGTCCAACAACTGCACCTAGACCGAGTGGCCCTTTTGGAAGAAGCTAATGAAAGGGATTAAAAGGAAGCTTGTGTTTTGCCACAGTTGCTCAAGTGATTTTGAAGTCAAAAGACAGAACTATTTTTTGAACCATTAAAATGAATTGATGACAAGAGATTTGGGAAGTGTCCGAAGGAATTCAGCACTATCAGTATTCTAGCTGACATTAGCAGCACTCACTTTTGCAGTAATGCGGGCGACAGGAAACGGTGCATGTCTCTTCAATGTCGTCTGCAATGATGTTGTATGTCACATTGTGGCAAACCTTTTGTGATGTGCTCTAATTTACTGAAATATTGTCTGATATTTATATTGTCCTGTGTTCTTTTATGGCGTTTTGTCGCAGATAAATATTTTTACTACTACTCGTGATAATTACAGAAACTTAATTTCACACAAAAGTTGAAGTATGTATGCCATCTCAACAGTACAAAGCTTACATGCTTCAGCCGTACACGTACGGTTACATCACTTCAAACGTACATGCTTCAGCCCTACAAGTACGGCACTTCTGTTGAGTTTGCTACTGCCTAGGCTGCAGATCGGGACACCAATAATGTTGCTGGGCAATCTCAACGCTCTGAAGTAGGAATTACTGTGAGAAGCACAGGTACAACTGCTAGGATTAAATATAGCTGACAAAGTAATATTTCCGTTAAATGTAAAACATGGTAGCATCAAACACAAACATGACTTGAACACACACTAGGGCATGCTAATAAAGGAAATATGGGTATGCATGCAACTTATTTGTGCATTATTTGTCCTGTGAACATCTGTAACCTTGGTTCTCTTCACACTGAAGCCATGCATCATACTCTACATCGTCTTGAGCGACGCCGTCTCAAGTCAAAGACGGTGGACAATTATAACTCTGATTTCTCTTATGCTCTTTATGAGTTTCTTCTTTCTGCTAAAAGTTCCTGATTTCCAAATCTGCTCCACACTCAATGGACTCATGCTAGGCGTCTCTTTCAAACTCTCTCTCGGCTTCTCTCGCCTCCTATTCTGGACCATCCTATTAATTCGACCTCATCAGCTACTGATTTTGCACAATTCTTTTCTTCTAAAGTAGTTTTTATCCGCTTTTTAAACTACTTCTTTTGGCTCACGCCCATCCTACTACTTCTCTGGGTGATCCTTTACCCTCTGCACTTATTCCTAAATTGTATTCCTATGTTTCTTATCTCACTTCCTTCTTTAACATGTCTGCAATCTTTTACTTTTCAAACTTCCTTTAAACATGCAACCGTCATCCCTACCTTGAAGAAATCATCTGCTGACCCTTCTTTGACTTCTAATATCCACCCCATCTCTTTTCTCCCTTATCTGTCTAAAATACTTGAGCGTATTGTTTATTCCCAGGTTTCTTATTTCGTGTGATACCGCTATTCTCCCTCTTTTTCAATCTGGCTTCTGTTCTTTCCATTTTACTGAAACTGCTCTTCTTTCTGTTCCTTACTCTCTTATTGGCTCGTTACTCTAAACACAGTCTCTTATTCTTCTTGACTTATCCGCTGCTTTTGACACCGTTGATCATTTTCTTCTTCCATCTTCTCTTTCTTCCTTTGGTTTTACTGGATCGGTTCTTTCTTGGTTTAAATCTCATCTGTCCCAAAGGACAGTCTCGGGTTTTTGGTCTGGTGTGCCTTCTGACTCACTCCAACTCATTCACGATGTCCCTCAAGGCTCAGTCCTTGGTCCTTTTCTTACATTTTTATGCTGATGATACTCTGCACTTTCTCTCCTTTTCTTCATTTTCCATTGATATTCATGCCCAACTTTCTGCTGGTCCCCTAGCCATCCAATCTTGGATGACAGCTCAATTCTTGGCTCTTAATGCCACTAAAACTGAGGTACCTTTCTTTCCAGCAAGTAAGATTCCCTCTCCTCTCCCTCCTTCCTTGTTTTCCTTTCCTCCTTCTCAACTGTTTCTCTTACGGCCGGTAATATAGGTTTGTACTTTGACTCAGACCTTTCCTTTAAACATCATATTCAATTATAAGCAAATACTTGTTATTTCCATCTTTACAATATCCAGAAAGCTGGTAAATTTCTACCTTTTGATGCCACTAAACTCTTGTTAGATAAAAAAAATGTCTTGCCTTTTCTATTATTCTTCTGCCCTCTTTGGTCTTAGCCTACTCGTCTGGCTCCCCTCAAATCTATTTTTATCACAACAATTTGTTTACTTTTTATTCCGTCCCCTCATGACTATTTCTTCATCACTCTCCACCTTTTGGCTGGCTTCCTTTCCAATCCCGTCTTAAATTCAGCTTTTTATGCCTAGTTTTTAAATCTCTTCAAGGTCTTGTTCCCGACTACCTTTCTTCTTTGGTCTCATTATATATCACCACTCACACTCTTTATTTTTATCACAATTTTTTTAATTTTTATTTAAAGTTACAAACCAAAATAAACCCCAAGTGTCTGCACTGTGACAATGCATTTACAGATACATTTTCGCATTGGCAATATATGGCTTTACATTTTGCTAAACATTGCAACCTTGCCTTATTATCACGTTAATGTACGCTCCTGGTTTAACCATCTCGTCCTTACTCAAGCATCATACCAATGTGCAGTGGCTAGATACAACCTTCAGTCCCCTTACAGGGGCTTTCCATGTTCGCTGTGTTAAACATATTTTGCGTAAGTTCATTCCATGCTTGCACACTTTTGCAACCCTTGTGCATCCCCTTTTGCAGCACATTGTGCCACACTGTCGTCTCCGCCAATGACCAACAATTCATGTCTGTCCACCAAGCCTCTATCCTGGGTCCCTCAACTCATTACCAGGCTATTAATATCCTGCGTTTGGCCAGGATACAGATCAAGCCCTTCATTTTGGATAGGTGAGCAGGCCGCCTCCACCCCCTCAGAAACAGTCCCAAACAGCAGAACTCGGGGGCGGGGGAGGCCATGCTTGCATCCAGACCCCCCCTTACCGCCCCTTACTTCCGCCTTTCAGGTACGTTCTTCCAGAATCTGACTACTACTGGGCATGTCCAGAACATGTGCATCATGTCTGCGTTCCATCTAGGGCAGACCTGGTCAGTGTTTCTATATATGCGTGACATTGTATGTAGTGTTGGGTACGCCCTATGTGTCGCGTATGTTTGAATGAGTTTAAATCTGGCGTTCCTGGAGACTTTCTTGGACTACAGCGACACTCTCTGCCATTCAGTGTCTGTGAATGCCCTCTCCACGTCCTGTTCCCACTGTCTGCGCACTTCCAGGTCCCCGGTACTCATCCCCTCCAATAGGAGGTAATAAATCCTGGTGAACGTGTGTCCTCCCTCTGATACGTCATATAGGGTATGTAGTATTTCTCTCCCTGTACCCGGCCATCTCTGGTCTATCTTGCCCACTATTCAGAAGTATGTCAGGAACTGTCCCTTATGTATCTCATGTTCTCTCTCCAGGGACAGGAATTCCAGCATCTTATCGTCCTCAAAAAGGTCTCCCACCATTGCTATCCCTTTGGTGTCCCAATGCTTCCTGATCTGTTCCACTATGCCTTGTTGTGGCCCTCCGATCCCTGCTATGAGAAGGCTTCTGGAATGTGGCTCTGGGGCGCCCAGAAGTCTCCAAGCCCTTTTCCACAGGTCCTGGCCTAGTTTCAGTAGCCCGGAGGGTCTTGGTAGTTTCCAAATCCCCCACCCATAGCACTTCTTTCAGGTAATGGAGTTTTAGCATTGGTTGCAGTAGCTGGGTGTCGAGGCTCACATCGCCCGGTGCCAATTCGCTACAAACTGTAATTGCCCAACCCAGCCATGTAGTACAGTTCAATGTTAAGCAAGCTCATCCCACTATTGCTAAAGTCCCTTTGTAGCGTGCTTCGCTCACCATAGGAATCTATGCGTCCGCCCCTCCAGCCACCTGAAGAATTCCCTAGGTATAGCATAAGGCACATTAAGTGCTACAGGAGGCGTGGCAGTGCCACCATTTTGAAAGCTTCCCTGTCCGGTACTCCAATGGGTAGTTTTTCCCAGAACCTCAGGCATAGTAATTGTAGCCGCCCGTCTTTCTCATCTCCTTTCCCCTTCCTACTCCTCACCCCTCCCTCTTGTTAAATTCCGGCACTACCCCAATTGCCATCAGGCATAGTAATTGTAGCTGCCTGTCTTCCTCATCCTCTTTCCCCTTCCCCCTCCTCACCCCTCCCTCTTGTTAAATTCCGGCACTAACCCAATTCCAGTCAGGCAAAGTAATTGTATCCGCCTGTCTTTCTCATCCCCTTGCCCCTTCCTCCTCCTCACCCCTCCCTCTTGTTAATTCCGGCACTACCCCAATTACCACCCCTTCCCATGTACTGTTTATTAGCACTTACTCTATCATTTGTCCCATGACCCTTGATCGCAGCTTGTTTGTCTCTCCCCCCTCCCCTCTCTGTTTCTCCTCCCACCTCCCCCTCCAGCGCTAGTCTGAATAGTCAGACTTAGTATGCTAGTTGCTTGTTTTGTTGTTCTCCTTCTCCCTCATTCCATCCCTCCCCCCTCGCCTGACTCCCTCCTTTGTTTAATTTTCTGGCACATCAACTGCCGTCAGGCATAGTAATGGAACCGCCCGTTTTGTTTCACTCCCCGCGCCCCCTGGTTCCCCTATTTGTTCTATGCATTTGCACTATCTGAAATGTCACCAGGCTGTTTAAGATAGTTATTTTTCACATTGTGTATTGTTTCAAGGACTTGTAAGAATGTAACTGTTATTCCTCCCATGTTTCCCTCCCTCCTTGAAGCGCTTTGAAACACAATGTGTATAGGCACTATATAAATAAACAATCAATTCAACCTCCTAGATCTCTCCACTCCCTCAAGGGCTCTCTGTGTGTTGTCCATGTGTGCACAGGCTGGGTCGTGCCACACGTTTACACCCAGGTATCTGAAGGTTTTCTCTGTCCATCTCAGGCCCAGGTTTGGCAATTGGTCTTTAGTTAGGCCTCTCAATCTCCCCAGCGGAAACAGACTTGATTTCTCCCTATTTATTTGGATACCCGAGAGCCTGGCAAACTGGTCTATTATGTCCAGTATGTGCGGTAGGGTATCCTCTGATTGGCTGACATATAGTAGCAGGTCGTCTGCGTACAGGGACACTGTGTGCACTACCCCATCTATCTCTATTCCGGCTTCTGCGTATTCTGTTCTCAGTACACCTACCAGTGGTTCCAAGGCCAGGACGTATGGCATTGGCGACAGTGGGCAGCCCTGTTTAGTGCCTTTTCTTATGTCCCATGACCCAGAAATCTGTTTCCCTGTTCGCACTCTTACCCTGGGTGCTGTGTACATCAGACCTTGCCCATCCCAAATCTCTCCAGGATCCCTAGTAACCAGTCCCACCTAACCAAGTCGAAAGCCTTAATTGCATCTAGGGAGGCTACAGCGCAGTCTGTCCCCAGGTGGTTTTGCCATCACGTTGTTTAGTCTTCGGAGGTTCCCTGAGGTGCAACGCCCGAACATACCTTGTTTGGTCTGTGTAGATCAAGTCCCCTATCACTTTAAGTATGTCCGCCATTAATGCTGCTATGATTTTACAGTCCCGATTCATCATGGATAGTGGCCAATAAGATCCACAGTCCTGCAGTGGCATCCCCGGTTTAAGTATGGGCAGGATTATGGCTTCTCGAAGGCTGCTGGGCAGTAATCCTACCTCATATGTGTCTGTAAAGACTTCCAGGAGTTTAGGTGCCAGCACCTCTGTGTATGCCTTATAAAATACTCTGGGTAGGCCGTCCGGCCCCGGTGTCTTAGCGGTCGAGAGTCTGGCTATTACTTCCCCAATTTCTTCAGGCATGAGCGGTGCATCCAATGCAGCCACCTGTTCACTCCCCAGTCGTGGCAGATCTACTTGGGCCAGGGCTTCCTTTATATCCATGTCATTACCTTTCTCATTTCTTGTATACAGGGCTTCATAGAATTTGGAAAATATATTGTTTATTTCCCCTTGCGTTTTGGATGGTCATCGTCCATAATGCTATTGATCATATCCCCTGGTTCCCCTTGCCTGTATAGTCAGGCTAGCAGTCTCCCGGGCTTATTCCCTTCTGCATGTATGTTCTGGGTATACTTAGCCTAGTCAAGTTTCCCAACCTTTCCCAGTCCGCTATGCATTTCTGTCGCAATTCCATCAGTTTTGCCCCCTCCACCTTCCCTTCCACCAGCATACTTTCCTCCCATGCTATATCCTTTTCCGTACTCTCCAGGGATCTCGATGTCTGCTCTCAGGCCACCCATTATTCCTATTGCCTGTCCTCTCATAACAACCTTGAAGGCTTCCCATAGTGTTCCTGTTTTCTCTACACTACCCGTGTTGCTCTCAAAATATTCTTCTATTTTATCACTCAGGTGGTTCTTGAAACTGTCTTCAAGCAGGGCTTCAGCCCTCAGTCTCCAGATGGTAATTGGCACTCTCAGCGTCGTCACTTGACAGCTCGCCATGAGCAAAGCATGGTCTGATAGCACCCAGGCCTTGTATTCTATATCTCTGAACTCTCAGAGTCTCCACTCCAGTAAAGATATAATCTATTCGCGTGGGCGTGCCATGTGCGGCTGAATAGTCAGAGTATCCCTGCTTCCCTCTATGCCTTTCTCTCCAGACGTCTACTAGCTGTAGGTGTTCGAGCAGGGTTCTCAGTGTCCTAGCTGGGGGTGCCAGCTACCTGTGCTTCTCATCTGATCTATCTAATTTGGGGTTTATTGTGCAATTAAAATCGCCTCCCCACACCCACATTGCTCCTCTATGTGTGGCCAGTTTCAGGTATAATGACTTGAAGAACGCTGTTGCGTCATGATTTGGGGCATACGTGTTTACAAGGCATACTTCCTTGTTTTCTAGCATACCATGCACCAGCATCCTTCCCTCATCATCCTTCTTAAGAGTCCAGCAGCTGGAAGGGGAGTGTGGGAGCGATCCACACCAGGAACCCTCAAGCGTATACTGAAAATGTTGAGCCATACAGATTCCCTCCCCACTTCCTGGCAATCACTGCCTGCTATTCCGCTGTGAGGTGCGTTTCCTGTAGCATTGCTATTTGCATCCCCTTCCTTTTCAAGTATGCATGTACCCGCAGTCACTTTATGTAATTCAGTACCCTGACATTCCGGGAGATTATGGCCATGCAATTAACTTCTATCTCGGGCGATCTCACAGGGCTGTGCCCTTTGTGGAATCTGATAAAATGAGATGCCTGGGTTTGTAATCATTAGAGAATCAGTACTCTTTGTTAGAGAACCATTACTCATTGTTACCCAGTATTATCCATTTAGGAATAATTGCATCCTGTTTAGTTATTCATTATACATTGTTGAAGTAGATGCTATCCACATTATTAGACTGCCACTTTGTATGCATTAGCCATTTGCAATAGAATGACACTTGCACTGTCGTATTTTGAAATGTCATGTAGAGCCATTTAGAATGACACATTGTTATGCTTTGTAGTTACATGTACACATGTATGCATTGTAGAGACACCATGAATTGAGTGTGCACTTAGAATGAGTCTGCATGTAGCTAGCGCTTGGATTGCATGAAGAAAGCGTAAACGTTAGGAAGCATTTAGCTGGCATTTGAAGCCATTTCTGGAAGGAGACACACAGAAGCGCCAATGGGCTCAGTGCAGAGAGATTGTTATGAATTAGTGTGAGAAGGAATTTGTAAACAGTAACTTTGCAGACAGACCGATAACACAAACCCTTGTCCGAGTGGAGGGCGAAGGAAGCTAATCAGCATGGCTTGGTGTTCGCTGAGACAAAGGTGGGAGGGAGTGGGACATGGGGAGATGGGCGAGAAGCCTTTTTCAGGCAAGAAGATGCTTTGAACACGGGCACAGAGAGAGGCAGAGAGAGCCAACAGTGGAGTGAATGGAGAAATGGAGGGAATTGGATGGTGTTTTGCACCGCACACAGAAGGCCAAGGCAGAGATATGATGGCCAATGTCACTTTGACACACTGACACAGAACATGCAGTGACCAGAACACGGAAGAACATAACACAGACTGGCAGGCATTGTTAAACGCTGACAGACAGAAAGACATTCTTTGCTTAGAGAACAAATGTAACCATGGGAATGAGTGTGTCATTGGAAGAGTGTAACCAGAGGTAAAGAGAGAGGAGAGTCCCTAGTTCTGTAGTATGGTTGCAAAGGAGATGGTGCAAGATGGAGTTCGAGATGCGATGAGGGAGAGGCGTCTTGGTGCAGCAGAACCTGAGGCCTTTATGAGATCGATCTGGCAGAGAGAGACCGAGGCCCGGTTCTGAATGACTGGCTGATTGCAAAGTTGTGCATAGAGGAGGGACTTGACAAAGACAGAGCTGGAGAGGAGAGAGATGCAAATGGGAAGTATGGTTTATGGCTTAGACTGACTGATTAGAACAGACACTCACACAAAGAGCTTTGGGTTAAATCAGAGAGGGATTGGTTTACGAGAGTGATGAACAATGCGGGGAATTTCAATGATTTTTATGAGTAAACCATATTGATCGGAATTGTGCAATAGAATGGATTTGGATCACGTCTAATGGATACATTTTGGGGGTAGGGTGCTTGTGTTGTTATGTTCTCTTGTTTTGTTTTGTCTGTTATGTTTGGGAATGTCAGGCCACCGCTCATGGCTACGTTTTTAAATGTGTTGGGGTTAATGTGTATTTCGAGGTTATTGTTTATTGTATTCTTTGATTCAGGTTTATGTTGTTACCTGGATGATAGCCTGCTGGCCTAGTACCATTTGCTTTGTACTTTATTTCTTATTTTCAACAAGAAAAAAACATATCAAGTTTGAAAAAAAATAAAATAAATAAGAGTGAGTGTTAAGTATGGTGTGGATTGGTGTGGATTGATCCCGCATGAAGGAGAGACGCTTGCATTTGACTGTATTAGAATCACAGGCTTGCATCACAGGCTTGCATTAGAAGCCTGCAAGGCTTATAGTTATTGCATGGTAGATTTGCTTTGCACCAGAAGTATAAAAGCTCTTCTGTGCATAAATAAATGTATTCTATTGTTATAATTGAATCGATTCATGTGTTTTCTTTGTGTCTTATGTTATTTGTGTCCACAGTAGTAAGAGTATGTTAGAAGTAATCTAGGTACGAAAGCTGGGGGCGGTTTAGTAATCCACACCCCCCTAGGAGATTGTCTAAGACTGGTGCATGGTTGCCCGGGGGGGGGGGGGGGGGGCAAGACGATGGTAGGGTTTGTATTCCAAACTAACACCTTCCCACTGCCCTGTCCTCCTGTTCCCCCACCCTTCTCCCTACTTGTCACCCGTTTGTCAATGAAGACCCTGCCCCTCTCTGTGTATATGTCTCTCGCCCAGGAGGGAGTTTATAGTTGCTTCCACCGTATCGCATTCTGGCATCTCTCTATTGCCCATACTTCCGTCACATCTTTTAACATTGGGCATGTCAAAGTTTAGATCACTAGTAACCCCCGCAACCCCCATATGTTGACCATTTAACCAGGTAATTTGCCCACCCCCCAACTCCGAAAAACTACCAACAATAACCTTTTATAAACTGTGGATAACTTGCCTAGCCGCGTACTGCATGCTCTGGCGGAGCTGCTTCTCTCACCTTCCCCTTCCCTACCTCGGGTGACATGCAGCAGCTTGATGCCTCCCACAGGCATCTAGTTCCTAAGTCGGGGAGTTCAATAGCCGCCCGTGGAGGCAGCCATCTGGACACTTGTTTTAGTCCGGTGATTCCGGCATTAGACACCCACCGTTGGTGTATCAAATGTCGTTTGTGTTTGTCCATTGTACTCTCAGCTAGCTTCTTAGTCTTATTCGCTATGCTATGACAATTATGCTTCAAGGCCCATCATTGTTCCTGCCAGGCAGTTGTGGAAGTCCTTGCTTGTCCATCCAAGAATATACCTCCTAAGTATTCTCAAAGAAGTGCGATCTGCCATTATGTCGGACTTTTAACTTGGCCGGGTATATTAACATGTATCGTAGGTTGGCCCTCCTTAGTGCTTCCAAACATTGCTCTTTGCTTTTTCACCCGAGCTGTGTAGTCTGGGTAGATTGGCAGTTTGTGCGTAGTCATCCATCCTTCCCTCGAGAAGGTCAAGATTCTTTCCTGGTCCTTAAAATTCATAATTTTCGCTATTACAGGCATCAGGGCCACTTCGGGCTGTAGTCTTTTGGCCAGGGATCTGTGTGCCCTTTCAACTGTGAATCCTTGGGTCAGCACAACACGCCCTATCTCCTGCATCAAAAGGTTTTCCACATAGCTCGTCGGAGCTTTACTTTCCTCTCCCCTCAGCATCCTCCACTCGATGTTCTAGTGTTTGCACTCTCTCTAATACCTCCGTCATCTGGGTTTGTGTATTGGCTAGGTTAGTAGTGTTCTCTTGCACTCTCTTCTGCCATACCCATCCGGTCTGCTAGCTCGCGAACAACCTGGCGCAGTAGCCCCACATCCACGATCACAACGTCCATCTTGTGCTGTTCGAGTTGCTGCCAGAATCAGGCCTTCTTCCTGTGGGCTGACCTGCGAGTTTCCTATACCACTGCTACTAGCTGAAGGTGGGGTCTAATCTCCTTGCCGGGCGTATGCTTCCATCATCATTTGTTTGCCTTGACTCTTGGCATGCTTTGTCCGACATTTGTGTCATTACCCCCGTGGCCTGCGGAGCAATGTATATGTTCAGTGTGTCCAGCTCGCTTCGGTGATGCCTCCTTAACGTGAGGTTCAGGAGCTTATAGGAGAGGTTAGCTCGTTAAAACTCACTGCCCTGCTAGCTATTCCAGGAGCTTGGTCCCCTTTTGGTAGTTTGTTAATAGATCAGCCTTGTCTGGGTCAGCCACTCCTCAACCCCTGGCCATTCCTCACTTCCACACCTGGTCTCCGCACTGTTCTCAAGGCCTTGTCTTGGGATCTGCACCCTGTGTCTGATGCCTCTTGCTGCCTTGAGGGGCCCGACCGGCCTGGTGGGCACACTCGCCTCCACTGGTGCTGGCACCTGGCACCTGGCCTCAGGCTAGTGTGTGCGTGTGTGTTTCGTTTTGTGCTCCAGCACCTCCTTGTAGGGGCAGTCACTGCTCTCTGTGGTGTTCGCCCTTGTGTAGCATTTCCTCCTCAGGTTGCTATGCACTACACAGTCTGTTATGTCCTGCCCCTGTCTCCACAAGCTCCTTTCCCAGCTGTTGGGTTTACTGCACCCTCTGGCTGTGCAAGTCGTGCCCCTGAGGCCACCTGCACTGTTGCACTGTAATCACCTCCCCTGCACCTCTGCTGCTCTCTGGTCTTCGCCTCAGTGTGCTCCTTGCTGCAGTCTTCTTTGGGGCCTCCCTCTGCAGTCCTGCCTCAGCCCTCGCCGCATCCACGGAGTCCCGTTCCCGAAGTTCTCTATCCCACTGCGCCTCATGCCGGCCACTTCTCACCTCCCTCTTCCAGACCGCACCTCTAGTCGATCGTATTCTCCACTTCTGCCCAGCCGAGGGCTCAGACTGCTCAAGTTTCTGCGATGCCAGTCGCCATCTTGTTTCCAACGTGCTTCAATTATCAGAGGCCTGTAACTTTTCTGATCCTTCGCCGTTTGTGCTGGGACTTTCCAGGGACGCTCCCCGGATTCAGACGTTTCCTTGTATTTAATTCGCAGAATCGGACGCTACCAAGGATTGTTTGCAGGATCCAGCAGGAGGTCACGTTCCTTGCTGCCTCACTCCATGGCAGCTACCCGCGCCTTGCCACTCCTTATCCCCTTTGTGCCCAAAAATGTTTTTTTTCGTTTTCTCTGCTCGCTCCCCTTCACTGGAACGCTCTTCCTCTTCGTTCTATCACAGTGCTTTCTCTGTTCCGGGACTCCCTTATGTCCCACTTACTTCACTCGCGTTAAATGGTTGTTATAGTTTTATCATGTCTCATTTTATGTACTGCCCGGTACTATGTACAGTGCTTGAAGTAAAATAAAATACAAAAAATGATGCTCTTACTAGCTGTACTTGGGAACAGAATATGACCATTTTCTTCCAGGACACAAACATAGTTCAATTATTTTGCTCATTAATACATTTGTCAGCCAAGTATTGGAAGATGACCGTTTGAACAAAGACAGTCCTAGGCGTAAAATGTACTCACAATTTGTTGCTGTTGAAGCGAGATGAGGATGTTAGGGGGAGAGTCCCACCAGGTGTTCAGAGGCCTGATGGGGAACAGGGATATGTGCACCACGTGGGCAATGGCCCCGGGGAAACCCTCACAGGGAATAAAACCAGATTCAAGAACTGGTGTGGCAAGAAAGGATTTGTAATTCAAAAATGGTTTGATGTTTATCCAATGATTATACAAATTCCAGAAATTCGATGGGAAGTTGTGAGATTCTCAATCCACAGCAGGAGATCTAACTAAAGGCTGCCAGGAGCACGAACAATGAGCAAGAACAGATGAAGACAAAGGAAAGCAGAAGCAGAGTGTAAGCGAAGATAAGGAAGGATAAAAAGGGAAGGAGAATGGAAGAATAAAGAAGCAAAGGAGGAATGGAGAGCCAAGGTAAGCAAGAAGAAGAGAGGTACAGTATTAGTGCAGCATTTGGAGTGTATGGAATAAACAAAGCATGCCCAGCGCAACGCAGCAATTCCAAAAGCAACAATTAAGAAGGAAGAGTGAAGGTTACATTCAAGTGGGGATGAACAGAAAAGAAAGATGAATAAGGACGAGAAGGAACCAAGGAGGCAGAAAAGGAGGGCGAGGGGTGGGGGTGGGGGGCAAGAGTTCAGCTCAGAGGAGGAACAGAGTGCCGGGGTGGCAAGAAGGAAAAAGGTAGAAAGCAACGAAATATAGAAATAAAGAGGAATAGAATACAAAGATCAAGGGGGAACGAGAAAGGCGAAGGGAGAGTTAAACGTCAGTGTCCAATATGAAAGAAAGCTTAACTTGGTCAAAGGAGCGTATTGCAAGTAGCGACGTGCTGCCCTGACCTGGAAGTCGGCATAAGAAGAATGGTGCCGGGAGACTGCCTAAGTGCCATCTTGGAAAAAACTAGACTGCTCCTTTGCAAGTAAAAATGGCATTGGAAGGAACGCCAAATAGCTTTGAGTGTAGAATGAATTGGATGGCATTTCCTCCATTTATGCCATAACGATTGAGGGGTTGGTTTCCGAACAGAAACTGCTATAATTAGAGAACATTTACTGAAAAATAATTTGTACGGTGGCAACAAACTCAAATCTAGCATGTAAACAAATAAGCCAACTGGAACCAAAGCAGGCTCATTGCCAACTTGCACAGTCCAGGGCTCTGTCCTGGCTATACTGCTACTCAGGTCTCACCCCTTCAGCATCTCCTTCTAGGCCTCCACACCATGGCCCAGAGCAACTGGCAAGCAACAATGTAGTGTGCCGTGAGAAGCATGTTGCTCCCGAGTTACACATTGGGAATCACTGATATATCACTTACATAGCACTTTCATCAATCACTTTCTATAGAAAATATGTACCTAAAACGATTAGTACTGAACTGAAATTGGTAAAATTCTAACCTCAGAAGGGTAAAAGGCTCTTTAAACTTCAGATCACACACACCACATTAATTAGCTCTATCTTGCAGAGATATTTTACTGGCTTCATCACCATCAACAGATACTTAAGTCCAAACCCATTTCTGTGAATTCTCAAATTTTCCAATCTTAAGCAAGAAACGAGAGAGAGCTCACCTGCAAACTTCACAATAAGTTCACTCCCAGAAGAGATATAATATAATCACAGAACTTCTAGAATAACTTAAACATCCCGGTTAAGAACCAAATGCCTTCTGCTGAATATTTCAGCAGCGTCTAACAAAGTAGACCACCAAAATGTGCTCTCACATCTCTCCCGTGAATGTATAAGGAATGCAGGAACTCTTCTTAGATGGTTCAAGGGCTTCAACACAAGCAGAGTCAACAGCTTGGTTAGTTGCCTACAGTATTAAAAGTCCATGCTAGGTGCCTCTGGAGCCCTCGTTTCCCACTCTTCTTCATAAGAACATTTTGACAACATGTGTATGCAATCATTAGCACAGGTCACAGAAGAAGACAATCTTCCCTTTCAAATACACATGGATGGCTCCAATATATGTTAGAGGAGCTGATAAAACAATGGCTACATCATGGCCATACCTGGAACATATACATTTGGGAGGTAGGAGAGTTTCCTACACCTTAATGGAATCAATTATGAGGCCCCCCTGATTGAAAGTGCCCCAAAATGGTCAATCTCTTTTCAATCAGCCACACATTGTGAGGAGCACCCTACACCATCATGGTTAAGATGCATTTTGACTCAGATCTTTCCATTTCCCATTCCTCACCGCCTGCAAAACACATCACAAGTGTACAGGAAATAACCAGCTTATCTTGCTCATAAAGACCCTCCGATACTTCATTTGTAAAGTAAAGAGCAGGCAATATTGGAGCAAGATGATAACCAGCATTGGCTAAGCCAAAGAAGGGAATTTATAAAGAGAAGAGGGAACAGTTATCTGACAGAGAAAGTTGAATGAAAGGCATTACCAGCAGTTAACTGATGTGACAGTAGGAACTCAAAGGTGGCTAGAGAAGCCAGTCTTGTAGAAGGTATCAAGGTGTAGAGGAACATAACCTGCAATGCATGTGGCAAACAAATCAGTGGAGCAAATAGCATGAATGTATTTTGTATCTTGATGAAAGAAAGTAGTTCAATGTTGTTGAAAGTCAAATTACTTTTCCTAAAGTTAAAGCAAGCCTCACCAGAGAGTACTTGAGTAGTGGTAATCATTTTTAACCTGGCAGGCGAGTATACCAGTAAAGGGATTATTAGTGGTAGTCCTGACAGGTTAGTGGACCAGGAGTTGGATATTGAAGTACCACATTATGGTGGAAGGTTGTGATGGAAAGAAAGTGGCAAGACTACAAATCTGAATAATCAGCATTCACATAGGCAGGTCTCATCAGGACCTGGAGTATCTGAATTCACTTGGGCAGGTCTCTACCTTGATCTTTGGCAAGGTTCATCGCCTGGGGTTAATGTCTGGGTAGTCAGCTGTTCTGAGACAGTTGACACCTTGTATCAAGTGGCATTCTCCCTGCCGTGGCAGGAAGTGCCAAGGACCATATCCTCTTGTTCTGATCTAGACTCCACTATGGCAATTGCCCTAATCGGTTATTGCCGGCCCTTTCATAGAGCGTACAGGTTTTCCTTCTTAACCCTGGCCCCCCTGCAAATTGGTAAAGTTAATCACACGTTTGTCTCTTGGCTTGGGAATTGGGTTTTTGCTAACACTTGTTTTTGAATCTCCCAACATAGCTTTTTCAAAGTGCATAATGAAGGGATTTCATTTACCAGTTTATTATGTTTCTTTATAGGTGGGAGGTGGAATTGCCTGCCATCTTGGAATCTCACCCCTGAATATTTGTCAGTGTGTGGAATTATGCATTTTCAAGGAATTAATATGCAGCTTTCCTCATTATTTCCTACCAGCTGCAATGGTCAGTGTCACTCCATTCCCTCATCCCAACCATTTGGCAAGTTTCGGGAACCTCTTTCACCAATTTTCTCAGAATCCGCATTTGTATTGTTTTTTTTAAAACAATTTTTATTGGTTTTTATAACAATCAACCATAAACAAACAACCCCAGCAGTGCAAGGTCATAGCATTTTAGCATTCCGATAATATCTTGAGTATCTGATGCTTGCCCTTATCCCACCCTCCAACTCAAGCCTACTCCACTTTTGTCCTCCGTCTCTGTCTACTGGAGGTATCTCCTCGTCTGTATTTTCAGAGGAGTCTTTGCTTGGGCCACCCTGGGTTGGCCCGGACAGTGTGGCCACTAGGTGTTTCCAGGCCGTCAAGGTTACCACCTCTTCCCTCTCCCCCCCGTTGGTCCCTTCTACTTCTACTTCATACTACTGTTTCTGCTTCAGTCCATTTACATAGGTCGTCCACCAGACCTCTATCTTAGGTCTATTACATGCTTTCCACCCCATGGCAATTCTGCGCTTGGCGAGTATAAAGACCAGGTCTTTGAGTTTACTGACATGTTTCAATTAGCACAGTCTAGGAAATCCCCCCACCATGCATGGCCACACCGATTCCACGTTTAAATTGATCCCTTTCTCGTTCAATCGGTGGGCTACTTCTCCCCAGAACTTCCCAATGTCCGGGCAAGTCCAGAACATGTGTATCAACCCAGCGTTTTCTTCTCCGCATTTGGGGCATGTTTGTCGTTCTGCGCCTTTGAATCGGGAAATTCTCAGGGGGTTCATATATGCTCTGTCGGTTATGTATAGCTGTATTTGTTGTAGCCTCACGTTCCTGGACACTTTTTTATATCATCCTTGGACCCGCTCCCACAACCCATCCGTCATCGGTTCCCCCACTTCATCCTCCCAGTCCTGCCTCAGCTGGGTCACTTCCCTTCCCACCGGAAACATCAGTAATTTGTAAATTCGGCAAACCTCATGCCCTCCCCTCTGCGACATCATATAATGTTTCGATGGCCATGTCAGGTTGTTCGTCTAGCAGTATTTCCGACTAGGTCTCCCTTACTCACCGTACCAGTCTGGTATAAGTAATATACTGCCCCAGATGTAAACCGTTTCTTCCACCAACTCATTAAATTCCTTTATTTCTCCCTCTTGCCATATGTCTCCCATCGTTGTAAATCCCACCGGCTCCCAATGCCTGCGGATCGTTTTCCTCAGTTGCGCATCTCCTCCTCTCAATGCCACCAGCGGCACTTGCAGGGAACATGGGGTCGGGTTCTCTATTGTCTGGCAAGCCCTATACCATATTTTCCATCCTAGCTCTAGCATACCTGGGCACTCTTATCTCGTGTTTAGGCAGCCATATCCATTCTTTCAAGAAAAAACGGGGCGCATTCGGATCCCAACAATCTGGATTCTGATGTTGAGTCTTCTGCCAACCACTTAGTCATGTGTCGCAGTTGACTGGCTAAGTAATGCATCTCAAAGTTAGGCAGCTTAATACCGCCTTTGTCATGTGTTCTGTAGTTTCCATAGGGCTATCCTATTCCTGGTTTCTAGCCCAGAGGAAGCCCCTGCATATGCCTTGAAGTTTAACAAAGAATCGCCTAGGTATCATGTATGGTTTGTTTCTGAAAAAGTGTAGCAGCCTGGGTAACATGACCATCTTCAGCGGTGGCCCGCTCCCCATCATAGCCAGGGGGAGCCTAGTCCAGAACTTCATGCTATTCTCGATGTTCGCCACTGCTTTCTCAGTGTTACATGTATTTTCTGCTTCCACCATATGGTAGATGTCAATCTCCAGGTATCTGAAGGTGCTGGTCTCCCAGGGTATTGGTAGTACTGGTAATATTTCTCGCAGGACCCCCCCCATGTACCTTCCCAAGGGGAATATACACAACTTTTTAGGATTAACTGCAATGCCGGAGAGCAATGCAAACCGCTCCATCACTTCCAGGATATATTGCAGATTTTCCTCTGGGTACCTCAAGTATAACATATCGTCTGCATATAGCGATATTAAATGTGGTCCCCCTTTTGTGTAGATCCCCACTCCCTCATATTGTTGTCTCAAATATATCGCCTGGGGTTCCAGTGCGAGAATGTACAGCTTCGGGGACCATGGGCATTCCTGTCTAGTGCCCCTGCTGAGTTGCCGCCTTTTCCGAAATGGTCGCTCCCATCCTAACTCTGGCTAGTGGTGAGCTGTACAGTAATTTCACCCACTTCAGGTATCCGGGTCCCATCCCATATTCTTTTAGGGCTGCTAGCAGCCAAGGCCGTTTGACAGAGTCAAAGGCCTTCACTGCGTCTAATGATACTATAGCCAACTCGCCCAAGGTTCCGTCTGTTTGCTCAATCACATGGTGAAGCCGTCTGAGGTTGTCGGATATGCTTCTGTGTGGAACATATCCAGTTGGATCAGGATGTATTTGTCTGCCTATGACGTGTTTCATTCTATTTGCCAGCACAGCCGTGAGTATTTTGCTGTTCTGGTTCAGCATAGAACGCGGTCTGTACGAACCGCAGTCCGTGCTTGGTTTATTGGGTTTGAGGAGTGGAATAATGATCGCTTCTCTAAGGGATTCTGGCAATATGTCTGCTATAGCCGCTCCTCTCACCACCACCTTAAATGCTTCCCATAGGGTTCCAGCCGACTCTACACTCCCAGTGTTATTTCCAAAGTATTCTATGATTTCTCCTCTGAGGTCTTCTCTGAACACCATATCTTTCAAAGCTTCTGCTCTAAGACGCTAAGTAGGGATCTTGGCCCTCGGAGCCATGTATTGCCATGTTGAGGCCAATGGCGAGTGGTCAGAAAGAACCCTCGCTTTATATTCCCCTGTTAATTCTTGTGAGGCAAACACGTAGTTTAGCCATGTGTGCAAGTTCTGTGGGGCTGAGTAGTGTGAATAGTGTCCATCTTGTGGGTGGTGTAGCCTCCATATATCCTCTAATCGAAGGTCTCCCAGTAGGGTCCTCGGAGCTCTGGCAGCGGGGGTGGGTTTGTCGAATTTCCCATCTGACCTATCCACCCTTGGGTCCAGCGTACAGTTGAAATCGTCACCCCTAATAACCGCACCCCCCAGGTACAGACTCATTTTACTATATAGGGTCCTAAAATAGGTCACTGTAGCTTGGTTCAGGGCATATGTATTAATGCATATTACTCTATTTTCTATCAATCCCTGTATTACTACCATCCTCCCGTCTGCCTTCGCCTTAGACTGTAGTAGCTGAAAGGGGACATGTGGCGCCACCCAGGTAACCACCCCTCTGGCATAAGCCGAGTATGTTGAACCTATAAGGGTTCCTTCCCATTTCCTTTTTATTACCTCTAGTTTTTTTTTCGTGAGGTGTGTTTCCTGTACTAGGGTGATGTCTATTTTCTGTCTCTTTAAGTACATCATGATCTTGTTTCTCTTCAAGTAGCTAGTGAGCCCCCTGTCATTCCAGGACGCTATCTTAATGTCCCCCATGTTTTAGCCATATCCAATCCCTCCTCCAGTCCTCCTCTTTCTCCGCTTCAAGCATTGCAGCACGCGTGTGTAGGCTCGTTCTCTAACAAGTAACAACCCAAATCCCCCAACTCCTCTCCCACCCCCCACCCTTCCCGACCCCAACTGTAATTCTACTGCACGCCCCCAACTCCTCTGGCGCCCCCCCCCCCCGCCCAAACTCAATCTCCCCGACTACCTCCCTTTCCCCCCCCTCCCCACCAGCCCAAACTGATGCCCAGCTCCATCCCTGGATCTCAGGCAACCCTGCATCTAGCCCTTTCCCGGTTGTTACCAGTACTTGGAACACAGCAGGGGCGCACCACCCTACTGGTGATTCAACTACTCTAACTACTGGGGGCAAGACTTGCTCCTCCTGTATCTCCCATATTAATGCTATAGTTTGTTGTGCGCTTCCAACCCATGCCTGACGTTGCACGCTTATATTCCAGTCCAACAAGTCCACATGCTGAGTGTGCAAAATTGCTACTAAGTACATCCCGCTAACTGATACAAAGATTCTGGGAAGAAGTAAGGATGAGAATGGCTGGCGGGGGAATGGAGCTTGATGTGAGATCTGCTTGGGCACGCATGCTTGGGAGCTTTCCCAGGCCGCATACTTCAAAACATGTCAGTAAAATAAAAGATCTGGCTTACGTGCTGGCCAAGCGCAGAATCGCAATGAGTTGGAAGTCGGCCCATAGGCCTAGAGTGGAGATATGGTGGCCAGACCTTTTGAGATGGGCGGAAGCAGAAACTGTGGTATGGTTCGAGGCTGTCACCAGGGGAGGGTAGGAGGAAGTAGGCCCCCCGGTAGCCTGGAGACAATTGGTGACCTCAATGAGGAACCCTCACCAGGACAATCAGGAAACAGAAGACTCGGATGAGTCAATGAATACAGAGAATCCCGAAGATGCTCATGCAGATGGCACAGATGTGACGGCTTGAGTTTAGGGGGTAGGGGGGAGGACAGTAAAAATTTGTGTAACATGATATGTGCTGCGTAATATGAACGTCCTACAAGGTTGTAATGCTGGTTGTTTTTGAGATAAGGAACAAGTTACTTACCTGTAACTGTTGTTCTCCAGAATGATTCTGGCATGGATTCACATGCTCATGAATATTCCCCGTCGTCAGGCCGGGAATCCTCGGTAAAGAAAAAAAGTCAGTATCAGTTTTGTTTCTGATCTGTCTTTCTTAGTAGTAACCAATCTCTGATCTCTGGGTCACACTGCCCCCAGCCAATGACTGCCCTCTACCTAAGCCCCTGCCCTGGCAGCCATCCTTAGATTTGGTAGCAGGTAAAGTGGCAGTATGACCAAGTGAAGAGCCGCAGAGGTGAAGGAGGGAGGGTTCGCATGTGAATCCATGCCAGACCCATGCTGGAGAACAACAGTTACAGGTAAGTCACTTGTTCCTTCTCCAGCATGGGGTCTAGCATGGATTCACATGCTCATGAATATAACAATACATAGCAGTATACACATGCACAACCACGGGAGGTGGCAACAGGCTCAACATTAAGCAATACCACAACTCAACATTAAGCATCTCTTACCTCCTCACCAGGCTCACCTTAAGCGAACAGGTTGCGCAGCACTGCTTGGCCGACCCTGGACTCCTCCCTGGAGTCCCGATCGACGCAGTAGAATCTCGTGAAGGTGTGCGTCGACCTCCATGTAGCAGCCCTGCAGATGTCCAGCAGGGGCACACCAGACAGGAACGCCATGGCAGCAGCGATCGCTCTGGTCGAATGGGCTCTCGGACGGCCAGGCAGCGGTCGGTTTGCCAACCGGTGACAGTGCATGATGCAGCCGGAGAGCCATCTGGAAATGGAAGCCTTCGAGAGAGCCTTCCCTTGATTCACAGGTCCAAAGTTCACAAACAGCTGTGATGTCTTCCGAAAACTCTTTGTGTGGTCCACGTAGAACTTCAGCGCTCTAGCCACATCCAGCGAGTGCAAAGTCCTCTCGGCCGGAGACGAAGGTGACGGGAAGAAAACTGGCAACACCAAGGGCTCGTTGAGGTGGAAGTCTGACGGCAACTTGGGCATAAAGGAGGGGTGCGTCCTCAGCACCACCCTCGTGTCGTGAAAAGTCAAGTATGGAGGCTTGCAAGATAGGGCCTGGATCTCTCCAACTCGTCGTGTGGAGGTGATGGCCACAAGAAAAGCTGTCTTCCACGACAGGAACTTCAACGGCGCCGAATGCATAGGCTCGAATGGGGCCCCCCCATGAGCCTGGTCAGAACCACGTTGAGCTCCCACGCCGGGGCAGGGGCCATCACCGGCGGGAACGATCGGAATAGTCCCTTCATAAATTCCTTCACCAGGCGATGAGACCACAAGGACGCCCGTCCTGTGGTTCTGGTGTATCGGGAAATGGCAGCCAGATGTATCTTGATGGAGGCGTGAGCCAGTCCAGCTTTGGCCAGCGACAGTAGGTACGGCAATACTTGAGGGGCCGTAATCCGCAGAGGGTTAATCTTCTGTGCATGGCACCAGACAGAGAACCTCTTCCACTTATGTCCATAGCATTTGAGGGTGAGGACGCCCTGGCTTTTGCAAGAACCTCTCTGCAGTCAGCCGGGATATCGTATCCTCCAAACTCTAGGGCTGCAGGAGCCAAGCCTGCAAGTTCAGCGACTCCGGGTCGTGATGGAGAATGGCGCCTCCTTCTCTGGAGAGAAGATCAGTGTCCGTCGCCAGCTTGATAGGTGGGGACGCCGACAAGTCCAGAAGGTCCGGGAACCAGATCTGTCTCAGCCACGTCGGTGCGACGAGGATCATCCTGCACCTGGACCTCTTGAGCTGGTTAATGAGACGGAGCAGCAACGGCAACGGAGGGAATGCGTAAAGGAACAGGCCGTCCCAAGGGAACGAGAAAGCATCGCCCATGCTCCTCGGCTGGGCGAACCTGCTGGCGAACCTCTGGCACTTGGAGTTTGTCGCCGTCGCGAACAGGTCGATCTGGGGTTTGCCCCAACATTGAAAGAGCCGATCCACCTGGTCCTGGCTTAGTTCACACTCGTGGCATGAGCGCAGCTCCCTGCTGAGTGAGTCGGCGATGGTGTTTTTTATTCCTGCCAGGTGGAAGGGAACCAGAAACATCCCCTGGGCGACAGCCCAGTGCCACAGATCCTGGGCCTCTTTGGATAGGGCTGGGGATCTGGTGCCTCCCTGCTTCTGGATGTAGAACATCGTGGTGGTGTTGTCGGTGAAGATCTTCACCACTTTGTCCTTGAGGGACGGAAGGAACGATTTGAGCGCCCAGAACACGGCTCGTAGCTCCAGAATGTTGATGTGAAGAGACCTCTCCTCCGGGAACCAGAGGCCTCTTGCGTGGAGATCTCCGGTGTGGGTCCCCCCCCCCCCAACCCTCCAGGGAGGCGTCCATCGTTACCGTCTCCTGATACGCTGGGGCCTGAAAGTCCATGCCTGGCGAGAGGTGCGCACGGGCACCCCACCATAGAATCGCCCGACGGAACTCCTCGTCGAGCGGGATCCTGTCTTCGAAGCTGCCCGCCGCTTGAATCCAGCAGGGCGTCGAGGAACTCTTGTAGCGGACGCATCGAAGTCTGCAAAGGGGCACAAGGTAGATGCATGAGGACATCATCCCGAGGAGGGACTTGATGGACCTCACTCTGGCCACATCCGTGGCTAACGGGCGCTGCACCTTGCCCAAAATGGCCTTCGCCCTTTCTTCCGACGGAGATGCCAAGCGCTTCACTGTATCGAGCTTCGCTCCCAGAAACAGTGCCACCTGCGACGGGACCAGATGGGATTTGGGGTAGTTGATGGCGAATCCCAGCTCCGTGAGCAGGCGGACGGTCCTCGCTGTGTGTTCGACGGCGAGTTCTCTTGACCTTTGCACGGATTAGCCAGTCGTCCAGGTAGGGGTAGACGTAGATCCCTTGCAGGCGCAGCCGCGCCGCCACAGGTGCGAGGCACTTGGTGAACACCCTGGGTGCCAACTTTAATCCGAACGGCAGGGCTCTGAATTGGTAGTGATGCCCCTGGACGACGAATCTGAGGAACTCTGTCCTTTTAGAATGGGGATGTGGAAGTAAGCATCCTCCAGGTCCAGTGACGATAGGAAGTTGCACTCCTCCAGCTGTCCCAGCACGTGCTGGATGGTGACCATCCTGAATTTCTGTGCCTTGATGTACTTGTTCAACCGACGCAGGTCCAGGATGGGGCGCTAACCACCTGTCTTCTTTCTGACGAGGAAGTATCTTGAGTATACTCCGGAGCCTCCTGGGGACGAGCTCTATGGCACCCTTCTTGAGCATCGCCCTTACCTCCAGCAGCAGTTGAGGGACGCCATTCTCCTTCCTGGCCACGTGAGCAATGCGAGGACACTTCTTTTGAAATTCCAGCGAGTGTCCGCGGGCCAGGGTGTCCAGCACCCAAAGGTCGGTGGAGATGGACTCCCACACGCTGACGAACTTCGTCAGCCGGCCTCCCACTGGGGTGCTTCAGTGGGGGCCCAACGCTACGGCCGGTTCAGTTCTGCTTGGAAAGAGGCCTGCCGCCTTGGCCTCCTTGCCGACGTCGGCGAGACCCTCCTTGCTTGCCGCGGCCTCTGTAGGCCTCCTGGGACGAGGAGAGGGCCGCCTGGCGGTAAGCAGAAGAGCCGCCGCTGGATCCCTTGCCTCCAGAGCTCCGAAAGGGCCGCCGTTGCTGAAGGACTCCTAAGGCTCGGGCTGTTTCCGTGTTTGTCTTGATGGCCTGGAGGGACTCATCCACCGTCTTTCCTAACAGGTTGTTGCCGTCGAACGGCATGTCCAACACTCTGGTCTGGACGTCCTGGCGAAAGTCCGTTGCCTTGAGCCATCCTCATTGTCGGAGGCAAACCCTGTTGCCCAGTTGGCGAAATCCAGTATCGGCAATGTCCGTTGCCACCGTTATGGAGTGATCCGACACCACCTCTCCTTCCTGCAGAATCTGTAGGGCCTCCGCCCTCTTGTCGTCCGGCAGGAAGTCTAGCAGAGGAGCTATCTTGAACCAAATCTCCCTGTCGTAACGGGCCAAAATCGCTAAGGCATTGGCCACCTTAATCGTCGTTGCCGACGACGACGAGATGACTCGTCGTCCCATGGAGTACAACTTCTTGCCCTCGCTGTCCGGCGGGGAAGTGGAAGTTGAAGGCGCCGCACCCGCTGCTTTCTTCTTGGCCACTGCCGAGACGACAGAGTCTGGCGCAGGCTGGGCCCTGAGTCACAAGGGGGCGGCATCGGGGACCCGGTACTACTTCTCGTACCTGTCCCTCTTGGCGGGTGTCGTGGAAGGGTTCTTGAGGCTAGCCAGCCCTTCGTCTCAGATGTTGTCGAGCAACGGCACCGCGAAGACCATCTTTCTCTTGGCCTCTCGTCGTTGGTAAAGAAAACCTTCCAATTTCGTCGGGCGGAGAGGCCCGAGGGGGGGGTGATGACGGGATGTCCGTTGTGTCATCGCCGCCGCCGTCGTCGTCGGTCCCCGTACCTCCCGGGGGTCCGGCGAGGGGGATGATGGGTCCACAGGCCTCGCGGGCATGAAGGGTGGAGCGGGGTGGACGCTCCTCCGCTTGTTCGGAGGGCTTCCCAACGTGCCTGGTTCTGGATCCTCCATCGAGGTCTGTGGTAACCTCGTCCTTATCTCACTACATAAGGATGGATCGCCAACAAAATGGCCGCCGAGCTATCCTGGGGCTCGGGTAATGGCTGCGACGGACGGGATGGCTGCTCCACTGGGCCCTCGTCGTCGCTATCTTCGATCACATCAGCGGGAACCTCCCCCTGGGATCGAACCTTCTCGAACCTCTTATTGAGGCCTACGAACCTCTCGTTGAGGCCTTTCACGGTTTCCACCGGATCCACTCGGAGGCTGAATCCGAGTCCGTAATGGCCACCGGCCCCGCCCTCTTTTTTTCGCCGGGGTCTTCATGAAGGTCTTAACGATGGTCTGGAAAGAGGATTCCCTCCGCTGCGGCAGGGAAACTCTGGGATCCGAGGCCGCCTCCACTGGGGTAGCCTCTATCGGCTTCGCCAGGGCGGCTGCGACAACCTCGATAGAGGCCTTTGCCGGATGGATCAAGGCCCTCACCACCTTCAGTGCGTCCTGGGCCTTCGCTTTGGGGGGAGGGTCATCGCCTCGCTCCCCCTCGGCTCCCTTCGAGATCGACCAGGGCCTCTCCAGAAGCTTACCCGGGTTCTCGGACTTCCTCTTCCCCGAACCAGAGCGCTGGCTCGTGGTTGATCGTGCCGGGGAAGTCACGCCCTGCCTGGCAGCCGAGGAGCCCGACCTTTCGGTGCTCCCGCTGCCCGCGGACTCGCGGTGGTTGGCCTTCTGTTGGGCCCCCGTCACTGGGGTGCCCCCACAGGACTTGGAAGACCGCTCAGACTTTTTCTTCGCCTTCTCACCTGCTGTGTCCTTCTCCAGCCAGGCGGCGAGGGGGGAACGACGATCTTGCTCGGCCGTTCTGACAGGTTCTTGCAGAACGCACAGTCCTTCTCCACGTGCGTCTTGTCTTCATAAAGGCAGTAGAGACATCTCAAATGCTCGTCCTCCTTGAAAACATTTTGCAATCTGCATCCTGGTCAGCTCCTGAACAGCTTTGGTCCGGGCGTCGAGCTACCCTTGTCCTGGGCCATATCTGTTGAGGTAGGCCACAGATCTTCCGGAATCTTCCAAGAAGCGTAACTCGACGAAAACTTCACCGTTGAGGGGCGTAGAAGAATTCCGAAACGGGTCCCCGTTATCGGAAGTAGAAACGGCGGAGTTTGAGGCTCGATTAACCGAAAAATGAGAACATTCTCCTGAAAAAGCACGAAAACGCATAAAACTCGAGAGCTAAAACACGAGGACTCCCAACACCTGAACGTGCGGTAAAAATCTGAGGATGGCTGCCGGGGGAGGGTCTTAGGTAGAGAGCAGTCATTGGCTGAGGGCAGTATGACCCAGAGATCAGTGATTGGTTACTACTAAGAAAGACATATATCAGAAACAAAACTGATACTGATTTTTTTCTTTACCGAGGATTCCCGGCCTGACGACGGGGAATATTCATGAGCATGTGATGTGAATCCATGCCAGACCCCATGCTGGAGAATAAAATTAAAAAAAAATAAAAATAAAAAAAAAGTACCTCCCGCTAACTCCCCACACGCATTCCCTCTAGTCATCACTGCTACATTTACATCTAGCATCGCGCTAAAAAATGTGACGCTGGTTCACTTATCCTGTTCGCCTCGTTCCGATCTGTCCGCTCCTTCTGGGCAGCCTTGGGAATATAACCAGCCTGTCGCCTCCTCCGGTGTTTCAAAGAAGAGTGCCTTGCCCTTATATAATATTTTGAGCTTTGCAGGATACAGGAGCATGTACTTCAAGCCAGCTTCTCTCAGTCATCTTGACTGCCACATAACTGAAACGTTGCCTTTGCACCAGCATGGTGTAATCCGGGTACACGCTGACAGACGCCGATGCTCGGTGTATTTTTCCGCCCCTGCAGAAATATTCCAGTATCTTTTCCCTATCCCTGTAGTTCAGTATCTTGGCAACAATCGCCCGGGGAGGAGCACCTGGTTGTGGTCTTCTTGTCAGGGCTCTATGCGCCCTTTCGACTGCAAATCCTTGGGAGAGCTTGCCGGCCCCCATCTCCTGGATCATCATGTTTTCCACGTAGTTCGCCGGGTCCAAGCACTCTTCCCCTTCGGGCAGCCCCACCACACGAATGTTGTTGCATCTTGCCCTCCCTTCTGGCTCCTCCGCTCGGTTTTCCAAGTTTTGCACCTGTTGTTTCAATATGTGAACATCTTTGGCGTTGGCGGTGCTGACCTCCGTGTTAGTTTTCACTGCGTTTTCAAGGCCACTTGTGCGTTCTGCCAGTGCCCTCACGTCCTGGACATCCATCCCCACCGCGCCAATTTTGAACTCCAGCGCCGCTTTCAAATCCGCTATGGCTGTGTCCAGCTTGGTCCCCCACGAGGATTTCAGCTCCGTTATGGCGTCCAGGATTAGTTGATCCTTCCGCGGCGTGGCCATCATTTCCTGCATATGCTTTTTCACCTGTGTGGGCGTGTTCGAGGAGTGCGATGCTTTAGTGAATGTGTCCATCGTGGACTGTTTTCCTTTCGCCTTGCCGCTCTTAAGTTCCATTGTTCACATCGTCCGCCAGCTAGATTGCCTGCTCCACCCAATCACTAGATTCTGGCACTGTATGGGTTATTGGACTGGGTATCCACATGTGTCCAGGACTTGCAGGTGGTACCATTACACACGCGCTTTCCCTTTCAGTAGGTCAAACTTCCTTAAGTGCGCTGCCCGCCACACTTATTTGCTGGCTCACTGCAGTATGGGCCTTAACATATATGCTCCTCCCCTTCAAGTCAGTCAGCTTGCCTGACAGTGTCTGTACTGCTATTACCCTTCACCTCTGATCGTAGCACATCTGGACGTGCCCACCCTGCAACCTGCTTGTGCTTGCTACCGCGTTCGTACCTTCAGGTCCGTGCAATTTTCGTCACTGCTGCTGTAACTACACCACTACGTTCGCGTGGTGCACCGCAGCACTGGGAGCCATCAGCATGAAAAGTGTCCGACTCCCTAGAACACTCAGTAGGGGTCGGGGGCTCCTAATATCCCAGTGCTTAAGCATAGGCAGTGAACAATGTATATTTACTGTTTATTAAGAACACCTTGCCTTGCACTGTTATATAGTGTATTGCATCTACTAGTAGCTTCCACTCTGCTCCGCGGAAGTAGCCGTGGGAGAAAGCAGGAAACAATGTGGCACGCCATCCATTGCTGGTTCTATCTTCCCTGCTGGAGGTTCATCTCTCCCCTGCAACAGTGCCCCTGGCTTCTTACTGCTTCTCCGTCTCCTTGTCGCAGTATATGGGTTCCACGCAGCTCACTTGATCATCGCCACATCCTCGGCAACGGTCTGTGTCTCAGCAGTACTTGTTTTATCTGTATGCACATTGGAGCTGGTTTGTACTAACAGCGATGCGCTTGCATGGCATTCTCGCATGCATATCAGTCCTTTGTCTCTATAGTTTGCACCGCCATCTTGGAATTCGTTCCGTGTTTGTTATTTTTGCCTTGTTTCTGAACAAAATATTCCGGGAACAAGTACGTCAGCCTCTGAGTATTGCATTTGAACTCTTTTGATATGCCAGCAGAGCGGTCTTTCAATCACCTGTGCTCCAACGTTTCAGCTGCAATCCGAGTATGTAGGAGTCCACGGCTCGATACAACGTATCTATGGCTGGTCTATTATCTCCGGCTGCACACTACACAGTGCCCCAGCTACAAACGTGCTAGGTGCCGTCGTTGGACCTTAGCGAAAGAAGCCGCATTTCTTTGTCGCCTACTTTACCAGCCGCGCTATGCATCATTCCGTCACAGCGCTCCCATTGCCAAAAGTCCTGTCATTATATTGGGCAGGCGCCATCTTCCCATTGTAGCCTCAGGGACCGCTGCACTTCCTGCCGCCGTCCGTGTCTCCACAGGCACCGATTCCTTGGGCAAGAGTTTCTGCAGGTGCTCCTCACTTTCCCATAGCAGTGGCTCATTACTTTTTTGCATTAAAAAGCTTTTAATGCGCGTTTATGATGCAGATCGTTTTTGGATCTCGGGAGCTCTCTGATGATGCGCCCTAGCCCATGGCTCTGTAGCCACACCCCCCACCCCCATTTGTATAGCTAAGCATGGTGTGCTTCTAATGAAAACATGCTGGTGCACAGCATGTTGGGATCTTTCCCTGAAAGACCTAGTTTGATATTTTAGCATATCATACTTCTACTGTTAGGGAGTCGGCGACTTGAGAGGGCATTGGATACTTGTGAAAGTGGTATTTTAGTGGACTGACAATGGATGTTAGTGTGTTTGAAAATACCTGGTGATAAGGTTCTGGATATATGAGGGTTCCTAAGCACTCATGCTATACTGTGCCATGGTGGGTTGGCAGGCCTGTGGGATTCCACTCCTTCCACATACTGGAAGGCACATTGAGTGGTGGTGTGGCCAACATAGGCCCTACTGGCTTGCCCCCTGAACATAATAGCATGTGGAGTTCATCCAACTCACCCACTATTCACCTCTAATAATAAAATTACATCACAACTCTGCTCTAATAACTTATTGATTGAGGATTGTGCCAAGGGTAAACATGAACTCTGGATTCGACTTAGATGGCATTAATCATTTTTTGGCTCCTGCACGACACTCTAGTACCACCTAGAAGTCCAAGCTGATGCTTTGAAGAATACAAGGAGGTGGTGTGGTATCTGTAGAGGGATACATATACACCAATTCTTTGTCCATGGACATGGCCCAACAAACGCCACGCTCAAATCATGTCAGAAGTAGTGGTAAACGGGACATGAGCATCAACAATTGTCCCTTTGGTGCAGTCATTCATATTTCACATACACACGCTACAGGAGGCAGCTGTATGGCCGGTGTTTACCTTCTCAAATCTCACCACTTACCACATTACGTTGCTTTGGTTCAAGCTAAGTGGGTTATATACAGTAAGTTACTGCTTTTGAAGAAGAATTCTTCAGCAAACTAAGTGAAAACTGAGACTTCCTCTTATTCTGTTGGTTAACAAATATGCAAATGATTACCTCATACTCGCTTAGCTATTCTTGCATAGATAAAAGTCAATAATTGAGGAAGGACGTTTTTGCAGAAGAGAGAGTGCCACCTGAAGGCAGAAATTATGCATTACTTGTCCTTGTGGCACAGGAATTGTAATATGTGACAGGATACAATGGTCTTACATGAAAGTTTATGTAGCATGACAAAGTCCCTCACCCTACATTTTCAGTGGATAGACGGATCGCGTGGGAGAGTGAACGAACAGCCAGGGGCAGCATAAGTAAGATTCAGTGGCTAACACCACATACCAGATTAGGAAGAAAAGGGCTCATCACATTGTACCACACACTCCTGCCCATTATATGGAGTCAACAAACTGCAGCCCAGAGGGACAATCCCACTCCCTGCACACCTGTGATATTGTCTATAAAGGCAGTCAATACTTTGATTAATAATCCTAATTTATTATCAGTATCAGAGTTCTTATTAAATTCATTCTTTAAGCACAATGCTCAAGAAATCAAAATCTTCTTTAATGATTGATCATCACAATAATACACAATTTCCAAACAAACAATTCAAACATCAAATTAGCTCAATGCGTTTCGGGAGAATCCCTTCTTCAGGAGCGGATTAATCTTTCTTCCACAAAGTTCCAATAGTATCTAAAGAATACATTAGAATATATTCACACATATTTCTAGTATTAAGGTTTTTAGCCTATATATACACATTTGTCTACTCTTTATACGGAATCATATTTTTTAAGATAATCTCCCCTTGAGCCAGTACTTGGGGATCAAGGGAATTACATCTAATGAAAACAAAGTGAGAGTAGCCACAGAAAAGGTATCCAACAGATTTAAAAAAAAATAGGTGTTATCCAGATGAAATAATGACCAAAGCAAATATGAGATGCAGGTCTCAGAATAGAGACACTCTTCTAGCACCCAAGAAACACACCAGTGCACCTGAATTAATCCATATCATGACATTATTGAGACAGTAATCGAATAATAAAAAAAAGAGCTGGAAAATAAAACTGGATCCTCAACTTGAACTCTTTCCAGACTCACCTTTGGTGGCCTACACGAGAGGGAGAACTTTAAAGATAGCCTAGTGAAAACAGAAAGAGCAAAGAAGTCTAATCAGCCATTCTTGTCAAAACAGAAAAGGGGAAGCTTTCCCCCGTTTACATTTTGGACACTGTAATAACATCCAGAAAGGAGATCACATCAGGCACCGAAATACGGCAAAAAGATAACGCTAAGAGATTATGCGACATGTGATTAAAAAAAGTGATATATGGAATCATTTGTCCACATGGCAAATTGTATATAGGCCCAACGTCACACAAAATAAAGGAACGAATAACTGAACATAAATCCAACATTCGTACAAAGAATGAAAAATCCCCAGCGGCCAGACATTTTACAACAATGAGACATCCCATATCACAATTGCGATTTGTAATTCTAGAAACCATCAAAACACCACTCTGAGGGGGCAATCTGACTAGACGGATGTAAAAAAAAGAAATCTTTTGGAGTCATAAATTATACACGTTAGATCCAAAGGGAATGAATGAGGAATTTACACTAGCACCATTCCTGTAAAATGTATGAGATTAGAATCCACTGTTTAGATGAAGAGTTGAAGAATGTTAACTTTGGCAATGTGTGGACATTGACAAGTTCTCAATATTTTAAGATTTTCAATGCAAACAAAAACATTGATGCAAACTTTGGAGATTCATTAAATGCACTTTATCATTCATGTGAACTGCAATGTATAAGGACACCTCCATTAACTTGATGAAATATTGAATTTGGAAATCTGTTCAGATGTTTGCGATATGTTCTGACGAGGGAAAATTACAACAAATGTACCTCATTACATATGGTTACAATTAAAACAAACCATGACACTCTAGATTGTCAATTTGGAATAATATCAAATTTTGGAACCTGAACAGGCGAATGCCATGTTGCCAGGCTTACAAGGAGATTCATCTACTATTGAGAGTTTTGATTCATCAGAATCACATGAAATGGATTGAAAACATGATTATCTAGATACTGCTAATAATTAACATCAGGATACTCATCTCTAAAACCAATAGAGGATATCTAGGTAAATCACCTTTGGAATACATTTAATATAACTACTTATAATTGTTACCCAATATAACATGATTGTGCACATAGATAATGTGAGAGTCTTTTTAGCCCATAGTCTGAATTTAGACAGGAATCCTTAAAATAGGTCTGCGATATAGTGAAACCACGTTTATGGCGTATTATGTCATTTACAATAACAAACGTGATGACATCAAGTTACTGCAGCACGAGTGCGATACGGTATAAATAGCTGCCATTTTGGACCGCAAACGGATCTCAGCAAGAGAAAATGTGCTGCAGAAAAGTATCTAGGGGATTAGTAGCTTGCCATTTAACCAGCAGGGACCAAACTTTAGCAAACCTACATAAAGAACTGTTTGGTATAGAAGGAATGCTTGCCTTCTACTGCCAATACCTTGATTTCTCCCGCTAAAACAAGTACAGAGGACTTTCACCTATTTAGACTACATAATAGGTTTGAACTAACAACTACATCAAGGAGTGGATTTTGAAAAGATATTCATACTACGTGAGTTTGCTATATAGCTTTCTTTTATTTGTAGCTTCATCCATAATGTTATTAGATTTTACGACACATTTGTTCATACCTGCTTCTACAGGGTGATACCTGAAAAGAAAACTAAGTAATATAAACTATAATTCACTGAGAAAACCCTGAATGGAAACATTTCAGAAGAGGTAAGCGTGAACACAGATTCTAACTAAAACAAAAGTATACACAGTCAACTCAAGGAGGACATCCGTCATGACTATATATCATTTATATCATAGGACGAGTACCACAGCAACACCATACACGTGTTTCAGCCTAGTTGGGCATCATCAGTGAGGTGAAGCTGTGTCTCTCTAAGAGCAGTGAGCAAGGGGTCCACGTCTGGAGTCCCCTGGTAACTTAGGGTGAGACCCAAAGCTACTTGGTATGCAGAACAGGGGGGGTCTGGGAAACTCTCTACCAGCACGAACACAGCCATGACTTGTTCTTGGGTGGAAACACGTGTATGGGGTTGCTGTGGTACTCTTGTTCAGAGGAGAATTGCCTAGCATTTCGGTGCTGGACTGCCCCTGGGCAGGACAAAGACCGATATGTGAACAAGAACAAGTCAATGGGCTGTGTTTGTGCTGGAAAAGAGTTTCCCAGACCCCCCCTGTTTTGCAATGCCTACAGCAGCTGACTATAACACTGCTGAGACCCCTTTTACCCGAGAGAAACTGGAAAGGTGCGGACAAAGCCCTATAAAAGCCCACAAGCTAAGTCTGACAGTTTTGAGAAGGGTCTGGAGAGAGGAGCTTGGAGCAGTTTGGTGACACAGTATGGATAAATGAGATGGGAGGAGGTAGGTGCTGAGACAGGGGTAGAAGGAGACGGTTGAAGAGTTTGAGGAGGTTGGGAAATATCAAAAGGGAGTTTTAGTGACAGGCGGATGTTGGGAAAGAGTAGAACACAGGTGTTACAGTGGAGGTTAGTGACAGTATGGAGAAGACTGGTGATTGTAAAGAGGTGGTTGGTGATGGCCTATAGCTAGATAGCAAAAGGAAGGATGAATGGTGGTGAGGACAAGGAGGAGATTAGAATGGAGCAATAGAAGACTGGTGATAACGAGGCAGTTGATGCAGCAGCCAGAGTGACAGTTTGGCGAGTAAGTTAAAAGACAGCAGTGGTAGATGGCAGAACTAAACGATAGTCCAAGCAGAAATGTTCAGGAGGGCCCAATTGGTAGCATAAGATTTTAGATGAATGGGGGTGAGGGGAGAGGGAACAAGCACACAGGAGGGGGTGTACTTCATGTTAAGAGAGGTGAAGGAAGGGACCATAATCATAAGAGACAGGAGAAGACAGATCTAGGAGACTCTGCCCCCGGATACAAGACAACCCTCTTCTATGGCTCTGCCAAATGCCAAGGGACTCACTTCTACAGGAAGACATACCCGAGGAGCTGGACACCCTCCTGAGCAGAAACTCTGACACTACCTCTCCCCTAGCCCCTTGAAAAGAAGGCCACCAAAACCTGCAGGCCGGGTACAGTCCTGTCTGGGGAAACGTATAGAGGGTGCAGGAAGCTCCAATACAAGACTGAGAACATGGGAAGAGTTCATGAACCTCCTGGAAGCCCAGGATGTCAGGGGTTGGCAATCACTGGAAACACACACCTCAGGAATAGAGGTAAACTCAGCCCTCAACTTATCAAGCACCTTTTTTTTTTTTTTTTAACACTTCACTTCCCAGAGGAACACTTTTTTGGTTACGTTCCTGAGGCATTACTACCCAGATCCCAGACAGAATATCCATCCTGAGTATTTTGTTTTGTAATTACCGGTTTTCTTTTTTGTCTTGGCCATACATTGGACAGAAACTCACTATAAATTCTTGTTTAAGAGAAAAGTATAGTCTGCCTTTTATATTGATCCAGGATCCTAAATGAGAATAGTTATAAGAAAAGATTATTTGATAGTATTGGCCAGCACTCATTTTATCCATAATTCTAACACATTTTGCAGGGTTTACAATTCAGGTATGGTTCTGGGCAGATCTAAACACCACAAACCTCAGATAAGGGAAAACCAACAGTGCTTCTGCGGCCACACTAGTACATGTGCTATCTAAAACATTTTTTAGTTTGGCTATTATGTAGCATTTCAGTGCTACACATAAGCCAAAACTATTGGAGTATTGCTAGGAGGGAGATGGCATGTGAAGAGGGACACACAGCTTGTAGGTGCTTCATTATTTGCCCCATCATTGACTGCAGATGGCCATACTCATTCTTTTGCCCATTTTCTTATCTGCACCAGTCTCTATCCACCCAAAATACACACTCCTGGGATCTCAGAGCCATCATTATCAAGTAGTAACATAACATGTTGGCCTCCCAGTCTTATTTCTAAACTGCCTGACGAGTTAATGCCTTAATTGCAGCTTTAAAATGAGCTGCTAATGTAATACAAATGTCTTAACTAGGTTTGCATCAAGGCCCCTTGATCTAGATCTTGTCTTTGCATTGAGGTCCTGTTAAAAGCAAGCATTGATGACACCAGCAGTTTTATCAGACTTTCTTAAACCTCTCACTCTTGATCTGGGGCAATATGAGAGTTGTAAAATAAGGCAATTTCATTTTACTGTTATATAATGCATAGTCCACGCCTTAAAATGTGCTTATTTAGACATGCTTTCGAGTACAAGAATATGTTCTGATTTGTGGTTGCTAATGGAGCAGCTTTAAATGGTCCGTATCCATTGCACATCATGATTACATTTACGTGAGTGAACGCATACTTTACATCTAGCCATTTATTAAGTGGCCATCATTTTTTCTCAATAATAAACTGTATTGAATGTAATAAAAATGTTAGTAAAAAAAAGTCATGATGTTGATTTTCAAAAGCGAATTATTAAATTGTAAGTAGAGTTTGTAACTGTGCTAACTGGGATATTTGCACAGTGAAGCTTTCAAAAGGAAAATACTTCCATGCCCTTTATTATTTCCTAGTGAAATGCAAATGCGTTTTCTGTGTGCTTTGAGCTCCATTATGGCATTGAAGTCCCAGTTCATTCAAGCCCCTCGTTGGACTGCTAGTGCTCGAATTTGACTGGGAAGCCATTCCAGAGATCACCCACGTTAAGCACAATGTTGCTGGAGCACTCTTTGCATGCGTGCTGCTCCTCAGTCCCCGGTTCACACAGCGGCTCTTCTTCACTATGTCGCTGGTGGTGTTCCCCCAGATTGCAGTCTCTCTTCCAAACACTGCCGGTTGTAGATCCCAGGCTCCTGGGTAACGCAGGGTAACTTCATTTCGGCAGGTTAATGTTCTTTCTCTTAAGGTGGTTGCTGGGAGATGTAGATTTCTGAAGAAAACTGAGAAAAACTGGACAGCATCATGCGAGAAAAGTATTGGGCGATTGTCAGTGGCACTGTATGCAAGTACCTGAACTTTTAACTCTGGGTATTTCTCTGCCTGTACTGGAACCAGACTGACTGATAAAAGCAAAACTACACAATTCTATAGCTACATCAGATTACCTTTCCTCTGGTTCAGAACCTTTTTTCAGTGTGCCTCTTACTTTCCTGCTTACCTGCAGTACTTTGTTGTCACCACTGGTACCGTAGAACAGCGCTATTGGTGAATTTGGACTTGGCAAACGTATAGTTTGGCATGAAGCGGTAGTCTCCCACAAGTAGATGGCTATTCATTGGAGCAATATACTTGATATTGGGCCCATCTTTGTCATTGGAGGGTAGTGCAGCATCAGGACTTTATTAGTTTACCTAATCAGAAGCTTCTCCACCTCTCCCACCGATTTCTATGAGAGGCTGACTGCTGGTCAAGCAGATTACTAGGTAACCTCTTGAGTCATGGTGTTAGGTAAGATTTCCACAAAGCTGGTAAATCTTCCTTTCCTGGTTCAACTCCAGAACTTTTTGCTTTTCTAGTGGGATATTTTTCATTAATACCTCAGTGAGTGGGAACCTTTTTCCACACTCACCTAATCGTTAACTCTTTTTATGGGTGTCATTTTAAAGACTCTCCATAGTGTCTTTTTAATGTGATCATGTCTACCAACTTATTGGTAATAAGTGCCTGTTGTTGCTGGGTTGCCATAGGGGCTCCCCATTTAACTTTATTGTGCTAACCTTGAGTGAACTACAGTTCCCAAGGGTGGAAAGGATCTTTGGATCCCTTTTACATTTTATTATGTGAAACCAGCACACCTCACCTTATGTGGAGTGCTGGGGAGATACAATGGATCCCCTTTCACATTAAAACTAACAATTCGGTTACAGTGACAAGCTTACCTTTAATGGCTGGTGGCAGTGATACCTATTACTAATTTGGTGCACCTTTACCGCGGGCTGTGATCACAGCTGCAGTAAAGGCACCTAAGGGTGCTCATTTTACCAAAATGGCCCGTCTTCTTTTTCTGCCATTTTAGTGTTTGTCGTTTCTTGTTCCTTCCCCCGATATCCAGGGCGGGAAATTCCTTTGTTTGAGTTTTGTCTTTGGCGGGAATCCCCTGGACCCCACGCCCAGGCTCCAGTCAGTCTGTAAGCACAGGAAGTGGGGGAGGAATCCAAATCTTCACCCTCCTTTGTCTCATGCCTTCCTTCAACTGGGCCAAATCCCAGTGGGGGGTTGGCTGTCCTGATTGGACAGCCAAACACCCCTTTCTTGTACAATGTGGGGAGAGAATACAGAGGCTGTGTTGCAGTTCCTGATAAATACTGGAAACCTGGAAGCTGAAGTCATGTCGACCACTGGAAGAGAAAACCGAAGAGGATGACGAAGGAAAAGCGGCGGGAATGATTTCCAGCGACCGGAGAGCCTGCTGTGTAACTAGAGCCTGCAGCAGCCCTTCCTTCCGATCGACCTGGGGTCTCCGAAAACGACGACCCGAACCCAGAGCCTGGTGAGACCCACTAGACTCAAGAGGACCTGCATTTTGAGCAACCCCACGGGTTGCTGCGACCTTGCGTTCTTGCAATACCCCAATACCCTGGGACCTCCAGCCACTGTGCGGTGCACGGTCTTCCGAATTCCGAATCTCGCTGAAACCTCGTGGGCATCCTGGTGTATCTCCAGAGACACAAATCAAGTCCAAAAAGTCTCCTCACAAGAGTGCTGGACCTTTTAAACGACGAGAATTCAATCGCGATTTTCTGTTTTCTTCTGTGCTCCTTGAAAAGGCGCCAAACCCGCAGAACCGCATTCAGCCGCGAGAGAAATCTTGCCTAGAGCCTTCTTCATCGATCCCTGCTGCAAAGTTCCTTCTGAGGTCTTGTGTTTAGTCTCCAGGACAAGGAATCCACTGACCGGGTATTTGGCTGCAGTCCCTGAAGTTCTCCTGCTGCCATCTCTTCTTCATTGCTGAGGTACTGTGTTGGCTTGAGTATATACTTACCTTAAGCCTGTTGGGATTTCTGTGTAGTCCTGGGGTGTTTTCTGTGATTGGGAGGTCCCTCGTCCAGTACATCCAGTCCCAATGCTAGAATCCTGCTGGGGTGTCTTCTGTGAAGCCCCTGGACCCTCTTCTACTAACCCTAGAAGTAAAGTACTCACTTGTTTGCCAGTTTTCCTAAGGAAACTGACTTTTGCTACTAAAGAACTTATTCTAACACTGCCTGTTGGTCACTAGTCCTAGTGACCCCCCTTCTGCCACTGAGAACACTCATGCTCTAAGGGAAAGACTTTGAACGGATTGGGACTTCTGCCTAGAAAAGAAATCAAGTGTTTTACTTACTTGTAAAGAGTTGGTGGGTAACTGTAATTCTAAGAGTGAATAGTTACAAAAATTCTTACTGATCTTGAATGTGTGATGCACTATTCTTAAAAGTATGGTTAACATCTTTTCTTCCTTAGCCACTGTTTTGTCAGTCTAAAAGAAAGTAGATGCAAAGGTATTTTTACTCTCCTGTGATTAGTTTGTGCCTCTTTACAAAAGTAATGTGTTGGTTTCACCAGATTATTCCTGTAGGGTAATTGTATGAGTGTCCTCCAACTGTTGGTATCACCAGGCTAGTCCTGTTAGGATAACTGTATGAGTGTCCCCCAACTGGGTCTTGCTTCCCCCGACTTGCTGCTTGCCTGTCCTTAATAAGTCTACATTAGGTTGTTGCATACCTAGAATAACTATTCAGTAAAGTGTGACATTGGGGTTTACTCTCCCCTTCATTGTGAAGTTAAAGTAAGTGGGTTTTACTTATCTTGTGTTAGCTGTGTGCCATCCAAAACAAGTTACCAGAGTTATTGCTTCCCTCAATCTAGGGTTCCCCGATTTCCAAAGCATCTTTAATTGTACATTACATCCTTAGGTTTTACTCACCAGGTATAACTGTGTGTTATGACAAAAGTAGTTATAGGTTTTTACTGCACCTAGATTAAGTGTTTCACTATTCACCAAAAGTATATTGTCCAGTTGACTGTTTATGTGATTTGTTCCAAGAGTCCTTGTACAATTGGAAGGGCCTACTGTCCTTGTATTACCAAAAGTAATCTAAAAGTAACCAGTGGTATTTTACTCCCAAAGAATAGGCTTGACCTATACTAAATGCATATAAAAAGGTTTTGACTTCCCTAGAACTACTGTTAGGTGTTCCAAATAAGGTCTATACTTGGATGTGTGTACTTTCAAGTATAGTGTTGTGTTTTATATTGTGATCTCATATAATGTGTTAGTACTTACTTAACCCCTAGATTTATCTGGGCCTACCTGTATTTAAATACATCCTTTTTTTTTTACAATACATAGTGGTTCAGTGTTTCTTTGGATCATTTGTATTACAATTTTCACTTGTACTGTATCTACTGACCTCTCTCCCTCCTAAGATAAGCCTGGCTGCTCTGTCTACGCTACCCCGAACTCAGGTGGTACAGCCTTATACTAGGAGTAGAGTCTTGTACTGCCTCAGTAGAATGGTTTTACTAAGCCCTTAGTTGGACTTCAGAAAAACTGTCCTAACACACGGCTAGCAGAGATGGTTCCTGAATTATCCACGGTACACTGATGGTGACAAAAACTGGTAGGGTCATGGCTGTACTTCTGAACAATAAAAGGCTCTCTTTAAAAGTTTGCTTACGTGCACAGTAAATAATCTTCACAGAGGAACATCATATAAATAGGTTGAGTGCCCTATTCACTTCATTGTCTTTCGAACAGTTGTTGACTGCTCATCTAAGTCTGTCTGCTTATAGAGGAGCCAGGGAAAGTGTGCAGTAAATTGCCTTAATCTGGATTACAGCAAATCCTCTTTGTGTCCTTTATCAGAATTCGAACCAATATTCCTTGCTCCTCTAAAGTCAAAGGAATAGCAGATCCACGCTCACACACACACACAAACACACCAGCAGCTGCCTACTGTAACATGAATACGGGTTGATATGATTCCCCACTGGTTCCTCCCCTGGTTGTTTGAAGATCTTTACTGCCAAATGGTCTACCCTGCCCCTCCCCCGTTATCTCCCTGCTCACTGTTTCTCTGCTATCTTCGCTGTGCTCTTGCCCCTCGGATTGTAAAGCTCCCCATTGCTTTCTGAAGCTAGGCTTTGCACTCAATCAAAAACAAACATAGAACAGTCAAGACTGTGCCACAATAAAGGTAACACATAGCTATATTCATGCACACATACTAAGTGGATCAAAAAGGAGCATCAGTGAAGAATCTGTAGGAGGAAGCTAAGATCCATTAGAAATACCATTACCAAAAGGTAAATAATAAGTCATTCTAAAGCCTAACTTCCTCCAGTAGCTCTTGATTGTTTCAAAAAAGCCCAATATGAAAGCACTACAAGATGGCGGAGAGAAATGATGCACAGCGATACCTTCATAGAAGGACCTGCTGAAAAACATAGCTTAAGCAGAGCACTTGCCCCTAAAAAGGGATCTAAAGAACTAAACAGTTAACTTCGATAATATTCAAAACCAGATTTGGCCATAGACGTACCAAAGAAAAGTTGGGAACAACAATTAGGTGCATTTTAGGAATCTCTAATGGGATAGAAACCAGTTAAGGTTGGGGAAGAAATGGGGACAAGGTGGCCCACAGCCAAGATGTAAACTAATCTCAACCACATAGGCTTTAAGAACCAACAATGTATGCACCAAGTGAATCTGCTTCCATAAACAAAAGATCTAGCGCCGGTTTTTCCACATACAAAAGTTACCCAACTTGTGGATATGTGGAGTTGCTTTATGTTTGTTGTAATATGAATAATCTGCAAGTACTAGAATTTCTGTAACTCATTGTGCCTTAGCAGAAGCTTCTTTCACATTATGTGTCCAAACGGTCAGCTCGGATTTTGGATTGCGAGTAACTAAGCAGACAACTCAGGCCTGTAACCTCATACCACGATTCCTAGTCCATGTATTTATGTGGCACCTCTGTATTGCACTCTATGTCCCGTTTTGTTTTTACCATGCACTTTGCAGCAGCATCTCAGTTAGAACATTAAAAACTTTTAAAAAAAAACATTCTTTTATGCCACTCCCCCATCCCACGATTGTAAAGGAGGATAAAACGGAACCTTACAGCATTAGCTATTTTACCTTTTGTGGGGGTAGGACATCAGCTTGAATCTGCAGGTCTTGGTATCAATGAGGATACTAGGATGTCATGTAAGATGCCAATGCATGCATCACTTGCCTAATGAAGAGGGATCCCAAACCATCATCTCTCAAAATTACAATAGTAAAAGAATAGTTTGCTCTTGGAAGTACACACACACACACACACGGTTTTGTATTTTTGTTTTCTTATTATAAAGGGCTAGCTTTACAGGGTAGCAAGAAAAACATTTCTTAGTTTCAACTAGTTCTGCTTGGGGCATCAGAAAACCTAATGTTAAGACCAATGTGCAGCATGTCAAACTACAAATATCAATTTCTGTTCATGCAGAGGCTTACTGTTAGTTGGTTGAGGGCTTATTCTATAAAATCCACTGAGAATCTGCAAGTTTAAAATATTTAATAAAACACAAACCTCAGGGTACTGACACGCCATTGAGCTGGTGACTGGAAGACATGCATCCGTCTGGATACTAATGGAGAATACTTCACACCTAGAAGTTTAGCAAAAGAACAGCATTTGCACACACATTACTTAAGATGCACAATGACAACACTCTGGATTGCTAGAAATAAGCCTCATTTTCTGAAGTTTTCTTATATTGTAAACTATCCTTTGAACAATGGATTAAACCACCACATTAGTCCAATGGAGGAGACAACAATTAAACTGAATGTCAGCAAAAAAGATCCCCTTCAACACACAGCAGCCATCGATTTGAATCTCCAGAACAGAAAATAATGAACAAAAGCTCCATGATGCGTACTAACTTGCTGGTCACTCATACTGAATGTGCATTATTCACATATTGGAGAATGTACATCTTACTTGTTTATGTTGCAAAGAAGGTGGTCATGAATGGTAGGTTTTGTGGGAGGAAATTCTGCTTTTTCAAAGCTTAAAGTTGCTGTTGCTGACGATGCAATTTTAAAATAACAATATCTAGGTTGTTGCTGTAGACTCTCCAGTGTTAACGCATCTGTTTAAAAACATGTTTTCATTTAGTACTTACTAACTTTAATAACTTTACAATCAAAACGAAACTTCTTGATCAGCAACTAAATAAGTTCAAATAGAATTAACACTGAACCTTGTTCTATTGTTAGCATGTTATAGTATGTAGTATTTTTATATGCATCCATGTAAATAGAAAAACACTCTTGGCACAAAATACATCGGAGCATAGGGTTCCTGGAAGTGACCACATATAAAGTATAGGAAAGAAACAGCTGCAGAGACGCTTGACAAGGACTCAAATAATTAGGTCCAAAAAAGCATCTGCAGGAATCAATCTAAGAGGTGGGGGCAGTCAAAAGATTTGGACATTGTGCACAGACATGCTAGCATTAATAGATCCTCTAAGGATTACAACGGTTCTGACAAAAGGGAAATGTAATCAGGTCAGAGTGTATCAAATCGCATTACGCAAGCCCCTGGTCAGTGAAGAACTATGCATTTTCTACGAGTCTTGATACATTAAGCTTAATATTGTGAGGCCAAATACCCCCCCCCCTCCCTCCCAACATAAAAATATTGAAGTGAAAAGTTAAGCCGTGCACCAGATAAAATACCTATTTTTTCACATTTGGGCAATAAATACCTCATAAAATTAAATTACTTAACTTTGGTAAAGTTTGTTTTCCTCGTCCTCATAGAAATTCTGGATCTTTGGGAATAGCTCTGGAAAGCTTATGAGTCACCAATCGGCACTGGTGCAGCCGCAAGGCTGGGGCTCTTTGTAAAGCACCACTGGCAGTAACCTGCCTGGTATTTACATGGAGCCACATCTATCCCAATGCATCAATTCTACTAATTTCCCAAGCCTGGCAGAGTCTGAATGGTCGAAAGGCCCAGAATGTAGTGCAATACAATTTGTGAATCAGCGTATTCCAATCATTGTGAGGTTAGGTTGTAGTATGTTCAGTAATCTGTGGAAGGAAGTTTGTATCCATTAGAAAGTACATCGCTGAAGAGAACATTTTATTAATGGACACCTTCCTGCCACAGTCATATCAAATTTAGAAGGATTCTCAAAGCAGTATTGTAACACAATTCTGTGCAACAGATGACAAGAAAGCATTACCATAAATGAGATCTGCAAAGTGGACCATTCCAAATAGATATGGTGTCAAACAGATGGTCAAGTGGCATATGTGCAGGGAAGGGGACACCCTCTGCAAGGGAGACATAGCAATCCATTGTCCTTTGGACTCCCGACATGCACAAGGTAATCACCATCTATTCAATCTTTGAATAATTCACATGAAGGAAAAACAGCACACCGGTGTATATTTTGAGAGGCGAATATAAACATTCCATGAGAAAGGACGGCATTATTCTTCGGGTGGACCAGGTACAAGTCTCAAGATAACAAAACAAAATGCTTTGACAGAACAAACTTAACAAATGTCACAGATTGCCTCTATATTTCACCAACTGCCAGAGTTAAGGGGTTTTATTTTGTTATCCAGCAATGATCCTAAATTCTGCCCCCAATCTAACCCAGGAGACCTTCGGCCCTGGCACTAGAGAATCATAACCCCTACTGTCTAAATAATTACCTAGGTTGTGGTGATGTCCTAAAGGCTACAGCCATTTCTATCTACAGTTCTGCAGGGAACAATCTACAGGTTTCTAGCCAATGGCTTCTTCCCTAGGTATGACTTAATGATAGTACCCTTCAGACACTGTCTACAGCATCACAGTTCCTTACACACCTGCATATTCCTCTCCGTGTTAGCCTACCACTCGCAATCTTCTTCTATTCTCCTTCCTCCTACTCCACCAATCGTCTTCCCTCACACTCCCTTTACCGTCTGTCCAATAGTTGTTTCTCCTCCCTCTCTCCATCTGATGTTCTTCTCACTAAAGTCTACCTCCACCTTCCAATCTTACTCCTTACCACTGGTACTCTCCCCACACTAAGTCAGTATTACTCTCTCCTCTCCACACATCTACTACTCTCCCCTCCCCACACCACTACTACTCTCCCTTCTACATCACTACTACGCTCCACAAAAGTACTACTCCTCCCACCCCCTCTTCTTTCATTCACTCTCAATTCACTTCCCCACTCACCTAATTGACTCCATACTCTCTCCTACCACTTCCCTCAGACAAGTTCATTCTCTTGCAGTACAACTTCTCTCACCAACCAATACCTCACTTTGCATATTACCTGTATAATCCTCCACCTTGTCTCTTCGTCCGCCTCTACCTCCTCTGACCTCACCAACCTATAACTTCCTGTCTTTGAGGTAGCCCTTTATACTGCCCTTCTTCCCATTGGTTGTCACTTCCCACTGCTTCCATGGGACAACCTTTCAATGTTTTCCCCACCCAGGAGGTACTACAGACAGCAGAGGATATAAAAGGGGTTCTAAATACCACCCCTTTCTCATCTTCGGTCAACGGAGGATAGGAATCTTGGAAGCAGGACGACGTAGAGCAACCGAGGTTCGAATACCGGATACACGCTTAGAAACCAAACTCGGGTATGGTATTAGGCGCGTTCTAAAAAACCAATTAAATTGAATCTGCGGGTTCACTGTATTTCAGAACTGGCTGCCTGTGGTGGCGAGTTATAGCGTTGAAGTCCAAGATAGTGATGTCGGCCTATCAGTCCACTTGTTGAATTGGCAAGCCATTTTGCGGCTCTCCCTGAGCTAAGTATAATGTTCCTAAAGCACACTATGCATGTGCATCCCTCTGTGGTTTCTTGTCCATTCCGCAGCTCCTTTTCACTGCGCTGCTCGTTGTGGCGCCCCAGGTCGCATAGCGCGCCTATTATGAACATTGCCATTTGTGATGTACAGGCTCTCAGTCACTTTGATTAATTGCAGTTCTGATATAATTTCTTCCTCAAAAAAATAGAAAAAGATGGGCCAGCGTCATGCGAGGAAGTTATGGGGTGTCAGTGGCATTGTATGCCAGCAAGTTGGCATTACAAGAGGGACAGAGTGGTGTCCTGCCAACTGCCACCACCCCCCTCTGGGGTAGGACTGGCTCTCGTCTCCACCTGGATAGGCCTCTCAGCCTAATCCGAGAGGGTTCCCCACTAACCCTTGACAAGGTCAGCCTACTGACTGTCACAGACCTTCACCCTTTCTCCCAAGTCTCCATCCTTTGGGCTACTAGCTACCAAGGGATACCAGGACAGGAAATCAACATTTGCTTGCACCCAGTCCTATGTTCAGCTCGGAAGGAGTAGGGCTGTAGGGCCAGGAACCATCTCAAAATACGGGGGTTAATATCCTTATTTCTGGCCATCCATACCAAGGGTGCATGGTCTGTGATGTTAAACTGGTGACTGGTCAGGTAGTATCTCAGGCTAGAAATGGGCCCCTTTATCTCCAGACATTTCAATTCCGCCACAGGGTAGTTTCGTTCTCTTGGGAAGAGTGTTAAAATGATGAACATGATATGTTTCTCTTCTCCATCTTGTACGTGAGATAACAAGGCACTCAGACCTATGGATGATGCACCTGTTTGTAGCATAAACTGGTGAAGTCGTGCATGACCAATACTGGACTCTGTGAGAGAACATTATTTAGACTGTCAAACACTTCTTGGGCTCAAATGGAATCATGTTGGGCTGAGCATTGATGAGTTGGACAGTTAGGAGCTGGCTCTCAGAGAAATACTACCTAGGCCTCAATAGATACTACTGAAGACATTTCGGTAGTATCCTAGAAGGCTGAGGAAGGCTCGAACATTCCTCTGTAGAATGGGTCTAGGAGAAATGCTGGTATTTTAGAAGGTCTACAAAGGCTCTGACCTCACTCTAGATAATAGTTCTAGGAGCTTTTTCTTCTGCCTCCACTGTGGCTTCTTGTGGTAACACTTGCCCATTTCCTTCATAGTACCCCAGGTACATTACAAATCTTGCTAGAGGTCACTTGGCCAGATAGGCTGCGAGGTGGACCTTCAACAGCTGTCACATACAGCTGTCAAGTTCAGGAGAAGATCTTTCCAAGTGGTACTTTACACAATGTAATTGAGATACACTTGAGCAAATGCTCAACATGGGGCTAAATCTTGGTGCATTCATCTCTGAAAGTTAGGAGGTGACCCATGAAGGCCAAGTGCAAGTACTGTGAATTGGAAAGGCAGCCTTAGGTTAGGCATCTTCCTCCAAGGAGGGCGCCTGCCAGTAGCCCTTGGTCACGTGTAGTGTGGAGATTCATTTTTTCAACCCCAGAGTTTCTAACAACTCATTAATGCAGGGCATCAGATACACATTGAACATCAATATCTCATTGAGTCTTCTAAAATCGATGCAAAATCTCCATGTATGTTAGCGACAGGCCTTACCTGAAAGTGTTTATGACAGTAATCACAAAGGTAAGGCCCAAGCTTCCTAGAAGCCACACTGAAAGCAGTGTTATATGCTGGCACACACACTAATTTACTTACTGGACAACTGGCTCTCACTAATCAACACCTCACCTTGCACACCACGTCTATAATCCTCCTCCATGATCCTCTGCATCACCCTTCTTCCGCATGGTCTCTTGGTCTACCACCTCTGACCTTACCGAACACCCACAACCTCCAATCTCCCAGGTGTCTCTATATACTGCCCTCTTTTCCATTGGTTGTCCCTCCCTACTTTTTCACCAGGCAAACCTTTAACTATTCTCCCTGGCCGGGAGGTGATACAGACAACTAAGGATATACAATGGGGTCTAAGCCCCACCCCTTTCTAATTTGCAGGTGCCTCCTGTTTCAGCAGTGGTGCCTGCTGTTGTAAATTAAGGAGCTTAGATCCTGTTTTGAACAGGGCCTTGTTGGCCCATCAGTCCAAACAATGGATTGTGAAGCCTTGCGCGGCTGTCCCAGAGGGATGTACAGTATTCTTTGAGAGCACTTTATACACGCAGTCCTCCGCCAATGCTTGTGCGTGCAGTGTCTCCTTTTCACTGCGCTGTCCATTGCGCTACTCCAGGTCACATAGCGGTCACTCTTCTGAATATTGCTGGTTGTGATCTACAGGCTCCCGGTTACTTTAGGCAACTTTGGCTGGGATTTGTTGTTGGTGCTCTCTCTCGTAGGGAATTCTGGAAGATGTTTTTCTGAAAAAATAGGAAAAAAAGACTGTCCAGCATCATGCGAGAAATGTATTTGGTCTTTGTCAGTGGCACTGTATGAAAACTGGCACTCCAAGGTGGACAGGTATAGGGGCCCTGCCATCTGCCATCTACGCACTGTTGGGTACGACTTGCTCTGGCGTCCACCAGGCGGCTTCCCATTGTATCTACTGGTGTTCCCACCCCTCTTGACAATGTCAGTGTTCTGGCCTGGTCACACTAATTATTTCAAACACTGCCTGACAGTAGGTAGGGCAAAGTATGACACGTTCTCAAGGCTTCTAAAACATGCATATAGCTGATAAATAACGATTAATAGTGTATACAGTTGATGCTCCACCTACCAAACCCTGAAACTTCCCTTCAGGAAAGCTTGCTTCTGGCCGGGACCTGGATTTCAGCTGTAAGCCGCTGGCTCATGGTCCCTCCATTCCTTCACCTCTTACCCACGACAGGCACCATGGGCAACGCCACCATTGCCAGATGCCCCTCCTTCCTCAACATCCCCTTCTTCTGTTGCTCATCAGGTCCATCCCCAGCTGCTCAGAACCTATGGCCCCCTCAAACAAAGGGCACCCTAAGCCGGCCACCACAAACCAGCGGTCATCCACAGAAGGGAAATTGCTTACTCTCTCTTGCACAGTGCACGCCCCGGATTCTCCTTACTTGTCAGGAGTGGCTGAGTATCTGCGGTGGAAAGTGGCTGTGCTGCGGTTTGCCGTTCCAACACTACAGCTTTCTTTCTTGTTCCAGTACTGCCCTTCTGCACCACGAGAGACCACCTCATCGCCAATGAAATTACCGGATCCCAGTTCATGAAGACACAGCAAATCTTCCATCAATATGTAAGTTCTGTTATTCCTGTTCCAGAAGGAAAGTCCAGTACATGTACATAAAATAGAGTAAGCACAGCAAACATTGGACCATTAACACTTCACCAAGCTCTCGTTCCAACTTCGTAAAGGCCATTCTTGACAAAAGCAATACAAACTATAAAACAATGCTGTGGGGCACAGCATGAAAAGCCTTTTGGCTCTATACTCAAATTGCTTTAGTGGAAATACTGCAAGGATAACTTCACATCAAGAATATCTTTGGGGAATTGAAGAATGTCTGCAAGGACATACAAAGGACTCCAGTGAATAGATTTCTTAACTTCCAGCATGAAAATAACAGAATGCACGATCACACCGTTTCAGAAGTTGTAGAAAAAGTAGACGTCAGTCATAGGCTTGTTCGCTGAACAGTTTCTCAAAGGCCTAATTTCAGCATCTATTATTGATAACAGAATATTATTTAATTCCATCAGTTTGTGCCATGAGTGACTGGCAGATTGACAGGCCTCACATTTCACAATCTTAAAAAAACATATTGGGTTTTCATACTTTCAGGCCACATAAGGTGTGTGAAGTTGCCCCATTAATATCACAGAAATGTTAAGAGTCTGTTTTCCCCTTTGATAAGCACCGATATAGGAGCGCAGCTGCAGTTCCATGAAATTGAAGATGTGTAGAACATGGTGGAGCAGCGCATTATCGCGCGAGCGAACAAACAATACAGAGGATAGTGCTTTAATCTGTCCAAAATACATATTGAGGTAAGATGAGAGAAAGAGTGGGGTTAGTAAAGGGAAAAGTGGGGGGAAGAAAAGTGAAGGGGGTGAGGGGGCAGTATGGGGGGAATGAAGTGTAGAGGGGGCAGAACAGGGGGAGTTGAGGTTTAGATGGGGGAGGGGAGAGAGAGAGAGAGAGAGAGAGAGAGAGAGAGAGAGAGAGAGAGAGAGAGAGAGAGAGAGAGAGAGAGAGAGAGAGAGAGATATGACAGAGCGAAGTCACCACAAGTACAACATACAAGTTCAGGTTTTATCTGGATGCCATCGGCCATTTGTTTCTCTTTAAAGACTAAGGCACATCCTCTTTTCAATCCCGATGTGCTGGCAAATAAAGTTGCTGGGTAAGTGAGAATTCAGAGGGTACCAAAATTACTTCCGAAAAACCTTCAAGTAAAAAAATATATATATGTCAGAAGGCAAGTCGGAGGAAAACGGATGAAGGTGCAAGTTCTCTGGTATACAAATTCAAGAGAGCACACTAGAGAAATCACAAGAACACAAAAGTCCTAAGGAAGAACTTGAAGGAATTTAGGAAAAAGTAAACAAGCAAGGCAAAGATTGGTAAACACTGCAGGACAATCTGACCGTGGGGCACAGGAGTATTGCGACAACGGCTCATATCAGTGCTGGGCCTGGTTTCTTTCTCATGCTGAAAACTAACAGCTGGGTGGCAATGTGGAGCTGCAATGCAAAGCAGTTTGTTGCGACTGTTGGCATGTAAGTTCTTGATAAGGATGTTGGCCTGTTTGCAGTGACCGATCAGCCAATGGCCCAGAGTGGTAAGGGCATGAAAATCTCCCACACAGGAGTCAAACTTACAAAAGGACTATAGTAGGGGTTAGATATGACACAAAGGTTTGGATTTACAAAACTAGGCATCAGTGGGAAAGGCCCTCAATGGTCAACAACTTTTAAGTGTTTCACTGTTGCTCAGCCCATGAATAATCATTAGATATCACCAGGATTCACACAAGTCCAGGTGACTAACCTATTACTATTTTATGCCTTTGCAAAGGTACACACCCAATAAGCAGGGTTTAAAAAGTATTTTTTTCCTCAAAAGGGAGGTTTGATTAAAAAAGAAAAAGGCTCCTAACCTGAAATGAGATGGACAGCCTGGTCTCTGGAACCACTCTAAACATCAGCAATGACGTTAGCACATGCACGCTTAACGGCTGTGCTCTAGGTACGGCTGTGCGCTAGGGTATGGCTAAGACCCAAGATTACATCCTTGGCAGCAGATTGCTGGCCATGATCTACAGCAACAAAGCGATTCTGTCAAACCTGCACCATTCGTCAGAAAAAGTGTAATAAAAACATACCAAAAGCTCAATTACAAACAGTGCGGTTAACCAAAGTACCGTTTGAATGTATAATGTGAAATAAGCGCTATGGGAGGGCTTACATTTTTATATTCTTAATGTCTGGATTGAATAAACTACTTCCCTCAATAATACTGCTTTATAGAATAGTCCATATTCCTCTTTTACAAATATTCTCCAGGGGAAAGTCTAGCTTCAAACATTTTCAACCATCAGAAGATGCCCTGTGTCTCCTCTCTGCGTCATGGGTGCCTATTACTCCAGATGTGACATCATTGGTGGTACATATGGTGCTGGATGCGCCACAGGACCTCAGTTCTGCCCAGGTTTCCCTGCAATCAGACGCTGAGAAGAGCAGAACTGCCATAATTGTTTGGTAATGACGGGCAGTTTGGGAGGGTGGTGAGGACTCTTGTCACGGTATGACCAATTCATCAAAAGGAACATCACTTTCAGTAATTCCTCCTTCGTCTAGTCTCCTTATCTTGGAACTACTCCCAAAGCACTAGAGATACAGAACCAGGCAGACAGAAAAGAACAATCAGTAAAATAAAAGGAGCATTACAAACAAAAGCAGTCGTCCTGACTAGACTAACAATCCAAAGCAAAACCAAAAGTTGATGGCTGAAAGGTTTTGAACACAATCAAACCACGGGCACAGCTCTGGGCAATGGCTAGACCATTGTTTTTCAGCCTGCCAAGCCATTACAATAGAGGAAAGACAATTTGCAAATCAGGCTTGGTCCCACCCCAAAAGGGGCAGTCCAGCCCGAACTGATGGGTCACACTCCTTCTGCAAGAGACCACAAGCATCCCCAGACATATTTCAGGTTGCCCAGAGCAATGCCAGAGGGTAAGATTAATTAGAAACCCTCCGGTCATCACCTCTTGTTTTGCTATTGTCAGCTTGCATTTGCTGCTTTCATTCCTACCCGATAGCAGTTTTGTGCTTTACACAGACTACGAACACCAGCTCTCCTATGGCTGAGACGGAGACTGTGGGGCTGAATAGCCCTTTGATCTGTCACTTAAAGCCGGGGATTGCACTGAAGTGGTGCTCTAGCATCACGGGCAGCACGCGTCGCCATCACGCTGTCATCTGGCTATTCGGCCACTGATGATGCGAGCCAGCGGTACTAGACTACTGACAAGCCTGCTCTTTGGTATGCCCTCCAGTCGTGGCACTGCACTGAAACACGCCTAACGTGGTGGATGATTTGTTAAGAACGAACAAGTGTAATACTAATATTCATGAAACCCATTCTTACGATCTTCGGCAATATAGAACTTGCCCGCTCAAAAAAATCAAAGCTAACACTTATACTACTCTTGAAACGTCAAAGATTACAAGGTTTTTTTCCACCACAAACACTTAGTTAAACTGACCTTTTGCTTGTGCTCAACAGTCAATTATCGACTTCCCTGAGTTTTGTGATCCAAGATGATCGAAAAAATCAACAAGCCAATTTATATGCCTGAATCTAATACATTTTCTGATACTATACAGGTGGTGTCTGCCACTTCTAACTCAGATCTGATTACCCAGTCTGATGGCATTGAGCAGCTCCTGGCCATTTCAATGTACCCAGAAAACTGCCTTGCAACGACTACGTTGTTCATCACAATACTGAAGGTGTCTTAAATAGAAGCTTACTCTGTACCCTTGTATTACCCATATTACCCATACTTAACTCAACCTTGGAGAACGATAAAACTCATGACCACACTGCTATTGCTGCCTCAACCTCTTATGCTCACTTGGCTAACTTATCTAGAGTTTTGACTTAACTTATGCAATTCCAAGCTTTGTGTTGCATTTCTCAATTAAGGACTTTAGAACAATTTCCAATTAATGCATCGACTACAGGCCACTTTTATTCTCGCTCAAATCCTGGGTCTACTAGGATGTCAAGCCCGAAGACTATTGTAGCATGTGACAAGGGTTTATCAATTGAAGTCCTTCCCACATGTCTTGCTCCCACTGTGACTAACATTATTTTAATTGAAGATACGGGTAGATTAACCTCCAGCACCAATATAAATGGCCTGTTTTTTTTTTTTTATTGTGACAGTCAAAATAAAAAAATTTGACTTTTCACAAAATTTAACATTTACATAGAATCGTGCAAACAAGCTTTCAATTCAGATAAAATGACTTAAAAGCAGTTAAAATTAGCTTCGAAAAAAGAAAAAGTACAAAGTCAGATTATTCACATCATAACACGTTACCTAACCCTATATATGTACGTTAAGTGCTAGAGTTTTGCAGCTGGAAACCTTATTACGTGATCATATGGCTTCTCTCAGTTATTCATACACTCTCAGCAGATTCCACTCTTTCAATAATTTCACCACTTCTCATGTGAAGAAGACTATTACCAGATGCCAGCCTCATCCAAAACAATCGATTTCCAACCACCAATCATGTGGTGCAAATCTTGCTAGCCTTTGTATTCTTTGGTTTGCGGTCCCAGGGCACTTGCTCAATAAGAGTCTAAGGGTTTGGGTCTCTGACTTAACACATTTTTGCCAAATGTGACTGGTTGTCTGTGCAGCGTCTCTAATATGTTGGATTTCAAGGGTGGGCAGTAAATTTAGACCGAAACACAGGAATTCCGCTCCAATAATGGGGTCAGGGAATTTCTTCAAGTAAGTGGGCATAGTGCCTCTAGGTTTATCTGTGGGTTTCAGGAATACACAGATCTTATTTTCCTCATAATTGCAATAGTTCTGTTCCAATCCATCCTTTTCATTTGTGCTTTTACTTTCAAAGGGTTTTGGATCAGAATTTCTTCCGAGCTTTCCGATTCTACTAGAATATTGGTAAAGATATTTTCCAGATTGTTCAGGTACAAGTTCGTTTTGCCTCACAACGTCGCCAAAGAGTTTTCACATAGGGCAAGCAGAGGGGGAGCCAATATCAACCTATACAATGTGATCCATTTCCATTCTAGAAATTCTCCAAGAGATTGTAAGCCTAGCTCATATCTCAAGCTCGCAATGGGCACACAGTTGGAGACACGCAAAACTCTTCTCCACTGGAGAGGGCGCTAGAGTGCCGACCAAAATGGCAACTCCCTTGTGAGCTCCCAAGAGGCTCCAAATTAATCCTGTGCAATCGACGACCCCCTGATGACTGAGCAACCCATTCTGCAACCTGAAGGCCTAAGAAGAACGGGTGCACACCTCGAAGCTGAAAATCGCGGCGGTGAGCCCCTCCAAACAGAACGCCTCATGAGCACCCGATTACACTAAGGCCCTGCAGACCTCCGCTCCAGGTGCGATTAGCCAGTGAACAAAAGCGGCAGGACGCGGCCCCTCCATAAGGAAAAGCAGTGTTGCACCGTATTACCCACGCACCTCAATAAACCACCGAGTGGGGGTGGTGGAGCGGGCCCAGTCGGCGGCCCTGGGCGTAGCGCTCGGGGGCACCGTGGCTCTGGCTGACCAACAGAGGCCCTGAAGAGGGGAGGGGGCCATGCGGCTGCGCCCAAAACAACGTGTCCCAAGGAAAGCGGTACCATCTGGCACCAGTCCGAGGAACCCAGAGACCTGTAACCCAAGGGGCACCGGAGTCCGCGCTGCCTGGGAGAGGCACAACAACCAGACACCTGGTGGGAGCCACCCTAAATGAGGGCAGCGCCCGGACACACCTGCGCCACTGCTCCGCATCCAACCCGGGGCCAACAACATCGCCGGCGGGAGCCTCCCGCCTCCATCTGCTGGTGCGACTTCTGGGTGGGCCGGCCCAGCTCAGCCCACAGAAAACCTGAATGGGCCCCCGGAGGGGGAGAGGACGCAGGCGGCTGGGATCTGCTGTGGGACGACTACCGCCCCCCGACACAAGCCCTGATAACTAGTGGCAGAGGTGAACACCCTAGAGAACACACACTACCCCACAGAATCACATGCAATAGAAGGATCCCCAGCAGAAAGCTACTGGCACCATAGAAGAGCATAAGCACTGAGACAACGGGAGAAGCATCGAGAGTTTGCAGTAAAGCGGATCACCCAGCGCCACAAACCCACAATGGCGTCAACGTATCACACTGAAAAACTCGTCCTCCGCCCAGCCTCACGGCCTACTGTAAAGCGCAGCACCTACAACACCGAAAACCTGTGGTGCCAACTGCTGAGCCCCACAGTGGGTGCACCCAAAATCTCCCAGAAAGCATCCTCAGCCGCCCACAGAGATTTGAAAAACTAAAGGTGGCCAGTGGGAGCTGAGCCCTCGACACCTGCCCGCGCCCACTGTGCCGCACACTCCGCCACAAAGAAAACCCCAAACTGAGGTCCTGGTGACAGTTTGACACTTGGCGCCCCCAAAAGGTCTGAATGCCCACTACTAAACAGTTTAACCCTACAACGCAGCGCCAAGCTAACCGAATCTGCTGGATATCTCACAAGCACCTCACCGCTTGCCCACTCTGAGCCACCAGCTGTTCTCGGATACCATCGGAGGCACGAGAACTGGGCCTGGCATCGGACGCACAGCGTAGGACCATACTACAGGCTTAACCCAACCTACAATATGGGAAAGACAGATGAATCTCAGCGCAAGCTTACCTTCGAACCCGTGACAGTAGCCAAAACACCTAAGCCCACCAGCAGACCGGGATCACCCACGTAAGAGGAAACTCAAGAGGAAAGACAAGAGGATGTACCCCCCTCAATCACTAGACATTAAAGAGATCCTTCTCGACCTGAAAGCAGGAATTGGACGCCTTGACTACAAGATGGATACACTGTCCTCTAAAATGGATCAACTGCAACATTGTCTTGATAAACACGCGGATAGAATCGACACAGTTGAACAAAGGGTCTCCAACTTGGATGACACTGCATCATCATTAATAGCCAAGGTATCAACCCTAGAAGGCCAAATGAAAACAACCATGGCCAAAAACGAAGACTTAGAAGGGCGCTCAAGAAGAAACAATATACGTCTGGTCGGGATAAGCGAACGCCAAACGCAGTTGAAGATGGAAGATTACATTGAAAAAATGTGCACAGAACTGTTTGGCGCCAAAGCGCTATCCAAACTATTTGTCGGGGAGAAAGCGCATAGGATCCCGGCCGCCAAGTCCCAGGAGGAACCCCCCACACCCTATTATAGCCAAACTGCTCAACTATAAAGATCGGGACACCATCCTGCGATTGGGCAGGGAAAAAGGAGAACTTCAGTTTGAAGGTGACTGCATTCAAATATACCCAGACTTCTCACCGGCCGTCCAGGCACAACGTAGGTCCTTCGCGGGGGTCAAGTGCTGCCTCCAAGACAACCAGATATCCTACTCGATGCTGTTCCACGTCAAACTGCAGATTCAACAGAGGCTAGCTCCTTCCTTGACCGTGCTGGCTGCAAATCCCCAACGACGGCAACCCTAGGCAACCACAAAGTGCATGGGCCGGGAGGAACCCACCATGACACCACGCACAGGTGCACACTAGAAAATAACAATGATCAGCAACTTCATCAGGGATTCAAACTCCTGATTTAAGCATGGAGCCTCACACTTTGGGAGGCCACTAGCACCCCAGGCGCAGCAATGTTATCTATTTCACTGTTTGGGAGGGATACACATTTCGGGCCAGTTGGGGGTTGCCCGCACCGGGGAGGGAATTTACCACACATGAGGGATACACGTCCCTGGGACCATGAACTTCCCGCCGCCGCGCCACTTAAAACGCTTTGACTACATCACTATGCTATACTAGACGACAACCACTGAGAACTGGCATTGTGCCACCCCTGAACTATGGGCAGCCTGTACACCCATCACTATCAAGAAATTAACGGTCCACAATCCACACTTGTCAAATTCAAGGTAGTCACTTGGAACATTAGGGCTGCAATCTCCCAGGGAAGACACAGAAAATCCTTCAACACCTCAGGAGACACAAAGCCGATGTGGCCCTGCTACAATAAACGCATCTTCTCCCTAGCTCTGAGTCACAGTGGGCCCGTGAGTGGGGCTGCCATAGGTACTTTTCATCGTACTCTTCGTACGCCAGGGGAGTCGCCATTATTATCAATAGAAAAAACAATTTCAGCCTTATTAAATCCGAGAAAGACGAAGAGGGCAGATCGCTGTTAGTCAAAGGGATCCTGGCAGGAAAGGAAGTGGTCTTTGTGAACTCTTACGCCCCCCAACATAGATGGAGCCAACAACTTCAAACGGGTCCTGTCCAAACTCGAGGATTCAAGCTCTGTCTCAATCATTTGGGGGGGTGGGGGGTGACATGAATACACCAATCGACCCTATCCGGGACAAATCGCACAACACCTCCACCCGTCCATCCAAAGCAAGTCTACAAATTCAGGAAATTTGCCAAGCATGCGATCTGGTCGACATATGGTGGCACACTAACTGGGATGCGAGGGAGTACACCTTCCATTCGGCTGTGCACGGCACAAGCTCCAGAATTGACAACCTCCTGGTGTCGTCACAGAGCCCGCTTCGATGGGGACAGTGTAAAATTCTCCCCAGAACCTTTTCCGATCACTCCATGGTAACGCTAGAATGCGAACTCCCGACCACCAGACCAGATACACCTCACTGGAGATTCAAGCCGGGCTCATTATTGGATACGGCGTTTGCCGCTGAGTTGAGGGAAGAAATGGAGGCCTTCCTGGCGGTCAATCTAGATTCTGTTGGCTCGGCGGGAACACACTGGGAGACCCTAAAATGTTTCATAAGAGGTGTATGCATAGCTAAGGAGAACAGGATCCTAAAACTGATCTGACGTGAACTAAACACAAGCGAGGCCCGACTGAAAGACCTAGAACTCGAATACTCTAAAGACGATAACTCAAGCACTCTGGCAGAACTCAAAGAAGAACTCCTTAAATTCGGCACTCTAGCGGAACGGGGGCTGAAATTCCTGAGGCGCAGGCACCAAATCCGACAGTACGGGGAGGGCCAGAAACCCAGAGCCCCTGGCACGACTAATAGCTGCCGACAGGAAACCCACCCGGGTTGAGACGGTGCGCAATGCCCAAGGTACGTTGGTCCACAGAGGAGACAAAATCACCAAGGCATTCCACTCTTTCTACCAGGAACTGTATAGCTCGAGCACCAGCACTCCTGAATCCCTGCAAGGTTACCTGAATGATACCGAACTCTACTGGGTGGAGGGTGAACTCTGAGAACCTCGCAATCAACCCATCTCCCTCGAAGAGATTCAACAGGCTATCAAAAGCTTACCCAGCACTAAGGCCCCCGGCCCTGATGGCTTAACCGGTGAATTTTATAAATCATATGCAGACACAGTTGCCCCGCTTCTCCTGCGTGTATAGGAAGAGGCGCTAGAAAAAGGGATCCTACCACCGACCCTTCGCAAAGCCAATGTCACCTTACTGCATAAAACAGGTAAAACAGGACTGCGCCTCTTACAGGCCAAACTCCTTAATCAATCTGGATAATAAAATATTTGAAAAAATCCTAACAGCCAGATTACTCCCACTCATGCCAGGCCTGGTACTGGGGGACCAAGCAGGCTTTGTTCCCGGGCGAAACACGACATTTGGCATCAGAAGACCGTTTGGTGTACTGGAGGCGCTTGACCCCTCACAACAAGCAATTGCGGTACTACTCGACACGGAGAAGGCATTCGACTACGTCGAGTGGCCCTATCCCTTTGCAGTCCTAAAACAAATAGGACTGGGAAACTACTTTATTAAATTGATCTCTCTTTTATACAACCAGCCCCAATCGTCCATCATCCTGGGGAACACGAAATCCACGCCCATAGACTTCCAGCGAGGAACCAGACAGGGCTGCCCACTCTCCGCCCTAATCTTCGCTTTAATCATGGAACCCTTGGCATCAGGACTCTGCTCCCATCGGCTACAAAGAGGCCTCACTCTCGGACCTCACAAACTAATAATCTCCCTATACGCGGATGATGTGGTCCTTTTCATTTGAGACCAGATCACTAACTTGAACCCTGTCATGCGCGAAAGTATCAAATTCGGCAATGTGTCAGGCCTGAAGATTAAGCAAACAAAGTCAGTAATATTCCCGTAAAACACCAGACACTCTAAAATTCACAGACGATTAAGGGCTTACATGGGAAGATGCTCATGTGCGATACCTAGGGATCATAATGTCCTGCAGTCATCAGGACGTCTTCAAGGACAATTACGAGAAGGTATTGATATCCCTCCAGGCGCAGACTGACAGATGGAAAAAGCTTCCGCTAAGGCTGTGGGGCAGGGCCTCACTAGTCAAGATGGTGATTCTCCCCAAACTGCTATATCTGTTTGTTAACATACCGTTACTGCTACCACAGATCTTCCTGAAGAAACACAGGAGCCCGATTCTCGAACTAATATGGGCTGGTAAACCAACAAGGGTAGCATACACGACACTTATACTGCCAGCACAACAAGGCGGCCTGGCGCTCCCGGACCTGGAGCGATATTACTGGGTGGCCCAGGCACAGTTCCTAAGCCGCTGGTACACAATCCACTTCATTAGACCGCACGTACAAGTGGAGCGAGCCCTGGCATCTCCCAACTTACTAAGGGCAGTGATCTTAGGTCAACTTTCAGTGCCTCCAACCACAATGAACGTAGTTCTCACCACCTATGCAATCTGGAGGAAACTAGCACAGAAATACAGCGTTCACATCAGGTTCTCGCCCCTGGTACCGACTAAGTTCATACCAGGAATCTCGCTAACTGCAGAGAAGGTCTTCCACCAATGGGCAGACAAACTAGAACTGCGGACCATGGGCGACCTCTTCATAGAGCAGTCATTCAAAACTCCCCAGGCAGCCAAGGAAGAAGGAAGCAAGACATCCCTTGACACATTTCTGTACTTTAGACTACGCTACACCCTGCAAGCAGTCTTTCTCACTTTCCCACTACAACCTCCTACCTGGCAGCTGTTACATAATACTATCCAGGCCCAAGGCAAAGGTAAGCTGATCTCTATGCTATACAAATCCCTGCTGACAGACAGCACCCCGAAACACCCACACAAAGACAAGATGGGAAAGATCGCTTTCAACAAGATTCTCAGACGAAGACTGGTCGTATATCCGCTGACAAACTCAAAAAGTAGCGTTAAACACACATTTCAAACTGATACACTTCAATTTCCCCCATCAGACTTACTAGACACCAACCAAAAAAAGCAGACAACAGCTCGACTCGGAGGCCTCTTGCGAAAGATGCGGCGCACCGGAAGCAAACTTTCTTCACTTGGCATGGGCCTGCCCCGCTGCGTCACGTTTCTGGTCACAGGTCCTGCAGACAACAGCAGCAATCATCGGAGAAGACCTTACACCTGACCCTGCCGTAGCCCTTCTTGGACTGACGAGGAACCTCTCCCCGGGGATGAGAAAACTAGCAGGTACTTTATTGATACTGGCATGCAGGAGAGTGGCCCTAACATGGGGCAGGGGACCCACACCCACCCTGGCGAACTGGTCGAAGGATATCACATACTGTCAAGATGTAGAAACAGAATACATTAGAACACTACCCTTGCATGCACGCCCCCCTGATATTTGGGGACCATATATCCTTTACCTTCTCTCTTTATCAGACAACAATACCTCTCCAACCCAGTCTCAAGGCTCGTCTTGAATGATCTAGCTAGACATTTGAAACACGGCCGGACCTTAATGAGAGTGAACACACGACAACATTATATCCTTTGGTTGTAACTACTACGTGGCAGGGGTACGGGGGGGGGATCTTGGCGATGCAAATGTTGTTACATCCACTTGGATGTTGTAATGTTGTTACCTGTTGAAAACCCAAAAATAAAGTTTTTATAAAAAAACTCTTCTCCACAGAATACCCTCTAGTGTCTCCAAATCTATACCGTGGCAGTGTGGGTTTGTGTCATAGCCATCTAGTAAGGCTGGAATTATTTTGCCAATGTAGTATTTGATAATTGGAATCACAGAGAATTTACAGCATTTATTATATATTCTTTTCATTTGTGATCCCAATTGGAATATTTTTGCGTCCAGGCTTGACGTAGCAAGACCCTTAATTGGAAAGGATCTACCCACGTATCCCAAGTACGTGGTCTCTTTAGCAATTAATACTAATTGTCCATCCAAACGCCAACTGAAGGATTTAGAGACTACAATTTTTGATTTAATCGGGTTAATCCTCAAATCATTTAGCTGTGCGTATTTCTGAAATGCAGAGAGCAGCCTCTGCAAACCGAACTGGGTTCAATCTTGCAGCACAATATCGTTGGCGTAGGCCAGCCAGTTGATCTTTGTACTGCCCAATTTGGGACTTGCCAAACCCAATTCCATGATCCAATTCACCAAGTCAGCTATATAAAGGTTAAACAAAAAAGGGGCCATTAGATACCTCTGTCACACACTCCTTTTTATTGTAATCGCTTTAGAGAGGTTCACCGATCTACTTAATCTAACTTGCAGCTTTGAGTTCTTATGGCACTCAATCAAAATTGCCAACAAGTTTTTTGGTAGTCCCCAGTCTCTCAGTTTGACCCAAAGTTGGTCCCTATTGATGTTGTCAAATGCCTGGGACAGGTCAATCCATGCGCCAAACAAAGGTTGGCCACCTTTGGCGAAAGAGTTGGTAATCACCGCATTTAGGACTAGACTGTTTAGGGATGTTGAGAGACCTCTACGAAACCCAATTTGATGTTTAGAGAATATTCCCTGGGTTTTAGCTCATATTTCCAGATCCCTCAAGACCAGCCCGGTCTGTTGAAGAGCCAGGCAAGTGACGCACACAAACGTAATTGCTAGCAGGGCTAGTTCAAACCCTTCATTTCCGATACCAGAAATCTAACTGAGGTTAAGCCAAATGGAAAAATATTCAAGGAGACTTAATAAAATTCTCAGGGCTAACTTGCCTCCTAAGGATCAAGTTATGAAATGTGTTACAAAAGGTCTTTTTTCCGACCCTTCTCATTATCAAACTTTGCTGAATGCTGTATCAGATAAGACTTTGGATACTACTCATGCCACCAAAAGGAGAACTAACTAAAAAGAAGGAAAAAAAAGGTCTGTTGCTGTACATAGCCCTTTGAAGAAAACGATCAGCAACATATCATAAGGGCCAAAAAGATAGTTGTACATTTTTTGGGTCTGTATTCACCAAGGGTATGAATACGCTTTACAAATCTCATTAATACATTATAAATGAAAAACACACCAAACCCGACTTGGTCGTTATTGATGATATTCACCAACTATTTGACAGACGAATCTGCACCTCCATCAAACTGTTCCTTAACCAACCTGAACCGGCATTACTAGAATTCTGCCCAGTCCTTTGTTGACTGGGCAAAAGGAGAATACTACCTCATTTAAAGGAACTGGCAGGTGTGTACTACTGGACAATTTATTATTGAAGGGGACTGATGAACCCATGTGATCTGGGGAAGGAAGCCGCAAACTGTTCCTGACCCAATGGGTGGCTTTATGAGGGAGGATCACATGGGAGGGGACAACCAGCAGTGAGATGTTATGACTTCACTGGATGAAACACAGTATCCCCCCCTCTTTCCCATGAGGAAGACTCTCTGACACCCAGCAACTTAATGACTTATTGTCATCTAACCGTTCCCCCGTGTAGAGGAAATCCAGAAACCCTTTACCACATGTTAGTCTGACCTCCACCTTCAACCCAAACACCATAACTCAAACATGACTTTCTGCTTCTAATATGCCTTATTGTAAAAGTCCTGAGAGAAACCCTTTGACAGCAAAAAGCCCAATGGCATTAAAGTACTACAACTCCCATAATCACTCAGGTACTGTGACGAGGAGGAGGATGAAAGTTTGTCAGGAGTAACAGATGCTCGAAATACAAAATGCAGGCTAGTTTTCCAAAGCCTATCTTGCTCGGGACATTTAAAGATGATGATCGCACTACCAGGACGGGCAGTGCAGGAGAGAATGGTAGACTCCAGGTGGAGGCTTGAGAACGAGCGACACACAGCGAAGGTTAACGGGACAGAAGGAGGGACGCTGAAGACTAGCAGGAAAAGCAATGGAGACCTGAGGAGCTGCGAAGAAGCTCCAGAGTGTCGGGAAACTCGTTGAAACAGCTTTCGTCAGTCCAGGCCGAGAGAGGAGGCCAGCCTGTGATCACAGAGCCGCATGAAACACTGGATAGACCTCTGCTGACTTCCAGGGTTGAAAGCAAAGGTAGCATCTGTTTCACCAAGGCACAATCAGAGTCAGAAACTACAATGAGTCTACCCAAGCAGCTGGGGACACCTGGTGTTCCAACAAGCACCCCAGACCACAAATATGAGATGGATAACGATGCAAAAATCATAAGAATAATAATTAAATACAGTCAAGACAAAGTATTAACATGGCACCCAATAAAAATAATGTTTTTATGCAGACAAGACATAGTACCAAGAGAAACCCCAATCCAATACAGGTGCATGAGATGCCAATGTGGGGGATAGGTTTGAGCAAGTGCTACCATAGGCCAATATACCAAGTACCTCACGGTATAGGCCAATTTTGTAGAACCAAGGAACTGTGAATCAATTAGAAGTCCTGGCATGCAAGTACACCAGGCAGTTGAAGCTATGTAAAGATTCCTGGCAGGAGAGTATAACAGGGACTCTGAAAGGAACTATAAAAGAAACCCTGGCAGGCGAATATAACAGGTAATTGAGATTGATTGAAGGAATTATAAAAGAAACCCTGGTAGGCGAGTATACCAGGTGGATGAGAATGAGTGAATATTCCTGGCAGAGGTGTACACCAGGTAATCTGCAGGATGAAAGGAAATCTTACAGAAAGACGGTTGCAAAACCTGTGATTTGAACAAGAACTTTGAAGCCAGTAAAGAACCAATAGGAACCGTTAAAGTGGAACTTTTGCATACTATTTAAGAAACTAGGGTAACGGGACCACCCTCTGGATACAAGGGTTTGCACCTGAAAGAACATTTTTGCTGGACATTATTACATTTTGGTTTTGAACACTTTTTGCTAACATCAAGAAACAGACACCTTTTTGTTGTTTTGTTTTAGTGCAAGGGTCAGGATAGGACGTTTTGGACACATGGACAACTTTTCAGTTACTGACTGATCCTTTTGGTTTTGCTCTTTAGGTAGGGAAATTCCTCTTAAAATAGGGCCAGTTAGGCAGTTTTCAAACCCATTTCTATTTCAATAAATGTCTTTGCTTGAACATATATCTACCTTTTGTCCAGCTCGCATTGTTGACTCCTCATAGTGTGTTCAAATCTTTTTATCAAGCATTGAAAAACCTATCACAAGAATGGAACTCGAAATGTGCACTTAGCAATGAAGTCTTGATATCTCTTGCATTACGGCTCTGGATAATAACTTCAAACTTTGCAATGTGTCCCTCCCCCACCAGCCCCCAACTTCCCCCACAATTCCCTCCCCAACCTCACTTCACCCACCTGCAGTCCCAGCCACAACTCCTCTCTCTTTTAGATTCGTTTTACTGTTTCTCCAACCGTTTCTCACAAGTCACTTAGTTGCTTATGACAGATTCAGCAGTCTCAAGGCACTAGGCCTCGGGGGAGGGATGGGGATAAGTGCAACCCTTATTAGTGGTCTTGATGTATTGTAGAAAGCCTTCACAATTTGTAAAGAAGAATGCCATTGTAGTATGCAGCCTATATGTAATTTTCTCACAAATAAGAAGCAGTCACATGCTCTTTAGCCAATCATCCATAGCGGGGCTCTGCGTGTATTTCCATTGAGCAGCAATAGGGTTTCTGGCCACTAATAACAGTCTGAGTAGCCAAATCGCATGCCATTGTGTGCCTGCTATACAAGCTCGCTGCATAGCCCGCCAGCCTAGTAGACGGATCTCTGGAGAGCAGATGACCAGCAAGCCTGTGATCTGTTTTAATAAACCCACCATCTCCTCCCACTATGGTTGTAGCTTGGGACAGCTCCACCATATGTTTAAGTGCATGCAGCACCACATCCTCGCCAGCAGAGTCTGGCCCCCATCGTATTGCTCCCCTGAAGAACCCAGTGTTGAAGCTGTATGTACGTGAAACTATCCCCCTCAGTTATTCCAAAGGTGTTTTTGAGGTTTGCAAAGGATATTATGTTGCCCCCCCTCAAACATGTGCTCAATGAACTCACATCTTCCTCCTGCCAGGTCCGAAAGGCCTTATTACTGTACACTGAGGTAGAGTTAACATTGTGATGTATCAGTGTGGCAGGCCCCGTTTTCAAGCCCAATCTCCTTGCCACTGCATCCCAGATTCTAAATGTGATGGCAATGGAGGGAACTTCGTACAAGCACAAGGCATGGTACCTACAACATGTATCTTAGGGGTATACCTTCCACCTGCTCCTCTAGCTGTTTCCAGGGTTTTTGCTGCGTTCGGGTCAACCCAATCTCTCAGTACCCATAGCTGTGCTGGCTGATAATATTTTTGAAGTTGCGGTATGGCCAAACCTCCACTGTCTCTTGGCCTATATAGCGTTGCAGTTGCAATCCTGGCAGAATGGTTTTTCCAGACAAATTTGTCAATTTCCCTCTGGAGATTCTGTAGCACTTTTCTAGGAACTGTCACTGGGAGAGTTTGAAATAGATAGACGTTTTGGCAGAATGTTCAATTTCATCACCACGACACTGACCATTAATGATGACTCCTGTGCACTCCATTTCAGTAAATTGCTTTTAACTGCACCCAGAGCCTCAGGGTAATTTTCCCTGTGTAAGCCCCTCACCTGAACTGTAAGCCGTACACCCAAATACCGGATGGCTGTCGCCACCCACTGAAAGGGAGAGATGCGTACCATGTCCTGTCCCGAAGGAAACATTCACATTTGTCAAGATTTATTTTGAACCCTGAAACCGCTCTGTATTCCTCTGAAAGGTCATTTGTTGGTGGAAGTGAAACCTCTGGTTCCAACATAGGCAGAAGAATATCATCAGCGTATAGTACTATTTGTAAAGTACTATTCTCACCCTGACCAAACCTATGTAACACTGCGCATAAGTAGCTCCACTCCACCCAATTGCATGCCTTTTAACTGTTGATTTTGTACAACAGTTTGAAGTAGATTTCTACAGGCTGGTATACGAATGCACCATTTGGAATATTTTTGAACCAGATGGGTTGGGATCTTTCAGTCCGCGCAGAGGCCTGACTCTATGAAACCAGTGGTTAAGGGGCAGAATGATTTACATGCATTACCGCCATTCAGTATCAAGTATTAGAGTTGCGACCGATTTCAATGGCACTAGATTTGTTTAATTTACGGATAATACTCCACCACAAGAAATTAGCAAGTCTACCTGTTGGTGCTGGCTGGCTAGCTTTTTGCCAAACAACTTTGCTAAACTGCCCTGACCATGGCTTTAAATGACTTTCATGGAAAGCCCAAGGCTTTCAGTTTAATCACTGTAAGGAATCTGAGGGCGTCCTCACTTCTTTCCCCAATATATCCTCCTCCCAGGTGGCTTGGGAAAGGCTGTTGTTATTGGATCCTGACAGTGGGTGGAGATACATGAGGGAGGATAACCTGGGTGGAGGATACTTGTGGAGTGGGAATGAGGCTCCCTTGGGTGAGATGCGGTATCCCCCATTTCCCTTTTCTAGTGAGTCCAATATCCCCCAGGCCTTTGTATGTTATTACCCTTCCCTTCCCTATCTTTACAGAAAATCATCTCCCAGTAAACACCAGTCCGGTACTGGGACGAGAAAGAGACAAACCGGAGCTATACATCCTCTCTTTATTGATCTCACATACATACACACACACACACACACACCATTCTAGTACTGGGACGAGGAAGAGTGATTTCAAGTACCACGATTGTTGTGTAATTAATTAACATTTCCTGCACTTGAAGCCAAGGCAGTGGTATAAATGGCCAGCTCAGGCAAGGCCAATGGAGTTGACAGTGGAACGTCTGCTAGAGAAGCTGGAGGTGTAGCCAGAGAAATGTGTGCCAAGAGTGCCTACGTAGAGTCGTTACAGTGGAAGCGGAGTGTGGCGGGAGCATTCGAGAGGTCTCTAGTAGCAGAGTTGGTCTGCATACCTCCCGGAGTGAGACTCCCTCTCTTTATGGCTAAGGTGGCAGAGAGCCACAGTGAGTTGCCGACCCGGAAAAGGAGTACCCGGTAAGTCAGAGAAGCCTGAGTGACTGTGGGATGCCTAGGTGTAGACCGATTGGTTGCTGAAGGTCTGGTCGCTCGTGAGTGGAGCGAGCGACCGCTTGGACCATAATGAATGACGGTTGAGTTTGAAAGCAAACAAGTTACTGAATACTTTTGATAATCACAATGAAACAAAACTGTTACACAAACCGAGCAAAAGTTTTATGAATACGGAACTGTGAAAGATGAACGGAAGGCTAACCTGGAGCCAAGCAAAATCCCAGGGTGAATTAAATCAAAGTGTGAGTTTAAAAATGGGGTTGCAAGGCCATGAGGGGCCAGAGAACACTGTTGGTTTCTACAAAGTGACTGATTTAAATCACAAGAGCCTTTTTGAATATTGATCTGATTGAAAGCAGTTATGTACAATTCCCGGATAAAAAGGAATTGTGTAACCTAAGAGAACCAGCATTGGCAAGCACCATATGAATCCAAAGAACTGTGCAACTAGAAGAATAATCAGTGGCAAGAACCCTGAGAAAATGTGCAAGTGCCACAAGTGACTGGTGGCAAAACTAAGCAGTGACAAATCATCAAGATGTGAACTGAGAAGAAGTCAAGCCCCACTGTGAAGCTGAAACAGTGGCAATGTGCCTATGAAGAAGAAGCCAATAAGGTGTGTCAGTTGCGTGACCTGTAATGGTTGGACCGTGTGGTCTGACAACTGTGCACAGACCGAGTACACCGACCTAAGGAAAATCCACTTAAGTCACCACAAGCCTGTGATTTAATGAAGGAACATGTATGTGATTTGAGATCAAGGAACTGAACTTTATGAAATTGATGAAAGGCAGCCAAGTCAGAAAAGCTGGAAGTATCCCAAGGAATTGTGCTGTTTTGGAAAGTTGAGGGACTTGAAAGCTTGGGGAAAGTAACCCTCTTTTTGTAAAGTGAACTATCCTGAACCTTGGGGAAGGGAAAACCCCCATTCCAACCAAGAGCTGGAAGAAGCTCTGAACTTTCCCATGTTAGCCCTTTTTCAGCCCTCCTTTTGTTTTAATAGAAATGTCTATCCTAAACTTTATTCAGTTGTCTGTGTCTAGCTCATGATGCCTTCACATCGCACTGCAGGAAACATGGTTAATTTATGATGTTACATTGGATGGTAGGATTACTATCCTAAAACAAGCCACCCAAGGTTCAATGAGTTGGTCAAAGGGCGACCTACCGATTAGCTGTAACACATCTTTCTGCATGCCTTATCTCCAAGTACACTCATACTTTGGGGTCGCTGGTTTATTAACTGGCAATGTGGAAGATGGACAATTGCTTGAAATACTTAAGATTTATGACCCTCCAGGACTAAAAAACTCTAGTAAATTGCAACATTGTCCTTGAATTAATCGATTCTCACAATCCCAGCTTCTATATTTTGTTGATGGGAGTTTTTACAACTAGAATTCCACAGTCCCGCCTTTGTGCCTGAATCTGAGTGATTGCAAAATAAGCTGACTTTACTGGGAAAGGTATGAAGCACATTTTTAGGAGTTCTTGATATATGTATGTTAAATGGAAGATGCAAACATGATACTCCAGTAACTATACCATAATCTGCACCTGTTCACAAATACATCTCTCTGGACGTGCCAGTGTTTTCCCACAGCGTATGTTTCCCTGAATCCCTGAACACCCCAGAATCCACTTTGGGTTTTGTATCTCTAAATCTGATGCATCTTGGGAGTTGCAGCCTTGAATACTGTTTCTTTGGGATCTGGTAGTTTCTAACTAGTTGCTCTCTAAGGGGGCTTGGAAATAGTTCGGGGCTCGGCATGTCGGTCCTACTCGTACGCAAATATGGGACTATATAGAATGTTGGCACTGTGACTTTGCCAGAGTTATTTGAGTGTTTGGTTCTGGGTTCCCCACCCATTGTTGCAGTCCCTCCTGCAGTAACAGCTTGGTTGATGAAAATGAAAACTCAGTTTGCCCACTTCACATTTACAAAATAGAAACTGATTTTACTGAATAATTCAAAAACACTAATTATTGTATTGTTGCGAATTCGGTCCTCACTTGTGCCAGAAAAGAGCTTCTGGATATTCGTTAGCAAACTCCTGACCGCAATTATTTTGTCCACGAGAATTATCTTTGAATCAAAAATCGTACAATGAATTCTGGATTTGCAGTGTGTTCACCAAAAGTTGTTGAAATGCTCCCACTTCTTGATGTATTCTCGTACAAATTACTTATTTGCCCTCACCAGAGCATATGTACTGTCTATATATAAAACTAATTCAATGGATTGCTTTTCTCCCGCAGATTCCTCATCTGATAGATATCCTCATCCAGCTCTGCTGCTGGGAAACTTTCATTAGTGGACCATGACTCGTGTATAATATATATATATATATAAAATATAGCGAAAAAATTGTGTTGTGGCTTCGCTACATCGACGTTTTGTTTGTAATTTGGGACGGCTCCGCGGAGCTGTGGTGTGAATTTGTGAAAGTACTTATCATCAACAATGTAAATCTCAAATTTACGGAACAACACAACCGCACATCTATTATATTTCTGGACGTGGAAGTGAAAATTGAGGAGCAAAAAATTGAGTCCTGCCTTTACAGAAAAATCACAGGTGCAAACGTCCCACTACACTCGCACAGTGCCCATCCCAAGACTCTTCTATGGAGTATTCCGTATGGAGAATTTATCCGTATCAGACCGAATTGTAGCGAAATTGAGGACTTTGATCTAGCCAGCAGGGTAACGGCTCATAACTTCCTACAGCAACAGTACCCAAAAAAAATTATTGAAAGGGCATATCTAAAGGTCCGAGAAATGAACAGACATACAATGTTAACAACATCAAAGGAGGACCTAGCAAAAGAAGAGGAACAAAACACCACCAGGCTAATTTTAACATTTGGAAGCCATGCCAGTATCATCAAGCGGATAGTTAATAAGTACTGGAATGTACTAAAAGCTGAAAGATATAGGCGGATTGCTACATAACTATCCTGATATCACCTATCGCAAAAGTGCCTCCATCAAAGACCGGTTGGTGAAAAGCTATATGGCTGTTGAAATAAGTGATACAAATACCAATTGGCTCTCCTCAACAGGAGCTGGCTTCTTTAAGTGTACTAGATGCAAGATTTGCAAATATGCAAAGAATTGCAAAAGTTATGAACATCCTATATTGAAAAATCCGGTTTTCATTAACAACAGAATCACATGTGAATCGGAACTGGTGGTGTACGCTTTGATGTGCCCATGTCTAAAATGGTACGTGGGAAGCACAAAATGCAAGTTGAAAGTACATATCTTGCAACATGTGAGAGCCATTGTTAACAAGGACTGTTCTTACCCCGTGGCCAAACATTTTTCAGAAATGCATAATGCTGACCCGGCTTATCTTACGTTCTTCGGCATACATAAGGTTATTCCTGGTCCCAGAGGCGGAGACAATGAGAAAATACTCCGTCAAGAAGAGACTAAATATATTTTAGACTTTGAGAGTAAGACGCCTCTGGGCCATAACATTGATGAGGAGCTTTACACCTTCCTGGGGACATAAGCATTACATTGAATAGGATATGAGACCCCAAGTAGCCCACATATATGTGTATAACCTTATATAGTAACTTTATATGTTTGATTTGTTGGTGTGTTTCTATTTTTTCCTTTTTTACTTATCACTTTTAATCTTGTATTTTCCTTGGGGTGACTTGAAATTTGATCTAAATTCTGAACTGGTCGTGGAAAGTTATAAGCGTGGCTTTTCTTTTTATGACTCATTGATTGCAGTATATTATTAGAATGAGGCAACTTCGACATATCTGTCAGACTATTTATTGTCTTTTGATTATGAACATAGGCTCGATTAGGGATTGTGACATTCCTTAATTAGAGTTTGCATTAGGTATCTTAGAACACCTTCTTTTCTTTAACCTACCGTGCAACATCACTATGTTGAAGACATGGTTAATACACAATTGATAACATATATAGACATTTACCATGGTAAAGGTACTATTAGAGATAGATAACCAGTATGTGATATTGCTAGATATTTTTGTGTTTAGCGTTATATTATACAAGAGATAAACTTTAACATATTAAAGTATTTTAGAAAATGTCAAAAAATATGCACTGTGCATTTTATAATATGACATTATTTCTCTTTTCACTGTGAAAGTATTTTTATCATAGGAACGCATTTTTTTGCACACAAGCACTATGCACTTTACACTCTTGTAACAATTACTATGTAACGCGAAACCGTTATCATGTACATACATCCAAATTATGTGGGTGTCAAGTATTTATAAGAACTACCTCGCTTCAGGAATAGTCTTTACAAGATTATATAAGAACATGTTATCATTGTCCAGGTACTTTTACATAGAAGAGAAGATTGTATACTTTTCGCTGCCTTTTTTCACATACTTGCAAATTCGATAACATTACGTTTTGAAAATGTTGATATGGATGTCTAAGAATTATCATTTTCTTTCCCAATCAACTGTGTTACTATACATATCTGCGTATCCCAAAACATAATACTGCAACGCCATGATTTGTATGCATACGACTAGGGTTTTAAAGTCATGCTTTATTTGAAAAACATAGCTTTGCATTGTCAGCTACACGAACCAACAGCCCAAACCAAGATGGCTAACTACTGTTAGCTTTGGCTTAGAAGTCACCTTCTTTTTGTCTTTCACTGAGGTGGGTGTGTTTTTTATAAAAATTAACTCCCTGCAGGTGATGAGTGACTGTGACCAAGCCACTAGGGAGTGGTGAAACGCGTCAGGCTGCCGTCAGGCTTGAATACTCTCACTGGGAGAATTTTCCTTTTTTTAAATGCTGCAAAATGAAATAAAGGTTGTTTTACACATTACAACCGAAGTCGCAGTGTTTGCTACTGGCTTTCCGTGTATTTTTATATTAATGGAACACTTGTTGTGGAGTGCTGCTCGTTTGGACAGTTTTTTGTGGAGTTTTCCATATATATATATATATATATATATATATATATATATATATATATATATATATATATATATATATATATATATATATATATATATATATATATATATATATATATATATATATATATATATATATATATATATGACAATGCATTACTTACCGTAAAAGCATGTCTGATGGTTGTATCTGCTTAGATTCACATGCTGTGCATAGGTCTGACATCCAGTGGTCACTGCGGAGTATTGCATTTTGTTTTTCGTAGTCGAAAAGGGGACGTCGACAAGGCGTGTCTGTAACACTATCCCTATAGTGACGTGCGTTGTACCCACAATCCCTCACGCATCGAGGTCCCTCTGTTTGTATTTTTTCTGCCCTGAGGGAGCCTTCTATATGTGAGTGAGTACAGAAAAGAGAGAAATATAGAAAAGGATGTCTATGTTCCTTCCATGCGAGCGGGGAGGAAGGGTGGGCGCATGTGTATCTAAGCAGATACAACCATCAGAAATGCTTTTACGGTAAGTAATGCATTGTCTTCTGATGTTTGTTAATCTGCTTAGAATCACATGCTGTGCATAGACTAGCGAGCAGTACCCGGAGTTGGCGGTGGGTTATGAGAAGGAACAGTAGAGAAAAGATGTCTTAATACTGCCTGTCCCACCTGGGAGTCAGATCTAGAGTGTGCATCTAGACAGTAGTGTTTTGTAAAGGTGTGCACAGAACTCCAGGTAGCCGCTTTGCAGATGGACTCAAGGGGAACATTTGCAATGAACGCTATGGAAGCCCCAGTGCCTCTAGTGGAATGTGCTCTTGGCTTGAAGGGTAGTTCTCTCTTAGCAAGAGTGTAACAGAGAGTGATGCATTGAACAATCCATCTAGATATAGTGGACTTTGAGACTGCATCTCCTTCTCTTCCTGCTGCCACCGAGACGAAGAACTGATTAGTCTTTCTCAGTGGTCTGGTTCTTTCCATGTAGAACATGACAGCTCTGCGTACATCTAGTGTATGCAGACTTTTTTCTCCCAAGCTGGAAGGGTTTTGAAAGAAAGTTGGTAGTTCTATTGACTGGTTTACATGGAATTTCGAGATGAATTTTGGTGCAAACCTTGGGTGTGTGCGTAGAACCACCTTATCCTTGTGAACTGTTACGAAGGGGTCTAGAACAGAAAGAGCCTGTAGTTCACTTACTCTCCTAATGGAGGTGATAGCTATTAGGAAAGCAGTCTTAAGAGTGAGGTCTTTAAGAGTTGCCTTGTTCATGGGTTCAAAAGGAGGGCCCATGAGTCTAGAAAGTACCACATTTAAGTCCCATCCGGGAGCCGGGTTAGCTATCGGAGGGTGGATTCTCTTTACCCCCTCCATGAAGGCCTTGATAACTGGTATCTTCCACCACGACACTTTAAGTTGGGAAGTGGTGTATGCAGAAAGTGCCGCCAGGTGGACTTTAATGGAATTAAACACTAGACCTGAATCCAGTAAATGGGTCAAGTACAGAACAATGTTAGTGGGAGAGCAGTCAACCGGGTTGATGCTCTTACCTTTACACCAGATGACAAATCTTTTCCACTTGCTAGAATAGCAGTGGCGAGTATTAGGTTTTCTGGCTTCCCTGAGGATGTCCATACATCTCTGCGGGAGTTGTAAATGTCCAAATTCTATGATCTCAGGAGCCAGGCTGCTAAGTTCATGGTTTGAGGGCATGGATGCAGTGTCCTGCCCTTGTCCTGTGACAGCATGTTGTACGGGCAGGGAAGTTTCACTGGGGGAGATAGGGACATCTCCATCAAGTGAGCGAACCATGGCTGCCGGGCCCACATTGGGGCCACTAGTATCATGGTAACCTGCTCCTGGTGCATCTTGTGCACCACTTTGTTGAGAAGGGGAGTCGGGGGAAAGGCGTAAACAAATTTCCCTGACCATTGAATCGAGAGACCGTTAGCCTTGGACTGGTTCTGGGGGTACCTGGAGGCGTAACTTTGGCATTGTGAGTTCTCCAGAGTTGCGAACAGGTCTATTTCCGGGAATCCCCACTGCGTGAAGACGTCTAAGACGATGTCTTTGTGCAATTGCCATTCGTACTCTTCGGGCAGGGGGAAGTCTCTGCTGAGTTCGTCTGCTAGCAGATCGAGTTCCCCTGGTACGTGTTGTGACAGTAGGAACATGTTGTGTTTGAGAGCCCACTTCCATATATTCTGGGACAGATTGGACAGTCCTGGAGAGTGGGTGCCCCCCTGCTTGTTGATGTAGTACATGGCTGTGGTGCTGTCTGTAAGGACCATCACTGTCTTCCCTTGTAAGTGTTCCTGGAAGGCTTTTAGTGCTTTGAACACCGCCAGTAGCTCCAGTAGGTTTATGTGCTTGGATGCTACGTTCGGAGTCCACACTCCGTGAGCAGTCTGATGGGATAGGTGAGCCCCCCATCCTGTGAGGGATGCGTACGTGGTTAGAGTGGCCTCCACCGCGGGTGTGGCAAAGGGTTTCCCTATTATCAGGTTTTCCTTTGTCCACCACCGTAGCGAGAGAACCAAGGCTTGCGAGACCACCACTAGATCGTCCCATTGTCCACTGGCTGGACACCACTGGCTGCTGAGCCACTCTTGCATTGGGCGCATGCGCAGGCGCGCGTGAGGTACCAAATAAATACACGACGCCATCATTCCTAGCAATCGCATCGCTTTGCGCACCGTCACCTCTAAACCTGCCACATATTGGGGGATCTGAAACAGCATGTTTTGGACCCTCTCGTTGGAGGGGAAGACGAGGCCGTCCCTTGTTCGAATTAGAGCCCCTAGGAATTGTTTGACTTGGCTGGGGTCTAAGCTGGACTTCTTCTCGTTGATGGAGAAGCCCAGTTGGAACAAAAGGTCTACAGTCTTTTGGGTGTTTGAGAAGCATGTCTCGTAAGAATCCCCCGTTATGAGCCAGTCGTCGAGGTAAGGGTATACTGGGATGGATAACCTGCACAGGTGGGCCGCTGCCACTGCCAGTACTTTCGTGAATACCCTTGGTGCAGATGCTATGCCGAAGGGTAGCACTCCGAACTGGTACTGTTTGCCCTCTATCATGAACCTGAGGTATTTTCTATGCGCTGGGAACATTAAAATATGAAAGTATGCATCTTTCATGTCCAGTGTTGTCATGTAATCTCCCTGTGATAGCAGTGGGATCACTTCCTGTAAGGTCACCATACGAAACTTTTGGGGTTTGACAAACTTGTTCGCTGGGCGCAGATCTAATACAGGGCGCATGGTTAGATCCTTTTTGGGTACAAGGAAGTACACTGAATAAATACCTTCCATTACCTGAGATAGAGGCACGACCTCTATGGCTCCTTTTTACAGCAGTTGGTCCACTTCTTGGAGAAGGATGGCGAGGTGTTCTGGTGTCATGCGGCATCCCCTCGGGGGTCTGTATGTTGGGGAACTGTTGAACTCTATACAGTAGCCGCGGGCTACGGTGGAAAGTACCCAGCGGTCTGATGTTATTCCCTCCCATGCTGGAAGAAAGGATGTTAACCGGCCCCCGACCGGCGTTGCATGGGAGGGGACGCAAATCTTCGCGTCACTTGGTGGTGTTGTTGGCTTGGGAGCCTCTGGGGGTGGAACCCCGGCCTCTTCCCTTGCCACGACGTTGACCCCTCTGATTGTACTGGCCGCTATTACTCTGGTAGTTGCTGGCAGAGTACTGTTGTTGTTGGTGGTTTTGTTGCTGGAGTTGTCCACGAAAAAAACGCTTATTACCAAATCCCCGCCTGTTAGGGGGTTTTGAAATTTGGTCTAAGGTCTTTATTGTATCAAAATCTTTCTTCGCGTTCTCCAGCGCGTCATCCACTGCTCTTCCAAAGAGGTTGGACTCCTCTATGGGTTTATTAATAAGGGACGCTTGTGTTTCCGCCTTAAATCCGGAATTGCGAAGCCAGACGTGACGCTTCAGTAAAATTCCTTGTACCAAAGTGCGGCCAGCTGTCTCTGCTGCATCGAGGGTATTCTTGAGGATGCTTTGATTGACCAGAGAGCCCTCGTTAACTGTAGCCAGTAAACGAGTCCTTAGGGGTTCGGGAGCTTCTTCGATGTCCTGTCTGAGCTTAGCCCATTGAGCATCGGCGTAGCTTGCCAATAGGGTATTATTATTGGCGATTCTGGTAGAGAATGCTGCAGAGGTGGTGATTCTCTTGGCTAGGGCATACAGCTTCTTCCCCTCTTTATCTGGGGGTGCCTCGCTAGTAGATAGTGGGACTCCTGCCCTTTTACTGGTGTTGGTCACGACCAGGGAGTCCGGGATTGAGTGACCCTTAATATATAATGGGTCTGATTGAGAGGGAGAGAACAGTTTCTCAATCCTCGGATTGACCCCTCTCACCAATGCAGGAGTGGAAAGAGAAGGTGTAATACGTCTCTTAACTGAGGCGAGGATGGGTATAACCTGGCTAGTGGGGGGTTTTTCTTTGATAATCCTCTCCACAAAATCGGTGTCTGGGGTGACCTCCCCAGTTTCGATTTCGAAATGTGCTGCTGCCTTCTTCAGCAGTGCATTGAAGGTGGGTTGATCATCGACCGGCGAAGGGTTCCTGACTGGTGTAGTTTCAGTAGACCTGATGACTGTACTGCTACTGCCTGTGTCAGTCGACCTAGCCGGTGACTGCCAGGGATTTGGGTCGCCCTCGCCTGTGTCTTCCTGGAATCCTTCCTCACATAGGTTAGTTTCCTCGTGAAAACCTTCCTCTTCTTGTTGGTCCTCAACATAGGTAAACTCATCTTCCTCTTGGAAGGAGGTGTCTTCCTCAGTGGGATTGTAAGAGTTTATGTCCTCCTGTATGGGGTTATAAAACTTCTGGTATTTAGCCCTTGGACTCTCCAGAGGTGCCTCCCTTGGTCTCTTGGGTGCCCTGTCTTCTGGGATGGACATGAACCTATCTAGTTTGTCCATACAGGTCTGGAACCTTTCAAAAGGTCCACTGAGGTCGGCCAGGACGGTCTGGGAAAGAAAGGGGGTTTCTTCCTCCTGTAATTGTCTAGTTCTGTCCCATAACGTCGAAGAAAGAGAGCCTTCGCCTTCTGAGTAGCCTTCTTGCTGGTTAGGGCCTTCTGTCGGCGTCGGGAACTGGCCTGATCTGTTTTCCGGCGCTTTCGGCGTATCTTTGGTCTTGTGCGCGGTTTTCGGCGTTTCACTCGCCGTACGTCTTTGGCCGTCCTTAGATGCTATGCGCGCGAGGCTTTCGGCGATCATTCTCTCTTCCGAGGGATCGGTCACCGTCGCGCTATGAAACGTCGAGCCTTTGCTCGTCGAGTCCTTGCCCGTCGAGTCCTTGCCCGCCGAGTCCTTGGTCGTCGAGTCCTTGTTGGCAACGTGAGCGCTCTTGCGATGCGCGTCGCTGGAAATTTTGGTGTTAGCGCCCTTATTTTTAAGTGCCCAGTCGCCTGTTGCGGAAGCGGTGGCGGGGAGGGCTGACGACCCTTACGGTCGGCGGAAGACATCGGTGGGCCCGGCGTCCCCGTTGGCGCTATGGCTGCCTTCGTCTTCGACGAATGTGTGCCTGGGGGTATGTGCTTTGGTGTTTTTCTGTGTGCGTCCTTGTCGCCGGGGTGTTCATCCCCATAAGCTGGGCGTGAGCTTGGCTTGTCGCGGCCGGGGACGGACGACGAGGAGCGTGAACGCTCCTTTGAGAGGTCTACAGCCTCCGTTACGGGGGCCGTGTAGTCACTGTCCTCGTCGCACTCGGCGGCGGCGGGCGAGGAGTCAGGCCTAGACATGGCATAGGCCGCCCACCTTTTGACCCTGCAGACTTTTAGAGTTTTGGGCTTTAGTAATTTACAGGCTGCACAGCCGTCCTCCTGGTGATCGAGGGGTAAGCAACGGTTACACCGTTTGTGCTTATCCTTCCAGGTATATTTACCCTTGCAAAGCGTGCAAAACCTAAATGGCGTCCTCTCCATAGCTGAGGGTAATAAGTGTGACTACAACCTCGAAAGAGAGGGAGGGGAAAGAGAAAGGCATTCTTAAAGAAAAGAAAGACCACAAAACCCCAATCTCCCTACTGTGTATGGCCGGCGAGGCCAGGCCACGTGTTCGGCAGCGCCGAAGGATCCCCTCCGCTCGTCCTTCCGTCGAAGATCTTGCTCGGCAGAGAAACGGCCCTGCGTCGAGGGAGGGATCTACGTTATTGATATTAATAACAAACGACCAAAGGTCGAAGAAACTATTTGGCAATGTCTCTCGAGGAGCTCCGCATAAAGGCGACCAGTAGCTGGGTGGAAAAAAACAATCTGAGGACCTCGACGGGTGAGGGATTGTGGGTACAACGCACGTCACTATAGGGATAGTGTTACAGACACGCCTTGTCGACGTCCCCTTTTCGACTACGAAAAACAAAATGCAATACTCTGCAGTGACCACTGGATGTCGGACCTATGCACAGCATGTGATTCTAAGCAGATTAACAAACATCAGAAATATATATATAAAATGACATCTGTGGAGGTGATGGGGATGTGTGCTGTTAAGGTGGTTGTGGGCAGGCTGAAACAGTAGCACATTTGAAGTTTGAGAGTTTGTGGTACGCTAGGGTTATTTCTTTTTATTCGTCGTTTTCTTGTTCTGAGAGTGAGAATGTGCAGTACATTTTTGTGGTACATTTAACTGTAAACTCTAGCCAGAACGGCCACAAATAACCCTTTTGAAATTGAATGCTAAAACACCAAATATTGCACGCATTGACATTCCGGTCGCTCGTTAACTTCAGTGACATTAAGGTGGTGGTGTAGCACAACAAAACCTTGACATTTAGCAGGTGTTACACCACCTTAACTATCAGCCTCAGTGTTATATACAGATAACATCACAACCGGCGCCATACCTCAGTCCCCATAGACGCGTCAACAATAGTTTAACATTGCCTAATGACACCAATTTAATTAGGGGGGAGGATGGTGGGACTTATGGAGGAAAGGGGACTAAGGACTAAGAGTACGTTAGTCACTATGGTGAGTAATTTATAATTACTCTTACATCCCATCCCCTTTCCTCCATACTGCATGGGTGATTACAACTGAGTGCAGCCCAAGGGTGGAGAGGGTACCCTCCTTAAGCAAACAGGTTTCTGAGAACCGCCTGTCCGAAAGCCGCGTTAGATCTAAAGCTGGCGTACAAATAGTAATGCTTGCAGAAAGCCGAAGGGGTGGCCCAGGTGGCCGCCCTGCTTATGACTTGCCACGGGACCTGCCGCTGGAATGCGATGGCTGTGGCTCTGACCGCATTGGCGTTCATGTTAACCGGAAGTGGCTTATGCTGTCCCTCATATGCCTCCTTGATGGCCGAAACCATCCAACGTGCTATAGAGGCCTTGGATGCCTGGTACCCAGGCCTTGACCTGCCGAAGGTGACAGTGTGCCCGACTTGAGGAAGCCCTTGGTCATGTTCAAGTAGAATTTCGGAGCACGCCTGACATCGAGGCAGTGCAGAACGCCTCAGCCTCGTCCTTAAGAGTCAGCAAAGAACGTGGGCAGCACTATTTCCTCATTTAGATGGAAAGCGGAAGGTACCTTAGGCAGGAACACTGGGTGTGTCCGCAGGACTACCTTATCCTTGTGAAAAGTAGTATAGAGCTCTGAGGCGATTAGCGTGCCTGGATTTCACTGACTATGTGAGCCGAAGTGAAGCCCACTAGCAAGGCTGTCTTAATGGGGAGCAGCCTGATGCCCGCGGATGCCATTGCCTCAAATGGTTTGTGTGGCAGGGCGTCCACCACTACGTTGAGGTCCCACACGGGGTGTGGCCTCTTGATGTGTGGGTAGAGTCTGGCGAGGCCCGTCAAATGCTTCTTGACTATCATGTCGGAAGAGGAAACGTCCTCCTCCTCCCAGTGTCTGTAAGCTCCTATGGCCGCCAATTAAGGGCGGCAAGTGTCCACCTGCACGCCAGAGGGGGTGAGGCGCACAGAGAAGGAGAGAACGTCGTCCAATGTACATTCAAGGGGGTTGATGCCCTTAGAGTCTGCCCAGTGACAGAACCTGGTCCGCTTGCTCTTATACTGGGCCCTGGAAGACTTGCTCCTTGCACCCTCTAGGTTAGCCTGTGAAAGGATGAGGTGCCCTAGCGTGACCTGCTCAGGAACCACGGTGTGAGGGCTAATTCCCCCCCTGCTGTGCCAGAAGATGCGTTGGGCCTGTCGGAAGTTGGACGGGTGGTCTCTCCGAGGGGCTAAGCAGCTCCAAGAACCATGGTCTGGCTGCCCAGCATGAGGCTAACCATTAGTTATAAACACAACACTTATATTAAACTTTAAACAAAACCACACGTTAAATATACTACAACTAACCAATTCACTTTGTACAGTACGTCTCAAGGTAAGTACCCTGTGTTTGAATGAACCGGTGCTATGAACAAAACACGATACCGCAGATACGGTTGCGATCACTTTTTGACAGTTCGGTCTACTCAATAAACGCGTATCCGTGACATGAAATGCTACCGGGGCAAAAACACACTTAGCACCTGAGATACCCAGAGGGAGTTGGAGGCAAAAATCACAGGCAATATTTAGGTTAGGCAGACAGAATCGAGAAACACTCAAACAGGAGTTCAAAAGTCAAAGGGTCAGAGCCAGGGTTAAGTGACACCAGAGACCTGTTGCCGAAGATCACACCGTTAGACAGTTCACGATTCACCGTAGCCCAAAAGTACTTTGATATTGTCAATGTTCGGAAGCAAAAGTAAGAAGGAGGGAAGACAACGGCGAGCCTTGAGGATGAAGAAAAGGGGGTTCACCCTGTTTCCTCGAGTAGAGCCCAGTACCTTATTCCAATGATGCAGCTGGTGCCCTGGCAGTTGTTCCTGTTGGTTTCCCACAGACCCACGATTCCTGGAGCTTCGTTGGGAAGGACGACGTCTGAAGGGGGTCTGCACCACACAGGGATGAAGCCGGCAGCAGCGACAACGAATAAAAGGTGCGCTCCATAAAGACAGGAGAGACTCAGCAGGTGGCTATCCGGACCACTACAGCAGCGTGCAGCGATTTCGACCACGGAGGAGATCTCTGGCTGAAGAAGATGAGCTGGTTATCCCCACCAGGATCAAGGGAAGACGACTCCGGACGGGATCTCCTCTTAGTCGAAGGGTAGATCGCTCAGGACTGCAGCAGGGCTTCACAGGGACGGGGTAGTTGCAGCAGCCGTCGTTCTCTCCACTTCTCTTCAGTTCCTTGTAGCTCCAGAGGCGAATCTGACTTCTACCCCAAGAGACCTGCCTTTTATGCGCAAAACCCCCATTCACACAGCCTGGCTGTCAATCACGCAGCAGGGGGGTTGTCCAGCCGGGACAACCACCTCAGCCAATCATGGCGAAGTGCGACTTGGGTTTCCTAGGATACCCTGTGCAGGGGGTGACTACACCCCTCCCTCACAATCAGCCCACCTAGACACCCAGGGGCCTTGAGGAGGGCTTCTCTGCAGAAGCCCGCCAAAAGACGGTGAACAAAGAAGGCGAACCTAGTTTGCCGCGCAAAGTAAAACACAAGAAGGACTTTAAAAAAAGAAATGGCGAATAAACCCAACCGGAGCCAAAAGAAAGACAATTTGGTCAAGCGGGTTTATGTTCGAGGCTAATAGAATAGCCAAGAACAGTACCACGTTTATCTAATATAATCGCGGTAGAAAAGTTAGGGTAGATACCACTTCCACCAGCCAAGTCGAAAAGTTAAAAGAGCGAAACAATGCTCAGGCAGGTACAGACAGAAAAGGGGTACTGATTATCCCTTTCCAGTACTCCATGTAAGATGGGGTGTACTGGGTCTGTGGTAAAAATGACTATGTAAAGTAAATGGCAACTTTACCTTTCTCTGGGGGGACAGTAGTCAGCCCCAGCGAAATGGAGTCAGAGGGAAGTCTTAAAGACAACCCTGGGTTACTACACTGAGGGTGCGGTGTAACCCATACAACAGGGGCATCTGGAATGGTGTGCTCCAGTGCCCAAGATCACACAATGAGTAAAAACACATAGGCCAAAACACATGTAAGAGTGAAAAAAGGATGTACACTCTTACCAGGTGGAAAAAATAAACTCCAGAAATCCAGCAAAGCTGCTGGGGGAATTCTCCCTAGCAGGGTGTCCCCATCTGCTGAAGATCTCCTGCAGTATCTGGTTGTTCAATTGCCACTTGCAATTATCTGCTACCAGTCTGCTGAGCCTGTTCGCCCCAGGTTGGATTCCCCCGGAAGGTGGATGGCCGTGAGGTAGATGTTCTCCAGGGCCCACTCATACATATACAGACTGCTAGTCTGCAGCGTGGAGGGGATCTGGTACCTCCCTGCTTGTTGACATAGAACATGCTGGTCGAGTTTTCTGTCTGAATGAGAATGACCGTTCCCCCCCGATAAGCGGAAGGAAGGCTGTGAGCGCTAGCCAGATGGCCCTTAGTTCCAGCCAATTGATATGGTACACCAGCTCCTGCCGGGTCCAGGTTCCAAGGACGCTGTGGTGGTCCAGAGGGGCCCCCCAGCCCTCGAGCGAGAGTCCGTAGTGATGGTGACCTGCGGGGTCGGCTGTTGGAAGGGCTTGCCCAACGGCAGGTTGCAGTCCCTGGACCACCATGTGAGGTCCGGGTGAAGAGCAGGAGGAACGTTAATGAGTTCCGCCTGATAGCCTCGCTCATGATTCCATGATGCTGCAAAGTGCAGCTGTATCCTCCTCATCCCGAGTCTCGTGTGGGGGACGGCCAAAATGACCGCTGCCATGAGACCCAGTAGGTGTTGGCACCACCAGGCCAATGTCGCTTCTCGGCTGAGGAAGTGAGCAGTGGCCCTACTGATGGCTGTGATCTTGTCCAAGGGGAACACTCTCGGAGCACATGTCCCAGATGAGCCCCAGGGAAGTAAGCCTCTGCGTGAGCTGCAGCTGGGATTTCTTGAGATTGAGCGAAAAGCCCAGATCGTGGAGTGTGCTCATAAGAGCAAGTGTAGTGCACTACTTCCGGAGATGTCACCCTGACAAGCCAGTCATCGAGGTATGGGTAGATGTGGTGGCCCTGAGGAGGGCCGCCACTGTATTCATAAGCCTGGTAAAGACCCAGAGGGCCGAGAAGCACCTTGTATTGGAAATGGTAGCCCATGATTCTGAATCGTAGAAAAGAACGAAGAGGCTGCCAGATCGGGATGTGTAGGTACACGTCCTTCAGATCCAGGGAGCACATCTCCCTTAAACAATGTCTCCGCTATGAGCACTGGCGTAACCATCTTAAATTTTTGTAGAAGTAGGGAGAGGTTGAGGGTTGATGGGTCCAGCAAGACTCACAGGCCAGCCTGGTTCTTTTTCCGAATGGCGAAAATCCTGGAGTAGAAGCCCAAGCCTCGCTGGGAGGCTTGGACTTCCTCAACTGCCTGGCTCTCGACGAGCGACCGGATCGCCGCCAAAAGAGTTGTTGTCCCAATCTGTGGGTCCGTGAAATTCTGACACCAGAATGGTGCATGGAGAGCAAGCCTGCCCACCACCGGAGAAACGTGGACCCGGAGGGGCGCGTCATGCCTTCTTTCCCTCTGAGGTTGTTGCGCAGTTGTTTGCGCCGATGTTGAGTCGGCGAACGGTCCGGCTGCATGGACCTCCGCTCTTGGAAGCCACGGAACCCTCCGTATGTACGCCCCTTGTCCGAGTGCTGCTGTGACTGGGTGTACATCTTGGGCGTGGTCTTTGTGAGGATGTATAAAGACTTTGCCGTTTGCAAGCTGTTTTTCTTTTTATGCAGCTCCTCGTCCATGGTGGAGTGAAAGAGGTAACCCCCCCCGCCCCCCAAATGGCAGGTCCACAATACGTTATTGGACATCGGGGTTAAATTTAGTATCACAGAGCCAGGCCGTTCTTCTCATGTCCGTGGCAATGCAGATGGCCCGGCCAGTGGTGTCAAAGTGGGCCACAGTGGACTCCATGATGTCTTGTGCCACCATCTTGGCCTCTACCAGTCCCACCCTGAAACGTGGCTGGCTCTGCACCGCAAGCTCTGGGAAGAAGTCTGCTATTTCCCGCCAAAGCCTCTGGTTAACAGCTGCCAGCATGTCATCCACATGGATTAAAGAAAAGTTGCAACCAATAAAAGCTCTTCCCTGGCGCCTGCTCGTTATGTAATATTATTTTCTGCACATTTTGGTGTTGTCTGCATGAGTAATTCTCAAATCCTTGTGTGACTGCTACACAGTTATAAATGAAAAGGGAATTGAAATGAGAAAATAAAGTTTACTCAAATGCGCCAACCTTGAAGATTAAATTTGTTTTGGTGAGTCTTCAAATCCTAAATCCAGTTCTTAATTACGGAGAGAAACAAAAACTTCATTTCATGTCAAATGTTTTCCATAGTACTTTTATTATTTTCAATTCCAAGTGCTATCATCACACATTCAAGTTTAGATCCAAGTGTTAACTTCACACTTCATTTTTTAATAAACAAGGATTTTCAAGCAAAATGTCAGTTTTTCTCACTTAAATGTTGGTTATTCCCACTCGACACATGCATATCCATTTGCTTTCCTGTTTTCTCAGGAGTTCTTCCTTGTTTCCTCCTCTGGCTTGAGCCACCCCTTTTAGGCCAAGGTGACAATGTCCTCCTGCATCAGGATCCCCGTTCTAGCCACGGGTGTAGCGTGAGGACCTCAGCGAGCACGCCTTCCTCTGGTTGCTCGACCTCAGGTTGAGGAAGGCCCAAGTGCCCTGCCAGCCCTGCAAGACGTTTGTAGAAGGCCTTGCCTGACGATGGAGTGTCTGGGCCCTCTTCCTCCTCTTTGTCCACCTTGTCCACCTGGGTGTCCGGTTGGTCCGGCGCCGGTGGAGGAGAGCTGGGAGCCGTAGGCTGAGGTATGGAGACCGGAGCCGGAGGCTGGTACAGAACTGCAAGCGCTATCGGCTGGGGGGCGGGAGCAGGCAGTGGAAGCTGCACAGGAGCCTGCAGCGCTGGAGCCATGGGCAGAGGGGCCGGAGGGAGCACGTCCCTGATGGCATCCCTGAGAATGGCCCCCATCCGAGGAGATCTCATGAGCCAGAGGAACCTTTCAAAGAACCTGTCCTTGCAGGCCGAAGGGGTGGTAGGTGATATTGACGGGGTAGGGGGCGGCTGCTGAGACCATTGCATGCCCTGACTATATGGACGCAGTGGGAACCTGCCCTGCACAAATGATGGCTAGGCTGTAGGCCACGTACCTGGTTGACACCAGTCCCACCTTGACACGTTCTTCACCTGCTCCCTTCCTCGGTGCGGTATCGGACGGGTACCCATATTGTCTGGTGCGGCGGCAATCTTGTCGAGCTGCCTTCCACATGCCAACGCTATGTTGCTTGGCTCACTGGAGCCAGGTTCCTCCAGGACTCTTGGGTGTGTATCATGAGGCCTACCCTGTACTTCAGGTCCAGACGTGGTAGGCGTTTCACCCTCGGCGGAGTTGCCGGTAGTGTTGCATATAGGTGCCCGCTCGGACATGTTACTGGTACAAGGGCATGGCCCCTCGGGTGAACACCCGGTAAAAGGACCTTCCGGTCCTTCAGCACTGTCACCAGGAGGATCTGCTGACCCCTCAGCCTGTCGGCTGGTAGCTGGACTAGCCTCGGTACTCGTGCTGGTATGAAAACCTGAGAGGTTCCTCCCGCTCAGGCGAGTCCTTGGGAAGGAGTCACCTTCGCGGGGTGCGCAAGAAAAGAGTGGCCCTACCTTGGGCCTCAATTGATGTTTGACGAAATCCTTCAGGTCCTCTGGAAGAGCTCCCTCCACCTAGCCACTCTGTTCTTCAGAGGCCTTCAAGAAAGCGCATTGCACGTGGTACAAGTTTGCCAGCCATGGTTGTGGCCAAGGCAGCAGATGCAAAGGGCGTGGGGGTCTGCGTAGGAAAGAGCCCTTCACAGGCTGGACACCTGCTGAACCCTGTTGAAGTAGACATGCGCCGGGGAGGAGCGTGACGCCTAAGGACCGAGTACCTGAATGAAAGAAAACAGAAGTATCCGTTTGTGGAATTACATGGCTGAAGCCAAACCCAGGAGCGCTGGTGAATTCAGCCCGTTCCCGTTGACACGGAAAAAGGGACTGAGGTGTGGCGCCAGAGGACGGAGTCAGGGCAGCGCATGCTCCCAGGGCCGCACCCCCACACGCCTCTGAATTAAAAGGGGAAGAAGGTTTTTTCTGGTGAAAAAGGTTCTGTATCCCGTCCTTGGGAAGGGGCGCCCTATGCAGTATGGAGGAAAGGGGACAGGACGTAAGAGTACAATGGATATGACAAGAAATGCAGCGTGAAGTGGTTTTTGGCACAGACAAATTCAATAAATAAAATTCCAAACTAGTGTTTTGACACAGGTAAGCCAAGGGTAGAATGCACAATTACAAGATATACAAGATGGCAGTGGTGGAAGCAATAGCAGCAACACAAAGAAGAGACCCCTTAGTGTAAACTCAACCACATGAACACAACTTGTGAGCAACAGGGACATGAAGTGAGCAGCATACCATCTGCCTAGAGTTGCAGCATACCTCTGATGTTCCATGCTCTGCACTCAGTTTCCTTCTCAATCCATACCTCCAGCTCCCTTTTGGCCCATTCCCAATCTTTTTCTGGTAACAAGCAGTTGGAGAAGCCCCGGTACCCACCAGACGCCGGACACCAGGCAGGAATGGGAATGGCAAGGGAGTGCCTCAGGCATCCACAATGGGCTGGCGAGTGCACTGTGCCTATGTGCTAACAGGTGTGCATCGTGGATTGAGAAGCATGCTAACAAACATGGAATGGCTGGAACAGGATAGGGGCTAGAATGGCAGGAAGAGAACAATGATAAAGGGGAAGGGATAGCGCAATGGGATATATTGATAAGGGGAGAATTCCCATTCACAAAGGAGACAGTGGATGCACACATGGGAGCTTGGGGTAGACTCTGGGGGAAATGTGGGGATTCCTCTACTAAAGGTGCCAGCAACATTAGGTAAAGGGTGTGTGGAATTGAAAATGTTGTCCCCGCTTGCACATTACTGCATTATAATAGAGAGATACTGCCAACTGCCATGTTTAAAGAACTGTTTCTTGCTTGTGCGAGGTGAGACTTTAGGCTTTACTGTGCATGTCTTTGCAATGAAGGCTCTTCTTATAATGGGTAGCTATGCTTGCCTTCACATCTGTCGCTTCTGAAGGGTTTCGCTTTTGGCAACAAGTGTATTTTAGGCTCCTGCTTCCTTAGGAAAAGCATAATTAGCAGACAGAAGTCATCATACTGAAGTATTCTCGTCCGCCCCAGTACATGTATAAATCGGAGTATATTTAACTTCATTAAACAAATCATGATATGCTGCCCTCTCTGATAAAATAACACTGTCTATAATACAGCTGGTAGCAAATGCTTTTATAGTGGGCTTTGTTCCCTGCTTGCAACAGTGCTTCAGAATGAATCCTTGCCCTGTCTGGACCAGCACTTCCACTGAGATTCATATGTTGCTTTGGGTATTGGAGAACTGTGCACAGACTGAGTGGGGTTCTCACTTGCGCCAAAGTCGTGTACTGCCGTGGGTTTGTTTTTGCCCTGTTGGTCGCTTTTTACTAATACATTTTTCACCAATCCATCGGAATAGTCGTGGAAAAATTACCACTGACAAGTTCAAGGCAATTGGAGCTGGAATCTGACAAGGACTCAAAAGAGAGGCTTTTGATATTCTTAATAAAGGCCATGCAGGTTTTAGCTTGATACAAGGTATTTTTAGTCCGGTTTGCAAGTCATATCATATGATGTATGTATATGTATATGTATGTATATGATGATGTAAGTTGATAAGGGCAAAGAAAAATACACAGGTAGTTTCAATTAAAAATACATTGTTAAGACCAAACAGCAACATAAGGTCTGAAGAAAAAATGAATGCAATTCGTAAAGGCTGTGAGGTAGTTGTAAAGTATATATTTGAAAGGAGGAGTGAAGCAAGATTCCATTAGCATTTATTAGTTTAGATGATTTTAGTCTGTGGTTTGGTGTTAATCTTACAGCACTGGCTGGTGACAACTACAGGAGTAAGGCGATATTTTGGGAGAAAGAATGATTGAGTAAGTGGAAAGGCCTATGAGCGGTATAGCGGGGGAGCTCATGAAAAAAGGATGTGGGTGAAATGTGTGGATGTGGCTAGCTACATGAGTAGCGAGTGTGAGGCATTGGAGTAAGGAAACGGACACAGTATTGGTTTTTGTCAAAATGCTTTCATTTAAATAAAAGGGGTTGGAAAAATGCCTCACTAGCCCTACCTCCATGAGGGGCTTCCCTGCCTCAACAAAACTAACTAGTGGAACAGTCATAGTCAGAATATCCAACATAATATCCACTGTCATGTCTCAACTCCCTAATTTGACTCTTGCACTCTAAATGCTGCCAAAAACTACTACAATGGAAAAATGAAAGTGTAATCAGCTGCTTTCTCACAGCCCACGGATATTCTTTTCTATACCACTTCAATTGGTAATTTAAGTTTGATGCACCTAAGAAATGCCAAGGGGACAATCCTCACCCTGGTCTTTCCTTTGATCTGGATTTCTTATCACACTTTGTGTATTTTAAAGGTAGGGGTCTCTTTCGATAGGAACCACTTTCCTAGGGGAATTGCTTATATGCGGTTACTCTGGTTTCAAACAAACCAGGTTTGCTACTCTCCTAGGTATTGTCTACTTTAACTTCCTATACCACTGGGATGCAAAAGAAGGGTGGAGGAGGGAGGGTGTAAAGGGATAGCCTACATTTCTTTTAAGCCTGCTTCACCCCTTTCGCCACTCATATCCTAATGTTCTTCACCACACTAGGAATGTTAAGTAACCCTACTTTTACCAAGTGTATGCACATCTTTTCAGCATGCACTTGTTTGTCTGTTCCACTTGGATACCCAACTGGTTTTTATGTATTACACCCCTGCGCCCACTCCTCCTGTGCCTTTGTGGACATTAAAGTAACTTGGCCCCTCATCTCGCTGTCATTTTGGTTATCTGTTCCTTCGAGAACGTCAACAGCTATCGAAGCTGGTCTTCACTGGCTTTCCTTCTTTGTGCAGCTGTTCTGCCTAGAGCCCGTGTGTCTGGTTGGTGGTTCCTCGGTCAGGCTTGCCGCCTTGGGATGCGCCTTCCTGGTCCCCCTGCAGATTTTCTTGCTGTCGCAGACTGCCTTGATCCGTGGTGCTCTGTGGCTCTGATCATCCATATAACCTGGAGCCCCAGCTAGACTCGTATCTCTACTCGCCTTGTTTCGCTCATTGTGCTTTTGACCCAGCTGGCACCAGAGAGATAAGTATTCTGTTTCATCCTTGCAAGTCTCCTTTCCTGTGAATGGGGATGTCTGCAGCTGTGACCACGCAGGGCTCTCCTTGCTCACCGACCTTAGGGGAATCTCTTCCCTTCCATCAGAGCCTCATCTCGCAGCACCAGCTAAGTCTTGCTGGTCCGCTTCAGGTCGTTGATGCTCCCACTTCTTCTGCAATCAACCACCACTGCTTCTACTGTCACTCTTCTCCACCTCGTAGTATCTACAACCCCCCACCCCCAACAAGGCGCTTTGAGGCCTATGGGCGAACTAGCGATTTACAAAAATGTAACAGAATAGAATAGAACACACAGTTGGATTCAGTCCCTCTTTTCTTTTATCGCTGGTATTGTCGTCAGACATAGAAAAGGGACAAGATTCCTGTGTTTATATGTGTCTCTTTCCTCGAGACAGTCTCGTCTCAGTGTTTCCATCGATATGTGGCTTCTGCGTCATAGTATTTATAATTTGATTCAAGTTGCAGAAGTACATTTAACCATATGGTATTTCTGAATCAGGTTTAAGGGTTGTTGAAGGAATCTCAAAAACCGTACTTGGTTTGAGTACATGGTTGGAGTTTCTTCTGGGGTCAACAGGGACGAGACTCGCTGACTGGTCACACGAGTCAGCTATAACTAAGGAGAGTGGCAGAAACAAAGGCAATTCAATACAGTATGGAGTCTGTAGGCGATTCCATTCTTTCCTTACCCAAGTTTTTTAACACAACATAGACAGAACAGTTTTACTTAAAAAAAGTTATTCCTATCGGACTGCATCCCTACATTTACATAAATGTCCCTGTCAAAGACATCTAGCTATCCCTCTGGATGCTAAGCACTTACACTGGGAAGCGCCGATGTAACGCCTGTTTACGGTGAGGGATAGACTAGAGATGACCCTATCCTCTCTCACTACTTTCCTTCGTGACTAAAAAGGATGTGCACACAATTTGCAAATAGATGATAACCTTTATTAGTGTTGCTTCCAAATTTGTGTGTCTTATTTCAAATGATCATTAATCATTACCAGTTGGATTTAGCTAAAAAGTTAAACACCTAATCTCATATGTTGTCAATTGTAAAAACAATTTATAAGAATGATTTTATGCCGCGGTCACTTATTATTTGAGTGACTATCAGGGTTCAGGTCATCACTCCTAAACCTGTTTTTACAATGTCAAATGGGTTAGACTCGTGATACATATATGTTTCCTCAAATTATGCTACGTAGAGGTTTGCTAACATAGGTGCAAATGTAGCTCCCATCGCTGTGCCCGAGATCTGTTCATAGTAGCTTTCTTCTACCAAAAAGTAGTTTTTGGTGAGTGCAATTTCTGCCAGCTGCATGACAAATGTGATGGGCATCTCAATGGGGTCTACTTTGCGTAGTACCTGTTCGATGACTTAACGTTTCCATTTGAGGAATCTTAGAATATAGGGTTCTATATCCATGGTGACAATATAAATATCATCACTTGTGAGTGTCAGTTGTTTGAGATTTACCAGTACCGCAGTTGTGTCTTTCGTGTAAGACCTGTTTTCAACAATTGACAACATATGAGACTAGGTGTTGTTTAATACATTTTTTGGCTAAATCTAACTGTTAATGATCATTCAAAATAAGATACAAATTTGGAAGTGAGACTAATAAAGGTTATCATCGACTTCCAAATTGTGTGCACATCCTTTTTAGTCACAAAGGAAAGTAGTGAGAGAGGATATGGTCATTGTCTATCTGTCACCCTAAACAGGCGTTACACCAGCGCTTCCCAGGGTAAGCACTTAGCATCCAGAGGGATAGCTAGATGTCTTTGCTTTGACAGGGACATTTATGTAAATGTAGGGACGTAGTCCGATAGGAATAACATTTTTAAGTAAAACTGTTCGGTCTATGTTGTTTAAAAAGAGACAAAGGCAAACCAACCATTCTGATGCTAGACGTAGCCGGTAAAAGTACAGGTGGCAATGTAAAATAAGTGAACATTTCAATAGTGTAAATGATTTGAGATAATGTTCCCTCCAGTACATTGATAGGTTATTTATAACGTGCCTATACACAAGTGTTTCAAAGCGCAACCAGACAGGGAGGGGGAAACAGGGCAGAACAAGACAAACTATCTTACTAGGCCTAGTAGTGTCTAGACAAGAAGTGCAGGGGATAGGAAGGGGGAGAAGTGCACCCAGTGGAACAGTGCCCTGGGTTAAGTGCAGGAAGGCAAGGCCTCCACGGGAACATGCCCAGAAAGTGCAAGGAAGGCCAGGAGGCAGTGCAAGAGGGCCTGAAGGTAGGTGCTAGAGACTGGGCAGGGGGTGAAAGGGGTCCCCAACGTCTATGGAAACAAGGCTAGTCACCACACACGATAGATACGCCAGACACGAGGTTGTATTCCCAAAGCTAGGGTTTATTGCAAAGCAAAAGTCTCAGTTGGCCAACTCGGTCTCACGCCCTGCGACGTGTATCTCTAGACCTCGAGGAACGCAAGAGAGTGAATTACGTACATCAGTTACATATATACAAAATGCATATCAAACAATCAGCTATGACATGTTTAACACCCCCCTTTTATTGGGTTTCTTTGAACTTGGTGTGATGATGGACATCTCCGACAACTATGACACCTTCAAACATCTATTCTAGTAACAATTTGCAATTTGTGAGTGCGGAGGCATCTTTCTGTTGTTGAATAGAACACAGCGCTTCTGTTCTTGGAAGCGAGCTACATACGGGGGGGGAGAGTTGCATTCCGGACCTTCCTACCTATTAGGTGCTATTCGTGTCCTGGGAGCCGACACGCTCTAGCGGGCTCAGCAAAGGGGGGCCGTAAGAAAAGCATAATTCAAGCCTTAAGCTATATTATTCTAACATATTCCACCATATAACGAGACTGGCTGGCAGCTGTGAAATGATTAAATGCCCTACAGCTCTGCTTCAAGGCTACATTCGGGAGGGAGTCGGGCATGCTTCCTGGCGCTGCCTACGTTTGTGTTTCAACGAACTCTTGTTATCCTCTGGGCCCTGCGGCCTTGTCCTTTTTACGTACAGACAACAATGTTTTACAGTCGAGAAGTGTACGCGGAAAATACACTATGAAGCAATAGGAACAGAAAGCAATGAGCAATGGTTAGAAAACAAAATGGCGATTCTTGTTACATCAAAATGGCCGTTCATTGGCAAACTCGAAAACCTATAGTCTGTCATATCGTGCATGAGACGGTTGGCCCACGGCCACCAAAATACGTTTGCGGTCACAAAGTAGAGGTATCCATTTTTCTAGACTGACAGGGGAAGGCCAGGTGTCCTATATGACTCAGAGGACCATCAGGCAGCCAGTAACATTAGGAGGAAGGGAAGAATAGCATAGGGAAGGCAGCGAGAAGGGGGTGGGGACTCACTCACATTGGTATTTTTTGTACAGCCGCTTGTAATGCATAAGTAACCTTGCTGTGATTGCAGTGAAAACAGTCAAACATCCCTAAGTGAACAATATATACAAGGAGAAACCCCAATATATGGGTGTCAATCACATGCTTTTTTTAGGTCGAGGAATAGGTATCTGGAAGTCTGATGGCCAGATCAGAATGATTTGGGAGAAGACCTGGGGCAACAGACAAACATTCAATTTAGTGGCATGATGGTCATGGTATTTCTGTCGAGTATATTTTTAAAAGTTGAAAATGCAAACCATGCCCACCTAACATTCTCCAATTAAATTATAGCAGAACACTGAGGATGAATGGGTATTTTACCTGCCAGTAGTTCCGATTACAGGTGGCTCGTTGGAAGCTGGAGAAAAATACCAAAGGCTGGGGAGTGATGCTGGCATCTTTTAAGGTAGGTATATATAAATGGGTAATCCCTATTTTTTGTTAACGGGGGGTCAAAACTGTAAGAAGGGATTTTCTATGGCGAAAAAGTTTGTGAAAAAACAGATCGACTACCCCTCTCTTTAAGTCCTGTATGGGTCACAGGTGAAGATGAAGGTTAACCTGTACAATTTGTTAGTAAGGTTATCGCCTTTTTGGGAAGAATTGCAAAAAAATGCAGCTAGGTACAAAAAATTCTGTCTTTTTAATAGTCACAAGAATACCTAAAAACATTACAAACTGAACAAAACATAGCAAACTCAATACATTTTCAATTAAAACATTCAGTCATCATTCATCTATTCTAACAGGGGAATACTACAACTTAAACAGCTTTGTGCATAACAGTGAGTCAAAATATGCATTAGTGACAGGGGAAAAAACATTAGGTTTTCCCTTTAGCAGTCGACATATGTTTCGGCCCTTTGTAGTGTACCACCTCTGTCAACAGTGATCACTAAGGTAAATGTTGGGCCATCTTCAGGACAAATGGTTACTTTGTGGTAGATTATTCTTGTTCCCCATTAGGCACACTAGCACATCTAAAAGGATAAATATACATATATTAATGTATAGAAATGAAATAGAAAAAGAGTTGCAATTCCCAACTGGATAGAATCAAGGCGATGGCTAGGTTACACTGTTCTAGACACGCACACTAAACCCACCTATGGTCCATAGACTGAAGTTAGGACTATTGAGACTGGTCAGACTCTCGGATGTGGCCGGGTATTGCCATCTCTGGTCTTGGTTCCTATAATTAATTAGAAACGACCATTAATTAGTGTTATGTTACTGCTACTACAGGCTATTTATTAAGTGAACTAAATTGACTTACAGATTAGCAACTTCTGTGGCTTTGTTTTCAAGGTTGGTCTTTGTATTTCTGTATTTCACTTGGTGCCATTCATTGGCCGGGCATGCACCGTTATTCTGGTGGTTATAGTGCTGCCTAAATCAAAGGAGAAAAGGAACTCGCTGTTGAATGGATATGTTACAGCATGTTAGAATAGTCATCATTCTTTTATGACTTTGTTGTTGCTGTGGTTATTTAAACATGGACTGTGGGCCGCAGGCTGTTTGCAATTAATGAAAGCCTGTGCTATAATATAGTCGGCTTTCAAAGCGCCTTTTGCATTATTGCTTGTGAAACTCTAAAGGATATAGCCCAAAGATGCATGACATGGCTATGGTAGCATTTTTCTATTTTCTATAGTTATTTTGAATGTACTACTGTCACGAATTACAAAGATAGACAATGTGCAAGCATTTGGCCCCGTGTTCACCGCCTTGCAAACTGCAGCTTGACTTTTGCATGTTTATTTAAAATGCACGTGTTTCTATGACCTATTGTAATTAGTGCCATTCGTGTCAGATTTTACGAGCAAGCTTATCAGTCATTGTGATCACTGTGTCATGCTGACAGTGCGGTTAAGGCTTGTATAATTTAAAACTCTGAATTCATTGAAGCTGTTCTAACGCTTACCTTGATCTGTGTTGTTTATGTCCGAGTGAAAGCTGGAAGTCTGCGAGACCGGCAAGAGCTCGTTCTGCAGAGTAATGGTGTGTTTTTGAATCGAGTCACGTGATAAGAGACCCGTATTTACCTCACATTTGTAGCCTTTGGAACGTGACTATAAGGCTGCTGGAACTTGTAGTCAAGGGCCAAAAAAGGCCATGTTTTGTATTATTGCAAATCGAAGGCCGGCCGTATGAATGACACCTTTTGTAATATTGCACCTGGTAATGTGATATACTCAAGTGATTTATAACAGCTACTGGCATCATATATTAGAAAGTGCCTTTTGTATTATCCGGTTGTGCCGCAATTATATTGGATAATTTTGCACTTGCATGGCCCCCTTTTTTTTCCCGTTTAATTCCAAAAAGTGACACCTATAGATAGTGTTATCGGTATTGCAATAGTGTGTGGGGAAAAGCAGTGTTTCTTTGTGTTGGTGGTCTGTTTAGTGTTACTGTGTTAAAGATCGCCAACTCCTTTTGTTATGCAGAACGCAGCCTGGCCTTCATTATCTAGCATTTGATGTGTCCACGGGCCATTGTTTTTTGGCGCCCTAGCGATATTTGTATAAGGGGAGAGATGTACTCTATCCTTCCAAGATTGTGGCTGAGAGTCGACATGCACTATAGGTTGTGCTTTAATTTGTTACGTGGCAGTCATGGGGTCCTATTTATACGAGTTTTGCTTCAGAGTAAGGGATCTTGATACTGGACAGCTAATTCTAGCAAGCACCCTTTATAAGAGGGAGCCTCCAGATATAACCACCCATCAACAAGTTAAATAGGGGTGGCTTCAAAGGAATGTATTCCATTCTATGGCAATGTTCAGGCCATATTTAACCGTATCTAAATTGTGAATCCATTTCTGCTCGCATCTTGTGAGCTCAAGATCCATATTACCTCCTCTGGGGGAGGGTTTGATGACCTGTATGACACACCATAGTAGATCTGTGCATTTATGTTGTTGTTGAATGTAATGGGCCACTAAGGGTTTATTGTCAATTTCATTCCGAATACAGGATTTGTGTTCGCAGATTCTTTGACGTACCTGTCGTTTGGTCTTCCCTATATATACTAGGTCACAGGGGCATTTTATGGCATATACAGCCCATTTGGTAAGGCAGTTGGTAAATGTCTTTAGCTGTACTAGGGTGTTGCGCAATTGAATACTTTTCATAGTGGTGGTCTGTGCACAGACTGAACATTTTCCACAGCGGTGATGCCCCACAACTGGTGGTAGGCCCCAGAGTTGTGTCTGGGTAATCACAGCCTTGGGCGCAACAGGGTAAGTGTGAACCAAGGTATCTTTGATGTTACGTTGTCTTTTAAAGGCAAAACGAGGCATAAGGGGATTAAAATCTTCAGTTTTGATCATGTGCCAGTGTTTTTTAATGATCTTTCTGAGATGGTTACTAATAGGACTATATGTGCTGATACATGTTATTTTTTCCTCTTCCTTACGCCGGTGCATAGACTCTAGGCAAGTCATCCTATTACTATGCAATGCTCTTTTATATGCCCGGTGGATTGTCTTTTTCGGATAGCCTCTATCTTGTAATCTTTTTTGTAAACATTTTCCATGTTTTTTTGTACGTCTCAACTTGTGTACAGTTTCTGCGAATCCGCAGAAACTGCCCGTAGGGGAGTCCTTCTTTTAAACTCAGCGGATGAAAGCTGTGATAACTGAGCAATGTGTTTTTGTCTGTGGGCTTCCTGTATAAGATTGTTTCTATACTTCCCGTCTCAGTTTTTTGTATTTGAAGATCCAGGAACGGTATGGTATGCAGGTCAGTATGTATTGTGAACTGTATATTAGAGTTTTGCGCATTAAGCCATTCATGGAACTTTGTCAAGTTGTCAGATGTGTCGCTCCAGATCATATAAATGTCGTCAATGTACCGTAGCCATGTCATAATCGATGCAGAGAAAGGGTTAGAAGAATCAAAAATACATTGTTCTTCAAGGTCATCCATATATAAGTTTGCCAAATCTGGAGCAAAAGTTGCTCCCATGCTTGTGCCTTTTAGTTGGTTGTAAAAACGTCCGTTATATAGAAAAAAATTCTCTGTTAGAGCGAGTCTAATGCATTCTAAAATGAATGCAGTGGGGACACTTAAGTGTTCTAGTACGTCTGTCTAAGTATTTTGCCATCACCTTCAGGCAATCCTGTTGTGGGATGCTGGTGTAGAGACTAACCACATCGAAGGTCACCAAGATGTCTGATGGACTGAGTTGAAAAGTCTCCAATTTTTTTAACATACTGGTAGTGTCTTTGACATATGATTTCATTTGGGACACAAAGGGTCTTAAGAACCAATCTGAATAGACTGAAAGCGGCTCAAGAATAGAATTAATCGCCGCTACAATAGGTCTACCGGGGGGTGTTTTTTCATTTTTATGAATTTTTGGAAGGATGTAAAAAGCCGGAATGGTAGGTTGTGTGTTGACCAAAAAGTCTTTTTCTTCCGGCTCTATCCATCCTTCATCCATTGCATGTTTCATGAGACTACTTATCTCATCTTGGAGCCTTGGTGTGGGATCTTGCGCCAGTTCCCTATATGCAGTTTTATCATTGAGATGTTTCATTGCTTCTATTTCGTATGCTTCTTTGCCCCATAGCACTATTCCCCCCCCTTTGTCTGCGGGCTTGATTATAAATAAGTCGTTGGACTGTAAAGATTTTAGAGCCTCTCTCTCAGCCTTTGTGAGATTGTCTCTCGAGTTGTTTTTGGTTTTTATCATACTTTGAATTTCATGAGACATTCTTTGTTCAAACGCTAGTATCGCTGGACTGACCATTGCGTTTGTAGGTGTAAACTTGGAGGGCGGTTTTAGACCTGTAATGGACGGTTCTTTTCTCGATGGTGTCGAGTTCCTAAAAAAATATTTTAGGCGTATTGTCCTATAGAACTTTTGAAGTTCTATTTCTGTCTCGAAAGATTTTGCCCTAGTAGTAGGAACAAAAGACAAACCTTTAGAAAGGACACTAATTTCCGTGGAAGAAAGGGTGTGTGAAGTTAAATTGAAGATCGGTACTACCAAGTTGGGGGTGGGCCCTGCCAATTCCTGGTATTCATCCGGGGTGGTCCTGGATTCTTGTTGCGGCCGCGTTTGCCCCGGCCCCGAAAAAATTGGGGCGGGGGTCCTGCTTGGCTAGTATCTGAACCGCTACTTGAGGAGGCATTTGAGGAGTTGGAAAAATTGACAAATTGTTTGTTCCTATTGCCTGCATTGTATGTTCGACCTTGGTTGGCCTTCTGTAGGTCTTCATAATAACTTTCTACAAGATAAGGGTATGTTTTTGTCTCCTTATATTGTTCAACGTCTTTCTTCAACTTCCAAATTTTTTTGTCTAGAGTTAATTTTTTGAATTTACTTATTTCATCTTCAATCTTTTCTAAAGTTTCTTTAATATCTTTGATGGTTTTGTCTCGTTTGATTTTGTCTTCTAAAGCTGCAATTTCTATTTTTTGTAGGTCTGCTTCTTCTTCTGCCGTATCTATGATTAGTATCAATAGATCTCTTGAACACTTATTGCTTACTCCACTGAACTTGCTTTTAAACTTTGAGTTATTCGTGAATACTCTGGGGATGTTTCTGATTTGCAAGCCCTCTGGTATTGTGCCTGCTTTCAGATATGCCAGCATAAGTTGGCCATGGGACTCAGTACGTATCAATTTCTTCTTTTTTTGAGTCAAAAGATCTGCATCATTGGATTGTGATGTAGAAGCTGCCTTTTCAATATTGTCTCCTAATAGTGATGGCAGACTCAAGATTTTTTGATAATATTCATCGGAAAAGGAAACCAAATTTCCACTGTCCATTTTAACGGTTCTCAGATCGCTGATATACGTAACGGACACGGTTGAACCCAACAACCAAGGGTTGTCCTAGGTAGGTATATATAAATGGGTAATCCCTATTTTTTGTTAACGGGGGGTCAAAACTGTTGTTGGGTTCAACCGTGTCCGTTACGTATATCAGCGATCTGAGAACCATTAAAATGGACAGTGGAAATTTGGTTTCCTTTTCCGATGAATATTATCAAAAAATCTTGAGTCTGCCATCACTATTAGGAGACAATATTGAAAAGGCAGCTTCTACATCACAATCCAATGATGCAGATCTTTTGACTCAAAAAAAGAAGAAATTGATACGTACTGAGTCCCATGGCCAACTTATGCTGGCATATCTGAAAGCAGGCACAATACCAGAGGGCTTGCAAATCAGAAACATCCCCAGAGTATTCACGAATAACTCAAAGTTTAAAAGCAAGTTCAGTGGAGTAAGCAATAAGTGTTCAAGAGATCTATTGATACTAATCATAGATACGGCAGAAGAAGAAGCAGACCTACAAAAAATAGAAATTGCAGCTTTAGAAGACAAAATCAAACGAGACAAAACCATCAAAGATATTAAAGAAACTTTAGAAAAGATTGAAGATGAAATAAGTAAATTCAAAAAATTAACTCTAGAAAAAAAAATTTGGAAGTTGAAGAAAGACGTTGAACAATATAAGGAGACAAAAACATACCCTTATCTTGTAGAAAGTTATTATGAAGACCTACAGAAGGCCAACCAAGGTCGAACATACAATGCAGGCAATAGGAACAAACAATTTGTCAATTTTTCCAACTCCTCAAATGCCTCCTCAAGTAGCGGTTCAGATACTAGCCAAGCAGGACCCCCGCCCCAATTTTTTCGGGGCCGGGGCAAACGCGGCCGCAACAAGAATCCAGGACCACCCCGGATGAATACCAGGAATTGGCAGGGCCCACCCCCAACTTGGTAGTACCGATCTTCAATTTAACTTCACACACCCTTTCTTCCACGGAAATTAGTGTCCTTTCTAAAGGTTTGTCTTTTGTTCCTACTACTAGGGCAAAATCTTTCGAGACAGAAATAGAACTTCAAAAGTTCTATAGGACAATACGCCTAAAATATTTTTTTAGGAACTCGACACCATCGAGAAAAGAACCGTCCATTACAGGTCTAAAACCGCCCTCCAAGTTTACACCTACAAACGCAATGGTCAGTCCAGCGATACTAGCGTTTGAACAAAGAATGTCTCATGAAATTCAAAGTATGATAAAAACCAAAAACAACTCGAGAGACAATCTCACAAAGGCTGAGAGAGAGGCTCTAAAATCTTTACAGTCCAACGACTTATTTATAATCAAGCCCGCAGACAAAGGGGGCGGAATAGTGCTATGGGGCAAAGAAGCATACGAAATAGAAGCAATGAAACATCTCAATGATAAAACTGCATATAGGGAACTGGCGCAAGATCCCACACCAAGGCTCCAAGATGAGATAAGTAGTCTCATGAAACATGCAATGGATGAAGGATGGATAGAGCCGGAAGAAAAAGACTTTTTGGTCAACACACAACCTACCATTCCGGCTTTTTACATCCTTCCAAAAATTCATAAAAATGAAAAAACACCCCCCGGTAGACCTATTGTAGCGGCGATTAATTCTATTCTTGAGCCGCTTTCAGTCTATTCAGATTGGTTCTTAAGACCCTTTGTGTCCCAAATGAAATCATATGTCAAAGACACTACCAGTATGTTAAAAAAATTGGAGACTTTTCAACTCAGTCCATCAGACATCTTGGTGACCTTCGATGTGGTTAGTCTCTACACCAGCATCCCACAACAGGATTGCCTGAAGGTGATGGCAAAATACTTAGACAGACGTACTAGAACACTTAACAGTGTCCCCACTGCATTCATTTTAGAATGCATTAGACTCGCTCTAACAGAGAATTTTTTTCTATATAACGGACGTTTTTACAACCAACTAAAAGGCACAAGCATGGGAGCAACTTTTGCTCCAGATTTGGCAAACTTATATATGGATGACCTTGAAGAACAATGTATTTTTGATTCTTCTAACCCTTTCTCTGCATCGATTATGACATGGCTACGGTACATTGACGACATTTATATGATCTGGAGCGACACATCTGACAACTTGACAAAGTTCCATGAATGGCTTAATGCGCAAAACTCTAATATACAGTTCACAATACATACTGACCTGCATACCATACCGTTCCTGGATCTTCAAATACAAAAAACTGAGACGGGAAGTATAGAAACAATCTTATACAGGAAGCCCACAGACAAAAACACATTGCTCAGTTATCACAGCTTTCATCCGCTGAGTTTAAAAGAAGGACTCCCCTACGGGCAGTTTCTGCGGATTCGCAGAAACTGTACACAAGTTGAGACGTACAAAAAACATGGAAAATGTTTACAAAAAAGATTACAAGATAGAGGCTATCCGAAAAAGACAATCCACCGGGCATATAAAAGAGCATTGCATAGTAATAGGATGACTTGCCTAGAGTCTATGCACCGGCGTAAGGAAGAGGAAAAAATAACATGTGTCAGCACATATAGTCCTATTAGTAACCATCTCAGAAAGATCATTAAAAAACACTGGCACATGATCAAAACTGAAGATTTTAATCCCCTTATGCCTCGTTTTGCCTTTAAAAGACAACGTAACATCAAAGATACCTTGGTTCACACTTACCCTGTTGCGCCCAAGGCTGTGATTACCCAGACACAACTCTGGGGCCTACCACCAGTTGTGGGGCATCACCGCTGTGGAAAATGTTCAGTCTGTGCACAGACCACCACTATGAAAAGTATTCAATTGCGCAACACCCTAGTACAGCTAAAGACATTTACCAACTGCCTTACCAAATGGGCTGTATATGCCATAAAATGCCCCTGTGACCTAGTATATATAGGGAAGACCAAACGACAGGTACGTCAAAGAATCTGCGAACACAAATCCTGTATTCGGAATGAAATTGACAATAAACCCTTAGTGGCCCATTACATTCAACAACAACATAAATGCACAGATCTACTATGGTGTGTCATACAGGTCATCAAACCCTCCCCCAGAGGAGGTAATATGGATCTTGAGCTCACAAGATGCGAGCAGAAATGGATTCACAATTTAGATACGGTTAAATATGGCCTGAACATTGCCATAGAATGGAATACATTCCTTTGAAGCCACCCCTATTTAACTTGTTGATGGGTGGTTATATCTGGAGGCTCCCTCTTATAAAGGGTGCTTGCTAGAATTAGCTGTCCAGTATCAAGATCCCTTACTCTGAAGCAAAACTCGTATAAATAGGACCCCATGACTGCCACGTAACAAATTAAAGCACAACCTATAGTGCATGTCGACTCTCAGCCACAATCTTGGAAGGATAGAGTACATCTCTCCCCTTATACAAATATCGCTAGGGCGCCAAAAAACAATGGCCCGTGGACACATCAAATGCTAGATAATGAAGGCCAGGCTGCGTTCTGCATAACAAAAGGAGTTGGCGATCTTTAACACAGTAACACTAAACAGACCACCAACACAAAGAAACACTGCTTTTCCCCACACACTATTGCAATACCGATAACACTATCTATAGGTGTCACTTTTTGGAATTAAACGGGAAAAAAAAGGGGGCCATGCAAGTGCAAAATTATCCAATATAATTGCGGCACAACCGGATAATACAAAAGGCACTTTCTAATATATGATGCCAGTAGCTGTTATAAATCACTTGAGTATATCACATTACCAGGTGCAATATTACAAAAGGTGTCATTCATACGGCCGGCCTTCGATTTGCAATAATACAAAACATGGCCTTTTTTGGCCCTTGACTACAAGTTCCAGCAGCCTTATAGTCACGTTCCAAAGGCTACAAATGTGAGGTAAATACGGGTCTCTTATCACGTGACTCGATTCAAAAACACACCATTACTCTGCAGAACGAGCTCTTGCCGGTCTCGCAGACTTCCAGCTTTCACTCGGACATAAACAACACAGATCAAGGTAAGCGTTAGAACAGCTTCAATGAATTCAGAGTTTTAAATTATACAAGCCTTAACCGCACTGTCAGCATGACACAGTGATCACAATGACTGATAAGCTTGCTCGTAAAATCTGACACGAATGGCACTAATTACAATAGGTCATAGAAACACGTGCATTTTAAATAAACATGCAAAAGTCAAGCTGCAGTTTGCAAGGCGGTGAACACGGGGCCAAATGCTTGCACATTGTCTATCTTTGTAATTCGTGACAGTAGTACATTCAAAATAACTATAGAAAATAGAAAAATGCTACCATAGCCATGTCATGCATCTTTGGGCTATATCCTTTAGAGTTTCACAAGCAATAATGCAAAAGGCGCTTTGAAAGCCGACTATATTATAGCACAGGCTTTCATTAATTGCAAACAGCCTGCGGCCCACAGTCCATGTTTAAATAACCACAGCAACAACAAAGTCATAAAAGAATGATGACTATTCTAACATGCTGTAACATATCCATTCAACAGCGAGTTCCTTTTCTCCTTTGATTTAGGCAGCACTATAACCACCAGAATAACGGTGCATGCCCGGCCAATGAATGGCACCAAGTGAAATACAGAAATACAAAGACCAACCTTGAAAACAAAGCCACAGAAGTTGCTAATCTGTAAGTCAATTTAGTTCACTTAATAAATAGCCTGTAGTAGCAGTAACATAACACTAATTAATGGTCGTTTCTAATTAATTATAGGAACCAAGACCAGAGATGGCAATACCCGGCCACATCCGAGAGTCTGACCAGTCTCAATAGTCCTAACTTCAGTCTATGGACCATAGGTGGGTTTAGTGTGCGTGTCTAGAACAGTGTAACCTAGCCATCGCCTTGATTCTATCCAGTTGGGAATTGCAACTCTTTTTCTATTTCATTTCTATACATTAATATATGTATATTTATCCTTTTAGATGTGCTAGTGTGCCTAATGGGGAACAAGAATAATCTACCACAAAGTAACCATTTGTCCTGAAGATGGCCCAACATTTACCTTAGTGATCACTGTTGACAGAGGTGGTACACTACAAAGGGCCGAAACATATGTCGACTGCTAAAGGGAAAACCTAATGTTTTTTCCCCCGTCACTAATGCATATTTTGACTCACTGTTATGCACAAAGCTGTTTAAGTTGTAGTATTCCCCTGTTAGAATAGATGAATGATGACTGAATGTTTTAATTGAAAATGTATTGAGTTTGCTATGTTTTGTTCAGTTTGTAATGTTTTTAGGTATTCTTGTGACTATTAAAAAGACAGAATTTTTTGTACCTAGCTGCATTTTTTTGCAATTCTTCCCAAAAAGGCGATAACCTTACTAACAAATTGTACAGGTTAACCTTCATCTTCACCTGTGACCCATACAGGACTTAAAGAGAGGGGTAGTCGATCTGTTTTTTCACAAACTTTTTCATCTTTTAAGGTAGGCAACCTCTGCCTCAGGACAGGTTATAGGCAGGCTGGTTGAAACTAATTACATTCTCAAATAACCTAGCACACCATAGCACAACACAATATATCATAGCACTGAATAAGGACATCATACCATCAGAACTTAGAATATCACAGAGAAACAATAGAGCATAGCAAAGCTCAACTTAACAAATCGTACTTCACAACACAGTATAGCCATATAGCAACATGACTAACATAACATATGTTGTGAAAAAAAGGACAGCCTTTGATAATCAGGTAAATTGTGCCATGAATACAACATTGTAGATTTAAATTGTATACAAGATGATAAAATGAAGGAAAGAAAGTTTCAAACAATTCTCTGCAGTTGCAGACCATTTCCACAAGTGCACATAGCTTTTTGTGACCAGAATCATAGGCCATGCCTTAAGAGTAGATTTCATTTTCCATATTACGCTTAATAATTCCCTGCCCATAACAATGTACCCAATATCTATGGTCTATTGCTGCAATACCTTCCTGAACTTAAGGATATATGAAAAGGATACATGAGGTTGATTTTTCTCAGGCTCTCTTTCTTGAGCCCAGCTATATCAACCTATATTGATTATAGGGTGCTTCCTCATAGTAACTGTAAGGGAGGCATGGTATAACATGTATGACACTAACACAAGAGGTACAAGTTTCAAAACCTTTATTCAATTTTCAGGGTTTGGAAAAACTCCTGCTTTGCCCTTTAGCTATGATGGGAGTAGTCTCTACCATCAAATAATATAGAAAACAGTCCTAGTCTGTCTCTGTCAAATCAAAATAGCATATACTAACAAAACCGAATGCCCGCCCTATCTCCTATACAAAAACATGTGTAAAGGGGAATATGTATGCAAAGGAAAATTAGAGTTATAACAAAGGATCAAAGTGACTGAGTCAGCTCTACTCCCCACGTTGGACAGCACTGAATAAGGTGGCCCCCGTAGACAGGTTGACACTCTGGCTCAGGTTCTCAAAACAAATGCAGTTCAAAACGTAGATCGTGGCTCGCCTGGCCCTCCACGTTAAAGTCACATATTCCAGCGTTCCAAAAGTTATTTTACAGTTGAATCAAAAAAGGTTCACGTAGGTCTCCCTCCATCGGGCTCATATCTCTCAATCAAAGCAGTTGCTGGGGTTCACTTCCCAAGATTAATTTGCATTCGTTCGAGGTTCCCTTCTCCTAACTTATCACACTTCCGGTCTCCCTCAGTCAGGCTCAGACCTTTTACTGATGTCGAAGGCTTTTGAATATGCAAGGCTTTTACTATAGACCTCCGCAGGAGCACTTAGACTATCTTCAGCTCACACCCTCATGTTAATTGCCTCAGTGTCTCTTGTTAGTTCAGTGCCATTAGCCCAAAAGTTCAAAAGAAATATTTCTCTTCAAGCATTCACCTTTTCACTTCCCCTTTTAGAGGGGTTAATCTTGACCATTACGCATTTCAGAGTTCCTTCACTCTGCTGCTTTATAACAAAGCATTTCTAATTTCGGGGAGACTTTCAAGTTGGCTACTTCCTTTCGCCGGACCACTCTGCTACTCCATCAATGGCTTCACAATTATCAGCCAAATCAAAGTTCATCACTGGTTAGCTTTCTTTCGCATTTCATCAGCATGTGCGCAACCTTCACTTGTGGGATACACTGTTGCGGCTTCAATCTTTCTTTGACAAAAACCGGCCTGTCATATCTTTCACTAACTCACTGATTGTGTGCTTTCCTTTCTCGTCTCTGCAGCTTTGATTCACAAGTCAAGGTTAATACCATAGGCTTGGCCTCGCCTCCCCAAATCTGTTGTTCAACCGCGAGGGTTGCAGGGGTCCTTGAAACAGAAAGCAGGTTTCTTTTTGTCTGCGGTTTGGCTTTCTCCCAAGCCTCCTTCACGGCTTCCAGGAGGCAACAACATCCTACAGGGAATTTCAGTGTTTCTCTTCCCTTTGCTCTAGTTCCTCAATCGATCGTCCTGCTCCAGTAGGTTCACCTTTGCCCCAGAATATCTGCTCTTTCCTGTGTTCAACCTTGCTCAGAGTGTGTCTCTGTGTTCCACCTTTAATCCGTGTGGGGAGATCTAATGGGTATCAGATGTATGTGATTAAAGTCAATTGCCTGACCCAATTAGCAGTTATGTCCAATGAGATATTAAGGGTTAGTCTCTTTACTCTCTGTCGCCCTCTACCTCGGCCCAATGCGTGTGCAGAAAGGTGGGGGGGGGAGTCGGGACATTGGAGAATCCGATAAAATAGGATCAGGCATGGGTACGGGAAAGGGGGAATACTGCGCTTCACCATCGGTTGCCTTACCACTGCTCCCCGAAGACCCCTCACCCAAGTGATCCTCCTGCACTGGTCCACCTCAGGGTCTGGATCCAAAGGCGATGGCCGTGCCCTGGCCACCCAACAGAGATCCCCAGGGACTAGTAGGTGAGACAACCTTTGGTTTCTCACATAACACTGACCCTCCAAATGGTAGTATGGCTGAGCAGTCTTGGCAAACTCTTTGGAAGGAGAAGTATGGTTAAAAAGTACAGTGAAAAATTTCAAAGTATAAAATATTTGTAAAAATATTTTATTTATAGAAAATTTAGGCACATCCAGCTGAGTGCACCGACAAGTGCTGTTAGCTGTTCAGTTTTCCTTACTTGACAGTTGGACTTTTAGAGCCCTCCTACGGCGCTTAACATGTGGATCCAAATCATCAAAGCTCCCGTGAGGCTAAGCCCCCCACCCAGAACGCACTACAAAAATAGCCGGCACGCATATTTGTACGCCTGCATCCAGTGCACTGACGAGTGCTGTTAGCTATTCCGCTTTTCTTACTTGACTGTTGGACTTTTGCAGCATATTATATATATATATACATATACACACACTTTTTTTTTTTTTTTTTACACAGCCACAGTAGTGGCCGTGTAGTTATGGTTAAATTGCTAATCCCATTGGCAGAGCACTTTTTGGGCAGCTTATAACTTCGCTCCCCCTGGACGAATCCTCACCAAACTTTGCAAAAAAAAAGTATATGGCCCACTCGGAATTATTTTGCAAAGTTTGGTGAGGTTTGGTCCGAGGGGGGGGGGCAAAGTTATAGGGGGGCCCCAAAATTTATTTATTTCCCATAGACTGAATGGGAGGGGGGGGGAAACTTTGCTCACGCCTACAGCCCAAATCGCTGGACAAATTTGCGCCAGGAGCAGTGGCTTGGTCCCGAAAGCGTTCTTTTATAAATTTGGTGAAAATCCATCCAGTTTTTTTTTTTTTTAAAAAAAGACCAAAAAGTAGGTCACAAAAAAAGGAACAAGTTACTTACCTGTAACTGTTGTTCTCCAGCATGGCTCTGGCATGGATTCACATGCACATGAATATTCCCCGTCAGGCTGGGAATCCTCGGTAAAGAAAAAATCAGTTTCAGTTCTGAACTGTCTTTCTACTAGTAACCAATCACTGGTCTCTGGGTCATACTACCCCCAGCCAATGACTGCCCTCTACCTAAGCCCCTCCTCTGGAAGCCATCTTCAGATTTGGTAGCACGTAAAGTGGCAGTAGGTCCAAGAGAAGAGCCCCAGAGGGGTCAGGAGGGAGGGTTCGCATGTGAATCCATGCCAGACCCATGCTGGAAAATAACAGTTACAGGTAAGTAACTTGTTCCTTCTCCAGCATGGGGTCTGGCATGGATTCACATGCTCATGAATACAAGAATACATAGCAGTACACACATGCAAACCACAGGAGGTGGCAAGACTCAACATTAAGCATTTCATCAACTCAACATTAAGCATCTCTTACCTCCTCACCAGGCTCACCTTCAGGCGAACAGGTTGCGCAGCACTGCCTGGCCGACCCTGGACTCCTCCCCGGAATCCCGGTCGACGCAGTAAAATCTCGTGAAGGCGTGCATCGACCTCCACGTAGCAGCCCTGCAGATGTCCAGCAGGGGCACACCAGACAAGAACGCTGTGGTAGCAGCGATCGCTCTGGTTGAATGGGCTCTCAGACGGCCGGCAATGGTCAGTTTGCCAACCGGTGACCGTGCATGATGCAGCCAGAGAGACATCTGGAAATGTAAGCCTTCGAGAGGGCCTTCTCTTGGTTCACAGGTCCAAAGTTCACAAACAGTTGTGACGTCTTCCGAAGACTCTTCGTACGGTCCACGTAGAACTTCAGCGCTATAGCTACATCCAGCGAGTGCAAAGTCCTCTCAGCCGGCGACGAAGGCGACGGGAAGAAAACAGGCACACCAAGGGCTTGTTGAGATGGAAGTCCAACGGCACCTTGGGCATAAACGAGGGGTGCGTCCTAAGCACCACCCTCGTCTCGTGAAATGTCAGGTATTGGGGTTTACAGGAGAGGGCCTGGATCTCTCCCACGTGCGGAGGTGATGGCCACAAGAAACGCTGTCTTCCACAACAGGAACTTCAACGGTGCCGAATGCAGCGGCTCGAATGGCAGCCCCATGAGCCTGGTCAGCACCACGTTAAGCTCCCACGCCGGGGCCTTCACCGGCGGGAACAATCGGAACAGTCCTTTCATGAACTCCTTCACCAGGCGATGGGACCATAGCGACGAGCGCCCCGGAGTTCTGGTGTAGTGGGAGATAGCCGCCAGATGTATGTTGATGGAGGCATTCGCCTGCTCCGCCTTGGCCAGCGATAGCAAGTAGGGCAACACTTGAGGGGCCGTAATCCGCAGAGGGTTAATCTTCTGTGCACTGCACCAGACAGAGAACCTCTTCCATTTGTGTCGATAGCACTTGAGAGTCGAGGATGCCCTGGCCTTTACAAGCACCTCCTTGCAGTCCGCCGGGATATCGTACCCTCCAAACTCTAGTGCTGCAGGAGCCAGGCCTGCAGGTTCAGCGACCCCAGTTCGTGGTGGAGGATGGCGCCTCCTTCTCTGGCGAGAAGATCCGCGTCTGTCGGCAGTTTGACTGGAGGGGACGCTGTCATGTCCAGAAGGTCCGGGAACCAAATCTGCCTCGGCCACGCCATTGCGATGAGGAGCATCCTGCACCGGGACCGTCTCAGTTGACTGATGAGTTGCAGCAACGGCGGGAACGCATAAAGGAACAGGCCGTCCCAGGGTAATGAGAAGGTATCGCCCATGCTCCCCGGCTGGGGAAGCTTGCTGGCAAACCTCCGGCAGTTGGCGTTTATCGCCATCACGATTAGATCGATCTGGGGATTACCCCATCGTCAGAATAGGAGATCCACTTGATCCTGCTGCAGTTCCTACTCGTGGCACGAGCGTAGCTCCCTGCTGAGTGAGTCGGCAATGGTGTTCTTTATTCCTGCCAGATGGAAGGGTACCAGAAACATCCCTTGGGTGACGGCCCAGTGCCACAGATCCTGCGCTTCCTTGGATAGGGCTGGGGATCTGGTGCCCCCCAGCTTCCGGATGTAGAACATCGTGGTGGTGTTGTCGGTGAAGATCCTTATTACCTTGCCCTTGAGGGACGGAAGGAACGACCTGAGAGCCAAGACCAGGCCTCAGAGCTCCAGGACATTTATGTGCAGAGACCTCTCCTCGGGGAACCAAAGGCCTCTTGCGTGGAGATCTCCGGTGTGCGCTCCCCATCCCTCCAGGGAGGTATCTGTCGTCACCGGAGCCTTTTTGGGACGAGTTCTATGGCTCCCTTCCTTAGCATCGCTCGTACCTCCAGAAGTAGTTGTAGGATGTGGTTTTCCTTCCTGGCCACGGGTGGTATACGGGGACACCACCTCTGAAATTCCAGGGTGTGCCTGCAGGCCAAGGCATCTAGCACCACACGGTCGGTGGAGATTGACTCCCACACGCTGATGAATTTCACCAGGTGGCCTCCCACCGGGGTGCTTGGGTGGGGGCCCGACGCCGTGGCCGGTTCAGTTCTGCTTGGCTGCGGTCTTGCCGCCTTGGCGACGACAAGATCCTCCCGTCTTGCCGCATCCTCTGTAGGCTTCCTGCGACGAGGAGCGGGCCACTTGGCGGTAAGACGAGGAACCGCCGCTGAATCCTTTGGAGGCCCCTTGCTTGCCTCCGGAGTTCCGAAAGGACGGCCGTCGTTGTTGAACACCCAAGGCCCGAGCCGTCTTAGTGTCCACTTTGATGGCCTGCAGCGACTCGTCCACTGTCTTGCCGAACAGGTTGTTCCCGTCGAAGGGCATGTTCCAGAACCATGGTCTGCACGTCCTGTCGGAAGTCTGTGGCCTTGAGCCAACTGCGCTGGCGAAGGCAAATGCTGTTGCCCATCTGGCGAAAGCCGGTGTCCGCGATGTCCGTGGCCACCGAAATGGCGTGGTCCGAAGCAGATTTCCAGGGCCTCATCCCTCTTGTCTGGGAGGAAGTCCAGCAGGGGAGCGATCTTAAACCAAAGCTCCCTGTCGTAGCGTGCCACAATCGTAGAGGCGTTGGCTGGCTTAATGGTCGTCGCCACCGACGAGATGACCCGCCGTCCCATGGTATCCAGTTTCTTCCCCTCGCCGTCCGGCGGGGAAGTTGAAGCCGTCGCCCCCACCGTTTTCTTCTTGGCCGCCGCAGAGACGACTAAATACGGGGACGGCTGTGCCCTGAGGCACATGGGGGCGGAGTCTGGGACCCGGTACTACTTCTCATACTTGTCTCTTAGCAGGAGCCATGGACGGATTCTTCAGGAGCACCAGCCCCTCGTCCCAGATGTCGTCCAGTAACGAGACTGAGAGGACAGTCTTCCCCTTGGCCTCCTGCCGTTGCTAGAGGAAACCTTCCTTCTGCTCTTCCAGGCAGAGCTGGAAGAGCTCAGATGCCCTGGCGATCATGGCGTGGAAGGAGCCGATTCCGTCGGGAGGGGAGGCCCGAGCGGGTGGTGATGGAAGGTCCATGCCGTCGTCATCCGTTCCAGTCATCGCCATTTCCGTTCCCGTCTCATCCCTCCCCCATCAAGATCGCTCCAGAGTTGTCTTGTGGCGTAGGCACCAGTTGCGACAGGAGCGACGGTTGGGGAGTAGGATCCTCCGTCCACTCCACGGCCTGCGGTTCCTCGTCAGCGCCACCATTGCTTTCTTCATCCGCCTCATCGGGATCCCTCCCGTAGGACCGGACCTCCTTGAACTTCTTGTCCAGGATCTTTGCGACACCAGCCAGCTCATCTTCAGAGGTGGTATCTGTGTCAGTAATGGCTACCGGTCCCCCCCCCTCTTTCTCTGCCCGGGGCTTCACGGGGTCTTATCAATAGGCTGAAAAGAGGATTCCCTCCGCGGTGGCAGGGAAACGCTAGGCCCAGAGGTAGTCTCCACTGGGATAGCCTCCGCAGGATTCGCCAGGGCCACTACAACTCCCTCGATCGAGGCCTTAGCCGGGTGAATCAGGACCTTCGCAACTTTGGGCGCGCCAGAGGCCTTCACCTTGGGGGAAGGGTCACTGCCTCGCTCCCCCTCGGCTGTCACTGTCGGGATCGACCGGGACGTCTTCCGAAGCTTACCCGGGTTCTCAGATTTCCTCTTCCCCGAGCCAGAGCGTTGGCTCGTGGTTGATGGCGTTAGTGATAATGCGCCCTGCCTGGCAGCCGAGGAGCCCGACCGGTGCCTGTGGACTCGCAGTGCTTTGCCTTTTGTTGGGCCCCGGTCGCCGGAGCGCCCTCAAAGGTCTTAGAAGACCGCTCGGACTTCTTCCTCTTCTCACCTGCTGCTGGGCTCTTCCCCTCTAGCCAGTTGGCGAGTCGAGTAGGACGATCCCTCATTGTCCGTTCCGACATGTTCTTACAAAACGCACAGTCCTTCTCCACGTGCGATTTGTCATCGTAGAGGCACCGAGAGGCATCGTAGAGGCACCGAGAATGCTCATCCTCCTTAAATCCAGGGCAGCTCCTGAACAGCTTGGATCCAACAGGCGTCATGCTTTCTTTGTCCTGGGCCATAACCATGCGGGGCAGGCCTCAAAGATCTTCTGAAATCCTCCGAGAAGTGGAAACTCGACGAAAAGATGCCCTTGAGGGGCGTAGAAAGTTCTGAAAACGGGTCCCTGTTGATCGGAAGTAGAATCGGTGGAGCTTGAAGCTCGATTGACTGAAAATATAAGAGTAAACTCTTCGAAAAAACGCAAAACACAGTAAAAGCTTGAAAGCTGAAGCACGAGGACTCCCAACACTTGAACATGCGGTAAAAATCTGAAGATGCTGCCAGAAAAGGGGCTTAAGTAGAGGGTAGTCATTGGCTGGGGGCCGCATGACCCAGAGACCAGTAATTGGTTACTAGTAGAAAGACAGTTCAGAAACTAAACTGATTTTTCCTTTACCGAGGATTCCCAGCCTGATGACGGGGAATATTCATGAGCATGTGAATCCATGCCAGACCCCATGCTGGAGACTAGTGATATCTATGTCCGCTCCGCGGACACATTTCCCCGTTTGCTCCGCGGACAGAGCACCGATTGGTTAATCGGCTTGCGTCATGTCCGCGGACATACGTGTTCGCTAAATGGGTGGAATGAAGCATGAGGTGCGTCGTATTGTTTCGATGCGCCTGCCATTTTGGATCCGCGGAAAACGCGGCAGCGAACGGTGGAGAAATACAACTTTGGCAAGTGTGTTGGAGCGTAAGAGTGCTTGGGGAGGGCGGGGGAGTAAGTGATGGGTCAAATGCTGTATTTGTATAGGTAAAAACAAAGAGGTGATGGCTGGAAGGTTTAGACTGAATCTTAACCACTGGCATTGCTCGGGGCAACCCTCCATACCCTCGTTCTTCGCCTGCCAAGCCATTACAGAAGGGGAAAGACCATATGCAAATCAGGCTTGGTCCCACCCCAAAAGGGGCAGGCACCCCTGATGTTTTTGTCATGTCCGCGGACATAGAAAAATGCACTTCTGGCTATTTTACTTTAGTATGATATTGGTTTTGGGTTGTTAGTACAGCCTTGATTGTAATTAATATCCTGTATAAGTAGCCCATATAGCACAGTTAAAATGTTTGATTTTATGGATGTGATCTATGGGTGTGATATGCTGCAGTGGTTGTGGCCAGGGCCTAGAGTCTAGGGTGCATGTCCTAAGGCCGTACATTTGAAATTTGAATGGACCAGATAGTTCTGTGTGCAAGTCATTTCTTCGGAGTGTGTGTTGCTTCTTTGAAGAAGTACCCGAGTTACTTTGAGTAGTACATTCTTCTTTGGTTATAGTAATTGATGATGTAGTAGCTTCTTTTACTCTTATTGCAGGATTTGCAGTGATATCGTGTTGCATTTCTGTGTGAAGTAGTTTTCTTTTACAACTTTTTGCTTTTTGCGGAACAGGATAGGTTTTTAGATGGGGGTGTATAGTGAACATAGTCTATTGTATTCTAAAATGTAAGGAATAGCAGCGTTTACTTTACTTGCATCAAAGTTGATTAGAAATAGACCGTCAAGTGTACGTAAGCATGATAGTGCCACATAGCTCATGCCTTCTTTAAAGACTGTGTTCCCAATATCTATCAATGCTTTATCTAGGGTGAGACCTTGTGATTTGTGAATGGTGACTGCGTATGCTGGAGTTAGAGAAAAGTGTTCTCTGCGTACAGAGAAAAGAAGGAATCGAGCTGTTGAGCGTCCTATTCTTTTTACTTCTGATAGTTTGTCAAAGAGAATATTGACAAACTAAATGTTGTTGTCACGTGGGTATGTTTGAAAGCCAACAACTGTACCAAGTGCTCCATTAACTAGTCCTTGCTCCACGTCAAGGTTACGTTTAAGCATTACTCTACAGTTTAAAGATCATTTTAATATTTTCTCCAAACCAGCTGTATTGGCTCATCTGGTATCCACGGGCCCGCCCTTATGCTCTGGTTGCCGGATTCACCCTGGACCCTTCTCGATTCCGGATGGTGCCTTCTATGGAGGTCGGGCCTTGTTGTGATGTCTGGCATGCTCTCCGTCCTGCCTTCTGTGCAGGGGCGCGTTGTTTCCTGCGGGTTTGAGCAACCGAGTCAACTTCACTGGTGCTAACCCATTCAAGTGTCTTTAAGGAGGTAAGTCTGTATAGCAGACTTAAGAGGTCCTTGCTTTCCTTTCTTGCGATTAATGTCTTTGCCTTATTTATTTCCCCCATAGGTGCACGGAGGTTCGGTGGATGCGCAGCTTGGATTGGGCTCCTACCAGGATGATGGATGCAGGAGCGTATGATGGATGGTAGGTTAAGCGGGAAGTGCGGCGCGGTAATGTCTTCTTTTGCTAACCTGTATTCTTTATTCCTTTTCAGGTCGCGAAGGTCTTTCTGGGCGTGGGAAGATTTCCGGAGCAGAGCTGGACAACAAATTCCCAGCCAGGTGAGGTTCTCGTGATTACTGCCGTAAATACCTGAGTAACCTGTTTAAATGCTGTCCTTCTTTCTCTCTCCCACCAGTTGCTTCGTTCTGGTGCGTGCGTGGTGTCCCGAAGATGCTGCCAGCTGGATGGAAGACCGCGAGCAGCAGAAAGATGGATAATCGATGGATGGAAAGTTGCAGCTAAGCAGAGACTGCCAACGATGTTCTTTTGTCTCCTCTGCAGGTCTGCTATTCAAGGATCGCCGGATTCTGGTCTCTGGATATGATGAGCGTCACACTGCTGGCTGCAGAATAACGCGAAGCACGCTCTGTAACTTGGGTGTGGTTTATATAGCCCTCCAGTAAAATAGTCCAGGTAAAGTAGTCCGGGCTACCACACCCAAAACACTGCACCGCACAGGCTGGTTCTAGGAACTAGGCTATGTGGGTGCCTCCATGTTGGCTACAGGCCGCCAAAAGAAAAAGTAGTCCCTTCAAGACAGTGTTCCAATCTGAACATGACAATGGCGCCAAAGGCGCCAGGACTGACTCCAGGAGAGTCCATGAGGATAGTGCAAGGCCCTTGGGGCCCCAAGTGAACCTTGAGTCTTAACTCTACCTGGCATGTGACCATGCCAGTGGGGTTTTGGGTCACGGGTCCTGACAGGTATTTATTCTTGTTGTGGCTTGTTGACACATGGGTAGTGTCATACCATGTACGTCCAGTTTGTCTGTGGAGCAAATTTCAATTATTGGTTGCATTTCTTTTTTCAACATTGTTTCATTGAACTTGGAACCGCTTGCGAGAGTTGGCATCAAGGACATACAAGTGACATTTTTGTGTGCTAATTGCTCCACGACATCAGTAGCACATGAGTTTTGCCCATAAAGTGCATGGCTGTGCCGGGTTTTTAATATTGCTTGTGCTTCTTGAGATAGTACACCAACTCGAATACTTTTTAAAATGTTGGCGTAGGTGAGATCTGCAGACTGGCGCATATTTTCTGTTAATTCTCTGTATTGGAAATGTTGCCAAAGATTAACATTTCCTAAGCTGCCAACTGTTTTACGGCAGAGTTTGTGTCCTAAGGTTTTAAAAATAGGTTCACCTTTCACTGGTGTCAATTGAAGATGATCTCCGGAAACAATGCGTTTTCCTCCAAAGAGCTCTTCATAGTTTGTTTTGAGTACTTCTTGTAATCTGAGGTGAATGAAAGCCAACAATAGACTGGAGACCATGCTCACCTCATCTATTAGCAGCATTTTCATCTGTTTTAACACTCTGCATAATTTCATTGCAGCTTCTGTAGAAAGTTTGTAATATTCTAAATTGTTTTGGTGTTCTACTGGAAGGATTAGTAATCGGTGTAAAGTGACACCGCCTATTTTGTAGGCAGCTAAACCCGTGGGGGCAGCTACAACAGCTGACAGTTTGTTGTTTGTCAATTGTTGAAGGAACTTGCTGATGATTTTGATTAAGAATGTTTTGCCTGAACCAGCTTCATCACTGACATAGTAGTATAGGTTTGCAATTTTGGCAGGTATATTATTTATTTTCATGTTGTACACCATGTGCAATTTCTTTTGCTACTTTTTGAAAAATGGTATGCTGCTCTTTGTTTCATTTTGATTGCAGTACAGTTAGTTCTTCTGTATCTTCTTCAAAGTGACACATGGTGTTTTCTACTTCTGTCATAGCTAATTCTGCCTCATTTGCTATTAGTGGCTGTCGCAGTGGTTCTTGGCTTCCTGTTACAGAAGGTTAACTACTGTCAGGAGTGTCCTTATCTTGTTGGGCCCCCGAGTAGTTCTTCGTGTTGATGTTCATTGTACAACACTGTTTTGTACTGTGTACAGTTGATATTGGTTATAGTGCTTTCATTTGCTTTGAAAGCATCTTCATAAGAGTCATAGCTATCTAGCATCTCTTCTTCTTTTCTCCATGGTTTAAAAAGTTGTAGCAGGGACATGTAATATAGTGCTTTATGTTGAGGAGATTTTAATCACAATTTCATATGTATTAAGCTTCTTTTGGTAAGTTTCACTAAGCTGCCTTCACAATTTGTCACTCTGTATATACCTTTATTTTCATTGGGTTTTATATTATTTTTGTATGTGAAGTTTTGGGCTATGTGGTATAGACCATGGTTTCCAAAGTTTCCAAAGTGGTATTTCTGTTTGGGTAGTATGTGTTTAGTAAATTGTTTTTCAAAATGTCTTGGCTGTTGGGATAATGTTTGGCTATTGTTTCTATGTTGACGTATAATTTGAGAAATCTTTTTCTAGATTTAGCAGGACCAAGACTTAGCCATACTATATTTTCAGATTTTCCATATAAAGTAGTACCGGTTAAACAATCTGCAGCTTCATAGCAGCCACATTCTCTATGGGAGAGCATTTTTATGCCTAAGCTGTACAATTTCTGAGACAGTGTTTTGTCCGATGATGGGTCATTCCAGAGGTCTTGCAGCTCTGTTTTTTCTGCTTTGGTTAAGTAGGCTGTAACATACCATGCAACTGCAGTGGAATTGTCCGCAATGTACTGCACATCTATGTTTGTATTCCATAAGAGGGCAATGATTGCATTGTAATCATTGATTTATTTTGCTTCTTCTGTTCTTTTTATGTAATATGTGTTCTTAGGTGTTTTACCTTTAACACTATGTCTAAGTGAAGACATGAAGTTGTTCACTTTACCTGTTTCGGTAACTGGTCTAGGGAAACCAAAGCGGCATTTGGTGTAGTATTTCCCTTTGTTTTTGTATTTGCGACAATATTTCCGACATTTGCGTTTTTGAAATTGTACAATTTGTGCATGAAGATCACCATTTGTTGCTTCTGATGGAATTTCACAAGTGACATTTTTCGATAAACTGTAAAACAGTGGAATCACTGTCTTGACCAAATTTAGGAGCATCTTTAATCCATAAAAGCATGTGGATATGTGGTGCTCCTCTGGCTTGGTATTCTTTTCTCCAAAAGAAGCGTTGCACTTCTCGGAGGGGAGGAACAGTTTTATTACAAATAAAGTGTAGCATAGCAATGAAGCGATGATGGAAATATCTTGAAACATTAACAGGATCTAGAGAGCAAAGTTCTCCAGGTGTTAGTATATCTATGTTTGTTTTTTTTTTTTTTGTTGCTATGGGCAGGAAATCATGTAAATCTTCCCATGCATATTCTGCACAACTTAATGTAACAAACCAAGTGGGCGGGCCAAGGTTTTCTGAACCAGTACTCTTTAGTACCACGCATGTTTGCTAACAGATTTGTAATGTTTGATTGTAGAACCTCATCTTTTTCTTGCAATTTTTGTAGTAATTGCGCAGCTGACATTTTGAAATTGGGTACCTGATTTCAATGTGTGTGCAAGTCCATATCATAGAGCTGCTAGTTCACTTTCAAAGAGTAGGTGGAATATGTATTCCATATTTTTTTCTAAATCTGGGATCTTCATAATACATGCGTAACAAGCGGTATTCTGATACTGTTATCTGAACGGGTATATCATCGTACCTTCCTCCTTTTCCAGTAGGAAAGAGCAGAGGAAAAGCATGGGCTTCTATACTTTTTTCCCATATGCTGATTGGTGATCCTTTGGTTTGTCGCATTTGGTACGTTTCTAGTGCATCATCTATGGTGTCATTAGAGTGTAATGGATGAATTGTATAATGGTCTAAAATATTGGCTAGTGTAGCAGGATCTACAAGTTCAAATTGACCAGTTTCTGGTGACTCTTGAATTATTTTAATGGTTTCCTTCAAGTTTTCTTCAATATTAATTTCTTTGCAGTATTCATTATTGTCTTTTAGATATTGCAAGGCTTGTATAACTTTCAAGTCTACGAGTTGTTGCCATGAATGCCTTTCACTAATTCAGAGGGAGGTAATTTTGCTGTTTTTGGTTGAAGGCATATTATTGCTTAAATTGGGTGCACTGTTTGAATTATGATGCTCTCATATAAATTGAGTTGTTGCAGGGGTTTTGATAGTGGGAATAATTCCAAGTTATTTGTGATAGCACTTGAAGGCGTTTGGTTGTTGTCAAGTTTTGTAGTGCATTAAGTGCAAAGTATTAAGGGGTCAGTTATTTCATATTTGTTTTCTGCTATAAGGTACAGAGCTAATTCAAACCATTTGGAATCTTCATGGTCTTCTATTTTGTATGTTACATCTACAGTTTTTATGTTACTTTTATAAAAAGTTCTGCGTCAACACACACACACACATGGTTTGGTGGTTTGGTACTACAGCGGATGTACTTTTAAATGTTAGTATTTCTTTTTTGTATGTGTGCAGAAGAAGGTTGCCATCTGTACAATTGTTGCTAGTCTGTTGTAAAGGTATTGCATTTTGTAAGTAGCTTTCACTTCCAAAATATTTTCTCTGGATATGCTCTATTTCTTCAAGTAGGTCTTTGGCTGTACCATGTAGAAGATTATTTAAATTGGCTAGTGCTAAAGCAGGACTTTTAGCATAGTACAGTTTATAGACTAGATTTCTTATAGTTGAATGATGTGTTGATATCATTTTGATATGATGGAAGGTGCTTTTGCAAATAGGTCCCGAAATGCAGGCTAATGAATGTCTGTCATGATGCCCGCTCCCGGGGAGCCGGTTCAAGCCCTGCGTCCCCGAAAGCGGACATCCAGTCCCCAAGGAAGGACCCAGCAACCCCATATAGGGGCCCTTTGGACAGTGTCCTGGCGCCTATGGCGCCAGGCTCATAAAAGACATCAGTCCTGGCGACATAGGCGCCAGGCTCATTATGGAAGTGCTTGGGTGCACTTACCTGATGCAGACCATGCTGCAGGATCCTGGCCTCCTTGAGGCCTGAAAGGAACTACTTTACCTCTGGGACTAATTTACCATCCGGGCGTGGTCGGGGAAGGATACATACCTGGAACTTCTTCCAAGGCTATTTAAACCCCACCCGAACAGCCACACGTGCTTCGCGTTGTTCTGCATCTAGCAGCTGGACGCTCACCGTGTCTGCTCCTGCATCCTAACTTCTGCCACGCCTGCCAGCATCCTGGATCACCCGCAAAGGAAGAGAAGAAGAGAACAGAAGAAGGAAAAGTCCTTACCTAGTAAATCCGCATCCCGGAGACATCTCGCCGACAATCCTGAAAAGGAAGACTTTTATTTAAAAGCTCATCGCGTCGATCGCTGCAGCGCCGCATTCCACTCACCTTTACAGGGCGCCTCCATGTTCAGCAGCGATCATCCGGATTCGCAGTCACGCCCCAGCGCCTAGGGAGAAAAAGACCAGAACAAAAGGTGAGAGAGAGAAGGGAAGAAGGAAAGCTAATTCTCCATGTTAAGACTTACCTGTTGATTCATTCCCTCTTCATTTCGGGTCCGCGCCGCATCCTGGCATTTCCGGACCCAGGCCCCTAAGGGGAAAAAGAAACATCAGCGTTAATGAGCGAATGAAAAGACATTACCAAAAAAACGCTCATTAAAGACTTACCTGATTTCTACAAGGATTTCACCTCTCATCTCGGGTCGGTGCCTGTTCCCCGGCATTCCGTACCCCGGCCCCTATGGGGAAAAAGACACTAGCATTAGTACATTAATGCATGGACACAAGGGGAACCTCTTATCAAAAAACTTACCTGGAAGCCAACCAAGTTTGGTTCGCACCAATCCGAAAATCCAGTGAAGTAACTGGATACCAACGCGCCCCTGCATCAGAAGCAGGATGGAAAGCTCGTCCTTCCAGACCCTAAGGTGAGACGCTACGAGGAATCACAGAAGGGTTTCGAGGAGGGTGAGAGGGGAAAGTGGGAGGCTGATTGCATTACCCCGCAGACAGTTAATCCCCTATTTTCGCCTACAGAAGGATACTTCTGCGAGCCAGACAAGCCAGATTTGGGGGCCCGGTCCAGTCCGTCTTCCGAACCCTGCGCATCACCTTTGAAGAGGTCACAGCAGCGCGAACAAGGCCAGCGCCTCCGTCGGAGTCAGGTGAGCGTTACAATGTCCTTGTAGTCCTGTGTGTTTGCGCACTGGACAGGTATCCATATTTTGCAGTAGTTTCATTTTGATTTTTTCTTTGCCTTTCACATACTGATTGAGGAACTGGTGTAAAGATTTGAAAGATTTTTTGGCAATGTTACACATTGACGTGCACAGCCATTTGTATACTGGACGTTCTGTTTCAATTGAATGGAAAGGTGATACTGAATTTTCTGGGGACATTTATGTAAGCAGCATTTCTTGTTCCATAATGGTATTAAGTTTTTCATAGCCTCTTCCACTGCTATGTACGGCAATTATGTTAGTTTGCTTTTGTTTGTATGCTTCTTCATTGAAATATGGTTCTGTGCTTGTGGCGTGACTCCATTCACCTGCACATATATTTAAGAAGCTATTTTTGTTGACATTCCATTTATTGAGAAGTCTTTTTTGTAATTTAGTAGTTAGTTTTGTTAGCGGTTTGATTCTGTTTAACACTAAAATAAATAACTTCCTTTTGAGAAGGATTGCACTGTCTATCAAAGCTTCTAAAATTAATTTTCTACGGTAGGTTTTAAGGGTTGTGCATGATTCCACTCCTGTTTTTATAAGATTTTGAAGGACTCTGTGGCGGAATTTTTTTTCTAAAATACTTTTTTTGGTATGGTTACTTGCCACTATATCAAGATTTATAGGAGCAGTGTTAGCAGTAGTGGTAGCTGAATTGTTGTTAATCACTTTGTTTTGTTTTACATTTTGAAAGAGGAGGGAACGTTTTTGTACTGGAAGCTTGTTTTGTTTCGCTTAATGACTATTAGATCTTTTGTTTGAACTTTTTATAGGTTCCATTTCCTATTTGTTATTACATATAATGTGTTTATGTGCTGATTTTTGAACTTTTTGAGTGTTTATATAGCATGATAGAACAATCTAAGATACCCCCTGAGTTTTTGGGTAGTGTTGATGTTGTCCGCGGACATCAAAATCACTAGCAGAGGGTTCAGCATGTTCTATGTTATATGTATATAAAGTAAGGGAATCCTAGTAAACACCTATCAAATTCACACTATGTATATGTATGTTCAGTTAAAAAACATTGTTAAAGGGACGTTATGGTTCCAAGTAAAACCGATAAACCCCTGAAATTCGCCAGTTATGGTAAGCTAAGCAACCATAACTCGTGCCACCACCGTGCACTGCTAAGACTAACACCCAGGACATCAAAGATGACATCACAAATGTCATTGATGACCTCACATGTGTATTAACTTTTCATAAAAACTCTGTACAAAGGATTCTTATTATAATGTTGACAGAAAAAGTGTTAAGGATCATTGGAATAGATATCTTGAGCTATGTAGTGCATTAGGCAATGCATTGATATAAATAGCATTCTATCATGAAGTTCCTAACACTATACTAAGCTACTCGTATAAATATGAGGATTGTGTGCAGCATACATGATGGAAGTGCAATATTCATAATCTTCCCATGTTGAATCGTGAAATAATAAATGCTTTCTTATTAGAGTTGGCTGTAATGTGCAACATGTAATAAGTAGTTAATAAAACCACTGACTACATCATTTGATTACTACATACAAAGACACAACAACACATACAAATATAAATATGTATAGAGAAAGTGAAGTATGCAAAAAAAGCAGCAGTAGAAGCAGAAAGTGTTCACAACCTAACTGATTATCTTTATGCACAGTAAAGATTGCTCTGCTTCAAACCTAGTACTTCCCTATGTACACATATAACGATGTGACTGCACCCTAAAAAAGTAATGCAAATACAAATATGAATATGAACACATCCAGAGAAAGTACAGTAATAAAAAAACAGCAGAACAATAAGAAAGTGTTGATAACTTTAATGAAAAGCATTGCTATCTTTTAAGTGTGTATTTTTCTTATGTATATATTTCATTTGCTGTGAGTGGACCCTAAGTGAATTATTGTAAGAACACATTTGAAATAGAAGTCTACAAATATAGTACTTTTTGATTTCTTTGTTCCTAACTATTACTGTCTAAGATATATCACTAAAGTAAAAAAAACATTGAGTTAGACATGTGATGTCATCAGTGATGTCATCAATGACATGTGTGATGTCATCTTTGATGTCCTGGGTGTTAGTCTTAGCAATGCACGGCAGTGGCACGAGTTATGGTTGCTTAGCTTACCATAACTGGCGAATTTCAGGGGTTTTTCGGTTTTACTTAGAACCATAACGTCCCTTTAACAAAGTTTTATTACTGAATATATATAGTTATGGTTAACTGCTAAATCCATAGGAAGACCACTTTTTGGTCGGCTTATAACTTTGCTCCCCATGGATGAATCGACACCAAACTTTGCCAAAAAAAATATATACGGCCCGCTCTGAATTTCTTTGCAAAGTTTGGTGAGGTTTCGTCAAGCGGGGACAAAGTTATAGGGGGGGTCCCCAATTTTTTATTTCCATAGTAGAACAGAGAAAAATTTTGCTCACGCCTACAGCCCAAACCGCTGGACGGATTTTCACCAAATTCGCGGCAGGTGCGGCGGCTTGGTCCCGAAAGCATGCTTTTGTAAATCCGTCCAGTAATTCTTTTTTAAACACCCAAAAAGAAGGTCCAAAATAATTAGTGAAATCTGGGTTTGGTCCGCGGACCCCTTTCGCTATTCGGTCCGTGGACAGGGCTTCAATTGGCTTAGAAGGCAACGTGGTGTCTGCGAACATCGGACGAGCCCACTAATTGGATGGTGAAAAGCGTGAAGTGCCTCAGATTTTTGGAAACGCCCGCCATCTTGGATTCGCGGTCAGTGGTCGGTGTCCACGGACATCGCGGTAAAAACATAAAAAAACACAACATTGCACTTGTCAAACTCATCAAATAATCTCTGGGGAGGTGAGGGGTGATGAGGATGGGAAAGGATATGGCTGCAAGAAGCAAAAAACTGGTGTTTTTCACCCTAAAAGTCTGCGAACAGTCCGGAGGATCCAAACAGTCCTGTGAAGTTAGCAGACACCTCTGCACTACAGTTTTGGTGAACAGCAGTTCTTGGATGGCTTATAACTTTGGCGGCACTTTTGACTCGATTCCGAAAGGGTTTGCAAAGTTTGGTGAGATTCTGTCAAGAGGGGGTGTCAAAAGTGAAATTATATCGTGCCTCCAATTGTAATAAATATATGTATATTGGCCTACGCCAAGCTGCTCGAAAGTCGCTTGCGAAAGAACTCGTGTTGCAAGGTCCTGACCTTAAAATCAATGTGAGCCGCCATTTTAGGTCAATCCGCCATTTTAGGATTCGCTTTGTAAAAATCACCCTGTCAGTTAAAATGGTAGACGATGTCATTCCAAAATACAACATGGCCGTATTGACCTCTGTACATAGCTAATATGTAACTTGCCTGCAGGCCACTTGTTGAGGTCGTGAACTGAGACCTTGTCCTTTGTTGACTTGTGTGTAAGGGATTACTCGTGTAAAGAAACTAAGCCACGAGGATACTATAAAAACAATGTATCCAAATACTGAACATAGAACACTTGTTTAACCGCATTGTATTAATGTTTAAGAAAACATGGAAAAAATCCCAGATAACACAGTTATTGCATAGGCTTGTTGATCCATGTATTAAAGGCAAACCAGTTATTAGCAGTTGCTCGGGACTTGGCACGAACCCTAGATTGGTGATGTATTAAGTGGAATATTAACCCGAAGTGGGGCTGTACATCGTTCCCACCAAGTGTACAAAAAGCGAATGCATTCTAATGTACAACATCTCTCACTGAACACATTGAACCACGCTGGAGTTCATTGTGTTGTACTGAGGGCCGATAGCTATCTGATTTTGCTGTTTTTGTAACTAGATTCAGTATAAAATAAAGTACTTTGTATGCTCCTTTGTAACCCGTGTTCGGTGTGATTCCTTTTGGTGTACTCCGCCTCGATATTCTGTTTTTGTTTTCACAGGGGCAAAATTAGAGGTGGGGTTGCAAAATAATGTAAAGGCTTATAAATGAGGTGTCATCTGACGAATCTACACTTACATTGGCAAACTGATAATAGATCTAGATATAAATGTTTTTGCAAAGTCTGGTGACCTTTTGTGAAGAGGGGGCAAAACTAGAGGGGGGTCCCAAAATATTGTAAATTATAATATATAATATAAATGTGGTGCCATTTGACAAATCTACACAAAGGTTTGCAAAAAGATTATAGATTTAGATATAAATGTTTTTGCAAAGTTTTGCGGGATTTTGTCGAGAGGGGGCAAAATTAGAGGGGGGTTCACAAAATATTATAAAGGCTTATAAATGTGGTGCAATTTGTCGAATCTACACAAGTTTGCAAAAAGATTTTAGATCTAGATCTAAATGTTTTTGTGAAGTCTGAATGGATTTGGTCAAGTGGGGGCTAAGTTATATGACTATTGTATGTGCAGACATAAAACATGGGTGGATTTCCAGACCACTTGTGTAAGGATCATTGGCAAGGACCTTAAAGATTGGTTTTGCAAATGTGCCAGTGTTTTATTATTTGACAAGTGTCATAATGTAGGTACAAAAAATAGTGATATACCTTTGGGGACTGTGGTGTAGCCTGTGGCCATGGGCAGTGGCCACATTGTCTGGGTCATGGAATAAGGTCATGATCCGGACAATCTGGCTACTGCCCATGACCATGAGGGACAACACGTGGGGTTAAAGTGGCCATGTCCACCTGGGACCGGCTTTGTGGTATAGTTATTCAAAAGTGGGATAGATTTGAAAGGGAAGAAAAATGTGCTTGTGGTAATATGGTCATAGGGTTCTCTCTTTGCCTTCTGCAGGCTGCCATGGAAAGCGAAGTGGGACCCTGTATGGAACCCTGCATTCCCTTTCCATGTCTGACATCTTGGAAAATCCATTTTTTTTTTAGCACCCTGGGTTCCCGCTTTGGGAACCTGGGTTGCCAATAGACTTTATCCCCCATTGCAGTGGCTGGACTGGTGGGAAAATGGTCCAGAGACATCGTTATCCACCCTCGCTTCGCTTGGGTTGATAACTTGGTCTGCTGGGTGGTATCCACTGTTCCAGTCCCTGGAACAGGGGATGAACACCACAATATTCCCATTAGCATAACACAATATGCTAATGGAAATGTTGGAAAAGCTTATTGAGTCTATGTACTTTACTGAGAAATGTAAAGTAGATGGAGTCTAGGTTTTTTTTCTATTTTATAACTGTGAAAGGTGGTTCCTAAAGGAAAATGTATTTTGTTGTTTTATTATGTATTTATTTTTTTGGCAGGAGAGCTTAGAATGAAAGGTGGGGAGGGAAAAGAGGCAAGCGGCACCAAGCACTAATATGGAGGGGCAGGTGGACAGGGGAAGATGTTACACATGTGTTACTTCTAAGGTAGGGGGCAGTGCTTCTCATGCTTATTGATTACCACTTCAAAAGCGCTTCTAAATTGCTTCCCTCTGCAGACTGATGTGTTTTAGTATATAGAGAGGACTGTTGACTTAAAAAATATGGATCAACAGCATCTTTTATTGCTTACAAGGTAGCTGGTGGGATTTTGTGTCCCACAGAGGTAGGCTGTGTGGTTACAGTATTGGTTGAGGAAGAGGAGGTAGAGGAAGATAGCCTGCTACTTGCTAAGAAAGGAACAACCTTTCTGAGAGCATTGCGGTCATTGAATTTGGCGTGGCAGCACATGTAGGTGGTCCTGTAGGAGTACTGTCCGGGGAGTGCATTTCACTTTGGCAGCATTAGCCTTTGGTACATTCCCATCAGTGGTAAAGAACTGTCACACCCATGATTCTCTCTGGGTGCTAGAGGTAGGCACTTCCTCTACCTCATCTTCTTGATCCTTTTCATTGTCTTTGGAAGTACTGTGCTTTTATTGTTGTGAAGGTCCTCCAGCTGGTGATGGTGGTGGCTCTTGGCGAGGAAGGATGGCAATAGGTGATGCCATTTTTAAGATAAATAGCAGTTTTGCTAAAATACTTCCAAGTATGCACTGTGTACTAGATTGTTAATGGATAAGGACTAAGTATAGGTGTAGGAGCTGTGCAAGGGGAATTTTGACATTGAAAGTTCCTAGATCATTAGAAAATGCAGTTCTGAACTGCCCACGAAGCACAGATCTGATTGCGAAGTGCAGACGCGTTCTCAGACATGTCATCATGCCGCGTGCCAGCGTATGGTCACATGGCACTGTCCAGAATGTCCGCGATGAAGTTAGATGTTCGTGGACGTCTACGGACGCAAAATCAGTTGAAGAAGTTGCAAAAAGTCTATAGAAGTGTTAAAAATGATTCTAGAAGGTTGGAAATGGCAGAGTTTTGGTGAAACTTTGTAATTTGCACACAAATGTTGCTGTATTGGGTATGAATTCAATGAAAAAACATTGCTAAAGGGACATTATGGTTAAGTTGCACCAATAAAAACCTATGAATTTCATCATGAACTACATAATTTATTAAAGAATGTACTCATCTAAACAACATTGTATTGGAGTGTGGTTAATACAGGAACCTTATGATATATAGGCAATGGCTGCAGCATGCACCATAGAAGTGCAATATTTGTAATATTGTAATTTTGAAAGTACAATAATGAATGCTACCTTATGCAGGATTTGAGTAATGTTAAACATGTAATAACTAGCTAACAACGCAGGACTTACTACAGGTGTGCTAGTACATATGAAGAACCACAATGCATACAAATCAGAGGCACATACAGGGAAACTAAAGTAAGGAAGAAACAGCATCATCAGAAAATGTTAACATTAAAGTTTATCTTCATGTATACAAATGAATTGTGTGTTTGAGGCCTGCTTATTTCCTCATGTATGTGCACCATTAGCTGAGACTAAACCCTAAGGAACGTACTTTAAGAACATATGATAAGGTTAACGTCTAGATATATAGCACCTTTTGAATTCTAATAGTCTGACTGTCAGTGAACAAAACCACCTGGCCTATATATGTCAGTGAACAAAAACAAGTGGCCCAGATATGTGATGTCATCAATGACATTTGTGATGTCATGTTTGATGTCCTGGGTGTTAGTCTTAGCAGTGCACGGTGGTAGCGCGAGTTATGGTTTCTTAGTTTACCATAACTGCGAATGTCTGAGGTTTAACTTGTAATCATAGCGTCCCTTTAACAAAAAATGTTCAATGAATTTCAACCATAACGTGTGTATATATATGACAATGCATTACTTACCGTAAAAGCATTTCTGATGGTTGTATCTGCTTAGATTCACATGCTGTGCATAGGTCCGACATCCAGTGGTCACTGCGGAGTATTGCATTTTGTTTTTCGTAGTCGAAAAGGGGACGTCGACAAGGCGTGTCTGTAACACTATCCCTATAGTGACGTGCGTTGTACCCACAATCCCTCACGCGTCGAGGTCCCTCTGTTTGTATTTTTCTGCCCTGAGGGAGCCTTCTAGACGTGAGTGAGTACAGAAAAGAGAGAAATATAGAAAATGATGTCTATGTTCCTTCCATCCGAGCGGGGAGGAAGGGTGGGCGCATGTGAATCTAAGCAGATACAACCATCAGAAATGCTTTTACGGTAAGTAATGCATTGTCTTCTGATGTTTGTTAATCTGCTTAGAATCACATGCTGTGCATAGACTAGCGAGCAGTACCCGGAGTTGGCGGTGGGTTATGAGAAGGAACAGTAGAGAAAAGATGTCTTAATACTGCCTGTCCCACCTGGGAGTCCGATCTAGAGTGTGCATCTAGGCAGTAGTGTTTTGTAAAGGTGTGCACAGAACTCCAGGTAGCCGCTTTGCAGATGGACTCAAGGGGAACATTTGCAATGAACGCTATGGAAGCCCCAGTGCCTCGAGTGGAATGTGCTCTTGGCTTGAAGGGTAGTTCTCTCTTAGCAAGAGTGTAACAAAGAGTGATGCATTGAACAATCCATCTAGATATAGTGGACTTTGAAACTGCATCTCCTTCTCTTCCTGCTGCCACAGAGATAAAGAACTGATTGTCTTTCTCAGTGGTCTGGTTCTTTCCATGTAGAACATGACAGCTCTGCGTACGTCTAGTGTATGCAGACTTTTTTCTCCCAAGCTGGAAGGGTTTTGAAAGAACGTTGGTAGTTCTATTGATTAGTTTACATGAAATTTTGAGATGAATTTTGGTGCAAACCTTGGGTGTGTGCGTAGAACCACCTTATCCTTGTGAACTGTTACAAAGGGGTCTAGTACAGAAAGAGCCTGTAGTTCACTTACTCTCCTAATGGAGGTGATAGCTATTAGGAAAGCAGTCTTAAGAGTGAGGTCTTTAAGAGTTGCCATGTGCATGGGTTCGAAAGGAGGGCCCATGAGTCTAGAAAGTACCACATTTAGGTCCCATCCGGGTGCTGGGTTAGCTATCGGAGGGCGTATTCTCTTTACCCCCTCCATGAAGGCTTTGATAACTGGTATCTTCCACCACGACACTTTAAGTTGGGAAGTGGTGTATGCAGAAAGTGCCGCTAGGTGGACTTTAATGGAATTGAACACTAGACCTGAATCCAGTAAATGGGTCAAGTACAGAACAATGTTAGTGGGAGAGCAGTCAACCGGGTTGATGCTCTTACCTTTACACCAGATGACAAATCTTTTCCACTTGCTAGAATAGCAGTGGCGAGTATTAGGTTTTCTGGCTTCCCTGAGGATGTCCATACATCTCTGCGGGAGTTGTAAATGTCCAAATTCTATGATCTCAGGAGCCAGGCTGCTAAATTCATGGTTTGAGGGCATGGATGCAGTGTCCTGCCCTTGTCCTGTGACAGCATGTTGTACGGGCAGGGAAGTTTCACTGGGGGAGATAGGGACATCTCCATCAAGTGAGCGAACCATGGCTGTCGGGCCCACATTGGGGCCACTAGTATCATGGTCACCTGCTCCTGGTGCATCTTGTGCACCACTTTGTTGAGAAGGGGAGTCAGGGGAAAGGCGTAAACAAATTTCCCTGACCATTGAATCGACAGACCGTTCCCCTTGGATTGGTTCTGGGGGTACCTGGAGGCGTAACTTTGGCATTGTGAGTTCTCCATAGTTGCGAACAGGTCTATTTCCGGGAATCCCCATTGCGTGAAGACGTCTAAGACTATGTCTTCGTGCAATTGCCATTCGTACTCTTCGGGCAGGGGGAAGTCTCTGCTGAGTTTGTCTGGTAGCAGATTGAGTTCCCCTGGTACATGTTATGATAGTAGGAACATGTTGTGTTTGAGAGCCCACTTCCATATATTTTGGGACAGTTTGGACAGTCCTGGAGAGTGAGTGCCCCCTTGCTTGTTTAGGTAGTACATGGCTGTGGTGCTGTCTGTGAGGACCATCACTGTCTTTCCTTGTAGGTGTCCCTGAAGGGCCTTCAGTGCTTTGAACACCGCTAGTAGTTCCAGCAGGTTTATATGCTTGGATGCTAAGCTCGGAGTCCACGCTCCATGAGCAGTCTGATGGGATAGGTGAGCCCCCCATCCTGTGAGGGATGCGTCTGTGGTTAGAGTGGCTTCCACTGCGGGTGTGGCAAAAGTTTTCCCTAATAACAGGTTTTCCTTTGTCCACCACCGTAGCGAGAGAACCAAGGCCTGCGAGACCACCACTAGATCGTCCCATTGTCCGCTGGCCTGACACCACTGGCTGTAGAGCCACTCCTGCATTGGGCGCATGCGCAGGCGCGCGTGAGGTACCAAATAAATACATGACGCCATCATCCCTAGCAAGCGCATTGCTTTGCGTACCGTCACCTCTCGACCTGCCACATAATGGGGGATCTGAAACAGCATGTTTTGGACCCTCTTGTTGGAGGGGAAGACGAGGCCGTCCTTTGTTCGAATTAGAGCCACTAGGAATTGTTTGATTTGGCTGGGGTCTAAGCTGGACTTCTTTTCGTTGATGGAGAAGCCCAGTTGGGACAAAAGGTCTACGGTCTTTTGGGTATTGGAGAAGCATGTTTCGTAAGAATCCCCTGTTATGAGCCAGTCGTCGAGGTAAGGGTATACCGGGATGGCTAACCTGCGCAGGTGGGCCGCTGCCACTGCCAGTACTTTCGTGAATACCCTTGGTGCAGATGCTATCCCGAAGGGTAGTACTCTGAACTGGTAGTGCTTGTTCTCTATCTTGAACCTGAGGTATTTTCTGTGCGCTGGCAACATTAAAATATGAAAGTATGCATCTTTCATGTCTAGTGTTGTCATGTAATCCCCTTGTGATAAAAGTGGGATTACTTCCTGCAAGGTCACCATACGAAACTTTTGGGGTTTGACGAACTTGTTCGCTGGGCGCAGATCTAATGCTGGGCGCAGATCTAATACAGGGCGCATGGTTAAGTCCTTTTTGGGTACAAGGAAGTACACTGAATAAATACCTTCTGTTACCTGAGATAGGGGGACAGCCTCTATAGCTTCTTTTTTCAGTAGCTCTTCAACTTCTTGAAGAAGGATGGTGAGGTGTTCCGGTGTCCTGCGTCGGTTCAGTGGGGGTCTGTACTTCGGGGAACCGTTGAATTCGATGCAGTATCCGTGGGCTATGGTGGATAAAACCCAGCGGTCTGACGATATTCCCTCCCATGCTGATAGGAACGATGTTAGCCGGCCCCCAACCGGTGATGCATGGGAGGGGACCCGAATCTTCGGGTCATTTGCTGGTATTGGGCGTGGAACCTTTGGGGCTGGAGCCGCGACCTCTTCCTTTGCCACGGCGTTGGCCTCTTTGACTGAACTGGTTGTTACCCTGGTTAGAGGGCCAGTTGGTAGCAGAGTAAAATTGCTGTTGGTTTTGCTGGCGTTGGCCACGAAAGGAGCGTCTATTGCCATAGCCACGTCTGTTAGGGGGCCTAGAAATTTGGTCAAGAGTCTTGATGGTATCAAACTCTTTCTTCGCATGTTCTAGGGCCTCATCAACTGCTTTCCCAAACAGATGTGTTTGTTCTATGGGCTTATTTATCAGGGAAGCCTGGGTTTCCGGCTTAAATCCCGAATTGCGCAGCCAGACATGGCGTTTGAGAAGTATTCCCTGAACCAGGGAACGGCCAGCCATCTCTGCGGCATCTAAGGAGTTCTTTACGATGCCCTGGTTTACAAGAGTTCCCTCTGAGATTATAGCTAACAGGCGTGAACGCAGGGGTTCTGGTGCATCCTCTGCTTCGCTGCGCAGCTTGCTCCACTGTGCATCTGCGTAGCTAGCTAGTAGGGAATTGTTATTTGCAATCCTAGTTGAGAAGGCGGCGGAGGTCGTGATTCTTTTCCCAAGTGCATAGAGCTTCTTGCCCTCTTTGTCAGGTGGTGCCTCACTAGTGGATAGTGGTACCCCCGCTATTTTTCTTGTATTAGTAACTACAAGGGAGTCCGGAATAGAATGTCCTCTGATGTACAAAGGGTCAGAGGACGAAGGGCTGAAGAGCTATTCTATCCGAGGGTTGACCCCTCTGACTAAGGCAGGATTGGAAAGGGAAGGAGTTATTCTTCTCTTTATAGAAGCCAGGAGCGGAATAGACTGACTAACAGGGGCTTTTTCTTTAATAACTTTTTCTACAAAGTCTATGTCAGGAAGAGTTTCCCCTGTGTCTATTTCAAAATGCGCTGCTGCCTTGCGTAATAGTGCATTAAGTGAAGGTTGGTCATCTATGGGAGAGGTGTTTACAATAGGTGAATCCTTGGGAGGAGAAGGGTGAAAGGCATCAGGGTCTGAGTGCACTGATGGGGATTGCCAAGGCTGCACTGATGGGGATTGCCAGGGCTGCGAGGTAGCTGTGTCTTCTTCAAAAACTCCTGCACTAGTGTAAGGATCTTCTTCAAACCCCTCTTCCTCAAGTTCTTCCTCTCCACCCAAACACTCATCTTCCTGGAGGTATTGCTCCTCTTCAATGAGGTCATATACGTCTGTAGAAGGTGGAAACAGCCTAGGGATCTTGACCCTAGGGTCATCCTGGGGCCATTCTCTTGGTCTTTTGTGTGTGGGTGGGTGGGTTTTGGCTTCCCAAAAACCTTTCCATTTTCTCCATACAAGAATGGAGTCTTTCAAGGGTCTCATGGGGGACCCCTGAATAGTCTAGAGGGGGGAAATCAGTGTTTTCACCTTCAAAACGCTTAGAACGCTCCCACAACATCGAAGAAAGGTTTCCGTCGCCCTCAGAAAAACCCTCCGGTAGTTTAGAAGTGCCCTTAGATGAAGGGGGCAGTTCCTGGCTATTCTTGTGCTTTTTCGGCGTTTCTATAGCTTTTAGTGCGGTATTCGACATCTGTTTTGTCGTCCGCTTACGTTCGTCTTCGGAAACAATTCTCGCCAGGCTCTCGACAACGAGTTCGTCAGTAGAGGGCTCTGGTGTCGACGTTGCCTGCGTTCCGCGTTGTTTCTCGACAGCCGCTCTATGGAGCGTTACGTCGGATGATTTTGAGGTAGCGCCCGTGTTTGATGAAAGCCCAATCGCTGGTCGCGGCTGCGTTTGCGGGTGGGGCTTGAGACCCTTATGGTCTGAGGTAGACGCCGGAGTGCCCTGCGTCCCCTTCGGCGCTGATGGATCCTTCGTCTTCGACGAAGAAGAGCGGTGGGTTGTGTGCTTAGGCCTATGGGGTCTGTGTGCGTCCTTGTCGCCGGGGTGTTCATCCCCATAAGCAGGGCGTGAGCCGAACCCGTCGGGGCCGGGGACGGACGTCGAGGAGCGCGAGCGCTCCTTCTGGGGGTTAATGACTTCCGTAACGGACGTCGAGTTATCACCCTCCTCGTCACTTTCTGTAACAGCGGCGGCGGGTGAGGAAACTGACTTCGACATAGCGTAGTCCGTCCACCTCTTAACTTTTAGTTCTATAAGAGTTCTTGGTTTCAAGAGCTTACAGGCCGCGCAGCTGTCCTCCTTATGATCGAGGGGCAAGCAACGATTACAGAGCTTGTGTTTATCCTTCCAAGTGTATTTGCCCCTACAGCGTGGGCAAAACTTAAAAGGTGTCCTCTCCATAGCTGAGGCAATAATAACTGGTGATAACAACCCCAAGGGAAAGATAGGGGAGAAAGAAAGACATTCTCAAAGAGAAGATAAAATTTCGAACCCCCACTCTCCCTACTGTATGTTGGCCGGCAAGGCCAGGCCACGTGTACGGCAGCGCCGAAGGATCTCCTCCGTCTCTTCCCCTCCGTCGAAAACTTGCTCGGCGGAGAAACAGCTTCACAGCTAACGTCGAGTGGAGGGATCTTTAACAATATAATAAGTATAATTAAGGACCGAGGTCCGTAGTAAGTATTTTGCAATGTCTCTCTAGGAGCTCCGCGTAAGGCGACCAGAAGCTGGGCGGAAAAAAACAATCTGAGGGACCTCGACGCGTGAGGGATTGTGGGTACAACGCACGTCACTATAGGGATAGTGTTACAGACACGCCTTGTCGACGTCCCCTTTTCGTCTACGAAAAACAAAATGCAATACTCCGCAGTGACCACTGGTTGTCGGACCTATGGACAGCATGTGATTCTAAGCAGATTAACAAACATCAGAAATATATATATATATATATTAATATTACACGGCCCGCGGTAGCAGGCTTGTAGTTCTGGTTAAGTTGCTAAACTCCTAGGAAGAGCTCCCCCTGGACGATTCCTCACCAAACTTTGCAAAAAGTAGTATAAGCACGCTCTGAAATTTTGGTGAAGTTTCGTGCAGGGGGGGGAAATTTATAGGGGGTCCCACATTTTTTTTCCTTAGACTGAATGGGGAAAACTTTGCGCACGGCTACAGGCCAAACGGCTGGACGGATTTGCACCAAATTTGAGGCAGGAGCGGCGGCTTGGGTCAGAAAGCGTGCTTTTGTGTGTTTGGTGGGAATACGATCAGTACTTCTGTTGCAAACAACTGACATGTACGTCTCTAAAAATTTGTGATATCTGGGTCCGCTGCGCGGACCCATTTCCCTGTTCGCTGCGTGGACAGAAGAGTCATTGGCTTGCAGTATGGCATGCTTTTGGCAAACTTTGGACGCACCCAGTGGTTGGCTGGAGGGAAGCGTGCATTGTGTCAACATTTTTTGGCAAACGCCGCCATGGTGTATCGGAGGACAGTGTGCCGGCGGAAGGTTCTGCAAAAAATAACATACGGCATGTCTTGGCGACAAGAAGGGAGGGGAAAGGGTGGAGGAGTGAGTGTGGTTCATGTGACACATGTAAATAGGAGGAAGAAAACAGAGGAGTGGCTGCAGTATTCGTGCATATTGCGCCAATTCGTGGGTACCTAGACATGCGGCTACTTTGTGTGGTGATTGGAGGCAGCTGTCGTAAACGACTCGATAGCTTCTGCTGCAACCTGTTTGCAGCAACCTCTTTCTGTGGTGAGTGGTGGCAGGTGAATTTCAGAAGGGGAGTGAATTGCACATGACATAGGTTGAGTGCGAGTGGCTGTGCTCTGCGGATGGATAGCGGTAGTTGGGCATATTGTGGCATGCATGGGTATGTGAAGTTATGATGGGTCTGTTGAAGGATTAGACTATTGAGTGCATGGCAGAAGGTCGTAGGGCATGCACTCAAGAGCCTAGGGCTTCAGTACACCCACTGCAGCAATGCATGTCTGACTCTACATCCGGTAGAGGGTGGTGCTTGCATAGTGTGGTGTATGCACATTGGTTGGAGTAGAGCCAATGTTGCGAACAGTATGTGGGTAGGTTGGCAGTGACAATACTTTGTGAATGGAAGTGGGTACGGCTGTAGTATGTGAATGAACGTGCACAGGGGTGCAGGAGACAGTGTTTTATTTGTATATTATGGTTACTGTTGCAATTTTTTCCTGCATCACTCCATGGCGGTGCGCTGGTTTGGTAGAAGTGCTGGTGGCAGTGCTGTGTATGTGGTTTGTCGTAGTTGGTGACATAGCGACATGCATGGAACAAGTTACTTACCTGTAACTGTTGTTCTCCAGCATGGGTCTGGCATGGATTCACATGCTCATGAATATTCCCCCGTCATCATGCTAGGAATCCTCGGTAAAGAAAAAATGTGTTTCAGTTTCGTTTCTGAACTTTCTACCTACTAGTAACCAATCACTGGTCTCTGGGTCATATTGCCCCCAGCCAATGACTGCCCTCTACCTAAGAACCTCCTCTGGTAGCCATCTTCAGATTTGGTAGCACAGAAAGTGGCAGTAGGACCAAGTGAAGAGCCGCAGAGAGGAAGGAGGGAGGGTTCGCATGTGAATCCATTACAGGTAGGTAACTTGTTCCTTCTCCAGCATGGGGTCTGGCATGGATTCACATGCTCATGAATATAAGAATGCATAGCAGTACACACATGCACAACCACGGGAGGTGGCAAGGCTCAACATTAAGCATTTCATCAACTCAACATTAAGCAACTCTTACCTCCTCACCAGGCCCACCTTCAGGCGAACAGGTTGCGCAGCACAGCCTGGCCGACACTGGACTCCTCATTGGAATCCCGATCGACGCAGTAGAATCTCGTGAAGGTGTGCGTACACCTCCACGTAGCAGCCCTGCAGATGTCCAGCAGGGGTACGCCAGACAAGAACGCCGTGGTAGCACCGATCGTTCTGGTCGAGTGGGCTCTCGGACGGCAGGGCAACAGTCGGTTTGCCAACCGGTGACTGTGCATGATGCAGCCAGAGAGCCATCTGGAAATGGAAGCCTTCGAGAGGGCCTTCCCTTGGTTCACAGGTCCAAAGTTCACAAACAGTTGTGATGTCTTCCGAAGGCTCTTCGTAGCTCTAGCTACATCCAGCGAGTGCAAAGTCCTCTCAGTCGACGACGAAGGCGACGGGAAGAAAACAGGTAACACCAAGGGCTTGTTGAGATGGAAGTCCGACGGCACCTTGGGCATAAAGGAGGGGTGCGTCCTCAGCACCACCCTTGTCTCGTGGAAAGTCAGGTATGGAGGTTTACAGGAGAGGGCCTGGATCTCTCCCACTCGTCGTGCGGAGGTGATGGCCACAAGAAACGCAGTCTTCCATGAGAGGAACTTCAACAGTGCCGAATGCAGAGGCTCGAATGGCAGCCCCATGAGCCTGCTCAGCACCACGTTGAGCTCCCACGCCGGGACTGGCGCCTTCACCGGCGGGAATGATCGAAACAATCTTTTCATAAACTCCTTCACCAGACGATGGGACGACAGAGAAGATCGTCCTGGAGTTCTGGTGTAGCGGGAGATCGCCGCTAGATGCATCTTGATGGAGGCGTGGGCTAGCCCCGCCTTGGCCAGCGACAGCAGGTACGGCAGCACCTGAGGGGCCGTAATCCGTAGAGGGTTAATCTTCTGTGCACGGCACCAGACAGAGAACCTCTCCCACTTATGGCCATAGCACTTGACAGTCGAGGATGCCCTGGCCTTTGCAAGCACCACCTTGCATCCGCCGGGATATCGTACCGTCCAAACACTAGTGCTGCAGGAGCCAGGCCTGCAAGTTCAGCGACCCCGGGTCTTGGCGGAGGATGGCGCCTCCTTCTCTGCCGAGGAGATCCGCGTCCGTCGGCAGTTTGACTGGGTGGGGGGGGGGGGTTCGCTGACATGTCCAGAAGATCCGGGAACCAGATCTGTCTTGGCCACGCCGGTGCAACAAGGATCATCCTGCACTGGGACCATCTGAGCTGGTTGATGAGTCGCTGCAGCAACGGCAACGGTGGGAACGCATACAGGAACAGGCAGTCCCAGGGGAATGAGAAGGCATCACCCATGCTCCCCGGCTGGGGAAACCTGCTGGCGAACCTCCGACACTTGGTGTTCGTCGCCGTCGAGAAAGATCGATCTGGAGATTGCCCCATCGTTGGAAAAGCAGATCCACTTGATCCTGTCATAGTTCCCACTCGTGGCACGAGAGTAGCTCCCTGCTGAGTGAGTCGACAATGGTGTTCTTTATTCCTACCAGGTGGAAGAGTACTAGAAACATCCATTGGGCGACGGCCCAGTGCCACAGATCCTGCGCCTCGTTGGATAGGGCTGGGGATCTGGTACCTCCCTGCATACGGATGTAGAGCATCGTGGTGGTGTTGTCGGTGAAGATCCTCACCACCTTGCCCTTGAGGGACGGAAGGAACGACCCGAGGACCCAGAACATGGCCCGGAGGTCCAGTACGTTGATATGGAGCGACTTCTCCTCTGGGAGCCAAAGGTGTGTGTGCTCCCCATCCCTCCAGGGAGGTGTCCGTCGTCACGGTCGATGTGCCGGGGTCTGGAAGTCCATACCTGCCGCCAGATGCGCGCGGGTGCCACCGGACTGAGCGAGATCCTGTCTTCGAAGTTGCCCGCCGCTTGCATCCAAAGGGCGTCGAGGAACTCTTGCAGTGGCCGCATCCGCAGTCAGCACAGGCGCACTAGGAAGATGCATGAGGACATCATGCCAAGAAGGGACTTGATGCTTGATGGACCTCACCCTGGCAAGTCCATGGTCAATAGCCGCTGCACTTTACCCATGATGGCCTTCGTCCTTTCCTCCAACGGGGATGCCAGGGAACCAGGTGGGATTTGGTGAAGTTGATGGAGAAACTCAGATATGTGAGCAGCTGGACAGTGTTCGCTGTGTGCCCGACGGCAAGATCATTTGTCTTTGCTCGGATGAGCCAATCGTCCAGGTAGGGGTAGACGTGGATCCCTGCAGGTGCAGCCGCGCCGCCACTGGTGCTAGGCACTTGGTGAATACCCTGGGCGCCGACTTCAGTCCGAAGGGAAGGGCCTTGAATTGGTAGTGCCGTCCTTGGACTGCGAATCTGAGAAATGTTCGGTGTCCTTTTAGAATGGGGATGTGAAAGTAGGCATCCTCCAAGTCCAGCGACGACAGGAAGTAGCCTTGCTCTAGCTGTCCCATCCTGCAACGAGGAGCGGGCCGCCTGGCGGTACGTCGAGGAGCCGCCGCCAAATCCTTTGGAGGCACCTTGCTTGCCTCCGGAGTTCCGAAAGGGCGGCCGTCGTCGCTGCAAAACCCCCAAGGCCCGGGCCGTCTCCGTGTCGACCTTGATGGCCTGCAGTGATTCGTCCACTGCCTTGCCAAACAGGTTATTCCTGTCGAAGGGCATGTCCAACACTCTGGTTTGCACGTCCTGGTGGAAATCGGTCGCCTTAAGCCAACCACGCCGTCGAAGACAGACACTGTTGCCCAACTGACGGAAACCAGTGTCAGTAAAGTCCGTGGCCACCGTTAGGGCATGGTCTGACGCCACCTCGCTTTAATCACTGTCGCCGACAAGATGACCCGTCGCCCCATGGCATCCAGTTTCTTCCCCTCTCCGTTGGGGGGGGGGCAGGGCAGGGAGAGGAGGATGAAGTCGAAGCCCCCACCACCTTTTTCTTGGCCGCCGCCGAGACGACCGAATCCGGGGTCGGCTGTGCCCTAAGACACAGAGGGGTGGAATCCGGGACCCGGTACTTCTTCTCGTACCGGTCTCTCTTGGCAGGGGTTGTGGACGGGGTCTTCAGGAGCAACAGCCCCTCGTCCCAGATGTCGTCCAGTAACGGGACCGAGAGGACCTTCTTACTTTTGGCCTCACGCCGTTGATCAAGGAAGCCTTCCTTCTCCGAAAAGCTTGGATGCCCTTGCAATCATGGCGTGAAAGGAGCATGGCCGAAGGCCGTAGGCCATGCACTCGAGAGCCTAGGGCTTGAGCACACCTACGGCAGTAATGCATTTTTGACTCTGCATCAGTTAGAGAGTAGTGACTTGTACAGAATGGGTGTGGAGCATATTTTAGACGCAATAGAGCAGCAGAAGTGAGCTGCCATGTATGTTTGGTTTCGCAGGTCGGGTGACTGTTGGAACATGGTAAAGTTTTTCATGTGTGGTTGGAGATAGTGCAGTGAAAAGTCACGTAGTGTGGGCACTGGGTGCAATGTCTGCATACTGTCAGTATGGTAGAGGGTATGGTTGAAGGGCAGTTTATACGTGCTTGGATAGTGTGCTGTGTGCAGATTGCTCGGAGTATGGGCAATGTTGTGAACATTTTGTGGTTAGGTTGGCAGTGAGAATACTTTCTGAGTGGAAGTGGGTAAGACAACAGTATGTGAATGAAAGGGCGTAGGGGTGCCGGAGACAGTGTAATGTTTGTACATTATGGTAACTGTTGCATTTAACGCTGTGCATATCTATTGCAGTGTGGAGGTTGGGTAGGAATGCTGGTGCCAGTGGTGCATATGTGCATAGTGGTAGTTGGTGTCATGCTGACATGCATGGTTGCATTACGGTGCGGGGAATGTGTGCAAGGAGCACATCCACTGCATCAATGCAGGTTTGACAGTGCATCAGGCACAGGGTGGTGATCTTTGGAGAATGGGTATGGAGCACATTGTAGACGTGCTACAGCAGCACAAGTGAGTTGCAAAGCGTGTATTGGGCGTTCCATGGTTGTGGTGATAGTTGCAACATGCTACAGTATTTGGTGTACGGCAGGAGATGGTGCAGTGTTTATGTAGATGGTTGAAGTGCAGCTTATATGTGCTTGGTTACTCTGCTGTGTGCAGATTTATTGAAGTAGGCCCAATGTTGTGAAGCTGTTGTGCATAGGTTGCCAGTGACAATACTTTGTGAATGGCAGTGGGTAGGGGTGGTGCAGGCAGTGGTATGTTTGTGGATGCTGTTTTATGGTGTGGGGGAGATGGGTAGAAGTGCTGCTACATTTTTGCATAATGTTAGGTGCCCACATGGTTGCATGCATGGATCCATATTGTTGTGGTGGGTGTGGAAAGGGCTGCACTGTTGTGTGCATGGCCAAAGGTGTTGCTGGGTGTGCTCAGGAGGTTTGCGAATGCTGCAATTGTGCATTCTTTATCAGAAGCTTCTGGTGGAGGGGCTTTGGAATCAAATGGAACGTGTACTGAGAGTGTTTAACGGTAAATATGGAGTGGTGTACAGACGTGATAGTGTGCAATGCAGAGGTTGTGTATGCGATTGCTGCATGCGCGTTTGAAAATTTGACAGCACCCAATGGAGGAGTGCTGCAAAATTGCACTGGAAGAAGTACTGTGTGCACTTTACTGGCCCGTGGCCTTCACTTTAGATGGGAAAGCACACGTGCCACATTCTGCCATTATGAGCATGGTGGACATGGAAAATTGAATTGTGGGAAAAAGGCAAATAGGTGGTTAGGGTGTGGTTGACAGGAAGGGGCGGTACCATTTCGTCCCAATACTGTATCGTGAGGTTGGTCGAGATGGAGAGACGCACGGTGCTTATCGTCGGTGATACCTTTGTGCGCCATCTGCACAGGTGTTGTGTGCAAAGAGGCGTTGCTGGTAATTTCGGGTTGGAAGGAGTGGACGCTTTCTGGAGCTGTCAGGGTGACTGCAGTTTCGGCGGGATGGTTCGCCTTTGCAGATGTGGCGTCTTTGTCGTGGTGCACTATGGAAGTTGTATGGGAGCATAGGTCCAAGGGACCCCCCTCCCCTGCAGCCCCCCCTTGTGAAGTCCATGGCTCGTCGGGGGTCCCTTCTGCCACCAGGGCCCAGGTGGCGGGTGGGCCACTGGCTGACAAATTGACCAAATGTGCTGTATTACGCTAGGCCCTGGAAACCATTTTGTGAAACCAGAATGACAGGACCCCCTGTGCGCCGCAGCATGGCCCCCACCCTTGGAGAGTTCTTACTCGTCCCTGAGGCCACAGCTCCCTGGCAGATCCGCTGAGAGCTCGTTCCCACGAACAGACGGACATGAGCTAGTGCTAGACGCAAACACTAACATTTACCTTCCGCAGTGTATCACTGTCCTCAGTATGACCCAGCTGGCCGGGGTGGAAAAAAACTGTAAAATGGTCCCCCGACAAAAGTAGTGCCCCCAAATACTAATGAGCAAACTGCCTGTGATGAAACTCTTCTCTCCATGACCTTTTTGATAAAACATGTAACCTCCATGAAGATGTCAGAATGTGTGTGTTCATATGGCATTCTGGTTGAAGTACCCACATCCCCGTAGCTATGCGCAAATGGTAAAAGCTTCCCGGGGTTTTTATGTTATATGTTTCGCTGAGAAGAATGTACTCCAGGGTCCTATGCCATAACTAGACGAATGCTGCTCGAGTGCAAAGGAAGACAAGTGCAACCACATTGGGAGCTCATGTAAATTGTGTACGGAAATACACAGAATGTATTTGAATGTCCAAGCTCACCATGTGTCACTGCCATCAGTCTCATTGGCCAGTTGGTCCTGCGTGCTCCACCAACCTTACTACTACCTCGCTTACTGTGCATGCATAGAAATGTAACAAAATGTTGTGGTTGTCAAATACTTAACATATAGTTATCAATTGCAAAATGGGTATAGGTAACACATTCGAAATGGTCATGTAAAGGCACCAACAATGGAGAAACATAAGCTTTGAAAAGATTCAATGAGTATTGTATATTATATAAAGGTTTGTGCCTCTTTCACATAATCTGCAACACACGAGGAAAATACCGTTGTGGGCATATCCAAGGCCACCCCCTCCCCTTCCTCCCCATTGAAGCCTGCCAGACGGAAAGCAGAGGCCTGTGCTGCTCTGCCTCACCTCCCCCAATTCGGCTGGAGCCGCTTCAAGCATTCACGTTCCCCCGCAGCTCCCAGGGCCGCGGCCAGCCACCTGAATTATTTACAACCCAGCAGTAAACCCTGGCCATAAACACAGGCCAAAAGGTGCCCTTTCTTAGGCTCCACGACCCACCAGCTCACCCCAGGTTAATGGCCCCTGTAAAATTAGGACACCCAATATTATAGCAACTCTGTAGGAACACATTCATAATGACTTCTAACGAGACATGATAACTTGGACAGCTCGCCCCTTGCCCTGAGACCTAACCTTGTGACCTATGATACCCGGTCAACAGGATGATGGTAACCATGTATTAATGTATTACCAAAGGACCCCACTCTAAGTGCATTCCTCCTGTGATGCAATAACCTGTAGAATAACCCATTGGAAGATTTACCAGGGAAGATAATATTGCAATATTGAATGAATGCGGTGTGCGTGGCCTTAGGGCAGAAAGCCAAGAAAGACGATCAATGACACTGGCCACGCCTGGCACAACAGCACTGCCCGGATGAGCCCAGCTGACCTGCCCGGCCCACGTTGGCAACCAGTGAAGTCCGCCAACCATGGCGCACCACATCACAGATGCACCTATAGTTAGTCGTCGCCACCCAATCCCCACGAACATGTGCCCCCTATAGTGTTTAGGTTCTTATGACGTATTTTGTAAATATATACGCCTGTCTTTGCTAATGTCAGACAGAGCGCTCTCGGAGTTTGCAGAGTCCTTTGCATGCCCTATTTTGACTTATATAAACTCCCATTAAGCTCACCCGCACTTTGCCTTAGCCTTATTCCCATCTTGGGAGAGTTCATTATTGTCTCTCATTGTGGGGAGGATCGTGCTATCTGGGGACGCTCGCCTTCAGTGGTGACCCCGACAGCGGGATTATTTTTCCTTAAATATATCCCTACCGTCCCCTTTGGCACGAACATCTCTGGTCGAAAAGGGATACGCACGGTGCGCCGGCTCAGGAAGGGTGCCCGCCAACGGCGACCGGTGCCCTCAGAAGTGCGCACTCAACAGAGAGAGGGTACGGGATCCCGGTTGAAAAATCCCCTTTGAGTACCGCTCGCCGAGCCGGGGCTGACCGTTGAGCGTACGGCAACACTGCCTGGACGGATCCAGTTCGGAGACTCTCGGTTCAAGACGGGCACGTGAGTATTAAGTGCGAGCGACCATAAAGGGAGCAGGGGAGGAAAACAGGACAGGGAACGAGGTTGTTTGAAAGGGGACATTTTGGGACTACTAAGAACCACTCTAGGTTTCCTTTACTTTTTCTTTGCATATGGCCATTAGGATCAAGAGGTGAAAAGAGATAGAGACGGGAACCTAACTCCGCGAGGGGGTTGAAGGCGGCGCCGCATAGTGCCTTCTTGACTAGTACTGTGAATATATGAAGAAGTGAAAATAAGATAAAGGTGTCTGGTAAAATGGAGATACAGTGAATACATTAGTAACTGCTATTTTCTCTATTCTTCTCTCTGAGTTTATGGGGAAAAAACAGGGTTAGTACCAATAAATAAAAAAAAAAAAAGATAACCTAAGTAAAAAGACGAGTTTATATCAAAACGACAAGACAAAGTCATATCAGATTAAGAAAGAAAGGGACAGCTAGCAAGGGAGGAAAGGGATTACAAATTGAGCTGTGAATAGAGTGTTGCCTATTGGTGTGTACGCATCACATGTGTCAGAACAAATGTGTCAAGTTGAATGTGTAAAAGTGGTAAAAGGTGCATAATCAAGGTGTGGACATGGTAAGTGTGACCAGAAGAAATTTTACGGGGAAGAGCCCGATGCAGTAAAATGACTATTTTTGAATAAGTGTGCTGAAAATATTGGTGGTGAACAAAGGTGGTTTGCTTTTGTATGTGCCTCCGAAATAATACGGAACAGAGGCTGTGCACGCCCATTCTTATATTGCCCAGGTGGCATAAACACACACAGGTCCCCACACGTAGAGATACACAAATACATAGATATATCTAGTGATATATATATATGGGATACATTACTCACCGTAATCGTATTTCTGATGCATGTATCTGCTTAGATTCACATGCTGTGCATAGGCCGACATCTAGTGGAAGCTGCGGAGTATTACAGTTTGTTTTTCGAAACTCGAAAATGGGCGTCGACACAGGGCGTGCCAGTAATACTATCCCTAGTGTGACGTCCACTGTACCCAAGATCCCTCACGCGTCTAGGATCCTCAGATTGTATTTTTTCTGACATGAGGTAGCATGAGGAGTAGCGTGAGTACAGATAATCCAAGCAGATAGACAGAAAGGTAAGACTACAAGCAATCATGCGCCTTCTCTCAGAGGGGAGGAAGGGTGGGTCGCATGTGAATCTAAGCAGATACAAGCATCAGAAATACGATTACGGTGAGTAATGTATCCCTTCTGAGGCTTGTGGAATCTGCTTAGATCACATGCTGTGCATAGATTAGCGAGCAGTATCTGAAGAAGGAGGTGGGATGTGAGAAGGGTCGTGAGCAAATAAGTGTCTTAGAACCGCTTGTCCCACTTGTGTATCTGCCTTGGAATGGGTGTCAATGCAGTAATGCTGAGTAAAAGTGTGAATAGAGCTCCAAGTAGCTGCTTTGCAAATGGTGTCAAGGGGTACATTTGCAATGAAAGCCAGAGTGGCCCCAATGCCTCTAGTAGAGTGGGCTCTTGGCGTGAAAGGCAGAGTTATTTCAGAGAGTGAGTAACACAGCTGGATACAGTTAATAATCCACTTCGAGATGGCACAATTAGAGACGTGATCCCCCTCTCTGCCTGTAGCTACGGAGACAAACAGTTGATCTGTCTTTCTTAGCGGTCTGGTTTTATTTACATAGTAGAGGACCGCCCTACGCACATCTAGGGTGTGTAGTTTCACCTCAGCCGAGCTTTGCGGGTTCTGGAAGAAAGCCGGAAGCTCGATGGACTGGTTTACATGGAATTTTGATATAAATTTAGGTGAGAACCTAGGGTGTGTGCGTAAAACCAGTTCGTCTTTATGGACAGTAAAGAAGGGATCCTGCACTGACAGAGCCTGAATTTCACTGACCCTTCTTATAGAAGTAATAGCTACTAAGAAGGCCGTTTTATAAGTCAGGTGTTTGAGACTGCTTTTATGCATGGGTTCGAAAGGGGGGGGGCATGAGCTTGGCTAGCACCACATGAAGGTCCCACCCTGGTGGTGGGTTATAAATAGGAGGGTGAAGTCTCTTTACTCCTTCCATGAAGGCTTTAACTACTGGTACTTTCCACCACGAAACCTTGCTATGGGAAGTGGTGTAAGCCGACAGGGCTGCCAGGTGTACTTTCAGTGAGTTAAAAACGAATCCTGCATCTAGAAGGTGGAGCATGTATGTAACCATAGTGGAAGGAGTGCAATCAACTGGGTTGATTTGTCTACTCTGGCACCAGATAACGAACCTCTTCCACTTGTCAAAGTAACAGTGCCTTGTGTTTGGTTCCTAGATTCCTTTAGGATGTCCATACACCTCTGTGGCAAATTGAGATGTCCAAACTCTATGACCTCAGGAGCCATGCTGCCAGGTTCATTGAGTTGGGTTGCTGGTGCACTGTTTGACCTTGGTGCTGGGACAGTAGGTTGTACCAGGCTGGAAGTTTGATGGTCTCGCACACCGCCATCCTGCGTAGGTGTGGGAACCACGGTTGTCTTGCCCACATGGGAGCAACTAGGACGAGCGTCATCGATTCCCTGTTCATCTTATTCACCACTTTCCTGATGAGGAGTTGGTGGAAAAGCGTACGCAAACATCCCTGACCAGTTCATCCACAGGGCGTTCCCCTGGGAGTCTGGTTGGGGGAACCTGGATGCAAATCCTGGGCATTGTCTGTTTTCGCTTGTGGCGAATAAGTCTGTAGTGGGGAAACCCCACTGAGAGAAGATATCTTCTACGACCTCTCTGTGTAGGACCCATTCGTGTTCCTCTGGGAGGGAGTCTCTGCTCAGAGCATCCGCTAGGGAATTGAGCTCCCCTGGAACATGTTGTGATGACAGGAAGATGTTCCGTCTGAGTGCCCAAATCCAGATTTTTTGGGCAAGCTTGGACAGATTTGGCGAGCGAGTCCCTCCTTGCTTGTGTTGTCCGTCTGGATTTGCACTGACAGGTTTAGTAGGTGGGGCTCGAACGCCTGAAGCGCTCTGAATACTGCCAGAAGCTCTAGCAGGTTGATGTGGTTCTTGGCCACTGAGTGAGACCAGAGACCCTTAGCTGTGTGGTGAAGATGGTGAGCTCCCCACCCAGTCAGGCATGCATCTGAAGTGACTATTGCCTGTACTTCGGGATCGTAAAAGGGTTCCCCTGTGCGAGATTGTCTCTTGTCCACCAGTGAAGGCTTTGTACCGGTGTTGGCGAAACGACCACTAGATCGTCCCACTGACCACTTGCCTGAGACCACTGTTTCGCCAACCATTCCTGCATGGGACGCATGCGCAGGCGTGCGTGGGGGACCAGGTAAATACATGACGCCATCATGCCCAGTAACGCATAGCTTTGCGTACCGTTATTTGTTGACCGGACCGATAATGCGGAATTTGCAGTAGTATATTCCGAATTCTTTCTTCTGAAGGAAAGGTCAACCCCTCTTGAGTATCTAGGATTGCTCCTAGGAATTGTTTGGAGGTGCTTGGCACCAGGCTTGACGACTTCTCATTGATTGAGAAGCCTAACTCGTGGAGGAGGTCGATCGTTCTTTGAATGTTTGTCCTGCAAATTCCTGGGGTTTCCCCCGTTATGAGCCAGTCGTCCAGATAAGGGTACACTGGGATTGCCTCCCTGCATAGGTGTGCAGCCGCCACCGCCAGTACCTTGGTGAATACCCTTGGTGCTGAAGCTATCCCGAAGGGCAGTACCTTGAATTGGAAGTGTCGACTGTCCACCTTGAAGCACAAAAACTTTGTGCGCTGGGAAGATGGAAATATGAAAATAATCATCTTTCATATCCAAAGTTGCAATGTAATCCCCCTTTTTAGGAGGGGGATTACCTCTTGTAGCGTAGTCATGCAAAACTTTTGGGGCTTGACATACTTGTTGGCAGGCCGTAAGTCCAATACTGGACGCATTGTCAAATCTTTCTTTGGCACAAGGAAGTAAGTTGAATAAATACCCTTGTTTACCTGGTGTCCCGGGACGAGTTCTATCGCGTCCTTTTCTAGCAGAATGGCGATCTCCTCGAGGAGAATCTTCTGATGTTCTAAAGAGTGTACTCTTTGTCGTGGAGGATGGTTCCGGGGATGCTGCAGTAGTTCTATACAATATCCTGTGGATACCGTTGACAGCACCCATCTGTCTGATGTGATCCCTTCCCAAGCCTCGGTGAAGGTGGAAATGCGTCCCCCTACTGGGGTTGCGTGAGAAGGGACTCTGAACTGAGCGTCACTGCTTTGGTGGAGGCGTGCCGCCTCCCTTGTTGGGGCTGCCTCTGCCTCTACCACGACCTCTCTTATTACCCCTCGGTAGACTGTTGGTTGTTGTTCCACTGTGTACCCTGCCCCTGGGAATAGTTAGATCCTCTCTGGGAATTTTGGCCGCGTGGGCGACGAAAACTACTATTCCCTCTCTGGTTAGGGGGTTTATTGGTTAACTGGCCAAGGGACTTGAGTGTTTCGTATTCGTCCTTGGCATTCTTTAGTGCGTCTTCGACCGCCTTACCAAACAGATCGGTTTCCACCGGTTTGTCCAACAATGATGCCTGGGTTTCTGCCTTAAAACCAGACTGCCGTAACCACGCATGTCTTTTGATAACAGTGCCTTCCGCTATCAATCTGCCTGCGTTGTCTGCGGCGTCGAAGGTTGCTTTCAAAATGCAACCAGACACGGCTCTACCCTCTGCGGAAATCCGAGCTAATTGGCCCTTTAAAGGTTCAGGAGCAGAGGCTATGAGTGCCGTGACTTCTTCCCACTGATGGCAGTTGTAACTGGCCAACAGGGTGGTGGAGTTTGCAATCCTTGCTTGATAGGCCGACGTTGAGGCTACTTTCCTGCCGAAACCGTATAGTTTTTTGCTCTCCTTGTCGGGAGGAGCTCCGGACGATAAGGGTGTTCCAGACCTCTTACGAGTGTTGGTGATAACTAGGGAGTCTGGCTTCAGATGTCCTTTTATATAGAGAGGGTCAGACTGGGCCGCCCTGAAAAGTTTTTCAACCCTGGGATTGACTGCTCTGGTGAGGTTCGGGTTCACCAGGGACGGATCTATTCTTCGCTGAATGGACTTAAGGATAGGGATGGTCTGGGCAACAGGCCTCCTTTCTCCCACTAACTCTTCTGCGAAGTCCCTCTCCTCCTGGACACCGTGGGTGTCAATGTGGAAGTGTTCTGCTGCGCGTGCGAGAACCTCGTTCAGGAGGGGTTGGTTATCGACCGGGGAGTCAGTAACCGGGGCTTCGTTCTCTACCGGGGAGTCTACCCTGTATGTTTCCGGGTCCTCCTCTTCCTCTTCCTGGTCCTCATCATCCCCATAGTAGCCCGTCCCGGTTTGCTCTTCTACCATGCCAAATTCTTGGTCCTCACCAAAGGAAGCCTCTCCTTGATACAGTGAGTATGGTCTTGAGTATGGTTGTCCCTCGAAGGGGTCTGACCTCATCGGTGTTTCAAACCGGGGCTTTTTATTTGGGGGGATAGGATCCTTAGAGCTTGAGGGTGTCGCCCCTTGTGGGTCATACGAGAGGAAATGTTCTGGATTTTTATCATAAAAGTCAGCTAAAGAAGACATTCTTGACATGACCCTATCTATGTCTTCACTGGACCATTTTTTGGAACTGGGAATGACTCTCTCAGCAAGTCTATGGGATTTATCTTGCGTAGCTTTGCTGGTTTTAGACATATCAGCAGACCTGGTCTTGTCTGTCTGTCTAGGGGGAGTGGTGTGTTTCACAGGTGTGGAAGAGTGCAAAGGTTGTTTCTTCTGCTGTTTTCCCCCCTCCCCGTGAGTGGAAAAGTGTTTTCCCTGTCCTTTCGTGGCCCCGGAGGTTTTCGACGCCTGGCGTCAAGGATCGGGGGTGGTGTCCCTGTCCTTCGAGCGTGGGGCCTCGCTGATTTTAACTGCGGGCTCCGACTCCTGGAGCGCGGCCTGGGGGTGGAAGTAGTCTTCGTCTCCCGACGATCAAACTTCTGTTAGCCTAGGGAGCGAGGCACTCTTGGCAAGAGTGGATGATTGCCTGGAGTCATGCGGCGATCTTGATCGAGAGCGCCCAGAGGACACCGAATCGGACCGTTCTGTTTGTGCCTCTTTCCGAGAACTCGATGTCGTCGAGTCTCGGTTGGACTTAGTGTGTTTAGTGTGTGTAGTATGTGAAGCGCTTGTGTCGCCGGGGGTCTTTCCCATAGCCGCCCTGCCGGACGACCTTCCGAGGTCGGGGACCTGCACTCGGCTGTCTTTCGACGCCGTAATGCCCTCGCCGTCCGAAAGTACGGCGTCGCTGCCGTCGCTGAAGGCGCCCTCCGCTGCCATGGCCGCCTGCCTGGCGTGGTGGGCCCAACGCTTCGTCGAACGGTCCTCAAGTGTCTTAGGTTTAAACCTACTACACGCTCTGCAGTTCGCTTCGGGGTGGTCCCTCGGCAAGCAGAGATTGCACGTGGCGTGCCTGTCGACCCAAGGGTATTTGCGATTGCACTTGGGGCAGAATTGAAAAGGGGTATCCTCCATACGCACCTTGAGGCAGCGGGCTAAGTGTAGGAAATGTATAAGGTGTATCTATATACCAAGATTGTAGAGTATGTACCACCCCCCACTCTCCCTACTTGCAGGGCCGAGGCCAGAGGCCTTCCGAGGCCCAAATCCGTCGTGCAGCAGCCGACGGTCGATTTCTTCTCCAGCCGGCGTCGAGTTGTCGAAGTTAGACGTTGGGGTGGGGAAGGATGTCAATAGATTATTCTTTAAATTTTTAGCAAAAGTATGGCTAAGGCCAGGGGACTCCGCAAGATGCTTCCGACCAGTATGGCGGAAAAAAACTATTTGAGGATCCTAGACGCGTGAGGGATCTTGGGTACAGTGGACGTCACACTAGGGATAGTATTACTGGCAAGCCCTGTGTCGACGCCCATTTTCGAGTTTCGAAAAACAAACTGTAATGCTTCGCAGCTTCCACTAGATGTCGGCCTATGCACAGCATGTGATCTAAGCAGATTCCACAAGCCTCAGAAATATACATATATATACACATATCGAACAACCACGAACCATGGGGGCAGAGACACCATTAGCCCATATTTGTAAGAATCTACCTGGATATGCTGACCGTATTAAGCAATATCACGATCAGTGGATTACAGAACTAAAGGGGGAAGGGTTACCCCAAATATGGCCAGAAGGGGGATAGTTTGACAAGAGTGTCCTAGATATGGTAGCTACATGTATTTGTTTAAAATACAAGGGTAAGCAGTTACGTAATAGGAGAGAAATATTAGATCTATGGAGATTGTTTGAAGAAGTACCCCCTCCCAAAAAAAGAGAGCTAGGTACTGATTTGCCATCTACCACTGACAATCCATTGCTGATACCAAAAGACGACAAGGTATTGCAAGAAGGGGAATCACCGGTAGAGGTAACTAAATTGTACCCAATATTAAATAAACCAGTGCCCGCAGAAGGATACAGTGATCCCACATACCTGCCCCCAACATCAGTCACCACGACTCGAGGGCCAACGGCACCCCCACCGTATGAGCCATAGAGAGCGCGACCAGGTAAGTACACGAATAGTAAATATAGAGAAACTAACAAAAGACCTAGAGTCTAGGCTCTCTGTAGAAAAAGACTAGCTCTCGAGGATAAAAAGCATATGTGAACAGACTGGGGCTAATGTGGCTCGGTCAGAGCTGACATCAAGAGCGCAGAGTCATGATAAAACCATTGAGGAAGGGTGGAAGAAGGGGGAGATATTGTTCAGGATACAAGAAGAACCTGCTCGAATAATTGAACTGGAGGAGAGGGAGGAGCGTACTGACGATGAGATAAGGACCACAGGAGGAAGAGAGGAACTATTGTGTGATATAGAAGAGGACTTAGAGGAAAGCGAAAGATTAAGTATGGCGATGGGAGGAGGAAATGAGGGGATGGATGGTGCATGTTCAGGAAGAACAATGGAAGAAGAATGGACAGGACGACTAAGGAATAGGTTGGGGAAAATGGCGCCACTAGGAAAAAATGGAATGAAGGCGAGTACTGATAAAACAGCAAAGGGGAAGTTACAACTCCCACTAATACACAGAGGAGGAGGGAGGCCGAATTACATACCCTGGGCTCAGATGGACAAGGCCAATTTGTTAAAGCTATTACCACCGTTATCAGGAGGGGCAAGCAAATGGATATATGCATTTGAGAAGCACACAGCTGGGGTACCACTAGCAATAGGTGATGTGAAAAGTTTGCTAGTATCGGCGGTTGGGGATCAAGCTGACAGAGTGTGGGTAAAGGCTGGCTTCCCGGGGGTAACGTTAGACTGCGATCGCCATGATGGTGCCTCGTTTAACACAGTAGGTGCAAGAGTGTGGGAGGCATTAAGAGGGACATTCCCAGACTCCCCAGATTTGCAGTCAGTAATGCAATGCACAATGAATGATGGGGAAGACGCTATGGATTACATTTTTCGGGTCCAGGAGATGTGGAGAGCGGAAACGGGCATGCCCTGGTATCAGTCAACCTCATTATTTTACTTTATAATAAAGAGAGGGCTCCCTAAAGAGGTACAAAAGGCACTTGACAAAATTGCAGGTATTGAAGCGAAAGGGTGGCCCGAAATAGAGAGGATAATAGTTCACCACTGTAAGAGAATAAAGGAGAGGGAAAAGGAGATAGCTCAAAAAAGATTGGCAGACGAGGCGAAATTAGTACAAACAAAACTGGTGAAGGTCGATGCAGCAGTAGCCGTGCTCCCACACAGCAGGGAGGGAGAAGAGGAGGAGGGGCTGGTAGCAATACAAGGGAGGATGGCAACGAATTGGGCAGGAGCAGGGCAACAAAAGTGGAACGAGCAGGAGCATAACGGAGGTCCACAGTGGCAAGATTGGGCCCCTCGAGGGGGACGAGGTGGGTACAGGGGTCGCAGAGGGGGTGGAGAAGGGTACGGGGGAAATGGAGGAAATGGATGGCAAGGTCCCAGAGGTGCGCAGGGAAGCTGTTGGAACTGCGGGGGCACTTTTCCAGAGAGTGCAGGAATAGATCGAACAACAAATTTCAAGAGATGGAACACTATGGTAACCCTCACCAGGGAAGCCCATACGGTCTTCCAATGGGACGACAACAGAGGGGACAAGAACAGGGGTACCCAGAGCAAAGGCAAGCGCACCATTACAGAACACAGATCACCCACAAAACAACGATAATATGCACTACACTCCAGGCAACCCCTTCGCAACGAATGCCAATAGAGCACCAGCCCCGGCCCCCTATAGTGGTGTGTCAGCAGTTTCAGGAAGCGTCTTCAGCCAAGGGGGGACAATGAGACAACCAGCATAGGACAGCCCACAGAGAACACTTGCGTGTCCTGTTCTATCTACCACCTACGATGCAGCGGAGGAACCATTGGTAGGGGCGCAGATAGGAGACAAGCAGTTCATATTTATGGTGGATTCGGGAGCCGAGAAATCATGTATCCGTGAGGGCCGGTTTCCGCTATCTAACCGGAAGTTAGAGACGCAGGGGTTCTCTGGGGCTCTAATTGAAGTTCCTTACACAGAAGATTTGGATGTGACAGTGGGGGGTAAAACGGTAAAGACACCCTTACTGTATTATGAACAATCGCCAATAGACTTGCTCGGAAGGGACCTTCTTAGCAAGCTTAACATGACAATATCATTTACAGAAAGAGGGATAGTGTGCTCAACCCCAGGAATATGCCCATTACGCGTAATGCTGGTGGTACATGCTCGGGTAACAGCACCAAAAATACGCGGCATGCCAGTGGACGAAAGAATGTTCATCGAAGGTTTAAAAACACTGGCCCAAGTAGTTCCCGAGCTAAAAAAGTTAGAGTGGAGGATACCAGCAGAATTTATCTTCCGCCCAATAGTACGCCCGGACATAGCACCAGGTTCAGTGGTATCCTTAGACCTGCATGCTGTACAGGAATCAGCAAAAAGGATTGCAGTAATTGGGATGGACATAGACGGGTGTGAATGGTGCACTGTACTGTGCATCAATGCTGATATTGCCCTACGAGACTTATCTGATGAAGATCTCTTTTCTGATTCGGGGAGTGATGACGAGATAATAATGGAAATAGCAATGCCCTGTGACATTTTGATTCAGACAAGACAAGTACCCGTCCAGTTGATGAACAGGCCCCCATGACGTAGGCTTGTTGCATGGAGTGACACCAGTGGTAATCAAACTCAAACCAGGGGCAATTGTGCCCCGGGTGAAGCAATACCCATTGTCCCGCGAAGCTGAGGAAGGGATAAAAGAGACAATAAATGCATTGCTAGCACAAGGGATAATAGTGCCCTCAAACTCCCCATGTAACACCTGTATCTATCCGATCAAAAAAGCAAAGGGAGGGGCTTGGAGGATAATCCAAGATTTACGCCCCCTAAATGACGTCATACAAAAAGAATTTCCTTTGGTCCCGAACCCTGCATCCATACTGTGCAGCATCCCAAAAACTGCATCACATTTCACAGTGGTTGATTTGAAAAATGCATTCTTCTCCATCCCCTTGGCAGAAGAAAGCAGATACTTGACAGCATTCACACTAGGGGGAAAGAGATACGAGCACTGCAGGCTACGTCAGGGGTACTGTGAAAGTCCAAGCATATTCAACCGCATACTACACGAAGACCTAGGTAATCTATCAGTTGAAAGCACGATCATTCAGTACGTAGACGATTTGCTCGTCTGCGCATAGAGTGAAGAGATGTGCAGGAGACACAGTTACCCTCTTGACGCTGCTGGCGAATAAAAAGTACAAAGTGGACAAAGGGAAGCTACAATACTGCCAGTCAGAAGTGCTGTACCTGGAACAGCTGATATCAAAGGACGGGAAAAGAATAATACCTGACAGAGTGGAAGCAATAAGGTCAGTGAGGGAACCAACCACAGTGAAGGAGATGCAGAAATTCTTGGGAATGTGTAACTATTGTAGAGCATGGATACTAGATTATGCAGCCTACACCAGACCATTACTGCAAGCACTCAAAGAGGCCCAGCAAGAGAACAGGAAAATAGAGTGGTCAAAAGAAATGAGTGACTCATTTGGGTCGCTGAAAGAGCTGATCTCGAGTGCTCCAGTACTCGCCAATCCTGATTATGAGCACAAATTTTACCTGTTCTCACATTGCAAGGGGACTCTTATGACGGCTGTGCTGACACAAAAGACTTCCCTGGGACACAAACCATTGGCCTACTATAGTGGCACATTAGATGCAGTGATGCAAGGCCACTTCGCGTGCTAGCAGTCTCTCGCCGCCGCCGCGTTTGCCATTGAGAAAAGTGCCACAATAGTAATGGGGTGCCCTGTCACGCTGCTTGTATAACACTCATTATTTGCAAGACTTGAAAGATCAAAAAGTACACCGACTACACAGCGAGCAACCGCCTATGAGATAATATTGTCCAGCGCCAACATAAACCCAGCAACATTCATCACAGAACTGTGCACACTAGAGGACATGCAAGAACACAATTGTGCAACGTACACAGGAGAAACGGGGGAGGGCACGGTGGTGTGTGAAAATGCCTTGAGCGAGGGAGAGGTGTACTTTGTAGATGGGTCAGCGTCAATTGACATGGACACAGGAGAGAAACATGTGGGACTAGCAGTAGTGAGGCTAGAAGACGGTGAGTATGAAGTATTAGTACAATATCGCCTCCCGTCCCATTTCTCAGCCCAAGCAGCAGAACTCATTGCCCTGATAGAAGCATTACATGCAGCTAAAGGATGTGCAGTAACAATATACACAGATTCAGCCTACATGATGACCACCGTACACGGAGGTCTAGCCCGGTGGGGGCGGAGAGGGTTTCGAAGGGCCGATGGGACCCCAGTGCAACATGCTGAACTGTTAAAGGAATTGATTGAGGCCCTGAAAGATCCAACAGTGGTGGCCATAGTGAAATGCCAAGCACATACGTCCAACACCGACGTTGTGTCATTGGGGAACGCGGCAGCAGACGCTGCTGCCAAGGAGGCTTTGTATTTCGAAAGACATGGAACAGGTGAGTACCTATTGCAGCATCAGACGAACGAAGAGCTTCCAGAAGGATACAATGCCATGCCCATATCACAAATACTAGAGCTACAGGAAGGTGCCAGTTGTGACGAAAAGATAGTGTGGGAAAAAAGGGTGTGCAGCCAATCAGCAACAGACTTATTGTGGCGCCAAAATAACTCAGGAAAAGTAGTAATGCCCATCAAACTGTTAGAGATGGCATTCCAGCAATTACACTTTTCAGCACATAATACTAAACAACATTGCGTCAGACATACATGAAGATTGGTTCGTGCCATGTCTCCAGGAACACATATCTAGATTGACAATGGAGTGCACGACGTGCCAAATATATAACTCCGGGATGACACTACGGACACTCAGGGGGACTGTCACGATCCCTGCTTCCAAGGGGTCAGGACTTGCCCCACGACCTTGGAAGCAGGCCCATGACTCTGATCCCAGGAACCAGCCAGTCCCTATAGGGACCCTCTGGACCTTGTCCTGGCGCCAGTGGCGCCAGGCTCATGATGGTGACTGGTCCCGGCACAGGAAGCGCCGGGCTCATATTGGATAAGAGTGCTTGGTGGACCTACCTGTAGCAGACCATGCTGCTTACTTACCAGCTAACTGGTCTCCTGATCCTTCTCTGCCTGGAACTACTTTTTCTGTCTGGGTGGAGCAGGAGCCACTCCCTGGAAGCAGAACACAGGAACTCTTTTTGAAATCTGGAACTCTTTTCTTACCTGGGTGGGGCCGTGGAAGGAGACGCCTAAGCACTACAGAAGGCTATTTAAACCACACCCTATTGGTCTCACGTGCTTCGCGTTATTCTGCATCTGCAGCAGGACGCTCACCGTGTCAGCTCCAGGAAATCTTCAGCTCCAGATCCTGTGAACACGAAATAACCTGCTGGAATCCAATCTGCAGTCTTCATCAGTCTCCTGCAGCTCCTGCAAAACAAAGGCACAGGTTAGGTTAAAGTAAAGGCAGTGAATCTACTTACCTAATCCAACGGCAGCATCCAAGGCGCCTTTTTCTGCCTTTCTCTTCCGGCATCCGACATCTGCAAAGAGAGAGAACATCTGTTAGTAATATTCAACTACAAGTTCTGCTTACCTGTGTTACGCCCGTTCCAACTCAGCTCGCGCTGCATTCCGGCACCTGCAAGGCAAGATACATCGGTTAGTAACGCTTTCGCGCTGCACCTCAGCACCTGCAAAGACAAAAGAGACATTACGGAGCATTCTCCAGCGCTAGTGCAGTCTTTCTACTTACGTGCCATTAGAAGGATAATCTTCATCGTCACAGCCTCTGAAAAGGGAAAGACATAGACTTTACAGACTTAAGACTTTTAAAAGAGAAGAAAGCAAGGCAAAAGGAACTTTAATACTTACAAGGCACGCTCGTGCATTAACGGCGTCTTCGCTCTCAGCAAATCCTCTGCTATCAAGAGGCAGAGCTCGCATCCAGTGAAGCAACTGGATCCAGCGCCCCTGCATAAGACGCAGGATGGAGAGCCCGGCATTTACCTATATAAGGTAAGCGCAATATCAACCCAGTTCCACGGGGAAAGAAAGGGCGAGAGGGGCTAGGAACTTTCCGAACCTTCCAAACACTAATACCTTGGTTTACCCTTGCAGACATCTCTCTCTTCAGCTTAAACTGTCGGTGGGAAGGGGGCCCAGTCCGGGAGCAAAACGAACCCTGCGCCTAACACTGAAGACAGTATCCTCGCCAGATCAAGACCCGCGCCTCCGGGGGAACCAGGTGAGCGTTACAGGGACAATTCCGAAACCAACAGGGCCCTTCAGAGAACTGCACATTGATTATGTAGACATGGGGGAGAGGTGTAATGGGGCATGCTACATGATAGTGGTTGTATGTCCATTTTCCAGGTGGGTGGAAGCGGGTCCATGTGTGCGACCTGATGCTAAGAGCGCTGCAAAGTTCCTAGTGAGGGATGTGTTCCCGCGCTGGGGAATTTGTGACGTAATTCGGTCAGACAACGGCACTCATTTTGTAAACGAGCTCTTCAAGGAAGTGACTGCGTTATTGGGAATAAGCATAAACTCTGCTCGATTTATCATCCTCAAAGTAACGGCGTTGTCGAAAAGATGAATGGCCTGTTAAAAGGGAGATTGTCTAAATTGTGTTTTTCGTTGAAGAAAAACTGGATCTACTGCTTACCCCTTGCACTGTTTGAGCTAAGGAACCAGCCAAGCAAGGATCACCATCTGTTCCCCCCACGAAATCGTGACAGGGAGACGGATGCACACAGCACATTCCCCACTGCGCCAACACTCAGATGCACACAGAAGCACCACCATATTAGGAGATGAATTTACAGATTACCTAAAGAAGCTAACTAGGGCAGCGCGTGCAATCTCAAGGCAGCTCTCACCACCATTCACAAGGGAAGAAGGGAACACAACAGTGTCCTTTGTGGAACCTGAAACACAAGTACAATTAATGCCAGGAGAGTTCATTTATGTCCGGAGCTTTGTGCGCCGGTGGAATGCCCCCACTTTCCATGGGCCGTACGAAGTAGTATTTTATACACCTACAGCTGTCAAAGTGAAAGGGCTCAGGTATTGGATACATTTGACAGATGTGCGGAAGGCATATAATAGTGTGCAGGAAGAAGTGGATGAAGAGGCACAGGCAACAGCAAACCAAAATAATGAAAATGAGTGAACATGAACAGATGAATGTAAGAGTGTAACTGATAGATTAACAAGTTACTTTCTTACCTGGTAACGTTCTTTCAACGGGATGCTCCTCCGACGTATTCCTTATCTTTGATATACGTTTCCAGCTTGCTGGCCTCGGAAATTTTTTCTGTTTAGAGGGTGCTGCGCGTCGACATCCGCAGAGTCGATGTCCCTCGACTGCCACCGTATCGGCGCCGTCGTCACCATGCCCATAAAGAGACAAGCGCTGCGTCCGTTGCTCAGTTCCATTTTGTAGTATAAGAAAGACATGCCTGAATTGGTTAGTAACCTTGAAGGAGCAAAAGGTGCAACCACAAGGGAAGTTATCACTGCAGGGATGGATGGGAGGGGCGATAAGGAATACGTCGGAGGAACATCCCGTCGAAAGAACGTTACCAGGTAAGAAAGTAACTTGTTCTTCGAAGGGATTGTGTCCTCCGACGTATTCCTTATCTTTGATAGACTCCCATAGCAGTGGTATGTAATTGGAGGAGGGAGTGATAGTGTTATATATCCCTTTAGGGATGGACCGAGTGTAATACCGCTTTGCCAAATCTGGTCTCTTGAGCAGTGGAGGAATCCAGGTTGTAAAATTTTGTGAATGTATGTGCGGACGACCATGTGGCAGCCGCACATATGTCCCGGACCGGTACCCCTCTCTGGAGAGCCGAAGAAGCTGCGATACCCCTGAGGTTTTGGGGTGGCACTTTCCCTGCTAGTCTATAACATTCCAGGATGGCCAAGATAATCCACCTGGAGAAGATTTGTTTTGTTATGGGTAGTCCCAACTTGTGACCCGAGTATCCTACAAACAGCTGGTCTGCTTGCCTGATTCTAGCCATTCTGCTGATGTCAAAGCTGAGAGCTCGCCTAGGGTCCAGCCTGCGTAGCCTTTCCTCCTCTTTCCCCGGATGGGGAGGAGGGTAGAATGAAGGCAAGGTAATTATCTGAGTAATATGGAATTCAGAAACTACCTTTGGGAGAAAATTAGGCTTCACCTGGAGGACAACCTTGTCCTTGTGGAAGATTGTATGTGGGGGTTTACAGGAGAGAGCTTGAAGCTCACTCACCCTTCTAGCCGATATTAGTGCTACATGTAGGACAGTTTTAAGTGTGAGAAATCTTAATGCGCACGAGTGAAGTGGCTCGAATGGAGTGCCCATTAAGAAGTTTAAGACTAAATTTAAGTCCTATAATGGAACCTGGAATGGTTTTGGAGGGTAAAAATTAGTCAGACCCTTGAGAAATTGTACCACTAGAGGATTTTTGAAATACGATGGTTCCTCCGCAGTGCGCTTGAAGATAGAAAGCGCTGCGAGATAGCCTTTTACAGTGCCAACTTGAAGGCCTGAGTTTGCCAAGTACAGTAGAAACGATAACACAGTTGGTGTACCGCATGAAAAAGGGTCGATATTCTCTTCCCTACACCAGCTGCAAAACTTGTTCCAACGGCAGCGATATAAAGACTTTGTTGCTGGTCTTCTGGCCGAAAGCAACACCTCCATGACGTCATCAGGGAGATCCCAATCCTTGTACCTCAACCTTTCAGAAGCCAAGCGTGAAGGTTGAGGGTTCTGATGTCTGGATGGAGAACCTGACCTCCCTTCTGCGAGAGAAGATTCTCTTTGAGTGGAAGACGGATTGGAGGACAGATGGACATATCTAGAAGGTCCGGGTACCACGTTCTCCTGGCCCAGTCGGGGGCAATTAGGATCATGGTTTTCCAGAATCTTCTCAACCTCCTGATCATTTGAGGAATAACAGGGACTGGTGGAAACGCGTAGAGGAGTGGAAACTCCCAGTCCACTACGAACGCGTCTCCCAGAGCTCTTCTCGGGGGAAATTCCCTTGACCAGAACAGATTGCACTTCCTGTTGGTGCTTGTGGCGAACAGATCCCCCTGAGGGGTTCCCCAAAGGGCGAAGATCTCTTGAAGGACTTCCTGAGCTAGCTCCCATTCGTGGGAGACTGCTCTGCCTGCTCGGAGTGTCCGCTGTCAAATTCTTCTCTCCGGCTAGATGGCCTGCTGATAGAGAGATTCCTTCCCCAATTGCCCAAAACCAGAGCTGCATTGCCTCTCTGCACAGTGGTAGTGAACCTACGCCTCCTCTTTTGTTGAGGTAGTGCATGGCCACCGTGTTGTCCGTCATTATCAGGACATTTCTCCCCTGTACTGATGGCAGGAAAGCTTTCAGCGCTAGTCTGATCGCTCTCATCTCTAATAGGTTGATATGTAGTCTGGACTCCGATGGAGACCAACGACCGCTGATGGTCAAGTCGTTGGCATGGGCTCCCCACCCTGTGAGCGAAGCGCCTGTGACTACTGTTATCTCCGGCCATGGTTGCCCAAACAGTTCTCCTTTCAAGATGTTCTCTGAATAGGCCCACCACTGAAGGTCGTGGGCTACCTTGTCCGGAATCCAGAGGAGGTCTGACATTCTCCCTGAGAATTGTGACCACTGACTTCTCAGTGCCCACTGAAGAGATATTCTCAGGCGAGCCTCTGGCACAAGGAAGATGCAGGATGCCATGAGGCCTAGCAACCTCAAAAAGTCGAAGGCTGGGAGACGTTGGGCATTTTGAAACTTGGTGACCATCTGTAGAATATCTTGAGCCCTCACCTCTGGTGGCGAGGCTTTTCCCAGGGAAGTGTCCAGGACCGCTCCGATGAACTGGAGTCTCTGAGATGGTATCATCTGTGACTTCTTTAAATTGAGGGAGAAGCCCAGTCTGTGAAGGAAGAGGCAGACATAATCTAGCTGGGTCCGGGCCTGTTCTGAAGATACGGCCCTGATCAGCCAATCGTCCAGGTAGGATAGACGTGGATCCCTTCCCTCCTTAGACTCGCCGTCACTACCGGCATCAGCTTGGTGAAGACCCTCGGGGCGGAGGTCAGCCCAAATGGCAGAACTCGAAATTGATAATGAGAGTTGCCAATTGCGAACCTCAGGTATTTCCTGTGTTTGAGATGGATTGGCACATGGAAATAAGCATCCTGAAGGTCCAGAGATACCAGCCAGTCCTGGAGCTGGAGGGCCTGAAGGATCTGAGAGAGAGTTACCATCTTGAACTTGTCCTTCCTGAGGAACTTGTTCAATTCTCGTAAGTCCAGGATGGGTCTCAGTCCTCCGTCCTTCTTTGGTATGAGAAAGTAGGGGGAGTACCAGCCCTTGTTCCTGTCCGCTACAGGTACCGGTTCCATGGCACCTTTCTCTAGCAGGTCCATAATTTCCTGCAAGAGGAGCGGATCTGGAACTTTTCGGGAGCTGTTCCCCGGTGGATGACTCTGAGGGATGTGTAGAAAGGGTAGGCAGTAACCTTGGGCAACTGTCTCCAACGCCCAAGCATCTGACGTTATAGCCTGCCATGCCATCAGATGGTGAGTTAACCTGCCCCCTACAGGTGTCTTGTGTGCAAAGGCCTCAGAGTGGTTTGGGGGCGGCTGATGCAGATGCCGAGGGTAAAGAGGCACCTTCTGCTGCTGCGGTCTTAGTACCTTTGACCCGTCCACCTCGGGTGGATCTTCTTTGGCCCCTTTGAGTCGGCTGTCCTCTGCCTTTTCCGAATGCGGAATAATAGCGAAAGGACTTTCCTCTCCCAGAGGTTCCTGAGGGGCGAAAAGGAGTTTGGCGGATAGCGGGTCCTAAGGATTTTGCTGCTGCTTTAGAAGTCTGTAACTTTTCCAGACTGTCATCAGCCTTTTTTCCGAATTAAGAAGAGCTGTCAAAGGGCATATTCAAAAGTCTGGCCTGTACATCTGGAGCAAAGCCAGACTTTCGCAACCACGCATGCCTGCGGATTGTTGTACTAGCCGCCATGGCCCTGCTGATACTGTCAGCGGAATCGATGCCAGTTTGAAGAGACTCGCACATGGCATCTTTGCCATCTTGAATGATGTTAAGGAAGGCTTCCTTCTCCTCTCCATCGGGTATGCAGTCAGCCGCTGATGAAGCACACTCCCATAATGTGTGACTGAACCTGGCGAGCGTACAGGTGGCGTTGATGGACTTCAACGCCATACTACAGGCAGAGAAGACTTTCTTTGCCATAGAGTCGTACCTCTTGTCATCCCTGTCCTGTGGGACAATAGGGTAAGCAGTCCTACTGCTGGATGAAGTTGCCGCTTGAACCATCAGGCTCTCTGGGGTTGGGTGTTTTGACAGGTATTCAGGGTCAGCAGCCGCTGCCCTATACTTTGTCGACAGTCTTTTATTGACTGCTGGGATGACTTCGGGAGTCTCCCAATTGGAAGCAATTTTTCTTTGTAGGGCTGCATGGAAGGGGACTATCAGGTCCTCCTGTGGGCCTTTGTCCAATATATCCGTTAGATTATCCTGTTGGAAAACAGGTGAAGGCGCAGACCAACCCATAAACTCAATTATTCTTGCCATCAGGGTTCTATATGGTGTTTCTGCATGTTCCCCTGGGTCTGGCTTTACAAATTCCACTTCTGGGCAAGTGTCAAGTCCACTGGCCTCATGAAGTGAGTCCTGTAGTTCCTTCAGCCTCCTTTCTTCAGAGGTGAAATCCTCTGCAGCAGGCAGTGAGGATCTCTGTAAACCAAAAGTTTCTTGGTCAGAGTCTTCTCTTTCTTCATAAATTGAAGAAAGACCAGGGTATTCTCTCTGAAATGGAGAAAAGCCCATCTCTAGGGCTGAAGGAGCCAAACTCGTTATCGGACGAGAAAATGTCGACGTTGTCGACGCCGATGTAACCGGCCTCGAAGGCGCCGAAAATGGCGTCGAAAAAACTGGAAGGGGCCTCGAAGAATTAGAAAGGATTGGGATCCTACTCGAGGGCATCGACGACGGTCTCGGCGTCGTGCTGGAGGCCCTTGAAAACACTGTTGGCTATGGAGCCTTGGTCCGCTCTTTCATCGGCGTCGACGTCCACGATGGCGTCGAGTCGATCGATGCGTCGAGGAACCCTTCGACAACGGCATCGATGGCGCCGACCCGTGCGTCGAGGGAATCTTAGACGACGGCGAAGGAACCGTCGAAGACGGTGCCTTCTTACCCCATGGCTCATGGTGCTCTCGGGTGGAATGTTTCGCCGGGTGCTGTGACTCGCGGCGTTTTGATTTTTTGGGTTTTTCACCCGGGGTATCACCCTCAGCTGTCTTCGGGGGGTCGAGGCCGTTTAACATTTTCTTTCTGAATTCCTCCCACTCGGTTTGAGAACTGTGTTTGGTGGGACAGGAAACTCTTTCTGGGGACACCGAAGATGAGGAATGGGACCTTCGACGTCTCTTTTTTGAGTGTCTAGATCTCGACGATTGGTGGGAGCTGCTTAGAGATCTAGAATGGGAGTGTTTTCGGCGGCGAGGAGACGAATGCCTCGACTCGGCCGACGAAACCTTCGAGGAGGTTTTGCCTGACTTACCTCTCTCGAGCTTCCCCTTTCGCTCCTTCAGGGCTTTCGCCGTCATGAACATACAGTCCTCACACTCCAAACAATGGTGCTCGGACCCCAAGCACCATAAACAGACCCTGTGTGGATCCGTTATTGACATTTTTTTACCTCAGTCTCGACATTTCTTGAAGCCGGATTGCTGCGTCGTCGGTTCTGATGAAGAAGCCATCGAGAACGATAAGGAATATTCGTCGAATTAGATTTAGATAAACTGACTGAACTTAACGACGTTCCGAGGCCCCACGAAGCGCGGAAAAACGGAACTGAGCAACGGACGCAGCGCGTGTCTATTTATGGGCATGGTGACGTCGGCGCCGATACGGTGGCCGTCGAGGGACATCGACTCGGCGGACATCGACACGCAGCGCCCTCTACAGAGAAATAATTTCCAAGGCCAGCAAGCTGGAAACGTATATCAAAGATAAGGAATACGTCGGAGGACACAATCACTTCAAAAAAGCTGTTAACGAAATTTTTTTATTACAGGGTACTGATCGAGATAAATGGAAAAAAAAAAAATGTGTTTAACTGAAAATAACGGTGTAAAATATATGTATTGTCTGCTCCCTTCTCTGTGCAACCCCTATCCCACCCCCTTCCCCACCCACCCATCTCCCTTTTTATGACCTCCTGGTACATACAGTGCTAACAAAAATGTTTACATGCACGTACATAATGCACTTTTATATCTCAAACAGGAACTACCATGGCAACAAACGGGCAGCCTGCAACGAATAAATTGATTAGATATAGAGATGTTTTGGCTGAGAGGTGTAGATATTCGTATGAGTGTGGGTTGTCTGTATGCATTACATTTTACAATATTGTTTGGACTGGTTACTTATTGGTTTATAGCGTTCATCTCTATCGAGATGAACGAGGGGGGAGGGAATAACGGGATTAATGTAACAAATCAAACTACAACTGCAAATACTAAAGAAGGTGATTTTTTGGTGTGGGACGGATCTAAACTTGTATGGGGTTATTACACGACACCGCCCATTGTTGCTACCTCGCCAAATGAAAGAATGCTGGAAAAAAAGCGAAACAGCACAACTTCCCCGCCAAAAGCCTCTAATTACAATGCCCCCAGTTTAAATGATCGCAACCGTTCTGTTATATCATGGCTGTACAACACCCCCACCAGCGTGGCCACCCCCACAACAGAAAACACACTGCTTGATAGCATAAAGAAAGAGAATGAAGAGATGCTAGTGAGATACACAGCATTATACGATGAATGGGGAAAAGAGGGCGAAGGGAAGGAAGGGGGCCTAGAGTGTCCCTCGCCCATGAAGCCGGGAGATATCTTAGAAATAGTAGGAGGAAAAGGAGGTGGGAAGGAGAAAATACGAGTATTACGGGTTGGGACTCGACAAGATGGAAGACCCACGACACCCCCACCAGACAAATAAATGGTATGCAGACATGAGTGCAACTGCAAAACAAACAACAAATGAGAGTCGCTATGTATGCTCCCTCATTCCCCATGCCTCAGGTACACCCAAAGTATTGCTGCCAAAAGAATTGCCTATTGTGGAGGCCCAATGTCTCCTTCATCTCACGTTGTGCAGAATTAAGAACACCTTCCAAGCACACGAGGTAACGTTTAAAATGCTGCAGAATGAGAAGACCTGCTATCCGAAAGCGGAAGGAGTGATATGTTTGGAAGAACCATTCTTTATAATACAAGGGACATTATTTTCAGAAAGTAAGTGGAAAGATGAAGAAATAATGTGCAAAGCAGAAGCGCTGCGAGGGGTGGCACCAGAGAAACTGCAGTGGATAGAGAAAACATGCACACCAGTATGGAAGGAGAACATCTCAAAATTGACCTGGGTGACGGCCATTGAAAAGCCTTTCAAGCTACAGAAAGAGATAAACTATGAACTGTGTTTCAAGGGAGAAGGGAAAACTATCATGGGGGTAAACAAAAACTGCAACAAGAGCCTCACTATCCCGGATATGAGAAAAGGGACAGCGGCCCTCATGGACACTTATTGGGTATGTGGCAATCAGGCATACCTGCACCTCCCACCATCCTGGAGTGGCAGCTGCTCACTGGCCACACTACATTCGGCACTAATGGTGATACCAGAGAGCCACATTGATGGGAGCAAGAAAATGCGAGAGACCCCTCAGCAGAATGAGGCCCAACCAACTGCAGAATCACAATTATACGTCCTGTCTTCCTGTAATAAGGGGGAGATGCTGTCTCGGAACAGACGATCGTCGAACTACATATCAAAAGCATCCTCAGAACTACTGGCACAGATCCCAGACAAATATCGATTGTTCAGCTCTGCAGAGACTTTCTTCGCTTCACTCATCCCCAGTGTCCAGGCCAGGGCAAATGCAAAATGGCTCCAAACACCACGCTGGGCACTGATCCAGCTGGCAAATGACACCGAAGAAGGATTTAACATAATAAAAGTGGAACTGCGAGCACTGCGGCTAATGACCATGCAAAATAGGTATGTCTTAGACCTGTTAACCGCGATGGACAGAGGTGTTTGCCGAAAAATTGGAAGTGCCTGCTGCACTTTCCTACCTTCCGAAGATGCAGAGAATGGTTCCTTATCCCACATGATCGAAGCAGTGCATAACCTAGGGGAAAGAATGAAAATGGAGGGTGCAGCAGAAGCAAGCACTTGGTTCGACAACATCTTCTCCTGGGTCCCGTCATGGCTGGGAATGACTGTTAAATTACTGATGCCGGCAGTGGTGGTGTTTCTTTTTATTTTTTGAGTGTGCCAGGTGGGTCTTCGATGTTGTGCAAACGCAGTATCAAATGGTGCAATGATGACTGTGACAATGGGCAACGCTCTAGGTACAATACAAAATATGCAGGGGGTAGAGGTCCAAACAGGAGCAGAAAAAACACCAAGATTCCAGATAGTGCCCATATACCACAGCGGGGATGTAGTAGACAGGCTATGGCACACTACAATTAAAGAGCCCCATGAACTGAAATGGTATGAGGAGGTGTGGGTGGATTTGGAAGGGGACGGAGGTTGTATATATATGACCTGCACACCAGACGAGTATGCTAGAAGGGGAGAAAGTTTTTGAGGGTATGTAGGGCATGGATGCCCATAAAAGGCACCCCTGCATGGGATGAGGCAGTGGCTGAAGAAGAAGAACGCCAGAGGTTGAGGCAGTTACAGTATTCGTTACTTAAGTAACGAAAGGGGGGAAATGTATGGGAGGATAGGTCCAAAGGACCCACCTCCCCTGCAGCCCCACCCCTGTGAAGTCCATGGCTCGTCGGGGGTCCCTTCTGCCACCAGGGCCCAGGTGACGGGTGGGCCACTGGCTGAAACATTGACCAAACATGCTGTATTACACTAGGCCCTGGAAACCATTTTGTGAAACCAGAATGACAGGAGCCCGTGCGCGCCGCAGCGCGAGTCCTCACTCGTCCGTGCGGCCGCAGCTCCCTGGCAGATCCGATGAGAGCTCGTTCCCACGAACAGACGGACATGAGCTAGTGCTAGACGCAAACACTAACATTTACCTTCCGCAGTGTATCACTGTCCTCAGTATGACCCGGCCAGCAGGGCCGGGGTGGAAAAGAACTGTAAAATGGTCCCCCCACAAAAGTAGAGCCCCCAAATACTAATGAGCAAACTGCCTGTGATGAAACTCTTCTCTCCATTACCTTTTTGATAAAACATGTAACCTCCATGAAGATGGCAGAATGTGTGTGTTCATATGGCATTCTGGTTGAAGTACACACATCCCCGTAGCTATGCGCAAATGGTAAAAGCTTCCCGGGGTTTTTATGTTATATGTTTCGCCGAGAAGAATGTACTCCAAGGTCCTATGCCATAACTGAACTAATGCTGCTAGAGTGCAAAGAAAGACAAGTGCAACCACATTGGGAGCTCATGTAAATTGTGTACGGAAATACACAGAATGTATTTGAATGTCCAAGCTCACCATGTGTCACTGCCATCAGTCTCATTGGCCAGTTGTTCCTGCGTGTTCCACCAACCTTACTACTACCTCGCTTACTGTGCATGCATAGAAATGTAACAAAATGTTGTGGTTGTTAAATACTGAACATATAGTTAGCAATTGCAAAATGGGTATAGGTAACACATTCGAAATGGCCATGTAAAGGCACCAACAATGGAGAAATATAAGCTTTGAAAAGATTCAATGAGTATTGTATATTATATAAAGGTTTGTGCCTCTTTCACATAATCTGCAACACACAAGGAAAATACCGTTGTGGGCATATCCAAGGCCATCCCCCCCTTCCTCCCCATTGAAGCCTGCCAGACGGAAAGCAGAGGCCTGTGCTGCTCTGCCTCACCTCCCCCAATACGGCTGGAGCCACTTCAAGCATTCACGTTCCCCCGCGGCTCCCAGGGCCGCGGCCAGCCACCTGAATTATTTACAACCCAGAAGTAAACCCCGGCCATAAACGCAGGCCAAAAGGTGCCCTTTCTTAGGCTCCACGACCCACCAGCTCACCCCAGGTTAATGGCCCCTGTAAAATTAGGACACCCAATATTATAGCAACACTGTAGGAACACATTCATAATGACTTCTAACGAGACATGATAACTTGGACAGCTCTCCCCTTGCCCTGAGACCTAACATCGTGACCTATGATACCCGGTCAACAGGATGATGGTAACCATGTATTGATGTATTACCAAAGGACCCCACTCTAGGTGCATTCCTCCTGTGTTGCATTAACCTGTAGAATAACCTATTGGAAGATTTACCGGGGAAGATAATATTGCAATATTGAATGAATGCGGTTTGCGTGGCCTTAGGGCAGAAAGCCAAGAAAGACGTTCATCAATGACACTGGCCACGCCTGGCACAACAGCACCGCCCGGATGAGCCCAGCTGACCTGCCCGGCCCACGTTGGCAACCAGTGACGTCCGCCAACCACGGCGCACCACATCACAGATGCACCTATAGTTAGTCGTCACCACCCAATCCCCACGAACATGTGCCCCCCATAGTGTTTAGGTTCTTATGACGTATTTTGTAAATATATACGCCTGTCTTTTCTAATGTCAGACAGAGCGCTCTCGAGTTTGCAGAGTCCTTTGCATGCCCTATTTTGACTTCTATAAACTCCCATTAAGCTCCCCCGCACTTTGCCTTAGCCTTTTTCCCATCTTGGGAGAGTCCATTATGGTCTCTCATTGTGGGGAGGATCGTGCTATCTGGGGACGCTCGCCTTCAAAGTCTACATTTGGGTTACATGTCGTGTGGACGTATAATCTGTCACCTGAAGAGGTTGCTGACCGCAGTGATGCAGATTTGTCCTACTGCCAAGGACGTTTTCTCATGCATAACACCAAGAGGAGTATGAGCCCATGATGGTGTAATTTGTCCCCAGAGGTCGGACGGTGTGTTATAAACAGAATTATGCGTGAATTTATGCAGACTGCTGGCATGTTCTCCACCCACTATGAGATCATGAGGTCGCAAAATATGCAGCGGTTCCATAGAAATGGCATTTATTTGAGCGCCATTGGCAGTGCCATTTTCATTTACACTGTGCAAGAAGCATTGATCAGAATGTGGTAAAAATGTGAGGAGAGGCAAACAGAAACGCATATAAAGAAAACAAATAAAAACATATTTTACACTGTGCAAGAAGCATTGACCAGAATGTGGTAAAAATGTGAGGAGAGGCAAACAAAGGCATATAAAGAGAAAAAACAAAAAGTTGCTCGCATGCACGTAAAATAAAAAAAAAAAACTTTATACAGCTACGATGGAAGACCCAATCCCCTACCCAGCTTGATATTGCTTACCCCACCAGGTCCCGCCCCCCACACATCCCCACCTTCACTATTACGTAAAGGTAGGTGATTCCGCGGTACTTTCACGATTACACGTGCCACATCCTGGGTGGCCATGCGGATGTATGCTGATGGAGAAATCATGCGTACTTTTACTGAACTTTGTAGTTGACGTCCTTTGGAATGGCATGACACTTCGCACCTTCGATGCGATTGGTGGATGCGTGGGTGCCTATTTACCCGTAACCCAATGAGGTAGTGCTGCAGGGAAGATGGTGCAAAGGGAAGAAGGACTGCTCCAGCTTTACAGGGGTGCGGCCCCCCGAGGTACTTTGGGAAGCGCACGTGCCAGAATCTGCCCTTCGCACCATGTTGCCCAATTGACATGGCAGTGTGGGGATTAGCCAATCGGGTACTGTGGGTATGGTTAACGGGAAGGGGCGGTGAAACTGTTGTACATTATACTCTGCGTACTGAGAGTGGTTGACATGGCAAAACGCATTGCGTTGACTGTAGGTGATCCCTTTGTCATAGATCTGCACATCTATGCCCTGGAAAGACACTTTGACAGCAATTCTGGTTAAGAAGGAGTAGACGCATTGTGGAACGCTGTGCATGAGTGCAATTTCGCTGACATGCATGCACTTTGCAAAGACCTGGCCACTTTTGCAGGAGTAGATGTTATCGTCATCTACTATGGCGGCATGCATATGGGTTACCTGGCTTGCTTAGATTTGTTCCGTAGACAGAGATTGTTGGATGTCATGAAGACGCTTTTTCCCACCGCCAAGGTGCTTTTCTCATCCATAATACCACAAACAGTATGGGCCACTGCTCATGGATGATGTTCCGAGCCAGATGCAGGAATTTGTCTCATCAACAGAAACATGTATACTTTTTTGTCCGCTCGGGGAATGTTCTTCTGCAACAATGACCTCATTAGTTGTGGAAATGCAAAGTTTTGCCAAGAAATTAGTATTCTGTCATCACCCATTGGCAATGCAGTTTTGTTTGCCTGTCTACAGGATGCGGTAAAGAGTTTACTGTACTAATGTGACCACAAGAAAACACAAAAGCAAATAAAAACCGATAAAAAGGTGTTTCTGTAGAAGCATCTAAAAAAAGGCTCTTTTGAGACACGCCCCTTAACACAAACTCCCCCTACCCTGGTTGCAAGTTATTCCCCCACACCCGCACACAGCACAAAAGCCACATCCGGGGATTTTGCGGGTGGCGGCCATGGAAATGGGACTGTGGAGATTGTTCAATCAGGTGTTTAGGGTGTGCTGCAATAGTAAGAAGGACTCCTGCTTCACTCGGGCCTGGCCCTCGCTGTACTTGGGGAACCACACCTGCCACATTCTGCGCTTCTCACCATGGTGGCCAATGGAAACGGGACTGTGGGGAATGTCCAATCAGGTGCTTAGGGTGTGCTTCACAGGAAAGGGCAGCAATAATTTCTTCCATTAGTTTGTGTAGTGCAGCAGGCAAACATGGCAGGACGCACAGATTTCATCGAGGTTGATGCCTTTGTGGAAGATCTGGTCGTGAATGCCCTCCAAGAAGGCTTTCTTTGGCAATTTCAGTTTGGAGAGAGTGGAGGCTTTGTGGAGCAGTGTAGAAGCGTGCTGTTTCTCCGGAATGCTTGTAGAATGTCAACGCATGCCCACTTCCAGACCTGTACATGTTGTGGTCGTGAACTTTGGAGCCTTCTTTTTGGGTTCAATGCCTTGTTCCCATGTGTACCGTCAACTGAAGATGATGAAAGCAGTGCAGCACATTTTTCCCACTGCCAAGGTGCTTCTCTCATTTATACCCCCGAGAATAGTGTGGACAAACGATGTCCCCTACCCTGGTTAAAAGTTATTCCCCCACTCCCGCACACGCACAGCACGAAAAGTCGGCTAATATCGCGATAGTTGCAGTGTGGCACATGTTAGATATGCCCCTTTTGCAGATGACGGTCATAGAAATGGGCCTGTAGAGGCTACGGGATTGGGCTACGGGATTAGTCAATAAAGTTTCTGGGCGTGGTGTGTACGCACAGACTGTGGTACACTGTGTGTGGACAGAAATGCAGAGGGTGTGGTTATGGCTGTGTGTTTCAAGAGCCACAGCGTGCAGGTTCTATGGGAATTTGAAATACATTGAATGTGAATGGAAAACAATGTGCAGTGGCTGCTCATTTGGGAATCTATCATGTGGATTTTTAGTGCTATGGAGTACCTACAATGAAGTGACTGATTTTGGTTTGTCTGTGTGACACTTTGGTGGCACGCAATCATGGCGACATTGTTCATTGTGGAGGAAAAATTGCACAGCATGTTACACGCGTTTCAGTGCCGTTTGCGATGAAGGCGCCACTTGCCCAGGTCATGCATTTGTTTTCGATCTCTTGCATAACTTTCTATCGGATTATGCAGACACTGATGTGGCTGCGTCATTTTTTATTTGGTATACAAATGAAGAAAGCGCAGTACATTGCGAAGAAGTGTATTTGTGCCTTTGTACGAAATGTGCCAATGGCGTATTTCACACATGGGAAAATTACGTTTCACAGCACGAACAGTTTTCCCCAGCTATAACGTTCATCTTACTATTCCTGCTTGTTTTTTGTTTGTTTTTGTTTTATTATTTGAATTGCGCACCAGACCCAAGGGGATCAGTGCACATAGCATAGGATCATTCACAGCTTAGTTACAAATCGGCAAATACAGTACATATAAAATATACAGGGCAAAGATAATTGAAAGACATCAAATGGGATTAAAGAACATGACAAGATCTTAAAAGAGGGCAGATATAAAACACGGATACAGAAGACGTATAGAGGACAGTCAATAATAGAAATAGTAACTGAGAAAGATACTTTTTACATGAAGAGTAAAACAGGGTTGGTCATGGATGAGCGGACTAGACCTATTTGTCGGAATCCTTGAACCATTTATACTCTGACAGAGGTTTTGGTGGGATTGGTCTGCTCTCAGTAGGGTGGGAAGGGAGTCCATAGTTGGGCAACCTTAACCGAGAAACACCCCCCCCCCCCCGACCCCCAACTCTGGATAGCTTGAATCTAGGGACTGTGAGGCAATTAGTGTTGATGATCCAGTGGTTCTTGTTGAAGCTTTCATGGTAAATCGATCTGACAAGTAACTGGGTGCCACATTGTTCAAGCATTTCTGAGTAAGTGAGGGGACTTTTAGTTTGATTTTATCATGGCTTGAAAGCCAGTTATTAGCTCTTCTAGTCTCAGAGATATGCTCTCTCCTAGAGATACCCAGAGCTGCTCTAAGGGCATTAGTTTGAAATAATTCAATTTTCTTAATAATTTGTTAGCCCCTATGTACAATGCATTACAATAATTAAGCTTTGATAATATAAGCGCCCTGGCAAGGGTAAGGCAGCTATTGTTGGACAAGAAGGGTTTCCCTGCACTAATCAATTTACAGGTATATGCTGTCGCAGAGGCCATGGCATTGACCTGCTTATTGAAAGATAATGTTGAATCCAGGTAGAAACCCAGGGTCTTTACCTCATTGGCAACGGTAATAACATTGTTGTCAATATTGAAAGCAGAATATTTGGGGCTTTGTTTATTGATGGTTGAGGTCGTGCCCAGGATGATGATCTCAGTCTTTTCATCATTCAGGCATAGTCCGTGGGTGGCCATCCATGCCTGGAGGATGAGATATAACCGATTCACTAAGGCCACATCCTTGTCATAATCCCCAGTAAGTGGTAGGAGGATCGGAGTATCATCTGCAAAGTTAGTGTAGGTGATACCAAGATGGTCCAGATTTTCAAAAAGGGGCTTCGTGAAAATATTATATAGAGTAGGTGAGACACAGGATTCTCGGGGCACTCCACAGGTGATGGGGATAGGGTCTGCAGCTGTGGTAGGTGAGAAGACTCTCATAGTACGATTACTAAGAAAGGATTGTATCCATAATATAGCTTCTGCTGAGAAGTGCGCGGCAGAGTCCAAGTGGCTGCATAAGACCTCATGGTCCACAAGGTCAAATGTAGCCCATAGGTCCAGGAGAAGGGCTGATTTCCCTTTATCCCTAAGTTCATCAATCTGGGCCTTCAGGTCTATTAGAGCCGTTTCGGTTCCATGCTGTGGCCAGAAACCAGATTGCTGTGCTCCTAGCAGAACGTTGGATTCCGGATATTTTTGAATTTGTGAATAGGCCATTTTATCTAGGATTTTCAGGAGGAAAGGCACTGTAGTAATCGGTCGGTAATTAGTGAGTATCATTGGGTCTAGGGTCTGTTTTGTCAGTAGAGGGAGCACCCATGATTCCTTAAGATTTGGTGGAATAATGCCTGATGAAAACAAGGCACTAATTAGTTTCGTGATAAAGGGGGTCAGGTCTCTGGCAACGTCTTATGAGTTGTGCAGGACATTGCTCGCCCTGGCAATTAGAAAGTTTCAGGGATAATATGATATTTTCAGTTTCAATTATAGTGACTTTGGAAAATTTAAAGCGGAGTGGATCAGCACTGATATTAGGTGGTGTCGAGGTAATATGGATGGAGTAGTACTCGTTAGTGAAGCTTTTTTCTTGCCAATTTTTGATTGTAGGGTCTTGACTTTATTGACTAGTACTTGCTGTATATTAGAGCACCATGGTTAATCTTTTATACAATTATCCAGCACTGGGATAGGGGCTTCTAGCCCTTTCACGATGACAAAAAGCTCTTTCATGTTAGATTTGGCCTGTGATGTTCTGGTGTTATAAGTTTCACGTTTAGCTAAGAGTATTTCACTTTTATAGAGGGCTGATATAGTACAGAGGTTAGTCTTATTTTCCTCAGATGGTAGTAATCTCCAGGCTACCTCACATTGTCTTTTTTTGTTCGTAATGTTTTCAGGTGTGGTGTATACCAGGAGTTGAGGTGTGCTTTATGTTTACTTTGTCTCATATTTAGTGGTGCTATAGAATCTAGTGAGGTAGACATAACTTGGTTATATTCTTTAACCAGTGCGTTAGGCCCCATGTCTTCAGGGAGCACATTAAGTGTAGGGAGGATGAGAGGGAGTAGATTGTCATAGGTTATATTCTTTTTATTCCTTGTGGGAATAGGTGGAGCTACCGATGTGGGCAACGAAGTAGGTTTTTCAGTTGCTAGGGAGAATGTTACATGGTGGTGGTCTGTCCAGATCAGAGGGCATATGGATGTAATTGAGGCATTGCAGTTGTAGTCTGCTACCCAGATGAGTGTTCTTCCTTTGTTGTGAGAAGGGTGAAGCACTATCTGGGTGAAACCTAGTTCCGTTAAAGTATTGGCCACATTAAACGCATGTGAATCTTTAGGGTCATTAAAGCCTAAGTTCAGATCCCCTAATAGGACTTGAGAAATTTTTTTAAAGTTATTAGACAGGATGTTGGATATATCTTCCTCAAAGGTACCGATGGGTCCTTGGCTATGAGATACTCACATGACTTGATGTCCAGGCGTGCCATCCCGATTTCTGCACACCCCATCCAAATTGCCTTGGTGCCCTTCTTGAAAGTAGTAGAACCATTTTTTGTGTTGTGCACTGACACTCTTCAAAATGCTGTGCAACACGTAAAGAAACCACTTTCTACATCAATGAGATTTGTGATGGAATCTTTGATGTCATGGGTGTTAGTCCATGCAGTGCACACTGGTGGCGCGAGTTATGGTTGCTTAGCTTACCATAACTGGCGAATTTCAATTTTTGTTTAACTTTTACCTGTAACCATAACGTCCCTGTAACAACGTTTGCCATTGAATTTCATGTGTGTTTGCTAGTGCAACTTAACCATAATGTCCCTTTAACAACGTTTTTGTATATATATATATATATTCACTGACAAAAAACATTGTTAAAGGGACGTTATGGTTAAGTTGCGCCATCAACTTTACTGAAAAGACTATGGTAAAGTAATGTTATGGTTTAAGTGCCCTACTAAAAAGCTACAAAATTCACTGACAAAAAACGTAGTTAAAAGGGATGATATGCTTCAGTTGCCCTAGGAAAAGCCTAGCAAATTCAGTGCAACAAGTACTAGAAAGGAACATTACACTTACTTTGCACTAATAGCAACCTATCCATATTATGGTTACAAGTAAAACCAAAAAAACCCAGAAATTCGCCAGACATAACTAAACAACATAACTCGCGCCACCACTGTGCACTGCTACGATTAACACCCATGACATCAAACACGCGATCACAAATGTTATGGAGTACAAAGTTCTGGAAAAAAATCCACGATGTCAGCATCCAAAATCATCAAGAGCAGCACCCAGCATGCCTTTGACCATGCACATGTGACCATCTACTGCTTGCCCACACGCAGCACAACATAATGGAACCATGCATGCAAACATGTGGCCAGAAACCATAATCCACAGACATACATAGCCAGCAGCACTTCTATCCAACCCCAGCACCATAAGACAGCGATGCATGGAAACATGTAACAGTTAACAGATTCCACAAACATACCACTGCCTCCGCCACCCCACCCACTTCCATTCACAAAGTATTGTGTCACTGCCAACCAGACCACACAATCTTCACAACATTGGGCCTACCCCAAGGAAGCTACACAAACAGAATATCCAAGCACATAGAACATTCACTTCAAGCCTACCCTTTTCTATACTGACAGTGTTCCAACAATGCACCCATTGGGCACACTGCAGGACTTTTCAATGCACAATCTCCAGCCATACACCGAAAACCATAGGATGTTTTAACAAGGACCGCACCCATGGAAGAAACAATATATGCATGTCAGTGCACTTTTGGTGCTCTGTGAAGAGTAACATGTGTTCCACAACCATTCCGTAAATGTGAGCACCTTCTGACAGATGCAGTCTAAACTGTATTGCTGCGGTGAGTGTGGGCAAGGCCTAGACTATTGGGTGCATGGCCTACGGCATTTGGCCATGCACCCAATAGTCTAGGCCTTGCCCACACCCACTGCAACATAATGCAGCCATGCATGGCAACATGTGCCCAAGTAACACACTCCACAAATATACCACAGCCACTGCTACCCAACCTCTGCACCTTAATACAGCTATGCATGGAAACATGGAAGTTAGCAGATTCTACAAACATACCACAGCCTCCGGCACCCATACCCCTTTTATTCACATAGTATGGTCTTACTGCCAACAAAACCAAAAAAAAGTCTGCAACAGTGGCGCTGCTCCAAGCACTCTATTTAGTACACAAAAGCAATACCTCATCTCCGCGCAATGGACACTACACAGTCCTATGAAGTATGCAGTTCACCCCTATCCACTTCTGTGCACACACTATTTCAGTATTGCACCCACTTCACACACTGCAGTATACATGCACATAGAAGATGCACTTCAACCCTACCCGCTTCTATACTGACTGTATTCCAACACTGCACTGAGTGCGCACATTGCAGAACTGTTCAGTCCATTAGCTGCAGCCAGGGGTGTTGCTAGGTCTGGAAAAAGATCAGGGGCTAAGCTAATGTTGCAACTGGCGGGACTCAGGGCTAGCTAGCCTTTTGGTTGTAGTCCCTGAGCTTCTATCCGGGGCTACAACCAAAAGACCCAGGGCTATAGCCCCCTCAGCCCCCCTCTAGCAACGCCTATGGCTGCAGCCATGGAGTAAACACTGTAGGATGTTCTAACAAGCACCACACCCATGGCTGCAACAATGTATGCAATGCTGGCTAACCACACACAGAAGGCAACAATGTGAAACCTATTTGCAAACACGGCACATAGTTGTCAGTGCAAGGCCTCCATCTGTGAATTGAATGGGCTACAGGGTTACCACATGCAACACACCGGAGTATACGCCATCTTATGATATGATATATGGCATTTGTAACGCGCCTATACACAATGTGCAAGTCATGTGCAATGCACTCCCCTTTTGCAATTGAGCTCCCACCAGTCACCCTGGAAAGAGATCTCAGCACTAGTTGTCCTGCCGTACAGAAGCCTGCCTGCATTCAGTAAACATGGTAGTGGCCTGTGCAGAGACCCATGGATTGGTGCTGTACGCACGGATACTGCAGGCACAACAACGTCTTCATCCACCTATTGACATATCTCAGATGAATCACTTCTAACTCCCCCACCCTTTCTATCCCTTCTTCCCACCACCATATGGCGTAATATATGTTTTCCAATGCACTCCCCTTCTGCAATTCAGCTGCCACTATTCACCAAGGTAAGAGGTTGCGGCACGAGCCATCATGCCGTAACAAAGGATGCCTGCATTCACCACACATGGTATTTGTTTGTGCAGGTGACCGGTGAATTGGCGCAGAACGCATCGATACTGCAGGCACACCACAGTCTTCGTCCAACTAATAACCACACATCTCAGATGAACCACTTCCCTCTCCCTCACCCTTTCGATCCCTTCTTCCCATCACCACATGCCTTACATTGTATTTGCCAGTCCCTTTTGGCGCTCCACTGTCCTCGGATACACCATGGCAGCGTTTCCATAAAAAAGTTGACGCACACCACGCTTCTCTCCAGCCAATCACCGGCCGTGTCCAATGTTTGGCGACATCACGGCGTACTGCAAGCCAATGAGACTTCTGTCCGCGGATATCACAAATGTTTTGAGACGTACATTTCAGTTGTTTGCAACAAAAGTACTGGTTGGATTTCCACCGAACACACAAAAGCACGCTTTCGGAACCAAGCCCCGCTTCTGCTGCAAATTTGGTTAAAATCCGTCCAGCCGTTCCCCATTCAGTCTATGGAAAAAAAAATATGTGGGCCCGCCCTATAATTCCCCCCCTTTCCCCTACGAAACCTCACCCAATATACTTTTTTGGCAAAGTTATAAGCCGCCGAAAGAGGACTTCCTATGGGTTTAGCAACTTAACCATAACTACACGACCGCTACCGCAGGCCGTGTAATATACACATAAATGCTATTTCTCTTTTTTGTATAGCTCCCTTGAGTCCACCTACCCCAGCCCCCCACCCAGAACACACTACAAAAATAGCAGGCGCACTCATCCAGCCGAGTGCGGTTAACTGTTTGCTGGGAGCGGGTAGAGCAGGTATCTTGGTATAGCAGGCTTAAAAAGTGACTCCTACTCTGACTAGAGATTGCTATAGCCAGATAACCTTCTCTTCCCCGTACCCTCTTATTGGGCTCGCTTGTGTTAGATTGTGATTGTAATATCAAACCTTTCACTTATCTGGACAGCGTCTAACTTAATCACCCACTATGGGTCCAAAGTTACGCTCACAAAACCTTAAAAGAAAGAAACTGGATCAAATCGCCTCACCGTATATAGCTCCCCAATACCCTCTAATAACGGCTGTAAGAAAAAGAGAGGAACTGGGATAGAAAGGAAGACCAAAATATATAAAAAGCCTACAATGGAAAAACCTAAAGCCTCAAGCTTCTTGACAATGCCTCAAGCAAGAGATGTGGCAAGAGGCATTAAATGATGAACGTCTCACAGTGCCCAATAACAGCTCCATGGTCGACAACTCCCTTTTGAATCTATGCCACGATTTTAGGAGACACTCAATGGGTATTAGAGCCACACCAGGCACTATTCTGAAGTAATGAATTAATGGAAAACATGGAGAATGTCATTGGATCAAACTTATCTGGAACTCCAGACTTCGAGAAGCTTGCCCAGACAGACTCTTATTGAGGATGAGAACTACTCATGGAATAATTTAAAAGGGTCACATGAATACAAGTTGAACACCACAAGTACACTTCAGGCAATTGCAACAACATTGGACATTACATTTGGTATTTGCTCTAGCCTCATGAAACAGCAACGAGACTTCAAGGAATTAGTGATAAATCTCACTGAGAATATCCAAAGTAAAAACGAAAGGTCAAAAGAGGGCGTTATAGAAAATGAGATATCAGTAGGGGAATGTATGGATAATTTGAGTGTGCCATATCTAGTCATTGCAGAAGATGAGTGTGGAGCTGAGAAAGAAATTGAAACAAATGACATTGAAGTGAATGATGAACGAATTATAAATGAGACCATCGAGAACCGGATACTAACTCGGAGGGTGATTTATGTAATACATATGGGAGTAAGAGACGTGCTTGCCTCAAACGTAACAGCAAAAAAGGGGTGAAGAAAAAGGGTAAAATTGGGAAAACAAGTAAGATCACCTTACCAAGAAAGAACAGTGCATCACTGGCAGAGATAGAAAAAACAGATGTTATATGTGTGACCAAAGGAAATAGATTTGATCTTAAAACGGGCACTAAGAAGTAGGGAAATGTTTAAACAAAGATGGTTAGTCGATGGAAAAATGGTTGAACGGAAGGGAGCGAGTCAATAATAAAAACACTGTAGCGTTAGCACAGTCATCTGTGGCAAATTTGGAAAAGGAGGGATCTATGGGAAGAAACGTGAGGCTTTTGAATTTACCCATAAATCAGGTGGTAGGATTGCTTACTACTAGGGAAAAGGATATCTACGTGGGTGAAATTGAGAGATTGGCCCTGTGTAACACCAAAAAGGATTACTTTAGAGCAGGTCCCAGATGAATTGGATGATTGCGAAGGTAAGTTCTTAAACAGAGGCAAGTACATTAAGATTATAGAGATGAACACCTCTGAGGATAGTCCTTATTTAAATTGAACTTGGATCCTTGAATGCCTACATATGGTTCCACAATCACACTGTATAACAATAGCAGATATTGAAATGGTGAAATTGCCAGAACATGGTAGTTGGGAAAATTGGGCAATTGTCAAGTTTGTGACGCCTGTTATATTTGAACTGATTGGTGAACATTCAGAAACACTATGGGAAAATGAGTTTAAAATTGTAATATGTAACACAATTGTGAATAGCAGAGTCATAAAAGAAAAGGCAAGCAAGTACAGTTCAAATGCAGACCAAATTAAAGAAAAGGGTTCCGGTCCTTTTACACAAAGACAGTAAAAGCTTTATGGAAAACTGTGATGTATTTGCTTTCCAGCAGACATGGATTAGCAGAACCATCATGATTAATGGGTTTAATATTCTGGTAAAACCTGCACTTAGTAATGGAGTGATGGAGCTGGGCGCCCGGTTGGGGGACTCTGTATAGGTGCCAAATGCCTGGAAATAATCAGAGTATGATACATTTGGCTGCTCACCCTTTGTTCTATGTGCGATCGTAAGAAATTTGGGAATGCTAACTTAATGAATTATTGCTGATAAATGTGTACTCACATACACAGGGGTACATGTAGAATCAGTGACCCAAGTGATAGGTGACGCTATTGAAGGTTGGATGTTGGAATCCCCGAAATCTGAAATTATGGTAGTGGGCGACTTTAATGTCTATTGTGACCAACCCACTCACATCATGGATGAATGGAATAAATTATGTGGGGATTTTGAGGTAGCACCTCCAACTGAATTGGGAAGAAATGGAAAAGGTCTGAACTCCCCCCTTACAAATAATCAATGGAACGAAACGGGTAAGAATGTTCCAGAATTGGGGATTATTTTGTTTCAATCGATGATTTAGGGGGTAAACATGTAACATGGACAAATGAAAAAGTGGGTTATCGAATTGACTATTTGCTAGTTATGGTATACATGAACAACTGGATCAATTCATACATATCCCCACAACCCCTAAGTGATCATACAGTACTCAAATGTACACTGAAAATAATATACAAAAGGAAGCCTTACCATTCAGGTGAGAAAATGAACATTAAGAGCTCAGCAAGTGGAAATAGAATATTACGGACCGAAAAAAGACGTAGAAAAATGTGATCATATCTTCAACCTACTACTCGATGGTGAGGAGATTGCCTCTATTGGATTAGGAGTGGTGAGTGATATGCTTGGAATGATCCAAGCAACTAAAAGCAGAGCGAGTGTCACCCAATATACTGGGAAGAAACATGCAAATATGTATGATAGCGTGATACAAAATAAGAAAAAACTGTAAATGAGGAAATAAGGAAAGTAAAGCAGGATGTGGGGATGGACTGGGACATTAAAAGAAAAAAGTAGCCACCATATCTATGAAATTTAAGAACTGGCTTAAGGCAAACAAACATGACATCAGAAATGCTAATCAGAGAAAGATCGGTATACTATGCAAAACCAATGACTAAAAGGTTTTGGTATTTGTATAGACAACCCCTTGTAGAGGATGATAGTAATGTTAACGTGGTACCTGTGGAGGAAAGGCTAGAATACGTTGGCCAGTTATATTATGTGGAGCACAGGGAATGCAGGATGAAAATAAAACTATGGGATTATAAAAAAAAAACAAAAAAAAAAAGCATTTCCTTTGGGCTTTACTGACATCTTGAAGGTAATAAAAAAAATGAATACGCCTAGAGTCTCAGGGCCCGACAGGTTGGCCAACGTTGTAATTAAACGCAACCCGATGAAATGGGCTACATTGTTATTGAAGCTATGCTCCTCCATCTGGCATAGCGGGTTAATTGAAGTGAGCTGGCGCAAGACAATCTTAGTGCCCATTTTTAAAAAAAGGAATACGAACTAGCCCTACTAATTACCGGTTGCTAGCCATGGCAGACACTAGCTGCAAGATTTTCTGCAGCCTATTGCTGGATATCAAATAGATGGATTAGTGCAAAAAAACATACTGTGTCCACAACAAACTGGTTTCAGACAAGGCTACAGCACCCTAGATAATATGGTTACCTTGAACCACATTATCACTGATGCGAAATTAGTAGGAAAGGGACTAATTTGTATCTGTGCTTTATCGACTACTGCAGAGCATTTGACTGTGTAGATAGGGATACGCTTTGGAATAAAATGTCTAAGTGGGGAGTTTGCCCCATAGTTTTGTACTTTCTTAAAGCTATGTACTCTGAAACTACGGTAACCATTTTTCCAGATAAAGGGGCTGTAACCACCCCCTGTCAAGACTAATATGGGACTGAAACAAGGATGCGTTACATCACCAGTACTCTACAATCTCTATGTGACAGATATGAGAGAAGCCCTGGAAACAGTGCAAAATCACCCTTCAAAAGTGGGGGACTCAGCAATCAGCTGGATGACATACGCAGACGATACTGTTATCTTGGATAAAACACTGATAGGTCTGCAGAGAATGCCCAATGCCTCGTATACATTTGCAAAAGACAATCTGTGTGTCAATGCAAATAAGACGAAGATCATGTTGTTTGGAGACAGAGGGTCCAAGAATAATTGGCATGGCTTCAAGTGGAAGATGGATACAGTGGCATTAGAAGTAGTGGATATTTACCCATATCTAGGAATCCCAATTATGAACAATGCTCCTAAAACATTCTACACCAATACAATTGAAGCAAAGAGGGCAAAAAAATTGAATATTAGGAGATACATGGCAAAAAAAGGGTGTTACTCTGTGCAAGGCTTCCTCAAAATGTATAACTCCTAGAAAAGCTGGCCATCTCTCAGCTTAACCTTCAGTTTAATTCTGTTGGCCGTCTCCATGACCATCAGTCTGGCCTCAGAGCTGACAGAAGCACGGAAACTGCTCTCCTGAACATCAGTGAAAATCTGCTCTCCAACCTTGACTCTAACATTCCCTCTGTCCTCATCCTACTCGACCTCTCTTCTGCCTGACACGGACAACCATACCATCCTACTCAACCGTCTCAGTTATAACCTGGGTATCACTAATCAGGCTCTGGCCTGACTGACCTCTTTCCTCTCTGATCGACCCTCCAAGGTCCAACTTGGGTCCTTCCTATCATCCATCTTCCTCTCTACCTGTGGTGTTACTCAGGGGCCTAACCTTTAGCCCTAGCTTTTCAACCAATACCTGGCAACTCTCGCCCACTGCATTGCCACTTTCTGCTCAAATTTCCAGTGCTACGCTGACAACTCATTTTCAGGTTGCCCTCGGCCACCTCCTCTCCCTCTCTCATCTCGGATTGCCTAACTGCCAATCAAGATTGGTGTGCCGCCAATGATCTTTGTCTGAATGCCAGCAAGAAGGAGATCCTCCTCATCAGCACACCGTCAACATCCTTTCCCCTCACTCGCTGGCCGGACTCCCTTGGCCAGTCTCCTAGCCCCACTTGCGAGGCAAAGAACCTCAGAGTCATATTTGACTCCACACTTTTCTTCTCCGCCCACATCTCTGATGTCTCTAAACATCAAACTTCCTACTGCACCTCCTCAGAGGCACTCTGCCTTTCCTCTCCATCCCCCAGAAGCTCATGGTCTCCCAAGCTCTGGTCCTCTCTAGGTTGGACTATTGTAACAGCCTCTTTCTAAATCTACCTGCCTCTACTCTCCACCCTCTGCAACTAAGCAAAACCTGTCCTTGGCCTCAAGCCCTGGGAACGTATCTCTCCAGCTCTGAAATCTCTCCATTGGCTCCCAATGGATGCAAGAATTAAATTCAAAACCCTCTGCATTGTCCACAAGGCTTTCTTGGGCCTGGGTCCAAAATACCTTCAGCTATCCCTCCGCAAATACCTTCCCTCTCGAGCTCTTCGCTCCTCTAACTCCCTCAGGGTCAGTCGTTTTTCAAAGAATCAAGCTGGGGATAGATCTCCGCCTTCGGCTGGGGCCTCCCTATGGAACAGCCTCCTTGCCACTCTAAAACGTGAGGAGAACCATATCCAGTTCCGGAAGCACCTCAAGACCTTCCTCTTTGCTTCTGCCTTTGCTCCCCATCTCCCCTGCTGATCTGTTCTCTCTTGGCACCGTGCACCTGGCCACCATCTGTCCTCCGGGCCACTAAATGCATTGGGGTCTGTATCCGTACCCATACAGCCCGCCTCACTTTTTCTTCCTGCACTTATCAGACCTACCCTGTCTGCTGCCTTAAACCCAGCACTTGCCACTTGCTGGCTGCACTACCACTGTTTGTTGTCTTTATTATTTATTATTATTTATCTATTTCTCCTTTGCTCCGCACTTTCCACTCCCCCCCTTTTCATGCACTTTTCCCCTCCTCCTCTCCCATGCACTTGCGCGTTCTCAATGTCACTGGGCCTAGTAACATCGTTGTTTTGTTCTCCCCTGTTCCCCTCCCTTGCCTTGTCGCACTCTGAAACACTTGTGTACGAGTGCGATAGAAATAAAATATCAATCTAAGAGCAGCATTGTGTCTGGGGTATTATACGCACTAGAAACCCTGGAGGCTAAATATATAACTCGCCTTGATAAATTGGAGGGCAAACTCTGGAGACCTGTTCTTAGATTGCCAAGGCCTGTACCTATTGAAGCTATAAGATGTGAACTGGGTCTTACTTCTCTAACAACTTTGTGGAAGATATGCTGCAGTACAACAAGTTACTCTCTTACCTGGTAATGTTCTTTCGATGGGATGGTCCGACGACATATTCCATATCTATGACAGTAATCACCACAGCTGTGCTGCTTCGGAAAATCTTTAGGCGTCTGCGTCCTGCGTCAATGACGTTGATACGCCGTCCTCGAGGGCCTCCATCAAGCCGACGTCACCGGATGTTGTAAGTAGGACGCACGACGCCCGTAGCCTCAGTTGTAGTTTTTTCCCAGAACGTGTGGCACCAATCTACTGCCGATATGACCACAGAAGGCCTTGCAGAAACGTAAGCTGCAATCACAAATTCTGTAGCGGGGAAGGTAGGGATGGAGCGATATGGAATATGTCATCGGACCATCCCATCGAAAGAACGTTACCAGGTAAGAGAGTAACTTGTTCTTCGAGGGAATTGGGTCCACCGACGTATTCCATATCTATGACAGACTCCCAAAGCAGTACCAACGTAAGGAGGTGGGAAAAGAATTTAGAATATACAAATTTAGAATGCCCAATCAAATTGCAGAGTAAAGGACCGCCTTGCCAAAGGCCAGATCCTGCCCATGGATAGAATCTAGGGAGTAGTGACGTACAAAAGTATGGACCGAAGCCCAAGTGGCTGCATCACAGATGTTACGAATAGGAACACCCCTCTGCAGGGCAGTAGAGGCAGCCATACCCCTAGTCGAATGGGCCCCTAAGCCTACAGGAGGATCCTTACCGGCCAGGCGGTAACATTCAGAAATTGCCAAGATAATCCATCTAGACAAAGTCTGCTTAGTCACAGCTTGTCTCAAACGCCTTCCAGCGTAACCAATAAAGAGCTGATCGGCCACTCTGACCCGGGACATGCATGAAACTAAGCCCTCCTAGGATCTAACCTATGGAGCCTCTCCTCATCCTTACCAGGATGCGGAGGAGGAAAAAATGCCGGAAGAACAACCTTCTGGCTCAAATGAAATTCCGACACCACCTTCGGAAGAAAGGAAGGACGAACTCGAAGGACAACCCTGTCCCTATGAAACAGTGAAGGGTGGCTTAACTGAAAGTGCCTGTAACTCACTCACTCTGCGAGCGGAAGTGACCGCAACTAAAAATACAGTTTTAAGGGTTAACAGTCTCAAAGGACAAGAATGCAAAGGTTCAAACCGAGCACCCATTAGAAACTTGAGAACAAGGCTCAAATCCCAACCAGGCACCTGGAAAGGTGACCGAGGGAACACATTAGTGAGCCCTTTCAGAAACTGAGAAATTAAAGGTATTTTAAAATAAGAACACTCCTTAGACGAGCGCTTAAATATGGACAGCGCCACCAGGTAACCTTTAATGGTACCCACTTGCAAGCCTCTGTGGGCTAAAGAAAGCAAAAAAGAGAACTACAGGAATGTCACATGAAAATGGATCAACATTCTTAACCCTTCACCAGTCGCAGAACTTTCTCCAACGGCAACTGTACAGGGACTTTGTTGCCGGCCGTCTGGCCGAAAGCAATACCTCCATCATGTCTTCAGGGAAGTCCCAATCCTTATACCTCAACCTTTCAGAAGCCAAGGGTGAAGGTTGAGGGATCTGACCTCTAGATGGAGAACCTGACCCCCCCCTCCCTTGAGAGCAGATCGTCTCGGTAGGGAAGACGACGTGGAGGGCAGATGGACAAGTCGAGAAGGTCCGGGTACCACGCCCTCCTGGCCCAAGCCAGAGCAATGAGGATCATCCGGGAACCGAACCTCCGTAACCTCCGCAGCACCGGCGGGATGACGGGGACTGACGGAAACACGTACAGCAGTGGGAAGGACCACTCCACCACAAACGCGTCTCCAAAGGCTCCTCTTGGAGGAAATTCCCACGAGCAGAACCTTGCGCACTTCCGGTTGACACTGGAGGCGAAGAGATCCACTTGACGGGTCCCCCAAAGGGCAAAGATCTCCAGGAGAATCTCCTGAACCAACTCCCACTCATGAGAGATCGCGCTCTGCCTTTTCAGAGCGTCCGCCGCCTCGTTTTCGTCTCCGGCCAGATGAACTGCCGAGATCAAAATTTCCTGCCGGATGGCCCAGAACCAGAGCTGGATCGCCTCCCTGCACAGAGGAAGTGGCCCTGCCCCCCCCCCTTTTTGGTGAGATAGTGCATGTCCACTGTGTTGTCCGTCAGGATCAGGACATTATTTCCTCGCACAGTCGGCAGAAAAGCCTTCAGGGCAAGCCTGACGGCCCTCAGCTCCAACAGATTCATATGGAGTCTGGACTCTGATGGAGACCAACGACCGCTGACTGTCAGCTCGTTGGCATGAGCTCCCCATCCCGTGAGGGATGCGTCCGTCACGATCGTCACCTCCGGCCAGGGCAGCCAAAATGGAGCCCACCATCAGATTGCCTTCGTCGGCCCACCACAGAAGGTCCTGAGCTACCGACGGCGGCACCTGAACGGGGTCCGACATCCTGCCGGAGGACTGTGACCACTGCATCTCGAGAGCCCACTCCAAAGATCTCATCCGCAGTCGGGCCTCTGGCACCAGAAGAATGGAGGATGCCATGAGGTCGAGCAGCCTCAAGAATTCAAACGCCGGGAGACTCTGGGCATGTCGAAACTTGTGTACCATCTGCTGAATGTGAAGAGCCCTCACCTGGGAAGGAAAACACTGCCCCAGGGACGTGTCGAGCACTACTCCGATGTACTAGAGCCGCTGAGTTGGCGTCAAGTGAGACTTCTTTAAGTTGAGGGAGAAGCCTGGCTTGTGAAGGGAATGGCAGGTGACGGACAGATGATCCAAGACTTGCTCGGGAGAGCGCGCCCTGATCAACCAATCATCCAGGTAGGGGTAGACATGAATCCCCCCTTTCCTGAGATGCGCTGCCACAACCACCATGAGCTTGGTGAAAACCCTTGGGCGGAGGTCAATCCGAACGGCAGGACCCAAAACTGAAAGTGCGAGTCGCCAACCGCGAACCTCAGGTACTTCTTGTGCTTTGGATGGATCGGCACATGAAAATAAGCGTCTTTGAGGTCGAGAGACACCAACCAGTCCTGAAGTTGAAGGGCCTGGAGGACTTGAGAAAGAGTAACCATCTTGAACTTGTCCTTCCTGAGGAGCTTGTTCAAATGGTGCAACTCCATGATGGGTCTCAATCCACAGTCTTTCTTCAAAATCAAAAAATAAGGGGACTACCATCCCTTGTTCCTCTCCGCTACAGGCACCAGTACTATGGCGCCTTTCTCCAGCAGGGATTGAATTTCCTGCGCAAGGAGCGGATCCGGACTCTTCAAAGAGAGGATCCCTGGTGGATTGTCGTGAGGCCTCTGCCGGAAAGGAAGACAGTAGCCGTGGGCTACGATCTCCAGAACCCACACATCTGAAGTAATGGCACACCATTCTACCAGATGCTGCGCCAGCCTTCCCCCAACCGGAGAAGCATGGGCCTCATGACTAAGCTGAAGCGGCTGCTGCAGTGCCTGAGAGCAAAGAGGCAACTGCACGCGCGGCCTTTGCACCTCGAGTACCTTGTTTTCAACCTCTGGCACTCCTACGGTTGCCCCTTTGACTAGCAGCTCCCCTCAATTTACTAAAGGATGAGTAATAACGAAAGGAACCTCCCCTCCATTGCTGTCCCCTAGGACGAAAAGGCAGAGGTTGGCGGACTGCAGCGCCCAACGACTTCGCTGCAGCTTTCGAGGAATGCAAACTCTCAAGGCTCTTGTCAGCCTTGCTGCCAAAAAGATGTTCACCATCAAAGGGCATGTTGAGGAGCCGGACTTGCACATCCGGAGCAAAACCCGACTTCCGCAACCACGCAAACCTGCGCATTACGGTGCTGGCCGCCATGGACCGGCTGACGCAATCAACCATGTCAAGACCCAACTGAACAGATTCACACATGGCGTCCTTGCCATCCTGCACGATAGCAAGGAAATCATCCTGTTCCTCCCCTTCGGGAATATGATCAGCAGCTAGGGAAATACAGTTCCACTGAGTGTGCGTGAAACGAGACAAGGCGCAAACGGAGTTGGCAGCCTGAAGCGCTATACCCACAGAAGAAAATACCTTCTTCGCCCAGCCGTCAAAATGTTTTTCGTCCCTATCAGGAGGGCTGGTAGGGTATGACGCCTGCTTTGCGGGGGCCGTAGCCGCCTGCACCACCAAACTCTCCAGAGTAGGGTGCGTTGTCAAGTAGCAGGGGTCGCCTCATGGCTGGGCGATATTTGTTCGGCAGGGACTTACTCACTGCCGGGAGACTCTCCGGAGAAGTACAAGCCTCAGCCACCCTTCTCTACAAGGCCATATGGAATGGCAGCACCGGGTCAGTTGAAGGACCTTGGTCCAAGATATGAGTCAGGTCATCCTGCTGAAAATCCCCAGGGGGGGGCAGACCAACCCAGGTATTCAGTGACCCTCGACATGAGGCGCCGATATGAAGATTTGGCAAGCGTGCCAGGCTACGGTCTACCAAACTCCACCTCCGGAGAGGTGTCTAGACCACTGGCATCGTGCAGCGACTGACGCAGGTCCTCAAGTTGACTGACCAGAAACAATGTCATCAGGAACCAATGCAGGAACCTCACCTTCCTCAGACCCCTCATCCAGCTCAGAAATATAATCTAGAGGCTGGAAAGAGGGCACAGAAGAAGGCACAAAGACATGTTTAGCCTTAACCATCGCCTTTCTTGGGGGTGCCACCGTGCCACGGGGTACCTCCGACAAGGCTGCCTCGAAAGGCGTCGAGGGCGTCGACGGAATGTGCGACGTCGAGCGCGGCGCCCAGTGGTCGCGACGACTGCTCGAGCCCGAAGGCGGACGAGCCGTGTCTCTAGCGCGGCCTCGACCAGCGTCCCCAGACAGCGCGGCCGGACCAGAGCCCTGCGATTGAAAAATCACCAACATCTCCTTTCAGAACGAATCCCATTCCTCCGGAGTGGAATGCTTGTTGGGACAAGCTACCCGCCGACTGGCGGAGTCCTCGGAAGAGGACGGGGAAGGCAACCTGTGACGGCGCTTCCTGGAGTGCCTCGAAGAGGCAGAGGAATGACGGGACCGACTCCCAGAGCGAGAACACCCGGACTCACGACGACGATGCGGAGTCGCCCCTCCAATAGCCCGTCGAATGACCAGTGGAACGCGACTTCCGGGGCATGGCCACCTTAACGATCGACAGCTTCTTCTTACACTCCCGCAAGGCCTTCAAAGTGAGCAATTGGCAGTCGACACAGTCGTCCGTATCGGGGTCCTCCCCGAGGCACCAGAGGCAAGCGTTGTGCGTCTCCGTCAGGGACATCTTGGACCCGCACACCTGACACTTCTTAAACCCGGACCTCGGGGTGGAAGAAGCCAAAGACGACATTCGATAGCAATGAAGAAACCGGTCCGAAGAACTGAAAGAACAGGATTCAGTAGAATCGAGGCGTGCCGAGATCTCCGAAGCGAGCACGTTCGCGGAAAAAACAGAACTGAGGCTACGGGCGTCGTGCGTCCTACTTCGAACATCCGGTGACGTCGGCTCGACGGAGGCCCTCGAGGACGGCATATCGACGTCATCGACGCAGGACACAGACGCCGAAAGATTTTCCGAAGCAGCACAGCTGTGGTGATTACGGTCATAGATATGGAATACGTCGGAGGACCCAATCCCCTCGAAAATTGTATATTAATATGTTATCAGAAAGAATCCAGAATAGTTTATTGAGCAGGATTGCCATGAATATGGATAGGAGGAAGGAGCATAACAGCTTAATGAAAATCTACAGGTGACTTACCTCCTTCCTAAATGATATTGGCTTATGCATTCATGCATACTTTGAAGTAAATCACATATATAAGTGACTAAAAATGAAGGCTGAGGAATGGAATGCTGCTAAGAATTTGGCAACCTTAAATATCAAGAAATGCTGTGTCCAATTCACCATCCAGGGGCTACTGCTATCTAAACCCCGAAATTACGTATTAAAAATGTATAACCAAGATCTTTCTAGGTGTATCATATCCCTCAGTTTTAACATCCTCCCATGCTATAAGTATGTGGGGGCCTGGAACCCTGTCCCTTGCAATGAAAGAGTGTCGACTATATAAACAAGAGGTTGAAACGTCTAGACACCTCTTAACAGAGTGTAACTGTCTGCAGGAAGTCTATTATAAGGGATATAGGGATTTGATATGTGATCTCAGGATGATAACTACAGACCAATTGCGGTCAGAATTTGGTTGAAGGGTGACCCTGACAGATTATTTGGCTGTATTTATTTAATAGTATTCTTTTATTAGGTGATACTCATTTGCTTTCCCACCCCCTCCCCATTTTGGAAAAAAGATAACACCAATTGATTGGAGTGTGATAACTGATTCAAGTTAACTATATATTTTTACACTTTTTAAAGGACTGTATGAAGGAAATGTAAAGGTATAAAAGATATGAGCAATGCTAGGTTTTGTATAAACTAAATGTCTATTTAGGGTGTAATGATATCAAATGGAATGCTACGTATTTTTAAAATGTGTCAATTTGTTACAAAGTGTTTAAGGCTTTAATTAACCAATTGCACTATAAACTAAATTTAAAAAAAAAAAATGTTCCTAAAAAATAATTTTAAGAAAGTCTGACCCAACAGAATCATAGAAGGGAATAGCTGTTTACCTGTAACTCCATTTCTCTTGCATTGGTATCTTTCATGGATTCACATGCTTGGAATGTTCCCCGTCGTCAGGCTGGGAATCCTCGGTAAGTTATATAGACATTTTCCATAGGAAAAATTCCGACACTTGTGTCCCATCTACGTCGTTTTGGGCCGCGCACGCCGGCGCCACTAGGACGTAGAGGTATATATAGCCCCGCCGCCCCACGGCTCCCTCAGATTTCGGCCCCCAAAGTAGTATGGGGGGGATCTCTGGTTTGCATGCTCAGGGGAGGCAGGCAGGCGCATGTGAATCTGTGAAAGATACCAATGCTGGAGAAATGGAGTTACAGGTAAGAAACTATTCCCTTCTCCAGCATTGGATCTTTCATGGATTCACATGCTTAGAATAGATTGTATAGCAGTATCCCCCAACATTGGAGGCGTGTATGCAAACCAACATCACAATAATCACAATGCATATTTACCATGGCAACACATTACATTATAGTATGTTAACAGTGAAAGACACGACACTGTAAAGCATAGTTGCCGAAGGGTGTAACCCCCCCCCCCACTTGGGGCTTACCTTATTGGAACAGGTGACGTAGTACTGCACGCCCCATCTGTGTATCTTCAGCATGTTGCTGTGCGAGACAGTAATGCCGGGTAAACTTGTGTGGTACCGACCAGGAAGCCGCCTGGCAGATATCCCCCAGCGGAATTCCGGACCACAACACCGTCGACGACGATGTAGATCTCGTCCAATGGGCCCTTGGACGATTTTCTAGCGGTTTTCCGGCCTTGGAATGACAATAAGAAATGGCCGAAGACACCCATCTGGATAGTCCTTGTTTTGAGATCGCCTTAACCTTAGCCGCAGGACCATAAGCTACGAAAAGTTTTCTCGTGTCTCTGAAGCTTTGAGTGCGATGGAGATAAAATTTTAAAGCTCTTTTCACGTCCAATGTATGGAGTGTCTTCTCCGCCACTGAAGACGGTGTTGGAAAAAATGTAGGCAACACTATAGAAGCGTGTTTATGGAACATGGAAGGCAATTTAGGTACGAAATGCGGGTTAGTGGCCAGCACAACTTTATTACTGAAAAACCTCAAATACGGAGGGTCGATCACTAAAGCTTGTATTTCTGACAGACGTCAAGCTGAAGTAATGGCCACCAGGAAAGCCAATTTCCAAGACAAAAATTTTAATGATGTTGACGACATTGGTTCAAAAGGGGGTTTCATCAGGGCTGCCAGAACCAGGTTTAGACTCCAGATCGGAGGAAACTTCTTCGTGGGAGGAAAGGTTCGAAACAACCCTTTAAGGAAGTGTTTAACTAGACGGTCACTGAACAATGGAGTTGAATGCCTCTTCCGAGTAAATCTCGAGATGGCAGCCAGATGCACCTTTATGGATGAAACAGATAAACCGTTTTTAGCCAGGAGCAACAAGTATGGTAGGAGCTGTTCCGGTGTGATCGTCAGCGGGACCAAACCTGGTTGACCTGCACACCATATGCAGAACCTTTTCCATTTGTATCAATATGAAGCGTTTGTGTAAGGTGCCCTTGCAGCTTGCAAAATGCGACGACAATCCGCTGGAATCGCTAACGCGCCAAACTCGGAGAAATCAGGAGCGAGGCCGTCAGATTGAGGCTGTCCGAGTCGTGATGCCAAACGACCCCTTTCTCCTGAGACAGAAGGTTGGGGATCTTCTGGAACCTCATTGGTTCTGCCGCTGAAAGGTGAAGTAGATCTGAGAACCACATTTGTCTGGCCCAATACGGGGCCACCAGGATAACCCGACATGGATATCTGTGGATCCATTGCAGAGTCTGACGGATGAGAGGAAATGGGGGGAAGGCATACAGAAACTTGCCCGTCCACGGGAAGGAGAACGCGTCCCCTAACGAGTCTTGTTGTGGCCACCTGCTCGCGTATTGTGAGCATTTCTTGTTGTTTCTCGTCGCAAAGAGATCGAGGGCCGGATGACCCCATTTTGCGAAGACACGGTGCAGTTGTTGGTCGTTCAGTTCCCATTCGTGTAGACGATTCATCTCCCTGCTGAGAGCATCTTTTTGCACATTTTTTACTCCTGGTAAGTGGAACGCCAACAGATGTATGTCGTGTTGGAGGGCCCAATGCCAGATCTCCTGGGCTTCCGTCGACATGATCCTGGAGCGAGTTCTTCCCTCTTTCGTAGATAAAACATTGTTGTCGTGTTGTCTGTAATGATTCTCACCACTGAGCCTTTTATCTGTGGTAGAAAGGATTTCAGGGCCCAACGCACCGCCCTCAACTCTAGCAGATTGATGTGAAGGGCTGATTCCTCCGATGACCAACGACCCTGAACCTGTAGGGACTCCAGATGAGCTCCCCACCCAGTTAGAGAAGCATCCGTTACCACTGTCCTCTGGAACGCAGGTTCCAGCAGGGGCATTCCCTTCGTCGGATGTATGGAAATTCTCCACCATTGAAGAGCCTGCACAAGCTGGCCGTTGATGGTCAACTTGTCCGACCAGCGCCCTTGACTCGGTGCCCATCAATCCGCCAAGAATTCCTGAAGAGGCCTCATGAAGAGGCGACAATTGTCGATGAAGGGTATGCAGGACGACATGGTCCCCAGCAGGGACATGTACCTTCACACTGACACTCTGGTGTCGACCTTCCATTCCGATGCCTTTTGTTGCAGTTTGTGAATCCTTTCAAGGGATGGCCTCACCAGCCCCGACTGCGTGTGGAACTCTGCCCCCAAAAAGACCAAGGTCCTTGATGGCTTTAATGAGGACTTGTCGAAGTTCACTGCGAAGCCCAAACGTTGTAGAAGGGACATGGTGGCATCTAGGCTTTCTTGTGCCCTTTCAGGAGACAATCCCCTCACTAGCCAGTCGTCCAAATAAGGGTACACATGGTGACCTTCCTTTCTTAACCAGGCTGCTATTGGAGATAGACATTAGGTGAACGTCCTGGGGGACGATTTTAGTCCGAACGGGAGGACCTTGAACTGATAGTGGGTTCGTCCGACGACGAACCACAGAAATCTTTTGTGTCGTCGACGCATCGGGATATGGAAGTATACGTCCTGAAGGTCTAGCGACGACAAATAATCTTCGGGTTGTATCGATCGGATCACCTCCTGGAGCGTAAGCATTTTGAATTTTAAATTCTTGAGCAGTTTGTTGAGTGCTCGTAGATCCAGAATGGGACGCCATTTTCCATTTGGTTTTTTGACGGCAAAGTAACGGGAGTACACTCCCTGTCCTTTTTCTGCCACCGCGACCAGTTCTATAGCCCCTTTCTGCAGCATAAGCGCCACCTCCTGCAGTAGTATTTGAAGGTGGGGCTGAGCCGAGAACACCGGTGGAATGTGTGGTGGCTTGTCCTTGAACTGTAGAGAGTGGCCCAGATGAATCGTGTCCAAAACCCAATGGTCTGTTATGCGCTCCCACTCGTCGACGTGACGAGACACTCGGCTCCCCATGACGTCCTGAAACATGTCATTGTTGGTTCTTGGCTTGTTTATCTTTCGTCGACGAAGGGTAGGCACCCTGCCGTCTGGAGGTTTGGTAATCTCTGCCTCTACGAGAAGACTGGGCCGCACGTCTGTAGCCCTGGGACGAGTAGGAGGGTCTGTTGAAACCTCGGTCTCTAGATGACCCAAACCGGGAGTTACCAGAAGCCCCTCTGAAAGGACGAAAGGAACAAAAATTCCTACCACTCTGGAGGGCTCCGAGTGACCGCGCCGTGTCAGTATCACTTTCATGCCCTTCAAGGCCTCATCAACTTTTTCACCGAACAGTTGTTCCCCTTCACACGGCATATCCAAGACTTTATATTGCACCTCCGGTCTGAACGTAGTGCACTTGAGCCAGGCTTGTCTTCGTAGTACTACGCTATTATTGATTTGCTTAAATCCGGACTCGGCTAGGTCGACAGCAATGTTAATAGCATGGTTGGAGGCCTCTTCTCCTTCCCGTACTAGCAACATGGCGGACTTTCTATGTTCTTCGGGCAAATGTTCCAAGATAGGAGCCAGCCGGTGCCACATTTCCCTGTCATACCTAGACATAATCGGCAAGGAGTTGGCTGCTTTAACTGTAGTCGTGTTGACCGACAGCACCTTCTTGCCAAAAGCGTCTTGCCTCCTGGCTTCGTTGTCCAGCGGGGTCATGCATTTATGTTGAGACCTGGCCTTTCTAGCCGCAGCCGCAGATAACACCGATTCCGGCGAAGGTTGAGACGTCAAGCACTTGGGAGTCGATTCCGGAGCCTTGAATTTCTTCTCCAAACGACCTTTTATTGCCGGTTCCGAGAAAGGATGACGCATGGACTTCAGGCCCTCTTGCCAGACATGGTCTAAAACAGGGATGGCGAATATGGATTTCCTTCTCTTGCCCAAATGATCAAAAAGAACACAATCCTTTTTCTCTTCTTCAGGGACTAGGCCACACTCAGCACACGCCTTACTCATCATGGCATGGAACGCCCCCACGTCGTCAGGTGGTGATGGCTGCGCCGGACTTCTCGGAGCTTCCATTTCCGCTTCGGAGTCCCATGTTGGGTCCATTGAGGGGGATATTGAGATGTCTGAACCCGACCCTTCGTGGTCTGAATTAGAGTCCGGTAGTTCTCCCTCTTCTTGGGGGCGAGGGCGATCTTCCACAGCTAGGGAAGCGGCAGTAATCCTGGTCGTCGAGCGAGGAGCCGGGCTCGTCGACGAGTGGCGTAGACTGTAGCAGTGCTGGGGCACTGGGCTGAGATATCTGTGTGTCCAAACGCTCTAACAGCTTCTGTAGCGTATTTAGCACCTCCAAGGACAGAACTGCCTGGGGATTCAGTAATGACGAGGTCATAGGGATGATACCCGCACTCAAGAGCGGCACCGCACTGGTTGGTTGAAACCCCAGATCAGTTGGGTGCGCGACCGGGCCACGTTCCTCGTCAGCCGACGAGATGGAAAAAGCCGCCTCTGGTTGCAGCAGGGCCTCAGGCGGAACGGGGTCGAAAACCTCCGGTTGCCATCCCATAGACGGAACCACCGTCGACGACATGTTTCCTACAGCCGCAGCCTGAACTGTGGGAGGAGCCGCCGATGACGCAGGTGTCGACGAGCGGGCCGTCGACGAAGCAAGTGGCGCAGGGCCTTGAGGTGTTCCCGCCGCTTTCGGGGCCGACTTGCTGGCCGAGGCCTCTCGACTTAAGGTAGACTTATGACGGTCTCCTGAGGAGGATTTAGATGGTTCTTTTCTCTCCTTTTTAGACGAGGAGGAAGAAGACGATGCCTTGTGTGAAGAGGGGGCCTTCGAATGTTTCTCCGAATGTTTCTCCGAGGGGCGTTTTTCAGCAGAACGCGCCTTCTTCGTCGGGGGTTCTGACTTACTTCTCGAGGCCGTGGAGCCCACCTCCGATGCCGGGTGAGCACCCGCCCCGTCAGTGAGCCAATCGACAAGGTGTCTTTTTCGGTCTTTGAGGGTCTTCTGGGAGAAGCCCTGACAGATTTCACATGTGTCCGCTGTGTGGTGAGGATAAAGACAGTAAATGCAGTCCATATGACCATCCCCTTCGTACACCCAAAGAGCAGATACGCGAGGTAATCCCACTACTTTGGAAGACGGTTGAAATTTGAGGGAGCCGCGGGGGCGGGGCTATATATACCTCTACGTCATAGTGGCGCCGGCGTGCGCGGCCCAAAATGACGTAGATAGGACACTAAAGTGTCAGAATTTTTCCTATGGAAAATGTCTATATAATTTACCGAGGATTCCCAGCCTGACGACGGGGAATATTCTAAGCATGTGAATCCATGAAAGATCCAATGCTGGAGAAATGGTCAATATTCCAGCAATGTCAAACAGGATCATTGATGAGACTGGCATACCTCTGTTGTCAAATCACATTCAACTGCAAGAGAAGTTTATCCCATTTAGAACAAAGCATCGTTTGGATTGGGTGAGCGGTCTCCAATTTTATTCAATGGCACAATGCTTTCCCATGAGCAAAGTGTAGAGTCAGCACATCGACCACCCTGCACCTCCCAAGCCAGAGGACCATAAAGAGGCCACAGAAGAGGATGAGGGGACTACACTGAAGACTTCCAGTACCTCGAGACTAATCGCCGCCACACCGACATGGAGATTGCAGAGTGAAACTACTCTGATATCAGCAGCCAGAGGAACAGAAGGGTAGATGTCTGCAATGGGGCCCCACTAGTCTGGAAGAACAGAAACAAGGCATCCTAGTGAGTTATACAAGAACCAAAGGAATAAGTGCAGGCCAAGAAATCTCAAACCATAACTTTCTTCAAATTGGCAGAGAGGAGTTCTTTAAAACAGCATGAGAGGAAACAGTTCTGCACTGGATGTGCAGGGTCAGCAACAGAAGAGCCTACAACTTAAGGAAAAGGAACCAAGATCCCAGGCAGAGTACAGGGGACCCACTAGTAGAGAAAATATGCCAAAAGTTGAGTTTCATTGTTGAAGAGCCTGCAGCATGGTGTCCTATCTTGGTATCCTGAGAGGTCACAGTTCCCCTCTAGATGGGCACGGTCAGCAACAGAAGACCCTGCGACGTGAGGAACAGAACATGGTAATGAATGAAGTCAGGAGTACCACATATTCAGTAACAAGTATGAAATGGTCCCCCAGAAGCTTTGGAATGAGGAAAGAATAATGTTGACCCAATTCAGAATCAGAAGCTGCCGGTCTGAACAAATGCTGCATAGCAAGCCATTGGAGGCACCCCACACTGTAGGAATGTCACCAAGGCCCCAACAGACTACCCAAACACAAGGCAAAAGGTCCAGTACCCACAAAACCCACGTCTTTCTGGAAGGAACGGTGCCTCCACTTAGGTAGTGTAACTGCCAGACCAAGTGTCCTAAAGGAAAAACAAAATGCCCTGCAGAGGTAGAGATCAGACTATTATTGTTGGATCAAGGGGAAGAGTACTGCACAGAGTTCCTTCTGGTCAGAGCAGAGGCAAAGGTTCACAGTTGGGGACAAAGAGGTTCATGAGACACTGGTGAAGCGCTTCAGTGGTGGTCCTTGGGCATGTTTTTCCTTGTGCTTCATAGTCCAATCTCAGCATTTGACAAAGTAATTATAGCGAGTCCCTGCTTTTATCCAAAAACCTAAGGCTTACCCCAAACTCTAATAAGGAAAACCTGCACCATTAAAACATTTGTCAGCCAGCCAATTAGTGCCGAGTTTCCACATACAATCGTATGAGGGAATTGGCATTACAAATCTTAAGGGATATTGATTCCAAAACCTCCTATGCAAAGGCACCACCAACTCAAGCTCCTGGCTAGAGCTCACGTCAGTAATGACCCTAGACTGTTATTCACAGTTATGCCACACAGGCCAACCTGGATTTAAACAAACTAGGAGCACCATTTTAGGGCTCTCAAGGAGCAAGAAAGGCTTCCTCTCTAGGAAAATAGAACAAGGCCACCTGCCAAACCTCAATGGGGAAAAATGGTTGGGAGCATCAAACGCCAATGGTTCAGAGAACCACCAAACACAGGCAATAACCAATACACAATGAGCAATCAATCCAAAATGCCATCAAGGAGCACATCTGATACCCTAAACAGCAACAGACAGAGTGCTTAAATAGCTCCAGAAGACCATAAACCTATTTTACCCATTATGCATTTTATTTGTTGAAAATATGAAAAGCATTGTGGTCACTTAATTCACAGTACAATTATCAAAGTTGTATTTGGGTCCAAAATTTAGAGCTACAATGCCAATAAAATATGCATTTTGTAAAGGCTGTCATTGTAAAATACTAGTAGGCCAACATAAAATATATCTCATGTAATTGTTCAATATACCGAAATGTAGATGTTATTCTCCCATTAAACCAAGGATTGCGAAGATCCTCTTAAGGACTAGCCTTACCTAGCATACGGGAATACCAGCATTTTGTCTGTAAACCAAACTGATTCTTTTGTGGCGCCACACATTGAAAAACTTCATGGATCCCAAATCTTCTACAGAGGCAATGTTTCTAATGGGAGAGAAATTAATCTAGGTCAAGAATGTCAAAAACACTGTAATAAATATAGCACAATTCATGATAAGGTTTCAAGAAAGGGAACTTAAAAATGCAAAAGAAGTGTTTGCATTATTTGGTCAATGTATTTGGCAAATAAACATTACATACAAAAGATACATTTGGAGACAAAATAGATGGCAACAACTATTATTCAGAAGGCATCTGGGTAGTTTCTATAGAAAGAACCATGAAAAAGAAATACAAAGTTACTTTATCAAGTTGTATAGCATAGTCATCTTCTCTATCCTACTGGAAACCCCCACTAAAAACACAAGTGTGTGTTCCACCCTCCTATGATGATCTGAATGGCCCTTTTATCGCATGCCGATTACCTAAAGAATTTCAGAAGTCTCAGTAATTCATTGGCTGTGCTACAAGTATTTAAATTTCTGTCCACTAAACAGATTTGCATAGCATATTCTTCCAATGTCTCTAGCATATGTATTCCTCATACATTTAGGAACTACCGTAACAGCTTTGTTTTAAAAAACAAAATCGTACTTAAAAAAAGCTACGATTCTTGACTGACATCAGGAATTAAGGAGACCATCAAAGGGGCCATCTTCTGTGTGAGGGAATCCCAGGAAGATAACGTGGGTATTTATGGCAATGACCCTTTGACAAATCTCACTCATACAATTTGTAATCACCTGCAACGGATATTCTGGGCTTAGAAACTCTGGGTATTAAGCACGTTATAAATAACCAATTACAATTTCAGACTATGTATTTTGCTTTTCGCAAGTTGCAGTTATAGCATGTTTTTTTCTGCCGCTGTCTGTTACGATCATGACAAGACATGATTCCATCTCAGTGTCCTCGGTCACTTCACAAATCCTTGTGCCTAAAAGCTTGTGTACAATGTAGAAACGTTTGACCATAGCACATAGTCGCCCTTAATTTCATTATACCACAATTAATGCTTTGTTGTAATGTGTCCATCTTTCCTGGCCATCGCATGTTGTTCAGAATGTTTGTTTGCCTGTATGAGATAACGAGTGCCCAGAGTACTGGCTGCTGTGTGAGTGCGCTGCTTTCCCTGTTCTACTCTAAATTCTTTAATTCACAGTTATGAACCCTCCCAATGGTATGTATTTTGCCATCCTCTAAAGCCTGAAAAGCAGATCCATGCAGGCTTGATATGTGCCCAACTTTGCACCAGACCTGCAGATGAACTGGCCTGCTGTTATATCTCTGTTACCAGTTTAATGGTATCCACTACAGAGTGTAATTTGATTTCTGACTTTGAGAACATTCAGACATGTAATTGCTCATTTTAATATAGCCGGTAAGATAGCTATAGCCGGTAAGATAACTCAGTGGTTTGAGCGCTCGCTGCTGTGATGTGTGTAGTGTGTGTGATCTGCAGGTTTGAATCCCGGCAAGACCAACTCAGCCTTTCATCCTTCTGAGGTTGACGAGTACCAACACAGGTTGGGTGATATTGTATATATATTTGTTCTATATAAAGCGCTTAAACATAAGTGCTATATAATAACACAATTATCATTTGGCGTTGGACATAGGCTTGCAATCACAGTAATTAGGTAATATGGGCCTATGCACACTGGTATTAACGATACATATGGTGATCTTGCATAAAATGTATATTACATTACATGTGTATATGTACATTACAGTGATATCGTAACTAGATTTTTTGTAGCGTACTTAGGAAGAATGCTATGTGATGCCACTTCCCGGTTTGTCAAGGGGTGAAAGGTTGTGTTTCATCGCTTGCCCTGATGTCACTTTGGGGTTGTCAAATAACAGCACTTCCTGTGATGTCATACGTTGAAGGTCATGTGATGTCACTTCCGCTACCCCAGGCATTTTGGTGAACCCTGCTCAAGCGGTTTGGTGTGAAAAGTAAAAGATGGAATGGGTACAGAACTTTGGTTACCTTGGAATCAGTTTTTCCCAATCTCTAGGATGGGGGACCCATATCAAAAGAACATCCACTCGCACGAAGCAGATGATTGGGGTTGTCTTTCGTTTCATTGGGTATTCCCCAGTGACCCATTTGCTACGTGAGTATAGAACAAAATCTGTGGAAACTGTTGTATATGGAGCAGGCGTCTAAGGCTACTCAAAGCTTAACCCACTGGAAGTGTGTGAAAAAGATTTCTTAAAAAGGGTATGAGGTCCTCCAGGGAGCCCGATCTCTCAGTGCATCTTGAACTTGGTGTTATGCGCCAAAGAATTACCAGAGTCTAAAACCACCCTTGCTGTGGGTTTCCGCAAAGTCTAACCTCCAGGCTTCCCTAACAAAGAGCATATTAGAAGATGCATGTAAGAGCGATGTAGCGGATAGCATCCCGTGGCTTGGGTATGTTAAAAAAAAAAAAAAAAAACAAGCTATCCTGAGATTGGGGGGACTGGTAAAAAAAACCAAGGTTATTGAATTCAAACAAAAAAAAAATACTCAAACGAGCTTTCTTTGATTACAGCAGCCAGAGAGAAGAACCGCTAGGATTTTCCTTTGGAGTAGCACAATTTTGGAGGTTAATGCATCTTGGATGGTTATGTACCATTCCTTACAAGCATTGATAGGTGAGGTAGCTGGGATTGGATTTTCCAATTCCTTAAAAATGGAGAAAAATTCTTTGGAATTAGAGGATGCGTTACTAATACGTGTATTGTATGCCTTGGCCTTATGAGTTATCATTGCAGCTGTGTAGGTTTTGTTAGGAGCTCTGTATGCTTTGGCAGAGTCTATTGTCTGGGATTTTTATTGATATGTTCTAGCTATCTTTTAGTTCATCTCAGCAAGACCAATTCCTCATTAAACCAGAAGCTCTTGCCTTTGTCGGCACAGCGTGTTTTGGTTGTTAAAGGTGCAGCCATGTCAATGGTAGCAGTAAGGCACTTATTATAGGCCTCTGCTAAGAGATCAGGGTTGTTGCTAGTAACCATATTGGGTGATAGTGCATCTGTTATAATGGGGGCTAGATTTTCAATTGTAAGACTAAGGTTATTTGATGATTCGTAGGTATCTGTTACCTTAGTTGAGGAAGGGCTTGTCTCTGTTCTAGTTAAAGAGAAGTTAATGCTATGGTGGTCAGTCCAGTCAAGGGGTACAATTTACTCAATGGATATTTTGCCATTAAGAGTTAGTATCCAGTCAGAGTACGTCCTTTGGAAAGAGTGGGGGCTTTGACTAGCTGTGTAAAATTCATATCTGAGAGTGCCGTGTGTAAGGCTTCTGCTTTAGCGTCATGCTCATCATTGAAGCCTAGGTTAATATCGCCTAAAATAATACATTTGGTGTTTGGCTTAAAGTGGGGAGCTAGCATTAGGGGTCTGTCTAGGTTGGGGTGGGTGTTGCTATTCAGAGATCTACAGATGACCACGAAATTGAAAGTGGTATTTTGATCAGTACCGAGTTTGGCAAAGAGGAGTTCTTAGCCTGCTATTTCTTTGATAGGACAAGATCTTATTTGTAGATTGGATTTTGCTATAATGGCCACACCGCATCCAGGTGTAGTAGCTCTATCAGACCTGATAATATTGTAGTCTGGAGGGATGGCTAGGGCTAGTAGGGGTCTAGAGGCTTGGTGTAACCAGGTTTCTGTGACTACTAGTAGGTCAAGTTTTTGATCAGTAATAAGGTCATGGGTTTCAATGGCGTGAGCTCCTAGTGATCGGGCATTGATAAGGGCTCCCTTGATGTTACAAGGTAATTCTGTGGGAGGCACTTATGTCGGGATATGAGCCTCGTCAGCCGTGGCACTAGTGAGATAATTTAGTGAGGGTCCACTGAGTGACTTGTGTTGTTTGAAATTATACCAATGATTAGGTTTGGACTGTGTAGGCAACACATGAGAAAGGCTGTAGTTAGTATGGGACAGGAAGGAGTGTGCTCATAAGCAATTTAATCTGGCGGAGCCATGAATAGGGTAGGTGATCGAATTGAGATTGTTATTCGGGTTGTAAACCTGATCTATCAGAGGTGTGAGCTCACAGGCAATGCGTTCTTAGAGTCTTTCGTTGTGTTAGGTGTATATGGGTAGCTCTGGATAGGTGGGAATGAGGAGTTGTGAGAAGAAAGGGTGTGGGACGGGATGATGCCGGTGACAGGCTATTTTGGCTAAGCCATTGCCAAGGGTTATATAGGAACTACCTAAGCAGGGTGGACAGTCTGGTATTAGGCAGTATGGAAACATGATGGTCAGTAGCAGGCCGAGTATAACTAGATTATCTAGGAAAAACCTTAGGCAAAGAGGGATGCCCAAAAGAGGATAGCAGCAGGTTGGACAAGGTGGGCAGTACACTTGAACAAAACAATATGTAAAAGCGCAATAGCTAACGGTTGCACTAGAAGAGCGGTACACTTGGGTGATGCAATAGCGAGTTCACAGGTTTTTGTGTGCGTTGGGCTAGAACCATGGAACACTTAGGTGATGCAACATGCAAGACACAATAGCTTCATCTAGGGGTGTGATGCACTTAGACAATGTTGAATGAACAAGTACAGTAATCACCAGTTAGGCTAGGAACCTAGTACCCTTGGGCATTGCAATGTGAAAATACGTAGTAAATGCACAGGGATATACGGTACACATGGGTGATACAGAAAGTAGGAGCAAAATGACTAGAGGTTGGGCTAGGAGATGTGGCACACACTTAGGCAATGCAAATGAGGAACACTGTGGCTGCACATGGAGGTACGGTGCACTAGGGCAATGCAGAATTAATAACAATAGTAGCAGTAAGTTAGGCTGTTGGCTGGACACATTGTGATCAGGGTAACAACAGTTTTAGATAAAATCAGATGGCAAATGCAATCGAGGGGCCAGCTACGCAAACCTTGAGGAGCAAATAAGTCTTGATCACGGGCTTTGTAATCCTCTGTTAGCCAAGAGATTATGCCTAGGACAGTCGGAGAGTCAGTGGCTGTGAAGCTTGAGTGGGGCTTACTAAGTAGGACGGCAAAACAGAAGGTAGGGTCGGCGTTGTGCTCCAGGACGCGAACAGGCGCACTATGCTTCAAACCAGGCTACTGTGCAATTCGCCCAGTTCCTGCGTTTGTTCATAAAATCATTGGGTCTGTAGGAAAGAAATTCCATGCAGGGTTAAAAAAAAAAAAGAAAAAAAAAAACTTTTTCTACGTTATGGTACAATATTTTTCGGTGGTTGATTTCAGTAGGAGAAATTGAATAGGTGTATGATTTTTGGTTTGGAAGTGGTGGTACTATTGTTGTAATGAGATACTAGTTGGTGTATTCTAATTGTTTATTTCTTGTTGCATTTTAGCAGTATTAATTTATCTGTTTGGTTGTTGCAGAATTTTGAAGCAGTTACATACCGGTTGGCGTATTCTAACTGTTGATAGTTTTGAAGATGTTGAGAGTATTGTTATACGTAATAAGTGTTGTAGGGTTTCCTTAGAAAAATATATATTGTAGTTGTCTGGTTGTAGTTAGATACCAGTTGGCGAATTCTAACTGTTTATAGTTTTTCACTGTTAGATAGCGGTCGTCTTATTCTATTAGTTTATCGATTTAAAGGTTATTGAGGACATTTTGTAGATGTTTATACTCAGATCAGTGAATACATTTTGGGCTTAATATTAGGTAAGGATTTACAAGATTTTCTGGTAATCTTTGTTTTAGAGTTGTGAAGGTTTTCTTACCAAGTGAAACTTGTCCATGTGTGAATCCAGTCAGCTTACAGTTGTTTTTGGTACCATCTACATTGTAACGCAATTGAACAATTATCAGAATTGCAAGTAGTACATAATCTGCCATGGTTTGCATTTTGTAAAAGTTGCTGAAATGGAATGGATTCACAGTTAGGTATGGATACATACACAAAGCGTTCATTAGAGATGTGTTCCTGTGTCACATGGTTGCAGAGAGTGCATGTATGTTTCCATAAGTATGAAATCTTTAAGACTTCATTTATAGGTATGTTTTTGTTTTCCATTACTTGTAGTAAGCACATTAGACATTCTTGTGGATCTTCTTGTGTGTTTATAGTGAATCAGACCATTCCAGCACAGTAGTCCAATTCCTGCCTTATTCCAGAAACACTAAGGGGCTGATTCATGGAATTATTTGAGCCGCAAAACGTAGATGTGCGCCGTTCTGCCCGCAAATCCCTGTTTAACAAATGGGGTTTTGCAGGCAGAATGGTGCACAAAATCACGTTTCTTGGCGCAAATAATTCCATGAATCAGCCCCTAAGTGTTGTCTGGATGGTTGGTTGCATTTCTGTGAAGGACTAACATTTGCAAACATAATTGGTCTGTCCCGTTTAAGTAAATGTTTTCAATAATTGGTGGCAATTGGAATAGAATATTGATTGTTACATTTGCGTGGCAATTAACACCAGTTGTATTTGAACATTTTAATGGACCAGACAGTTCTGTGTCCAAGTCATTTGTTGGAAGTGTGCGTTGTTTCTTTGAAGAGGTAGTTGGTTTTGTTTGTGCACTAGATCCTTCCTTGGTTGTGGTCATTTATTAAGTATTAGCTTCTATTAATTTCTTTGGAGGTATGGTTGTTAGATCCTGTATAATTTGAGTCTGAACTAGTTTTCTTTTACAAACTTGCTTTTTGAGGAACAGGATAGGTTTTGAGATGGGGTGCGTAGAGTGCACGTAGTCTATTGTATTCAAGAATGTAAGGAATATCAGTGTTTACTTTATGTGCATCAAAGTTGACTAGAAATAGTCATTCAAGTGTACATAGGCGTGATAGTGCTACATAGCTCATGCCTTCTTCAAGCACTGTGCTGCCAATATCTATCAATGCTTGATCTAGGGTAAGACCTTGTGATTTATGAATGGTAACTGTGTATGCTAGAGATAGAGAAAATTGTTCTCTGCGTACATACATGTCTTTAAAAAGAATGAATCGGGCTGTTGAGCGTCCTATCCTTTTAACCTCTGATAGTTTGTCAAAGTGAATATTGACAAACTGAAGGTTGTCACGTGGGTATGTTTGAAAGCCAACAACTGTACCAAGTGCTCCATTAACTAGTCCTTGCTCCATGTCAAGGTTATGTTTGAGCATTACTCTACAGTTTAAAGATAAAGAATGAGTTTAAGGTATTTAGTCGTGCTGTGGCTTGTTCACACATGGGTAGTGTCATACCGTGCACGTCTAGTTTGTCTGTGGAATAAATTTGAACTATAGGTTGCATTTCCTTTTTCAACATTGATTCATTGAATTGTGCACAGTTTGCAAGAGTTGGCATCAAGGACATACAGTTTACTTTTTCGTGTGCTAATTGTTCCATGACATCAGTAGCACATGAGTTATGGCCGTATAGGTCATGGATGCGTCTGGTATTCAAGATACTCTGTGCTTCATTAGATAGTACACCAATCCGAATACTTTTAAAAATGTTGGCATAGGTGAGGTCTGCAGACTGACGCAAGTTTTCAGTTAATTCTTTGTATTGGAAATGTTGCTAAAGATTGACATTTCCTATGCGGCCAAGCGTTTTACGGCATAGTTTGTGCCATAAGGTTTTAAAAATAGGTTCACCTTTAACTGGTGTTAAATGAAGATCTCCGAAAACAATGTGTTTTCCTCCAAAGAGCTCTTCGTAGTCTGTTTTGAGGACCTCTTGTAATCTGAGGTGAATCAAAGCCAACATTAGGTTGGATACCATGCTCACCTCATCTATTAGCAGCATTTTCATTTGTTTCAAAACTCTGTGTAGTTCCATTTCAGCTTCTGGAGAAAATGTGTAGTCGTCGAATTGTTTTGGTGCTCTACTGGAAGGAGTAGTAATCAGTGTAAAGTGACACCGCGTATGTTGTAGGCAGCTAAACCTGTGGGGGCAGTTACAACAGCTGACAGTTTGTTGTTTGTTAATTGTTGGAGGAACTTGCTCACCACTCGCATATAACAGAATAGGTTTGTAGTCTTGGCAGGTACAAGTTTTAGTTTCATGCTGCATACCATGTTCATTTTGTTTTGTTATTTCTCTGAAAATGCTAGGCTGTTCATTGTTTAATTGTGATTTGAGCAGCAAAGTCTTCTGTAGACAATTCATACTGGTGCATGGTGTTTTCTACTTCAGTCATGGCTAATTCAGCCTCATTTGCTGTGAATGGCTGTACAAGTCATTCTTGGCTTCCTGTTGGCTAAGGTTGACTGCTGTCAGGAGTGTCTATATTTAGTTGCGCTTGGAGTTCTTCTTCTTGTTGCTGTTCATTGTCTAACATTGTTTTGTACTGCGTAAAGTTTATGTCCGTTACAGTGCTTGCATTTGCTATGAAAGCATCTTCATAGGAAACATGGGTATCTAATAAATCTTCCTTTCTCCATGGTTTAAAAAGTTGTAGTAGGGACATGTAATACCGTTCTTTATGTTCAGGAGTTTTCAATGACAATTTCATATGATTAATTAAGCTTTGTTTGGTAAGTTTTACTAGGCTGCCTTCACAATTTTCGACTTTGTATCTACCTTTCTTCTCATCTGGTTTAATATTTTTGGAATTGTACGATCGGACAAAAAAAAGGTCCCACCGTACAAAAAGTCTGAAAAATGCTACCACCAAAGGTTCGAACACCAAAAGTTCGAACCTTTGGTGGTAGCATTGTAGGTAAGTATAAAAAATAAGACTACGCGGGTGTCCCCCACAACACCCCGCTCACTATACCGTGTGGTATAGTGATCGAGGGTTGCAGGGGACACCCCTGCAGCTCCCGAAAAAAAAAGAAAAGGACCCTGCGGCGCCGGTTCCAGATCACGGAAGTGAAAGGGAACTGGTGCCGCAGGGAGACAGCATCAAGGAAAGGTAAGTAGGGTAGGGGTATGTTAAAGGTGTGGGTCGGGGTGTGTCGTGGGTGTGGGTTTGTAGATGCGTGTTCACATGGGAAATGTGCAAACCTTTTGTGGTTTGCACATTTCCCATGCAAACTTTTCCGTCGTTGACTTTTCCGCGACGGAAAAATCACACAGATCCTTATTTTTGTATGTGAAGTTTTGGGATACGTGGTATAGACACATGGGGCCTTGTTATAACCCTGGCGCTCCCATAATGAAGGGTGCTGGTACGGGACCGGCACCCTTCATTACGGGAGCACTGATTACGAGTTTCCCTTTGTGGGACCCGCTAAGGACGCCTGGTAAAACCAGGCGTCCTTAGCGAGTCCTGCAAGGGGAAGAGGGAGCTAATAACAGGCCGTTATTAACAGTGCAGTTATTAGCTCCCTCCCCATTCCCATTGAGCCCTATGGGGCTCAAATGGGAATGGGGAAGGGTTCCTGCAAGGAGGATTTACCGGGTCCTCCAAAGTCGGAATGACCCGTAATTCCTCATTGCAAGAACCCGGTATTGGACTCTGTTATGGAGGCAGCCATGGCGCCAATAGCACCATGGTTACTTCCATACTCGTAATGAGGTCCATGGTTTCCAAAGTGGTACTCTTGTTTGAGTTGTATGTGTCTAGTAAATTGTTTTTCAGAATGTCTAGGCTGTTGGGGTCATTTTTGGCTATTGCTTCTATGACTTCATATTATTTGAGAACTCTCTTTCTGGATTTAGCAGGAGCAAGGCTTAGCCATACTATGTTTTCAGATTTTCCATACAAGGCAGTACCGGTTAAACGGTCTGCGGCTTCGTAGCAGCCACATTCTCTATGGGAGAGCATTTTTATTTCAAAGCTGTACAATTTCTGTGACAGTGTTTTGTCAGATGATATGTCGTCCCAGAGGTATTTGAGCTCTGTTTTTTCTGCTTTGGTTAAGTAGGCTGACACATATTGTGCAACTGCAGTGCAATTGTCTGCAATGTATTGCACATCTATATTTGCATTACATAGGAGGACAATGATTGCATTGTAATCACTGATGTACTTTGATCCTTCTGTTCTTTGTATGCAGTATGTGTTCTTAGGTGATTTACCTTTGACACTGTCTAACTGAAGACATGAAGTTGTTCACTTGACCCATTGTTGAAACTGGTCTAGGGAAACCAAACCGGCATTTGGTGTAGTATTTCACTTTGTTTTTATTTTCGCGCCGACAATACTTCCCACACTTGTGTCTTTGAAATTGTAAAATGTGTGCATGTAGGTCACTATGTGTAGTTTGTGAAGGGATTTCACAAGTGACATATTTCTGAATGAACTGCAAAACAGTTGCATCCCTGTCCTGACCAAATTTAGGAGCATCTTTAATCCACAAAAGCATGTGGATGTGTGGTGCTCCTCTCGCTTGGTATACTTTTCTCCAAAAGAAGTGTTGTACGTCTCCGAAGGGAGGCACTGTTTTATAACAAATGAAGTGTATCATGGCAATAAAGCGATGATGGAAATATCTTGATACATTTACAGGATCTAGAGAGCAGAGTTCTCCTGGTGTTTTTGTGTCTATATTTGTTTTGTTTTTGTTTGCTATGCGTAGGGAATCGTGCAAATCTTACCATGCATATTCTGCACAACTTAAAGTCACAAACCATGTGTGTGGGCCAAGGTTTATCACACACTGTACTTCTGCATGTCGTCGGAACCAGTATTCTTTTGTACCACGCATGTTTGCTAAAAGGTTTGTAATGCTCGACTGAAAAACGTAATTTTTTTCTTGCACTTTTTGTAGTAATCGCGTAGCAGACATTTTGAAAATTGGTACCGGATTTCAATGTGTGGGCAACTCCGTAGCATAGAGTTCCTAATTCCCTTTCAAAGAGAAGGTGGAATATGTATTCCACGTTTTGTCTGAATCTGGGGTCTTCAGAATATATTCGCAAAGAGCGGTATTCTGATGCTGTTATTTGTGTGGGTCTTTCTTCGTACCTTCCTCCTTTTCCAGTCGGAAAAAGAGTAGAGGAAAGGCTTGTGCTTCCTCACTTTTTTCCCCATATGCTGATTGGAGATCCTTTGGTTTGCCGCATTTGGTAAGTTTCCAGTGCATCATCTATGGTGTCTTTAGTATGCAATGGGTGAATTGTTTATGTTTATTGCATTTATATAGCGCTTTAAGCCAAAGCGCTTTACAATATAACAGGTACAAAAGTGAGAGAAGCATATTTACAAACATGAACAGGTCATTAGAACAATAAGTATAACATGTGTATGATGGTCTAAAATATTGGATTCTGTCGTAGGACTAGATGTTGAAATTGGCCAGTTACTGATGAGTCTTGAATTATTTTGGTGGTTTCCCTCAGGTTTTTTTCAATGTCTATTTCTTTGTAGTATTCACTGTTATCTTTTAGATATTGCAGGGCTTCTCTAACTTTATGCAAGGCCACTAGTTGCTGCCAAATTTTTTAGGTACGCCATTTACTAGGATAATCAAAGATTGTTCTATTGGCCGTTACACTCCCAGAGTGTGTACATTTTCTTTGAGATCGAATGGCAAATAAACTACTTTGCCACAAATGCCTTTTAGTAATTCAGAGGGAGGTAGTTTTGCTGTTTTTGGTTGAAGGTGCATTATTGCGTGAAATTGGTGTACTGTTTGAATTATAATGCTCTCATACAAGTTAAGTTGTTGCAGTGGTTTAGGAGTGGGAATAATTCCAAGTTATTAGTGAGAGCATATGAAGGTATTTGATTGTTAAGTTTTGCAGTGTAGTATCTGCAAAGTATTGAGGGGTTAGTAATTTCATATTTGTTTTCTGCTATAAGATGGAGAGCCAATTGGAACCACTTGAAATCTTCATTGTCTTCTATTTTGTACATTATGTCTACTGTTTTTGTGCTATTTTCATAAAAAAAGTACTGCGGCAACACACGTGGTTTGGTATTTCAGCAGATGTGCTATTAAACTTGAGTATTTCTTTTCTGTATGTGTTTAGTAGAAGGTTGCCATCTGTAAAGTTGTTGCTAGTATGTTCTAAAGATATTGAATTTTGTAAGTGGCTTTAACTTCCAAAATATTTTCTCTGGATGTGCTGGATTTCTTCGAGTAGTTCTTTGGCTGTACCATGTAGAAGAATGTTATTTAAATTGGCCAGTGCTAAAGCAGGACTTTTGGCATAGTATAGTTTATGAACGAGATTGCCTACAGTTGAATGGGGTGTTCCTATCATTTTGATATGGTGGAAGGTGCTTTTGCAAATAGGTCCAGAAATGCAGGCTAATTAATGCCCTTGTAGTCCTGTGTATTTGCGCACTGGTCCATAGTTTGTAATAGTTTTATTTTCAATTTTTCTTTGCCTTTCACATACTGATTGAGGAACTGGTGTAAGGATGTGAAAGATTTTTTGCCTTTGTTACACATTGATGTGCACAGCCATTTGTAGACTGGACGTATTGGTTCAGTGGAATGGAGAGTTGATGCTAAATATGCTGGAGATATTTATGTGAGCAGCATTTCTTGTTCCATGATGGTAGTATTAACTTTTCATACCCTGGTCCACAGCTATGTATGGCAATTGGGTTTGTTTGCTTTTGTTTGTATGCTTCTTCATTGAAATATGGTTCTGTGCTGGTGGTATGACTCCACTCACCTGCACAGATGTTTGCGAAGCTATCTTTGTTGATATTCCCTTTGTTGAGAAGTCCTTGTTGTAGTTTGGTTAGTGGTTTCATTCTGTTTAAAACAAATATAAATTTCCTTTTGAGAAGGATTGCACGGTCTATGAGAGCTTCCAGGATTCGTTTTCTGTGGTAGGTTTTAAGGGTTGAGCATGATTTCTCTCCTGTTTTGATAAGGTTCTGAAGGACTCTTTGGCGGAAAATATTTGGTAAAATATTTTTTTTGGTATGCTTACTTGTGGTTACATCAAGATTTATAGGTGCAGTGTTAGCACTAGTGGTAGCTGCAGTCTTTTTAACAACTGTGTTTAGTTTTACATTTTGAAAGAGTAGTCAAAGTTTCTTTACTGCAAGCTGCTTTAGTTTCGCTTAGTGACCATTAGCTTTTTTGTTTGAATTTTTTGTATACATTCTACTAGAGGTGGATGACTATTTTGTACACTTATTTTGATTTGCTCTATTTGCTTTTTGGTAGGCATTCTTTGGTGTCTGTTGGAGAAAAAAAAGAAAGTATGGGTTGGGACGTTGTGCAATGTATGTGTGTATTGTGCATGAGTGTCTGAGTATGATGTTAGGCATGTATGTAGAGTTGTGTGATTGTTGAATGGGCTGTTACTTCAGGTTGGACGGCTATTCTCGTATTTGTGTGTTGCTATACTGGTGTTGAGATAACAATACAAAGTGTGTGCACATGTGGAGGTGCAATTAGTAATACTGAATTTAATGCTGTAGGGTTGATACAATCGTTTGTTCTACAATACTAGAATTTTACAGTGTTTGAGTAACAGTTAGAACATTATGACAGTATTGCATTTACTTTGTTAGATGCAAAGAGTAGGTTTCTTCTGGGTTTTGTCTTGTACTTCAGACGCTGCTGGTTTTTAGGAGTCTGGTCTTCACTGCAATTGTGAAAGAAGGAAGTTAGTACATATGTGTGTTAATGTCACAGTAATTTCATTTGAAGAATAGATTAGTTACATTTTCAATAGGAATTCTTTCTAGGAAGAGGTACTGTATCTGTTAAATTCTATGACAAGACAGGAGGCCCGCATTATGCTATACTTTCTGTATTACTGGAATAATTAGCTTTCCAAATGAAATTTTTTAAAACTGCAATATTTGTAATATTTTTCTGAACATTTTCTAAAAAGATGCAAATTTGGGTTTAAAAGTTCTCTAACTCCGTAATGTCAAAGTTCTAGCTCCAAACCACGACTCCCATGACTCCCAGGGGTTTGGAAGCCTTGACCTCTCCTCCTGCACCTATCAGCATGCAGGTCAGTCCTTAAGAACCCTCAACACTAGGTCATTTCCTCTTTCTTTTTTGCTGCCTTGGTGAGATAAGTACCTCAATATTTGGCAAGTTAATATGTTAATAATTCTGTTGAGTTTTATCAGTAATGTATACCTTCTGTGACAAAAGAGCTCTGCTTAGTCATTGTAGATAATAGGCACGCGTTTTATATTAGCGAGATAAAAAAAAAAAACAATCAGGAGTGCGTTCGTTTCGACGCGTGTAAAGGAAGAGTCGCGTGTGTTTTCACGCGGAAGCGGAGAGAGTGAAGTGAGTTAATCCGTTGGTTTTCTTTGTCAGGAGAGAGGCAGGGCCACCACCGCCGCCGCGAGCACTTTCCAATTCATCATTACCAAAAAGATTGGGACAATAACAGTTGAAGCCCCAGCACAAATTACGTAAAGCGAAGCCTCTTAACTAGCGGCGGCGTCCTCAGGCAGCCGGCCCCGCTCCTCCACACTACGTGCTAGCGCCGGTGAACCCGGCGAGCATTAGGACCCAGGGGAGCAGGAGAAGTAGTAAATCTCCCAGTTTACCCTGTGCGTCCAACGCTCACGCGCACTGTTGAATGTGCGATCGCAGAGCAACACATACTACGGCCTCAACACTTACCGAATTCGGCAAAAAGAAAAATAATAATTAAAACGAAAACTAACGAAGGGGTGTTTATATCTGATCTAAGGACAGCTGCTCACAGTACTGCAGGGTATACACCAGCAGGAAAGCCTGTCAGCTTACAGCAAGTGAAAGATTAACAGCTTGTCCAGACCCCTTGGCTGACAGACAGATTTTGGCACTGCCAATCCTAGACATGGCTCAATGCAGAAGCCCTGGCCAGACACCATCCACTTCACCAGAGTGGTCGGAAGAAGAGTGGGAGGAAGGGCCTTACAATCGAGAGGCAGACCTCTCCCAAAGTTTTAAGCAAGTGCTGGGAGACTCGCTCTCAAAAGCAGTCTCGCAGGGAGTACAACCTATCGCACAAAGGTTGGAAGTGTTGGAGGCTATTTTGGCGGAACAGCAAGCAAGGCTTGTCAGGAAGAGAAGAGCGGAGAGCCCCGGAGAGGGTCTGTCAGCCAGACACCCCGTGGGGGTTGAACCAGATGGGCGTAAAGCAGCTCGGAAGAGCAAGAACTCTTTGACCCCCCCGAGCAATTTGGAAAGGGAGGGTACTGCTCCCCAAGGAGTAAGCGACCCTGTCGCTAGGCTGAAGTGAGCCTTCCTGGAAAAGAAAAAAGAATGCCAGGACAGACCCCCTACCCCAGGGGTGGACAATATAGGGGACAATGACGAAGGCTATATGCGACGAAGGCGAGAATGACACCTTTCAATATATGGAAGAAGTCGATCCCCAAGAGGTGGATAATACCACTGACATGTTTGATCCGGAGGCCATCAGGCACCCGAAGTCTTCAGAGTGGGTGCCGTCGCCTAGAGTGGCAGCTTACATGGCGCAGCACATTCGCAAGCCACTGGAACGAGACGCCCCAGGCCAAACTTACCAGGGAAGCTAGCTGAGACACCAGATCTAGACCGCAAGATGGTCACTTTCGTGACAAAGTCTATAAAAGACATAAGGAAAGGAATAGATCGCGCATGGGGAGGATGCCAAGACAAGGTCCTCGATATTGCAGGTCCAATGGCTACAATAATGGACCTGGCAGAGAAGGCGAAAGATACGGTTACTTCAGTAGACGATTCCGCTCTTGCTAATTGGGCCCAACGGGCGGTGTCTCTCTTAGGGAATCCAAATTGTGCACTCTCCTCCAAGAGAAGAAGATGTGTTCTGCTAAAGATCGACGGTAAAGTGACCTTGCATCCTATGAAGCAGGCAAAAACGCCAAAGGCCCGTTATTCAGCGAAACTTTCTCTAAGGAGATGGCCCAGTTTGTGGCCACTTATTCTGCTCTAGAGAGAGCACAAAGCTAAATAAAGAAAATCTTCCCAAATCGTGTTTTTTACGGGACCGGATGCCAAAGGGGTCGACCGTCCGGTCGGCACAATTACCATCGTAGACCCCAGGGGCCGCGTGCCCAATATTGGGAGGGGAAGCAACAAGATACCTTCTTCCCGGCAAGAGCCAGATTTCCCAGAGGTCGTAGAGGGAGAGGATCGTACCGTCAGCCTAATGCATCAGGAGGTGAGTGCGACCAGCATGAAAGTAGGAGGGAGAATCCTTCACTATCCGAGTGCATGGATAGCGTTATTGCGCGTTGCATGGGTGTTAAAAGCAGTAGCAGGGCTTCATTTAGATTTTGTAGAAAACCCAGTTCAGAACTCAAAACCTCGGCCCATTCATATGTCAAACGAAGAAGCAACGCTGTTGCATAGCGAACTGCTCAAGCTGAGAGACAAGAATGCCATAGAGCGAGATGTTCAAGGAGGACCAGGGTTCCTCAGCAACATGTTTCTAGTGCATAGAGGGGACAAAATACGGCCAGTCATAAATCTGAAAAGTCTAAACGAATGGCTAATGTACAATCACTTCAAGATGGAAGGTATCCATCCGCTCCGAGATCTCCTGCGTACAGGAAACTGGTTAGCCCGGCTCGATCTCAAGGATGCTTACCTTAAGATGCCCATAGCTCAGGAATTTCGGAGGTATCTCTGCTTCTGCTGGAACAAGGAAACGTGGCATTTTACGTGTCTTCCATTCGGCCTAGCATCAGCTCCCTGGGCGTTCACCAAGCTGATGAGACCAGTAGCAGCAGCCAAAAGAGAGAAATGGATTCTCATCATTATCTACCTAGACGACATTCTCGTGCTAGGCCCAGACAAACAGTCCTTCACCAAGAGCGTCCAGTGGATTTTTTCTCTCTTAGCATCTCTAGGATTCTTAGTGAACTTAGACAAATCCCAGTTGGTACCAGTCCAGACCCTAGTATTCAACATAGATACGCTCAAAGCAACCCTCGAGCTTCCACATCGCAAAGTGAGAACAATAAAGAAGGAACTCAGGCTAGTGATAGCGAAAAGAGTGATTTCATTACGGAACCTCACCAGTGGTAGGCTTGCTTGCAGCCTCCATTCAAGCGATTTCCCCAGGACCCCTCCACTATCGAGCGTTACAGAGATTAAAGATCAGGCACCTTCAAGGAGGGCTCGGCTACCATCAGATAGTGACCCTAGATCCTTACGCCATTACCAAGATACAATGGTGGCTACAGAATATGGAAGCTGGAATGGCCGAGCGATTTTCGGGGATTTCCCAGATCTCATCATAGAGTCAGATGCGAGCAGATCTGGCTGGGGAGCCCGTTGCGAACACAGAGACAGGAGGGAAATGGTCAGAAAAGGAATTGCGTCGCCACATCAACTGTCTCGAATTGTTGGCAGGTTCATTCGCAATCCGCGCTTTTACGAAAGAAAAAGTCAAATGCTGCGTGCTGCTCAAGATGGACAATATATCAGCAGTGCGTTATATCAACAAATTGGGTGGCACAAAGTCCAAATTGCTAGCAAAAGACTCCTGGCATTATTGCCTTCAGAATCAGATCACAGTCACAGCAGAATATCTGCCAGGCACTCTCAACGAGGTAGCAGACTGGAATTCACGATATCTAGTGGACTCCAGCGACTGGAGACTGCACCCACGAGATTTCAAGAAACAACAAGAACGCTGGGGTCCCTTACACATAGATCTGTTTGCGTCCAGACAGAACGCGCAGACTCGGAAGTATTTCAGCTGGAGGATAGACCCGGGTGCAGCTGGCACGGATGTGTTCCTCCAATCATGGAGCTGGGAGCTCCACTATGCATTCCCACCGTTCCTAATGATCACAAGGGCGTTAACGAAGGTTCGGAGGGAGCAAGCAGAGCTAGTGATAATTCTCCCAATCTGGAAATCCCAACCCTGGTTTCCAGTAGCGATGGAACTTTCTACGGATTTTCCGAGGTTAGTTCCTCATCAGCAGGACCTTCTACTCGGCCCATCCGGACAGAGACACCCATTAATAATAGCGAACACCTTGCAGTTGCTGGCCTGCAAGGTTTCAGGAGAAAGTGGGAATTGGCAGGCATTTTGCAGCTCGCTGCAGATTGCATCAGACATTCCTGGGCGCCTTCCACCATTAGGAGCTATAACGCAGCATGGAAGAGCTGGACCCACTGGTGCTCAGAGCATAGTATGGGTCCCGTTTCTGCCCCTGTAGTACAGATACTCAATTTCTTAGCTGAAAAATGTCAAGAGGGTAACACCTTCAGGACAATAGGAGTGCTTAGATCAGCAATCTCAGCAGGACATGACAGTAGACAATGCCGCCGTTGGCGAACACCCCACAGTACTACGTCTCTTGAGAGGAATGAAGCTCAGAAGGCCCCCCCGAACCGAAATATGCGGTTTTGTGGGATGTTAGAGATGTTTTCCAGCTTTTTCTTGCATGGCCTGAGAACGAACATCTGTCTCGTTCTCAGCTATCAGGGAAGCTATCAATGCTGTTATGTCTCACAGCGTGCCGAAGAGTATCCGACGTGAAAGCTCTAGAGATTGATAGAAAGATTTTCTACCCAGATGGAGTAGCTTTCACCATAGCTAAGAGAACAAAGACAGATTCGAGAGTTATCTCATGCCCTTACTTTGTAGAGAATAGAAAACTGTGCGTAGCTCAGTGCATTAAAGATTATGAAACTGCGACAGTGCACCTAAGGCCCAGAGGAGTGACTAAATTTCTAATAGCGTGTAGAAAGCCTTACCATGCGGTGGCAGCAGCGACAATTGCTCGATGGGTGCGAGAGGTGATGCAATGGGCAGGGATAGACCTAGCCCAATTTGGCACACATTCTGCTAGGGGCACAATGGCTTCTAGAGCGTTTTCAGCGGGAGTATCCCTTCAGGATATCATGAAATCAGCTGACTGGTCCTCTGAGTCGACCTTCAAGACATTTTATTTCAACCCTGTATCCAACATAACGAATAGAGTGGTGGTGAGCTTTGAACAAGCATAATGCGAGCCTCCTGTCTTGTCACAGAATCAAGATTGCCCAGGCTTACAGCTCAGGAAGTCTTCATTCTATTAAAGACAAGGAGGCGAGCATTATATCCCACCCAGATTATTGACAAAGTTGTTTTCATGCATCATGTATTAAATGTTCAACTTTGTCTGACACCCGCCCTGATGTAGTATTTTCCATTTTTCGTAGGAGACGATCACAAAGAGACCTGATCGGAGACCAAGATTAAGGTGGACGCAAGTGGCAGTCCTCCTGGGAGTTCAAGACTTCAACAGTTTGAAGTCACAGTTACAGCTTAAAGATCGTTGCTAGTTGGCATTAAGACTGTTGCAATTCATAGTCAAGTTGGGACAAGGAAAAGAAAGAGGAAAGGACTTAGTGTTGAGGGTTCTTAAGGACTGACCTGCATGCTGGTAGGTTCAGGAGGAGAGGTCAAGGCTTCCAAACCCCTGGGAGTCATGGGAGTCGTGTTTTGGAGCTAGAACTTTAAGACATTACAGATTTAGAGAACTTTTAAACCCAAATGTGCATCTTTTTTGAAAATGTACAGAAAAATATTACAAATATTGCAGTTTTAAAAAGTTTAATTTGAAAAGCTAATTATGGCAGCAATAAAGAAAGTATAGCATAATGCTTGCCTCCTTGTCTTTAATAGAATGAAGACTTCCTGAGCTGTAAGCCTGGGCAATCTTGATTGTTTTTTGTCCCCAGCAAAATACTGAAAGGTGTTTGGTTAACAGAGGGATGTCTGCTTTCTTGTTTAGAGCTGGGATGTTGTCTTGTAACAATGACAATATTGATTTTGTTAATCGTGACTATTTCAAAGCAGACGGCATTTGTTTAGCCATATTGGGAAATGCTATGTTATTTCAAAATATAAGGAATGCTTTACAGAGGATAATGTGAAGACATCAGGAAGGAAATAAGTAAAAAACAAAATGAAAGGTGTTTTTTAAAAAGCTTTGAAGTGTCCTTATTGCTTGCCTTATTGCGTTCTTTATTTTTTATGTTAATATCAAAAGGATGTGGGTGCGTAACAGCAGACAGTCCCAAGTGTGGTCGATTTGTTTCCATCGACAATGTGATGTGCTCAGATATTGTTTTGACAAACCTCTTTGGAAAGGTTTTTAGGAATCTGTCAAATGTACTCCACGTCTCCCAAGGAGAACACAGATTTGTAATTAGACGCTGAGCAGTTGCAAAATAAACTAGAATTGTTTACAAACAAATTCCTAGCATTCAAACACTGGCTCCTACACCTCACCTAAAATGTGCTAAACTACAGGAGTATCTTTGCACGGTCCCTTTTGTAAGTCTTTACCATCTTTATCTAGCTGCCAAGTGATCCAGAATAATGCGGTCAGGCTTGTCAAGAACTTAAAGAAGAAAGATCACACCACAGCAGATAGACTATCATTACACTGGCTCAGGGTTGAAGAGCGTATCAAGTTTAAGGCCCTCTGCTTGGTGCACAAGTGCTTCTACGGCTCAGCGCCGGTATATTTGAAAAAGAGCCTAGTGCCCTACATACCGAGGAGAAGTCTACGCTCGGAGGGTAAATGTCTGCTGTCAGTCCCTAACTTTAAGTTGAAATCTGGCTTGGGCAGATCTTTCGTGGTGATGGCCCCCAAATTATGGAACAGCCTGCCAGAAGTGCTGAGATCAGAGGCAAACCACCTTACCTTCAGGAAGCACCTGAAGACATACCTCTTCAGATGAAGAGCCTGGGGAAAGCAATGTTTCGGGGTCCTTAATAGACCGCAGTGTTTGTCACTTTATGTCTGTCTTGTTGTTGCTGTATTGTAAGGGCAAGCGCCCTGATGCCCACGGGCTACCGGCGCTATATAAAATAAAATACAATACAATACAATCTTTAAAGACTTATCCTTAATAAATCAGGGTTCTGACACAAAAATAAAGTCTACTGTGGAGTGTAAGGAGGCACAGAACCTAGTGGACTAGGACTGACCCGCCCTGTCGCCCCCTAAATTCCTGTTGCTTCGTCAGAGGCTCCAGTTACTCAAAAAAGCTGCCCAACATATTCCTCTCGATTTTATTTAATTTGTTATGATGTATTGGATGTTGGAAGAATCTGAATGTACGGCACTTTCCAATTCATCATTACCAAAAAGATTGGGACAATAACAGTTGAAGCCCCAGCACAAATTACATAAAGCGAAGCCTCTTAACTAGCCCACTCGAAGAGAACAGCATCCAGCTCTGCTCTCATTACCTCCTCACAATTCGACCAAGGATTGGAATAAATATTTATCAGTAAGAGGTTTCTCTTTGTGTTTACATCGTCACCTTTCAATATCCTAATTTAAATAGTAGAGGACTTGATCTTGATTATTTCCAATGAGGCACCCAGGTAGCTTTTCATGGCAGATGGTAGCCCTCCATAGGGCCATCCTTTAAGTCCTCTTTTTGCTAACTTGGCAATAACATTAAAACAGTCAATTATAGGATGATCTAGTAACCATGTTTCCTGTATACTAATTATTTCAGAATTCTCAACGGTTCAAAAACTATTGAAACCTCTTGAGCTTAAGAAACTGATATTCGACAACTTAAAATCTTGTATTGGAGAATTACCATAGAGGGCTTTCCAATCGTTAGCCACGCCACGCTGTGGGCCCCTTCCTGAGAGGAGTTGTTGAAGATCTGTCTGTGAACCACGCTATCCACCGAACAGCAAAGTTCTGAAAGTTCATTGTAAAATATCTGCTTTTTAGAAGTATCATCTAGATCTAATATGTACTTGCAAACCAATGCTGTTGCATCACAAGTCCTATCCACATTTTAATAACGCTAAGTAGGAACTTTGAACCAAAATAAATATCAATTTAGATGTAAATGCGCCAAGACTTTATTCAGTTGGTCGTTATCATAATATTCTACCAGGGGGTTGTGGCCAGCGCGCATGCCGTAAAGACGTGCATCTGCGAAGCTCCTGCCCGCGATCCTTTGGACTACTGCAACAGGCAACTACGGCCAAGAAATTCCCTGGAAAAATACACGACTGGAAAGAGAAACCTCTCCCCGCTGCAGCGATCCGACCTCCGAACAAAATCGGAGTCGACAACACCCTGAACGAGGCGAGCAAAGAGACGCCCCTGAGGATCCAAGATGGCGGCGACCGTTGCGATCCCAAAGGCCCCCTTCTCGACGAGCTAACTCCCAGCTCCTGGGCTCGCTCTCGGCCCCCTGGAGGAGACACTGTGCAATGCCGCGACCTGCAGACCGCGGACCGCCGACTGCTTGGAGTGAGCGGGGACCCTGCGCAGCGAGGGCCGGAGACGAGGGCCTCCTCTCGCTGCCCGACAACACAGGCGCTGGGCCCCACTAGTGATCCAACGCGAGGAGGAGGGAATCGACCCTCTCCAGAGGCACCGCTCTGGGGCCAGACCTCAACGGACTGAACCGCAGAGACAGGCCTGCGACACAGAACAATGACCCCCAACGCCGATAACAGTGAGTGGCTGCCTTGCGCCCCCCCCCCAACCCCCGCACTACTATGGAAATATAACAAGGGCACTAGCCCAGCCGTCGGGGCCTGGGGGACCAGGACCAGCTGCCCTGCCCAACATATGACATCCCTGATTACGGCGACACTGAACTGCTTGAACCCGGGGGGGTACCACACCACACGGGGGCAAGACTCAACGCTGCCAGAATCACCCCCCCCCCTAACATCACCGGAGGCTGAATCTAACTAGACGCGACAATAACGCACGAAGAGGGGGGGGCCCAGCTCCGGTTCCTCACCTAAACTTAGTACCGGGATAGGCACCCAACGAACAGTGGAGGCTGGCATGGCGGCCCAGAGGGAAAGGATGTCTCCGCCTAAAACCAAACCGAAATCCATGACAATGGACACCTACACGACGGTCAGGCCTAAACAGCTGCCACAGTCAGACCCTATACCCACCGATGAACCATCACACACGGCAGCGGCAACTGGTGATACACAAGTCCTTCAAGCCATTGCAGCGCTCCGCGCCTCCATTGAAGGCAAGATTGACGAAATTAAAGTGGATATGCAGCTCATGCGACAAGACGCACGCAATCTGACCGAAAGAGTCAACGCCAATGAAGCCACTCTACAGGTGAATGTTGAGAACACCACAGACCTGAAGAAGCGAGTCCTAGATTTAGAACAGCAAATGGCAAGGCTGGAAGCGCGACCCGAAGACGCAGAAGGCCGAGCACGGCGCAATAACATCAGGATCCTAGGTGTTCCTGAAGATATGGAAGGCCCGGATCCCACAGAATTCATAGAGACAATGCTGCAACAAGAAATTGGCGCAGGAAATCTCTCGCAAGGGTTCTCAGTAGAACGCACCCATAGATCCCTTCAAAAGCGCCCTCCACCAGGCTCACACCCATGCCCGATCATTGCAAAAATCTTAAACTTTCGAGACAGAGACAATATTGCGCTATTCCAGGGAAGGAGGTGAAATCAAAAGACAAGACGCGTCAATTGTCATATACCAAGATTACACCCCCGCAGTACAGCGTGCCAGGAACTCATTCATAACAGTAAAAGCGAGACCCCGCAAACTTAATCTGAAATACATGCTGCTCTACCCCACTCGCCTCAAAGTCCTTTACAAAGGGAAAGCACTCTTCTTGGAGACCCCAGCCGCAGCAAACATGTGGCTCGAGCACAATAACTTGGCGAATGACGGAGAGGAACCGCCAAGGACTAACAACGGATAAAGCAGGAAGCCACGAACGCCATCACCAGCCGTCAACTCCACACAGAGGTACAACTCAGCTAATTCAGACTGTAACACAACAATAGCAATATCGGGGCAGAAGCACGAGGCACCACACACGACCACGCCAATGGGCGCCCCCCAAAAGAGATGTGCGAGTCAAATGCTTGCACGCAGCCCGCACCGGAAGGCCTGGAGAGGCCCAGAAGGCTCGGGAGCCCCCGAGTGCTGCAAGTTCTACGCAACTGCTGGGGGCAGTTCACAGTTAAATAGTTTAGTTAGCTCATTCATTAGAATGAGAGTTGAAAAAGTTGATAAGTCTCCATACTACATTATGCCAACTACAAGGAGGGAATCGGGAGGAGGGAACATGCTCCAGGAACCCGGGCGCATAGACAAAACTCCTTACCAGAAACACCCGACCACGGGAGCCCGCCTGGAAAACTGCGACCACCACAATACCCCCCCATGACATGGCGATGAGAATAAAAATTATGACATGGAACGTAAGGGGCCTCGGCACCTACCTTCGAAGGAACAGAAGTAAGTCCTATCTACACAGAAAGGGGATAATGATAGCGCTCTTACAGGAAACGCACTGCACTGCAGAATCCAGCACCAAACTCCAGGAACACTGGGGTGGGCAGGGGTACGGAACTGCTTACTCCAAGTACGCTAGAGGGGTCTATACCTGGATCCATCCCCAACTCCCATTTCAATTAAAGAAAGCAGTAAAAGACCCAGAGGGCAGGTTTGTGATACTGCTCGGAAGCATAGAACAGCAAGAAGTTTGCATAGTGAACTCTTACCGCCCCAATAGTAATGTCCCAGCCCACCTCCATTCAATGTACGCTAGAGTCACACCACACAGAGATGGCCTTTTTATTTGTGGAGGGGACTTTAACTGCACCCACAATCCAGACCTAGACAGATCCCAACCCTTGCCTAGGACCCCATCAGCGGCTACGACCTTACTAAACGCAGTAACTGATAGACTAGATCTGGCAGACATATGGAGGGAGCTACATCCACAGACACGCACCTATTCTTACTACTCGTCCCCCCCATGGCCTCCACACGAGACTAGATTACGTCTTCGTAGGAAGGGAACACCTACCACAGATGGAGGAGGCACGGTACCTGGGTAGGACGATCTCTGACCACTCTCCATTGGTGATAGAGTGGAACCATGCTGGCCCACGACCACCCATTCCCATGTGGCGAAAGCCGGTGGAAGCCCCGAGGGACCAAGTTTTTAAAGATGAACTCCAGGACTCAATAGACAGCTACATAGAGCTAAATACAGGGAGTGTAGAACACGCGAGCACCATATGGGAAGCCCTAAACGTAGTAATACGGGGTGAAATTATAACAAAGGCCGGAGGCGTGAGAAAGAAGTTGAAAGATGAACTAACACAAAGAGAAAGGGAGATAGAGAGGCTCGATAACAGTCCCTTAAGCCCACAACAACGGGAAGACAAGCTCAAAGCCCTTAGAGTCGAATGCACGAAGGCCTGGGATAGACTGGCCAAGTTTGATTATACCACCAGAATGAACAGAGCACACACAGAAGCTGACAGGCCTGGTAGGCTGTTGGCTTGGCTCTGCAGGAAAGAACACCCCAGGCACACAATTACTTCTTTACAGGACAAGGACGGCAATGTACATCAAGCCCAACATAACATAAATGACACCTTTAAAAATTACTATGCGCACCTGTACTCACACGAAGCTGAAATCCCCCTAGACCAGATAATGGGCACCCTAGACGAAATAGGACTACCCAGGCTCTCCCCTACACAAGCCGAAGCCTTAGATGCTGAAATCACTGCGGAAGACATAGCTGAGGGAATTAAGTCACAGGCTACATGCAAGGCCCCGGGCACTGATGGGTTGCCCTCAGAATTTTATAAGTCATACGACTCCTCCCTGGTCCCACTGCTACACAAAGTCTTCCTGGAAACATACGAGTGAGGTATCCTACCTGACAGCATGAGGGAAACCCTCGAGATCCCAGTCCTCAAGCCAAACAAACCGGCGGAACACTGCGAATCATATCGACCCCTAGCCATGCTTAATTATGACATCAAATTACTGACCACAATTCTTGCCAAACGACTTTCCAGACTCATAGGCGATATTATCCACACAGACCAATGCGGATTTATACCGGGACGCAACACAACCATGAATTTACGCAGACTACAACACATAGTCGAACAAACAGACGCGAATCCCGAGCCCTATGCCTTGCTGTCGCTAGACGCCATCAAGGCATTCGATTCTATATATTGGGAATGGTTACTAGCAGTCCTACAGGAATTCGGTTTTGGTCCGGGATTTGTTCGATGGGTCAAAATACTGTACACCAGACCAAGGGCTCGGGTGAAAACTGGGAGACATGTATCAGCAATATGGCACATATGTAGGGGCACAAGACAGGGATGCCCGCTGTCTCCCATGCTTTATATCCTCGGGTTGGAACCCATTGCAATCTATTTCAGGAAACAGTTCTTTGATGTAGGGATAAGACTTGGCGGGACGGACCACATCATTTCGCTCTATGCGGACGATGTCCTATTGTACGTCAGGGATCCGCACCTTAACATTCCAACCATGTTGGAGGTCCTCGACAACTTCTCCAAGGTCTCGGGCATACGATTTAGCAGACCTAAATCCTGCCTGTTCCCACTGGCAGGACTGAGAAGCAGAGACAGGGAGGAGCTCCCCGCACTAGGTATACAATGGCAGACCACGACAATCCGCTACCTCGGAATCCAAATAATGCACACCCCGGAGCTTATGCATGAGCACAACACGGTGGCGGCGATACCCGCACTACGCAAATCAATGAGCTTCTGGGCAAAACTTCCCCTATCAGTGATGGGCAGGGCCTCAGTAGTTAAAATGATTGTCCTCCCCCGGTTCCTATACAAATTCCAGAACGTACAATACCACATCAAACCTAAGTTCTTTCGTCTGCTTGATTCAATCGTTCGTGGCTTCCTTTGGGGGCAGGCCAGACAAAATAGCACACTCTACCCTAGTATTAACATACGCGCAAAGCGCTATCCAGCTCCCGAACCTTGAAAATTTCTATGTAGCTGCTCAACTCAGCTTTGTGTCCAAATGGTTAGCCGACGACACCACGTCCGAGACACCCCTATTACAATCTATGATCTCCCCTATATACCTGAGAGAACTCATATGGGCCCCATAACACCTACTGAGCGACATACCCTCCATCGCCACCCTGGGGAGGCAAATATGGCAAAGGGCGAAGGAGATAACCCAGCTGAAACACCCATACTCTCCCGAAATCCCACTGATCCAAGACATGTGCAAATCAAGTACGGACCTACTCCACCTTAGACACTGGGAGAGGAAAGGTGTCTATACTTGGGGGGACCTGTACGACGAAGGCTCCTTCAGGGAGTTCGAGTCACTACAAAAAGAGGAGGACATACAAGCTGGCCAATTCCTCTGGTACCGCAGGATACGGGAAACGGCTAAGGAAAAATGGGACGTTTGGCCAGAGGAACCAGAGTCAGCCCCTCTTATAACATTGTTATATAACCTGGGAGAGGGACAGAGAGTGGTCTCTCAGATATACAGCCACCTCAGCGACATACCCAACCCAAAAAGTGAGACAATGAAAAAGAGATGGGAAACAGATCTGAGACGGGAACTCTCAGAAGGTGAATGGAACAGAGCGCTAGCATACCCCAAAGCTGTGTCCAGAAACCACAGATTCCGATTTATACAACTGAGCATGCTACATCGGACATATCTGACCCCCCCTGCAGGCTAGCGAAAATCAACAAACAAAAGGAAGCTCACTGCCCATGGTGCAACGCAGACGGGGCAGATCTACTTCACATGTTCTGGGAGTGCAACAAATCACAATCCCTATGGATGAGAATAAAACAGACCTTTGAAAAAGCGGGTTCCCCCAACTACAAGTGGTCCCCCGAGGAGTGCCTTCTGGGAACACACCCCAGGCAAGCCAAACTCAAGCACTGGGTGAAACTCAAGACTTGACCTGTATACTGGCCAAAAGACAAATTGCCATGACCTGGAAAAAACCTGCAGATCCGAATCATAAGGCATGGCGTAATGAACTAGACAGGTGGATTAACGCGGAAACAAGAGCATGGGAGGACAGCGTCAACAGGTCAACTGACGAATCAAGCTCTACCTTGGAGGCATGGAAGGAAATAACCATTAGCATGCTTTCCTCCCCAGATGATAAACCCCCATGAATGAAAAAGGACCCGATCACACCGCGTCGCGGGAACACAACACCCATGGCAGAGACAGACACAGAACACGCCCAGCCCCTGAAACTTGGAGCCCCCCTCCCCCCCTGCTCCAGATATCCCACCATAATGTTTGCCAAGACTTTTGAAAATAGAAGTTGAAACAAGGAGAGAGTTAAATGTTACGTTACTCTATAAAAAAAGTTACTGTTTATTAAGTATCACTATACCTGCTATTGAATGCAGGCCGAGAAGTTTTACTGTAAGATAACAAATGCCAATAAACAAATTTGAAAATAAATGATAAAAAAAAAAAATCATAATATTCTACCAGTTCAACATTTGTAAGATTCTCTAACAATTCCACATTTATAAATACTGATCGTACTCTAGAAAGATTCAGTGGTGTGTCCTGTTCATCACTGAAAAATCGATTCTAGTCTACTGCATAGGATGGTCTCCTCTATTGCATTAATTTCGACCTTCCTTTCACTTTTTAAAATACAGGGCAGTAGTAATTGTCCCTGTGCCTTAAATAATAGTGGACCACATCTTGGTTCAGAGATCGAAGGAAAATGTGCTCAAGTTAAACAATGTTCCAAATTTGTTTGACACACTTGTGTGGGTGATGTTACTAATCCCGCCCTGCCCACACCAAGTGATCGATTCGAGACATGCTGTGATATATTAGTTATGAATGGCTACGGATTAAATATAGTTGTAGTTGGGTCTGTATCTGAAGATCCTCGATAGTCTGTTGTCTTCCTCGACATGTAATGTCAAATATTCTTATTAGTCAGGCAACTCTTAGTCAACAAAGGAATGGCAGATGGAGAGGTGTTTATCACATTTTGATCTACCAATTGTGTCCATTGTCGATTCATTTACAGAGTAATATTCAGGATTGTGTGCTTAGTTTTTTTTTTTTTTTACAAGATCTCCTACAATGAGAGCTTTTACCTACCCAGGCTTGCAATGAGTAGAGTTGCATTTTTGAGCTACCCAAAAAGTTCCCAGGAATTTCCTCAAGTTGCAGTAGGAGTAGGTTTGTTTTTCATTTTTTTAGTCTCCTGATACTCTTACGTCCTATCCCCTTTCCGACAAACTGCATGGGCGTCCCTTCCTAGGGACGGGAGACAGAACCTTTTTCACCAGAAAAAACCTTTTCCCCCTATAAATTTAGTGGCGTGCAGAGGCCCTGGGAGCATGCGTTGCCCTGACTCCGCCCTCCGGCACCACACCTCAGCCCCCTTTTCCGCATCAACGGGAACAGGCCAAATTCACCAGCGCTCCCGGGTTTGGCTTCGGCCATGTAATTCCACGCGCGGATACTTTTTCTGGTTTTTGTCTTTTTTCATTCAGGTACTCGGTTGTCACGCCCCTCCCCGGTGCATGTCGACTTCAACAGGGTTGAGCAGGTGTCCAGCCTGTGAAGAACTCTTTCCTACGTCAGACCCCCATGCCCTTTGCCTCCGCTGCCTTGGCGCCAACCTTGGCTGGGAAGGTAGTACCGCGTGCAATGCGCTTTCTTCGAGGGCTCTGAAGAACAGACTGGTTAGGTGGAGGGAGCTCTTCCAGGTCGCCTCCAGAGGATCTGAAGGATTTCGTCAAAAATCAATCAAGGCTCAAGGTAAGACCGCTCTTTTCCAGCGCACCCCGCAAGGGAGACTCCTTCTCAAGGACTCGCCAGTGCGGGAGGAACCTCTCAGGTTCTCATACCAGCACGATTACAGAGGCTAATCCAGCTACCGGCCGACAGGCCTAGGGGTCAGAAGAGCCTCCTGGTGACAGTGCTGAGGGACCGGAAGGTCCTTTCACCAGGTGTTCAACTGAGGGGCTACGCCCTTTTACCGGCAACATGTCAGAGGGGGCACCTATACGCAGCAATACCGGCAACAAGGGGGAAACACCTACCAGGTCTCGACCTGATGTGCAGGGTAGACCTCATGATCCACCGTCGAGAGTCCTGGACAAGGCTGGGCCCAGTGAGCCAAGCAACACGATGTCGGCACATGGAAGACAGCTTGACAAGATGGCCAGCACGCCAGACAATATGGGCACCCGTCCGATAACGCTCCAAGGAAGGGAGCAGGTGGAGGAGCGAGTGTCAAGGCGGGACTGGTGTCAACCAGGTACTTGGCCTACAGCCTATCTTTCATTTGCACAGGGCAGGTTCCTAATGCGTCCATTTAGTCAGGGCATGCAACGGCCCCAACAGCCGCCCACTACCCCGTCAATATCACCTACCATCCATCCGGCCTGAGAGTACAGGTTTTTTTTAAAGGTTCCACAGGCTCATGAGATCTCTTCAGATGGGAGACAACCTCAGGGATGCCATCAGGGACTTGCTACCTCTGGCCCCTCCGCCAGCGCCCATAGTCATTCCTCCCATGGCTCCAGCACCGTAGGCCCCAGTGCAGCTCCCACTGCCTGCTCCAGCTGCCCAGCCTATAGCACAGGCGGTTCCGTACCAGCCACCACCGCAGCCTCCGGGTCTGGTCTCCACACCTCAGACTTCCGCTCCCAACACCCGGACCAACCGGACACCCAGGTGGACACAGATGAGACAGAGGACCCTGACACACCATCAGCCAAACCCTTCCACAAATGTCTTGCAGGGCTGGCAGAGTATTCAGGCCTTCAACCTGAGGTCGAGCAACCAGCGGAGGGGGTGCCCGCAGAGGTCCTCACGCTACGCCCCGCGGCTAGAACAGGGATCCCGATGCAGAAGGAGGTAGTCGCCTTGGGCAAAAAGGGGTGGCTCAAGTCCCACTCTGTCCAGCCAGTCAATCAACGCCTGGACGCCAAGTACAGGCAAATGGAGGGGGATACACTCTTGCTGTTGGCCCATCCTCAGCCACACTCTTCGGTGATTGCTGCAACATCACGCTACTCCAAGCCTCAGGCCTCTTCTGCCTCCTCGTCAGCAGCACTGCTAGGCAAGGAGAAGATGATCTTGGAGGCGTACAGGAAAAAGGTTTATTCCAATGGCTCACTGCATCTTCGTCAAGCCAACGCGGAAGCCATGCTGGCAGCCGTTAACCAGAGGCTTTGAAGGAAAATAGCGGACTTCCTTCCAGAACTTCCGGTGCATAGCCAGTCAAGTTTCAAGGCGGAACTGTCCGAGGCTAAAATGGTGGCACAAGACATGGAGTCCACCTTGGCCCACATTCACACCTTTGGCTGGGCCTTTTGCATAGCCACGGACATGAGGACGGCGGCCTGGCTGTGGGCTACTAAATTTAACCCGGATGTCCAGGAACGCATATTGGATCAGCCTTTCGAGGTTGGTGACCTCTTTCACTCCACCACGGAGCTAGATAAGAAGAGAAATAGCTTGCATATGGCAAAGTCTTTATCTATCCTCACAAAGGCCATGCCCAAGGCTTACACCCAGTCACAGCAGCGCTCAGACAAGGGGCGTACATACGGAGGGTTCTGCGGCTTCCAAGAGCGGAGGTCCAGGCAGCCAGTCCGTTCGCTGAATCAACATCGGCGTAAACAAAAAGGGGCTGGGGGTAAGGGCTTTTTCCAGTCCCCCTTCTTCGCAACAGCCTCAGAGGGAAAGAAGGCATGACGTGCCCCTTTCGGGTCCACGTGTCTCCAGTGGGGAGCAGGCTTACTCTCCACACACAGTTCTGGCGTCAGAATTTTGCGGACCCCTGGATCCTCTCGGTAGTATCCACGGGGTACCACCTACCTATCCCTTCCTCTCCTCCTCCCACTCCACTCCACTCCCACAGAATGGGACAGCATCTCTGTTGCTCGTCGAGAACCAGGCAGTGGAGGAAGTCCCAGCCTCCCAGTGAGGATTGGGTTTCTACTCCAGGATTTTCACCATTCAGAAAAAGAACCAGGCTGGCCTGAGAGTTGTGCTGGACCTATCCACCCCAACCTCTCCATACCTCTACAAAAATTCAAAATTGTTACGCCTGTTAGGCAGAAACCTGTGCAGTCCCCCTAGGGACCACTGCAAAAAGTTTAGGACTACAGGAGTTAGCAGTAAACCCAATTGGTAGCAGTCTGCACCACCCAGATTTACCTGGTAGCTGTGGCTGAGTAGTCAGACTTCTCTCAAGAAGAGTTAGGCAGTATGCAGAGCATACACGATAGGGCAGGTAAACACAGTAGAACAAGCAAACACTGACCAGAGCTTTGGTGTAAAAGATATATAATTATTTCAAAACACATCTATAAAAACACGCTGGCACTAATATTAAGCAAGTTCAAAAACACAGTCCCTAAAGTATATACACTCCCTTAAAAGAACATTAGACAAGTCTTAAGGAAAGCACGACTTATTTTCAGACAGCGTTGAGCGCTTAACGCAGATGGCACTCTAATAATTCGGGTTAAAAGGTAGAGAAAGGCAGAGCATAAATGGAAACAGATCCCAACACCTTTACAAGAACACAGCAAGAGAGGAAGGCAGAATAAAACCGTGAAGTTAGAGTTCAGAAAGCCAGACCCACTTTAAGAGGATCAGAACGAAATGTGTCCAAGGTCACACGGTTGAAAAGTGCACCAAAAGTCTCGTAACAGGTTCAGGAAGGAGTTAGACCAAAAGAAAGGGACCAGTTAGATGGTCAAGAGGCCAGCCCAGTCTAGAAGGTTAAGGATTTACTGTCACCTTGTAGGAATCTATAGAAACGGAGGCCAGGCGGACACAGTACCTTGAAATGGTGAGAATGCTCCAGCGGGGGCAGTTGTTCCTGGCAGCAGTTGCGAGTTGGTGCTTTGTCCGGCAGAAGAGAAGATCTCGTCGGGGAGGAAAACAGGAGGTTGTCGTGCTGCCAGGGAAGAAACCAGCCGCGGAGTTTCTCGATTCAAAGGAGCGGTCCTTTCTTTCGCGGTTCAGTGGTAAGTGGCTATCCGGTTGCCAGAGTGCTTGGCACGGGCATTTCGACCACTAGACGTCCTGGTAGGCGAAAAGGAAAGCAAACTGGTTGTCCCCACCAGCTCAAGGGGAAGAGACTCTACGGCAAGAAGATCTCTTCTGTTGTCGGGAAGTGGTGAGACGGTTCAGCAGGGCTCCACCGGTGGTGTTGTCGTTGCAGGTCGGCTCAGCTTCTCCCTCTTCGGATCTTTCAGGTCCTGTGGCGACTTCTGAAGTTCCAGTCCCAAAAACCCTGCTTTTATGCAAGAAACTCCCATTCATTCAGCCTAGCTGTCAATCAAACATGCTAAGTGGTGAGCCGGCCGGCTCACCACTTGTGCCCATCACACAAGAGTGCGACTTGAGTTGCCAAGGCAACTCAGTCCAGGGTTTCTAAACCCCCTCCCACACCCCCTGTGGTACCCAGACAGAGTGGCACCACTTTTGGAGGCTTCTGTGGAGAAGCCCGCCAAAAAGTGGAAAAGGGCTCGACTTGGGTTGGAGTCACAGAAGAGAACATAAATGCCATTTTAGGATGGAGTTCTGGCAAAAAATACTAACCGGTGAATTAATATTAAATAAATAACCTGGCGGTATGTTCGAGGATATAGGAATTAAATAATTAAAGTTGGTAGCCTTGAACAATGGGAAAATCCCGTAGAGATCTATTCGCGGTCGAATATAAAAAGTAGTATCCACTGCCACCAGCCAAAACTCGATCAGGGGGGACAGAGACGTGCCCACCCGAATAACAGACCCCGGAGCAATCGAATTGCCCCAAACAGTACGTCCACAATATGATGGTTTGTACTGGTTTCTGTTAATAATTTGGGACTAGTAAAGCCAATGGTGACTTTACATGCCCTGGGAGACAGTAGTCAGTCCCAGGGTATGGAGTCTATGGTGGGGTGTCACTATGACACCCCTGTGTCACTGCACGGAGGGTGCTGTGTAACACATAGTAAAAACATATGAGACCCTATGGAGTAAACAACCCCATAGCCCATAAAACACATTCACAGTCAAAGGAACCCCTCAAATCATGTCCAAGAGTGTGAGGAAGAGAGACTCACTCTTGGCAGGAGAAAAAAAACAAACTCCAGAAATCCAGCAAAGCTGCTGGGGGACTCACTAGGTTAGGAAATTCAGCCTAAACAGAGAATTCTCCCTAACAACGCCAGCGCTCAAAGCGGAGACATTGTGCAAGGGAGACTGGATGTGCTCCCTGGATCTGAAGGACGCGTATCTACACGTCCCGATTTTTGGCAGCCTGACCGTTCTTTTCTACAATTCAGAATCATGGGTTACCATTTCCAATACAAGGTGCTTCCCTTCGGCCTCAACTCGGCCCTCAGAGTCTTTACCAGGCTAATGAATACAGTGGCGGCCCTCACCAGGGCCCAGGGCCACTACATCTACCCGTACCTCGACGACTGGCTCGTCAGGGCGAAATCTCTGGAAGTGGTGCACCACACTCCACGACCTGGGCTTTTTGCTCAATCTCAAGAAGTCCTAGCTGCAGCCAACGCAGAGACTGACTTTCCTGGGGCTCATCTGGGACACAAGCTCTGAGAGAGTTCCCCTCGGAGGACAAGATCACGGCCATCAGGGGGGACGGGGGCACTGCCATTCCTCAGCCGAGATGAGACATCGGCCAGGTGGTAGTAACAACTACTGGGTCTCATGGTATCTGTCCTATTGGGCGTCCCCCACACGAGACTCAGAATGAGAAGAATACAGCTGCCCTTCGCAGCATCATGGAATCAGGAGCGAAGGCTCTCGGGCAGAGCTGATCAACGTTCCCCCTTATCTGCACCCGGACCTCTCATGGTGGGCCACAGAGGACAACTTGCGAATTGGAAATCCATTCAGGCAGCCGCCCCCGCAGGTCACCATCACTACAGACTCCTCTCTTGAGGGCTGGGGCGCCACTCTGGACACCCACAGCGTTCATGGAACCTGGACCCCGCAGGAGTACCATATCAATTGGTTGGAACTGAAGGCCATCTGGCTAGCGCTCAGAGCCTTCCTTCCGGTTATTGGGGGCAAGGTCATCCTCATTCAGACACACAACTCGACCAGCATGTACTATGTCAACAAGCAGGGAGGTACAGGTCCACTCCACTGTGCAGACTAGCTATCAGCATGTGGGAATAGGCCCTGGAGAACAACATCTACCTCACGGCAGTCCACTTCCTGAGGGAATCCAACTTGGAGGCGGGCAGACTCTGCAGACTGGGAACGGACAATTACGATTGACAATTGAACAACTAGGTACTGCAGGAGATCGTCAGCAGATGGCGGCATCCCCAAGTGGATCTCTTTGCCTCCTTGGACAACAGGAAGTGCCAACAGTTCGTGTCATGGCAGGGCCAAGGCTCCCTGGGTGACGCATTTCAGATTCAGTGGAACGGCATAACAGCATACGCCTTTCCGCCCACGCCACTGGTCCACAGGGTGATATGCACGATAAAGGAATCTTGCCACATCAGCGTCATTCTGATAGCTCCATCATGGCCAGCAAGGCCATGGTTCTCAGAGCTGCTCAGCCTCTCTGGGAAACCACCCATCAACCTTCCGATGGGCCCAGCACCTCTTCTGGAGCAACAGGGGGGCATGGTCATCCACCCTGCACCACTGAAATTAGCCCTCACAGCATGGTTCCTGAGCAGATCACGCAACAGCATCTCAGCCTCTGACAAGATAACCTAGAGATCATACATGGTGCAAAGACCAAGGCTACCAGGACCCAGTGTAAGAGTAAGTGGACTAGGTTCTGGCACTGTGCAGACTCAAAGGAGATCGACCCACTTGCATGTACGTTGGACTGCATGCTCTCCTTCTCTGCGCACTCAGTCATACAGGGTGATACTTGCTGCACGTATTTGGTTAACAAAACTTTACCTTGAAATATCAAGAACTGATCTAAGACCATTTTACCTACAGGGATTTACTTGTTTGTTTATTTTGTTGAACATTGGAGTTGAATTCACTTTGAATCCTGGAGAAAGGAACTCGCCCAGTTTATTGAGAGGTTATCAAGAAAAAGTGATTTGAATTGCCATTTATTTTTTCTTTGTATATGTTTAGTGGGAGTGCCACACATCCTGTGTTAGTGTTTCCCTTTAGGTTTGGTTAGGTAGGAAAATCCTCAGCAGTCAGGATAGTGGGTCATTGAATAAAATGTATACTTTGATTGTTCAAAACATACTATTTCATTAAACAGTTGTCTGCCTTGCATTGCCGACCCCTCACAAGAACCAGACCCTTTCTCAAAAGTTTTTTAAATATTATTTGCTTTGATCAAAATCTGACCTTTCCAATCCTTTGAATAAACTTACAAAAAAGAATGTACTTACAATTTGCAAATCATGATTAAAAAACATACAAATTCATAAATAGCACATTGAATAAGAAATTTAAAAAAAAATCTACTGAGAAGGGAACAGACAGCATTCCTAAGACCACATTGTGTTTTCCATGTATACAACTAAAAAGACCAATATCTTCCAGCATTCATAATAGTTCTGTAGTTAAAATGGTTTCCCTAAAAAGCTCCTTAAAAAAACGGCCCAAATATTTTGTTCTTATATCGATGAGGGCAGAACATTCAACCAATATATGACTTGGTGTTTGTACAATATCCCTTTTTTTTTTACAGAACCTTCATAGATCTTGATCAGAATTAGAACATCGGACTGATAAAAGCTCCCCAGTCGTTAACAAGTTTAAGCGAAATCGGAGAAATTGTTCTCAGAAGAAGAGACGTGGGTACAGTTCCAAATATGTTGACGACACCACCAACACTTTGCCGCCACTTCAGAATGTAGAATGTAGGCGAAAGCTTCTCGTCTTGTCCACTGTTTTGATCCAGTCAATTTTATGCAGACACCTTTTCTCACATAATGGTTTTAGTTGAAAAACTGCATATTTCTTCCTTTTTTAGTCAAAATACTTTCAACTTTTTTGATTGATTTTTTTTGGTTAATCAATTCATTGTCATTAGCATATTCTGCTAAGGTGGTCAACATTCTTTGCAGTCCCATCAGGGTTGAATCAAGCAAAGCAACATCTGCGTATGCCATCCAACTAATGCCTTGACTGCCAAATTTGGGACTGATATAAACTGCCTTTTTTAATACAAGATCTAAATCGGCCAGGTCCAGATTAAAAAGACAAGGTGCCAATATGACCTTTGTCTTAGACCTCCAATTGCCCTTATAGCATCAGTCAAATGTGCCTCCACATCCACCCTTACTTGTATTCTGGTGTCCTCATGGATATACTCCCATACAGCAAACAGCAATGATGGAATTCCCAAGCGCCTCAACTTTGGCCAGAGTCTGCCACGATTGACAGTATTAAATGCCTTGGAGAAGTCCACCATCACAACATATAAATAGGAACCCCTAGTGGCCCACATCTTATCCCTCAGAATTGTCAAAATAAGCCTATTTAAACTACTTCTAAAGGCCTTTCCAGAACCCTATTTGGACTTTCTGCAAAATCTTTTTAGCAACTATACATCCCTCCAACTTTTCCAAGACCAAAGCAGCAAAGACCTCACTATCGGCATCTAAAAGGGCGATCAGGCGGTAATTTGCAGGATCCGACTGATCGCCCTTTTTAAATATAGTAAAAATTATAGAAGATTTCCATGATTCAGACATAGAGAAGAAGACTGTAAAATGTTCAGAAAAAGCAATACAAGCATGACAGCTCACAATTCCTTATTAGATTTCAGAATAATGTTAATCAGACCATTTGGTCTGGCCACCTTTGAATTAGAAGCTTTAGCTATTAATCGTTCAACATCAGTGGTTTCAAAGAAAGAATCCCACAAAGGAAGAGCTGTGAATTTTATAGTATTAACAGTATGGTTTATTGTTTCACAATGAGCCCGCCAGCCGTACTGTGAGAAACCTGAAGGTGTCTCACCCGCTAGTCCCCGGGGATCCGTCAGAACAAGTCCATTGCTTTGGATCCAGTTCCTGGGGGTGTACCAGTGAGGCGGGATCACCTGGGTAAGGGGTCTTTGGGGAGTGGGACACCAGATGGTGAGATGCGGTATCCCCATCTCCAACACCTTTACCACATCTATCAGGTAGGTTACAGGAACTCTACCACCCAACCCCCCTTCCCCAACATAAACACTTTCTCATAGACAGTTCGCTATGAGAGAAAATGGACTAACACCCAAGCCATATACCTGACATGTCCCAATACAATGATCAGGCAGAGTGAGGAAGCAGTAGTTCCAAGATGGCAGTTTAATACAAGGCGAAAGACGGCAAAACCGAAGGGGATCACAAGGAGGAAAGTATTCTTGACCTTGTTGACGAGGAACCGTTACTTTCACGAACCCTCATAAATAGAAAACCTAAGACAATGAAATAAGGCTGAAGAATCCTGCATTGTGTGTCAGAGGTACCCGGGGCTCTCCTGCGTCTATACTCAAGGCGGGGAGAATCGCTTGCCGCTGTGGTACTGTCCTTGGCTCCTACAACAAAGCAGCGCCAGTGGCGCCAGTGACGTCAGCACAGTCGGTGAGTTGGGGAGACCGATCCCAAACCAGTCTGTGTTGAAACCAAGGTTGCAAACGGCAACATTGTATAGTGAACGCTGAAGCGAACATTGTATGAAGCGTGAAGCGATTATTGTATGAAGCGTATGTGATAATCAACGCAAGTAAAATTGAACAACAGAGTGATTGAACTTAGGAGCAAAGATACAATATCTCAGACAGAGTGGTCGGTGACGCGTGTGAGCTCATTCGAAAGTCTCTGTAAGGTGTCTAACTGAAAGAGTGACAAAGAATTGTGAATCGAAGTGGTCCTGTAATGGGTCAAGCAGAATCCTGTGCAAAATCAAAGGTCTTTGATGTTAATAGAGTAAAGAAAGTTGATGACAAAGTAGATGAAGTTGGCTTTTGGTTAAAGCAAGTTTGTATTAAAAAGTTAAATTGAAATTGGTCCGAGCCCAGCGGTGGGAGACTAATTGAACATTGTGTTAATGAGGATCTGAGCCTGGCTGAAGGGGATCCTGGGTGAGCCATCAATCACCCCGAGAAATTGGATACCTGAATATCCGACGAGCATTGTGTTAAGTGGATCTGAAGTGAATAATCGCCTGAGAAATTGAGTACTTGTAAAATCCTAAGAGGAAGAGAATGCATTGTTTGTCACATCAGGACCTCTGAAAGAAGAGACTGAGAGGCAGAGACTTCAGCACGAAAGACCCTGATGCCAATGATTTAACTGTATCCTCGTGCTAGAGAAGCCAGAGACTGTGCTAAGCTCGAGTGTACCGCCTTCTCTCATGATGGGAATGTGGGCAAGGGAGGTCAACGGCCTTAACATCCCGACATTATTTCTTGAAGACTTCTTTCTTTTGCATGATAATGTTTCCCACACTTTGTATTTATAGGTAAGGATTGGGAATAGGTGTATTGGTATAGGCCCTTTTATTTTGACAAGACACCACTAGGACTGAATTATTATTTGATGGTCGTAGCTTGCTCCCATCTCGAGATTTAGGAATAGATGGGCATTTTTCAAACCCTCTTTGAAGTTCAATAAACACCCTTGAATTGTGGTCACTTGTGTCTTTCTTACTGTTCATACCATGCCTTCCTTACAGAACTCACTCACTGCATTACACTGTAGTAGGCTTTGCTTAAGATTGGTCTCCAATTAGTAAATAAAGATTTCAGGTATTCTTTGATATCAATGCGTTCAGCATCCTTTCAGCCTGTACTAACCCAAACTTATATTGACTTAACCAATTTATTTACTCCTGCATAAATTGTCTTTTCCTAAATTGATAGGCCTCACTATCAACTACACAACATTAGTTGGTGCAACTGTTGCCTATATATCTTTTTCTTAACCCAAATTGCTCTATAAAACTGATGGATATGTGAGGAGTAACTGTGGCATGGCCACTTCAGTTCCTCCCTCTCCCATAAGAATTTCTTGAATCCATGGCTGGTGCAGATCAATTCCAACTCATCAATGGAACTTTCCTCAACAAAATGTTTCACTTCCTTCATTAATCTGCTTCCACCTTTCCCAAATGTCATAATCCAATAGCCAGTAACATATAGATGTGTGCTTATAGCTGTCGAACAAATGGAGATCCCAAATTATTATTATGTTACGGCTCACTCCCGACATTGGCCCCTGAGAAGGAGATGGAGGCATGTTGGTCTGATACTGCGGACCTCTTCCAATGTGGCGCCGGTTTTTCCATGCTACTCCGTTAGCAAACAATCCGTGAGTTTGCATCCTAGCATTTTCTCTATGACTTGTGTCCTTGAATTCTTACTAACCTTTCTTCCTTGATCCTTTTCACAGAAGCAAACAGAGTCCCCGCCTCCGTTCCCTCTCACCTCCTCTCTCTCTTCCCTGCATACCTGGAATCGGTCCACTCTGGTAGGCTCAGGCTTGTTTACATATCGATAACACCTTTGCGGGTACATACGGTCTGACCTTTGTTTTCTTCCGATTCAGCCGGGCGGTCTCCCTTCTACGCCTAAAGCAAAACATCAGTTCTGGAAGTCCCGTTCGCACTAAAGCGGTAGGTGGGCTTCATCACATGAACTTACCTTGCCCTTTTGCTTCACTCTAGTACTCTCTTACATTATCATTCTCTCAGGGTACTTTCCCCCACCATATTTCTAATTCTTTAAATCTTAGTGGCAACTAGTAAGCCCCTTGATGGTCTACCACCATTCTGCGTTGTGGCCATTTGTTGGATAATTGTGAAACCTTCTACCCAAACTTTAAAAGAAAGCCAGGTCTTTTGTAAAAGAAATATATCGCCAACATTAAAAATCTGACTGTATTCTTCAACTTGTAAAGAACTATTACAACCTCTTGAATTCCATACTAAAATCTGCACTTGAGTTTGTATCAGCGGGTTGTCATGAATTCATCGAGATTAGCAACCTCCCTTTTGAGGATGTTCATCAACCAGGCCCAGCCCTCTCGATCGCAATATTTATCCTCCTTTGCTTGTGCATTCCCATTCAGTAAATTCACAACAAAGATGCTTTTTTCAACATAGTTCTTGCATCCTCCCGCTCTTTGTGAATCGTGAGCCCTAGTTCATTTAACTCATCCTTTATTGCTAGAAGAGTTCTTGCAATATATATGCTGAGTGTAAAACTACTTCCACAAAATCTGTGCGTGCATCAATAGGGAAGCTAATATAATCGATATCTGCAATAGAAATTCTATCAAACACTGGAATTTCCCGCAACAATTTGAAGACACTGGTCCGGTTTAACACAATTTGCTAATTCAGGTGTGCCTTAAGTTCAAGAAGCACCCTCCTTTCCACGATTCCCTTGGTTGTTCTACGCTCCTTGTTTAATGAAAGATCTCCACTAGTCAACAAACAAGGAGTAGCAGATGATACTTGTTTTCGCTGGCGGCCTCCTGTGAAGTTAACTATATCCCGATGACGCCCAAAGAGGTGCATTAGCTGTTCTTTTGCAACTCCCTCCTGCACATTCTTACCAATGTTTGACAGCAGGGGGTCGACAGACTTCTCGATCCCGATCTGTGTTTAGACTTCTATTACCTTGGGTTTTTATCTTTTATTTCAAACCTTACTTCATCTTTTTCTGCTTTTATACAGGGCTTTCTTGGTTATAATAAAAATCGGCACCCATCAAGAACACCAAGGGACTGCATTTAGAGTGCCTCTTCTGTGCCATAATCAGCACCTTTTACTATTGGGACGTTCACAATTTTCACTACGCCTTTCAGCTATTTATCAATGTTCTGTTGTATTACAGCTTCCTGTGCCACCAAATCCTCCAGAATGCCACAAAAATAGTTGTGTTGCCCTAGAAACGGTATCCTCACGAAGATCGTTTCGTCTTTCTCACCAGTCATGTCAGACTCAGTTCCCTTGCTATTTTCACCAGAAACTGGAGTCATATCGAAAAGGGTTGAGGAGGCCCACAAACTTATTTGATCTTCTACTTGCGGTCTAGTTAAATCAATATATATAATTTTAGGCCCATTTGTTTCAGCTGTCCTTTCTATATAGAATGATGGATCTTGATGAACATCCAGTCCCTCACCAACTACAGGTAAGCATTGATCCATTGCTACCTCTTTTGGTTCTTCTGAATTTGTTGAGGGAGAACTGGTACCATGTGAACCTTCTTCCGAGAAATGTAAGTTACTAAGGAACTTTCTCGAATTGGGTGTTCGCTGTTTTTCTCCCCCAATTAGTTTTTCCCTGTGCCTTGGCACGTTTGCCCTCCTGTTCTCCTTCACAGCCTCAACACACCTCTTGCTCCGATGGTGCACCCACATGGCCCCCCTACATTCATGGACACATCATTGCTGTCAGCCCCCACATGCTCATCCACCAATTTTGTTTTAACCATTTTAGAGGCAAAAACCCAATTGCTTAAAATATTCAATTTCACAATACATTCACTCAGAATAAGAGTGTGGGCCTAGACTTCATCCCGGATATAGAACCCTCCAAGTTTGACATTTATTTGTCAAACTCAGTCTATCTGGTCTTCTGTTTGTTCCAAAGGATCAAAGTCCAATTGCACAGCTTCTGTGGCAAAACATCTGGTAGTACCAGCACCTTCCAAGTTACTACCATCGGACAGATGGTACACATCCAGAAACAAGCGTGCCAACAATGGTTCTGGGCATCTGATGTCAGTACTTACGTCTACACAGGCGAGGAAACCTGTAATCCGCTTATCAGCAATCAAAGTGGTGTTTAAATTCACTAATGGTTTCATTATTGAGATAGAACCTGTTCTGAAATCTTGTCATGGTTAGACGTAGGTGTGTGTGTGTCGTGGTTTGAGCATGAAACATTGTTACCATTTCAAAGGCCTAAAGAAATTAACTTTACTAGCTCCTCTTTTAAATGAGAGGCTGTATTCAGGTCATCACCGACAAGGAGTTCCTGTACTCCTATCCCCAGTAGTGACTATGCTACTATCCCAGGGTTCCTTTCCCAGAAAGCAGCAGCTGGAAGAAGTCGCCAGAAGCCCAGACGCTAATCCAACCTTAGTATTTGTATTTTATTTCGTTTATATAGCGCACCAGGCCCAAAGGCATCCGGGCGCATCACTTAGGTTACAACACAGTATAAACAGACAAGAGCATTTACAAGATTGTATACATACATATATAGTACAGGATAGTTAATTACATATTTACACACTAAAGAAGCTGTAGTGAAACAATCGGATACAAAGGAGTGCAAGATTTTACCATTGTCAGAGTCATGGGCCATCAAAGAGCTACGCCCTGAATGACTTCTCAGTTTCTGCAAAAAATGGACTCTAGACATTGCAGCAAAATATTGTACGTTGAATACTCTTGAGGGCTGCACTCCCCGGACACTAGCTTAGTGCAAGGATTTGAAGACACACCGACTCACCTGAGGTCACCACGGGTTGCTAAGATTGAGCTGCTCAGCAATGAAGCATCTCGAGTACCTTGAGCCACAGTGGACCGCAACAGACCACTCTCTGCTTCAACTCTCTGTGCGACTCGGCTGAATTTAAAGTCTCGGTAGCCACATTGCAGCTCCGCCTCACGTCCACAGTAATGGAAAAAAGACTTTGCTCAGCTGAAGTACTTTGCCACGTCGTCACAGCAGCCCTTCTCCCTCATAGCGTGGGGAATTAATCACTGGTCCCACAAGCCTACTGTTTTGCTTTCTCTCCTACCAGACAGTGAACCATAGAGGCCAGCTTGCCTGGTCTCTAGTTTTCCTGAAGTTCTGATTACATTGCTGGACTTGTGAGTCTAAGGATTATTTTTTTGCGATTTCTCCCTCGGTCCCTGCTGGGCTTGGCGTCAGGGGAGCCAGGCTTGTAGTTGGCTGCAAAGGAACAGTTTGCTTTTTGATCTTCTGGAAAGTGGTGCTACTAGCCTTAGTGGGTCCAAGAATGCTCTTTTCTTATTCTTCCCCTTTTACCTGCCAGTCACTCCCAAGTCCCGCCAAGGGTTGGTTTCAGGAGAGGAGGGCAGTCCAAGGCCTGGTAAGTGTAGGGTACCCCAGGGACTTCTGCTGGGCTGAGCGCCAGGGGTGCCCAGGCTTTTGGATGGCTGGAGATGGCTCTCTCTTGCTTGCAAAGCAAACAGAAGTCAACAGCACCAGGTGCACTGGGGCCTACACTCTGGTCATGACAAAGTAGGGTTACTCCTTTCCGGGCAAATCCATGGCCACCTTATGTTAAAGGGCATCCTTAGATTGGCTTACCCTATTCCCAGAGGTTCCGGGATACCTGGATGTCAGAATTCAGCTTGTACCATGGCAGAACTCTGTGGGTCATGATTGGCTCTGCTCATGAGCCATAGGAGTACATTGTCTAGGGATGCTTCATAAAGATTTGCACCCATGGTGCCTAAAATGGGGTCTAGGTATCTGACGTATGCAGAGGTGGTCTAGGGGGTTTGGTCTGGCCCTTGCTTCCCCTCCGAGGATGAATGGAGTGGGTATAGGAAGACTGTTTGTAGTAGGCCCCTTGAAGATGTGGGCAGCTAGTTTCTTCTATAATTTGTGACCTACGATTGGGTTCTAACTCTATAATAGGTTAGTAGGACGCTCTGTGTACTCCACGCTCCCCTAGAAATAGGAGAGGGGGGCAGCCTGGAAGGACAAAAACAAAGCCTGCAAGACCAATTGACCCAGTGTTTAAGAAACGGGGAGATGTCACATTGACAGTCAGCCTTGTTATGTGTGCAGGCTGAGCTTGGGGTGGGTGGAACAAGGGAAGTGAGCGAGGATGGGAAGTTTTCAGTGTGATATTAAAGCTTAATGTACCAAGACGAACCACCTGTGTGGCCTTCGTCATTTGGTGTGGCTCATTGTGTTTGGAGGAAGCCCCTCGTATGTGGGTGTTACATGAACATCAAAGCCCCCTTTTTTTTATTACTATTAACAGAATCTTATTCGACATTCCCCTCATGGAATTAATGTTAGTTTCAGACCCTTACAATGTATTAACTTAAACAGCCCGACAAACGTTTAATCAACAAGGTTATCTATCGGATCTCTAAATTGGAATAATGTTTCAAGTGCCTGGCATGACACACTGTTTTAATCCATTTACCAAACTACCAAAGTTGATGTTCATATCTACATTTCCTAGACAAATATATGAAATCATTAACAAAAAAGAACTGAAAACTACTGGTGCAGAGTTAAAATCTGCCAGTATGTTTCTGGCAACGCATATGGTTACATTTTCAGGAACTTCCAAAAACAAATCCTAAAATTAAACCTGGCTTTAACAGCTCCAATTGCTACGTCAAATTACTACGTCGTCATTTAAGGAAATAATGTTATTTATCTGTGCACTGGAAATAAAATCATAATAAAAGAACACACCACTTAGGGGGCAGAATTTCATATTGCAAACTACCAGCCAGAAGCGAAAGCCACTTGCCTTCATTTGTGAAAAAAATGGCAGCGCATGACAAGTGAAGACGTAGGAAAACGTGAAAAAAAACGTGCAGGTGTAGCCCCAGTAGCAAGCATGATAAAATGCACAAACAATATATTTGAATGGGAGGGGTAGTATCAAGTTTGCTTGTTTTCACTTTTATTCATATAAAACGGATGGGGGAGGCAATGCAGAAGTTCAAGCCAACAGACTGGTTCCAATCCCAGCTTCCTCACCTCAGCAAGATGGTGCGATTTCCAAGGTTTACAGGATCTTGAGAAAATGATCTCTTTTGGCCTCCGCTCCCATGTGGGGTAGAATTGGGAGTGCATAAAATAGTGACCCTTCTAGAAAGTGCAATATGGAAATGAAAAAGCAGGGACTTAGATTTGAGTTTGGAAGTTTGTATTGCTAAATTGATGAAACCTGTAACCTGTTCACAAATCCCTGCTTGCCCAAGAGACCTAATTGTGCAATAATATGAAAATCACTATGTGCCTTAGTTAATGGTTCCTAGAACTGGTATCACCTGGACGCTTGCAGTGCGCCCTAGTAGCCGCACTTAAGTAAAGGCTTGCATATAAAGATCACGATTTTTACTAAGACTCCTAGACATACTGAATGTGCATGTACCCCTCAACGGGCTGCACAGGTGGTGCTGCAGGTATCATAGCTTGACAAAATGCTGGCAAGTTATAAGAGAATCTGGTCCATGTCCCCAAACTTCATAGCCATTGCTTTAGAGACCCCCGCCCCCACGTTTTTTTTAACCCACCCATGGCACTCCTCAGCTGCTCGGACACTTACAACAAACTCTTCACGTGTTAAGCGATTTGCTAAACGTAAGCTAGATTACAAAAAGAATACACGCATATTTTGCATTTGTGTGCATGTGCACCATGGAAAGAATGCCCAGGCTATCGGAAGACTGAGAACACATAAAACGGAGACACAGGGTATAATGGGGTGCATTTTAGCAGACTTGCTATTGAATTGGGTGGACTTGGAAACTGTGCTCTCCATGCTGCCCCCGAGACCTAGGTTGGAATGGTTGCACATGGCTATAGCTTCACCCTGCCAATCTACCACTACCACACCTGGTAGATGCCTGGACAGTTTCTGTGTCATTGACAGAGACCCAGGAGCGCTGCAAAGCAGAGCTGCCATTACCTGGTGTCCACAGCAGACATGACAGCACGAAGCTACCATCAGTGATAACTCTTTGCGTCAATCGCAGAGTGGTAGCTCTTTCACTTACAGCACGCTTCCGTGGAACACATGCTCCATTCACAGCTAGAAGTCCACCTGCAAGGTATCCGTAACCAATGGACGCTGACCTGGAACTGGCCAGTGATTCCGCCCCGACTTTGATGACCACTTGCCAGGCCCTGCCTTGCATGGACTTCCCAACGTCATGAAGCAGATCCAGCACCTCCAGGCGCCGTGGGAGAGGACTGATGGGAGCTATTGCATGAGAAGTAGCGGGCACAAACCCAGCATTGCAGCAGTCATTGTTTATTTACCATTTGTTAGGGGGGGGGGGGGGGCTTGCACGAATGGAGGAGCCCAGGCAGGTTGCCAGCTCTCCACATTCACAACTTCTTGCTCATCAAGATAACATTGTCACTCGCCAGTGGCAAGTTGCAACTGTAAAAGGTGGGGCCTGATGTAATTTGGCAGAGTTAGGTCATTTCAGCAATTGTGCCATTGTGGACTAATGTACATAGGAAAACTAAAGGACCAGCAGAACAGATGGAATGAGCATGGCTTCCATCTTAGAGCTGAAGAGCTGCCTTGATTTGCCACAACACATTATCTTGAACATTGGCAGAAAAGATGATGTGATTTCGAATTGTACGAGTAACAAGCAAGAAGAACAAGGCCTCATGGTCTTTGTATGAACAAATGGTTACTGGAGGACTTCCCTCAACAGATGCCTCTGGCGCCAAAGTTCCCAAGGGAGTACCTACAATCTCACATGTTAGTGTTTTAAGGGATTCGATCAGTCCTACTCAACTGAAGTGAAAGGCATTAGTCGCCAAATTATTTTTAATCCATGTATTCGTTTTGCTCATTACTAATTTTTTCCAAGGTAGTATGTAGTTAATGTGTAAACCGCAAACTTCAAGACAATTCCAATAAAAGCTGGTCTTCAAAAGCTAAGGAAAATGCTGTGAAAAGCCTTTGTCTCAGCTGCCGTCAGAGATGGCCCCCGGAAGAGCAGAGGGGTGCAGACTAACGCTTCATGCGGAGAGGCCGAAGGAGGTCTTCAGACTGGAGAATTGCCAGAAAGAGGAAAGGCAGCATCTGATGATAGAGATGGCCACAGGGACTCTTGGCTTCATGTCCGACACAGAAGCCCTAAGCAGTGGCAGCAAGAGAACTCTGTGACGGGGAAGAGCGATAGAATCCGGAAATTAGATCTTGGTTTGTTCACAGCTGCAAACAGAGTCTGCAGAAGTAATCTATGTATGGGCGAGAAGTATTCAAAGAATGCACTTATTGAGAACCGAATAGACAAAAGCAATCAATAAGAAGCTCAAAGTGACCCAGAATTCTCTGCAGTGTGTGTTTTATATTCCATCTTGGTATCTTCTGTTTTGTGTTCAATGCACTTCTCCTCCAACCAGAGTGAAATCATAATCCACATTTAACCCACAGTGAATAATAGTATATATATTTTTTTTTTAAAGGCACCTTGTGCAACCGATGAGAGAATGTGGATGTGTGTTAAACCATTCCTGCAGGAAACGAAGCTCCACAAAGTTTTTCCTCTCATTGTATAGGTCCTGTGGGCAATTGAGCATTATGCCAGGATCAGTAAGGTAAAAAGTGGTGACTGACCTAACACAACCATTGAACATTGTAAATGCAGCTGGGGAGGACCAAGTAAACGGCAGAGTGGAATCTACTTTCTACATCCCTACACCGAATGTGATCCTCTTGGTTGCCGCTCAAGCTTGCCCGCCCCCCCCATCCCTTTGACTTCATCTCCAGAAGCTATGCTGTACCTACTATCCTTGCACCCTATTATTCTCCATCACTGGACAGACACCTACTCATCAACTCTAACCGCAGGCCAGGCACAGTGCTACTTCTTACCAAGATCTGCCTGTCTCCCCACCATTGCGGGCTGAAGTTGCTGATCGCTGGATGGAAGTGTTCATGATGAAAATCGAAGAAACTTGACCCAGCTATTGATGTTAAAGGACAACCAGTTTCAGCAGACCATCAGACATGTATGCCAGGAAACCAGGTTACAAACAGCTGGAGCCTCCTGCTTCGATCAAAGCAGCATTGGGAATGCCAACAGTTTCAGCATTTGTGTGGGCATGGGAAAGGCGCTTGTCAGGCACTACCATAGTAGTATTAACTGACATTGGTGGTAGCCGGAGCAAAATGATGCTAGTACCTGGGTATGTAAATAGCTGTGCCTGGCAAATGCCGAAAACGTATACACAAGCCAAAACTGGTGGCTTTGCCAAAGCTCGTTTTTAACAGTGCTTCAGTGAAGGACACACATAGTGCTTATAAAGCAAGTGGCTGAAGGCAGATCTGGTTAAGACATTTTTTATTATACCAGTAGTGTGTTTATAGCTCCAATAAAGTCATCAACTCTCAGAAGACCACTTTGGAAGTTTCATAGTAAGGCTTGATTAAAGCGATCTCAAAGAGTTCCTATGAGGTGGGGTTTTGGGTGGGGAGAGGCAGGAACCGTGTAGGAATGGCCATAGGAATTAGCATGGCGATGGGCAGTCAATGGGTGGACAAATAACCAACCACCACCTACAAGCTTTGTGGCCCTCCACATATGCTATTGCTCCCTATCAGTACTTGAATGCTATAGTGTTAGCTCATAGGCGAGACTTATGCCACCTAATAGGCTAAACTAAGAAGGCTACATGATCAAAACCATTTGACTGCTGGGTTGGGACAATACTGGGCATAAACGTCCCTGTAAGCTTCAGGATGGGCATAATTCGCACCAGGGCAACATCCAATCCGGGTTTCTATGACTGTTCTAATGATACGCCTCTTTAAACAATGCTGCAGTTGGGTCCTCTAAAACTGGTGACATTGAACAATAGAAGCATGTCTGTGAAGAAGCTTGAAACAAAGCAATTAGAGAAATGAAGTCCTCTTTTTTAGGGGGCTGTGTGGCAGAGGACTACTGCGAACATATATATAGAAAAAATGCCACAGAGACAGCTACCCGCCTACACACGTGCTAGGTGTGTCTAGTTGCAAAAAGTGCTACCTTTCATGTCGGTTAATTGATAGCGACAGAAACAATAGAGATATACATCTTTTAATTTGTAAATACAAAACACTCAATAAGACATTAAAAAAAGACAAAAAATGCATTTTATTTATACATAACATCACATAAAAAACAGTTAAAGTCAATATTTTCAACCAAAAACAATTTCTTTGAGCTTATCACAAACATCGTATAATGGTGATGTTGTGGGGTTAGTAAAGGTGTGAGGTGAACATCTTGTTTTATGAAACCTCAAGTTACAATTAACTTGTCCTTGACTGTCTGTCGACACCGAGAAATGTGTTTCTAGGTCCTAGCAATATTAATTAAACAAGAGAAAACACTCTGTAGCCAGTTTTGAAGATGCTATAAGATGTGTGCTGGACCCGTCTTCAGGACTTTGTATAAAAATACCCGGAATTGGATGTCAAAGTTAGTTCATTAGTTGATGCCCTTCACAAATGGCAATCTAAAAACCAAAACGAAATAGCCGTGTTGGTAACATTATAAAAGAACCCAAACAGAGTGTGGTGTCTCTATTAGTGTGAACATGCAACAGATTCCACTAACCTTTCAATTTCTTGGTAGCCGTGTGTGGTCTCAAGTTAGATGTGAATATGGACGAAATTCAGTTGTCCGGACTGTGAATCTTCACAATAATTAGAACTGGAAAAGAATGAACTTTAAAGGTTTGTATTTCCATTTTTTTTTTACTTTGTTCATTAAATACACAAATGTAGTAATTCATCTATGACTACTCTGTCATATGGAAGCCCCGTGGGGGGGGGGTTCTCTATCTACTTATTTAAAAAACAAAAGACAAAGGGAACATCTTAGTTATAACCAAAATGTATGTTACCTCAAGTGACACATCTGTTGTTCTAGACTGAATCTAACAATTGTATGAGGAACATTTGGTCCATACTGTTTTTAAATAGATGCCTTTCAGGAAAAGCAAAGTGTGCTTTTATTAGCTTCAGCAAACCACAAACATATTTGTGCGTGTCCTGTCCAATGGTATCAGAATGTGGTGCTCGCCCAATCTGTCAATATAAATGCTGAGATGTAACGGCCAGTAATTATCAGACAAAGACTGTCTGAGAGGATTACACAAGCGTGGTGTCTAATGTAAATACCTTCGTGAAATGTTGTTTGTAATCACTCTCACGCTCGAACGCTGTTTCTTTGTAAGGATCTCACCCTGTGGCTGCCGGATGTTCTCGTACTCGCGTATGGAAAAACTAAACCAGCGCCATGCAAACGGTCTGGTTAAATATGTCTGCCATCTTGAAATAAAAAATGGCGGGCGCAACCGAACAAGGAGAGCCTAGCGTGCAGAAAGGCCTGCTGCAGTGACGGCCTGACTCGATGTGTCTGCTATATTGAAAGGTAAATATTGTATCATTTTCTGATGACGAATACAAAAAATTCTTTGACCTACCGTCGATTCTAGATGCACCCACACCCAGCGCTACTGCTGCGCCGCCCCCGACCACCAATGATTTAGACCTGTTAACACAAAAGAAACTCATTAGAACTGAGTCTCATGGCCAATTTATGGTCGAATATATAAAGGCGGAAGTCATCCCAGAGGGCCTCCAGGTCAAAAATATCCCCTGGGTTTTCTTAGACAACCCGAAGTTCATGGTTGGTTTCAGTGGGGTGGGCAACAAATGCTCAAGGGACTGGGTCATTCTAGTTATCTCCACGGCAGAAGAGGAGGCAAAACAACAAAAGAAAGACTTAGCCATCCTAGAAAAAAAGATTCTAGATGAATCAATCATTCCAGAGACTAAAACACTGCTTGACAAACTACAAGAGGAAATGGTGAAATTTAAAACATTCACCAGAGACAAAAAAATTGGAAACTAAAGAAAGATATACAAAAGTATAAGGAAGAGATTACTTATCCATATCTAGTTCCTGGATTTTACCAATCAATGAATGCCAACCAAGGCCCTCCACGGGGCCCGAATTGGCCAAGACAATACAAAAAATTCATTTTGTTTTCAAATTCTAGCAACAGCAGTGATTCAGGCTCTGTGAACAATGCTCCCAACGACAGAGGAGGCAACTCTTCACGAGGCCAGTTTTTTCAAGGACGGGGCAAAAGAGGCAAAATGCGACAACCGGGCAATCATGGGATGCGCACTCGCCAGTGGCAACCACCCCCCCAAACTTGGTGACTCCAAAGTTGGGGAACCCAATTTTCAATCTAAGTCAGCATATCTCGACTCCAATTGAAATTAGCCTTTTAAGTAAAGACTTGTCATTTGTGCCAACCAACAGCGCTGATTTGTTCAAAACAGAAATTGAGATGCGCAACTTCTTTCGCATTGTAAGACTTAAATACTTTTTTCGTGACAAAGATTTCACAGTCCATAAGACATCTATTGCCACAGGCCTCAAACCACCTTCCTCTTTTATACCATTGACATCGATGATTTCATCTGAAATCGTAAGTTTTGAGAATAAAGTACTTCGAGAGATGAGAACAAAACAAAAAATAGATGCATTAACAACTTATTGAAGGAAGAAAAATCAGCTCTCATCGATTTAGAGAACGATTTATTCGTTATTAAACCTGCGGATAAAGGCGGAGGTGTAGTTTTAAGGGACACTCAACAATACAAAAATGAAGTCCACAAACAATTGGAAAACAAAGTTTTACAGACAGCTCCCAGGAAATCCCACCAATACCATACGGGACGAAATCAGCAGTCTCTTGTCCCATGCATTACATGAAGGCTGGATAGAGGAGGATGAAAAAGCTTTTCTCACAACAAGCCAGCCCACTATTCCAGCTCTATACTGTCTGCCAAAATACATAAAGACGCCAGAAAACCTCCAGGTAGACCCATTGTAGCTGCTATTGGTTCGTTACTCGAACCACTGTCAATTTACACAGACTCATTCCTTAGACCTTTTGTATTAAAAATGAGGTCGTATGCCCAGGACACTACTAGTATGATCAAAATTATCAACAATCTTGTCACTGATCCAAATGATATTTTGGTCACATTGGATGTAGAATCGCTATACACCAGCATTCCCCAATTGCAATGCATTCAAGTTATTCATTCTTTTTCATGGTGGAAGATACATTTTACCAACAGCTACACGGAACTAGCAGGGGTGCGACCTTTGCTCCAAATTTAGCGAATTTACTCATGGACAACCTAGAATTAAAATCTGTGTACCATGAAAATAATCCCTTCAAATCAAAAATCAAAGCTTGGCATCGTTATATAGACAATGTGTTTTTTTTATGGCATGGAAGTGCAACAACTTTGACACAATTCCTTGTGTGGTTAAATCTACAAGATCCATGCATAAAGTTCACTATGAATCTAGACCATCAAAACATTGCTTTTTTAGATTTAGAGATTCATAAAACACCTCAAAGCACATTAAGCACTACTCTATATAAGAAGCCAACAGACAAAAATGCACTGCTGTCATTCAAAAGTTTCCATTCGCAATCATTGCGTGAAAATCTTCTGTTTGGTCAATTTTTGCGCATCAGGCGTAATTGTTCAACAAAGGAAGACTTTGATTTTCACAGCAACATTTTGTCACAAAGATTAAAAGAACGGGGATACCCACCATATATTATTTGACGATCAATGAAAAGGGCACGCAATACCAATAGAGACCAATGTTTGGAAAAACGACGCAGAGTACAAGAGGACAAAATCACATGTGTCGCCACTTTTTCCCCGATTAGCAACGACCTCCGCCGTTGTATTTTGAAGAACTGGCCCTTGATCCAAACTGAAGAATTTTCTTTGCAAAAACCGCGTTTTGCGTTTAAGCGTATGCCCAAATTACGTGACAAATTGGTACACACCTATGAAGTGTCAAAAACATCTCCTGCTCCGCAACAAACACCACTCTGGCATTTGCCACCAGTGAGTGGTCATTTTAAATGCGGAAACTGTTCAGTGTGTCGTTTGACAAAGAATGTGAAAACTGTCAACCTAAAAGGCTTAATTTGGCACTTAAAAGGCTTCACTAATTGCAATACACCATGGGCAATTTATGCCATTATATGCCCATGCAGGCTAATATATATTGGCAAGACAAAGAGACCCATAAAGCAGAGAATTTGTAAGCACCGTTCATGTGTCAAGAACCTAGTGCCTGACAAACCACTAGTGGCCCACTTCGCAAAAGCGAAACATACTGCTGAAGACATTAAATGGTTCATCATTCAAACAGTGCCAGCTCATCCACGAGGAGAAATGAGCTTGAGCAGAAATGGATCTATAATCTGAACACTGTTCATGCTGGGCTTAATATTGGAATTGAATGGAGCCTGTTTTTGCATAAGTAAGTCACTAATGACCTTCTACATGTCATCACACTTTAGTTCCTTGCTGCTCTAATTCATCATAAGTACAGGAGGGATATATACAAAATATGCAGGTTTAAAAACATGAACATTTGGTCATTATATGCCAAGCACTAAAAACGCACACTTGGCACTGGTTTGAAAGCCACTGCTTCCTTAATGACTGCACCTGCTATATTTAAATTCTGCAACACGATCGCAAACAGGTTACTCAATTTTTTATTTGAGCAAAAATGTACTTGCATAATGCTAGGCATTTTTCTATCATGCAGGCTCAATTATCCCTCCATTTCAATATGGCAGACACATCGAGTCAGGCCGTCACTGCAGCAGGCCTTTCTGCACGCTAGGCTCTCCTTGTTCGGTCGCGCCCGCCATTTTTTATTTCAAGATGGCGGACGTATTTAATCAGACCGTTTGCACAGCGCTGGTTTAGTTTTTCCATACGCGAGTACGAGAACATCCGGCATCCACAGGGTGAGATCCTCGCAAAGCAACAACAGCGTTCGAGCGTGAGAGTGAGTACCAACAACATTTCACGAAGGTATTTACATTAGACACCGCGCTCGTGCTTTAAATTTCACCATTTCCTCTTGTAGTTTGTCAAGCAGTGTTTTAGTCTCTGGAATGATTGATTCGTCTAGAATCTTTTTTTCTAGGATGGCTAAGTCTTTCTTTTGTTGTTTTGCCTCCTCTTCTGCCGTGGAGATAACTAGAATGACCCAGTCCCTTGAGCATTTGTTGCCCACCCCACTGAAACCAACCATGAACTTCGGGTTGTCTAAGAAAACCCAGGGGATATTTTTGACCTGGAGGCCCTCTGGGATGACTTCCGCCTTTATATATTCGACCATAAATTGGCCATGAGACTCAGTTCTAATGAGTTTTTTTATTTTGTGTTAACAGGTCTAAATCATTGGTGGTCGGGGGCGGCGCAGCAGTAGCGCTGGGTGTGGGTGCATCTAGAATCGACGGTAGGTCAAAGAATTTTTTGTATTCGTCATCAGAAAATGATACAATATTTACCTTTCAATATGGCAGACACATCGAGTCAGGCCGTCACTGCAGCAGGCCTTTCTGCACGCTAGGCTCTCCTTGTTCGGTTGCGCCCGCCATTTTTTATTTCAAGATGGCGGACGTATTTAATCAGACCGTTTGCATGGCGCTGGTTTAGTTTTTCCATACGCGAGTACGAGAACATCCGGCAGCCACAGGGTGAGATCCTTGCAAAGAAACAGCGTTCGAGCGTGAGAGTGATTACCAACAACATTTCACAAAGGTATTTACATTAGACACCACGCTAGTGTAATCCTCTCAGACAGTCTTTGTCTGATAATTACTGGCCGTTACATCTAAGAATTTATATTGACAGATTGGGCGAGCACCACATTCTGATACCATTGGACAGGACACGCACAAATATGTTTGTGGTTTGCTGAAGCTATTAAAAGCACACTTTGCTTTTCCTGAAAGGCATCTATTTATTTAAAAACAGTATGGACCAAATGTTCCTCATACAATTGTTAGATTCAGTCTAGAACAACAGATGTGTCACTTGAGGTAACATACATTTTGGTTATAACTAAGATGTTCCCTTTGTCTTTTGTTTTTTAAATAAGTAGATAGAGAACCCCCCCCCACCCGGGGCTTCCATATGACAGAGTAGTCATAGATGAATTACTACATTTGTGTATTTAATGAACAAAGTAAAAAAAAATGGAAATACAAACCTTTAAAGTTCATTCTTTTCCAATTCTAATTATTGTGAAGATTCACAGTCCGGACAACTGAATTTCGTCCATATTCACATCTAACTTGAGACCACACACGGCTACCAAGAAATTGAAAGGTTAGTGGAATCTGTTGCATGTTCACACTAATAGAGACACCACACTCTGATTGGGTTCTTTTATCATGTTACCAACACGGCCTTTTCGTTTTGGTTTTTAGATTGCCATTTGTGAAGGGCATCAACTAATGAACTACCTTTGACATCCAATTCCGGGCATTTTTATACAAAGTCCTGAAGACGGGTCCAGCACACATCTTATAGCATCTTCAAAACTGGCTACAGTGTGTTTTCTCTTGTTTAATTAATATTGCTAGGACCTAGAAACACATTTCTCGGTATCGACAGACAGAGTCAAGGACAAGTTAATTGTAACTTGAGGTTTCATGAAACAACAAGATGTTCACCTCACACCTTTCCTAACCCCACAACATCACCATTATACGATGTTTGTGTTAAGCTCAAAGAAATTGTTTTTGGTTGAAAATATTGACTTTCACTATATGTTTTTTATGTGATGTTATGTATAAACAAAATGCATTTTTTGTCTTTAATATAAATCTTATTGAGTGTTTTGTATTTACAAATTAAAAGATGTATATCTCTATTATTTCTGTCGCTATCAATTAACCAACATGAAAGGTAGCACTTTTTGCAACTAGACACACCCAGCACGTGTGTAGGCAGGTAGCTGTTTCTGTGGCATTTTTCCTATATATGTGAAGAAGCTTGTGCAACATGGCCAATGCCCATGGAGTTCCATTGCCATTATATGAACGCTGCGCAAACTCCACACCAGATCTGCAACCACCACCAAAAGGTGTCTCAGGCTTGCAACTACATCTAGTGTCAACAGCTGGAGAGATTCTACAAGTGAATATTAACAACTGATTACATAGGGTCCATGTCCCTCGTATAGCTGGGCAATAATTTGTAGAAAAACAAGTTTCTTCTATAACCTTTTCACACGTTTGTATCATAGTATTTGGCACTTGCTTCATTTCACATTGAGGTTTTTGAAAACTCAGCTGTTTGACTGTCAGCAATGCAGGCTTGGGTATTTGCTGCTCCCTGCGTGCGCGTAGCACGCATTTACTGAACATATGCATACACGTACACAGGTGCAGGTCTATAATTCTTAACATGGATTTTGTGGCGATACATTTGTGCACTGTACTATTTATTATGACTGGATTCTGGTATTTTACTTTCATGTTCAATATGTCTGCCACTCAGAACAATAGGCATTTTTTGATGGTGCTGCTGTAGCTTGTTTTTGAAGCTGAATTTAACCCTGTATGGCAGACATCTCGGTTTATTCAAATCAATCTCTCAATTTCAGATATAGGCTGGACGCACAGAGGGGCTGCCTTTTCCAAGGAAGTCCAAAATGCTCTTGGGAAAAGGGTGGACCTGTGGAACTGTCTCGAGAATTTTGCTCATCTGAGCACTCTAAAGTCCTATCATTTCATAAAATATAGATTATACACTTTAATGAAACCCCAGACGTACCTTAATCTCTGTCCTACAAAAAGGCTCAGACGTTTTATCATCTTGCTCAGACTAGAACAGCTACCCACCTTGAGCAACTTGGGAGCTAGGGAAAATATCCCGGTGCTAGAGCGAGTCTGTCGCCTGTGCAAATCAACAGAAACCCTGGAAACAGCCAAACATCTCCTGACGGAATGCCATTCATTAAATTGTACAATATTGTTACATCTTGGTGAATTTGCACACAATCCCTCAACTATATGTGAAACTCCATTCTGGCTCTATTGCACAAACTCATGCAATATGCATTTGCTCATCGCACTTTACAATGTCTGGCAACAGATTGAAGCAAGGTTGGGTTCCTTGATTTGAGAGAATGGCAGAGCCTATAAAAGACATATCAATTTGGACTTGGTGTAGGCTCTTCGCTACCTCTGGCTCTTTAGACCTTTACGTGAATAACCTCGTGGAGAGCTCCTTATTTTATTTCTACTTCTTTTTAACTATGTCAGTGTATATCCATAAGTGTGTATAGAATCTTAGGGAAAATCAGTAACATACATACACTTTCGGATGTAATATGAGACTTACTACTTTCGGATGTAATATGAGACTTACTACTATCTGCCTATGCAAACATCCGTTTTTTAGTTTTTTTACTATGTATAACATTTACTGAGGGTTTGTTCTTGTCTGATCTGGTATTAATGTATATAATATTTGTTTTTTTTTCTTTCTACTATGTGTAAAGTTTGAATTTATTTTCAACCTATATCACATTAAAGAATAAAATAAAACAAATCAATCTCTGGAAGGACGTAGGAGCCAGTACAGCGCGAGGCCCACTTTCGTTGATCATTTGCTAAGAGATGTTTTTAACAACATGACGTCATTCTGCTTCTGGTAGTTCAATTGGCACATGGCGTACTTTACATTAATGACTGTGCACTTTCCTTTGTGACCGAGACCTGACCTCTGCGAGTGCCGCCACTGTAGCTTTGTTAGATAAATCAAGGAATTCTCTGCATGGCACTTCTGTTGGAAAGGACCAATTGATAACAGTCTGTTTGAAGCAAGCTAAAAGCCATTTAAGGGTTCACCAGAACTTACTTGCCACAGCAAACCCTGTGACAGCAAGCCTTTATTCACTAAAGGTCTTCCGTCACATACTTTTTGTGAACCTGAAAAGATATCCCAGCTTCATCAAGTGGCAGGCTTTACCAGAGATGCTCTTTCTTACAGCAACGTTCCCTGCAACACCATGGTGAACTACCGGAGAGATCAAGGCTTTTTCAAAACAACTTCAGCAATGGCTTGGCAGAGTAGACGCTATACAGGGCATAGGCACGTCTAACACTTGTTAATGGAAACATCTCACTGTATAGAAAGAAATAGGAAACAGTAATTGACAGCACAGTTGTGTACAGCTTTAAGAGACGTCATTTGGGATTCACCAGCGGTCGCACCTGCAACCACCGAGGTCTCCCTTGCTAACCATTTTTTTTTTTAAATTGAAGCTCCTGGGCAGTGGCCCAAGCCATGTGGATCTTTGTTTCTGGAGTGGCAGGATTTTTTGTTCACAACGCATAAAAAAAAAAAAAAAAAGAAACAGGGGTTTCCCAACACTGAGCAGTGACCCTAAATAAGAAAGAATAGGAATAACAAATCATGTCTCTTTCTGGAATCCTAAACAATAAGCTCAACTGCCATGGGTTTTCTTTCTCCCGCCCACCCCCGCCAAGACCTTTTTTGGTGATTTTGGTATTTCGCCATTCAATGCCTTCTAACGTTTTCTGTTTCATTAACCCCTTAAGTGCCAAGGACGAGGTATCTCGTCCTTGGCAACAGGGAGCTAGTCCCAAGGACGAGATACCTCGCCATTGGCACTTAAGGGGTGGTTAATTTCAGGCACACTTCAGCGGGTGAGTCACTGATTTAGTATGTTCTTAAACCCCTCAAATTCACAATGCAGACACAAATTCCAAAAAAGCATTTGGAGTAGAATAAGCATCCGTTTCGGACTATGTTTTTTGCTTTTCGTAAATCGCAGTCCTAGCATGTTTTTTCTGCCGTTGTCTCCATTACGATCATCACAAGACATTCCATCTCTGTGTACTCGGTCACTTGACAAAATCCTTGTGCCTAAAAGCTTGTGTACAGTGTAGAAATTTCTGACCATAGCACATAAAGTGGCCCTTGATTTCATTGTGCCACAAATAATTCTTTGTTGTAATGTGTCTATCTCCATGGCATGCTGTTTAGGATGTTTTTTTACATGTATGAGTTAACGTGAGTGCCCAGAGTACAGAATGCAGTGTGAGTGAGCTGCTTTCCATGCGCTACTCTAAATTCGTTCATACACAGTTATGTACCCTCCCAATGATCTGTATTTTGCCAGCCTCTCAAGCCTGGAAAGTAGATCCACACAGGCTTGACTTGTGGCCAACTTTGCACCAGAACTGCAGATCAACTGGCCTGCTGTTAAATCTCAGTTACCAGTTCAAATGGTATACACTACAGCGTGTAATTTGCATTCTGACTGAGACAATTCAGACATGTAATTGCTCATTTTACTATAGCAGATAAGATAGCTCAGTGGGTTGAGCGCTCGCTGCTGCGATGTGTGTGAGATCTACAAGTTGCAGGTTTGAATCTGGAAAAAAGGCCAACTCAGTCTTTCATCCATCTGAGGTTGATAAAGGAGTACCAACACAGGTTGGGTGATATTGTATGTATATTTGTTCTATATAAAGCGCTTAAGCCTAAGTGCAAAATAAACGTAAAATGTACCTGCTCGAAAACCCATATTAAAAATGTGTTCTTAGACTTCAATACCTGGGCGCTTGAAATATTTCAAAGGTCGATCTCACGTCAGTGAGATGTTTCAAGGACACGTTAACGCCAGCCACATTTTCCAAGGGATTCAATAGAAATTCCAAAACTTTCAGCTGCTCAGAAAGTTACTTACATGCTGTTGAGGTCTGCATGCGATCTGCACGAGATAGATTCGAGTTCCGTTTCATCCATTAATTCATCCTTTCTATGTCAATAAAACATACCTTCAAACGTGGTAAGAATAACTTTTCACAGATCTTAGTAGTTGATGTTGTCTGCGTAACTCCGACCACATCGGGCTCATCACCCCACCACCAGTTACAGAGGACATGTACGCAGTGTTGTGCTTTTGGGCTCTGGGCACATAATGCTCGGGGTGCGCAGGCAATCCGTTGTGTTATCACGTGACTCATAACATTCCTCCTTTGCCATGAGGATAAAACATAATTCAACTGTTTTAACATGTCACATTAGTGCATTAACCGTGAAGAACACAGAACCCATGAGTATCGCCATTAACTGACATCCCTTACTTAGATACAACATAGTCAACAACAGCCATCAAATCCAGGGGGCATCCTCCTTCCCTCACGATGGGGATATATCTGGTGTCCTCCCCCTTCGAGTCACCCTTCACTTAAAAAGTCTGGACCAACTGGGTCATCAACAGCATTGCCCCCAGGTGCCAGCCTCCTCACCTGTACTCTCAAGCGATGGGTCCTCCCCCACCCTCCTGAAGAAACTCTAGTTCGGAGTCACTGCTCCCCGCTCATCCGCAGCGGTGGCCATCGACCCCTTCACTCCGATCACCTCCATGGGTGCGGTTCATGAGGGAGAGACTGCTTGCCCGCTGAATGTCTGTTTCTCACCAGTGCTTCATCCCCTACCACCAGGTCGTTGGGTTGCAGGGTTATCCTCACGTTTTTGTGCTCGTTCCTCAGTCTTCCAACACCCTGACATTGTTAATTTCACCCAAACTCCTTCCTTCCTTTCGAGGATGAGCCCTCTCGGGTGCCTTCTAATTAACGCTTTCGCTGGTGCTACTACCGGAGAGCTGTTAACTTGTACTCCTGCAGGAATTGATAGAGAGCTCGCTTGAGGCACCGCCCTTGCCCCAGGACAATCCTGAACACCTTATCAAGCGTACGCATGAAGCGCTCGGCTTCTCTGTTGGCCTTTGGCCATATTGGGGATATTTTCTGATGCAAGAAGCCACACTCATGTAGAAATTCTGTAATGGGGGCCCATTGGCCGAGCATATCTCTCTCAGGAAGTCGAGAAGACCTTCTCCATCACTGGTAGGTGGTCGAACGAGGTGGACCACTTTGGTTTTCGCACCATCACCACTATTGGGGACACACATGGAGCAAGGTCCTCAACCTTTTCACTTATGTCCAGTTCCACTAGCTGATCGAGTTCCTTATCGACCTGTTCTCGCAAATGGAAGGTAATCAGTCTATGCTTCAATGCCACTGGGCAGACAGACCACTGATGTGAAGTTTCACCGGCTCGCCTGTCATCTTCCCAATGCCTTTGAAAACCTCCTTGAACATTTTGAGCATCGTGTTGATGTCCGCCGTTTACACCCCATGCGCAAAACTTACAATGCCCAGTGCTTCTGCTGCTGTGCAGCTGAGCAAGGTGTCCTTGCTGATGTCTGTGACAAAGAATCTGGCCTTTATGGAACACCTGGCATGCTGAACTTTGGATACGAAGACCCCTAGTAGAGGCATTGTATTGTTTTCCCCTGAAGTGAAAATGTTTGTTTTGGCTGCAGCTAGTATCGGTCGGTCTAGCAGCACCTCATAGTGTCCTTGCGCCATCACATTCACTGAGGCCAGTGTCCATAAGTTCCGGGAGTATCTGCCCCAATCACACTGACCGTGCATCTTGGTTGTCTTCTTTTCCCTCCTTGTATGGCACTGGAGAGGAAGACTATTTCGTCTTCTTTTTTGGCAATGTCAAAGACCACGCAATCGTCTCTGGAGTACTGCTGCTTTGCCTACCAGGGCCTCTGGGGACAATGACCGGCGTGGGTGCTTTCCACATCCTAGTAAAATGACCTGGCTTTCTACATCATCCGGACAATCCCCTTGGTGCGGTAGGTCATATCTGCACTTTGCACCCCCCCCGCATCTGGCGGCTTACAGCACACACCTCCTCCACCTTGATGGTGTGGAATGCCACATCCATTTTTCAAGCCCCAATTTCTGCCAATAGGTAAGACCGCCACATCTTGAGACTGCAAGCCAGGGTTAGACGCTGCTCTCTCAGCACTTGTCTCCTTAGTTTCCGGACGTGCACCCTTGACCCTCAGCAGATTCGCGCCACGTTGGAACTTCCAAGAATTAGTCCACGTGGAGCACGAGCACTCTATAATAAAGCCACTACCACTGGGAGAACATGTGATTATAAGGAGGCCTTACTGCAAGGTTTGTGCTCGGCAAGCGCAGAAGGATCCCTCACAGCCCTCCATTGTAATGTTATTCTCACGCGACAGAGTTGCATCACTCGGTTGCATGTTATCACGTAACTCACAACAGTTCCAAGTCTAACTACACGCACCATATATAAATATTACATTTTATTATTCAAGACTAAAACTGCAGACGAACGCCTCAAGACTACATTTCACAAACACCCTTTCCAGACACTTTGCAGAATCCTTTATTCGGAAAAGAAGCAGGAGCTCCTCTGCAGGCGAGGGCCGGACATTGCATGGCATATTTTGTGTATATATTTGTATCTTATCCAGCAAGGCACACCTAAATTAATATTCCCACAAAGATGTTCCAATTTGAAATACTATTGACCATGGAGAAACAGCCTCCACTAACAAATGCACCTTCAAATGATGTTGAACACCAGGGGTTCCAGCCGTAACAAGACTAAACCTATTTATTAATTCATATGAACTAAATAAAATGCCAAAACAGTCAAAGTAAGAGGAGACACTAAAGTGAAACATATTGCATAAGTACATACTAGAATCCTGACTGGACACAGTTAATGCTAGAAACGGCAGGGTCTTTGCTATTTGGATTGGATACTACCATGTCATGTGCCGTCAGATCAGATGTATTTTAGTTATGTTATGTTACTTTGCATTTATATAGCGCCTTATATACCATTGGTATGGTCTGAAGGCGCTGGTAGGTTGAATGCCCTTGGAAGCCGAAGTTCAGGTCAGTAGAGAGAGTAGTGAGAGTCAAAGGTGCGTGTGAGCACCGGATATGTGTGCAGCTGATGTGGTAACCATGTGATAGCTGCTTCTTAGCGGTAGGTCTGGTGGTTGAGGGATCAAGAGTATGTGTTCATTCTGGCAGGATTTAACCAGACCGCTTGTGGCTGCGTTAGGCCTGAGGAGAACGCCTGGCTGGGGTGTGTAACCAGTGATGGGGAGTATGAGGCAGATGTTGGTATGAGAACAGTTATACCGAATGGTGTCATAGTATCTCTGTTCTAGTTGAGTGGTGGTGTAAAGAAGACTAAGCGTGGTGATGGGTTATATGCTCTTCAAACGTTCCATGCATTCCAAATCATTTCATGTAAGTCGTGCAATTCTATGCACTCCAGTCCGCTCTATGCACCCCAGGGCGCTCCACGCACCCCAGGCCGCTCCACGCACCCTAGGCTGCTCCACTCATTCTAGTCCCTTCCACGTACTCCAGTCCGCTCCATGCACTCCAGTCCGTTCCATGCACTCCAGTCCGGTCAGTGCATTTCTAAGTTGTTTTATCCACATATTTCCCTTTCCATCCACATGTTACCCGTTTCATCCACATATGTCACTCGTTCCATCCGCTTAAGGTACTCATCCGCTCTGCATGCTCTAGGCCGTCGTCCGCTCTCGGCACTCGTCCGCTCACGGCACTCGTCCGCTCACGGCACTCGTCCGCTCACGGCACTCGTCCGCTTTATGCTCTCTTGTGCTCTACGCATTCACCATAGTAGTGGAAGGAGACTTTCTACCTCAGGTCTTATATTGGAGGATAGTATTAAACTTTGTCCGCTGTCAGGGAGTCACCGGCTTGTCTCTCAGGGAGATGAGTGGTGGGGTATAACAGGGTCCAGGTGGCAGCACCCACAGGATGATGTATGGCCCAGACATGGGAGATGGAAGTCCCTGGATCACCCGCACTACACCCTAGCTCTTTGGCAGGGAATTGTTGCATGGTATTCACCCTTGCAGACCTGTATTTTTCAAGAGCCACCCTAGCCTGTCATGTGAAACATTGTGTAGACCTCTGGTGCGTTACTGTATTGTTTCTAGGACAGCCAGATAATGGGAAGAGTAAGAGTACATATACATATCAAGAGGGTTTTGTCCTGTTTGGGAGTTTGACCGGGGGTTGCAGGTACTGGCTGTCAGAACGGAGCACTGCGAGAGGACAGATCTTCGGCAGGGCTCACGATTCTGATGTCGACCTCTAAATGGCAGACTGACGTTATGAACACTAGGCTTGCATTACATCATGGTCTTGGCCATTGCGCCTGTTCCCAGTCCAGCCCCTCAAAGCAATCACATGCACCAACCACTATACCCTCAAAGGTTCATACAGTTCAGAACTAACCAGTGCAGGGGCAGGAGTAGAGGTTTTACAAAAGCCGCTAGTGGCTTAGTCAAGTCATGAGTGTTTGGAGTTGGGAGAGAACAACAGAGGTTGTAAGAAGGAGACTGGGGCAGATGACTAGCTTGTGGTAGAGGCTGGAGGAAGGATAGAGACCAAAAAATAAATCTGAAGGAAAGGCCCAAGAGGTGGACAAAAGTTGCAAAGAGAAGGGCCTTGGTTAAAGTGGTAAGGAGGAGGATGTGGATTAAAGGAAAACAGAGGATGTTGGCAGAAAGTGTGAAAGGAGAAGGTGGATCAAAGGGCTAAAAAGGACGTTATTGGTGGAAAGTGAGAAGTAGGAGGTAATCGAGGAAGTGGAGAGAAAAAGGCAGCCAACGAAGGTGGTGGGAATGAGGTTGGAAAGGCAGCTGACAGTGTTTAAGAGGAGTTACAAGGAAGGTGCAGGAAAGAACAGAAGAGAACAAAGACAATAAGGAGAGCATTGCCAAATGTTCTAAAGAAGGAGAGAACACTAAAGAGGAGGTAAAGATGAAGGGTGGGTGGAAGGCAGAGAAGTCTACAGTAGAGGTGGTACAGGAAGGCAGTGGCCAGGGAATATCCCTTACGACTGTTGCGGATCATCGAGGAAGTTACATGTTCAATAAATCTAGTCAGACCTTGGACTCCAGCTGGATGTGAACAAAAGGAGCTGAAGGGCTTCAGAGAGGTAGATAACTACAGCAATGTCAACTGGAGAATAGGAAAGTGTGGGTGTGCGAGATGTTCCTCAGGAACATCATTTTTGGGAACAATCAAGGCGTAAGAGAAGGTTGGGGTTTCGGGGAGCAGACCAGCACCCAGGGCAAAAGGTGAAAGAACTATTAAAGGAGGGAAAAGGCTAGTATATCCATTCCTCAATGGCAATTTTAGGGTTTCCACAGCAGGCCCAAGATCCAGCACCAGGCCAGAGGCCAAGTATGCAGGTACACATGGGCATGGAGGATGCTGCAAAAGGTCTTCTGAAACAACCAAGGGGAGTTCTAGATAACTATTGATTGTTTGGAAATTAGCAAAATGTTGTGGACAATTAAAGACTCTGAGAAGGAGGAAGAAAATATGGCTTATTTTGAGGTGTCAGATAAGGCTTTGAACGACCAGATACTGTGGCTCAAAGGGATAGACTCTTGAAAGAATGTTTTTTTTAACTTTAATATGATTGTCTCTTAGAAGTGTCATAGGACTGAGACAGGGGCAGAGGCACACGGACTGGCAACAGCTATGGAGGTTGTCCACATAAAATACAGTTACCAGCCACCGGCTGGACAGACATCATCATCATCATTGCGTCTAGGGACATGGTGATGTTGCGCTAACATGGCATGCAATACCACACAACAACCTATCCCTTGCTGGGGAGGAAGTACAGGAACATCCTCCAGGTGAACCAGTTGGTCAACAAGAATGGTGAGTGTCCCTTACAGCTAGCAGTTTCAGTGATATATTCACCATTTCATGTTTAATCTGAAAGTTCCTGTATTCCACTACATTCCTATAACCTTCTCCAGCCCTGATCCCCTCCATCTACCCTGCCTGATATCTGACCTATTAACCGAAGCTGCAATGAGCCGGATTTGAATTCCATTGGCTAAGACGTATTGGCTGGACTGATTGCTTGGATTCTGGACTTCTTCCTTTTGATATTGGATTCTGGATTTAGATTCTGACTAAATTTGGACCATTGACCACTTTTTCTGTATTGGTTTATTTGTATGTTGTGTGATATATCAAGCCCCTCCTATCTTTTATTAGTCATGCCCAAATGCCATATGGGAATAAACTTTCACTCTTTTGCTCAATCATCACTTTCTCTTTTATTTCTTGTACTGTCGGGGGATGGTGTTTACTTTCTGGCCTTCATATTCAACTACTGTGCTCTGATCTAGGGACCTCCATATTGATATCAGGTATTTCCACTTCATAGTGGATTGGGGGGGGGGTATTGAAGGGTGAGGGTACGACTGACTGGCTAGAATGTACCACGCTACCCTTCCTGATGAAAAACCTGACAAGAGGAGAATTCATCAGCAGAATTTGGGTGGTCTTTACAATATTGAATTTAAGTGGAAACTTTCCCAAGGGGCAAGTTGTTGAACCCTACTAGGATGGACTCATTCAACAAAGGTAGCAGGCGCCCCTCTCTCGGAAGAACAACCTGGGGGTTCCATCCTTAGGGGGCATATCCCGGGTTGGGGCAGAGTGGTACCATTTTGGGAAGGTTTAGATTTTATTTTGTGCACTGTGGCATTACGATAGGGTTATGTTGGACTAAGATGAGGGGTGGGCATCTTGTTTGGTCAGAGAAGGGACAGATGAGCCGCCTAACATGGGAAATGGCTGAGGTGACAATGGTTATCCTGAATGTGCATGGCCTTAATTACTCTTCTACGCGCTGGATGGAAATGAAAGCCTCAATTGTGTTTCTTCAAGAAAAACACTAGTAGCGGATGTAAAATGGAGACCTACATTGGGGTGGGTATTTCGATAGGGAAAGCGTCGGGTTTCATGAAACGATTCATAATGGGACACTGAAGGCAGATTTATAGTTTTAAATGGCTTGATAGGGGAAAAGCTTTTCACTTTTATGACTGTGCTCCTAATGACCGACAAAACCACATTCTTAGATTGTTACGGGATCACCCTGGAATATGGTGAGAGTGTCAGGTGGTGGTGGTGGGAGGGGATTTTAATTGCGTGATGGACCCTAAATTAGATAAAAAAGCCACCCACGGCCAATGACAATAGACATAGGCAGGCGTTAGCAAGGTTTCTGAAGGAGCTGGGGCTCACTGAGACTTGGCGGTTCTTTAGGGAGAAGGATAAGGAATATACACATTTTTCTGCGTTACACATGGAGTTCTAAAAGATCGACATGATGATGGTCTCTGCTACACTGATCCCATGGTTTCTCTCAATAAATATAGTACTTGGATAACGCTCAGATCATTCCCCAGTCCTTGCACAAGTAGAGGTGGGTGGCACATTACCCAAAGACCGTAAACAATGGCGACTGAACAAATTGGTATTGCAGGATATAGCTTTGAGGGCACACATAGAAGAAACCATCCGGAAATACTTTCAGGAGAATGATACAGAGGCAATGGATTGGAGGGTGGTTTGGGATGTTGAGAAAGTGGTGATTAGAGGCGAGTTCATAGCACAAACAGTGGCTCTCCTGAGGGCCCGAGACTCAATACACCTAGCCCTAGAACAAGAAGTAGAAAGGGCACAGAGAGCACAAACTTAAAACTACCTCAAAATCATTTCTCCAGAAAGTCAGATCGCTTTTGGAGGCACATGCTGTCGATAGATCAGTCCAGGACCTATTGCAAACTAGACAATCATATTATATCAAGGGAATAAGGGCCAATCACTTCTTGGCAGCAAAATTGCACAAGTTTAGGGTCAGGAATTGTATTACGCAGTTAAAAAATGGGATGTGTGAGCTCAGGAGGGGGGTGGAGGATAAGATTGAAATCATGGTAGATTTTCATAGGCAATTGTCGATACCGGAAAACCTTGATTCTGAGGAAGTGTTTCTGCAGAAAGCACAGTTACCACGGTTGTCTGAGGAGGACAAAGAATCTCTTGACGGGCCTACAACCCTGGAGGAAGTGGGGAAGGCTATAGACTATGCCATTAAATAAAACTCCAGGGCCTGATGTGTTTGGGAATGGCTTTTATAAAACATTCAAACCGTGGCTGGTAACACCCCCAACTAAGTTATTTAATACGATTAGGCAAAAGGGGGTGGATTCTCAGGACATGGGCCTCTCTTCTACAGTATTATTACTTAAGCCAGGCAAGGAAAAACAGAATGTGGGAGCTGTTGTCCCATATATCTTTGGAATAACGACACTAAATAATATGAGAAAAAACTCAAAGCAGCAGGATTCATATCGGGCCAACATATACCAGACAATATAAGGAAGGCTATTAATGTCATTGACTGGGGTAAGAAAATGGGTCAGAAATTCTCAGTTGCAGGGTAGGATGACACTCTGGCATTTAATAGCATGGACTTGAATTACCTTAGAATGACCCTGGAGGCATTTGATTGTGGCCCAGTCTTTACTCAGATGGTCATGGAGCACTTTCAAATTCCATACATGAAACTATTACTTAATGGGAAATTCTCTGAAGGGACCGAGATTAGGAGGGGTACTCGACAGGGTTGCCCCCTCTCTATGTTAATCTTTGCCACAGCCATGGAACCGCTAGCCAGCGTCATCATACGGTGGGAGGACAGAATAATGAGGGTGGAAGGAGGTGTGATTCCACACAAAGTAGCGCTATATGCAGACGATGTGTTATTTGTGCGAACCACTTCCCAAACGCTGCCTAAGGTAATGATGACTCTAGTTGAAATTTGTGGGTGCCTCTGGATTCACGATCTATTTCACTAAATCTAAAGCCCTTAATAGATTGGAAGACCCCACAGAGGACGTGCGATAGCATAGGGATTTTCTGCTAATTTGGTCAGAAAGGGAATTGGACTATTTTGGGTTAAACTGATGACGGATTACGTAACTCACTACAAAGCAAAATTGGCACCGTGGTTGGGACCACTTACCCTCATGAGGTATAATTCAGAATTTGAACCAGGGTTGCAACAACAACTTTTGGGAGGGTTGGAAGAGGTTCCAAGCAAATACTAGCTGATTTCTAGAAGGAAGAGTCCCCTCTCCTATTTGAAGAGAAACAAAAATTCCTAGTGGGTGGAAAGGGAGCGGTTTCATTACATGCCAATTAGGCATTGTATTTCACACAGAATGGTCAAAGCAGCTGGGACTAGACCTCCATGGGGCTGGAATTGTCTATGAAAGAGGGGGGTAATTCTGAAGGGAATCTCTAGGTTATATCAGTTGTTGGACAGAGTTGTTCCTGAAGATAGGCTGCCTTAACATGGCAAAATGGGAAAAAGAGATCTAGGTATTACAATTTCGTATGAGGAATGCGGTCAGATCTGGTGGCGGGCCCATACGGCCTCGAGATGTACAACAATTAAAGAATCGACCTACAAATGATGCTGTTCGCTGTATCTCACACCATATAGACTCCACAAAATCTATAAGCACTCCACTCCGCTGTGGAGAAATTGCAGGGAGGTTGGGGATCAACAACATATGTGGTGGTCCTGCCCCAAAGAACAAATCTTTTGAAAAGAGATACTGGGGTACATCAAGGACGTGACAGGTGTGCAGCTGCCTCTATCCCCAGTGAAAATAGTGGCAGAGGGAGTGTATGCAGTTAGTGGGGCCCAGGCGATGTGAACGCATTTGCTGACTGCAGTGAGAATGGTCCTTGCCCATAGATGGAAAACTATTGAGGGCCCGGTGGGTGAAATTGTGTTGAGTGCTCGCCATGGATAAAGTGTGCGCCCTAGCATAAGGCATGTATCAAACGTTTTCAAAGGTGTAGCACCCCTTTTAGGAGCACGTCAAGGATAGGGAACATCACTTCAATAAGCAGGGATTGCTGAAAAACTTTTCCATACTGTGAAAGGTTTTGTTACACTATGTGTAGATTTGATTTATGTTCTAACGTTTGACATTCATTCTTGCCACATTGATTTTTTTTTTTCCTGGGGGGTTACACACATTTTAAGGATCTGGATATACAAGTCTCTGCTGGACACAGAGTATACACTGTATTGTGTTAAGGAATAAACGAAGACAAAATATTGTATGATGCCAGATCTTTAGATAATAAAGCTTGAGAAAGAAAAAAAAAAAGACTTGTGAGAAACGTGAAGGTGTCTCCCTGGCTAAACCCTGGGGATCTGTCATCCAGGAGACCAGGACATGGCCATTGCTATTGGACTATTGGACCCAGTTCCTGGGGGTGGACCAGTGACGGAGAATCACCTGGATGGGGGGACCTCGGGGAGTGGGACACTGCAGTATCCCCCTTCGTTCCAACACCTTTTCCTCATCCTCTTCCTTAGGACATTCAAAAACACTGCCCCCTGCCCCCTTCTGACTTGAACATTCACAGACATTCTGTTCCACGTCCCTCCAATTGTCACTTTCCAAACTCCCAGTCGGAAGTGACCCACAATTACAGTTCCCATAAGCTCTGACTCGTTTAGAAAACCCTCCCTTCCAAAATCGCCTACCACCCTAGAACAAAGACTATAACTCCCTATAGCACCTCTTCGCCATCTCATGCCTTCAACGCCTCGTGCCTTCAACAGCAGCTGTGGGACTGCAACGACATTCTCCACTGGGACTGTAATTGCTGGTCACTGCTGCGCACCTGCCGCCCTGTGGGACATGTGTCAGGGGCACCGGTGATGCCCACACAGTGGGGTGCCAAATTACATTCCTGCCAGACACACTGAAGGATGCAAGGTATTTCCCCCCCTGTTGTAGAGACTGACCATATACCACTGCACTGTAGCCTGGGGAAATATATGCAATATTGAATCAGGCCACTGTGCACGCTACCCAGAACTGCCCTCCATCAAAGGGTAAATCACAATCAGATACTGCCATTCACCACGGTGCACCATAATTTTCGAAAGGTTGCGTTTCAAGATATCACACGATTTACCCCTGCACCATGCACCGCGAGCCTGCCAGACGGATTCAAGAAGTTGGACCTGTATCCCAAGTTGCCGCTCAGGAGCCACGAGTTGTATATCCTCCGATCACTCCAGTTTACATCAACACATTGAAACAGGAACCTCCTCGTGCGCCCCGGTAAAACGGCAATACAATGCCAAAAGGTGCCGGTAAAAATCAAAGTTCAATAAACATGTTCGCGAAACCGACGCCCAGGGCTGGAGGTGAGGGATCCGGTGCCGGATGTCCCTTCGGCACCGGATCCCTCACCTCCAGCACTGGGCTGTGGTGCACTAACCTAGCGAGCTGCAGCAGATGGACTAAATGGGCAAGGGGTTCACTACCTTACATACCAAGCTGGACGATATGAGCAGTACCATCAGCTCAATAAAATCTCACATTGATAAATCTGATGCTGAAGTGGCGGAGGTGGAGTCCAGGGTGGGCACGACTGAGGATGAGGTCCAGGCAAGACATTACCTCACTTTCAAAGCAGGTGCTAGCCATCAGCAAGAAAAACGTCGATCTAGAATCCAGATCCCGACATAATCATTTGTGAATAGGCATATCAGAGGAAAACATGGCAGTACCTATGGAAGAATATGTGGAGCGCACCCTCCTCTCTCTACTGGATAGCCCGAAACTATCACCACACTTCACCATCAAGCGGGCTCACCATACACTTGCACCTAAACCCAAGCCTGGTGCCCCGCCTCGCCCGATTATAGCTCAGGTATTAAACTACTGGGACAGGGATATGCTAATACAGGCTTCAAGAACTAAGGGAGAACTACTAATCGGCTCCAATAGGATCCACCTGTACCTAGAGTTTTCAGAGTCGGAACAACATGCACGCAAGACTTTCATGGCCACCAAGAAAAGGCTCTGAGAACATAATGTGAAGTACGCCATGCTTTACCTGGCCAAACTAAGAATAGAACACTGCAACAAGGTGTACTACTTCACAGTGGCTGAGGACGCTATGCGGTTTGTGGATGAGCACTTCCCAGGTTGATCTGAAACAGCACTCTGGCGCCTCCCTGAACTGGTTCATTGTCTCCATTTTTGACTCCCACACTAATGATGACACCCTGCTGTGCGGCACTTCAATGCCTGATGTGGATTACGATACCCAATTACTCAGTGATTGTATATTTGTAACTGTGTACCGGCAACCATGTTCAAAATGCAATAAGTTACTGTGTTGATGCCGGGCTGTAATCGGCCAGTAGCACCCATGTAAAGTTGCAAATATTGCTGGGATGGTTAGTTTGGGACTATCGTTCTTCTGATTGGGAGTGGGATGGGGGTTAGGGATCCTGGGACAGTTTTTAAAAACATGCTTGACATTCATTTGTTGTTTGATAGTAACCGATGGCATTGGCCTGTGCGTCCACCAAAACGCTTAACTCCTGTCACCAGGGTATTCAGAGACCATATCATAGTCTGGCCAAATGGGAGTTGAGTCCGTAAACTTCATGTGCTGGAACGTAGCGCGGACTTGGGAACCCAATAAAGATGCCCAGGCTTCAACTATACATCGAACGGCATAGGATACATATCTTGTTTCTGCAGGGAACACACGCACTGGACACGGGATGCAACAGGTTTGCTAAAAACTGGGACACACAACGCTGCTATACCCCTTATTCATCACAATGTTGGGGGGTTATGACCTTTATACATATATCTATACAATACACCCATGTGAGGGCACACATTTACCCACTAGGACGCTATGTGCGACTACGGGGTATACTGATGGGTCAAGAGAGAGTCCTATTGAATGTGTATGGGCCTAACATAGATGACCCTGAATTCTACACAATTAATTGGGCTACTTATGCTCTACCCTTTAGTTCCCTTGTTATGGGATGCAGATTTCAACCCCATAATGGATGTTGTCCTTGATAGATCATGCTCCAAGCCCAGACAGCTAACCAGAGCTGCAATGTTACTGAAGAGTGGCCTATGGGAGGAGGTAATGGTGGACGCCTGGAGAATACTCAAACCCACACTGTTTAAATATTCATACTACTCTACAGTACACGATTCCCACTCCAGAATAGACGCATGGTGGGTATCCGACACAGATGAACCAACTAAGGGAGGCTGACATTTTATCTCGTACATTCTCCGACTACTCCCCAGTTTCCCTGAAACTGTTGCTGGGTGCACCACCTGAAGTGAGTAGACAGTGGAGGTTAAAACTGCAATCGATATTGGACTCTGTCTTTGCGGTTGAACTGCGTAGACGTGTTGAAGAGTACTTCGATACAACACAGGCTCTGTGGAGAGTCACGCATCCCTGTGGGAAGCCTTTAAGGCATACATATGTGGCATTACATTGGCAACAGAATCAGGGATACTTAAGACAATACGCAGGGTCATCCATACCAGTGAAGTTAAGATGTGCTGCCTGAGCAGGCATACGCAACTGCACCCGGCAACACCACCCTGGGTGACATCAAGTTTGAACTGGACAAATTCCGAGAAATGGCTGAACGGGAGCTGAAGTTCCTAGACAGTTCAGGTCAGACAAGGAATTATGGGAAGGGCGAGCATACGGTAGACTGCTGGCTAGAATGGTACAACAAGCAAAAGGTAGCAATTATATCCCATTGGTGCAGGACTCATCAGGTCAGACGGTACACACTCCTTTTATTCAGCAGTATATGCGAACTCTAACGTCGCTACATCCTCAGATATGGAAACATAACACAACCTACCGCTGTCAATACTGTTTGACAAAGCCACAACTACACTGGACCTTCCCATCACCTCTGAAGAGATCGGAAGCCATTGACACCCTCCCATCCGGCAAGGCCTCTGGCCCAGACAGACTCATGATATTTTTTCAAACCCTTTAAATCCTACCTTACTCCTAAACTAGCTGCCCTATGGGAGGAAGCCAATGCCACGGGGATACTTCCTCCTCTCCACCCCCCACGCTATGCAGAGCAGTGATCACTGTCCTACTTAAACCTGGTAAACCACCAGGGCAATGTGGCTCCTATCGCCCCCTATCACTTATAAATTCTGATGTAAAATGTTTTGCTAAAGTAATGGCTCTATGGCTTGCTCCCTTCATGGGGCACATTGTGCACCCAGACCAATCTGATTCGTCCCCAGCCGCTCCACAGTGCTCAACTTGCGTCGCCTCTTTAATGTGTGGGCATAGGTTGACCCCGAGACTCAGGCAGTTGCTGCTGCTCTGGACATACAAAAAGCTTTTGACTCTGTGTCTTGGCAATTTATGTGGGCGGTTCTTAAAAAATGCAATTTTGGACCCGGGTTCATACCATGGGTGAAACTGTTATATACAATCTCCACACTGCTAGGGTCAAAGTAAACCGCTCCCACTCAGCCCCCATAGACATAGGTAGCAGGACCCGGCAAGGCTGCCCGCTGTCACCCCTATTGTTCGCCATAGTTATGGAACCAGATGCTGATGCTATTCGCTATAGACCTGCTAAAAGGGCATCCGGCTGACAAGGGTACCAGAGATCATTTCGTTATATGGAGACGATGCCCTACTGTTCATACTCAGCCCGGAGAGAAATCCAACACCAATTATGCAGGAAGGAACAAGTTACTTACCTGTAACTGTTGTTCTCCAGCATGGGTCTGGCATGGATTCACATGCTCATGAATATTCCCCGTCAGGCTGGGAATCCTCGGTAAAGAAAAATCAGTATCAATTTCGTTTCTGATCTGTCTTTCGTAGTAGTAACCAATCACTGATCACTGCGTTATACTGACCACAGCCAATGACTGCCCTCTCCCTAAGTCCCGCCTCTGGCAGCCATCCTCAGATTTGGTAGCACGTTAAGTGGCAGTATGACCAAGTGAAGAGCTGCAGAGGGGTAGGCGGGAGGGTTCGCATGTGAATCCATGCCAGACACATGCTGGAGAACAACAGTTACAGGTAAGTAACTTGTTCCTTCTCCAGCATGGGGTCTGGCATGGATTCACATGCTCATGAATAAAAGAATACATAGCAGTACACACATGCACAACCACGGGAGGTGGCAACAGGCTCAACATTAGCAATCAAACAACTCAACATTAAGCATCTCTTACCTCCTCACCAGGCTCACCTTAAGCGAACAGGTTGCGCAGCACTGCCTGGCCGACCCTGGACTCCTCCCTGGAATCCCGGTCGACGCAGTAGAATTTCGTGAAGGTATGCGTCGACCTCCACGTAGCAGCCCTGCAGATATCCAGCAGGGGCACACCAGATAGGAATGCCGTGGTAGCGGCGATCGCTCTGGTGGAATGGGCTCTCGGATGGCCGGGCAGCGGTCGGTTTGCCAACCGATGACAGTACATGATACAGCCGGAGAGCCATCTGGAAATGGAAGCCTTTGAGAGGGCCTTCCCCTGATTGACAGGTCCAAAGTTCACAAAAAGTTGTGACGTCTTCCGAAAACTCTCTGTGCGGTCCACGTAGAACGTCAGCGCTCTAGCCACATCCAGCGAGTGCAAAGTCCTTTCAGCCGGCGACGAAGGTGACGGGAAGAAAACAGGCAACACCAAGGGCTCGTTGAGGTGGAAGTCCAACGGCACCTTGGGCATGAAGGAGGGGTGCGTCCTGAGCACTACCCTTGTGTCGTGAAAAGTCAAGTACGGGGGCTTGCAGGAAAGGGCCTGGATCTCTCCCACCCGTCGTGCGGAGGCTCGAACGGAGGTCCCATGAGCTTGGTCAGCACCACGTTGAGCTCCCACGCCGGGGCCGGAGCCTTCACCGGCGGGAACGATCTGAACAGTCCCTTCATGAATTCTTTCACCAGCCGATGAGACCACAAAGACGTCCGTCCCGTGGTTCTGGTGTATCGGGAGATCGCAGCAAGATGAATCTTGATGGAAGCGTGCGCCAGTCCAGCCTTGGCCAGCGTCAGTAGGTACGGCAGTACTTGAGGAGTCGTAATCCGTAGAGGGTTAATCTTCTGTGCGTGGCACCAGACAGAGAACCTCTCCCATTTGTGTCCATAGCATTTAAGAGTTGAGGACGCCCTGGCCTTTGCAAGAACCTCTCTGCAGACGGCCGGTATGTCGTAACCTCCAAACTCTAACGCTGCAGGAGCCAGGCCTGCAGGTTCAGCGACTTCGGGATGTGATGGAGGATGGCGCCTCCTTCCCTGGAGAGAAGATCCGCGTCCACTGGCAGCTTGATTGACGGGGACGCTGACAAGTCCAGAAGGTCCGGGAACCATATCTGCCTCGGCCACGCAGGTGCGACGAGGATCATCCTGCACCGTGACCTCTTGAGCTGGTTGATGAGCCGGATCAGCAACGGCAATGGAGGGAACGCATATAGAAACAGGCCCTCCCAGGGGAACGAGAAAGCATTGCCCATGCTCCTCGGCTGGGGGAACATGCTGGCGAACCACTGGCACTTGGAGTTCGTCGCCGTCGTGAACAGATCGATCTGGGGTGTGCCCCACCGTCAGAAGAGGCGGTCCACTAGATCCTGTCGTAGTTCCCACTCGTGGCACGAGCGCAGCTCTCTGCTGAGCGAGTCGGCGATGGTGTTTTTTATTCCTGCCAGATGAAACGGCACCAGAAACATCCCTTGGGCGACGGCCCAATGCCACAGATCCTGCCCCTCCTTGGACAGGGCTGGGGATCTGGTACCGCCCTGCTTCCTGATGTAGAACATGGTGGTGGTGTTGTCGGTGAAGATCCTCACCACCTTGCCCTTGAGGGACGTAAGAAAGGACCTGAGGGCCCAAAACACTGCCAGGAGCTCCAGGACGTTGATATGGAGGGACTTCTCTGTCGGAAGCCAAAGGCCTCTCGCGTGCAGATTTTCGGTGTGCGCTCGCCACCCTTCCAGGGAGGCATCGGTGGTCACTGTCTTCTGGTGGCCCGGGGTCTGGAAGTCCATGCCCACCGTCAGATGCGCGCGGGTGCCCCACCACCGGATCGCTCGTCGGAAACTCTCGTCGAGTGTGATCCTGTCCTCGAAGCTGCCCGTCGTCTGGATCCAGCGAGCGTCCAGGAACTCCTGTAACGGGCGCATCCGAAGCCTGCAGAGGCGGATGAGATAAATGCAAGAAGACATCATTCCGAGAGGGATTTGATGGACTTCACCCTGGCCGCGTCCGCAACCAGCATCCGCTGCACCTTGCCCAAGATGGCCCTCGTCCTTTCCTCCGACGGAGAGGCCAGAAGCGCCACTGTGTCGAGTTTCGCTCCCAGAAACAGTGCGTCTTGCGCGGGCACCAGGTGGGACTTGGCGTAGTTTATGGAGAATCCCAGATCCGTGAGTAGTTGGACGTTCCTCGCTGTGTGCTCCGCGGCGAGCTCCAATGTCTTTGCTGGGATGAGCCAGTAGTCCAGGTAGGGGTAGACGCGGATCCCCTCCAGGCGCAGCCAAGCCACCACCGGTGCGAGGCACTTGGTGAACACCCTGGGTGCCGACCTCAATCCGAAGGGAAGGGAAGGGCTCTGAACTGGAAGTGACGCCCTTGGACCACAAATCTGAGAAACTTTCGGTGTCCCTTTAAGATGGGGATATGGAAGTAAGCATCCTCCAAATCCAACGACAACAGGAAATCGCCCTCCTCCAGCTGACCCAGGATGTGCTGGAGGGTGACCATCCGGAACTTCTGTACCTTGAATTTGTTCAGTCGTCGTAGGTCCAGGATGGGACGCCATCCTCCCGTCTTCTTTTTCACGAGGAAGTATCTTGAGTAAACTCCGGAGCCCCGAAGCCTCTTTGGGACGAGCTCGATGGCACCTTTCTTGAGCATCGCCTTTACCTCCATGAGAAGTTGAGGGACATGATGTTCCTTCCTGGCCACGGGGGGGACGCGCGGGCACTTCTTTAGAAACTCGAGCGCGTGACCCTGGGCCAGGGCGTCCAGCACCCAACTGTCGGTGGAGATGGACTCCCACACGCTGGCGAAGTTCGCCAGCCGGCCTCCCACCGGTTCAGTCCTGCTTCGACGAGGCTTTGCCGCCTTGTCCTCCCTGGCGACGACGGTGGGGTCCGCCCGACTTGCCTCGTCCCCTGTATGCTTCCTGTGACGACGAACGGGCCGCTTGACGGTAGGTGGAATATCCGCCGCCGGAACCTTTGGAGGCACCCTGCTTGCCTCCGGTGCTCCGAAAGGGCGGCTGTCGTTGCTGGAGAACACCAAGAGCCCGGGCCGTCTCCCTGTCCGTCTTGATGGCTTGCAGGGAATCGTCCACTGTTTTCCCAAACAGGTTGCTCCCGTCGAACGACATGTCCAAAACTCTGGTCTGCACGTCCTGCCGGAAGTCCGTTGTCTTGAGCCATCCACGCCATCTAAGGCACACGCCGTTGCCCAACTGGCGAAACCCAGTGTTAGGCAGAAACCTGTGCAGTTCCCTTAGGGACCACTGCAAAAGATTTAAGACTACAGGTGTTAGCAGTAAACCCACTTGGTAGCAGTCTGTACCACCCAGATTTACCTGGTAGCTGTGGCTGAGCAGTCAGACTTACCTCAAGAAGAGTTATGCAGTATGCAAAGTATACTCAATAGGCACTCAGATGAACAAGTTACTTTCTTACCTGGTAACGTTCTTTCAATGGGATGGTCCGACGACGTATTCCATATCTATGACATGTAATCACCACAGCTGTGCTGCTTCGGAAACTTTTTCGGTGTCTGCGTCCTGCGTCGATGACGTCGATGCGCCGTCGTCGAGGACCTCCTCCGAAGTCATCCGATGTGATAAGTAGGACGCACGACGCCCATAGCCTCAGTTGTAGTTTTTTCCCCCAGAACGTGTGACATAAGTCAACTGCCAATCAGACACAAAGCCTTGCGGAACGTAAGCTGCAATCGCAAAAGAAATTCTGCAGCGGGGAAGGCCGGGCGGGAGCGATATGGAATACGTCGTCGGACCATCCCATTGAAAGAACGTTACCAGGTCAGAAAGTAACTTGTTCTTCGAGGGGATTGGGTCCTCCGACGTATTCCATATCTATGACAGACTCCCAAAGCAGTACCAAAGCAAGGAGGAGGGAAAGAATTTAGAAACAAAACGTAGAATAGCCAATCAAATAGCAGAGCAAAGGACCTCCTTGCCAAAGGCCAGATCCTGTGCTCGGATGGAATCAAGGGAATAGTGACGTACAAATGTATGTACTGAAGCCCAGGTGGCTGCATCACAGATGTTGCGAATCGGAACACCCCTCTGCAGGGCAGTAGACGCAGCCATACCCCTGGTAGAATGGGCCCGCAAGCCAGCCGGTGGGTCCTTACCCGCCAAACGGTAGCACTCCGAGATGGCCAAAATAATCCAGCGAGACAAAGTCTGTTTCGTCACAGCTTGCCCCAAACGCTTTCCAGCGTAACCAATAAAGAGTTGATCATCCACTCTGACCCGGGACATGCGTGAAACATAAAAGCTTAAAGCTCTCCTAGGATCAAGCCTATGGAGCCTCTCCTCTTCCTTACCAGGGTGCGGAGGAGGATAGAATGCCGGAAGAACAACCTTCTGGGCCAAATGAAATTCTGTCACTACCTTCGGAAGGAAAGAAGGACGAACTCTAAGGACAACCCTGTCCTTGTGAAATACAGTGAAGGGAGGCTTAACTGAAAGTGCCTGTAACTCACTCACTCTGCGAGCGGAAGTAACCGCAACTAAAAACACAGTTTTCAGAGTTAACAGCCTCAAAGGGCAAGAATGTAAAGGCTCAAACAGAGCACCCATAAGAAACTTAAGAACCAGGTTTAAATCCCAACCGGGCACCAGGAAAGGTGACGGAGGGAACACATTAGTGAGCCCTTTCAGGAACTGTGAAATCAAAGGGATTTTAAAGTAAGAACACTCTTCAGACGAGCGCTTAAAGATGGACAGCGCCGCCAGGTAACCCTTAACGGTACCCACTTGCAAGCCCCTGTGGGCCAAAGAAAGTAAAAAGGACAGAACCATGGGGATGTCACATGCAAAAGGATCCACATTCTGAACTCTGCACCAGTCGCAGAACTTACGCCAACGGCAACGGTACAGAGACTTTGTTGCCGGCCTTCGGGCCGAAAGCAACACCTCCATCACGTCCTCAGGGAGGTCCCAATCCTTATACCTCAACCTTTCAGAAGCCAAGCGTGAAGGTTGAGGGATCTGACCTCTGGATGGAGAACCTGACCCCCCTCCCGTGAGAGCAGATCGTCTCGGTAGGGAAGACGACGTGGAGGGCAGATGGATAAGTCGAGAAGGTCCGGGTACCACGTCCTCCGAGCCCACGCCGGGGCAATGAGGATCATCCGGGAACCGAACTTACGTAACCTCCGCAGCACTTGCGGGATGACGGGGACTGGAGGAAACGCGTACAGCAGCGGGAATGACCACTCCACCACGAACGCGTCTCCTAAGGCTCCTTCTGGAGGCAATTCACGCGAGCAAAACCTTTCGCACTTCCGGTTGACACTGGAGGCGAAGAGATCCACTTGAGGGGTCCCCCAAAGGGCGAAGATCTCCAGGAGAATCTCCTAGGCCAACTCCCACTCGTGAGAGATCGCGCTCTGCCTGCTCAGAGCGTCCGCCGTCACGTTTTCGGCTCCGGCCAGATGAACTGCCGAGATCGAAACTTCCTGCTGGATGGCCCAGAACTCGAGCTGCATCGCCTCTCTGCACAGAGGAAGTGACCCTGCCCCCCCCCCCTTTTTGTTGAGGGAGTGCATGGCCACTGTGTTGTCCGTCAGGATCAGGACATTCTTCCCTCGCATAGACGGCAGAAAAGCCTTCAGGGCTAGCCTGACGGCCCTCAGCTCCAACAGATTGATATGGAGTCTGGACTCCGACGGAGACCAACGACCGCTGACTGTCAGCCCGTTGGCATGAGCTCCCCATCCCGTGAGGGATGCATCCGTCACGATCGTCACCTCCGGCCAGGGAAGCCAAAATGGAGCCCCCTTCATCAAGTTGCCTTCGACGGCCCACCACAGAAGGTCCCGGGCGACCGAGGACGGCACCTGAATCGAGTCCGACATCCTGCCGGAGGACTGCGACCATTGCGTCTTGAGTGCCCACTGCAAAGATCTCATCCGCAGGCGAGCCTCTGGCACCAGAAGAATGCAGGATGCCATGAGGCCGAGCAACCTCAAGAACTCGAACGCTGGGAGCGTCTGGGCATGCTGAAACTTGTGCACCATCTGCTGAATGTGAAGAGCCCTCACCTGGGGAGGAAAACACTGCCCCAGGGAAGTGTCGAGCACTGCTCCGATGTACTGGAGCCGCTGTGTTGGCGTCAAATGGGACTTCTTTAAATTGAGGGAGAAGCCCAGCCTGTGAAGGGAGCGACAGGTGATCGATAGGTGATCCAGGACTTGCTCGGGAGAGCTCCCCCTGATCAACCAATCGTCCAGGTAGGGGTAGACGTGAATCCCCCCTTGCCTGAGATGCGCTGCCACCACCACCATGAGCTTGGTGAAAACCCTCGGGCGGAGGTCAATCCGAACGGCAGGACCCGAAACTGAAAGTGCGAGTCGCCAACCGCGAACCTCAGGTACTTCTTGTGCTTGGGATGGATCGGCACATGGAAGTAAGCATCCTTGAGGTCAAGTGACACCAACCAGCCCTGAAGCTGAAGGGCCTGGAGGACTTGAGAGAGAGTAACCATCTTGAACTTGTCCTTCCTGAGGAGTTTGTTCAAACCGCGCAAGTCCATGATGGGTCTCAATCCCCAGTCTTTCTTCGAAACCAAAAAATAAGGGGAATACCATCCCTTGTTCCTCTCCGCTACAGGCACCAGTTCTATGGCGCCTTTCTCCAGCAGGGCTTGAATTTCCTGCGCAAGGAGCGAATCCGGACTCTGCAAAGAGAGGTTCCCCGGTGGATTGTCGCGAGGCCTGTGCCGAAAAGGAAGACAGAAGCCGTGGGTTATGATCTCCAGAACCCACACATCTGAAGTAATGGCTTGCCACTCTACAAGATGCTGCGCCAGCCTTCCCCCAACCGGCGAACCATGGGACATGGCCTCACGACTGAGTGGGAGCGGCTGCGGCGTTACCTGAGGGCAAAGAGGCAACTGCCCGAGCGGCCTTGGCACCACGGGTACCCTGTCGTCCACCTCTGGTACCCCTGCGTTGGCCTCTTTGACTGCCAGCTCCTCTCGCTTTACTGAAGGATGAGTAATAGCGAAAGGAACCACCCCTCCACTGCTGTCCCCTAGGACGAAAAGGCGGAGGTTGGCGAACTGCAGCGCCCAACGACTTCGCTGCAGCTTTTGAGGTCTGCAACCTCTCAAGGCTCTCGTCAGCCTTGCTGCCAAAAAGGTGTTCACCATCAAAGGGCATGTTGAGGAGCCGGGACTGCACATCAGGAGCAAACCCCGACTTCCGCAACCACGCAAACCTGCGTATCACGGTGCTCGCCGCCATGGACCTACTGACGCATTCAGCCAAGTCCAGACCCGACTGAACGGACTCACACATGGCATCCTTACCATCCTGGACCATAGCAAGGAAACCATCCCGTTCATCCCCTTCGGGAATATGTTCAGCCGCTAACGCAACACAGTTCCACAGAGTGTGCGTGAAACGTGACAAGGCACAAATGGAGTTGGCCGCCTGAAGCGCCATACCACCAGAAGAAAACACTTTCTTCGCCCAGCCATCAAAACGTTTGTCGTCCCTATCAGGAGGGATGGTAGGGTACGACGCCTGCTTTGCCAGGGCCGTGGCCGCCTGCACCACCAAACTTTCCGGAGTGGGGTGCCTGGTCAAGTAGCAGGGGTCGCTACTGGCTGGACGGTATTTACGCGACAAGGATCTGCCCACCGCCGGAAGACTCTCCGGAGCAGTCCAAGCCGCCGCCACCCTTCTCTGTAAAGCCATATGGAACGGCAGTACCGGGTCAGTTGGGGGACCAACATCAAGGATGTCCGTCAGATCATCCTGCACAAACTCCCCTGGGGGAGCAGACCATCCCAGATACTCAGACACCCTAGCCATAAGGCGCCGGTACGAGGAATCGGCATGGGAGCCAGGCTCAGGCCTACAAAATTCCACCTCCGGAGAGGTGTCCAGTCCACTGGCATCATGCAGTGACTGCCTCAAATCGTCAAACTGACTATGGCCCGAGACAATTTCATCTGCCACCTGACTAGGAACCAGGCCATTAGAATCCTCATCCGCCTCCGAAATATATTCCAGGTGGCGAAAAGGCAACCGAGAGTGCTTGCTCTTAACCAGAGCCTTCCTAGGGGGTACACCCGTGACACGGGGCACCTCCGACACGAAAGGCGTCGATGGCGTCGAGCGAATCGGCGCCGACGCCGAGAAAACCGGCAACGGCGCCGAGAGGATCGGCGTCGACGTCAGATGCAGCGCCTCCAGTATCGGCGGCGTCGACACAGCCCTCGAAGCCGGAGCCCCGAGCGTGTCCCTCGACGACCTGAACGTCGACGGCTTCGACGACGTCCTCGAAGCCGGAGCCTCGAGAAAGCCTGTCGACGCCCTCGACGCCTCAGACGTCGATGTCTTCCTCGAAGACTTCACAGGAGCACACGGTCTCGAACACGTCGAGGACCGGGACCTGGAACGGGTACGGCGAGAACGAGCCTCCTTGTCCGAACGGGACCGCTCCCGTGACTCGTGCCGACCACTCTTGCGAGCGGCGTCTCTCGACCTCACACGGCCGACCCCACTCGGGGGCGCGGACGGCTGAGTACCCTGCGACTCAAGAATCGCCAACATTTTCTTCCCGAAGGAAGCCCATTCCTCCGGCGTCGCACGGCTGGTGGGGTAACCGACGTGCCGTGCAGAAACCTCGGAAGAGGACCTGGAAGGCGACCGGTGACGGCGCTTCCGAGAATGCCTCAAAGAGGCTGAGGAGTGGCGAGACCCACTTCTAGAAGAAGACCGAGAGACTTCCGACGATGACGCGGAGAGTCACCCCTCGAATCATCCGTCGAAAGCCCCGCCGACTTCGACTTCCGGGGCTTGGACACCCGACCTACCGACAACTTCTTCTTACGTTCGCGTAAGGCTTTGGACGTGAGCGACTGGCAGTCGATACAGTCATCCGTGTCGTGGGCCTCCCCGAGGAACCAGAGGCAGGCGTCGTGCGAGTCAGTCACCGACATCTTGGACCCACACTCCCCGCACTTCTTAAAGCCCGGACGCGGGGTTGAAGACGAAGTGGAAGACATCGCCGAAGGAAATTCACAAACGAACAGGTTCGAAGAACCAGAAAGAACAGAACTCCAAAGAGTCGAGGCTTAGAACCGAGAAACACGAAGCAACACGTTCACGGAAAAAACGTAACTGAGGCTATGGGCGTCGTGCGTCCTACTTATCACATCGGATGACGTCGGACGTCGGAGGAGGTCCTCGACGACGGCGCATCGACGTCATCGACGCAGGACGCAGACGCCGAAAAAGTTTCCGAAGCAGCACAGCTGTGGTGATTACATGTCATAGATATGGAATACGTCGGAGGACGCAATCCCCTCGAAACAATAATACAAGCAAACACTGACCAGAGCTTTGGTATCAAAGTATATAATTATTTATTTAGAAACACACAGTTGAAACACTCCAGCACTCTTATTGTAAAATATTCTAAACACAGTTACTATTATGATATATAACACCCCTTTTTCCCTTATTAGAAAATCACAGTAAGACACCACTTATTTTCATACAGAGGTGAGCGCTTAACTAGATTGCACTCTACTAAGGTCGTGAAAAAGGGAGGGAAAAAGACAGAATATGCAGGATTACACCACTCTACGATTCAGGAACACTTAGCAAGGCAGAGAGCAAAAAGTCACTGGTGAGCCAAAGTCCAAAGGCTGGGCCCACTCTTAGAGAGAGCAGAGCACAAATGCGCCCAAGATCACACAGTTACACTAGGCTTAGAAAGTCTTGCAGAGGGTTCAGAAAAGAGTTTAGAGAGGCTTAGAAAAGTTTAGCCAGGGTGTCCCAGGCTAACCCAGGTTCGAAAGCCGGGGGCTAAATCTACCCCGTACAGTCGGTTGCAAGGGAAGCCAGGCGGGACACGGTACCTTAAGTGGGAAGGATCCTCCAGCGGTGGCAGTTGTTCCTGGTAGTGGTTGCAAGTTGCGTCGTCGTCCAGGGGAAGAGAAGATCTCGACGTGGAGGAAAGATGCAGGTCGTTGCCCTACCAGGGCAGAAACCAGCCGCGGAGTTTTCCGGTAAAAGGTGGTACCTTTATCTCGCGATCGTGGTAAAACGTGGTATCCCGGTTGCAGGGGTGTTTAGCACGGGCAAGGCGGCCACGAGATACGTCGGGAAAGCGAAAAGACGGTGAAACTGGTTATCCCCACCAGTCGAAGGAAGAAGACTCTCCGGCGGGAGATCTCCTCTGTCGTTGGGAAAAGTGGTGAGACGGTCCAGCAGGGCTCCACCGGTCGTGATGTCGTAGCAGGTCGGCTCAGCTTCTCCCTCGTTGGATTCTTAGGTCCTGTGGCGACTTCTGAAGTTCCAGTCCCCAAAGCCCTGCTTTTATGCAGCAAACCCCCATTCATTCAGCCTAGCTGTAACTCAAACATGCTAAGTGGTGAGCCGGCCGGCTCACCACTTGGGCCAATCAGGACGGAGTGCGACTTGAGTTGCCTAGGCAACTCAGTCCAGGGTGCCTAAATTCCCCTCCACCCCTCCTAAGTACCCCAGATATAGTGGCACCACTTTGGAGGGCTTCTGTGGAGAAGCCCGCCAAAAAGTGGAACAAAGGGCTCGACTTGGGTTGGAGTCACAGAAGAGAGCACAAACGCCATTTTAGAATCAAGTTTTGGCAAAAAATACCAACCGGAGAATTAATATTAATTAAATAAACCGGCGGTATGTTCGAGGCTACCTTAAATAATTAAATAAAGATAGTAGCCTAAAACAATGGGAAATCCCATAGGAAAATATTCGCGGTTGAATATAAAAAGTAGCATCCACTGCCACCAGCCAAAACTCGATCAGGGGGGACGGAGACGTGCCCCCTCGACTAACAGACCCTGGGGCAATCGAATTGCCCCAGCCAGTAGGTCCACAATATGATGGTTTGTACTGGTTCTGTTCAGAATTTAAGACTAGTAAAGTCAATGGTGACTTTACATGCCCTGGGAGACAGTAGTCAGTCCCAGGCTATGGAGTCTATACTGGGGGGTCACTATGACACCCCTGTGTTACTGCACTGAGGGTGCTGTGTAACACATCACAAAAACACATGAAACCCTATGGAGTAAAAGACCCCAAAGCCCATTAAACACATCTAGATTCAAAGAAACACACTCAAATCATGTCCAAGAGTGAGGGTAAAAGAGTCTCACTCTTGGCAGGAGAAAAAAATAAACCCCAAAAATCCAGCAAAGCTGCTGGGGGACTCACTAGGTAAGGAAATTCAGCCTAAACAGAGAATTCTCCCTAACAGCCAGTGTCAGCGATGTCCGTCGCTATCGTAATGGCGTGGTCCAATGCCACTTCTCCTTCCTGCAAGATCTCTAGGGCCTCCGCCCTCTTGTCGTCCGGTAGGAAGTCCAGCAGGGGGGCGATCGTGTACCACAACTCCCTGTCGTAGCGGGCTACGATAGCCAAGGTGTTGGCAGCCTTAATCGTCGTCACTGCCGATGAGATGACTCTGCGTCCCATCGTGTCCAATTTCTTTCCCTCGCCGTCCGGGGGGGAGGTTGACGTAGAGGCCGATGCCCCCCCCCCCGCTTTCTTACAGGCCGCCGCGGAGACGACCGAGTCCGGGACCCGGTACTTCTTCTCGTACCGATCCCTTCTCGCATGCGTTGTGGATGGGTGTCACGACCGCTGGGCGCTGCCGGCTGTGGAAGAGGTGGAAGCTGGGCCGCCATTAAATTGTGCCGTCACGTTTTTTCCCTGACAGCACTAACGTTCTAGACTTTTTCAACATGGCCGCTGCCTACGCGTATTTACTTCCACACGCTAGGCAGCTCGGCGCGTTGCAACTTCGGATTTCCCTCTGTTGCTCTCGCTCCTCTATAGTTTTCTCCTTGGCGGTGCTCCGCCCGTGCTGTTCCGTTTCTTCCAAGCCCTTGCTCTCTTTCCCCTTGCTCTTCCTCCTCCCAGTTCTCCCAGTTTTTCTCGTCCCCGGTTGTTTTCACCGATCCGTTCCTTTTCCTTGCTGTCTCTTGCGCTGCTCCTTTCTCTACGGATCTTGTCTCTCTTGTTGCCTCTCACACTCACCTTGCCTAGGATCGCCTGTCTGTGCTTCTCCGAGTATTCCTGTTTTCTGGATTCCTGCTTGCTCAAGCACTCCGGAGGGGTTTTTACGCCGTTTGGCTTTTCCCCTCACTCCATTGTTAGTCCGTCGCAGAGGGGGGTCACCGTGCCTCCTGTGTGGAGCCGCGGTGGCTTCCTTTCGAGGCCGACCTTACCTTCTACAGAAGAAAAGGCTTCCCGCTCTACACGCCAGAAGAAAGAAGTTAAATTACTCTTCAAGCTCAGGTGAGGAGGAAAGGGAATGGGGGAACGAGTTGAGTTCTACTGATGAGGAAGACATTACCGATCAACCTGAAAAGGTGGTGAGTCTGCCAGCCCATTGTGATAGTTTGCAACGCCCAAGTATTGAGATGGCAACCCCACAACAACTCCAGGAACTCGTCGCAGCAGTACAGAATTTGAGTCAGGAGGTACAGACTTTGAAAACAGACAATGCCGCTCTTCAACAAAGGGTTGCTGCTCGAGAACAGCTCACAGCGGATCTCCCCCCCCTACCCTTGGTATCAGGCAAGTTTGATGGCACCGAGAGGAAAGTAAAGGTATTCCTTGATGCTTGTAATATTCACTTTGCTTTCAGAAGAGGCACCTTTTCCACAGATCATACCAAGGAAGGGTTCATGATAACCCATATGACGGGTAATGCCTTAGCGTGGGCCACTCCTTTGGTATCTCGATCTGACCCGGTGTTCCAGGATTATACAGCCTTCAAGGACCTTCTCAAACAGACTTTCCTCCATACGGAAACAGCCTTTGTAGCCAGCGAAGACCTCCTTGACGTGCGTCAAGGGAATTCAGACCTACTTTCCTATCTGTCCTCTTTCAAAAGAATAGCAGCTGAGGCTGGTTGGCAGGAAGAAGCACAGTATACCATATTCCGGAGGGGTTTGCGGGAGGACTTAAAGGACGAACTAGCCACAATTCCCCGCCCAGATTCTTTCTCCGATCTCATCAAGGCGGTAATAAGGATCGATTATCGCATGACCGAAAGAAAGAACGAGAAGAAGAAGACTCGTCCCCCCGGATCTTTTCTTGAAACCCACACTTCGACCTCCTCACCTGCTACTCGCCCACCTTCCAGAGACGAACCAATGCAGATTGGTACTACCCGAGCTCCTTTGACAGCGGAAGAAAAGAAGAGAAGGCGAGAAGGCAGTCTGTGTCTCTATTGTGGTTCGGCCAATCACCTTCTGAGAGACTGTCCTGACGTACCCCCGAGCAGGCTGGGAAACAAGCGCCCTCGGTAGTCGGTGGAACAGACTATCGAGGGGCGTCAGTTGGATCCTATGCTACGCTTTCAGTGACCCCTGCCAAGACCTCCGAAGACCATCGATTGATGGTAATTGCCGTCCAACTCCAGTTCAGAGGACAGGAGATAGAGACACAAGCCTTACTTGACTGTGGAGCTGCCGGAAATTTCCTAGACACCTTGTGGGCAGACAAGGTGGGTCTTCTCAGAGTTCCAAAGAAGGAAGACCAGAAGGTAGAAGTGGTAGATGGTACTCCTTTATGCTCCGGGCTCATTACCCACACCACCGAGGAAGTACAAGTATCTATCCAACAACATTCTGAGTCTTTGAAGTTCGATATCATTAGGGCCGCCCATTTCCCTGTTATATTGGGAATTGGTTGGCTCTGCAAACACAACCCAACAATAAATTGGACAGACAACCGGCTGAGTTTTCACTCTTCCTTTTGTCAAGAAAGGTGTTTGCTGGGACCTATGTTTGAGGAAGTCAAGACGATATGTGCTACTGAGAGTAGCTCCATCCACAATATACCCAGGATATTCGAGGAATTTGCTGATATTTTTAAGGAACAACCACCTTCGGTACTCCCCCCTCATCGGCCGGAAGATTGTAATATTGACCTCATACCACAGGCCTTGGCTCTCCTTTTGGAAGAATGTACCCCCTTTCTATGGCTGAAAAGGCAGTTCTCCGGAGCTACTTAGATGACCATCTTGCAAACGGATTGATCTGACCCTCAAGATCCCCAGCAGGTGCTTCCTTATTTTTCATACCCAAGAGAGACTCCAAGGAGTTGATACCTTGTATCGATTATAGGGGTCTAAATCAAGTCACGATTAAGGACAGATACCCGATGCCTATAATCTCAGAGATACTTGAAGCCGTTCAGGGATCGGTATTGTTTACTAAGCTCGATCTTCGGAACGCATACCATTTGCTTCGGGTGAAATCCGGTGATGAATGGAAGACTGCTTTCCGCACTCCCTACGGGCTTTTTGAGTACCGAGTGATGCCATTTGGACTGGTAAATGCCCCCTCTATATTCCAGAGGTTTATGGATCGCATATTTTCCGATCTGTTGGGGATCAACACCGTGGTATATCTTGATGATATCCTGATCTTTTCCCGGAAGAAAGAAGAGCATTCTTCCCAAGTATTGGAGGTGTTACACCGACTCCGATTACATCACCTATTGGTCAAACCAGAGAAATGTGCTTTCGCTCAATCATCCATGCCTTACTTGGGTTTTATACTCTCTGAAGAGGGGATAACCATGGATCCCGAGAAGGTTGAAGCCATTCTCTCATGGCCATCTCCTTCATCTGTCAAGGACGTCCAGAGGTTTTTAGGTCTGGCAAACTTTTACCGGAAATTCATCCCGGGGTTTTCGAGGCTCACCTTGCCCATCACTTCTCTACTTAAGAAATCCTCTAAACCCTTTCTTTGGAATAAAGAGGCTGAAGACAGTTTTGCTAGTCTCAAAGGAAGATTCTGCACGGCTCCTATTCTTTGGCAACCAGACCAACTGAAACCTTTCATTATGGAGACCGACGCTTCTGCTGCTGCAGTAGGGGCCGTTCTTCTCCAAGTCAACCGCGGCATGGAACATCCAATAGCCTATTTTTCAAAGACCTTGACAAACAGTCAACAAAATTATTCTGTCATCGAGAAAGAGCTACTGGCTATGAAATTGGCTTGTCTGGAATGGAGACACTTACTTCAAGGAAGTATGCACCCATTTCAGATACGTACCGATCACAAAAATCTGCAGATTTTGAGGCAACAGGAATGCTACAACACTCGACAAGCCAGGTGGGCACACTTTTTTGCTCAGTTTCATTTCACCATCACGTATATTCCGGGCTCTCAAAACCAAGTCGCTGACGCGTTGTCTCGAAGAAATGAAGTCAACAAGTCATATCAGAAAGAACTCATGTTTCCCCGTACTAAGATCGTCCTGGTTGTGTCGTCTTTTCTAGAAGAGGTTAGGGGGGCTTATACTCCTTTAGAAGGACCCGCTCCCTCTCTAGGAAAATTACCTGTCGAGGAAAAAGATGGACTGCATTTCAACCTAGGAAGACTAATCCTACCTACACACGACCTCCAGGTGCAAGCTCTTAGGTGGTGCCACGACTCAAAGGTTGCGGGTCATCGAGGCCTTCGTGGTACGCTCGAACTGCTCCAAAGAACCTTCTTTTGGCCCAATATTAGGGCAGACACTCAGGCTTATATTCAAACATGTTTGACTTGTTTACGTAACAAGAATTCCACCCAGAAATCGTTGGGGTTACTTCAACCCAGCCCGATCCCTCCAGGTCCTTGGATTAACATTTCTACGGACTTCATCGTCGATTTACCTAAATCCCAAGGTTGTACGTGCATCATGGTAACTGTCGATACCTATTCCAAATTGGCGCATTTCTCCCCATTGTCAGCCATACCTTCTGCTTCGCTCACTGCTGAAGTCTTTCTTAAGGACATATTCAGATTGCATGGTCTCCCTCAAAAGATTGTAACCGATCGTGGCAGCCAGTACACCTCTAGGTTTTGGTCAGCTTTGTGCAAATTGTTGGGGATTGAGAGGGCTCTTTCTTCTGGATTCCATCCTCAGACAAATGGCCAAACTGAGAGGCTGAACGGAACCCTTGAACAATATCTGAGGTGTTTCATTAATCAGTCACAAGACAATTGGGTTTCTCTTCTCCCAACTGCTGAATTCACGTACAACAATGCGATTCATGCTTCTTTAGGGATGAGTCCTTTTTATTGTACTTATGGATACCACCCCAGATCTATTATACCCACTTTCTGGAAAGATACCTCTAGCCCATCGATTGAATCCGGTTTGGCGCAGCTGAGAGAAGCTCACATATCCGCCAAACAGAGTCTTAAAAAGGCCAGCATTCAATACAAGGACCAAGCAGATCGCCACCGGAGACAGGTGCCAATGTGGGACAAAGGCTCAAAGGTTATGCTGTCTACCAAGTTTCTACCCCGTTGGGTCAGACCTTCCAAGTTGTCCCCCCGGTATATTGGGCCTTTCGACATCCTGACCAAGATCAACCCAGTGGCTTACCGCCTCAAGTTACCTAAGTCGCTCAGTCGTGTTCACCCGACTTTTCACTCCTCACAGCTCCGCGCCTTTGTGGCTGATGAGAGAAGGCAGAAAGCTCCCAGACTTCACGTTCCACCCGACCCTAACTCTGAAGAATACGAAGTCTCCCACATCAGTGATTCCCGTTACCATAAGGGTCGCCTGGAATATCTTATTCATTGGAAAGGCTTCCCTTCGTCCGAGGATTCCTGGGAACCCCGATCTTATGTTAACGCACCCCATTTGTTACGCCGGTTCCACAACCTGCATCCCGGCAAGCCCGGGGGGTGTCGCCCTAGAGGGGGGCATACTGTCACGACCGCTGGGCGCTGGCGGCTGTGGAAGAGGTGGCAGCTGGGCCGCCATTAAATTGTGCCGTCACGTTTTTTCCCTGACAGCACTAACGTTCTAGTCTTTTTCAACATGGCCGCTGCCTACGCTTATTTACTTCCACACGCTAGGCAGCTCGGCGCGTTGCAACTTCGGATTTCCCTCTGTTGCTCTCGCTCCTCTATAGTTTTCTCCTTGGCGGTGCTCCGCCCGTGCTGTTCTGTTTCTTCCAAGCCCTTGCTCTCTTTCCCCTTGCTCTTCCTCCTCCCAGTTCTCCCAGTTTCTCGTCCCCGGTTGTTTTCACCGATCCGTTCCTTTTCCTTGCTGTCTCTTGCGCTGCTCCTTTCTCTACGGATCTTGTCTCTCTTGTTGCCTCTCATACTCACCTTGCCTAGGATCGCCTGTTTGTGCTTCTCCGAGTATTCCTGTTTTCTGGATTCCTGCTTGCTCAAGCACTCCGGAGGGGTTTTTACGCCGTTTGGCTTTTCCCCTCACTCCATTGTTAGTCCGTCGCGGAGGGGGGAAACCGTGCCTCCTGTGTGGAGCCGCGGTGGCTTCCTTTCGAGGCCGACCTTACCTTCTACAGAAGAAAAGGCTTCCCGCTCTACACGCCAGAAGAAAGAAGTTAAATTACTCTTCAAGCTCAGGTGAGGAGGAAAGGGAATGGGGGAACGAGTTGAGTTCTACTGATGAGGAAGACATTACCGATCAACCTGAAAAGGTGGTGAGTCTGCCAGCCCATTGGGATAATGGGTTCTTGAGGAGGGCGAGACCCTCATCCCAGATATCGTCCAGTAGAGGTACAGCGAGGACCGTCTTCCTCTTGGTCTCGCGCCGTTGATAAAGGAAACCTTCCTCCTTCTTCTCTTCCGGGCAAAGCTGGAAAAGCTTGGATGCCCTGGCGATCATGGCATGAAACGATCCAATCTCGTCGGGCGGGGAAGCCCGGGGAGGAGGTGACGACGGAAGATCCTCGTCGTAAACTTAGTCGTCTGTACCCGTCGCGGCTGTGTCCGTCCCCGTATCATCCCCACGGGTCGTGGACGGGGAGGAGGGCTGTGCAGGGCGCAATGGTTGAAAAGGAGGTGGAGGATGAATCCTTCTTCTCTTAGGAGGAGGGCTCCCAGAAGGGCCTGGCTCCGGGTCCCCCGCCGGGAGCGGTTCCTCCGTTGGTGGTAACGGCAATCTCGTCCTTATCTCGGAGCATAAGGACTGTATAGCCAACAAAATAGCCGCCGAGTTGTCTTGCGGCACTGGTTGAGGGGGTTCCGACGGGCGGTCAGGAACCTCGTCGGCACCCTCGACGTTCTCGTCGTCTCCTTCGTCGGGGTCCCTCCTGACGGGCTGGTCTTCTTCCACGCCAATGCCGTGGCTTAAGACTTCGATCAGCGCCTCTTCAGAGGTTGAGGCCGAATCCACGATGGCCTCCTGCCCCCACTTTTTCTTCTCCGTCGGAGGTTTCACGGGGGTCCTGTCGATGGGCTTGAAAGAGGACTCCCTCCGCGGTGGCAGGGAGACTCTGGGCCCTGACGTCGCCTCCACTGGTGTAGCCTCCACAGGCTGAGCCAGGGCCGCCGCGACTATCTCGATAGAGGCCTTGGCAGGGTGGATCAAGGCTTTCACCACCTTAGGCGCGCTCACCGCCTTCTCCTTGGGGGGAGGGTCACCGCCTCGCTCCCCCTCCGATGGGGCCTTCGAGCTCGACCGGTGCCTCTCCAGAAGCTTCGCCGGGTGCTCGGACTTCCACTTACCCGAGCCAGAGCGTTGGCTGGTGGTTGATGGCGCCGGGGAGGTTGTGCCCTGCCTGGCAACCGAAGAGCCCGACCGTTCGGCGCTCCCGGTGCCACGGACTCGCAGTGCTTGGCCTTCTGTTGGGCCCCCGTCGCCGGGGTGCCCTCAAAGGTCTTAGAAGACCGCTCGGACTTCTTCTTTTTCTCGCCTGACGGGCTCTTCCCTTCCAGCCAGTTGGCGAGACGCAGATGACGGTCCTTCATGGTCCGCTCCGACATGTTCCCGCAAAACGCACAGTCCTTCTCTACGTGCGTCTTGTCCTCATGCAGGCAGTAGAGGCAAAGGGAGTGTTCGTCCTCCTTGAAGACATTCTGAAGCTGGCATCCAGGGCAGACCCTGAACAGCCTTCCGGGCGTCGAGCTTCCCTTCTCCTGGGCCATGTCCGAGATGGGCCCGAGAAACTTCTGGAGTCCTCCAAAAGCGTGGCTCGACGAAATCTTCACCCTTGAGGGGCGTAGAAGAATCCGACACGGGTCCCCGTAGATCGGATAAAGAAACGGTGGAGCTTGAGGCTCTTTTGACCGAAAAAAGAGGGAATATTCCTATGAAAAAGCGCGAAAACGCACTAAAGCTCGAGAGCAATAGCACGAGGATCCCAATACTTGAACGTGCAGTAAAAATCTGAGGATGGCTGCCAGAGGCGGGGCTTAGGGAGAGGGCAGTCATTGGCTGTGGTCAGTATGACGCAGAGATCAGCGATTGGTTACTACTACGAAAGACAGATTACAAACAAAACTGATACTGATTTTTCTTTACCGAGGATTCCGAGCCTGACAACGGGGAATATTCATGAGCATGTGAATCCATGCCAGACCCCATGCTGGAGAAGTACATTTATTCGGAACTCTGTCAGGGCTGCATGTGAACTGCGCTAAATCTGAATTAATTCTGTTTACTGAGGCAACTGCCGCCGCACCAGACCTTATTGGCTTCACCTGGAGCCCTACGGAACTTAAATACATGAGTCTAGTTGTAACCTGGCACAGAGCTTCTCTTTATGCCCGCAACTACGGTGCATACCTGCTTCAACTGACAAACCGTTAGCCTGGGTGAAACTCCCACTTACAATAGCTTGACGCCCGTCCCTCCTTAAAATGATTCTTCTCCCAAAGATGCTGTACTACTTTTTAAACATACCAATATGGCCTGGGCAACATTTTTTGACACACTAAAAAAAAAAAAACAATTAACAGCTTTATACGGCACTCGTGTGGTCCGGCTTAAATGGGATACCTTGACGAGACCCTATGCACAGGGATAGTTGGCCGTCCCAGATTTAGACAAATGCTGGGTTGCGGCTCAGTAGCATTATGCACTTTACTGGTTCGATGAAGACTCATGGCACCTGCATCTGAAAATCGAACGGCATGTGGCAGGTACCCGCGATATTCGTTCACTGGTATTACCGCCGCAAGGGAAAGATCCTGATTTTAATGATCCAGTATCCACGACACCTTTAGCTTGGGGCAAGATATGGAAAATAGTGGATAATCCCCAGCCATACCATAGGAATTTGCTATGACATTTGTTCCTGATCCATCGTAAAATAAGCAAAACTGCAGTGAGCATTGGGCGACTGATGGGCACACAACCATGGGAGATGAACAAGTTACTTCTTACCTGGTAACGTTCTTTCGACGGGATGTTCCTCCGAGGTATTCCTCATCTTTGATAATACTTTTCCAGCTTGCTGGCCCCGGAAATTTTTTTTCTGTAGAGGGAGCTGCGTGTCGACGTCTGCCGAGTCGATGTCCCTCGACGGCCACCGTATCGGCGCCGACGTCACCATGCCCATAAATAGCCACGCGCTGCGTCCTTTGCTCAGTTCCGTTTTGTAGCATAGGAAAAGACATGCCTGAATCGGTTAGTAACCTTGAAGGAGTGAAAGCTGCAACCACAAGGGAAGTTATCACTGTGGGGATGGATGGGAGGGGCGATAAGGAATACGTCTGAGGAACATCCCGTCGAAAGAACGTTACAAGTTAAGAAGTAACTTGTTCTTCGAAGGGATTGTGTCCTTCGACGTATTCCTTATCTTTGATAGACTCCCATAGCAGTGGTATGTAATTGGAGGAGGGAGTGATAGTGTTATGTATCACTTTAGGGATGGACCGAATGTAATACGGCCTTGCCAAATATGGTCTCTTGAGCAGTGGAGGAATCCAGGTTGTAACATTTTGTGAATGTATGTGCGAACGACCATGTGGCAGCCGCACATATGTCCCGGACCGGTACCCCTCTCTGGAGAGTCGAAGAGGCTGCTATACCCCTGGTTGAATGAGCCCTGAGATTTTGGGGTGGCTCTTTCCCTGCTAGTTTATAACATTCCAGGATGGCCAAAATAATCCACCTGGAGATGGTTTGTTTTGTTATGGGTAGTCCCAACTTGTGACCTGAGTATCCTACAAACAGTTGGTCTGCTTGCCTGATCCTAGCCATTCTGCTGATGTAAAAGCTGAGAGCTCGCCTAGGGTCCAGCCTGTGTAGCCTTTCCTCCTCTTTCCCCGGATGGGTAGGAGGGTAGAATGAAGGCAAGGTAATTTTCTGAGTAATATGGAATTCAGAAACCACCTTAGGAGGAAATTAGGCTTCACCTGTAGGACAACCTTGTCCTTGTGGAAGATTGTATGTGGGGGTTTACAGGAGAGAGCTTGTAGCTCACTCACCCTCCTAGCAGATGTTAGTGCTACCAGTAGAACAGTTTTAAGTGTGAGAAATCTCAATGCGCAAGAGTGAAGAGGTTCGAATGGAGTGCCCATTAAGAAGTTTAAGACTAAATTTAAGTCCCATAATGGAACCTGAAATGGTTTTGGAGGGTGAGCATTAGTTAGACCCTTGAGAAATTGTACCACTAGAGGACTTTTGAAATACGATGGTTCCTCCGCAGTGCGCTTGAAGATAGAAAGCGCTGCGAGATAGCCTTTTACAGTGCCAACTTGAAGGCCTGAGTTTGCCAAGTAGAGTAGAAACGATAAAACCGTTGGTGTACCACATGAAAAAGGGTCGATATTCTCTTCCCTACACCAGCTGCAAAACTTGTTCCAACGGCAGCGGTATAAAGACTTTGTTGCTGGTCTTCTGGCCGAAAGCAACACCTCCATGACGTCATCAGGGAGATCCCAATCCTTGTACCTCAACCTTTCAGAAGCCAAGCGTGCAGGTTGAGGGTTCTGGTGTCTGGATGGAGAACCTGATCTCCCTTCTGCGAGAGAAGATTCTCTTTGAGTGGAAGACGGATTGGAGGGCAGATGGACATTTCTAGAAGGTCCGGGTACCACGTTCTCCTGGCCCAATCCGGGGCAATTAGGATCATGGTTTTCCGGAATCTTCTCAACCTCCTGATCATTTGAGGAATAACAGGGACTGGAGGGAACACGTAAAGGAGTGGAAACACCCAGTCCACTACGAACGCATCTCCTAGAGCTCCTCTCGGGGGGAAATTCCCTTGAACAGAACAGATCGCACTTCCTGTTGGTGCTTGTGGCGAACAGATCCACCTGAGGGGTTCCCCAAAGGGCGAAGATCTCTTGAAGGACTTCCTGAGCTAGCTCCCACTCGTGGGAGACTGTGCCCTGCCTGCTCAGAGCGTCCGCTGTCAAATTCTTCTCTCCGGCTAGGTGGACTGCCGATAGAGAGATTCCTTCCCGAATTGCCCAAAACCAGAGCTGCATTGCCTCTCTGCACAGTGGCAGTGATCCTACGCCTCCTCTTTTGTTGAGGTAGTGCATGGCCACCGTGTTGTCCGTCATTATCAGGACATTTCTACCCTGTACTGATGGCAGGAAAGCTTTCAGCGCTGGTCTGATCGCTCTCAGCTCTAATAGGTTGATATGTAGTCTGGACTCCGATGGAGACCAACGACCGCTGATGGTCAAGTCGTTGGCATGGGCTCCCCACCCTGTGTGCGAGGCGTCTGTGACTACTGTTATCTCCGGCCATGGTTTCCAAAACAGTTCTCCTTTCAAGATGTTCTCTGGATAGGACCACCATTGAAGGTTGTGGGCTACCTTGTCCGGAATCCGGAGGAGGTCTGTCATTCTCCCTGAGAATTGTGACCACTGACTTCTCAGTGCCCACTGAAGAGATCTCATTCTCAGGCGAGCCTCTGGCACAAGGAAGATGCAGGATGCCATGAGGCCTAGCAACCTCAAAAAGTCGAAGGCTGGGAGACGCTGGGCATTTTGAAACTTGGTGACCATCTGTAGAATATCTTGAGCCCTAACCTCTGGTGGCGAGGCTTTTCCCAGGGAAGTGTCCAGGACCGCTCCAATGAACTGGAGTCTCTGAGATGGTATAATCTGTGACTTCTTTAAATTGAGGGAGAAGCCCAGTCTGTGAAGGAAGAGGCAGACATAATCTAGCTGGGTCCGGGCCTGTTCTGTAGATACGGCCCTTATCAGCCAATCGTCCAGGTAGGATAGACGTGGATCCCTTCCATCCTTAGATTCGCCACCACTACCGACATCAGCTTGGTGAAGACCCTTGGGGCGGAGGTCAGCCCAAATGGCAGAACTCGAAATTGATACTGAGAGTTGCCAATTGCGAACCTCAGGTATTTCCTGTGCTTGAGATGGATTGGCACATGGAAATAAGCATCCTGAAGGTCTAGAGATACCAGCCAGTCCTGGAGCTGGAGGGCCTGAAGGATCAGAGAGAGTTACCATCTTGAACTTGTCCTTCCTGAGGAACTTGTTCAATTCTCGTAAGTCCAGGATGGGTCTCAGTCCTCCGTCCTTCTTTGATATGAGAAAGTAGGGGGAGTACCAGCCCTTGTTCCTGTCCGCTACAGGTACTGGTTCTATGGCACCTTTCTCTAGCAGGTCCATAATTTCCTGCAAGAGGAGTGGATCTGGAACTTTTAGGGAGCTGTTCCCCGGTGGATGACTCTGAGGGATGTGTAGAAAGGGTAGGCAGTAACCTTGGGCAACTGTCTCCAACGCCCAAGCATCTGACGTTATAGCCTGCCATTCCTCCAGATGGTGAGTTAACCTGCCCCCTACAGGTGTCTTGTGTGTGAAGGCCTCAGAGTGGTTTGGGGGCGGCTGATGCAGATGCCGAGGGTAAAGAGGCACCTGCTGCTGCGGTCTTAGTACTTTTGACCTGTCCATCTCGGGTGGATCTCCTTTGGCCTCTTTGAGCCGGCTGTCCTCTGCCTTTCCCGAATGCGGAATAATAGCGAAAGGACTTTCCTCTTCCAGAGGTTCCTGAGGGGCGAAAAGGAGTTTGGCGGATAGCAGCTCCTAAGGATTTTGCTGCTGCTTTAGAAGTCTGTAACTTTTCCAGACTGTCATCAGCCTTTTTCCCGAATAATGAAGAGCCGTCAAAGGGCATATTCAAAAGTCTGGCCTGTACATCAGAGGCACAGCCCGACTTTCGCAACCACGCATCCCTGCGGATTGTTGTACTTGCCGCCATGGCCCTGCTTATACTGTCAGCGGAATCGATGCCCGTTTGAAGTGATTCGCACATGGCATTTTTGCCATCTTTAATGATGTTAAGGAAGGCTTCCTTTTCCTCTCCTTCGGGTATGCAGTCAGCCGCCGATGAAGCACACTCCCATAGTGTGTGACTGAACCTGGCTAGCGTACAGGTGGCGTTGATGGACTTCAACGCCATACTACAGGCAGAGAAGACCTTCTTTGCCATAGAGTCGTACCTCTTGTCATCCCTATCCTGTGGGACAGTAGGGTAAGCAGTCCTACTGCTGGATGAAGTTGCCGCTTCAACCACCAGTCTCTCTGGGGTCGGGTGTTTTGACAGGTATTCAGGGTCAGCAGCCGCTACCCTATACTTTGTCGACAATCTTTTATTGACTGCTGGGATAACTTCAGGAGTTTCCCAATTGGATGCAATTTTTCGTTGTAGGGCTGCATGGAAGGGGACCACAGGGTCCTCCTGTGGGCCTTTGTCCAATATATCTGTCAGATCATCCTGTTGGAAAACAGGTGAAGGCGCAGACCAACCCATAAACTCAATTATTCTTGCCATCAGGGTTCTATATGGTGTTTCGGCATGTTCCCCTGGGTCTGGTTTTACAAATTTCACTTCTGGGGAAGTGTCCAGTCCACTTGCCTCATGAAGTGACTCCTGTAGATTCTTCAGCCTTCTTTCTTCAGAGGTGAAATCCTCTGCAGTAGGCAGTGCGGTTCTTTGTAAACCAAATGTTTCCTGCTCAGAGTCTTCCCCTTCTTCATAAATTGAAGGAGGACCAGGGTATTCTGATCTGTGAAATGGAGTAAAGCCCATCTCTACGGCCGAAGGAGCTAAACTCGTCGTTATTGGACAAGAAAATGTCGATGTCGTCGACGCCAATGTAACCAGCTTCGAAGGCGCCAAAAAAGGCGTCGAAAAAACTGGAAGGGGTCTCGAAGAACTCGAGAGGATCGGGATCCTACTCGAGGGCATCGACGACGGTCTCGGCGTCGTGCCGGAGGCCCTTGAAATCACTGTTGGCTGTGGAGCCTTGGTCCTCTCTTTCATCGGCGTCGATCGACCGATGCGTCGAGGAACCCTTCGACAACGGCCTCGATGGCGCCGATCCGTGCATCGAAGGAATCTTCGACGACGAAGACGGTGCCTTCTTACCCGATGGCTCATGGCGCTCTCGGGTGGAATGTTTCGCCGGGTGCTGCGACTCGCGGCGTTTTGATTTTTTGGGTTTTTCACCCGGGGTATCACCCTCAGCTGTCTTCGAGGGGGTCGAGGCCGCGTTGTCGAAGACGCTTAACATTTTCTTTCTGAATTCCTCCCACTCAGCCTGAGAACTGTTTGGTGGGACAGGAAACTCTTTCTGGGGACACAGAAGACGACGAGGAATGGGACCTTCAACGTCTCTTTTTTGAGTGTCTAGATCTCGACGAATGGTGGGAGCTGCTTCGAGATCTAGAATGGGAGTGTTTGACGGCGAGGAGACGAATGCCTCCACTCAGCCGACGAAACCTTGGAGGAGGATTTGGCTGACTTACCTCTCTCGAGTTTCCCCTTTCGCTCCTTCAGGGCTTTCGCCGTCATGGACATGCAGTCCTCACACTCCGAACAATGGTGCTCAGACCCCAAGCACCATAAACAGACCCTGTGTGGATCCGTTATTGACATTTTTTTACCGCAGTCTCGACATTTCTTGAAGCCGGATCGCGGCGTCGTCGGTTCTGATGAAGAAGCCATCGAGAACGATAAGGAATATTCGAGACGAAATGGATATTAAACCTGACTGAACTGAGCAACGACGTTCCGAGGCCCCACGAAGCGCGGAAAAACAGAACTGAGCAACGGACGCAGCGCGTGGCTATTTATGGGCATGGTGACGTCGGCGCCGATACGGTGGCCGTCGAGGGACATCGACTCGGCAGACGTCGACGCGCAGCGCCCTCTACAGAAAAAAATTTCCGAGGCCAGCAAGCTGGAAACTTATTATCAAAGATAAAGAATAAGTCGGAGGACACAATACCTTCGAAATATATGACATGTAATCGTTTTTTACATTTCAAAGCCTGCCAAACCCCTCACATAGAAAAACATCACGATGGCTACAATGTGCAGGACTCAGACGTGCAGTAAAACAAAAAAAATAAAAATCGGCTACATTTCCAGTGCATCTGTCCAATGAGTCACTATTAGAGTTCATTATGGGCGGGACTTCCACGCAGGGTGGAGTAGCCAAACTGTACAATCTGTTATAGAACTGGGGCAATAAACTCTTATGTAAACTCCGCAAAACTTGGGCTTAGGACCTGGAGATGGAAATGTGTCTGCAGACTTGTGCAGTGTCCCTAAATTCCAGATTCCGGTTGATACAATTCAAAGTATAACACAGGTTACACTTCACCCCGGCCAGATTGCACCTTTTTTCACATACACACTCCCCACTGTGCCCTAGATGCCATGCAGACGAGGCAAAATACCTCCACATGCTCTGGAGTTGCCCGAAGCTGAAAGCTTACTAGTATGGGTTATGCGAGGTCATGTCAGAAAAGTTGAACTGCTCAACAGAACTCATTCTGCAAAATTGTTTGTTTCATCAATGTAAGGGTCTGTGGCATTGCCATCGCAAACTTGCAGGTGTCTGTATGCTGTTGGCTATTCATTGCATACTACTACAGTGGTTTCGCCCTGCCTGCCCTACGGTGTCACAGTGGCTGTGCGCTGTCACATGGGCATCCAACATGGAGGAGCGCTGGTCCGCACTGCAGCTTTTGAACTGCAATCCTAAAGATATATGGCATCCTCTGCGCAATTACTTGGCATTAACCCAGCAGGACACCCAATGTCTGCCAGCTGTAATGTTCCTTCATTTTCTGTCAGGATTAGTCCTGCGAATACTAAGGCAGCGAATATGGCAAGGGAAATGTGCACATAGGAACAACGACTCATGTATGCTAGAAGCCAGGAGTGCAAACAGAGTGTGATATTAAACCCAATATGTGAAAAGGGATGTGGGGTAAGCACCTGACCGCGAGGAAAGTCGGCAAGCGCCTTACCCCCAATTGCTGTTACAGGTACTGACAGCGCTAAACCCACGTAGAGGGCAAGCAATGACAGGATCTGCGAACTAACACTCTGATGGTATCAAATAAGGGAACTAAAGAACTGTACTCACAAGGACGAGAATAAACCTCTTGAACGTCAGCTAGCCCATGAATCCTGTTGATGAACTGGGACCCCGAGAGGCTAGAACAGCAATGGGAGAAGTAGGAAGGTCCAGAGGGCACGGGCTGTAGGTTGCCAGGGAGAGGTAGACTGTAGAACAGGGGGCCCAAGAGGACAAGGGCTGAAGGCAGCCGGAGCGAGGCAGGCTGCAGGGCAGGGAGCCCAGAGGACAAGGGCGGAGGCTGGAATGCAGCAGAGCGTGATCCGCTGTTATGTGGGGAGCCCGACAGGGCAAGGGTGAAGGCTGGAAGGCAGCCGAGAGTGATCCGCTGCAGAAAACTAAATACCTAAGTTGAAATAGTGATAACAAATAGTGAGGAAAACATAAGCATTCACACAGGAGCTAGCTAACAACCGCACACCACACCTAAAATCAAATGGGAAAATAAATGCAGAAGTGCTAAGGAAAACCTGGAATGGATCCCAAAAGAAGTAAGGATCAGGAGCAGGGAAAAAGCTAAATAACCAATGCAAACTTCTCCCTATCCTTCCAAGGAAAAGACAGGAAGCTAAAGAGGAAGGCTAAGGCATACGGGTTAACAGCAGCAAAGGACAGAGTCAAAGAAATACCAACTGGGCTGCATTTGAAAAGGGAAAGCACTGAGAAATGCTGCCTGTAAACAGAGGAAGGAAAAAAGGGAAACAAGGGAGCAGAAATCAATTAGAGCATGAATCAGAGATTCAGGGCGGAGGGAACAAGAAAACAGGAACCAGGACCTAGGTAAAAGGGCAAGGAACAGTGAACAAGTGAACAAGGGACTAGTCAAAAACAGGAACACTGCAAACGATGACCAGCGCTGGACTGAAGTGAGACTGTGGCTTTTAAAGCTGCTAAACGAGCACACGCCTCAGGTGTGCTGACTGCTGCACCTGCAGCCACAGGTGTTGCTTATCCTCCACCCAACCTAGTCCTGCAAGGGTGGAGGTGGAGCAGGGGGCCAGGCATTCTGGGAAACACAGTCATTTGGTTAAAGAAGCATGCTGGCTGCCAAAGACCTGGAATGGATCCGGAAGGAAAGTAGTTTGGAAAATAGGGATTTTGCGCTCCCAATTCATTACAGCACTGTGGCATTAGGTTCGGAGGAAATGTCCAGCAAGGAATAAGCCCCAAAACATGCCCCCAAGTGGCGGGAACGGGAGCGAAGGGAGCGAGTCGTGACAGTATACCCCCTCCTACGGCCCTCTTCGGGTGCCCGCCACCCGCACGAGACTTCTTCTTTCCATGATGGGAGTGCTTTTTCTTTGGAGGTGGCACTGATGGAAATGGTGGCTTGTGGGCAAAGGCAGATGGGCTTCCATGATAGGAGTGCTTTGTCTTTGGAGGTGATACTGCTGGAATCGATGGCTTCTGGTGAGGAAGAGACTCATGGTTTGAAGAAAGGCATGAAGGACTTGCAAGACCTGAAGCAAAGTTGAAAGGTCCAGGAAGCTCAGTCACTGGGAGTGGACCCTTGTAAGTCTTTGAGGAGGGAGGCAGGCTGGTGCAACTTGCCTTAGACAATGGTAGAAGTTCTGTTAGCCTTTCTGCCGAGAGCGCACATGCGGGAGGTAAGGAAGTTGCTGGCTTCAGGAAATGTTCATGTTCAGCCATTAGAGAAGGTGGTGGCTGAGGTAGAGGTTCAGATCTTTTTCTGTCATCCATCTGGGAAAAGGCTTGTGGTTGAAAATGATTAAGGTTTGATTGCACGTTGGATACAACAGCAGGGACGTTTGGCATACTGATAGGAGTGATAGACACAGTACTTGGTATTTCAGGCACACTTGCAGAAGGAGCAATAACAGACACATCTTGAACTGCAGCAGTCATTCCCTTCCTTTGGCTACTAGCACCCAACTGGTGCTTCTTGGCGGAATTCTGTTGCACAAGTTCTGTAGGTAATACGCCGGTCTGCACCACCCCCTGTGCACACCCAGGTGAGTGGTTCTGACTCACCACTTGGTCTAGCTTGATGACTCTGAAGCGGGAGCTGGCAAAAGTCTCAAAATCTGATGCTGCATTTTTTGGAGGTTCTGATGCTAAAGTGAAGCAGTTGGGAGAATCGTCTTGTGGAAAAGGCAGGCATTCTGATGCTCCTCCTGAAGCAAAAGAAAGGCAATCTAAACGTTCATCGACAGTAAATGTTTGGGATTCAGGAGGACTGTCTGGAGCAGTAGAAAATACAGCAGGATCTGATGGTGTAGACAGGTATACCTCTGATGTTGGAAGCGAAGCTAAGCAGGATACCGGTGTATCATGAACTGAAGGCAAACAAGCAATAGACTCTGGAACCGAAGACATGCACATATGATGGACTACCGGAGGCTCTCTGGCTGAAGGATGATCTTCTGGATGAGTCACTGTAGACAGGCAGGCCAGAGGAAACTTTGAAGCGGAAGGCATGCAAGTTGGAGCCATCTCGGTAGCTGAATCCAAACATGTCAGGGTCTTTGGGACTAACCCCGTGCATGGTGGAGGCTCTTGATGAAATGGCAGACATGGCAGTGGTTCATTGGTTGAAGACACGTGTACCAAAGATGACTGCAGGGCTGTGGATTGGATCATAGAAGAGTCAATGGTTGTAGGAGGACACACAGAAGTCTCAGAAGTTGATAGACACATTGGTGTCTCAGGAATGGAGGGCACCTTTAGGGCATTAGACTCCTTGGCTCCAGTAACCAAGGACTGAACTGTACCCTTGCGGTCCTTTTCTTTAGTGGGTGACACAGAGTCTCTTTCTTTGTGGAAGTCAAAATCAACCAGTGGAATCACCATAGTAAAGTCTCTGTTAATCAGGATTTCGTCAATTGTCCATTCCTCTGTCTTAGCTTCTGAAAGAGGCAGATTAACAATCAACAGTTCAGGATTCGCCTGCTGGTCTTTTGGTTCTGTATACTGTGGAATGAGTTCATCAGAACATGCAATCTGTACAGTCTCTGACTGTTTGTATTGATCAGAATTGGCAGAAGGAAGAGTGAACCCAGAGGTAAGATCGTCTTCCACATCAGCTTTAAACTCTACTTCAGTCTCAGCAGCTGTATCAAGAGCAGGACCTAAGCCTAGTGTAGTGACTGAATCTGTGTATGCCACCTTTGTGTATTGTGTTTGGAGATCAGAAGCTTGTATGTGTGCTAGCTCAGAATTATGACAGACTGCTACACAGGAAACTTTAGGTAAAGGAGTGGCTTGTAAATCTTCAGCTAACTGCAATCCCTGATAATCAGCAGAACAATTGTTAGAAACTGTGCCCAGGTTGAGCGCTGTGCTAGAAGAAAGACTTTCACTTCCAATAGATCTAACATATTGGCACTTATCATGATTTACCAAAGTCTCTGCACTCAGGGGCTGAACTGTGTTCACTTCATCAACATCAATGGATAAAGTCTGAGGTGTATTCAGGAATGCGTGCAAGATCTTATTCTCCTCTTGTAAAGAAATGAATTCTTGTGTTAACTCCTCAAGCTTGGCTCTTAGTATGCCCTGCATTAACTGTACATCACTATCAGTAGGCACAGGGGGAGGCATAGTAGCATCAGGGCTGGATCCTGCACTAGCAATCTGGATGTGCACCGATTGTGCACTGTCCTCTACTGCTTTCAGGTTCTGAGATTTATACTTTCTCATACTAACTTGGTCTGTGTTACCCTTAAGCAAACTATTGACCTTAGACCTCTTGACATTAGGGACTACCGTATGTACTTGTGCAAAGAAGTATGTGGACTGAGGGTAGAAAACAGAAGTTATGCAAGGAACCCCTCCATTCTTTATGTTTGTACCATGAAACTGTTCTATCTGAGGTGAAGCACAACTGGAATCATGGGGTTCAACAACCGAGGTACTCTTGTATAATAAGTCTGACAGTGTGTTGTTTTCTACGGTTAAGGCTTGCGCTGACATAGAATCGGGATCAGAACAAAAGATCGAACTAGGATCAGGCAATGTAGGATGAGCCATCCTATGGGAAAAATACTCTGCTCGTAAATGCCCATTCGTGACAAGGAGTTCATTTAAACCAAGACTAGTGATTTGATTGTCACAGGTAAATGTAGGGGAAGCTTTCTGTACAAACTTGTTAGAGGCCTTGCTGCCTTTCTTTCTTAAACTTGCCATATTCAATGGGAATTTTGGGCTGGTCATTCTGTCAGGATTAGTCCTGCGAATACTAAGGCAGCGAATATGGCAAGGGAAATGTGCACATAGGAACAACGACTCATGTATGCTAGAAGCCAGGAGTGCAAACAGAGTGTGATATTAAACCCAATATGTGAAAAGGGATGTGGGGTAAGCACCTGACCGCGAGGAAAGTCGGCAAGCGCCTTACCCCCAATTGCTGTTACAGGTACTGACAGCGCTAAACCCACGTAGAGGGCAAGCAATGACAGGATCTGCGAACTAACACTCTGATGGTATCAAATAAGGGAACTAAAGAACTGTACTCACAAGGACGAGAATAAACCTCTTGAACGTCAGCTAGCCCATGAATCCTGTTGATGAACTGGGACCCCGAGAGGCTAGAACAGCAATGGGAGAAGTAGGAAGGTCCAGAGGGCACGGGCTGTAGGTTGCCAGGGAGAGGTAGACTGTAGAACAGGGGGCCCAAGAGGACAAGGGCTGAAGGCAGCCGGAGCGAGGCAGGCTGCAGGGCAGGGAGCCCAGAGGACAAGGGCGGAGGCTGGAATGCAGCAGAGCGTGATCCGCTGTTATGTGGGGAGCCCGACAGGGCAAGGGTGAAGGCTGGAAGGCAGCCGAGAGTGATCCGCTGCAGAAAACTAAATACCTAAGTTGAAATAGTGATAACAAATAGTGAGGAAAACATAAGCATTCACACAGGAGCTAGCTAACAACCGCACACCACACCTAAAATCAAATGGGAAAATAAATGCAGAAGTGCTAAGGAAAACCTGGAATGGATCCCAAAAGAAGTAAGGATCAGGAGCAGGGAAAAAGCTAAATAACCAATGCAAACTTCTCCCTATCCTTCCAAGGAAAAGACAGGAAGCTAAAGAGGAAGGCTAAGGCATACGGGTTAACAGCAGCAAAGGACAGAGTCAAAGAAATACCAACTGGGCTGCATTTGAAAAGGGAAAGCACTGAGAAATGCTGCCTGTAAACAGAGGAAGGAAAAAAGGGAAACAAGGGAGCAGAAATCAATTAGAGCATGAATCAGAGATTCAGGGCGGAGGGAACAAGAAAACAGGAACCAGGACCTAGGTAAAAGGGCAAGGAACAGTGAACAAGTGAACAAGGGACTAGTCAAAAACAGGAACACTGCAAACGATGACCAGCGCTGGACTGAAGTGAGACTGTGGCTTTTAAAGCTGCTAAACGAGCACACGCCTCAGGTGTGCTGACTGCTGCACCTGCAGCCACAGGTGTTGCTTATCCTCCACCCAACCTAGTCCTGCAAGGGTGGAGGTGGAGCAGGGGGCCAGGCATTCTGGGAAACACAGTCATTTGGTTAAAGAAGCATGCTGGCTGCCAAAGACCTGGAATGGATCCGGAAGGAAAGTAGTTTGGAAAATAGGGATTTTGCGCTCCCAATTCATTACAGCACTGTGGCATTAGGTTCGGAGGAAATGTCCAGCAAGGAATAAGCCCCAAAACATGCCCCCAAGTGGCGGGAACGGGAGCGAAGGGAGCGAGTCGTGACATTTTCTCTCTTACTCTCTCCTCTCCACTTTCATACCCCACGTCAGGATGATCTATACGCCAATATTGGAAGTTGTCTGCAATGTGCCATGTCACAGTCACTGTATGCTTGGAATTGATGATTTAAGACACAAAGCTTCTACTATTACACTAATCTATATTTTTGTTGTAATGTCAAGCACCCATTAAATAAAGTTGTTAAAAAATAATTTGTGACTAAAGGAAAAGCCATAGTGAACCTGGTGGAGAGAAACTGAAAGCAAAGAGGGATCAGCGCCTGGAAGAGGGGGACCCAGGGGTGAAGAATCCTCACCCTAAGACACCAGGAAACAAACTTTCATTTTGTTGAAGGAACTTTTTGTTTTGTTATTTGAAAACCTATCAGGCCCTCGGAACCAGGAGACAACCACCAAAGGCTACAACACTGATAGGAACTCTTGAGGAATCAAACCCAGAAGAGGGGGACCCAGGGGTGAGAGAATCACACGAAGAACATCTGGAACTGAACTTATTTGTGTTTATTGTTTTTCGACCATCGAATGCAAGAGACTTTTTAGTACAAGAGACTTGGCCATCGAGGCTCCTGATAAGCAGAAACAGAACGGCTGACTCATGCTGGGAAAGCTCGAGTGTGTGCTGTGCTCCAAGATCCCACCTGACCCTGTGTTCAAAATGTGGGGTAGGAAGACCCAGGCTAACACATCCTGACATATTTGTGAACACTTCTTTCTTTTCTTGAAAACTATCCCACATCCTTTTTTGTATTATTTGTAAGGTTTGGCAATAGGTTTCTTAGTATAGGCCCTTTTTATTTTGACACGCCGCTGCCACTAGGGCTGCCTTATTTTCATTTGATGGTGGACTCTTGCTCCCATCTTAGATTTAGGATTAGATAAGGTGTTTTTCCAACCTGCATACAGTTTATGCGTCTGTCTTTACTGTTGCCAGCATGGGTTCCTTACAATGTCGACCTGCTGATACCGCTTAGCTTTTTGACACATCCTAAAGGTAGATTTCCACAATCTCATTAGCACCCTGGGCAGCGTCTTAAATCAATAAAAATGCTTGGAACGCAGGCTATATTAACCAAGGCAAGCCCGCGCTCTGAGCATTTTCATTAGTTTACAGTGCTTCCATTTCCGTCCCCACTCCCCCTTCACAACTTACCACCCGTCTAGTTTCCTACACAGGTGCCAATGGTGTACAAAATAAAAAATACCTTTGTTTCACGGCCTGCGTCGTGCAGTGCTGCTGTTAGCAGAAGTCCATTTTCATACTGATGACGGCACAGTCATCAACATGGAAAACAAACGTATGTTGACAGCACCACTGTGTGGCACAGGGCCGCAAAACAAAGTTAAGTTCATATATTTTAAAAACATAATTTAAAATACACCCTTAGCACCCGTTTAGGGAACTACACGGGTGCCAATGACGATATACCCTTTGGTGGCATGCCGCCCCTTTCGGTAAGAGCAAGGCCGTTAACTACCGGGTCGGCCCGCCACCTTGGGGCATACTGCCTTAGTAGTATATTCAAGTGAATTGGTTTCAGTTGATTCAAAAGGCTACAGAATCCCACTAAACCCTATATGACAGAGATGACCCCCCCCCCCCTTCTGCCTACAGAGGAAATCTCGTCACAGCCCCAATTTAGACAAACGAAGAAAAGAAATGCAAATGTACTCAGTGAGCTTCTACTGGCAAGCGTTCAGTTAACCGTCTGGTTTCAGGAAGGGAAGTGTGATCAAAGAAATTATATGATGATCTCAGTGGAATGGGAAACTGTCTGGCTTTGACATATGCAAGACGTGCACTGATTGAAGAGAATACCACTGGCATCTGGGACAACCCACAACATGGTTAATATAGGATGGGAAGTAGGAGTACAAAAAGGTTGCAAGCACTGTGGAAAAAAGGCTCTGCTTGACTGTACTGTACTGTACCACAATGCAAAAAGCAGTAAAACTACCAAGAATTACCTTTTAATCAATACCTACAGTGCAGGTACAATCACACAGACAGCCAGTTGCCTGCCTATCAGGTATGAGACGCCTGCAGGGCTATGCTGCTGTTATATCTTAGTCACATCTTTGCCTTTTAAGCAGCAGCTCGCTGCAGCGGCCCCATTCCTAGAGATTTTAGGAGCATCAACAGCCTCTGCAGCTTATCCCCACAGCCAAAGAAGCTCCAAGGCGAAGCTGAAGACAGCAGAGGGTGGCAAAGAGTTAAGGGAGGGGGCAGACGGGGTGTAAACACAAAGTTGACAAGCTAAATAGGGTAGGTAATGCAGTCATGCAGCTAAGTTTACATTTTATCAGGTAAGTGATATTTTTCATGTTCCTTGTTACCTTGTTCCTTTTTGCTGGGTTTTGGCTAATGTTTGGAGCAGTAGGTTCACTGTCATCACCAGGTTTCCAATTTGCACAATTCTGCAAGAGAAATATTCGTGTTATGTTATACTGAACAGAAAACGGAAACATGCTTTCATTTTGATTTAACTGGTGACAACACTGTACTTCACGAATTACCATTATAGAGTTGAACAAGTTACTTCTTAACTTGTAACGTTCTTTCGATGGGATGTTCCTCCGACATATTCCTTATCTATGATCTATGATATTTGTATCTCCAGCTTGCTGGCCTCGGAAAAACTTTTCCCAGTAGAAGGCGCTGTGCGTCGACGTCCGTCGAGTAGGTGCTCCTCGACGGCCACCGTGTCGACGCCGACGTCATCATGCCTATAAATGGCCACGCGCAGCGTCCGTTGCTCAGTTCCGTTTTGTAGAGTAAAGTAGTTATTGTATGAATGGTTACTACCCTTGAAGGAGCGTAAACTGTAACCGCAAGGGAAATGTTACTGCGGGGATGGATGGGAGGGGCGATAAGGAATACGTCGGAGGAACATCCCATCGAAAGAACGTTACAAGGTAAGAAGTAACTTGTTCTTCGAAGAGATTGTGTCCTCTAACGTATTCATTATCTATGATAGACTCCCATAGCAGTGGTATGTGATTGGAGGCGGGAGTAAGAGATGCCATATTACCCTTTAAGAATGAACAGATTGTAACACAGCTTTGCCAAATCTAGTCTCTTGACTAGAGGAGGAATCCAGGCTATAAAATTTGGTAAAGGTATGTGCGGACGACCATGTGGCAGCCGCACATATGTCTCTAATTGGTACCCCTCTTTGAAGAGCTGAGGATGCTGTGATACCCCTGGTCGAATGAGCCCTTAGATTTTGAGGGGGCTCTTTCCCAGCCAGTTTGTAGCATTCCAGAATGGCTAAAATAATCCATCTGGAGATAGTTTGTTTGGTTATTGGTAATCCCAACTTATGTTCTGCATAACCTACAAAGAGTTGGTCTGCTTGTCTAATTTTAGCAAGTCTACTGATATAAAAACTCAAGGCTCGCTTAGGGTCCAGCCTGTGTAGTCTCTCTTCCTCTTTCCCCGGATGGGGAGGAGGATAGAATGAAGGTAGAGTAATCTTCTGAGTAATGTGAAATTCCGAAACTACCTTTGGTAGGAAGTTAGGCTTTACCTGTAGCACTACTTTGTCCTTGTGAAAAGTTGTATGAGGAGGTTTACAAGACAGGGCTTGTATCTCGCTAACCCTTCTAGCAGATGTTAATGCTATCAATAAAACAGTTTTGAGGGTGAGAAACTTCAATGAACAAGAGTGGAGTGGTTCAAAAGGAGCACCCTTTAGGAAGTTTAAAACTAGATTTAAGTCCCATAAGGGAACTTGGAATGGTCTTGGAGGGTAAACATTAGTTAGACCTTTCAGGTATTGTATTACCAATGGAATTTTGAAATACGATGGCTCCTCTGCAGTGTGCTTAAAGATCGATAGCGCTGCGAGATAGCCCTTAATAGTGCCAATTTGAAGGCCCGAATTTGCCAAATAAAGTAAGAAGGATAACACTGCAGGTGTACCAGATGAAAAGGGTTCGATATTCTTTTCTCTGAACCAGCTGCAAAATTTATTCCAACGGCAGCGGTATAGAGTCTTAGTTGCTGGTCTTCTGGCCGAAAGCAACACCTCCATGACGTCATCAGGAAGGTCCCAATCCTTGTACCTCAACCTTTCAGATACCAAGCGTGAAGGTTGAGGGTCTTGATGGCTGGATGGAGAACCTGACCTCCCTTCTGCGAGAGAAGATCCTCTCTGTACGGTAGACGAATTGGAGGACAGATGGACATGTCCAGAAGGTCCGGGAACCTCGTTCTCCTGGCCCAATCCGGGGCCATTAGGATCATGGTCTCCCGAAACCTTCTCAACCTCCTGATCATTTGAGGAATGACAGGGACCAGAGGAAACGCGTACAGAAGTGGGAACTCCCAGTCCACTACGAACGCGTCTCCTAGAGCTCCTCTCGGGGGAAATTCCCTTGAGCAAAATCTGTCGCACTTCCTGTTGATACTGGTGGCGAACAGATCCACTTCAGGGGTTCCCCAAAGGGCGAAGATCTCTTGAAGGACTTCCCATTCGTGGGAGACTGTTCTGCCTGCTCAGAGCGTCCGCTGTCAAGTTCTTCTCTCCGGCTAGGTGAATTGCCGATAGAGAGATTCCTTCCTGAATTGCCCAAAACCAGAGCTGCATCGCCTCTCTGCACAGTGGCAGTGACCCTACGCCTCCTCTTTTGTTGAGGTAGTGCATGGCCACTGTATTGTCCGTCATTATCAGGACGTTTCTCCCCCATACAGACGGCAGAAACGCCTTCAGTGCCAGTCTGATGGCTCTCAGCTCCAACAGGTTGATGTGTAGTCTGGACTCCGATGGAGACCAACGACCGCTGATGGTCAAGTCATTGGCATGGGCTCCCCACCCCGTGAGTGAGGCGTCTGTGACTACTGTTATCTCCGGCCATGGTTGCCAAAACAGTTCTCCTTTCAAGATGTTCTCTGGAGAGGCCCACCATTGAAGGTCGTGGGCTACCTTGTCCGGAATCCGGAGGAGATCTGTCATCCTGAGAATTGTGACCACTGAGTCCTCAGTGCCCACTGAAGGGATCTCATTCTCAGGTGAGCCTCTGACACAAGGAATATGCAGGATGCCATGAGGCCTAGCAACCTCAAAAAGTCATAGGCTGGGAGACGTTGGGCATTTTGAAACCTGGTGACCATCTGCAGAATATCTTGAGCCCTCACCTCTGGTGGCGAGGCTTTTCCCAGGGACGTGTCCAGGACTGCTCCAATGAACTGGAGTCTCTGTGATGGTATCATCTGTGACTTCTTTAAATTGAGGGAGAAGCCCAGCCTGTGAAGGGAGTGGCAGACATAATCTAGTTGGATCCGAGCTTGTTCCCAAGAAACTGCTCTGATCAACCAATCGTCCAGGTAGGGGTAGACGTGAATCCCTTCCCTCCTTAGACTTGCAGCCACAACCGACATTAGCTTGGTGAAGACCCTCGGGGCGGAGGTCAGCCCAAATGGCAGAACTCGAAATTGATAATGAGAGTTGCCAATTGCGAACCCCAGGTACTTCCTGTGCTTGGGATGGATAGGCACATGGAAATAAGCATCCTGAAGGTCCAGAGATACCAACCAGTCCTGAAGCTGGAGGGCCTGAAGGATCTGAGAGAGAGTTACCATCTTGAACTTGTCCTTCCTGAGGAACTTGTTCAATTCTCGTAAGTCCAGGATGGGTCTCAGTCCTCCGTCTTTCTTTGGTATGAGAAAGTAGGGGGGAGTACCAGCCCTTGCTCCTGTCCGCTACAGGTACCGGTTCTATGGCACCTTTCTCTAGCAGGTCTACAACTTCCTGCAAGAGGAGCGGATCCGGCACTTTCAGAGAGCTGTTCCCCGGTGGATGTCTCTGAGGGATGCGTAGAAAAGGCAGGCAGTAACCTTGGGCAACTGTCTCCAATGCCCAAGCATCTGACGTAATAGCCTGCCATTCCATCAGATGGTGAGTTAACCTGCCCCCTACAGGTGTCTTGTGATGGGAGACCTCAGAGTGGTTTGGGAGCGGCTGATGCAGTTGCCGAAGGTAAAGCGGCTCCTGCTGATGCGGCTTTTTTTCCTTTACCCCGTCCACCACGGGTACATTTTCCTTGGCCTCTTTGAGTCAGCCGTCCTCTGCCTCTTCCATATGAGGAATAATAGCGAAAGGACCTTCCTCTCCAAGAGGATCCTGAGGGACGAAAATTAGTTTGTCGGATTTGCAGCTCCTAGTGACTTAGCTGCTGCTTTAGATGTTTGTAGTTTTTCCAAACTGTCATCCGCCTTTTTACCAAATAGGGAAGAACCGTCAAAGGGCATATTTAAAAGTCTGGCCTGTACGTCAGAAGCAAAGCCGGACTTTCTCAACCACGCATGCCTGCGGATTGTGGTACTTTCCCGCCATGGCCCTGCTGATACTGTCAGCAGAATCAATGCCAGTTTGAAGGGACTCACACATTGCATCTTTACCATCTCTGATGATATTTAAAAATGCGTCCCTTTCTTCTCCTTCCGGTATGCAGTCAGCCGCCGATGAAGCACACTCCCAAAGGGTGTGGCTGAACCTAGCGAGCGTACAAGTTGCATTGATAGATTTTAAAGCCATGCTACAGGCTGAGAAGACTTTCTTAGCCATGGCATCATATTTTTTATCATCCCTATCCTGAGGAGCAGTGGGGTAAGCAGAAGTACTGCCTGATGAAGTTGCAGCTTGGACCACAACAGACTCTGTAGTAGGGTGCTTAGATAGGTATTCAGGGTCAGCAGCAGATACCCTATATTTCGCTGACAACTTCTCATTAACCGCAGGGACAACTTCAGGAGTTTCCCAGTTAGTTAAAATCTTTCTTTGTAAAGCAGAATGAAAGGGAACCACAGGATCCTCCTCTGGACCTTTATCCAGAATATCTGTGAGGTCATCCTGTTGAAAAACAGGTGAAGGTGCAGACCAACCCATGAACTCCATAATTCTTGACATTAGGGTTCTATAAGAGGTATCAGCATGTTCCCCTGGGTCTGGTTTGACAAATTCCACTTCTGGGGAAGTGTCTAGGCCACTTGCTTCCTGTAATGCGTCCTGAAGGTCTTTCAACCTTCTTTCCTCAGAGGCAAAGGTCTCTGGTTCAGGTAATGTGGTCCTCTGCAGCCCAAAAGGCCTTTCTTGATCAGAATCTTCCCTTTCTTCAAAAATTGAAGTTAAGGGGGGATGCTCTGGTCTGTGAAATGGTATAAAACCCATTCTAAGGCAGAGGGAGCCATCATCAGTGGCCTTGAAAAGGTCGATGTCGTCGACGCCGATGTAAAAATCCTCAAAGGCGTCGAGAAAACTGGAAGAGGCCTCGAAGAACTCGAGAGGATTGGAATCCTGCTCGAGGATGTCGACGACGTTCTCGACGTCGTGTCGGAGGCTCTCGAAGTAACCGTTGGCTGTGGAGTAGCCTTTTATCGGCGTCGACGGATGCGTCGAAGAACCCTTCGATAACGGCGTCGATGGCGCCGATCTATGCTTCGAAGGGGCTTTCGACGATGGCGTCGAAGATGCTTTACTTCCCGATGGCTCATGGCGCTTTCGGGTCGACTCTTTCGCCGGGTGCTTCGACTCGCGGCGTTTAGATTTTTTGGGCTTTTCACCCGGGGTATCACCCTCAGCTGACTTCGAGGGGGACGAGGCCGCTTACTCGAAGACGCTTAGCATCTTTTTTCTGAATTCCTCCCACTCAGCTTGAGAGCTGTGTTTAGTGGGGCAATTTACTCTTTCTGGGGAACTAGAAGACGACGATAAAAGAGATCTTCTTGGTCTTTTTTTTGAGTGTCTAGACCTCGACGAGTGGTGGGAGCCACTTCGAGACCTAGACCGAGAATGCTTTCGACGGTGAGGAGACGAATGTCTTGACTCTACCGCGGAAACTTTTGAGGAAGTTAAAATTGACTAACCTCTCTCGAGCTTCCCCTTACGCTCCTTCAAGGCTTTCGCCGTTATGGATAGGCATTCCTCACACTCTGAACACTGGTGTTCGATTCCCAGACACCACAAACAGATCCTATGGGGATCCGTCAACGACATTTTCTTCCCACAGTCTCGGCATTTTTTGAAACCGGACCGAGGAGTCGTCGGGTCGGAGGAGGAAGCCATCGAGTACGAGTCGGTTTTCTAGAGGAAATATGAATATATATTGACTGATGAACTGAGCAACGGTATTCTGAGGCACAAGAAGCACGGAAAAACGGAACTGAGCAACGGACGCTGCGTGTGGCCATTTATAGGCATGATGACGTCGGCGTCGATACGGTGGCCGTCGAGGAGCACCTACTCGACGGACGTCGACGCACAGCGCCCTCTACTGGGAAAAAATTTTCCGACGCCAGCAAGCTGGAGATACAAATATCATAGATCATAGATAAGGAATACGTCGGAAGACAAAATCCCTTCGAAATGAGCTTACTACACACAATACATAAGACGGCTACTGCAAAAGCTTTACTTTCAGCAAATAAATGCAGAGTGCAAAAACCTAAATGAAAAGTGAAAGAGACCATGATGTAGTCACACCTACATAAAAATACATTAAGTTTACTTTCTATGGAAAAACTCTAAGATCCTAGATGCAAGTTCCCGAGATGAATGACAAAGTACATCTTTGCCCGTTCGATATGCAATGTATTAAAAAAATGACACTCCCATTAAAATCTCTGGAAAGCTGCACAAATCCCTTCCTTCCTTCCTTCCTTCCTTCCTTCCTTCCTTCCTTCCTTCCTTCCTTCCTTCCTTCCTTCCTTCCTTCCTTCCTTCCTTCCTTCCTTCCTTCCTTCCTTCCTTCCTTCCTTCCTTCCTTCCTTCCTTCCTTCGTAAGAGTAGAACTGACATTTATTTATCTGTTATGAATAAACTTCCTCCCCTAGCTTGTAAACATGGGGTTGGGGGTATAGGTTCTCTTCATTGTTAGGATATTAGCTGGTGAGGTCAGGCATATAAAAACACAGATTTCTATCATGTGTGCATCTAGGTCAAAGATCATCGGATATAATGAAGGTAAAACAGAATCATTAGTAATCTTAGTGATTCGGTCAAAAGACTTTTCTTTGCAGCTTTACAGGAGAGCAGTCCAACTGGCATTTGGTGTACACATTGTTTTGTCAAGATTGTCAGGATAAGTGAATACGTGAATTATGTACTATCTTCCTGAAATTAGACAAAAATGACTCACTCATGCACAATGGAAGGTGTGCAATATATGGCGAATTTGGGGAAATGTTTAATGGCTTTCATGAAATACATTGTTTCAATGAGCAAAAGCCTAATGTGAGGAAAATGTCACTTCACAAAAGTTTGATCATATAAACTAATGGCAGGAGGCCTAGCTGCTCCATATAATGATGGGTCCCACTCAACTGGGATTCACCTCTTCTTCTAGGCAGTGATGCGTGAGAAGGGCAGGCTATTTGCCACCTAACAAACATCAAGAGATTATATTGCCCATTAATATGCACAGAGGGCATGAGATTTTACAATGGGTAATGAAAAAAAGCATACAAGAAAAATCTAAGCAGAATTCAGGTATGCCTGAAAAGCAATCATTTTGGGCAAGCAAGGAAGCCGAAATTAGTATCCACATTTACTAGTTCTGAAGTCAGCAGTTTTTTCCTTTAGGCTAGACCTGATCAATTTCACCTCCTTTCCAATCTTTCTAGCACCACTTCATACTGGTGTTCAGTTTTCTTTCTATGCATTCCTTCATTTGTCAGATATGAAAACTGTTACAGAATGGGAAGGATTTGCCTAGGTTCACACTATTTATTTCAAGATGGGAAACTGGGATTCGAATCAGTGGCATTATTTCAATGGTCAGCCTACTGTTTCAGAGAACAAACTTTTGGGCGCTCTTCTAAAATTTGCTGGCGTGCTTGAAACACATCCCTGTAATTAAATACCTCAAAGACACTACTCAAGTCAACGATATAGTTGAGGGAACCAATTACAATAAATCGGTCAATCTTTTATAACTCAGCAGAAGGGCTCTGTATACTCATTTCACATAGAGCAGCAGTGAAAATAGTTGGGAATCACTTAGAGGTTTATCATGGTGATGAATCTGTCAGAAATGTCATATGGTGCACAGAACACAATCCCAGAACGTTTTTTCGTGTTAATGATCAACTGTTCTATCAAACAGAAGGTATGATCATGAGATAAACTATAGATGTCAATATAGCCAATTTAAAAGTCAATTCTTTGAAGACACTCATATTTACACCATTGAGTACATTCTTTTTCACCAAATACATTATAGCGTCATTTCACAGATTACATCCTCATCATTTGGGAAGGCACTGAAGCATTTGCCTTCTTGTGGATCCAGAGCTAAAATTCACATTAAAAACAAGAGATTGATTTTCTGGACTTCGTTATTTACTCTCAAACCTATCCAAAAGAGCAGCTTGAGGTTTTAAGATTTTACATTTTCTGCAAAAAATCTTCCTTGCAGACTATTTGTATGAACTTCACAGCACTGAAAGATAAGATTTTGACAAGGAAGAAGTCAATCTGAGCAAAAAATCCATGCAGAAATACATACCGCCAAAATGTGTCAAAGAATTTTTGAGATAACCAGACAATGTGTAAATTCATACTCTGAAATGCCTATTCGAATCATCCTGAAACATTGGACACCACTCAAAACACTATTTACATTCAAGAACAGTTCTACCAATAAGAGTATGTTAGTCTATATTGACTTGAATTTATCTACCAACTATCTTAACAGACAGTAACAGACCTACGGTGGCACCCACCATTTACTGGCCACAATTCCTGTGGTGGAGGTTCAGCCTGTTATTTCACCAAATACAGCGAAAAACTTGACCTTAGCATCCAGCTCCCATGGCAACAACTAGGATTCACTAATTGCAACAACTACTGGTGGGATCAGCAAAAACATGCATGATACGGCAATGAAGTTGCATTCACAAAATCATCTCTCCACTCAACCATTCAACCGACCTTTTACAGACAATACATCGAAAACTATACCATCTGGTTGATTCTCACTACATTTTGTGCAATCGAAAACGTTCAATGTTTAATTTTGAAAAAACAGTCACTGTAGAATTTAATGAGGACATTTCCTGGTTATAATCACTGGATATTGTTCTGATCATGTTTTTTCCAGTAGTTGCACAAATAAATTGTAAACATTCATGTACATATTGATGTATATATTTTGGCATTATAGGCAAGATGTATATTCTCCCTTTTGTTCATGTCTTTGTTTACTTGGTTTTTTTAAACATCATTTTCAAAATATGTATGTATACATTCAACATTTTTGTTTTTGAATTTTTTTGTATCAAGCAAACTATGGAGACTGACATTCAATGTTTTTCTGTGTCTAACATTACAGAAAGAAAACACGTAATATCACTGATTCCATATAGATGATGGGTATAAACATTGCACCAGAGCTACCATTTTAACTCCAAAAAAGGCCTCCTTCCGTCCCATTTACCCAAAGTCTGGCAGTGGTCCAGTACTCCCTCAAGCTCCTCTATGCAGGATTATCAGGATTCACACCAGGTCTCTTGTCAGGTCTTGGGTGTCAAATCCCCTCATTCTGGATCCTTTTCAGGTATCCAATATTGTTCTTGCCCTCCTGCCATTGGCCTCGATCTTCTCCTGTATTTCCTCTGGAGGGGCTGGTGGAAGGTCTGAGGCGACTCAAATTCCACCAAGGAGTTGAGAGGAGCTCTGGTATCCCTCTGTTCAACTTTCTTCCCAAGGCTCATGGGATTAGCAACTCTTCATCTCCCCTTCCAGACTCTGCAGGCAACCAGCCTTTCCTGCACTCCCCTTTTGTCAAGGGAATAAGGCTTCCTGCTTCCCTGAGGTCAGCAGTTCTTTTCTGGAAAGTGGTTCCAGGAGTCTCTCTTTTGTCCACTCCGGTGCAATCTTCTTCCATGCAGCAGGCTCCTCTGGGTCTCCTCTCAGCATACTCCCCTTGTATCAAGAGAGAGACTGCACATTCGTCTGATTCCTTTGGCTCCAGGACAAAAAGCTGTCCCAGCCCCTTTAATACTCATTGGTCTGTAGTTTGATGGTTCTATGTTCTTTTTCTGCCAGTTTTTTTCCCCGAAGAATCTTTTTCAACAAACATTTTTCATCAAAAAAACGTATTGAACATGTTCTTTTTATATTGGGGGGGGGGGGTTCATCGGGAAAATACTGGCAGCATAACAACTGTATACTGCTTCTGATATGGTCCCAGATTGGTTATTCCTGGTTTGGTTTTAAATAACGAGCCCTTGTATCCCTCTCCAGGATTGGTTACTTTCTATAGTACTTCTACCTATGCCCCCCCCCATTTATGTTTGTAAATGCAAAGTAGGGAATGCTGCATAGGGAAGCCTCAGATTGAACCCCAGGAGTGTTTATCCATATCTGTGAATTGCACCCCCATCTTGGATTTGTCCATGAGTTGCTTGGAGGCTTTGGTTTGTTCTTCAATGTCTTTGTGCAAGTACTACCACGCTAACTACCGTGGAAAAGTATTGCAGCATTTGTTCACCCCCTGACGCCCTAGTTCAGGTTTAGCGGTTTTCTTTGGTCTGATCGTGGTCACTCTGGTTTAGTGGCTTCTTCCTCCAATACCTGTGTCAGCAATTTTTACTTGTACACAGACTGCTCTGCTCTGCATAGGGAAACCCTGGGACTTGAAGTCCCTAGTTTTCAGTCACACCCGCCTCTCTCCATAGATTTAATACCTGGTGACGGGAGGGGGAATAGCATGACAGCATAATCCCTCCTTTGATCAACCCCTGGGAGATACCTTGAGTAGCTGCTGGTTGAACCCCTTACCTATTTACCTTGTGTCCCCACTGGTAAGCAAAGGGGGTTCCTGGAAATGTACATCTGATGGTGCTACCAAACAACTGCTGTACTTCTACAACTGATTCTATGCATTTACCTTCCTTCAGCCACCTACTTTAAACGCCTTCTGGGTGTGTTGAGGGGCTTCAGGAAAACAGCAGAGGGGGCATGAAAGATACTCCAGCGGTAACCTAGAATTGGAAGAAGATCTGCTTGGTACGGAACCCACTCTCAGCGGATTCCCAACTATGGAAAGCAACTTGGCTGCTAAGATCAATCTAGTGATCACAGCAAAGTGAGACAGCACACAGCTAGATGCAAGTTGGTAACGATGGGGCCTGCTTAACTCTCCTAGCCATGCATCAGAGGCGTTACAGGATTCTTTGACTGCACTTAACTCGACTAGCAGGGGGAGAAGGAATTGCAGATAAAGAATTGGTATTAGAGCGCTGTAGTTTAGCTCAGATACACACAGACACACACACACTGCACATAGCGTAAGAAAAGCAAGACAAATCTAAGTAATTAAAATAAGAAAACAAAATTTGCAGGGTGTTTGTCTTCATATAGATGTCACTTTTAAATTTTTGACAAAAAAATGTTTTTGGGGTAAAGAGGATTCCTTTGGTTTTTCTTTGAATCGCGCTTTTTACAGTTGTGATTCGGACAGAATGGTTACCTGGACTGAATCCTAGTCTTATCTGTACTTCTAACAATTTGTAAATTTGGGATTGAACACTATTGCTCGACATGTGTTTCACTCTGTTACTTCACAGCTTTATCAAAATAAACATTTTTATGTGGTTTCATTAATTATTTTTAAACAATATTGGGCGATCTAAAGGGACAGAAAACTGGTATAAAAGGATGTGTTGGAAAGAATATATATAGGGCAGCCAGTATTAAATAACTTGGATAATGTGAATTATCCAGAGAAATGTAATGGGGAAGGGCAGAATATTTTTTTTAAAGTTTGGAACATGAGGTAAACTGCATGTTATTGCGTTACTGAGGTGGATGTTGTGCGATCGCATTCTATGCTACGAGGACAAAGTGAACAGTCAACAATTGTGAGAAAACAATGCTGGGAATGAGTAGAAGCTGTGAAAGACCACGTGGCATTGTATATAGTTTGGTTCAGTTATAACAGAGGATTGTGGTGTAACATGACCCTTTCCTATTTTACTAGGGAATAGGACAACGCTGTGCAACGATGAAGAGGTACGATAGAGGCTCTGTATATTTAGTGGGCCTGGGATCTTTCCTCCTAGTATAAGGAGGGCGTGAGAACGACAAGTAGTTATGGCACAGGTCCCTTGTGGACCTAGGAACTCCTCACACGATATATAAAGAAAAAGTCGTTTTTATTGTGATCTTATTGTTGTTCCCTTTATCGTGATGAGGTGAGGCAGAGGAAGGGCCCGATTCTGGCATGTGAAAGGAGATTCGTAGGCAGTGTAAGGACGAGCGTGAGGAGTGCGGGTGATTGTAAGGGGAATGGTGGGGTAGTGTGAGGGCAAGTGGGTAACGGGCGAGAACAAAGCCGCTGGTGTGAGGCGTGGTTAGTAGAAATACTGTCCAACAGTGATAGAGGGGCAGCTACGATGGCATCAGCAAACCCCATTGGAGTATATGTGTAAAGATCTTCCTTTGTACCAAGAAAGAATTCCTAAATATCACAAATAATGGCTAGCAGAGACTAAAGGAAGGATGTATAAGCCATGGCTGGCAAAGGAAACAGCCAAAGATATTTTGAGCCATATGTTTACCTTTTTGGCAGCTAGGTGCAGAGGGAAAAAGTTGAAAAACAGAAAGGAAATCTTAAAATTGTGGGAAATGGTGGAAGATTTGGCAGATGGGAGGAATTAGACCATCCGCACTGGGAGTGTGCGCTCACCTGGGCTTTTTTGAAATTTAAAAAAATGGAATGATGGGAGATCAACCTCGGAAAATGTGTGGGGCTAATCTGCACACATTTTCCTATTCTCGCCGCACAACAACCACATAGTCAAGTGTACTCTGGGGGGATACAGCCTACAGGTGCAGTGTTACTGTCAAATTTAGCTGGAATGTGCCAGGAGTACATGAAAGCATCTGAGGGAGGGGGAGGGCAACACCTTCCTCCTGTCCTGAACCTTGATCCGCGAGAGCTGCTGAGCCCCACAGTCCCTCTAAGATGTGTAGACAACTACTGATTTTAACAGCAGAAGTCTCTACACCCCAAAGAGAAAGGGGAAAGTGGATAAAACAAAATACAAAACACAGGTTACTCTCTCTCCAACCAGCTGAGCATCTGCAGAGGATGAGAAAACAAAAGATTAACACCTTCCTAATCAAAACACCCCACCTGAGTTCCCCTGTACTTTTCTATACCTATTGTGCTTCCCTTGAGAGCTGGGAAGAGAGTTTTATTTCAGAAGCTCCAAATAAAACCTTAACAACCTTTTCCTCATAAGAGGTTTCCTTTGCAATAGCTGTTCAAACTAATTCTGTACCATCCCACAGTCTGGAAACATGTCTGTTGATTTGCTAGATGGAGGCAAACTAGAAAACTGTTCTTCTGGAATGACTCTCCTGGGCAAACATGCTCCTAGGCTACTCAAACCCCCAGTAACAAACTGGCAGCAGATACCTTGAGTCTATTGTGTTAGACTTATCTCTCTTGGAATGAGTCAATCTCCTCTATTGCATCCTTCAAGGAATATTACCTTCTAACTCCCAGTCTCCTGTCCAGGATATGAGAGAAAGTTGCGCTTCACTCTCTTCCTGAGAAACCACTGGTCATCCTGAGCGCATGCGCAGTGAGATGCAGTCTGAGGCTTACTTTTGTGTTATAAATCACTGCTTGGCGCTAGCGATCATTACATTGTCAGTGACATGCACGCGAGTGGCAGCAAATAAAGGAAAGGTATGCTGTAGCACGTGCATATTATTATCAACGTCTTTTTCCCTGACAGAAATCTTTCTTAACAGCATTTACTGTTCATGCAGATTAATCTACAGTTTCCTTTAGAGATAAAATCAACGCTTACAAGTGTGACTGATTTCACTGCTGTCAGCTTAAAATTACAGTTCCTTGCAGAATGCTGCTCCCAACTTGGACTCACAAAGGTTGCTTTCTTGACATTTAAAACTGACTAAATACCTAAACTAAGATATTAAAAATAAACTTGCAGTCACTTCTTAACTTCTCATGAATGCAGATTACTTCAGTAGATTTGTATAAAAACCTTTCTCTAGAAATCAGAGCGCTGCGCTCCCACCAGATCTCCGCTAGTCTTGTCCAACCTGCCTCTTCACCAGCCTGGGCTGAATTCAAAGATTAAAATGGGGCCTACTTCAAGAGATACAAAAAACAGGACCTTCCTGTTAAGGTGAGGATAATGAAAGACAGTTTGGAATTCTCTTTCTGTTTCCAAGCCACCTCAGCCTCCAATCATCTTGTGGAATGTTCTCATCCAATCAGGACCCTGCCTCCTCACCACCGTTATGGCTTGGGGAACTCTCCTTCTGAACAATGGAAGTTAAGGTAAATTTTAATCTGAACTGTGTATGGATTGTGTAAGTAGTTAAATAAACAAAGAATTACTATAAATGACAGCACATCCATCTCAAGAAACAAGTGAACCTGACACTCCTGCCATAGCCAGCCTAATTAAATATCAAAGGCTGCATGGATCCGCCCTGCTCATTGTAGTTCTGTGTGGTGGCAGTGCATACTGATGAGTTGATTAAAGCAGGCTTACAAAGAGGCCTGGTCACAGAACTAAGAAAGGGCAGGAAACCCCCAACACCTCTGACATGCAATGTGTCAGCTTGAAGCTAGCACCGACCCCTCTGTATGAAGTGCAGTGAATGTCATGTCTGGGACAACTCTTTACAGTAGGCAACACCTGCAAGGGGATTCCCTTTCAGAGGGAAGAATTATGTGATTTGATGGGGACAGAAAGTCTGTTCTCGCCACAAACTTCAAAGGAGACCTGTGCTTTGATCAGGAACCACAGAGAGCTCAATTACCAGAGAGACACTGATCCACAACAGCAATGTTGATGGGTGGGACTTAGTACATGTTGTCACCCCTTACCTTTCCTGTTGCAAAGCACTCTGGTTACAACCCCACGCATAACAGAAGATTGTTGGTGGGGACCCAGGATTGTTTCATTAAGGTAGGCTTAGCCTGCACCAATCGCTTGGTCACATTTGGCTTTAAAAGAGGGTAGAGTCCCTCTTTTGGAAGATCATCCGACGACTTTGAAAGGATTAAGGAGGAGGATTAATCTGGACCCTGGCTGAAGGTACAATCTGCCTTGCAGCTTCTGCCAGTGAAAGAAGGCCAGGACTTCCAAGAGGGAAGCAGGATCCGTCCCCTAAACATCTCCCAGGGAACATGGGGAGATACCAACCTCAGACAACCCGTCCAGCAGCTACAGAACCGGTATACAGCAAGCACACAGCGTGCCCTGCTAGGTTCTGCCAGCAAGCTTACTAGGTGGGAAGTACCAGAGAGTCTCTGAACAAAGGACAAGGCTGTTGACTGCAAACACTCTCCACAGCTTTGGGTCGCCCGCCTTAAAAGGACAAAACGTGCCCAGCAAAGAAGTTAGGATGAGTGCCACAACAAACATCAACCAGCATCCATCTTTTAAGGACATTCGAAGCAGACGAGCTCTCGAACCACGACCAGCTGCACCACTGACTTGTCACACTGCAGTCACTAAAGCCATCCGAGACGCCTCGGCCAGAGTTCCAGATCTGCCAACCAGCACAGAAACAATAATTCTTGACCCCCACAGGCACTGTGTAGAGCAGCCTGCAGCCGTCCGTCCAGCCTTGCTTGTCGAACTGACAAGATAAGGGGGTGGACCAGTGAATAAAGGATGACAAGTTCCACTAAATCAATACATTACATGTACATTTGATCAATACAAAAAAATCCTTGAGCCGGGACCAGAGTAAACAGAATCAAACTGTGGACCGTTGCACGCAAGTTCGTAGATGTGATTACCAACCACGCTGAGTTTTGCGGCATCAATGGGACCTTTGTGACCGGAAGACAAACAACCAAAATTGATTAAAACACAGATTCCAATTAAAGAGGAAAAAACATCTATTAGAAGACTCACGCAGAGCTGGAGTCAGAAATAGAGGACGCATGTCTATTGTAGTCCAGTGGGAGCTGTTACAGCTTGAATAGAAGCGAGCACGGGACTCCAGCCGGGTCCCGGATCGTAAAATGAACAGAAGTTCCCCTGGTACCTTTGAGGGATTTACTCCATCACATCTGCTACATCTCCGAATTAATGATCAGGAGATGGTGAGGCTTACTCCAGTCCATGAGAGGCAAGACAACCAATCTTGACTTTACGTCCTGAAGGTGGTCTACAAAAGAAAGGGACATTATTATCAGTTCCAGGACACCGAAACACGTGTCGACTATAAAATTAGTTTTAAATAACAAACTATCTAACGACACAAGTAATAAAGACAGGGTCAGAATATGTTGTATAAGTACTTTTATGAGATACGTGTAATATGAAGTTCTGTTTACACACAAAAGAAGAAAAGCCATTGCTATTTCGTGAGAGTGTATGGGAATTAATGTTGGAGACCATTAGGGTATGAGCCTGATGTTTTGTAAAAAAAACTGTGGTTTTAAGCTATGGATACGTACTTGTATCATAATAAAAATTGCATATATGTTTTTGTATTGATAAAATAAAATGTACATGCAATGTAATGATTAAGTGGGACTTGTCATCCCTTATTCACTGGTCCACCCCCTTTTCTTGTCTGCTCATTTGCCTGAGGGACCAGGAATTATAGTGCAGGCACCCCCTTTATGTATTAAATTTGCTTGCCGAACTGCCTGCTGCCTGATACCCGCAGCCATCTCACATCTTGAACTCTGTCGCAGAAACTTCAAAGCGTCCTGGTAACGACTAAACGCTGTCGAGCATCAAGATCATCTCAAGCACCAGGTACATTCGGGTTCTGTCCCCATGGTCCTTCTCCGAAGGCCCCTAGTGACATTTACGACCCTTGCTCCCTTGGTGCTGAAACCAAATAACCTTGAACAGTTAAGACTGATTGCTTTTCCGACTACCCTCCTGTCAGTATCCAGAGAGCATCCATTTCCTTCGTGAAACTGTCTATCCTCTGTGTTCGTGTACAGGGTGGGTTGCATTTTGTAGTGTGCTAGAACTGTCTATTGTAATAATAAATTAGATATTGTTATACAACCTTGACTGGACAGTGAAATGAAGTGGGTTCCAGGTTCTTTAGGATTACTTCATGTGAATTTATTCCAGCTTCTTAGTTACAGTTCCACATGAAGACATAAGATATACATATAGGACAATAGCTAAGACAAAACCGGCTCCCATCACCCAGGCAGGCCAGCTGTAACTGCCACCACTCAGAACTCTCACTTATAACATTCCACCATTCACTCGTCAACACTCCACGTGACATCACTAGCTAAATCACATCAGACAAGCACAACACAACTCCCTCCTTTACCCAACCACACGTACACGGAGCACGTCAGTTACAGGCACTACACAGCACACCTCCCTTCTTCCAAAACACATGTAAACGTGACACACCACCCGCAGACGAACAACTCCATGGCAAATCTCCACCATCAGAACAACACACCAGAACGAACTACATTCCCTGAACCCATCACAAAATCACCATGCTCCCTCTGTTCCAACCACAGACAGACAACTGGGCTCTCACCCCAGGACCAAACCCGCCCAGAAACTCGGTTACTTCACCTTCATCCTTGTCACCAATGAAATGAAATGGGTTCCAGGCTGATTACTTCATGTAAGTTTATTCCAGCTTCTTAGTTACAGTTACACATTGAAGACATATTAGATATACATATAGGAGAATAGCTAGGACAACACCTGCTCCCATCACCCAGGCAGGCCAGCTGTAACTGCCACCACTCAGAACTCTCACTCATAACATTCCACCATTCACTCGTAAACACTCCACGTGACATCACTAGCTACATCACATCAGACGAGCACTGCACAACACACCTCCCTCCTTTACCCAACCACACACACAGAGCACGTCACATACAGGCACTACACAACAGACAGTCCCTTTTATCATTGGATAGAACAAGTTACTCTCTTACCTGGTAACGGTCTTTCGATGAGATGGTCCGACGACGTGTTCCATATCTATGACAGTAATCACCACAGCTGTGCTGCTTCGGAAAACCTTTCTGCGTCTGTGTCCAAGACGTCGATCCGCCGTCCTCGAAGGCCTCCATCGAGCCGACGTCACCGGATGTTATAAGTAGGACGCACGACGCCCGTAGCCTCAGTTGTAGTTTTTTCCTCAGAACGTGTGGCACCAATCTACTGCCAGTACGACCATAGAAAGCCTTGCGGAAACGTAATCTGCAATCGCATAAGAAATTCTGTAGCGGGGTAGGCAGGGAGGGAGCAATATGGTATATGTCGTCGGACCATCCTATCGAAAGAACGTTACCATGTAAAAGAGTAACTTGTTCTTCGAGGGGATTGGGTCCTCCGACGTATTCCATATCTATGACCGACTCCCAAGGCAGTACCAACGTAAGGAGGTGGGAAAAGAATTTAGAAAATAAAAATTGACAATGTCCAATCAAATTGCAGAGTAAAGGACCGCCTTGGCAAAGGCCAGATCCTGCCCATGGGAAGAATCTAGGGAGTAGTGACGTACAAAAGTATGAACCGAAGCCCTAGTGGCTGCATCACAGATGTTACGAATAGGAACACCCCTCTTCGGAGAAGTAGAGGCAGCCATACCCCTAGTCGAATGGGCCCGTAAGCCTACCGGAGGGTCCTTACCCGCCAAGCGGTAACACTCAGAAATTGCCAAGATAATTCATCTGGACAAAGTCTGCTTAGTCACAGCTGGTCCCAAACGCCTTCCAGCGTAACCAATAAAGAGCTGATCGTCCACTCTGACCCAAGACATGCGTGAAATGTAGAAACCTAAAGCTCTCCTAGGATGCAGACTATGGAGCCTCTCCTCTTCCTTACCAGGATGTGGAGGAGGATAAAATGCAGATAGAATAACCTTCTGGCTTAAATGAAATTCCGACACCACCTTCGGAAGAAAGGAAGGACGAACTCGAAGGACAACCCTGTCCTTATGAAACACAGTGAAGGGTGGCTTAACTGAAAGTGCCTGTAACTCACTCACTCTGCGAGCGGAAGTGACCGCAACTAAAAATACAGTTTTAAGGGTTAACAGTCTCAAAGGACAAGAATGTAAAGGCTCAAATGGAGCACCCATTAGAAACTTCAGAACAAGATTCAAATCCCAACCGGGCACCTGGAAAGGTGACGGAGGGAACACATTAGTGAGCCCTTTCAGAAACTGAGAAATTAAAGGAATTTAAAAAAAAAAAAGAACACTCCTCAGACGAGCTCTTAAATATGGACAGCGCCACCAGGTGACCTTTAGCGGTACCCACTTGCAAGCCCCTGTGGGCTCAAGAAAGCAAAAAAAGACAGAACCATAGGAATGTCACATGAAAAAGGATGCACATTCTGAACCCTGCACCAGTCGCGAACTTTCTCCAACGACAAAGGTACAAGGACTTTATTGCTGGCCGTCTGGCCGAAAGCAACACCTCCATCACGTCTTCAGGAAGGTCCCAATCCACATACCTCAACCTTTCAGAAGCCAAGCATGAAGGTTGAGGGATCTGACCTCTGGATGGAGAACCTGACACCCGTCCCGTGAGAGCAGATCGTCTCAGTAGGGAAGACGATGTGGAGGGCAGATGGACAAGTCGAGAAGGTCCGGGTACCAGGTCCTCCAGGCCCATGCCGGAGCAATGAGGATCATCCGGGAACCGAACCTCCGCAACACTTGTGGGATGACGGGGACTGGAGGAAACGCGTACAGCAGTGGGAAGGGCCACTCCACTACGAACGCGCCTCCTAAGGCTCCTCTTGGAGGAAATTCCTGCGAGCAGAACCTAACGCACTTCGGGTTGACACTGGAGGCGAAGAGATCCACTTGAGGGGTCCCCCAAAGGGCGAAAATCTCCAGGAGAATCTCCCGAGCCTACTCCCACTTGTGAGAGATCGCGCTCTGCCTGCTCAGAGCGTCCGCCGTCTCGTTTTCTTTTCCGGCCAGATGAACTGCCGGGATCGAAATTTCCTGCTGGATGGCCCAGAGCTGCATCGCCTAGCTGCACAGAGAAAGTGACCCTTCCCCCCCTTTTTGTTGAGGTATAGCATGGCCACTGTGTTGTCCGTCAGAATCAGGACATTCTTTCCTCGCACAGTCGGCAGAAAAGCCTTCAGGGCAAGCCTGACGGCCCTCACCTCCAACAGATTGATATGGAGTCTGGACTCCGATGGAGACCAACGACCGCGGTGTGTCAGCTCGTTGGCATGAGCTCCCCATCCCGTGAGGGACGTGTCCGTCGCGATAATCACCTCTGGCCAGGGTAGCCAAAACGGAGCCCCCCTCATCAGATGCCTTCGACGGCCCACCACAGAAGGTCCTGGGCGACCGAGGCCGGCACCTGAACGGGGTCCGACAACCTGCCAGAGGACTGCGACCACTGGAACTTGAGAGCCCATTGCAAAGATCTCATCCGCAACCTGGCCTCTGGCACCAGAAGAATGCCAGATGCCATGAGGCCGAGCAACCTCAAAAACTCAAACGCTGGGAGACTGAGCATGCTGAAACTTGTGCACCATCTGCTGAATGTGTTGAGCCCTCACCTGGGGAGGAAAACACTGCCCCAGGGACGTGTCGAGCACTGCTCCGATGTACTGGAGCCCCTGTGTTAGAGTCAAGTGGGACTTCTTTAAGTTGAAGGAGAGCCCAGCTTGTGAAGGGAGTGGCAGGTGACAGACAGATGATTCAGGACTGGCCCGGGAGAGCGCGCCTTGTTCAACAAAATCGTCCAGGTAGGGGTAGACGTGAATCCCCCCTTTCCTGAGATACGCTGCCACCAACACCATGAGCTTGGTGAAAACCCTCGGAGCGGAGGTCAATCCGAACGGCAGGACCCGAAACTGAAAGTGCGAGTCGCCAACCGCGAACCTCAGGTACTTCTTGTGCTTGCGATGGATCGGCACATGAAAATAAGCGTTCTTGAGGTCGAGAGACACCAACCAGTGATGAAGTTGAAGGGCAGGAGGACTTGAGAAAGAGTAACCATCTTGAACTTGTCCTCCTGAGGAGCTTGTCCAAACCCGCGCAAGTCCACGATGAGTTCAATCCCCCTCTTTCTTCGAAATCAAAAAATAAGGGGAATACCATCCCTTGTTCCTCTCCACTACAGGCACCAGTTCTATGGTGCCTTTCTCCAACAGAGATTGAATTTCCTCCGCTAGGAGCGGATCCGGACTCTTCAAAGAGATTCCCTGGTGGATTGTCGTGAGGCCTCTGCCGGAAAGGAAGACAGTAGCCGTGGGCAATGATCTGCACAACCCACAATCTGAAGTAATGGCACGCCATTCTACAAGATGATGCGCCAGCCTTCCCCCCAACCGGAGAAGCATGGGCCTCATGACTGAGCAGAAGAACTGCGGCAGTACCTGAGGGCTAAGAGGCAACTGCTTGCACTGCCTTGTCACCTCAAGTACCTTGTTTTCCACCTCTGGCACTTCTACGGTAGCCTCTTTGATTAGCAGCTCCTCTCGATTTACTAAAGAACGAGTAATATCGAAAGGAACCTCCTGTCCATTGCTGTCCCCTAGGACGAAAAGGCGGAGGTTGGCGAACTGCAGCACCCAACGACTTTGCTGCAGCTTTGAAGGTCTGCAACCTCTCAAGACTCTTCAGCCTTGCTCCCAAAAATATGTTCACCATCAAAGGGCATGTTGAGGAGCCGGGCTTGCACATCAGGAGCAAAACCCGACTTCCGCAACCATGCAAACCTGCGTATTACGGTGCTCGCCGCCATGGACCGGCTGACGCAATCAACCATGTCCAGACCCGACTGAACGGATTCACACTTGGCATCCTTGCCATCCTGCACAATAGCAAGGAAACAATCCCGTTCTTCCCCTTCGGGAATATGATCAGCCGCTAAGGAAATACAGTTCCACAGAGTGTGCGTGAAACGAGACAAGGCACAAACCGAGTTGGCCGCCTGAAGTGCCATCCCCCCAGAAGAAAATACCTTCTTCGCCCAGCCGTCAAAACGTTTGTCGTCCCTATCAGGAGGGATGGTAGGATACAACGCCTGCTTTGCTGGGGCCGTAGCCGCCTGCACCACCAAACTCTCCGGAGTAGGGTGCATGGTCAAGTAGCAGGGATCGCCACTGGCTGGGCGATATTACTCACTGCCGGGAGAGACTCCGGAGAAGTCCAAGCTGCAGCCACCCTTCTCTGCAAGGCCATATGGAATGGCAGTACCGGGTCAGTTGGGGGAACATGGTCGAGGATATCATTCAGATCATCCTGCTGAAAATCCCCAGGGGGGGCAGACCACCCCAGGTAATCCGTGACCCTCGACATCAGGCGCTGATAAGGAGTCGGCATGCGTGCCAGGCTCAGGCCTACCAAATTCCACCTCCGGAGAGGTGTCTAGACCACTGGCGTCGTGCAGCGACTGACGCAGGTCCTCAAGTTGACTATGACCAGAAACATTGTCATCAGGAACCTCACCTTCCTCAGACCCCTAATCCACCTCAGAAATATAATCTAGAGGCTGGAAAGAGGGAACTGAAAAAGGAACAAAGACATGTTTTGCCTTAGCCATAGCCTTTCAGGGGGGTTCCCCCATACAACGAGGCATCCCCGACAAAGACGCCTTGAAAGGAGTCGATGGCATTGATGGAATCGGCGTTGACATCGAGCGAGGCGCAGATAGCGTCGATACAGGCCTCGAAGACCGCACAGGTTCTCGCGGTCTCGAGGGCGTCGAGGAAAGGGACCTGGAAAGGGCATGCCTAGAGCAACCATCTTTGTCCGTCCGGGACTTCGAAGGCGCCCGGTGGTCGCGACGACTGCTCGAGCCCAAAGGCGGACGAGCGGCATCTCTAGCACGGCCACGACCGGCGTCCTCAGACGGTGCGGACGTACCAGAGACCTGCGATTGAAAAATCGCCATCTCCTTTCAGAAGGAATCCCATTCCTCAGGAGTGGAATGCTTGTTGGGACAACCAACCCGCCAACTGGCTGAGTCCTTGGAAGATGACGGGGAAGGTGACCTGTGACGGCGCTTCCTGGAGTGCCTTGACGAGGCAGAGAAATGGCGGGACCGACTCCCAGTCCGAGAACGCCCGGACTCACGACGATGCAGAGAGTCACCCCTCAAATCGTCAGTCGAAAGACAAGTGGAACGTGACTTCCTGGGCTTGGCCACCTTACCGACCGACAGCTTCTTCTTACACTCCCGCAAGGCCTTCGATGTGAGCGATTAGCAGTCGACACAGTCGTCCACATCATGGACCTCCCCGAGGCACCAGAGGCAAGCGTTGTGCGTATCCGTTAGCAACATCTTGGACCCGCACACCCGACACTTCTTAAACCCGGACCGCGGGGTGGAAGAAGCCGAAGACATCATGCTTATAAGTAGTAACAAAGAAACAGGTTCGAAGAACCGAAAGAACAGGATTCAGAAGAATCAAGGCGTGCCGAGATCTCCGAAGCGAACACGTTCGCGGAAAAAACTGAACTGAGGCTAGGGGTGTCGTGCGTCCTACTTATAACATCCGGTGATGTCGGCTCGACGGAGGCCCCCCAAGGACGGCGTATCGACGTTATAGACGCAGAAAGATTTTCCGAAGCAGCAGAGCTGTGGTGATTACTGTCGTAGATATGGAATACGTCGGAGGACCCAATCCCCTCAAAATTGTATTTTTTCTGTGTTGGAACTAACCAAAGATCCACGACCTTGCAGAGATAAGCCTGTCGTTCCGTCCAAGTTACCAAAATAGGACAAGGAGGTTTATAATTGACTTGTGTTTCCAATTTGTTCAGATCCCTTCTGGTGTAGTAGAGGTGTGGGGCTGATTGATGGTTTAGAAACCATCTCTGGACCACTAGTGCCCCGGAAATTGATTTGTCACAGACATTCCCATCGACGCCCCCTAAGATGGTGAATGGGCCACCTACGTGTGTCCCGACCACTACCACGCATACTGCCTGCTCCAGTATTCCCTAAAGGAACAGACCAGTCCCCTTCTCCGCTAGGGCGTTACTCCACCCATGCTGCATCAGGACACACAAAACCCACCTACGTTCCTTTACCCACTACTGCTCCCCCATCACACATACCGGCCCAGTATCATAACCTCCCTAAACCTGTAGCGACTGCGAGAGTGCAGAAAGACAGATAGAAAATCACAGAAGGAGTTGGAAGAAATGTTGAGAAAGGAGGAAGAGGAACTTGTCAGGTTGAAGTTAAACAGAAGAGACGGGCAATGAGCACCTGTAGGGACCCTTGAATGGAAGGCGGAAGATATTTTGTTTCGAATAGACAGTACTGCTATCAAGGATGTCCACATAAAGAAGGAGAGGGAGGACAGAAGAAGACAGGCAGACCGCTTGCATTATGTGGCGGTACGATCTGAAGAGGAGTATGACCACACACAAGCAGGGGTTGAGTGGTGGGATAGCGTGGATGATTTAGAAGAGGAGAAGCAGCCACCCGTGATTTCTCCATGAGTTGAGAGTCTGTGGGGACCTAGGTTAAGGAATAGGTATGGGCGTATGGCAGTGACGAAAAGTCGCTGACGGGGAAGAAGAAAGTGACCAAGACGATGGAGACACAGTTTCCATTATTGCATAAGGGACTGGGGAGGGCCAAGTATATACCATTGGCTCACATGGATAAAAATTATCTAATAAAGGCACTCCTGTCTCACCGCTGGAGCGGGTAAATGGATATATGCCTTTGAGAAGAAAACGGCTGGTAAGACACTGGCTTTAGGGGATCTGAAAAGTAATTTTTTTTCAATATTGGGGGACAAGGCCGATGACCTTTGGGTTAAGGCTGGGTATCCGGGTGTAAGGTTAGGGGATGATGGCCATGATGGAGCACATTTCAATGACATTAGGAGCCAAGTATGGGCAACGCTGCTGTGCACATATCCAGATACACCCTATATTCACTCAATAATGCAGCAGACAATGCGGCAAGGACGGGAAGTCTCATTTTCGTGGTAAAAATGGACTTCCGAAACAAGTGCAGAAGACTCTTAAGATAGTGGGGATTGAAGCTAAAGGATGGGCGGAAATACAGTCTATTATTGTATACCATTGCAAACAGTTAAAAGAAAAAGAGGGAAACTGCTTAGAGTGTGCAGATAAAGGAACAAAAATGGTGCAGAAAAAGCTAGCGAAAGTTGCGTTGGGAGGGGCAGTGACAGTGGTACTGATAGAAGGAAAAGTAGAGCCCAGAGTGGTCCAGGCAGACATACGAGCAGTGCCTGGTTGGGGAGGCAAATACGATTGGAACGGTGGGTACCAGCTTCAGTACCAAGGGCGGTATCCAGGGTGGTACCAGCGAGGAAGAGGAAGGTTTTTTGGGGGCCTGAGGAGGACATAGTGGGTTTGGAGGAATGGTGCCAGGAGGAGGAGTGGGACAGTATTGGACATGTGAGCCGACGGGCCATTTTTCCAAGGAGTGAAGGAGCAAACAAGTAGTTGCATACTGGCAGCAGCAGTCACACCCGTATCCACAGGGAGGCACGGCCCATGCCTCCAGACTTACATGCAAGCACCCCCAGCAGTCACATATGGTGTGCCAGTGCCCACAACCCCGCCTTCTGCCCCACCGTTATTTCTGTAGCTGCCAGTTCCAGGCTCTGATGGCACACAAACATATGCAGTACACCTGGGGCAACAGCAGGGCTCCAAAGTGCAGAATAGCAACACAGAACCCCAACGGCACAGTAACACTACCTAAGGGCCACAGTGGTTGGAGGGAACCCATTTGTTTTTCCAGGAACAAACACGTATGCAGACTAGGACAGCCCACATAGCTTTAGCATACCTAATCCCATCAGTGACCGCCAACCCAGAAGAGGACGCCTTGGTGGGTGTGGAGAAAGGCAACACTTAAGTTACTCACCGTAGTGACCGACTTACTCTAAGTCCATAGTCTACTTTCCCCTATACTGCATGGGCGTCCCTTCCAAGGGACGAGAGGCAGAACCTTTTTCACCACAAAAAACCTTACCCTTTAAATTTAGAGGTGCACGGGGGTGCAGCCCTGTGAGCATGCGCTGCCCTGACTCTGCCTTCCGGCGCCACACCTCAGTCCCCATAGACGGGTCGACAATATATTTAACATTGCCTAATGACACCTGTTTCATTAGGGGGGGGTGGTGGGACATATGGAGGAAAGGCACTATGGACTAAGAGTAGGTTAGTCACTACGGTGAGTAACTTATAATTACTCTTGCATCCCGTCCCCTTTCCTCCATATTGCATGGGCGATTGCAACTGAGTGTAGCCAGAGGGTGGAGAGGAGACCCTCCTTAAGGAAACAGGTTTCAAAGAACCGCATGTTTGAAAGCCGCTTCCGATCTAGAGCCGGTGTCCAAACAGTAATGCTTGTAGAAAGCCAAAGGAGTAGCCCAAGTGGCCACCCTGCTTGTGACTTGCCACGGGACATGTAGTTGGAATGCGATGGCCGTGGCCTTGGCTCTGACCGCATGGGCGTGCATGTTAGCCAGAATTGGCTATGCTGCCCCTCATATGCTTCCTTGATGGCCGAAACCATCCATCGTGCTATAGAGGTCTTGGATGCCCGATACCCAGGTCTTGATCCGCCGAATGTGACAAACAGTGCGTCCGACTTGAGGAAGCCCTTGGTTCTGTCCAAGTAGAATTTTAGAGCATGCCCGACATTGAGGCAGTGCAGAACCCTCTGTGCTTCGTCCTTTGGTTCTGCAAAGCACGTAGGCAGCACTATCTCCTTGTTTAGATGGAAAGCAGAAGGTACCTTTGGTAGGAACGGTGGGTGCGTCTGCAGGACTACCTCATCCTTGTGGGCTCTGAGGCGACTAGTGCCTGGATTTCACTGACTCTGCGAGCCAAAGTGAAGCCCACTAACAATGCTGTTTAATGGTGACCAGCCTGATTTCCGCAGACGACATTGGCTCGAATGGTTTGTGCGCCAGGGTGCCCTATGCTATGTTGAGGTCCCACACGGGGTGTGGCCTCTTGATGGACGGGTAGAGTCTGACGAGACCCGTCAAATGCTTCTTGACTATCGAGTTGGAGGAGGCAAATAACTCTTCCTCTGAATTTCTGGAGGCTCCTATGGCCGCCAAATAAGTGGGGCAGGTGTCCACCTGCACGCCAGAGTGAGCGAGGTGCACAGAGAAGGAGAGCATGTCGTCCAACGTACATGCCAGGGGGGTTGATCTCCTTAGAGGCTTCCCAGTGACAGAACCTGGTCCACTTACTCTTATACTGGGTCCTGGTATCCTTGCTTCTTGCACCCTGTAGGATTTCTAGGTTAGCCTGTGAGAGGCTGAGGGGCCCTAGCATGACCTGCTCAGTAACCATGCAGTGAGGGCTAATTTCTGTGGCACGGGGTGGATGACCCTGCCCCCCTGTTGCACCAGAAGATGTGCTGGGCCCCGCAGAAGGTGAATGGGGGGCCTGTCCGAGAGGCAAAGCAGCTCTGAGAACCAAGGCCTGGCTGGCCACCACGGAGCTATCAGAATGACACTGAGGTGACAAGACTCCTTTATCTTGCATATCACCCTGTGAATCAGCGGTGTGGGTGGGAAGGCGTATGCCGTCATGCCGTTCCACTGAATCTGAAATGCGTCGCCCAGGGAACCGAGGCCCTGTCCCTGCCAGGATATGAACTGTTGGCACTTCTTGTTGTCTCGGGAGGCCAAGAGGTCCGCCTGGGGGAGCCCCCATCTGATGAAGATCTCCAGCAGCACCTGGTCATTCAATTGCCACTCTTAATTGTCTGCTCCCAGTCTGCTGTCTCTGTCGGCCTCCAAGTTGGATTCCCCTGGAAGGTGGACGGCCCTGACGCAGATGTTCTCCAGGGCTCATTCCCACATGTCGACTGCTAGTCTGCACAGTGCAGGGGATCTGGTACCTCCCTGCTTCTTGACATAGAACATGCTTGTCAAGTTGTCTGTCTGAATGAGGACGACCTTGCCCCCAATAACCGGAAGGAAGGTTCTGAGTGCCAGCCAAATGGCCTTTAGTTCCAGCCAATTGATGTGGTACTCCTGCTCCTGCCGGGTCCAGAGTCCATGGATGTTGTGGTTGTCCAGAGTGGCGCCCAAGCCCTCGAGAGAGGAGTCTGTAGTGATGGTGATGTGCAGGGTCAGCTGCCGGAAGGGCTTGCCTGTCCGTAGGTTACAGTCCCTGGACCACCATATGAGGTCCGGGTGAAGAGAAGGAGGAACACTGATCATCTCTGCCTGAAAGCCACGCTCCTGGTTCCATGATGCTGCGAAGTGCAGCTGTATCCTCCTCATCCTGAGATCATGTGGGGGACGGCCAGAAGGACCACTGCCATGAGACCCAGTAGGTGTTGGTACCACCAGGCCAATGTCACTCCTCTGCTAAGGAAGTGAGCAGTGGCCTTCCTGATGGCCGTGATCTTGTCCTCACAGGGGAAAAGCCTCTCGGAGTCTGTGTACCAGATGAGCCCGGGGAAAGTCAGTTTCTGCGTGGGCTGCAGCTGTGACTTATTGAGATTGAGCAAAAAGCCCAGATCGTGGAGTGTGTTCATAAGAGCGTGGAAGTGTGGTGCACCGCTTCCGGAGATGTTGCCCTGACGAGCCAGTCGTCGAGGTACGGGTCGATGTGTTGGCCCTGTGCCCTGAGGAGGGCTGCCACTAAGACTGGTAAAGACCCTGGGGGCCAAGTTGAGGCCGAAAGGAAGCACCTTGTATTGGAAATGGTAGCCCATGATTCAGAATCATAGAAAAGAATGAGGCTGTCAAATCGGGACGTGTAGGTACGCTTCCTTCAGATCCAGGTAACACATCCAGTCTCCCATGTACAATGTCTCCGCTATGAGCGCTGGTGTAACCATCTTACATTTTTTTTTTTTTTTTTTTTTTTTTTTTTTTTAGAGGTGAGGAGAGGATGAGGGTGGATAGGTCCAGCACAAATCTCAGGCCCGCATAGTTATGTTTCTGCATGGTGCAAATCCTGGAGTAGAAGCCCAAGCCTCATTGGGAGGCTGGGACTTTCTCCACTGCCTGGCTCTCGACAAGCGACTGGATCTCTGACAAAAGAGTTGCTGTCCCAACCTGTGGGAGGGGAGGAGAGGTAAGAGGTACCCCATGGATACTACAGAGGATCCAGGGGTCCGTGAAAAAATGATGCCAGAACTGCTCATGGAGAGCAAGCCTTCCCCCCCCACTGGAGACACCTGGAGCCGGAGGGGCGTGTCATGCCTTTTGGAAGCCGCGGAACCCTCCCCTTGTCCAAGCGCTGAGGTGACTGGGTGTACGTTTTGGGCATTGCCTTTGTGAGGATGGATAAAGACTACAGCGTTTGCGAGCCCTTTTCTTTTTACCCAGCTCCTCGTCCGTGGAGTGAAAGGTCACCCCCATCGAATGGCAGGTCCAAAATGCATTCCTGTACGCCTGGGTTGAACTTAGTAGCGCTGAGCCAGGCTGTTCTTCTCATGTTGTGGCAATGCAAATGGCCCGACCAATGTCGGCCACGTTAGACTCTATAATGTTTTGTGCCACCATTTTGGCCTCTGCCAGTCCCGCCTTGAATCTTGATTGGCTCTGCGCTGAAAGCTCTGGGAGGAAGTCCGCAATTTCCCGCCACAGCCTTTGGTGAACGGCTGCCAGCATGGCGTCCGTGTTGGCTTGATGAAGATGCAGTGAAGCGTTTGAATAAAGCTTCTTCCCGTAAGCCTCCAAGATCTTCTCCTCCTTGCCTAGCAGTGCCGTTGACGAGAACGACGACTGGGCTTGGAGTAGAGTGATGCCACAGCAATCGCCGAATAGTGTGGCTGAGGATGGGCCGATAGCAAGAGTGTATCCCCCTCCATTTGCTTGTACTTGGCATCCAGGTGTCGATTGACAGGCTGGACAGAGTGGGGCTTGAGCCACCCCTTTTTGGCTAAGGCGACAACGTCCTTCTGCATCGGGGTCCCATTTCTAGCCGCTGGGTGTAGCTCGAGGACCTCGGCGAGCACCTCCTCTGCTGTGTTCCACTTCGGCTTGAGGAAGGCCCAAGTATTTTGCCAGCCCTGCAAGACGTTTGTGGAAGGCCTTGGCCGACGATGGTGTGTTGGGGTCCTCTTCCTCGTCCGTGTCTACCTGGGGTCCGGTACCAGTGGAGGGATGCTAGGAGCCAACAGCTGGGGTGTGGAGACCCGAGCCAGGGGCTGCAGCGTACACTGGTATGGAACCACCTGCACTATCGGCTGGGGGCCGGAGCGGGCAGTGGGGGCTGCAGCACTGGAGCCATTGGAGGGAGCACGTCCCCAATGGCATCCCTGGGGATGAACCCATCTGAGGAGATCTCATACACCTGAGGAACCTTTCAAAGAACCTGTCCTCACAGGCCAGAAGGGTGGTAGGTGATATTGACGGGGTAGCGGGCGGCTCTTGGGCCTTTGCATGCCCTGACCATATGGACGCAGCAGGAACTTGCTCTGTGCAAATGAAGGAAAGGCCGTACTCCACGTACCTGGCTGACACCAGTCCCACCTTGACACTCGCTCCTCCACCTGCTCCCTTGCATAGTGCGGTATCGGACAGGTGTCCATATTGTCTGGCACGTCAGCTATCTTGTCAAGCTGCCTTCCACATGCCGACGTTGTGTTGCTTGGCTCACTGGGCCCAGCCCATCCAGGACACTTGAGTGTGGATCATGAGGCCTACCCTGCACCTCAAGTCGAGGCCTGGTAGGCGTTTTGCCCTCCGCAGAGTTGCTGGTAGTGCTGCGTATAGGCGACCCCTTGGACATGTTGCTGGTACAAGGGCGTGGCCCCTCGGGTGAAGACCCGGTAATAGGACCTTCCGGTCCCTTATCACTGTCACCGGGAGGATCTACTGACCCCTCGGCCTGTCGGCCAGTAGCTGGATTAGCATTGGTACTCGTGCTGGTATGAGAACCTGAGAGGTTCCTCACGCTTGAGCAAGTCCTTGGGAAGGAGTCTCCCTTGCGGGATGCGCTGGAAAAGAGTGGCCCTACCTTGGGCCTTGATCGATGTTTGACGAAGTCCTTCAGGTCCTCTGGAGGCGACCTCTGGAAGAGCTCCCATCACATAGCTAGTCTTTTCCTCAGAGACCTCGAAGAAAGCGCAGGGCATGCGGTACAAGATAGCCAGCCGTAGTCGGGGCCAAGGCAACGGAGGCAGAAGGCATGGGGGGTCTGAAGTAGGAAAGAGCCCGTTGCAGGATGGACACATCCTGAACCCTGTTAAAGTCGACATGTGCTGGGGAGGAGCATGATGCCCGAGGACAGAGTACCTGAATGAAAAAAGACAAAAAGACAGAAGAAGAGGAAGTATCCGCATGTGGAATTACATGGCTGAAGCCAAACCCAGGAGCGATGGTGTTCCAGTCGACGCGGAAAAGGGGACTGAGGTGTGGCGCCGGAGGACGGGGTCATGACAGCGCATTTTCCCAGGGCCACACCCCCACGCACCTCTAAATTTAAAGGGGAAGAAGGTTTTTTCTGGTGAAAAAGGTTCAGTCTCCCATACCTTGGAAGTGACGCCTATGAAGTATGGAAGAAAGGGGACGGGACGTAAGAGTAACCATTCAATTTAATGGTGGAATCAGGCACAACTAAACTGTGCATAAGTGAGGGTGCATTCCCTTGGTCAGGCGAGGTAATGGACACAGAGGTATCTCTGGGGCAGTGCAATCGGTCCCGTTTACAAAATAATTACCCATTAAAGTAGGGTGTAGTGATACAGGCCCCATTGTTTTCCAATGCGACCTCGATCAACCTATTGAGACATCTTGAGCAAGCTCAACATGACCATCTTGTTCATTGAGAGGGGAGTGTTTGCACTCTCGAACCCTCCCCCGTTCCCTTGGTAAGGTTAAAGATGGGTCTGCAATATAGGAGAGCTGGATTCGATACCAGATTGTCTTTATGTTTTCCCACCTCCCTTGGCCTCAACTCCTTCCTCCCCCTTTGGGAATTCTCCTCACCTTAATATCGTAAAAGGTGGATTCTCCGTCCTGCTCCCCGTGGCAAGGGCGCATAGATGTGGGGGGCGAGCAGCGACCAAGTTACTTCACTGGTGCAAGCCCCCCCCCCCGTGGGAATCCAGGCCTGCTGCGACTCTGTAGGTTTGCTGCTTTAGAGTCTTTATTTGCAGTTCTTATGTTCCTCTTAGTTCAAATAATGTCTTGCTTCTTTCCTTTTAGGTATGGAAAGGCATTTTGGTGTCATGCAGTTTGAAGATGAGCATGGGCCGGTAGGCGAAAGCACAGTGTGCGCGATGCTGTCCGGTGAGTAATGAGCAATGCGCGGCGCTGTTTCGCCTTTTATATTGCTAACCTGTCTCTTTTCTCTCCTTGCAGGTTGCAATGTTCCTCGCCGAGCACCGTAATGTTCCAGCAATGATACTGACCAGGAGATGACTACCCAGGTAAGAATTGTGTGGCTTTCTTCATTCAGGAGGAAACGTGAGTAAACGCTTACTAATGCTGCCTTTCTTTCTCCTATTTCCAGGTTATGGTATTCCAGGATGCATGCAGTGCCGGATGATGGAGTTCGTACCTTCAGGTGAGTGGAACTGAAGTCAGCGATGGATTGAAGACAGGATACTGTTCCAGGTAAGTTTCGTAGTGTTCTGTCTTTCTCTGCAGGTCTTTGGTTTCAACTAAGCCGGCATCAAAGAACTGGACATGGTGAGCGTTACGCTGCCCAGAGCAGAACACCACAAAGCATGTTCTGCTGTTTGGGTACAGTTTAAATAGTCTCAGGTAAAGTAGTCCAGGTGAAATAATCCCGGGCCTGCCACACCCAAAGTAGTCCAGGTAAAGTAGTCTCAGGCCTGCCACACCCAAAAGACTAGACCGCATAGCTCAGTTCCTTGTAACTGAGCTATGTGTGTGCCTCCATGTTGGCTGAACCCCCCCCCCCCCCTCCCCACCCTCCAAGTTAGATAGTCCCAAGTAAATAGTCCCATTCTAATGTTGGTCTTCATGATGGTTATGAGCCTGGCGCCAAAGGCGCCAGGACTGACTCCAAGTGAGTCTTGGATGAGGTTTCAAGGCCTTTGACCTGGCCCCAACTGAAAGGCTGACTTGCCAGTGAGGGCCAGGGGCAAGGGTCATGACAGCTACATGAGGGTAAAGTTGATCAAACATGCTTTTGGAAATGAAGCAGTGGCGCGAGGAATACCAGTGGCCCCTGATTTATTTATGGGATCACAGTACTTCTTAGTGCAGTACTGCAGGTGGCCAAACAGTATTGGCAGGTGTTCTCCGAATTTTTGTTCAGATCTGCCCAGCCCCAGGAACTTATTGCAGGGACTATTATCATGCTCGACAAAGTGTTGGTGCCGAAAGACAGGATTGTGTCAATAGCCACAGACATTGACAGGGATGTATGGCGTACAATTTTGTGTGTTGACCCTAACCTAGCCACAGAGACACAAAACTGATGTTTACCTTTTTTGAGAACAAAGATAATGATGGGGAGATAATATTGGAAGTAAGCGTCCCTTGCCAGATAATGATACAGTATGGACACGTCCTATGTTATTGGTAGAGGTGCCCCTTCATTTGCCCAGGAGAACTTCTCTCAGGTACCTGAAAAATTGTGCTCAAGTAGCCCGCATGATATAGGGCTCCTGCAGAGCGTTGCACCAATTTGTATTACATTGAAGCCAGGTGCAGTGTTACTCCCAGTTAAACAGTACCCCCTATCCAAAGCAGCTGTAGAGGGAATTTATGACACTATCATGGCCCTCTTACACCAGAGAATTATAGTTTCATCCAATTCTCCATGCAATATGGCCATTTATCCTGTGAAAAAAATCAAAGGGGGCAAGTTGGAGAATGATCCAGGATTTCAGACCCCTTAATGCTACAATATTGTGTAACATTCCCACAGTGGCCACACACTTCACTGTCATGGAACTGAAGAACAATTTCTTCTCTGTCCCATTGCATCTCGATTCTCAATATCTCACCGCATTAAGGTTTGCCTTGAGGCGGTTGCAAGATCCTAGGCTCCCATAGGGGTACTAAGAGCCCCCTGGTATTTTTAACAGGGTCCACAGGAAGATTTGGGTAATATCGAAGTGTCAAGTACCGAAATTCGATACGCAAATGACTTGGTGTGTGGTGATACTGAGCAGCAGTGTAGGGAAGACTCCTTCGCGTTTTTGCAGTTGTTGGCTGACAAAGAATACAAGGTGGTTACAGCAAAGCTGCATTATTGTTTGCAGAAGGTATTGTATTTAGGAAAATTGATTTCAGTCAATGTTAAGAGTCACTCCAGAACACAAAGCACTGGTGCGCAGCACGCCCCAGTCAGAAACTGTTAAAGATACGCAAAAATTCCTTGTGCTGTGTAATTATTGCAGGGCATGGATCTTCGACTATTCATCGTACACTCAACCACTGCAGCAGGCCCTTAAAGAAGCCCAAAAGATGAAAAAAAATATCTGGACTGACTAAATGCTCACCAGATTACAAGAGTTAAAAAACGTCATTTATATTGTCCACGTAGTAGCAACCCTTGATTACACTAAAGAGTTCTATCTTTTCCTCACACTGACGGTAAGATGATGAAACCAGTATTGACACAACATAGCACCATTGGTCACAAGCCTTTGGCATATTACAGTGGTATGTTGGATTAAGTTATGCAAGGTCAGTTTCCCTGTGAACAAGCATTAGGTGTGTTAGGGAGAATTCTCATTCAATGGCTAATTCCCCTTACCTAGTGAGTCCCCCAGCAGCTTTGCTGGATTTCTGGAGTTTATTTTTTCACTTGGTAAGAGTGTGAGCTTCTCCCCCACTCTTACCCATGTTTTGCCATGTGTATTACATCTGTTTTTGTGATTGTGGACACTGGAGTACACCACTTCAGTATCCCCATTATTTTGTGTGTTACACAGCACCTTTAGTGCAGTGACACAGGGTTGTCTTTTAGACTTCCCACCAACTCCTTTTCTGAGGCTGACTACTGTCCCTCAGAAAAGGGTAAAGTTGCCATTAACTTTACATAGTCATTTAACCACAGATCCAGTACACCCCATCTTACATGGATGGGTTATTGGAAAGGATTACTTCTTAGCCCTTTTTATCTGTACCTCCTAGAGTCTTGTTTTGCTCTTTTAACATTTAGACTTGGCTGTTGGCAGTGGTATCTACCCTAACTTTTCTACCGCGTTTATACTAAATAAACGTGGTACTGTTTTAGGCTATTATATTAGCCTTGAACATAAACCCGCTTGACCAAATACTCTTTCTTTTGGCTCCGGTCGGATTTATTCACCATTACTTTTTGTTAAAGTCCTTCCTGTGTTTTACTTTGCGTGGCAAACCAGGTTTGCCTTCTTTGTTCACTGTCCTTTGGCGGGCTTCCAGATCCAGTCCAGAGTCTTCTTCCCTCAAGCCTGGTGGGGTCAACCAGCTCATCTTCCACAGCCAGAGGATCCTCTTCGTGGTCGAAATCGCTGCACCGTGCTGTAGTGGTCCAGATAGCCATCTGAAGAGCCTCTCCTGTTTTAAGGAGCGCACCTTTCATTCACCGTTGCTGCTGCTGGCTTCATCCCTGTGTGGTGCAGACCCCTCCAGACGTTGTCCTCCTTGCCGAAGCTCCAGGAACCATGGGTCTGCAGGAAACTACCAGGAACAACTGCCGAGGCACCAGCTTCTTCCTTGAATAAGGTACTGTGTTCTGCTTCGAGGAGCTAGGGTGAATCCCTTTGCTCTTCATCCAAGGCTTGCCCTTGTCTTCCCTCCTTCTTATAACTTTTGCTTCATCTGTTGACAATATCTAAGTACTCCCGGCAACGTTGAATCTTGGACTGTCCGACTGTGTGATCCTCGACAACAGGAACCCTGTTCCACTTGACACTGGCTCCGGCCTATTGACTCTTGTATTTCTGTCAACGAGTGTTCTCTGATTCCGTCTGCCCTGACAAAAGTATTGCCTAGGATTTTTGCCACCAACTCTCTCGGGTTAACTCGGGTGGCAAGTGTGTTTTGCCCCGGTAACATTTCTTGCCGCGGATATGCGTATCTTTAGTAAGACCAAACTGTCATTACTGTCAAAAAGTGATCGCATATGTATTCCCAGTAACGTTTTTTGTTTCACAACACCGGTCCGTTAAAACATAGTGTACTTACCTTGAGTTCTACTGTACCAAGTGAATTGGTTGGTTTAGTGCATTTTACGTGTGGTTTTGAATTAATAGAAGTGTTGTGTTTTATAACAAATGGTTTAAAAATAAATGTACTTATATTTTTTACCTGACACCTTGAGTCAGTGTTTGCTTGAGTCACAGTAATTGTGATCTCTTTGTGTAATCTCTGCTATTGCTCATATACTCTTTAGTTAAGCCTGGCTGCTCCGCTACTGCTACCACTTTAACATAGTAGTACAGGCTTGTACCAAAGGTGAAGTTATATTACCACTTGTAGTCTTAACTGTGTGTAGTGGTTCCTAAGAGCACTTCACAGGATTTTGCCCAACAAGCTGCAGCTGGTTTTGCTATTGAGAAGTCAGCCACGATTACCATGGGGTGCTCAGTAACTATGCCGAATTTGCAGTTTTTGAAATAATTGAGAGAACGAAGTCCACATTGACAACACACAGGGACTCAACATTTGAAGCTATTCTTTTCAGTTCATCCATTCACCTTGTTTGCTGTAAGCCAGTGAACCCTGACACTTTCCTGACAGAAACCATTACTGAGGATGACGTTCATGACCGTCACTTATGAAGGGCCAGGCAATGACATCCCTAAAGTATGAGACTATGCTTTAGATGAGGTATTTTTTTTTCATGGGTCGTCGACTATTGTCCAAGAGACTTTCCAGCGACATTCTGGGGCAACATTGGTTTGATTGGTTGATGGGGAATATAAGGTTTTCATCCACCCGAGGCTACCGGGGCATTACTCTGCCCAGATGGCAGAACTGATTGCTCTTATTGAAGCGGTAGAGGCAGCGCAGGGATGCAGAGCAACAATCCATTCATACTCGGCATACGTGACAGGCATTTGGGATTGTTGAGGTGGGTGAGAAGAGGCTTTTGGAGAGCTGATGGATCGCCAGTATAGCTTGCAGCCCTCCTAGACTGATTCATGCTCTCTCACAGCCAACACTTGTCACAATCGTCAAGTGTGCCACCCATACAAATGACAGGGATTTTGTTTCTCTTGGCAAAGAAGCAGCAAACAGGGTCACGGAATTGGCCGCCTATCTACCGGTGCCAGACATCCTGAACACTTGCTAGCATGCAATTGCAAATACAGGTTCCATATATTGCATTACCCATTACTGAAGTTATAGAATTGCAGGCCCAGGCCCCTCAAAGTTATTGTGGCAGAGGAGAGGGGGTGTGCACAATCTTGTGGCAGAGGAGGGTGTGTGCACAATCTCCTACAGACCAAGTATGGATACAGGATAGTACAGTGAGAATATTGATGACCCAAAAATTGGTTCTAGTATCGTTTGATCAATTGCACTGATCCTCGCATGTGTCTACACAGCAAATCCCTGCCGACACACAGGAGGACTGGTACTTGCCAAACATTCAGGAATTTCTAAATATGTTTACATCAAACTGTACAATCTGTCAGACATACAATACTGGACAAACCCTGAGGACACGGAGGGGGCACATTGGCCCACCCAATCGGTCAGTTTCGGGACCTCCACATTGACTTTGCAGATATGGTTGAATGGTGTAATCTTATAGTAGTGGTACGTCCCTTCTCCCGTTGGATGGAGGCTGGTCCATGCACACATCCTGATGCCAACTCAGCAGCTACATTTTTGGTCAGAGAAGTGTTTCCCCAATGGGGAGTTTGTGCAAAACTCTTAAGTGACAATGGCACCCACTTATTCAATGAGCCGTTTAAAGATATTGCGGCTCTTTTAGGGATTAAACATAAGATGTGCTCCATTTACCATATCCAGCCCAAAAGCATTGTTGAAAGGATGAATAGCCTCTTGAAAGCTAAGTTGTCCAACTTATGTGTGACACTTAAGAAGAATTGGGTCCATTGCTTAACTATGGCCCTTTTTAGTTTGAGGACTCAGCCCTGTAAGGACCATCACTGCTCCCCTCATGAGATTGTGGTGGGAAGACACATACATACGCCACTATCACGTGTGGGCAATGCTTCTGATGCCTACAGAGCTATGTCAGTACTAGCAGATAAATTTAAATCATACTTGACACAATGAACAAAATGTATGAAATGTCTTTCTCGACAGATTGCGCCACAACAGGCGGAAGAGTAGAACAGCGCTGCACCGCAGTCTGTGAGCTCGCCACCACTCCAGCTACATCTGGGGGACGTGGTATATGTGAGGAACTTTGTCCACAGGTGGAGTGAGCCGCGCTATAGCGGACCTTACATGGTAGTGTATGCCACTCCACTTGCGGTCAAGGTGAAGAAACTTCGCTATTGGGTATATCTTTCTGATTTCAGGAAAGGGCCCCATACATCACCTCCTATCAGCATATTGTCTGAATTTTTGGGTAAATAATTATATGACACGGAAACATTTGTTGACTACTTCTACTTCTTGATTGTTATAGTTGGATTTTTACACTTGTATCATTAAGTTGTTGGTTCAATATGCGTGCATATCTTTGTAGTGGGGTATTGATACATTGCTCTTTTCAGAAACCGTTTTTTAATTCGAACAAAAATGAGTTTCCATTGATATATGGCTAAATTCACCGCTTTTCAGCACACTCAAGTTGTTCTACAGGTCTCGCTGTACGAAAACTCTTTTCATCTTGGTTGCTGATTTATGTTTGGCATATTTTTGTATTTGTCAAGTGAGTTTATATGGTTCAGGCATATAAAGGGGTAGGGGTGTAGTACAAGGGGATGAGAAAACCGGGTATTTTTTTGTGACAACACCTACTGATGATTTCATGACCGCTGTAGTACATTTTAAAAAAGCAGGTATGCAGGATTAGGATGCTGTATTATGGCAATTGAAGTTGTGGTTTAAAGGGGGACTTGAATAAAAGGAGTATGCACAACACAATACAAAGGAGTTGTTATTGATACAATGTCTGATGTGCACCATCAAGAATTTATTAACATGTGCTACAGCCACTCGCGCTCAGTGGCGGAACAGAGGTAGAACAGGAGACGTTCTGTCTGCTCCCTCATCCTCCACGCGTCATAGACACCCAAAATGTTAGTACCCCAGGAAATGGCATCCTTGGAAGCCCAGTGTTTGGTTAATCTGGCACTGAGCCAGGTTTGCAGTCTGTTCAAGGGGCACAAGGAGCAAGTTGTACTAATGGAGAAGGACAAAGCAAAATGTGCCAAAGAAGACCGTACCTCTCAATGTAAGCCACAACCCATGTTAAAATTTGATGGATTGCCGTTTGTGTCAAACAGATGGCAAAAGGCGGTGGTGAGCTGCGCAGGAGGGGGGGTTAGCAGGGTTTGGATAAGAAGAGATGGAATATCAATGAGAATTGCTTCACAATATGGGCCACATATGTTTTGAAAATGACATGGATTGTTCCAGTGAAGGTCTAAGCAGTGGGCGAATAGGAGTTTTGCTTCTGAAGGCATGGGACAGTTCCCGTTGGCACCAACATCAAATTCAACAAAACACTGTTAATTCCAGATCTCATAAGACGAACTGCAGCCCTTTACAGATCTCTACTGGGTGTGTAGCCAGCAGGCATATTTGCATCTCCCACCATCCTGGCGAGGGACCTGTGCAATTACACTGCACTCTGCTATTCTTGTGATGCCAGAAGCTCATCCAATAATCGCATCCAAGCATGGTATGAATCAACAGAACCAAGTTCCAACCCAACCCCCGCTGGCAGAGAAGAAGAAGGGCTCACTGAAGATAGGAATGAGGATGACAAACTATTTGTCAAAAGGCTTGTCCAAGCTGCTTAAAGCAACCCCAGATAAATATCACATGTACACCAAGACATGGGTGTTTTTCACCTCACTTCTGATGCCAGGAGTTCAATGCAAAATGGTTGCAGATCATGAGATGGGAGATGATCCAGCTGGCAAATGATAATGAACAAGGGCTGAATGGTATCAAGAGTGAATTGCTGGTGATCTGGTTAATGACACTTCAGAACAGTACGTCCTGGATCTCCTGAAGGCTGATGGGGGTGGGGGGGGGGGGGTATGTATGTAAGCAAATAGGACTGTCTTGCTGCACATATGTATCCCTAAATGATGCAGAAAATGGGTCCATGAGGCACATCATAAAGTGTAAAGTGAGGAAGGGCACCAGATTGAAGATTGGTTCGATACATTATTCTTGTGGGCACAGACATGGCTTGGAGCAGTGGTGAAAATATTGGTGCCAATTGTGATGTTCCTGTTGGTATTATGCTGCATGTGCCAAAGGATGCTTCGATGCTGTGCCAAGACTATCCCAAACGTTGCAATGATGGTGCTTACTATCTGGGCAGAAATGGCTCTTCCAGGTACAAAGAATAGGCAGGTTTCAAACGGAGGATCCAAAAAATCCACGTATGGTCAGAGTTGAACAATACATCCCGCAGGGACCTTGACCTTGCTCCCGACAGGCCCAGAGAACTATGCAGAGCACTGGGTTGATTTAGCAGGTGACAGAGGGTGCATTTATCTCACATGTACTCTGCAGAAATAGGCCCAGGATTGGGAAAGCCTAAGCCATGCATGTAGGATGTGGATCCCTAAGGATGAAGTGGATAGGAGGAGAGAAGAGGCGTTAGTTAATGGAGGATTAACTAAAGGGGGAATGCTGGGATGTACATTCAGATCCCAGCCTTCGCAAATGATTTGGTTGTGGAACGTATACCAACACGTGGGAAATGCACATGAGCGGGTACAGGAGCGGGGGTCTTGTGTGTATAGGTGAATGGTGCAGGGTATGCTTACTGTAGGACGCTACATAATTAAAACAATCAACATGCTTTATAAAATGCTAGGTGAATATACTGTATGTGCATGACATACATATAGCATGTTTCTTTGTTCAATGACACGAAACAATGAAGTTAGGTCCGAATCCTTGCAGGCCATGTTGGAAACATGAAACAAGACCTTGTGGTTGAATATTCATCCCCCACCCCAGGCGAGGTAGGAAACATGCACACATACAAATGTATCCTGTTAGAACTCTTGACATTAGAAAGAAATGTAATCGGTCCACCACGGGTAATATAGGCTGCGGCTAGTTGTGAAGCACACACCCATGTGAGCCAGGGCAGAGGTCCTGCGCTGCCAAAAAACAAGCTGAGATTTAGGACACTAGTGCCCCCTAGTATAATTGCCATCCCATTTGAACTATCAGATGCCCATGAGCAAAAGTCCTAAATCCTTCACTATTTAGACTGATTAGTGAGATCTGCAGGAAACCCAGGCCTACCCTTGGGAGGGAAGGAGTAGCTAATAAGTAGGGAGAAAAAGCCTGTGATTTGTACCTGGGAGAGCAAAGGATGATGCCAACTCTAATAAGATTATGGTGGGGAAGCATGATGGGGCGCCCGTGTGTCTAGGATGAAAAAAAAAGGATACTTTATTCACAAAGACCAGACTGACCTCAAAGTTATCCACTGAGCTCATGTTGGCGGCCAGGTGCACATCACGCGATTAGGCCTTAGGGTAGGGCAGTGTTTTCAGAAACCTAACCAGTCATTTCACAGTAATGCAAGGTGAAAAGATCGTCACCCATGTGTAAAAAAGTTGGAGTCAAAGAAGATGTAACCAATGAGTTGGGTGCCTATATGTGATTAGTATGTAAATAGGTGGTAGCCAATGAGCATGGGGGATGAACACTGTACACTGTGTACACCACAGATGACTATTTAGGCAGTTATAATGTGCTGCTTGCTTTGTAGAATAGAGAGAGCTCTGCAGCAGTCGACTTACCTGTCGCCTTTTCCTTTTTATAACAGATAAAGCTCTTGTTCTTCTCACAAAAGGGTGCACTGAGTCTTTTCCCCAAGAGGGTGATTTTTTGGTATGGTTGTCGAGAGTTTACTCTACATTGAGAATAAGAACTAATTGTGTTACGTTCAGTACTGTAAAAGCCAATCTGCCTTAAAAGAAAGGCAAACATAAAATCACCTAAAACTAACAAAAAGGGTTTTTTTCTCCGATTAGTGTCCATATCTATATGAATGAAACCATCACTGTCAGAAAAGTTGCACTCATTTTAAGCAGTTAGAGCAAGTAAAAAAAAAGAAACCAGTGCCAAGGAAAACTGTATTAAACCTTGGCAGTCAGGCGTATCCCTTTGCTCACCTGCAGTGTACTTTGATTCTTTCCTCTTGCTTTGGCAGTGCAGATTTCGGCCTTTTTATAACACTGACTAATTTAAATATACTGACCGTATAGGCTCAGACATTCAATAGGCACCCTGCTGACTATTGGTGCCCAAGTGCCTTCAGAGATGCTTTGCTGCATGTGAATTAGAACCATCAGCAGCCTCATCTAATTCTGCCTGACTATTGAACGTGCCATCGGCTATTTGGACGACATTCCCAACTACCTTTATTTTGGTAAATAACTCTGTAGTATGCTGTGGTCTCAACTCTACCGACCACACAAGAACACCACTACTAAATTAGACACAACTGGTCCTGCAACAACCCAACTAACAAGGATAAAACAATGTTGAGACTTAATACTTAACATTCAAAAACATAACACCATTATATGAATTTACAAAGATAATATTTTCAATCACCAAAAATAGGACCAAGAAAACACCCATCAAGGAAGAGTGAGGACCAAAATACAGAAAACACAAAGAGGACCGCCCCAAACACCCGGAGCCCCGTCCCACCACAGAACATGTCACTTCTTAATTTTACTGGTCTACTTCATTTTACAGCCCGTACTGTATAACTGGGATTGTTAAATGAGGTATCCTCCAATTCCTTGAAAAATGTTTAAGTTTGCATTCCAAGATACATGCAAGATTTATTTTTTTAAACATCAATGGCTTATAACTCACCCGAACCACTTAAGTAATAGAACAAATGCTAACAATCCGTGAAAGTTTTCTCTAACAATACCATGGCTAAGCAAATTCAATTATACACAAAATGATTTCATATATTTCAAATAAGATCAAAGAAAATTGAGTCATTAACATACATAGATTATTACAGGGAAGAATGATGCAACCAAAATGGAGAAAAAACTTGAACACAATTTGATAGAGGAGGCAAAATGTCTAAAATTTCAATAATGTGCCTGGGAACTCCACAAATCTAAACATCAACCTTCTATTTTGTACAGACAATGGATTAATTGGTCAAAGGGATTACTCAGTCATGGAATGATCTTTTTAAGTAAATAGGGGAATTGGTTGTTTAACACTACTAGTTACACAGACCAGTTGTAAAATGAATTAAGTCTGCAAACACAATTAAGAAGTAAAATATTCCGAGGGGAGTCATCTGTGTTTTCTGCAGTTAATATTTTCAACAGAAAAAACGAATGTCATAGCACACAATGCATTCAATCTTATAACTGAATTTCACATATGCCAATATAAGAACATCACCTAGCCTACACCAAATGAAGCACAAAATATCTAAATGGAAGTATGCAAACACCCTGCAAATACGGAACTTTCTTCCAAACATACAAAACTATTACACCACTTCAACAGCTACCACAATGCCTACATGCCAAAAAACGACACCAGGAAAAACACCACCCCTCCACTAATAGTCACATATGGGCATTGAACTCCTGTAGGCCTACTTCAGCCAACCGGAGGACTACACTGTGCATTAAATTACACCACAAATAAATAAGCTGTGCAAGTGCAAAGCGAGAAGCATGCTTCCATGAGAAGCCTGGTGTGCTGAACATTCCGAGACATGCAGCGAGTGATCACTAACCCCCAGGTATCCGGTGCAGATGAATGCACAATCTATGCATCAACAGCTGTGATGAAGTCACATATGCTGGAGGCTAAAAGATCATTCTGGGGTGACTCTAGGAACCAGCACCTGCTCTTTGGGACCTAGAGGAAATGCTTGGGGGAGGAAGGGGTACGGGGATCTCCTGGATCATCTGCCTATCCTTTGACTCTGTCAGGAAAGAGGTACTACCACATGCAAATCTATTCTGCAGGCGTAAAATATACAAGTATACTATTAAAAGCACATGGGGCTATCACACGCAGCAACCCACTTGTGGACCCATGCCACAGTTGTCCACAAGCTATGAGGCATGGTTAGAGAAACATGGTTGTCAGAGAATACAAAATAGGCCTGGAAAAAAAGACCATATTGGTCAAAACACATGTTGGCTAGTCTAGACTAACCTTGTATTAAAACAGTTGGCTTCAACTATTAAAGCACTCTACTCAGGACTCCATTGTTTGCAGTCAACTAATGTATTATAGAAGGATATGATTTGAAAAGATATTCAATTTCTTTAAAACAAAATCCAATTGTATCTACTTGTTCAATTGTAGTGGGGGCATAACCACAGCTTCTGTATTTCATGCAACTATTGGCAATGAAAATGTTTTGGTGGAAACGATACTAGTCGTTGCGCTATCCTTTTGCATGTAATGTATCCTCGGCTAGTGGCGCAGTAGGGATGGCCACCAGCCAATTTCTGTCAGCTAGAAAATCTGTAGCTCTCATAGGACATACCCAATCACAGGATCGGCACACACAACTGATCGCACTCTGGTAATTACATGAACCAGCACAAACACTACAGGAGATAAAAGAGGAGCCATAGAGTAGTGTGCGGATTTGGAGAGAGAATGCAGTGCAGGTGCAGAATATTGTGTTGGTGCTGGTAGGAGAGCGAGCCAAGAGAGGGAGGTGTTATGAGATGGTAGATGAGAGCAGTTGACAAAGTGGAGGAGAGCGAGCAAGGAGGAGGAGGAGGAGGAGGAGGATGATAGGTGCCGGGAGGAGAGAAGGAGGAAAACAAGAAGCCCAGGGAAGGAAGGACAAGAGCATAGGAGAAGAATCAAAGTGAAGGAGAAAGTATGATGAAGACGATGACTGGGGAAGCGACAGGCGAGGGGGAGAGGTGAATAAAAGCAGTATCACTTGATAGGAAAGAGGCATAAGGAGAAGAGAAAGAAGGACATGTGGGGTAGGTAAAGAGGAGAGAACAGAAAATCAAAGAAAAGAAAAGTAAGACAACATGGAGAGATGGTAGGAAGACAGAACACAGTTGATATTTCCCACATCCTCAATATTGAGAAGGAACATCTAGTGATGGAGGGGCCTAAGGCGGCACCCAAGACCTTGGAGGCCCTGCTGTTGAGGGGTGCCCATTTCCAGTGGAAAGAGAAGTCTAAACATGTGGAGGCCAAACGACCTTGAAAGAGTCCGATACCTGACCCATTTCATATGTTTCAGAGCATAAGGGGTGGTGGTGCCAGGTGAATAGCAAGCTCTAAAAGGTAAAAGATGGCATCCTGCCAAGCCCATTGATAACCAAGAATGACCCAGCCAAGGCAAAGAAAGAGGTGTGGGACATAAATCCCAGAGACTGAGTGAACGTTTACCACCACAAAGTAAGACTTGCTTTAGGGTAGAGCGGAAAGGGCAGGGGACTACATTCCAAGAGAAAGCCAGATTGATTTTTGAAGATCCTAAAACCCATCATCTGGGCCCAGTTAAGACATGGCCAATGTTTTATTTTCTTCAAGTATAAATGAATAAAGGTGAATCTGCACTGGGCATTGATGTGTCTGTTGATTTCAGCCATGACAACATATTAAATGCCAAGCACTCCCAACAGGGCTTTCACAAAGCCAAATGGAGATGCCACCCCTCACTGTTATGAAGATTTTTACTCACTCAATCCTCTGGTGAGAGATGTAAAGCAATGAAACCTAAACAAACTGGGTTTGCAAATACAAAAAAGGAACCAAACTCTCTAAAGTACTAACTGCAAGAGCGCAGTCAGGTTTAATTCAAGGGAGGATGTGGGCTTGCAGTAAAGTACAGTTATTCCCAATAGCTACCAGTAGAGAATACACTACACTGGTAGACTGAACACCATACACTTTATTATAAAATCACACATACTATCTTTAAGATTAAATAAATATTTTGGGTTAAACATAACAGATTAGTGAAAAAGAAAGGAAGACAGAGGCCCCATGTGCATGCCTTGCAGCACAAGCTTCCCCTAAACAGTTTTTTTCTTTATTCTCTATTTTTTCACCATAGATGACCAGTTTTTTTGGGGTCCTGGTCATCTATTGTGCTTTGTGTGAGTGCTGTGGCCTGGTCCATTGGGTTGAGTGCCCAACTTAAGCGGAGGAAGGTCCTGCTGGCATTTGGCACCAACAACCTTGAGCTCCTGAACACCACTCTCACACTAACACAGGGTAAGTGATTGAGCATTCTCACTTCAGATGTATCGGGGATTGAGGGCTCAGTGTGTACCCTAGAGTATCATTTTGAGGAATAGTTGTCTCAGAGCACAGTGAAGTGTCAGCACACAGTCTAGCCAGTAGTTGATAACGTAAATGCAGATTTCAGTCTGGGCACAAAATGTGTGGTTTATGCTAGTCTAATTAAAGGGTTGAAACTCAGGCACAGATGATGGCGTCTGCCAGCCCATTGACCAGACGGGAGAAGAAAGCCTTAAACATTGAAGACTCAATTCAAAAGATTGGGATAGAGAGGGAGGAACAAAATAGACAAACTTCCCCAGAATGCAGATGATGTATTAGAAAAGATTTCCTATACAAGTACACCAAATTATTCAAAGAAAGAAAAAGTCCTGTTAGACCTTCCAGAGGACAGTCAGTCCTATCAAATGGCAATCATTTTTTTGAAATGATCAAGAATACCCAAACCAGTTTTTGTTGAATTGCAAAAACACAAATGAACAGCAGAAAAACGCTGCGCACACAATGTGCATGCAGATGTCAGCCAATGTGTCACAGAAGAATGTAAGAAAAGGAGATAGAAAGTATAGGACCTCTAGAAGGAACTCACTTTGTACTTCACTAGCGAAGTATGAAAATCCACCTTTCCTATAACATGTGCACAGTACCAACAGGGGCCTAGAGTACGCGGTAACAGAGCTAGAAGACCACAAGGGTGAACTAGTAAAAGCCAGGTTTGCTCATAACCCCCCCCCCCCTATGATATCCTAAAGTTAATTCAATTACAGAAGGAATTACTGCAGTACAAGTGCGACTCACCCACTGAGCCACTGTAAGACTTAGTTGGATGACCACCATTTAGAGGAATGGGAAGCAGATGCCTACAAAGAGCTGTATGTAACCCCTGCAAGACAATAGCAGGTTAGAAATCTTCTGACCCAGAACTTGTGGCAGATCCAGCCAAGGCAGGAACAAACTGCCCAGTTCATATACAGAGTAAAATGCCAATTTAGAAGAAAGACTCAAGTTCCTTCCCTCCTTACCATCTATTCACAACTTCCTTTGGGAAAAGATCAGAGCCCTTCAGAATTCTCAGACATCATATTGGAATACATGCATTTTAGTGAGGCTCACCACAGTGAGATGTGTAGACCTATTTAATCAGTTACCACGCACTATTACTAAGCAAGTAGAACTGAGGACCAATGTAGAGGAGAAAATGCTCACTGATCACGGGTTACAACACATTCCAATTTTAGCAGATGGGATATAGGCTCTTGGGAGGAAATGTGTTGCTGTGAGAGTACGCGATGAGGATGGCGAAAATACAAGTGGGCTCAACCCAATGCGAAACATTAGCTATAAATCAGATAATCCCGAGTGAAAATCACTTATTTTCTCGGAAATAAAACAATTCAATTTAAAAAGACTGCTCAGAGAGGTCTTTCTAAATTGAACTGCCATGCACCTGGTGCACAGGAGTATAAGCAGTGGGGGACTGACGTGGCCAGAACCGGGGGTGGGGGAGGGGGGGTACTGTGTGTGTGTGTGTGTGTGTGTGTGTGTGTGTGTGTGTGTGTGTGTGTGTGTGTATGGAAATTGTTTCCTCAGGGGTTCTGCGACAGTCACCATGTTCAACAGGTGTCAATGTCAATTATATTTTGACACGTGGTGCAATAGAGGAGGAGAATGATGCCCATCTACATGACATAGTAGAGTCACTCCAAAAAGGAGGGTTAAAAATTAACTCAAGTTACAGTGTTAACAGCCACAAGTAACCTTCTTGGGAGTGTCTGACAAGGAGAAAAGTCAATGTTTGAGGACTGATTGCAATTGATCAACTCGTTGCCACACACCACTGATCACAAGAGCCTTCAGAGTGTACCAGGCATATTTGGCTTTTCATGCTGTTCCCAGCACACGCTAATGAGACTGCAAAACCTCTGTATAATCTCCTCAAGGCAGTCACATTACATTGGCTACTCGAATACACTCAAGCAATACAGCAGCTTTAAGGACTGATGACAGAAGCTCCCTGTTTAGCTAGCCCCAACTCAGATTTGCCTTTTAACATCTGGCCCCTGTTGACAAAGAACACAACAGCAGCCCTCTTCACACAGTTACATGATGACAAACAGCACATTATTGCATGAAATTCACAACTACTGAACATGACTGGTAAAGTTCCAACACCTCACAGGGATCCACACACGCCCATCAAGGTACTATTATTCTGACTGCCCTTAGCTTATGGGTGGAGGACATGTTATTGGGAGACGCCCACTCCAAGGGTTTTCATTCACTGAACCCCATGAATGCGAAATGCTGCTTTATACAACTCTACATCTCTTTGATGGCGCGCACCAAGGAAGTGCCCAGAAGTGCCTGTTAGCCTGGATGGAACGCTGCTGCATCCTGCTTCTGAAGACTGGACTTGTGTTTTGTTTGCTTTAAGGGTGAGCGTTCTTGTGCTCACATAGGGACACATGGAACTCTAACTCAGCTTAGAAGTAAATACTAAAAGCTTTAAATACTTATATATACTTTCTGTTTTAGATTGGCCACGCCCCCTGCTCCCAGAATTCCTTAAGGCCGGGCCGCGCAAGCACCTGCCCGCGCGCACCAAGGAAGTGCCCAGAAGTGCCTGTTAGCCTGTTAGCTGGGAGCAGGGGGCTGGAGGTTGCGAGCACCTGGCGTTTGTTTGCTCGCCTTTGGATTTAACATGCTGTGTGGTTTTGTTGTGACAAACCTGACTGAAAATATTCTGCCGGCTGCAATCCTTGCCTAAAGGAACTTGATGCTAACGCTCTCGCGAGGTACGTGTGAAAGTAATTTCTGCTCTGCCCTTAAATGATTAAGCAAGCCTCGTATAATTTCCGCGGCCGTAGCATCGTAAACAATCTGGAGCCGGCAGCCGGCTGTGAGAGCGAATCCCTTATTGCAGTGAAAAGAAATTCAGGTGCGAGGCAACAATGGTCATGACTAATGATTAAATTATATCTATGTGCATTTCTGAATGAATGAAACTCCGCAAAATAGAACGCTGTATTTGCACACAAGAGGTTTTGAAGAAAACACGTTAGTTCTTGCTCTCTCATTTGTTTGTTTCCTCCCACATAAAATAACTACCTGCGCCTTTGTACGAATGCACTACATTAATATAGCCGTAGGCTTCTATGAGAATAGATTACATCATGTTAAGTATGTTACAGTACTGCCTTTTAGAAGATAAACTTTCTAACTGCAGTGCAAACCGCACTGACAGTTATTTTTTAAATTAAAGGCTCTCGAGTTAGAACTCAACCGGAAAGCTGCTGCTCGTTCAACCTGCTTACATGTGTAATCAAACGGCACTGTCATTGAACTGATCAGATCCAAGTACTGTTTAGACTGCAGCTACAGTAACTGCTAAAACAAAAGGCTTTCGAGCTGGAATGCAGCTGGAAAACCGCTGCCTGCTTAATTTCCATTTATGTCTGATTAAATGGCATAGGTTTTAAACTGTTTAGACTCAAGCTCACCTCCTTCATATTTCATTTAAAACTAACGCTCGGTACATAATAACGTGTTACTTGGCACATTCTTGTTTAAAGTGATGCAATTTATTGTTAACATTTCCAAGGTTACATAGGCTGTTGCAAATTGAAATTCTAGAAACTTAAGACACTTATTACAGCCAGCTGGATACGCAGTGGGTACATTGTAGGCCACTAGTTTCATTGGCAAAACATCACAGGTGAAATAAAAGGTGGGGTATAAAGAATTAAATTACATAGCTTTTTAGGCTGCCGATTAAGAATAATACGTAATCTCCATTCATCACTTCTCCCGAAAAACATACGAAGCACCTAACTGTGTCTATTAGAAAAATAAAATAGCAACTCTCCCCAGAAGTAAAGTAGGCATGAAGAAAAAGATAATCTGCTCTAAAAAGGATATTGAACTTGGCCCCATTGTTTTCAATACACGTAGAAGCACTATTCTTAAAGACCTAGCAATGCCCTTACCACCTTCCCCAAGTCAAAAAATAGACATCCTAGATGATTGTGCAGAGGGTGAACCTCCACAAAGTACTGATATTGAATTAGCTAAAATGGCAGAAGAAATGGAGGGAGAGAAATGTGAATGGGAGGAAGTTGAACCGGCCCAATCTCAGCTTCTCTTTGAGGATGAAGGGGATGGGGTCAACTTAAGGAATGCATTGAAGATCTTGAGGCTAGCTCAGTAAGCAGAGACTCACAAACTAGTCAGATGGCAGATACCCCTCCTATATTCACAAAGGGAAGAATAACACAGCTGGCTATGATGGGGGAAGATATAGATGGTTCACAATGTGATCGAGTGGGAAGAGAATGGATTAAAGACGGCAATTCAAATAACGCAAGTAGGGAAAGGACCTTTATAATTGTCACACTATGTGAACTCAAGGAGTGGCTTCACAAAGAAATTACTAAACAAACAGTATGCTTGGGGCAAATGTCTGATAGATTAAAGTTGATGGAAACCCGAGGGTTAAATGTGGGGAAAGCCCGCTGGATAACAACATAGGCTTGACTTTAGGACAAGCTAACAGCGGAAAAAAAGGAGCTGAAAAAAGGAAATTAGTAAAGCTGACACACATGCCGTCAAGAAGAACAAAAACACTGGGGATACTACACACCCTATCGAAGAGTTGGGGGGGCAAAAGTAAGAACATGGAAGCAGAGGTATATAACTTAAAGTTAGTATCTAAAAACTCCAAAAAATGGGAGAAAAAAAACAGTTAAAAGCGGCAGAACTAAAAACTGGAAAGGCTTCTTCATTAAAATTCTTGCGCAACATAGGAAAGGGTCTTACTGGACAAGAAGTAATCAGCGAAAATGATAAGCAAGATGGTAAAGTGGGATACAAGGAAGGAGATTCTATTGAAAATGGTCCCGATTATGAAAACTCAGACATAAGACTGAGGGATGCGCTAAAGGGGAAAAAGTCAGATAAAATCGCAAACATTGACAATGAAGGAAGACCCATGCCTATAAATCGAGACATAATATCTAATGAGTTAATCAAGGGGAAGAAGTCAGATAAAATAATAAACAAGGTCAATGAAGGAAGACACACGGTAGATATATCCAAATCCCCTATTCGGGCAAAGGAAGGAAGAGCCGTGTATGACATATTTAAACCCCCCCAATACCTGTGCTCCCGAAACAACAGCACACGTCACCAAATTGTGACGGGAGGGAGAGCATATGGGAAATAAGTGGGGAACTTGAAAAAGAAGAGGAATATAGATATCCGAAAGGTAGAGAAAGACAATTGCATGAAAGCAGTAATGAAAATCAGAAGGGTGTCAACCCAGAAGGAAAAAAAGAAGCCGGCAAAATGACAGTGGAAGAAAGCGTCAGGAATATAGTAAGGGATATATTGAAGGAAAAGAACTGGAGTGAACCATTATCGGTGATAGGCAAAAGAAGTGAGGAATTAACGAATAAGAGACTATAGTAATGTAGAGAGTTTGAAGGGGGAGGAGCAAGGGAAGAATATTGTGAAGAATACCAGAAGAATGGCAACCAACTGATTTATAATGAACCAATGAACGGTTGTGGAGATGTAAACTACGGTTCGCGAATCTGCAAACTTCGTAAACCCAAATACCCACATGCACCAGCATTGATATTACAATATTTGTTTGAGGAAGGAGGTCCAGCCTCCCTAAACAGGAGGAAAATATTGGAGTTATTTGATGAAATCCCTGAATTACGATTAATAACATCTGAGGATATACAACTTGTAGATTTCATCCATGGGTGGAGGTATGACTATGTTGGCTTGTGATATACTCTCCCTTAGATAGAAACATTATAATGAAGGAGGCGTTTAGTTTTCACAGATATGGTTATGATGTAGGCCCATGGGAAATTGAGAAAGAAGTACTTAAAGGCAAAAAGGAAACACAGTGGAATTGTGCAAAATCCGTAATGCAGGATGGAAACCAAACAGATGATAATGAAAATCTGAAATTGAGGCAAGTAGCAGAAGTCTTAGAAGGATCAATTGCGCAATTGAGAACCTTAAGTCAACCACTTTAGGCCTAAATCGATATTAAAAATGTTGAGTTGGAATTCTACGGGAAATAAACATTTAACAGGTAATAGTGAAATGTGTGCGTTCCTCAAACTGTCAGACATCTTATTTATACAAGAAACATGGCTCACAGAAAAGCCTATATGGGACGGGTTTGACACTGTTTCTATCCCGGCCAATAAAGGTTCGCTGGGTAGACCCCCAAAGGAGGCATTACTATTCTCGTCAAAAAAGAAATTGGAATGTCAAAGTGTGAAGATGTGTGCAACATATATGGGGAAATTCTCGGTACAGTTTGGACATAAGAAGTGGGTCTCATTAAAGAGACCCATTCCTGTTGAATGTTTATAGAACTAAGGATTCCAACCTTAAAATCATATTGGCTAAACTTGACACAAACCTACATGAATGGTTCAGTAAATATGGTGACGCTAGCATCATACTAGCTGGGGATCTAAATGCTAGTTGCAACTTGAATGAGGTGAGAATGTTGGATTGCTTTCTCACTGACTACCTTAACTTGGAAATGTGTAAAAGAAAGTTGAAGGTGGAATGTGGGTGAGTTGTGGCCGGGTGGGGGTTATACTGTGTAGAAAATGATAAAGCTACATGGGCTGCAAGGGGTGCAAGCTCTGTAATTGACTATTTTCCTATCAGCTAACATTTTCCCACAAGTAACTAACCTGCAAGTAAAAGAAACAAGCATGAGTGATCATTCAATGTTATTGTTGGAACTAAAATGGCTATCGATGAACCCAAAATAGGAATGATAGAAATGTAATGAACCTAAGTGTGAATTCTAGGGGTAATCGCGTTCGGTGGTCTAAGAAAAAAGTGAATAATTTCAACAAATGTATGCTAACTGAATTCAGGAATTGCAAGTTAGAGCATAAGATTGTAAGATATTCTGTAAAGGGCTTCTCAGTTCATTTGAAAAACGTATAGAGGCAAATCTTACGTCTCAGGCTAACCGAAACAAAAAACATAAGCATGAATACTCCATTGAAATTAGAAGGAAAAAAAACGAAGAAGGGAGATGAGGAAAATAGCTAAAATTTCTGATTTAGATATGAATGGTGTAGAAAAAATTAGGAAGCTGAAACAGAGTTACACCAATTGGTTAAAATTGGAACGTATCCGAATAACCCAGGTTGATGGGGAAAAGATGTTGGAAAGCTTGCATGGGGAAAAACTCTAGGGCCTTTTGTGATCTCAAATTATAAAGATGAGAATAATTGGAGAAAAATGTCAAATCCCATATCTGAAGATGCTTGGCTAAAATATATTAAGCAAATGTTTACATCTGAAAAAGTAGTAGCGTATACGCAAAAAATGGAGAAATGGGATCTAGATATCACCAGAGACATAATTGAGGCAAAGATGAAAAAATCTAATACCTCTTGAGCCTCGGGCCCAAAAAAACTAACCAATAACGTTCTGAAACACGCTTCTCACCTATGGGCCAAGATTCTTTATATCCAATTTCAAGATATAATAGAGTCACAAACTATTCCCGACACATGGAAACTTTCATACATGGTTCCAATTTTTAAAAGGGGCGCAAGGGAATAACCAGAAAACTATCGAACCCTAAGTATAATGGACGCTGATTCCAAGATATTCGCCGGCATTGTATTGGAAAGATTAAACAACTGGATTGAAGAAATGAATATCCTAGATCCTAAAATAATAGGATTTCGTAAAAACATGGGGACTGACTGTGGAGGTCTCCTGATAAAGTGTCTAGAGTCCTTCGCCTGGAAGTCCATGGATGCCCCAATCTACGTAGCATCCTTGGACTTAAGTAAGGCTTTCGACTGTGTGAATAGGAACCTACTGTGGCAGAAGCTGGATGATTATGGAATATCAAAGGGTCTGTTGAGTATGATATTTCTGCATAATGAATCCAGAATACAGATAACATTAGACTCAGAAGGTCTCTTGTCTAGAGAATGTACCATTGACAATGGAATTAGGCAAGGATGCATCCTTGGACCCACTTTGTACAATCTTTACGTCGCAGGAGTGGGAATAGCCTTGGATGCATCAGCATTGGTCTCTCCTAAAATTGGCAATCTGAAAATCTGTTGGGTAAGCTATGCCGACGACTTTCTTCTTATAGACACGACGCCTGTGGGCCTTCAAAGACTTATAACAACCTCCGGTAAATATATGTTGGGAATGGAATTAACGATCAACTCGGGCAAATCAGTGGTCATCAAACTCACAAAAGGGGGAAAAAAGCAACGAAAGATCAATTTTGTGTGGAACTGGGATAAAAACAGACTGTCAGTCAAAGAAAACTTCAAATTATTGGGGTACCCTGTAGTGACTAAGTATAGTAAGATCTTTCTGGTAAATTATCTTAATTCAAAAGTTGACTGTATGCTAAATCAAATGAAGAGAATTGACAATAAGTATGGTAAATTCTCCCTTGAACCTTGGAGAATTTTACAAATGTAAGGTACTGCCAACAATTATGCATGGAAGTGTATTTTGGCCTCAAACAATGGAGATTGAATATAGAGAGGTTGAAAGCAGAATTTGGAGATCAATACTGTTTTTTCTGCCTAAATGTATTGATATGAACTGGGCATACAATCACTGTTAGTTTGATCCAGTGGAAGAAACTGTCTCATGAGTAAATGTCAATACTCTAAAGAAAAAACACTATATTTCCAGCTTAGAGTGAATGATACTGAGGGATATATAGCAAATCTAAGATTGGAATGCGAAGCTATACTTGAAGAAATAGGCATGACAATGGACCTTCTGGGGAATAACCCCAATATGGTAAAAGAAAGACTCGAGTTGAATGATTGGGAAAAAAACAGTTTGACAATTTGTGACAAAACTATATACACAAGTTTTAACAGCTGGAAAAGGAGTCACTGAAATGGAACATTATCTAATGAAATTTCCAAGTAAAAAAATGAAAATTGGTTTATGAGATTCCGCATCAATGTGCTGTCGACCAATCAAATAAAAGTATAAGGGCAAGACAAGTCGGGGTCGTAGGCTCATGCAGATTTTGTAAAGACAAGGATAAGCTGGAAACCCTTTGCCATATTATGTCGGAATGCCCAGAGTTACTAGCAAAAAGAGAAATTTATTTTAAAGAATTCGTACATAATGTATGGCTATGGCTATTGAGAGATCATCTATGGAAAAAAATGCTACACGGAGAATCCATGTCTATGAGAATAAGAGTTTTAGCATTCATAGAACACGTATGTGAAATAGAGTAAAGTCTGTTTTAAATAGCCCTCAGCGAAAGGGCGAGTCGTCTCTGTTGTGCTGCTGAATTTGCTGGTTCTACACCGTGGACTTTACTAACGCGGAGTCGGAGTCGGAGACTACGAGGTGCGTGTGCCTTTAAGGGAGAGTCAGCTGACTCCTGCAGCCGCCCTTATCTAGGCCGCCTCAACGCCCTTGCGGCGTAAGCCCTCAGCGAAAGGGCGAGTCGTCTCTGTTGTGCTGCTGAATTTGCTGGTTCTACACCGTGGACTTTACTAACGCGGAGTCGGAGTCGGAGACTACGAGGTGCGTGTGCCTTTAAGGGAGAGTCAGCTGACTCCTGCAGCCGCCCTTATCTAGGCCGCCTCAACGCCCTTGCGGCGTAAGCCCTCAGCGAAAGGGCGAGTCGTCTCTGTTGTGCTGTTGTGCGTGGAGTGCGGCCAGGACAGGGGCCATTGACTGCAGTAAATCGAGTTGGACCAGACCGCTGTCCACAAACCACAACTTTGCGGAAACTGTCAGGATGAGCCGTAGAACTGAACACTCTGGGACAAGTCCGTCAAAACGGCCGAAAACACGAGCCCAACGCAAAAACTGGACGTCGTCAGTAGAGGTCACAGAAGACCTGGTGCAGTTGGTCCATGCACTCACAGATCAGGTAAGCTACCCAGTAACTATATCCCCACTTAACACATACGGAACGGATGCTGAATGTACAAGTGTCATGTTATTAAAGGATAATACAAAGGCAAATGTTAGCCCGTTGTCGCCTGTCCCGGTCATTATGCACAATCTTACCACATGTTCACATACACTGATGAACGTTGTGAACTTAAATAGTGCTAATACGGAGCAAACAGGAGAAGTTGATTATGACAGATTGCATCCCTTATGCGAGCAAGAGCATAGTCGACCTTGCTGCCACGCTGGGACTGTCGTTATTGGAAACACGCAAACAACAGAGGGGATAGATGAAAACAGTGGACATTGCAGCCAACTGATTTTTACGGAAACCTCTACTAACGGCAAGCAAGGCGAAATCGCGATTACTGAACAACGCAAGGTCCCAGCGTTAAAAACTCTAGCTTGGTACGGCTATAAATCATCAACAGAAATGCGCGGCATACAACAGGAAGATCCTGTTAACCAAACACAACGCCAGGAGCCTGGCACGCAATCCATTCATCAGACACATTCAGAGCTTATCAGCATCCCCTTATCTACAGGACCGGCAAAGACTAGATCAGTCTACTACAGCACATTGGAAACCCAAAGTGTTAAAGCACTCACCAAACAAACAATTAATGATGATGTACTAGCTCACTTGGACGAGGAGGTGTTTTTACCGCACCCCAATGCACTGAGTACAGTAGTTTCAAATAAGACAACAAATGTCGACGCCCATATGCCTTTAACTACACCCCGAAAGCAGGACGTGATCGAAAACCGCCGCAACTCACTTGAAGTAGTAAACAAACTTCTGTCTGATTTAACCCGAATTAACAAAACACGTGCTTTGAAATGCGACACAAATATGCTGCCCATAACTTCATCACAAATTACAGGAAATTCACGTTTGGATAATTCCACACGTGAAGAACGGTCGTCACTCACTACTACTCAAAGAATGGCGCTTACAAAACGAAGTAGAAGAGATGTAAGCAGTATTGAAAGCTTAAGATGTTCCCAAAGAAAAAAATCGAAATGGGAAAGCACTGCGAGGCGGTCATCACCTCTTGCAGAAAGACTAATAAGGAACAGTAACGTAAACATCAACTTGGACACACAAGATTCAATTTCCTCTTCTACATCCACTGATTCTTCAGTGGACGAACCTTATTTAAAGGAACGACCTCAGGCAAAAGGGTACAAAACCAAAATTGTCTCGCACGACAGGCGCGCTCAAGATCACAATAGGGGTTCCCCTGCAATAAATACCAACTGTCTAAGTGACATGCAAGCAACTATTCTATCATCTATGGCCATTTCTCTGGCCCCTTTCACAAAATTATATGAACATCTAAACGAAAATACTAAAGATCTCTCAACACTGGTAGCTATTTTGAACACTAAAATAGTAGCCGTGGAAGCTAACTGCGACCTGTTAAAAGATGCTCAACATGACCTAGCCCTTAAGCAAGATCACATGATGACTGCGATAACGGCCCAACTAAAAAACAATAATATGGACAAAAAACTTTTGGCCGAAGTGGCAAGGGAGGCTTTGAGTATCTTTAAACACAAACATAACATAAAAGAAGTCACACAACCACAACGCACAAGCGGTGCGGTTTGCCTCACTGAGCAGGTGGACTCAGAGGCTCCATGTAATTATGACATCTCAAAAGCCATGACGACTGAATCCTTAATAGTATCTGACCATCAAAGTATCGAATACAACGGCAAGGAATTTCAAAAGCCTAGTGAAATTAGCTCGTTTGATGAAGCACTGAGCGCTAGTAAGGCCGTGGATAACCCGGCCCTCGCAAACCCACAGATCGCTTCAACATCTGATGACAAACATGTGGATAACCAACCACCTGACGTGAGGTGTGCAAAGAAGGATACGATAGGGGACTTGACACGAGTCGATCCTATACCACTTGCTGAGTCACTGCCATTGGCTACAGATGTACCTAGCCCTGACCAAGCTTCTTCTAACTCAGACACAACGAAACTCACTGTGTTCGACATCTTTAAGAACTTACAGGGGCAAAGTCGCCCAAACTTGGCAGCTACAGCGGTCAATAAGCAGATGACGAAGAAAACAAAAAATCTATTCTCAAAAAAAATCAAACAGACTACTAACTCAAGAAAGTTCTTGCGCAATCTGAAAACGGTAAACGTCACTGTGAACACAAATGATCGGAGTGAACGACCGCAAGCCTGCTCGCAGAAAAACAAACCTGAGAACAACATTGAGTCAACTGAAGAGCAGGTGGCTGAGCTATTCGAACAGATAAATCTGTCAACTTATGACGATGAAGCATTGTCTCAGGATATCGAACTGTTGGAGACCGTAAGGTCTAATGCAGAAATGGCAGAAGAAGAGTGTTTTTCAGATGACGGGAAGATCAATCAAGAGGAACTGAAACCCCAAAATAATCAGCGCAGTTGTATAATTATTAAAGAAGCCGATATCAGCGCCGTAATGGCAGTGGCTCACTCACCTACATTCTTAACAATGGAGGAAAAACGAAACAGGTTATCTAAACTCAGCATTGCTAAAAAAAATTACACGAAAATCGCCATGGAAACGGCACACGACAAACTACACACTGTCACCAATCCCCCTAAAGTGACACCAAGCAGTAATAAGAAGAGATACGTGGGCCCCCGTAAGAATGCCCAGCAAGCTTCAGTGGATAAAATAGAATGGTTCAGCCCTCATAAAGTGATCCTGGAAAGAATTGAAAATGTAGACAACTTGATTTTAAACCGGCACAACGTGCTGTACTTGTTCCAACTAATTCCTAGCTTAAGAACGATTCAGTCTGAGGACTTAAAAATCGTGGAATTTTGCGATGAAAAAAGGAACGACAAAGTGATTCTACATACGCAATCAAAAATAATCTCTGAGATCATATTGGAAGCCAGCTCCACTTTACTATCACTGGGGTTTGATACTTACAGGACTCGCGAGCAAGGCGACGAGGAAATGCAACAGACTGTTCAAAGGTCTGTGCACAACAAGTCTATCTTGGAAAGAACCAATGTCAAAGGTAACAGCAAAAACGCACAATCAATCACCTCTGAGACTTATAACAAGGAAGAAGTACGTCTGAAACAAAATCGGCAAATACAAATAACAATTGACGGGTCATCTACTGTTAAGGGTAATTTAGAGGTAAACCAAAAAAAGATTGATGAGAGGAATGAATGGGATTGGATGGCGGCTGCATTAAATGATAAGTCAAACTTATAATGCCAGGCGCGTGATAAAAAAGAGTCAATTAAACTAGGATCTTGGAACACAAGAGGTTTTAGTCACCTCTTTCATACACCCTGGTCACATGACCTGGACTTGATTTGTCTGCAGGAAACGTGGCTATCCGACACCCCCATTATGCAGGATTTTGAAACTGTAATCAATCCCGCAATAAAACAAGACAAAGGAAGACCAATGGCTGGGTTGTTGATTGCGGTAAGGAAAGCAACGGGCCTGCAAATCGTCTCAACAACTAATGTTTCACCATTCATTCAGACAGCCAAGGTCTCATTCCTAAATGATACTAATAAAGAACCAGAAGTTCTGAACATCATCAATATCTATTGGAATCATGTTAGGATAGAAACACAACACTTTATTGATCAAATAACAACTATAATAGACGCCCTCTTTGAAGCTATAGAAACTCCAAATTTGATCATTTGTGGAGACTTTAACATAAACTGCATAAAGCATGAAAATGAGAAAGAGGAAGAGAAAGTAATAACTAACGGCTGTAAAAAAATAGCGACAAAATGGTCGCAGGAGATGGAAGCTAGAAGCATGTTTATGCTGAATGGAAACACGACAGGTGACATTCCAGCGAATGCTACATGGAATAGACTAAATCAACAATCCGTTTTGGATAACATGTTTGTGTCAGAGGCCCTTCACCTACGAACAACTAGATTTGAAGTTAAACCAATGGCCTACAGTGATCATGATATGGTGGTAATGAATCTAAAGGTATCACGTATGACACTGCCCGACCACTGGTCATGGCCCGTATTAGTTCGATCGAGTAGAATACGGCTCGAACTTGCAGACGCAGAGGTAAATAAAATTGTGTCTAATCTAAACTTGGCAATAAATGAGGTCGAATACTGCCACCTACTGACCGATTTTACAGAACATAAACAAGGTCTAGGAATAAAAAATTTAAACATACACACAGTTTCGACCTAAAAATGCAACAGCGCAAAAGAGTGATGCGTCATGACTTGCGAAACATAGCGACGGGGATAAAAAGGCAATGGCCTTAAAGAAAAAAGCAATCAAACAAACTTATAAGAACTGGTGTAAGTCTCACAAAGCAACTATGCTTCAAAACGACTCAGAGGCTATGATGACAAATCTACGAAACAAAAATTCGGCGAACTTTTGGAAAACTATAAATAGCAAATTTGCCCCGCAGGATGCTATGCAGGCAAACTGTATCTCAGAAGAAACTTGGATTTCCTTTTACATCAAAATGTTTAGTGCGAATGGGCTTGTGAAAGACGACGTCCACTCAGATTTAGTCATTTGGGACTTAAAGTTTGATCGACACGATATTTTAACTACAATAAAGCGAGCAAACGGATCGAGAGCACCTGGCCCTGATGGCCTCACGAACTATACGATCAAGCGTAACCCAGAAGCTTGGTCCAATTTTTGCATGACCCTGTTCCAAAGAATAGTAGATAAGCGACTATCTCCAACATCGTGGAAAAGTGCCATAGTGGTCCCAATATTTAAAAAAGGCAATAGAGCCAACCCTGGGGATTACAGACCTATCGCCTTGTTGGATGTAATTGGCAAAATCTACGCGACACAGCTACAGCAGATGCTAGTAAGGTGGGCAGGAGAAAACAACCACATTGATCAAAGGCAAGCCGGGTTCGTGAAGGGTGTGGGGTGTGGCCTAAATTTGTTAATATTGAATCTGTTTAAGATGGAAGCAATAAAACGAAACACAAAAATACACCTGGCTCTCGTAGACTTTTCCCACGCCTTCGACAGTATTGATCGAGGAATTCTATGGAAAAAATTAAGAGCTTGGAAGTGTCCGGAAAGTTTGGTCGAAGCAATTAAGGAATTGCATTCTAACACAAACATCAGAATACGTTTGGACCGGCAGGGGACTCTATCAAAGCCTATAGAAACCTTTAAGGGTGTGAAACAAGGATGTCCTCTGGCCGCAGCTATTTTTAATTTGTTTTTGTCCGACGTAGGAGAAGCCTTTAGCGAAATCTCCTCTTTTCTACCAAAGATGAACGGCACGCATGTGAGTTGGCTTGTATATGCAGATGACCTCATACTTTTAGATATGACTTACATCGGTCTCCAACGAAAACTAGACGCCCTGGAAACATACGTACATCAAAACGGACTGGTGATTAACAAACAAAAGTGCGAGATAATAACACTTCAAAACTTAAGATCTGTGAAGAAAAAACAAAGTAAACAAAATTGGTATATAGAAAAGACGAAGTTAAACACTGTCGGTGACACACGATACTTGGGCATGAGAATAAGTTCCAAACTAGACGACGCACCTTGGGCAGAAGTAGCAAAATCAAAATGCAGACAATTAGCATGTCAAGCAGCTATCATTAACAGACAGTTTGGAAAATTTTCGCTAAAACCAACGATCGACTTCTATCGACAAAAAGCTATGCCAGCAATAATCTATGGGGCAGAAAACGCCCTAGGATGCTCCCACAAGCTCTGGAACACTTTAGAAAATATTTTTTGGGTAAAAGTTTTACACTTACCCCGTGGCACGCCAACAGTCTGTATTAGATATGAATTGGGGTTAATATCTATCCATGCCAGGGTGTGTTGGAACATTCTATGCCTCCTTAGGAAATGCTCAATAAACACACATGCGCTGCAGTACGAAATACTAAAAACAAAACAAGATCTCGGTTGCACCACCTTAGTACTATGGAAAAAGTACTGTACTGAAATACTAGACCTGTATGACATTAAGTTATCAATGCTACTGGAAAATCCGATGCTAGCGAAGAAAAAAGTATGGAGCACAGACCGGCATTTAACATGCGAACAAAGACGGAATTGCAGAATGATGGCAGATGTACCAGGAGAGGCCAGAGCGCATGGGAGTCTGCAAGCTTACTTGACGCTATTTCCTAATGTGTCAGCAAGATCTACCCATCTAAGATTTAGACTAAACTTAATGGACACTAAAGAACGCCGCTACGCACACAACTCTACCACAGAGTTATTGTGTCGCTTTTGTAAAACTGGAAATGAGACGTTGAAACACCTTACACTCTTTTGTTCTAACCTACGTACACTGAGAACTCGCACGTTTGGCCCGGTGTTTGCAAAAATGCAAACACGGTGTGCAGATGATTGGTGGAAAGGGATATTCGAAGGATCAAACCGTCCATTGATGTTTGCTTTAATAACATTTCTCGAGGAACTGAATAAACGTCTAAACACAGATTTGGTTTCAGTGGTTTCGGAACCCTATACTCAATGACACTTCAAGGAGAAATCACACCTAATTTTCTGTGTAATGATGATAATTTTGCATCAGTAAATGACTCATCATAGAAGACTGAAGAATTCCACGGAGAGGGTTCAATTTGTGGCCAGCTGTGCTGTGTGTTGAGTGTTACTTCACTAGTCTTTCCTTGTGTTGTGTTGTAGCTATCATCTTCTTTTTAAAGGTTTGTATAAACCGTATAAAAATAAAAAAAAAATAAAAAAAAAAATAGTATATGAGAATTTGTTTGTGCTATTGTTATAATGAACTGTTTTTTGTATAAGAGATTGCAAATGGCAAATTGTAAAATAATGTATTTGCAAGATTTTAACTATGAATTTAAAATTTTGTAAGTTTGTAAAAACTAAAACAAATAAAGGAATTAAAAAAAAAACATCTCTTTGATACTGCCCATCAGAAAAAGTACCCCCATATACCTCTGTCTTCTATTGCGATTGAAGCTCCCATACATCCACAGGCAGAGTAAGAGCAGAAGGATGGGGAACAGAAAGAGTGAACAGTTCTGGAAAGGAAGTAGCGCGCACTATAGTGACTTGATGCCATCACAAAGACTCCTCCAGAAGCCTGATATCCCAACCCGTTCCCTACTGGCAATCATGGACGCGGACAGCCTTTCCAGTCCTACATGATTTATCTGTAGTGATGGAAAGATCAACAATACAGAGGTACAAGGGCTATTCTGTGCTCTTGACTGACATATGGAAGGAGCTTGAACAAGCAGCATCCTCACATGATTGCATATGAGCAGTGAAGGTGCGAGCACATGCCAACAAAGGCCTCTGAAGGGAATCAACAAGAAGGCTGATGAAGCAGCAAAAAAGGTGCTACAGAAAACAACTGGTGCAGCTCTGAGGTGGTATGAGCCCCACTGACCCTGGGAAAGCCCTCACTACCAAAGATATAGAGACCTGGCAAGCATACGAGAAAGACCCCAGTGACTTGACGCCCTTCATCTTACCCTCAGGAAGCTCAATGTGGGACCAAAGAAAACAGAAGATCTGCACACCATCCAGGAGGAAAATACTGCTCCGACTGAATACGTGCAGAAGTCTGAAAATGCTGCTACAAAAAAAGGGGAGCTGGTTTGTGAATTTGGCACATGGACACTGGGATCATGAGATAACTAAATTTATGGAAAAGAATATGCTGTGGGATGTTTTTACCCATGCATACAAGCCCTACCATAAAACTGTGCAGTACTGGCATGGAAAACATCATGATGGCCAGAACTCCCCAGAGTGTGCACAGGGAAAACATGAACAATAGGCTGCCACCCATTTTTGCCTATGTTGTGAGCACAGGAGGGCACTGCCTAAAACCACCATTGGGCTACACACACAGTAGCCTGAAACCATTGGGAATGGCAATGCTGATTGCCAAAAAAGGCAACTCAGAACTGTGGGGAATTCATTTTCTTAATCCCAAAAATGGTTGCATTACCAGTACTTACCACTATCAGAAAGCCGGCGTTTTAAACCCCCCAGACTTTTGTGTAAAACTGAACAAATGAAACAAAACCAGACCAAGGAAAGACTTGCTAAGAGGTGGATACAATGTAAAACTATATTCTGAAATGACTTGAAGGAAGAAATTATTTAATGTATATGTAAACATTGTAAGTGATTTAAACTGGGAACAAAAAGTGACATTTAGCTGAAACCTGGCTTAATGAAACTGGATTCTGCCTGACAACTACCCCCGACAGGAGAAACCTGTTGAGCCACTCTTCCCAGGCCTAGCTGCATCCTGCTGCCCCTTGCCAAACGAAGTTGTCACCTCTCTGATTAGATTAGGGGTGGAGCACCTGGGAACTGGAAAGAACAGAACAATGCAACTTCCTTGACTCAGGCAAATGTTATATTGGGGGCATCGTAAAATAGCTTCCTCTTGGGAGAAACTGGGGGGCAGCTGTGCCTCTGAACAAGCTGGCGTGGGGGAAATGGATAAACCAGTTATTCCACCCTGTGATGTGGGAAGCCACACCCCTTTTTGACCAGAGCATAATTTTAAAAAGATAGATAACTCATAGTGCGGACTTGTCAAAATTATATAAGTAATATTATTTTTGTGATTTTTCTGTGAACATTTTAAGAGGCGTTAGGACCCTGTGGTGTATTCTGGGGGGTTGGTAGCGGAAAATAGGGTCTCACTCCAAATGTATGCATGTTAAAAATCTGACACTTTATCATCTGTAACCCATATCCCAGGTGCACATTTGTGTAAAATCTGGAAAGATGGATGAAAAGGGGAGAATTCTCTCATCAGTGGACACAACATCGTACAAAGACAGGGATCGGATGGTTTGGTGCTACAGAAAATATGTCAACTGGACCTATAATATTAGAAAAATGGTACATAGATAAATATGTATTTGGGTCAGAAATAGATTTGTGTGCAATCTGACAAGGGGAGGTTCCTCTGACCATAAAACCTACAGCATCACTCTGACTCACATTTCCTTCCCCCAATCAAGGGAGAGAGGAGGAATTGGCCAATAAGTGAGAGGGGCAGGTTTAGTTATGACCAACGCACACCCCCACTTTCCAAAACACATAAAAAGAGACTGCTGGGACAGGTAGGGAGATTCAATTCCATTTGCTGCGGAGCATGCTGACCGACGACTTCACATCCAGAGATCCAGACTTCAAATCCATCAATCTCCAGAACCTGTGGCAGAAATTAACTCCAGAATTTGTAGCAGAGAGGCCTGAATCCACCAGCTGAATCCTCTTCAGCAGGCCTCAAAACTAACCAAACTATTCAACAGCCGGGCGAGCTGTTTGAAGTTTTGCCGAGAATTTTTGCAAGAACCTGTAGCAGTACCCAGAAAGCAGTGTTACATCCAGAATCCAGAGAGGCTAGACCAGCAGAGCAGAGCTGACCCAGATCGCTGTGAGCAGAACCGGTGCCTGATTGACCCGCCGAGCAGACAGAACCGCAGCCGGACGTGTTGACCAGATCCGTAACGAGGCCTAGTTCAAATTTATATTGCGAGTACCTAGCAGAACTGTGCAGAACCAATCTCTTAGTTAAAATAATCTAATCCAAACTATTTTAACCTAAGTAGAACTGCCTCCTAGAAATCGTGTCATCTGTCATTTTTAAAGCTGCACAACTGTCACCTGTCAATTCTGCAGCTGCAAGCTGTCACCTGTCATTTTGAGTTTTACTTCAAATCCGAAAATCTACCTTTATTAAATCGTCCGTATCTCTTGAACCGTTTGGGCTAGGAACGAAATTTAGATCACTTAGAATCTAGGCTTTCCAATAAACCTAAAACCGACTTCCTACTCCTTATACTTTTACCACAATCACGATTTACGCACTCGCGAAATTTGCCGCGATTTGGGCTCAATTTCTCCACTTGTCAAAATAGCAGCTCCATTCTTTTTGTTAAAATCCGTTGCAACTTGGTAATAACTCAGAGCATTGCTAAAGTGAGCCTGAACTAATACCAACACGCATCTCCCACTCACCCTGAATCTCTAGAGGGAATTAAAATCAGTTGGCACATTTTCCCATCCATTGCCATCACATTTAAAAAGAATTTTGGGCCTGTGTTTCAAACTCCTACTTGTTTCCTCTAAGCTTGCTGGGGGGAACTGAATTTCGTATTGTATTTGATTGCATTCCTGAGAACTGTGTGCTCCTCTTTCCATCTCCTTCCATTTCTTACATTGCATAGGGGAGGGGGGTGAATTGCCAGAGAAAAAGTGATTATCTTATCTTTTGCTAAAATCATATCAAGTATTTCTGTACTGCATTTTATTCCTCATTGCTTTTCCCTTGAAATCATAAAAGTATTTTTGCTACTTTATCCATCCTATACTAACTCCTCATTGATTGTAAAGAAGTGTGCTAGTGCCAGATTACCCATTGTTGATCAACATCATATGTCTAAGTGTACTATCAGATATTAATTTATTATAAAGTGTGATATATATATATTGTTTAAATTCTCAAATAAACCTTTTAATTTGCAAAACAAACCTACTTCTTGGCTCAGTGGGGTCAGGGGGATTCTAAGAGGGGGGTGTTATACAAGGGTGGTCATCCAGAGTACTGAACTAGACATAAAAATACATTAATAAGGGTTTTCCTCAGCATCGCAGACTAGGCATTGACTTGGCTGTAGTGTTGATTGAAAATCGCTTACAATGCAGTCTTGGATGGTGGCCCACAATGAAGAGTGATTGGGAGAACTGGATCAACAACTGCATACCCTGCTGGAACATGAAACGCTTGATGGAAAAGCTTGCACGGCTTGCCCGTGAGCCATGCCAAACTGCACCCAGGCAGTACATACATCTTGATTTCATAGCCCCCCACACTCCCATACCACCAAAGGATTCAAATTTGTTCTGGGGATAGTGGATGCTTTTAACAGATGACCAGAAGCATTTGCCACAAGCAACTGTTCAGCCACCACTGTAGCGAAGCACCTGCTCCCAAACATAGCAAGGTTTGGCATATCTATCAACGTAAAAGACAATGACTCACTTATCAGATCACCTCATTCAGTTTGTATACAGAACACACAAAATAGATAAAAAATTCCAAAGCCCCTTCCACCATCAGTCAGCATGTATGGTAGAATGCTTGAATTACGAATTGAAGAAGAACTGAAGAAAGAACTCACAGGAGAGTGAGGCAAATAGGATGAACACCTACCATTCATTCTGCATGCACTTCGCCCATGTACACACACAGCTACTGGTTAGTCAGTTTAGGAGGTTTTGTTCAGGAGATTGATGCCAAGCACATCTAACCTCTTGCTACTCCCAATACCAGAATATTATCATTATTATTAATTAGTTTGCATTTATATAGCGCTACGAACCATCGGGTATCAGAGCGCTGCTTATTATCACCCACGGTGTGGTGCTCATTTATCAACCTCGGAAGGATGAAAGGCTGAGTTTGGCCCTGCCGGGATTCGAACCTGCGTCAGCAGGCTCTGCACAGATAGCAAAGTGAGTAGAGACCTTGCTTTGACATCGGACCGCTATGCCTGTTAAAGATTATATTGTAGACAAGCAGACTACATAAAAGATGTAGTTACCAGACTTGCAAGTTTCTGAGAACAGGTATGGACTAATTAAATGTCATATGATGACAGAGTAAAGAAATAGGACACAAACGCTGCAGCTGTTTGCCCTAGGGGACCTGGTCATGGTTAAAAGGACACAGAAATCCGATCACAAATGGCTGGACCCCTATGTAGTGGCAGAGTGGGAAATCTAATTTACGCTACTGATGAATAGGATGGACCATGTATTGTGGTTAAGAACATACACTAGCTAAAGAGAGCTAAGCCAGAAATAAAGCAAAGGCATTCCTCCCTTGAACACAAAGTACCGCCAGATCATCATATTTGCAGATCTAATGAGTAGAAAAGTATGTTCCCGACCACTGATTAACAATAACATGGCGAAAAGTGTTGCCTATGTTTAGATATGGAGGATATTATACATACGTGATAGATTATGAATAATGGTCTGCAATATGTAGTGCTTTAATACAGCATTTAGCTCCCTGACATAAGAGAATACTTTAGCATGATATTCCATTCTTTTAAAATGGATACTCAGTTCAAATGTCTGCAAATCTCAAAATCCAGGAAAAGTTTAGCGTTGACTAAGAATAGCTTAAAAACAGATGCAGACAATTCAGTATTTAATAGCCGAATATGTCCTTTTCAGTGGAGTGGTTCATGAAACAAAACTAGCTTGTAGTCAGGAAATCTAACATACGGAAAATTAGCTACTAGAAACCAGACAGCTTAACATTGTTCTGAACATTGTGTGCTCAAGAAATCTGGAACAAATGTGTAATTGTCAGAAACTTGTTTTTGTTCCGAACTGCAACATATATCCCATGGTCAAGTGAAATTTGGGAAACTACCTAGATTTGCTAATGTGCATAAGGAGTCATGTGTCTAGGAACTGCTATTGTCTAGTTTTTAAAGTCGCCCTGATCAGGAAGTGTTTTTTGTCCAATGGGACATCAATGATAGTTTGACCTCCTAGTAGAAGGACCAATTAAAATATGTTAAATATGTAAGGTCCACATTAGCAAATTGTTGCACAATCCATTTTCAGTGTATAAAATCAATGATGTATGCATGGTAAGTGTAAGGTGTTCCTTTTTTGACTTTGAAGAGGAGTGAATAAATTAATTCAATCCCAGAGCCGACTGATGTCTCCCATTCTCACACAAGTACTACGTGTTGACAGGATGGCTGGCTGCAAGAGAAATATGGCTGAGAGTTCATCTCTAACATTTGGCGAATGAGGATAGGGACCGTCTTCATAACTTCAAAGACAGCAAGAACCCATGTTCCACTGCACTGGCAGACACAGGGGATTTGTGCAGAAGACAGATGGGTAAGGCAATTGACCCTGTGCCCGGCAGGGGAGGGAGCCCGCCAGCTTTGTGGTCATCTATGTGACTGTCTGGCGCACAGAGATGTGAGGATTTATTTGTGTCCATTTAAAAAATCATGTAAATATTCTTTGAAGTGGTAGTGTTTTTGTCATGTACCAGTGATGACTGTTTTTTATCAGTTTGTCTGTTGATGACAACAGGGCTGTACTTTTTTACCAGTGAAGATGTATAATCACCTTGCGTAGTTACATGATATAAAGAGTTCATAGTTTAGTTTATATGAATTAGGGTGTCCCGCATTAAGCTATGTCCTGTGTTTTAAATCTTTATAGTGATTTTTATATTTGCGAGCATTTTTGGCTAAAATGTGCACAATTCATGTTCAAATGCCAAAGAGATAGCACTCCTTAAGCTGATAATATATTTCAAACAGTGAAGACAGTTTACAAATAAAGGGTTAAAAAATAATATTCGTATGCTATGTTTACCATTTGTGTGAGCAATAGAAGCAGAAGGCTTGCTCCAAATGAAACATTGTCTGTGGGCTGTGTCTGTCTTTGATTTAAGAGTTTAATAAATATAAAGCCTAAAAGGCTTTGCTTGCAGGAAATAGAAGACAGAGCACCTTTTTTCATAGCTCTGAGTAAAAATGTAATTTGTAGAATCGGTATTTTATCTAGGCTTAAACATGTACATATTATATTAAAATGTTGTTATGTTTAAGCAAGAAACGAAACACTTTCACATTGATTGTAGTAATATTGTAGAGGAGGAGCCAAATGCCTCTACCGGAAATCCCGCCCCATCATGCCGATATGTTGGGAACCAGAAATTGTGACAAGCAAAACACCAGTAATGATGCATATAACACGGAAAGCCTTTGAGACAAGGTATCCATTGAGAAACATTTTCATGTATCCGCGGAGAACGGACGGCCTCTTAGAAGAAGTTCCGGAAGAAGTGTAAAGATGAATGAAAGAGGAGATTGGTGACGTCATATGAAGCAAAAATGATGCACCAAGAAGAGATGCCAAGATAGAAAGCAAATGGGCCTTATAGAATCTGATGACGAAATAAAGAGTTGAGTAACATTTCATGCGCGGAATTAAGATTGCACGTGCAAAGAATACTGAAGAAAATATAAGTTGCTTTATAACTGTACAGATGCTGCAACGCAAGTAGACTAAGTAACAATTAAGGCTGGCTATGCGCAGTCAATAGATTGCAGGCGGTGCGGCCATATGGGATACATTACTCACCGTAATCGTTTTTCTGATGCTTGTATCTGCTTAGATTCACATGCTGTGCATAGGCCGACATCTAGTGGAAGCTGCGGAGTATTACAGTTTGTTTTTCGAAACTCGAAAATGGGCGTCGACACAGGGCGTGCCAATAATACTATCCCTAGTGTGACGTCCACTGTACCCATGATCCCTCACGCGTGTAGGACCCTCAGATTGTATTTTTTCTGACATGAGGTAGCATGAGGAGAAGCGCGAGTACAGATGATCCAAGCAGGTATAAAGTAAGGTAAAACTACAAGCATCCATGCGCCTTCTCTCAGAGGGGAGGAAGGGTGGGTCGCATGTGAATCTAAGCAGATACAAGCATCAGAAATACGATTACGGTGAGTAATGTATCCCTTCTGAGGCTTGTGGAATCTGCTTAGATCACATGCTGTGCATAGATTAGCGAGCACTACCTGAAGGAGGTGGGATGTGAATAGGGTCATGAGCAAATAAATGTCTTGGAACCGTTTGTCCCACTTGGGTATCTGTCTTGGAATGGGTGTCAATGCAGTAGTGCTGAGTAAAAGTGTGAACAGAGCTTCAAGTAGCTGCTTTGCAAATGGTGTCAAGGGGGACATTTGCAATGAAAGCCAGAGTGGCCCCAATGCCTCTTGTAGGGTGGGCTCTTGGCGTGAAAGGCAGAGTTTTTCCAGAAAGGGAGTAACACAGCTGGATACAGTTAATAATCCACTTACAGATGGCACCTTTAGAGACGCGATCCCCCTCTCTGCCTGTAGCTACGGAGACAAACAGTTGGTCTATTTTCCTTAGCGGTCTGGTCTTGTTTACATAGTAGAGGACCGCGCTACGCACATCTAGGGTGTGTAGTTTCACCTCAGCTGAGCTCTCTGGGTCTTAGGAGAAAGCCGGAAGCTCGATGGACTGGTTCACGTGGAATTTAGAAATAAACTTAGGTAAGAACCTAGGGTGTGCGTAAAACCAGTTAATCTTTATGGACAGTAAAGAAAGGATCTTGCACTGACAGAGCCTGAATTTCACTGACCCTTCTTATAGATGTAATAGCTACTAAGAAGGCCGTCTAATAAGTCAGGTGTTTGAGACTGCTTTTATGCATGGGCTCGAATGGGGGGCCCATGAGTTTAGATAGCACCACGTTAAGGTCCCATCCTGGTGGTGGGTTAGAAATAGGAGGGTGAAGTCTCTTTACTCCTTCCATGAAGGCTTTAACTACTGGTACTTTCCACCACGACACCTTGTTATGGGAAGTGGTGTATGCCGACAGAGCTGCCAGGTGTGTGGAAGGAGTGCAATCAACTGGGTTGATTTGTTTATTCTGGCACCAGATAACAAATTTCTTCCATTTGTGAAAGTAGCAGTGCCTCGTGTTTGGCTTCCTAGATTCTTTTAGGATGTCCACACACCTCTGAGGTAAATTGAGATGTCCGAACTCTATGACCTCAGGAGCCATGCTGCCAGGTTCATTGAGTTGGGTTGAGGATGCACTGTTTGACCTTGGTGCTGGGACAGTAGGTTGTACGAGGCCAGATGTTCGATCGGTTCGCACACGGCTAATCTGCGTAAGTGTGGGAACCACGGTTGTCTCGCCCACATGGGAGCAACCAGAACGAGCGTCATTGACTCTCTGTTTATCTTGTTGACCACCTTCCTGATGAGGAGTTGGTGGAAAAGCGTACGCAAACATTCCTGACCAGTTCATCCACAGGGCGTTCCCCTGGGAGTCTGGTTGGGGGAACCTGGATGCAAATCCTGGCCATCGTCTGTTTTAGCTTGTGGCGAATAGGTCTACTGTGGGGAAACCCCACTGAGAGAAGATATCTTCTACAAATTCTCTGTGTAGACACCATTCGTGTTCTTCTGGGAGGGGGGGGGTCTCTGCTTAGAGCATCCGCTAGAGAATTGAGATCCCCTGGAACATGTTGCGATGACAGGAAGATGTTCCGTCTGAGTGCCCATATCCAAGTTTTTTGGGCATGCTTGGACAGATTTGGCGAACGAGTCCCTCCTTGCTTGTTCAGGTAAAACATGGCTGTAGTGCTGTCCGTCCGGATTTGCACTGACAGATTTAGCAGGTAGGGCTCGAATGCTTGAAGCGCTCTGAATACTGCCAGAAGCTCTAGCAGGTTGATGTGATTCTTGGCCACTGAGTGAGACCAGTGAGACAGAATCTCTTGTCCACCAGTTTAGGCTTTGTACAAGTGTTGGCGAAACGACCACTAGATCGTCCCTGAGACCACTGTTTCGCCAACCATTCCCGCATGGGACACATGTGCAGGCGCGCGTGGGGGACCAGGTAAATACATGACGCCATCATGCCCAGCAACCGCGTTGCTTTGCGTACCGTTATCTGGCGACCGGACCGATATTGCGGAATTTGCAGCAGTATATTCCGAATTCTTTCCTTGGAAGGAAAGGTCAACCCCTCTTGAGTGTCTAGGATTGCTCCTAGGAACTGTTTGGAGGTGCTTGGCACCAGACTTAACTTTTTCTCGTTTATTGAGAAGCCCAATTCGAAGAGGTCGTCGATTGTCCTTTGAATGTTTGTTCTGCAAATTACTGGGGTCTCCCCCGTGATGAGCCAGTCGTCCAGGTAAGGGTACAGCGGGATTGCCTCCCTGCGTAGGTGTGCTGCCGCCACTGCCAGTACCTTGGTGAATACCCTTGGAGCTGAAGCTATCCCGAAGGGCAGTACCTTGAACTGGTAGTGCCGACTGTCCACCTTGAAGCGCAAGTACTTTCTGTGCGCTGGGAACATGGAAATATGAAAATAGGCATCTTTCATGTCCAATGTTGCCATGTAATCCCCCTTTTTTAGGAGGGGGATTACCTCTTGGAGAGTAGTCATGCGAAATTTTTTGGGCTTGACATACTTGTTTGCAGGCCACAAGTCCAATACTGGGTGCATTGTCAAATCTTTTTTTGGCACAAGGAAGTAAGTTGAATAAATACCCTTGTTTACCTGGTGTCCCGGGACGAGTTCTATCGCGTCCTTTGCTAGCAGATTGACGATCTCCTCGAGGAGGATCTTCTGGTGTTCCAAAGAATGTATTCTTTGTCGTGGAGGATGGTTCCGGGGACGCTCTAACAGTTCTATGCAGTACCCAGCTGATACTGTGGACAGCACCCATCTGTCTGATGTGATCCCTTCCCAAACTTGGGGGAAGTTGGAAATGCGTCCCCCTACTGGGGTTGCGTGAGAAGGGACCCTGAACGGAGCGCCACTGTTTTGGTGGAGGCGTGCCGCTGTCATGATCTCTGCTTCCAAAAGGTCAGGGTTTTCCCAACTCCCTTGGAAGCAGATCCATAACCCAGGTTCCGAGTGCCAACCAGTCCCAATTGGGACCTTTTGGACCCAGTCCTGGTGCCAGTGGCACCAGGCTCATAAATATGCCCAGTCCCAGCGCTGGAAGCGCCGGGCTCATAATGCTTGGGTGGACTTACCTGCAGCAGACCATGCTGCTTACTTGCCTGCCAGTTGAGCCTCTGATCCTCTTCTGTTTGGAACTACTTTTCCTGTTGGGTGGGGCAGGAGCCACTCCCTAGATTCAGAACACTGGAACTCTTCTGGAAAGCAGGAACTCTTTTCTTACCTAGGCGTGGCTGTGGAAGGAGACACCTAAGCACTACAGGAGGCTAGTTAAACCACACCCGATGGATGAATCTTGCTTTGCGTTATTCTGCATCCTCTGCAGCAGAACGCTCATCGTGTCTTCTGCATCTGATCCTGGGCCTAAGGAAAAAGGCTTACCATCCTGAATCCAGTCTTCAGCAACACCTATAAAGACAAGAAAGAACAGGTTAGCATTACGGTCTTCAGTGACAGCTCTTCACTTACCTGGTCCATCGGCTGTCACCAACGCCTCGCGCTGCATTCCGGCATCTGAAAGACAAAGGCTTACCTACTCTTTGTGCGCTCCGGAGGTCTTCACACTGCATTCCGGCATCTGAAAGACAAAAGCTTACCAACTCTTCGCACGCTCAAGGAGGCCTTCGGCGCTGCATCCCGCATCTGAAAGACAAAACAAGGTGCGTTTAAAGACATTGGGGAACTTTAATACTCACGTGCCATTACTCCTTTCCACATCTAACCCAGTGGGTATTCCGGCACCCTGCAGCCGCTCCGAACTTGTACCTGCAAAATAAAAAGACAGTTAGAGCGCATCGTGAAGCAGGCAACAAGCGCTTACTTACGTGCTTCCAGGCGCTTCTATTCATCACACGGGCTCCATCTTCAACTCCCTTCAGCCCGTCATCGCCGGAACCCTGCAAAACAAGAAACATCATTACTAAAGACTTTTAAAGACATTAGAATTACTCGAAACTTACCGTTCGTGCAGTAAACGACGGACAGCAGTCCTCTGAAGTCAAGAGGCCTGCTCCCCTTATCCAGTGAAGAAACTGGTTACAGCACCCTGCCCCGAGGCAGATGGAGAGCACGGCGTTCACTTACCTAAGGTGAGAGCGTTAACCTTTGGGGTTCTACAGGAGAAGAGAAAGGGAAGAAGAGAGAGACATTCAATAACCCAGTTCCTTAATCCCATATTTTCTATCTGCAGACATCTTACCCTTCGAGCCAAACATACAGTGCACAGAGGTCCAGCCCAAAGAGCCAGCCGTGTGTTACACATCACCTTTGAAGATACGGTATACGCCCAGTCAAGACCGGCGCCTCTACGGGAATCAGGTGAGCGTTACAGAACGCAAAGCCTACCACAAAACTCCCGTCCAGGCGCTATGGAAACCTCGGATACCGACCAGCTAGCCCAGTTACTTGGGGAACTAAGGGCAGAAGTGCATGCAGCCCGTCAGGAAACGAACGCTCTAAGAAGGGAACTGATTATTTCCAAGGAGCGAACAGATGATCTCGCTAGACAATTGCTACAGTCACAAGCCGGACAGACCCCGTTAACGGCATCTGGGGGTAATCTTCTTTCTACATCCTCTATGAATCCAGTGCAGATCAACCTACCTGGGAATGTACCTCTGGCTCCGCCCGAACGATTTTCTGGTGACCCAAAGAGGTTTGCAGTATTTATCAATCAGTGCCGGTTGCATTTCTTATGCCGGCCAGCAGCCTTTCCAACTGATCAAGCTAAAGTAGCTTTCGTGCTTTCGTACCTTAGTGGCAATGCGGCAGACTGGTCGATCCCTCTAGTAAATCAAGATGATCCGGTCTTCCATGATTTTCAAGCTTTTCAGCTCAGTATGGAAAAACTGTTCGCAAGACATTCACAGGGGCAGGCCTTGGACAATGAGCTTCTTTCGTTGCGACAAGGTAATCAAGACCTTTTGGCTTATATTGCGTCTTTCAACAGACTGATAGTGGAAACTCAATGGCCTGAGGACAAAAGGATTACGCTGTTTTATAGAGGTCTACGTGGAGAGCTCAAAGATGTGTTAGCCCAAGTAGTGAATCCCCCACAAGATTGTTCGGACTATATAGACTTAGTCGTTCAAATAGATCACAGACTGCAGAACAGGAAGGCCGATCGTTCCAAGTTTGATGCTCGAGTATTTTCCAAACCGCCAACTCCTTCCAAAGGAGTAGACTGCGGGGAACCCATGCAAATAGGGGGTCTGAAAGGTCCTCTAACACAAAAGGAGCGGGAAAGGAGAAAACAGTTGCAATTATGCCTCTATTGCGGAAACTCAGGGCACTTTCTTCGAGACTGTCCAGTGAAACCTGCCAAGAAGGCAGTAGGAGCTGCAGTTACCAAAGTTACAAACTCTGAGCAGGGAAACGACCTCGCCCGACAAGAATAGAGGTCCTCTTCCCGAGCGTGAAAACCAGTTCCGTGACCTCGCATTTCGTGATACCTATGGTCCTCATTAGCCCTGATAATCCGGATCGATTACATGCAATTGAAGCTTACGTCGACAGCGGTGCCATCGGCAATTATGTGGATCATGAAATGGTTTTGAGGATGAATCTAACTCTTTGTCCCAAGGCTGTAAAGGACGTCATTACTACGGTGGATGGTACGGAGATAGCCTCCGGGCCAGTAACGCATACCACTCAAGAGGTGACGCTAGTAAGTCAAGATGGACACCATGAGAAGATCGTGTTCGATGTGATCAAGGCCCCTCAGTTTCAGATTATTCTAGGAATACCTTGGTTAGAGAAACACAATCCTCTGATCGATTGGCGAGCAAGAACGGTCCAGTTTCCAGAATGTGTCTCTACTTCTCACCCTCCACCTGGTGTTGCACTGGCAGCAATTTCTTCAGAGACTCCCCAGGTACCTCCCGAATACCTAGAATACCAAGATGTTTTCCGGAAGGATCAGGCTAACTCTCTACCTCCTCATAGGTCTTATGACTGCCAGATAGACCTGATACCTGGATCTACTCCTCCTTGTAGTAGAATTTATGCCCTCACCGAGCCCGAGAACCTTCACCTTCGACAATACCTGGATCAATACCTGGCAAATGGGTTTATTCGTCCTTCCAAGTCCCCTGCTTCTTCAGCTTTGTTCTTCGTTCCAAAAAAGGAAGGAGACCTTAGAACTTGTATAGATTATCGCTCCCTGAACCAGATCACCGTTAAGAATAGATATCAGTTACCTTTGATCCCTGAACTCCTGGACCAAGTCAGAAAAGCATGCATATATACAAAGCTGGAGCTTACCACTTGGTACGAGTAAAAGAGGGCGATGAATGGAAGACGGCCTTCCGCACCAAGTATGGGCTATTTGAATATCAGGTCATGCCCTTCGGACTTTGCAATGCCCCGGCCGCCTTTCAATATTTTATGAACGATGTCCTCAGAGAGCTCATAGATGTGTGTGTTGTTGTTTACATTGACGACATCCTCGTTTATTCTTCATCGGAATCTGAACATCGGAAACACGTAAAAATGTTCCTCGAAAGATTGCGTCAACACAAACTTTTCGCTAAGTTGGAAAAATGTGTTTTCAACGTGACTGAAGTTGAATTCTTGGGATTCATATTATCACCTGGCGGAGTGCGTATGGATTCAAAGAAGGTCGATGCAGTTCTCAAATGGCCATCACCATCCTCCGTAAAAGGTGTGCAAAGCATGTTAGGCTTCGCTAACTTTTACCGCAGGTTTATCCCCGAATTCTCTCGAATAGTCCAGCCCATCACTGCCTTGTTAAAGAAAAACAAACGTTTTGAATGGTCTACCGAGGCGGAACAAGCTTTCCAGGATTTGAAGACTAAATTTATCTCTGCACCAATCTTAAAACACCCTCGCCCCGAACTCCCCTACATCGTGGAAACTGATGCTTCAAGCCTTGCCATAGGGGCAGTTCTATCACAAAAGGACCCGGTAACCAATCAGTTGCATCCCGTGGCATTTTGGTCCCGCAAATTCTCGCCTCCTGAAATCAATTACACGATTACTGACAAGGAACTTCTGGCTATCAAGTCTGCCTTTAAGGCTTGGCGGCATTATCTGCTGGGGGCCCGACACACCGTTACTGTGATTACGGATCACCGAAACCTGCAATATTTGAAAACCGCAAAAGCCCAATCCTCTAGACAACTCCGTTGGGCATTATTCTTTGCCGAGTTTGACTTCATAATTACCTATCGACCTGGAACAAAGAACGGTAAAGCTGATGCCCTTTCTCGGATGGGAGTGGAAGAACACTTGGTCAACCCTAAACCTGTACCAATCATTCCCGAACAAAGAATTCTGGGTGTAATCGCCACAGAATCCATAGAGGAAGTTAAGGATAAAGCCAGGCAACTTGTAACTCCAGCAGACATACAGAATTGGCATCTGCAGCGAAAGGACTTTGCAGTAAAGGACAACTTATTGTATTTCCAAGAACGATTATACCTACCCAGTACAGATTTACAGAAAAAAGTAATCTCTTGTTATCACGATTCTTTAATGGAAGGACATCCCGGTATGGCCAAGACCTCAGAAAAAATCAAGCGCTACTTCTGGTGGCCGTCTTGGAAAAAAGATATCAGAGACTTTATAATGTCCTGTGGAGTATGCGCCCAAAACAAGAGTCAAAAGGAAAGACCAGCAGGCCTCTTACGCCCTATTGACATCCCACCTCGCCCTTGGCATACGCTTTCTATGGACTTCATCACCGATCTACCTCCATGCTCCGGATACAATACGATTCTAGTAATCGTGGACTTATTCTCCAAGATGGTGCATTTCATTCCGCTCAAAGGTTTGCCAACAGCAGCAACTCTGGCCCGAGAATTTCTCGAAAACATCGTCCGATTGCACGGTTTTCCTTCGGTTCTAATTTCAGATCGAGGTAGTCAATTTATTTCTCATTTTTGGTGAAGTTGCTGTCGGTCGGCTCAAATTGATGTGAGACTATCGACCAGTCACCACCCTCAGACCGACGGACAAACCGAGAGGACCAATCAAACTCTGGAACAGTATTTACGCTGCATGCTGCAACAAACTGAAAAAACTTGGAAAGACATCCTTTGGATAGCCGAGTATGCCTACAATAACTCTGTCCATTCGGGAACTGGGAAAACCCCGTTTTTTCTTTTGTACGACAGTCACCCTCGAACCTTGGAGTTGGATCCCCTCCAAGATCTTGAAACACCAGCAGTAGACTACCTGCATTCTACAATCACCCAAGCCTTTAAGGAAGCTGTTTCTCACCTTCAAAGGGCTAAAGAACAATACAAGAAAGGAGCAGATCAACATCGGAAAGAAGGCCCTCAATATCAAGTAGGGGATCAAGTCTGGTTATCCACCAAATATCTACCTCTAAAAGGGCCACGCACATTCAACCCAAGATACCTTGGTCCCTATTCCATCACTACCATAGTAAACCCAGTAGCGGTCAAGTTGGACTTGCCCCCGCACATGAAGATACATCCGGTCTTCCACGTCTCTCTATTAAAACCCGTGCAACCTCAAACCCGACTAAATCTCCAAAACCTATCCTAGTTGATGGAGAACTCGAGTTTGAAGTCAAAAGCATTCTGGACTCCAAGATCTCCAAATCTAAACTATTTTACCTAATTGACTGGAAAGGCTACGGCCCCCAAGAGAGATCCTGGGAACCTGCTGAATATGTCCACGCTCCTCGCCTAATCAAAAGATTTCACCAAACATTTCCTGACAAGCCAAAACCCCCGGAGAAGCCCGGTTTGGGAGGGGCCTTGAAGGGGGGTACTGTCATGATCTCTGCTTCCAAAAGGTCAGGGTTTTCCCAACTCCCTTGGAAGCAGATCCATAACCCAGGTTCCGAGTGCCAACCAGTCCCAATTGGGACCTTTTGGACCCAGTCCTGGCGCCAGTGGCACCAGGCTCATAAATATGCCCAGTCCCAGCGCTGGAAGCGCCGGGCTCATAATGCTTGGGTGGACTTACCTGCAGCAGACCATGCTGCTTACTTGCCTGCCAGTTGAGCCTCTGATCCTCTTCTGTTTGGAACTACTTTTCCTGTTGGGTGGGGCAGGAGCCACTCCCTAGATTCAGAACACTGGAACTCTTCTGGAAAGCAGGAACTCTTTTCTTACCTAGGCGTGGCTGTGGAAGGAGACACCTAAGCACTATAGGAGGCTATTTAAACCACACCCGATGGATGAATCTTGCTTTGCGTTATTCTGCATCCTCTGCAGCAGAACGCTCATCGTGTCTTCTGCATCTGATCCTGGGCCTAAGGAAAAAGGCTTACCATCCTGAATCCAGTCTTCAGCAACACCTATAAAGACAAGAAAGAACAGGTTAGCATTACGGTCTTCAGTGACAGCTCTTCACTTACCTGGTCCATCGGCTGTCACCAACGCCTCGCGCTGCATTCCGGCATCTGAAAGACAAAGGCTTACCTACTCTTCGTGCGCTCCGGAGGTCTTCACACTGCATTCCGGCATCTGAAAGACAAAAGCTTACCAACTCTTCGCACGCTCAAGGAGGCCTTCGGCGCTGCATCCCGCATCTGAAAGACAAAACAAGGTGCGTTTAAAGACATTGGGGAACTTTAATACTCACGTGCCATTACTCCTTTCCACATCTAACCCAGTGGGTATTCCGGCACCCTGCAGCCGCTCCGAACTTGTACCTGCAAAATAAAAAGACAGTTAGAGCGCATCGTGAAGCAGGCAACAAGCGCTTACTTACGTGCTTCCAGGCGCTTCTATTCATCACACGGGCTCCATCTTCAACTCCCTTCAGCCCGTCATCCGCCATCGCCGGAACCCTGCAAAACAAGAAACATCATTACTAAAGACTTTAAAGACATTAGAATTACTCGAAACTTACCGTTCGTGCAGTAAACGACGGACAGCAGTCCTCTGAAGTCAAGAGGCCTGCTCCCCTTATCCAGTGAAGAAACTGGTTACAGCACCCTGCCCCGAGGCAGATGGAGAGCACGGCGTTCACTTACCTAAGGTGAGAGCGTTAACCTTTGGGGTTCTACAGGAGAAGAGAAAGGGAAGAAGAGAGAGACATTCAATAACCCAGTTCCTTAATCCCATATTTTCTATCTGCAGACATCTTACCCTTCGAGCCAGACATACAGTGCACAGAGGTCCAGCCCAAAGAGCCAGCCGTGTGTTACACATCACCTTTGAAGATACGGTATACGCCCAGTCAAGACCGGCGCCTCTACGGGAATCAGGTGAGCGTTACAGCCGCCTCCTCTACTGGGACTGCCTCTACCCTTACCACGTCCTCTTTTATTACCCCTGCCGTAACCCTGGGTAGACTGTTGGTTATTATTGTTCCACGGTGTACCCTGCCCCTGGGAATAGTTAGATCCTCTCTGGGAATTTTGGCCGCGTGGGCGACGAAAATTGCCATTCCCTCTCTGATTAGGGGGTTTATTGGTTAGTTGGCCTAGGGATTGGAGTGTCTCATACTCGTCCTTGGCATTTTTCAGCGCGTCCTCGACCACCTTACCAAATAACAGATCTGGCTCCACCTGTTTATCTAACAATGATGCTTGGGTTTCAGCTTTGAATCCAGACTGCCGTAACCAAGCGTGTCTCTTGATAACAGTTCCTTCTGCTATCAATCTGCCGGCGTTATCTGCGGCATCAAAGGTTGCTTTTAAAATGCAACCGGACACGGGTCTTCCCTCTGCCGCAACTCGTGCCAACTGGCTCTTTAAGGGTTCTGGGGCAGAGTCTATGAGTGCCACGACTTCTTCCCACTGATGGCAGTTGTAGCTGGCCAACAGGGTGGTGGAGTTGGCAATCCTTGCCTGGTAGGCCGAAGTGGAGGCTACTTTCCTGCCCAAACCATACAGTTTCTTGCTCTCCTTGTCGGGAGGAGCTTCGGACGATGACAAGGGTGTTCCAGCCCTCTTACGGGTGTTAGTAACAACCAGGGAGTCCGGTTTCAGATGCCCCCTTATATACAGTTAGTCTGATTGGGCTGCCCTGAAAAGTTTCTCAATCCTGGGGTTCACTGCCCTGGTGAGTTTCGGATTTAAAAGTGAAGGGTCTATTCTTCTCTGAATAGTCTTAAGGATAGGGATGGCCTGAGCAACAGGCCTCCTTTCTCCCACTAACTCTTCTGCGAAGTCCCTCTCCTCTTGAGCACCCTGGGTGTCAATGTGGAAATGTTCTGCCGCTCGGGACAGAACTTCATTCAGGAGAGGTTGATTGTCGACAGGGCAGTCGATAATCAGGGGTTCTTTCTCTACCGGGGAATCTACTCTGTAGGTCTCAGGGTCTTCCTCTTCTTGGTCCTCATCATCCCCATAGTAGCCCGTACCAGTTTGCTCTTCCAACATGCCTGAATCTATATCCTCACAAAAGGATGTAACCTCTTGATATTGAGAGTAGGGCTGTATATAGAAGGGGTCCGAAGACCGTGTTGGGGCTTCAAACCGGGAATTCTTACTTGGAGGTATTGGATCCTTAGAGCCTGAGGGTGCTGACCCGTCGGGAGTATAGGAGAGAAAGTGTTCTGGGTTTTTTGGATAAAAATCTGCCAATGAAGTCATCCTTGACATAACCCTGTCTATGTCATCACTAGACCATTCTCTAGAACTGGGAATGATCTTTTCTGGGGCTTTCTCCGCCTTATCCTTACTAGACTTACTGGTTTTAGCAGGTGTCCTTGGGATAACAGAGGACTGGGACTTGTCTGTCTGTTTATGTGGAGTGGGAAGTTTTTGAGGTGTGTGAGGAGGCTGAGACTGCTTCCTCTGTTGTTTTCCCCCCTCCCCGTGGGCGGAAGAGTGTTTTCCCTGTTTTTTCTCCCCTTCGGAGCCTTCCGACGCCTGGCGTCGAGGTTCGGGGGTGGTGTCCCTATCTTTAGAACGTGGAGGTAGGGACTCGGGAGCCACCGTTACGCGGACTGCGGGCGCCGACTCCTGGAGTGCGGTCTGGGGATGGAAGTCGGCTTCGTCTTCAGACGATCGAACTTCCGTTACCTTGGGGAGCGAGGCACTCTTGGCAACAGTGGATGATTGCCTGGAGTCATGCGGCGATCTAGATCGAGAACGCCCAGAGGACACGGATTCGGACCGTTCTCTATATGCCTCTTTCCGAGAACTCGACGTGTGCGTCGAGTCTCAGTTGGACTTCATGTGCTTTGTGGAAGTGCTGTGGGTAGCGCTTGTGTCGCCGGGGGTCTTTCCCATAGCCGCACTGCCGGACGACCTTCCGAGGTCGGGGACTTGCGCTCGGCTGCCTCTTGACGCCACGTTGCCCTCGCCGTCTGAAAGCACGGCGTCGCTGCCATCGCTGAAGGCGCCCTCCGCTGCCATGGCCGCCTGGCGTGGTGGGCCCAACGCTTGATCGAACGGTCGTTAAGTGTTTTCGGTTTAAACCTACTACACGCTCTGCAGTTCGCCTCAGGGTGGTCCCTCGGCAAGCAGAGATTGCACGTGGCGTGCCTGTCGACCCAAGGGTGCGGTTGCACTTGGCGCAGAATTGGAAAGGGGTACCCTCCATACACACCTTGTGGCAGCGGGCTAGTAAGTGTAGGAATATATAACAATGTACCTATATACCAAGAGAGAGTAGAGTATGTCCAACCCCCCACTCTCCCTACTTGCAGGGCCGAGGCCAGAGGCCTTCCAAGGCCCGGGCCGAGGCCAGAGGCCTTCCGAGGCCCAAATCCGTCGTGCAGATGTCGACGGTCGAATTCTTCGCCGGGCCGGCGTCGAGTGTGGAAGTTCGGTGACTCGACGTTGGGGTGGAGAAATGGGTAAATATAAAAATATTTAGCAAAAGTATGGCTAAGGCCAGGGAACTCCGCAAAATGCTTCCGACCAGTATGGTGGAAAAAAACAATCTGAGGGTCCTACACCCGTGAGGGATCATGGGTACAGAGGACGTCACACTAGGGATAGTATTACTGGCACGCCCTGTGTCGACGCCCATTTTCGAGTTTCGAAAAACAAAATAATACTCCGCAGCTTCCACTAGATGTCGGCCTATGCACAGCATGTGATCTAAGCAGATTCCACAAGCCTCAGAAATATATATATAAAAATATAAAATCTGGATGTTCCACGTCACATTTTAGCAAACCAGGTCCCCAGTAGCAGAAGGGCTGAAAGTGTGGCACAGCAGAGAAAAACAGCTGAAGATGGATGAAGAACCGAGAAGGATTGTCTGCCCAGTGTCAAGGGTTGAGGCAGCCAAGAAACTGGTTATCTATTCGAGACAATACAATAAACTTGAGAAGCGAGGCAAGCTCCTGTTTGAGGTGTAATGGAAAAACACTCTGAGTGCCAAGTTTTATTAATTTAATAGTATTAAATGTTAAGGAGCCAAAACACGGTCTCCTGTCACATGGGGTAGATGGAAATGGACTTTGGGTAAGCAACATCGAGATTGAAGATAAGAACGTGCTCACACTCCCTTCTATTCTAAGGCGCAGTGATACTTTGTGCAAGGCCGAGTTCAAAAACAATTCGAATGGCAGACAGCAGCAGTGATGATGGATGATGGGCTAATTGGGTGGGGAGGCATGGTCAAGTCCACCCACAAGCACCTGGGGTACCAGCTTGCGTGCTACTAGCGAGTGGAATATTCCAGAAGGGTACAAACATGCCAACCAATTATAGAGGGCCACGTCGCAAAGAGCCCTATAGTTTGAGAGCCAATGAAACGTTGTGTATTTGATGACAATGAAGCTGACTTGCACTAGGGTTGGGCGTAGATGTCCACCTGACTATGGAGACCCATTCATAATCCTATCCACCACAGAAAGTATGCGTAGATGTTGCCCGTAGACCAACCACAATACCAGATACGTTTTTTTTAGTTTTCCTCGTAATATGACATCAATGATATGATATTTTATTTGTATCGCGCTCGTACACAAGTGTTTCAGAGCCTGACAAGGCAAGGGAGGGGAACAAGGGAGAACAAAACAATCTTACTAGACCCAGTGACATTGAGATCATGCAAGTGCATGGGAAAGGGAAAGGGGAAAAGTGCATGGAAGGGGGTGAGTGGAAAGTGCAGAGCAGAGGATAAACAGATAAATAATAATAAATATAAATAAAATATATAATGGAGCAATAAACAGGGGTAGTGCAGCCAGTAAGTGGCAAGTGCTGTGTTTACGGCAGCAGAACTGGGTAAGTCTGATCAGCGCATAAAAAATAAGTAATGACAAGTTTTTGCTATAAAAGTGTATTTTTTCCTGTAAAACGTTGAGAGCTATGCTTTGAGACATCAGTTGATGTCCCTTGTTCTCCCTTTTTTAGACAGTTGACAATAAAACAGTTATGTTTTGCCAACCTCCTGAGTAGGTCTTATTATTGGTGTAAGAGTAAATTCTGCATCCCGTTCCATCCAATAAAGCGTTACCTCATTAAAAGTGCCTACGAGTTCAATATGCATATAGAAAGCAAAAGTATTTGGTTGGGAAAGTTAGTGTTCAGAGATGCCAGTCAAGCAGAGATAATTGACACGTTGAATATTTATCAAGAAAACATGGAGAAATGTTATAACTATTTGGATTTTTAGGACGATGGGTTGAGCTGTGTTGCAATTATGACATAGAAGGAAATGTTGGTATTAATTTTGGCCTGGCAATAATGACATATGTAGGTAAAGTGCATTGAATTTAGGAGCTGTATGATGCTGGAATTTAGTGCACAGAAAGATACAGTTTGCTTTATGGTAGCAGTTATGGGTTGATAATTTGGACATGAAGAGACAGCAAGGTTGAAATGATGATTTCAGGAGGGAAAAAAATAAATAAATACAAATATTTATGATGGGAATGACAGAGGACATGCAAAAACAGTTATAGGTGTGTTTAGAAAGAGGATGTTTTGTTTGAAGGTATGAAGAATAGAGGCTGAAAAAATAGGCTAATTTTAAGAAGAAAAGAAAAGTATCTTTTTTTTTTTTTTAGAAGTGTGATTTGAGGCACATGGAAAAATGCATGTGTGAAAAAAAGGTTGAAAACATATGGAAGTAGAACTATAAGCAGTACTTTGATAGAGCTGAGATTGCTGCATGAGAGATACAACACTGCAACTAAGAACATTATAAAAACTATTTCTGGGCGCGGAACGCCGGTACCGACTTTGGCGGCGAGTTCACTCGCACAGCACTCGGCCGGAAGGAAGGTGTCCGATGGTGCAAGCAAGGAACCTGCGTAGCACAATGCAAAGAGCACTGGGGGAGCTTTCCACTCCACAAACCCCAGCCATAGTATTTGCTGTACCAAGACCAATCGGAAAGCGAATTTCTAAAGCAGTCTCTCACAGCTTTCTCTCTTCCCTAAATCCTGGTACTAAGGCAAGAAGTCTGCCTCTATGTTTTGAGAGACAGTTACCGGACCCCTCGTCCCCTCCTTTGCCCCAGACTTTGGGAACTAGTCCTATCACCGAAAATTAAGCCGACTCTGCTTACGACCTGGTTGCGTCTATGACATTTCAAAAAGTATGCCACATTAAAGAGTGAGGAGTAACACGACGTGAGCACGGAAGTGCCATCAAAGACCGGCGTGCAGTCGAAAGCAATACGACTGGCCCACTGGGCAGAGATGACAATGGGTGGAATTGGAGCTGGAGTAAATGGAGCAAAAGATTTTGGACTTGACACGCCACTTACTCTACCGTGCCAAAAGAATTTTTTTGTTCCTGTTCCTTAACAATACCATCAAAGCACCTGATGAATTGTGATCTGGTGCCTACTATGACCCAACCCCCGTTACAAAAATTGAAGGTATTTACCCCGATCCACATTTCCCAGACAAATACCCTTACTTTACCGACGCCGGAATCACATGTTGCCCCTACTCAAGGAACCTCCTTGCCTACCACTGATTTGAACTGTGAAACGGCCAAATAGATTTTGATGGCAGTTAAGAGGGTTTAACTGTTTTTAACCAAGAAGCCCCCTTCACCGGAACTTCTCAAGCAGTCCAAAATGAGGGTCCATTAATAGAACAATCTACAATAAGTAAAATCACGAGGGCGTTTGAGAGGGCTGGGCAGCCACTTTTGAGAAAATCATATTGGCTTCTGATGCCCTCTCAGGCACTGTAATATCCCTGGATTTACATCACCAAGCTTGAACACCATCAATAAGAAGGGGCGACTGTCCTTGCATGCTAAGTTAACAGCTGCCTATCAAACAAAACTGAAGTCAGTAAAAGGGAAATTCTTGGACGTCACTGGGGAACTATCGGACACCGAGATCTTGGAAGGAGCAGACAAGAGTTTATTTGTTCAACCTCTTTCTAGCAATCCTGTCCATGTCATTGACAAGGGTGCACAGGTGAGGGGTTTCTCACAAATAGATGGAAAGCCCTAGCCAGGCCTAAGGCTCTCCTTGACGGATCGAGTTCTAATGCAAACAAGCAAAAAAAATCGGCCTGAGAAAGCAAGACCGTGGATAAGGCTAAAAGGGAACCACATTGTCTCCCGGACTACAACAAAAAACAACAAAGGTGCTACCGCTTCGCTGGCAACCCGCACAATTAAATCAGCCAGCAGAGGTTGTTTAGGAGGCTGAAAGGCAAACAGAAGTGTTTGTGGGAAAACAGTTAAACGTGACCTAAAAAATAAATCTGGCAGTGACATGAGAAGGGGTAGGGGAAAAATAAGTTACTCACCATAGTGACTAACGTACTCTTAGTCCAAAGTCCCTTTTCCGCCATATTGCATGGACGTTCCTTCCTAGGGACGGGAGACGGGACCTTTTTCACCAGAAAAAACATTCTTCCCCTTTAAATTTAGAGGCGCGTAGGGGTGCTGCCCTAGGAGCATGCGCTGCCCTAACTGCGCCCTCCGGCGCCAAACCTCAGTCCCCATAGATGTGACGACAATAGTTTAACACTGCCTAATAACACCAGTTTAATTAGGGGGGAGGATGGTGGGACGCATGGAGGAGAGGGGACTAAGAGAATATTAGTCACTACGGTGGGTAACTTATAATTACTTTTACGTCCCATCCTCTTTTCTCCATCTCCATACTGCATGGGCGGTTAAAACTGAGTGTAGCCCAAGGGTGGAGGGGAGACCCTCCTTAATCAAACAGGTTTCTGAGAACCGCCTCTCCGAAAGCCGCGCCTGATCTAGAGCCAGCGTACAAACAGTAATGCTTTCAGAAAGCCGAAGGGGTAGCCCAGGTGGCCGCCCTGCTTATGACTTGCCACAGAACCTGCCGTTGGAATGCAATGGCCGTGGCCTTGGCTCTGACCGCATGGGCGTGTATGTTAGCCAGAAGTGGCATATACTTCCTTGATGGCCGAGACCATACATGGTGCTATAGAGGCCTTGATATGGCGAATGTGACAAACATTGCGTCCGACTTGCAGAAGCGCTCAGTCCTGTCCAAGTAGAATTTTAGAGCACGCCTGACATCGAGGCAGTGCAGAACCATCTGAGCCTTATCCTTAGGTTTGGCAAAGAACGTAAGCAGCACTATTTCCTGGTTTAGATGGAAAGCAGAAGGTACCTTAGATAGGAACGTTGGGTTTGTCCGCAGGACTACCTTATCCTTGTGAAAAGAAGTATAGGACTCTGAGGCGACTAATGCCTGGATTGCGCGGACTCTGCGAGCCGGAGTGAGGCCAACTAGGAAGGCCGGGTTAATGGTGACCAGCCTGATGTCCGCGGATGCCATTGTCTCAAATGGTTTGTGCACCAGTACGCCCAACACTACGTTGAGGTCCCACACGGGGTGTGGCCTCTTGATGGGTGGGTAGAGTCTGGAGAGGGCCGTCAAATTCTTCTCGACTATCAGGTTGGAAGAGGAAAATAACTCTTCCTCTGAATTTCTGTAGGCTCCCATGTCTGCCAAATAAGTGCGGCAAGTGTCCACCTGCATGGCAAAGTGGGCGATGTGCGCAGAGAAGGAGAGCATGTCGTCCAACATACATGATAGGGGGTCGATATCCTTAGTCTGCCCAGTGACAGAACCTAGTCCACTTGCTCTTATACTGGGTCCTGGTAGCCTTGCTCCTTGCACCCTGTATGATTTCTACATTAGCCTAGGAGAGGCTGAGGTGCCCTAGCGTGACCTGCTCAGGAACCACACTGAGGGCCAATTTCTGTGGCACGGGGTGGATGACCCTACCCCCCAGGTTGCGCCAGAAGATGTGCTGGGCCTGTCGAAAGGTGAATGGGTGGTCTCTCCAAGAGGCTGAGCAGCTCCGAGAACCATGGCATCGCTGGCCACCCTGGAACCATCAGAATGACGCTGAGTTGTCAAGACTCCTTTATCTTGCATATCACCCTGTGGATCAGCAGTGTGGGCAGGAAGGGGTATGCTGTCAATGCCGCTCCACTGAATCTGAAATGCGTCACCCAGGGAGCCTGGGCCCTGTACCTGCCAGGACGCGAACTGTTGGCACTTCTTGTTATCCCAGGAGGCAAAGAGGTCCACCTGAGCGTGCCCTCATCTGCTGAAGATCTCCCGCAGTACCTGGTCATTCAATTGCCCGCTCCCAGTCTGCTGAGCCTGTCCACCTCCAAGTTGGATTCCCCCAGAAGGGGGACGGCCGTGAGGTAGATGTTATGCTCTAGGGCCCATTCGCACATGCTGACTGCAAGTCTGTACAGTGGAGGGGATCTGGTACCTCCCTGCTTGTTGACACAGAACATGCTTGTCGAGTTGTCTGTCTGAATGAGGACGACCTTGCCCACAATAACTGGAAGGAAGGCTCTGAGCACTAGCCAGATGGCCTTTAGTTCAAGCCAATTGATATGGTACTCCTGCCGGGACCAGGTTCCATGGATTCTGTGGCTGTCCAGAGTGGCACCCCAGCCCTCTAGAGAGGAGTCCTTAGTGACGTGACCAGCAGAGTCGGCTGCCAGAAGGGCTTGCCTGTCCGCTGGTTGCAGTCACTGGACCACCATGCAAGGTCTGGGTGTAGAGAAGGAGGAACGTTGATCAGCTCCGCCTGAGAGCCCCGCTCCTGATTCCAAGATGCTGCGAAGTGTTAGGGAGAATTCTCTCTTTAGGCTGAATTTCCTAACCTAGTGAGTCCCCCAGCAACTTTGCTGGATTTCTGGAGTTTGTTTTTTTCTCCTGCCAAGAGTGAGACTCTTTCTCCCACTCTTGGACATGATTTATGGTGTTCCTTTGACTGTTTATGCGTTTTATGGGCTATGGGGTCCTTTACTCCATAGGGTTTCATGTGTTTTTACTATGTGTGTTACACAGCACCCTCCGTGCAGTGACACAGGGGTGTCATAGTGACACCCCACCATAGACTCCATACCCTGGGACTGACTACTGCCTCCCAGGGCATGTAAAGTCACCATTGGCTTTACTAGTCCCAAATTATGAACAGAATCCAGTACAAACCATCATATTGTGGACGTACTGGTTGGGGCAATTCGATTGCCCCGGGGTCTGTTAGTCGAGGGGGCACGTCTCCGTCCCCCCTGATCGAGTTTTGGCAGGTGGAAGTGGATACTACTTTTTATATTCGACCGCAAATATATCCCTATGGGATTTTCCCATTGCTCGAGGCTACCAACTTAATTCTCATAGCCTCGAACATACCGCTGGTTTATTTAATATGAATTCGCCGGTTGGTATTTTTTTGCCAGGACTCGATTCTAAAATGGCTTTTGTGTTTTCTTCCGTGACTCCAACCCAAGTCGAGCCCTTTGTTCCACTTTTGGTGGGCTTTTCCACAGAAGCCTCCAAAAGTGGTGCCACTCTGTCTGGGTACCACAGGGGGTGTGGGAGGGGGTTTAGACACCCTGGACTGAGTAACCTTGGTAACTCAAGTCACATTCTTGTGTGATTGGCCCAAGTCGTGAGCCGGCCGGCTCACCACTTAGCATGTTTGATTGACAGCTAGGCTGAGTGAATGGGGTGTGCTGCATAAAAGCAGGGCTTTGGGGACTGGAACTTCAGAAGTCGCTACAGGACCTGAGAATCCGACGAGAGAGAAGCTGAGCCGACCTACCACGACGACACCACCGGTGGAGCCCTGCGGAACCGACTCACCACTTCCCGACGATAGAGAAGATCTCCCGGCTGGAGAGGCTTCTTCCCCTGACTGGTGGGCACAACCAGTTTACCTTCTTTTCCCCGCATCCCAGGACGTCTTGTGGTCGAATTGCCCGTGCCAAGCACCCCGGCAACTGGATAGCCACTTAACATGGGACCGCGAATAAAAGGAACGCTCCTTTTACCCGAGAACTCTGCGGCTGGTTTCTTCCCTGGCAGTGCAACGGACTCCTGTCTTCCTCCCCGACGAGATCCTCTCTTCCCCCGGACGAAGCACGAAGTGTGGTGCATTGCTTCCGGAGAGGTCACCCTGACGAGCCAATCATCGAGGTATGGCTAGATGTGGTGGCCCTGGGCCCTGTGGAGGGCCGCCACTGTATTCATGAGCCTGGTAAACACCCTGGGGTCCGAGTTGAGGCAGAAGGGAAGCACCATGTATTGGAAGTGGTAGCCCATGATTCTGAATCGTAGTAAAGAACGAGGAGGCTGTCAAATCGGGACGTGTAGATACGTGTCCTTCAGATCCAGTGAGCACATCCAGTCTCCCTTGCACAATGTCTCCGCTATGAGTGCTGGCATAACCATCTTGAATTTTTGTAGGGGTAGGGAAAGGTTGAGGGTGGATAGGTCCAACACAACTTTCAGGTCAGCCTGGTTCTTCTGAATGGCAAAAGTCCTGGAGTAGAGGCCCAATCCTCGCTGGGAGGTTTGGACTTCCTCTACTGCAAGGCTCTCGATGAGCAACCGGATCTCTGCCTGTCCCAACTGTGGGAGAGGAGGGAAGAAAGGAAGGGATATGTAGGCGGTACCCTGTGGATACTACCGAGAGGATCTAAATTCTGACACCAGAAATGTGCATGGAGAGTAAGCCTGTCCCCCATCGGAGGCACGTGGACCCGAAGGGGCACATCATGCCTTCTTTCCCTCTGAGGCTGTTGCAGAGGAGGGGGACTGGAAAAAGCCCTTACTCTTCATCCCACCACCCCCTTTTTCGTTGTTTGCGCCGATGTTGAGTCAGCGAACGGTCCTGCTGCATGGACCTCTGCTCTTGAAACCGCTGAACCCTCTGTATGTGCGCCCTTTGTCTGAGCGCTGCTGTGACTGGGTGTACACCTTGGGCGTGGCCTTTGTAAGGATAAAGACTTTGCTGTTTGCAAGCTGTTTTACTTTTTATCTAGTGAAAGAGGTCACCACCCTCGAAAGGCAGGTTTAATATGCGTTCCTGGACGTCCAGGTTAAATTTAGTAGCACGGAGCCAGGCCGTCCTCATGTCCGTGGCTATGCATATGGCTTGGCCAGAGGTGTCAATGTGGGCCACGGTGGACTCCATGATGTCTTGCGCCACCATTTTAGCCTCTGCCAGTCCCGCCTTGAAACGTGACCGGTTCTGGAAGGAAGTTTGCTATTTCCCACCCAAGCCTCTGGTTAACGGCTGGCCGCATGTTAGCCGCATTGGCTTGATGAAGATGCAGCGAAGCATTGGAATAAAGCCTTTTCTTGTACGCCTCCAAGATCTTCTCCTCCTTGCCTAACAGTGCCGCCGACGAGGAGGCCGAGGACGACTGAAGCTTGGAGTAGAGTGATGCCGCAGCAATCACTGAAGAGTGTGGCTGAGGATGAGCCGACATCAAGAGTGTAACCCCCTCCATTTGCCTATACTTGGCATCCAGGTGTCTAATGACCGGCTGGACAGAGGGCCAAAGGCGACAACGTCCTTCTGCATCGAGACTCCTGTTCTAGCCGATGGGTGTAGCGTGAGGACCTCGGCAAGCACCCACTCCTCTGGTTGATCGACCTTGCGTTGAGGAAGGCCCAAGTACTCTGCCAGCCCTGCAAGACATTCGTGGAAGCCTTGGCTGACGATGGTGTGTCGGGTCCTCTTCCTCGTCTGTGTCCACCTGGGTGTCCGGCTGGTCTGGCGCTGGTGGAGGAGTGTTGGGCGCCGAAGGCTGAGGTATGGAGACCGGAGGCAGGAATGGAATCGCCTGCACTATGGGCGGCTGGGGGGCCGGATCGGGCACTGGGGCCTGCAGCGCTGGAGCCATAGGAGGAATGACTATGGGCGCGGGCAGAGGGGCCGGAGGGAGCAAGTCCATGATGGTATCCTTGAGGATGGCCCCAATTTGAGGAGTTCTCATGAGCACGAGGAACTTTTCAAAGAACCTGTCCTTGCAGGCCGTAGGGGTGGTAGGTGATATTGAAGGGATAGCGGGTGGCTGCTGGGGCTGTTGCATGCCCTGACTATATGGACAGAGGGAACCTGCCCTGCGCAAATGATGGATAGGCTGTAGGCTGCAAACCTGGTTGACAGCAGTCCCACCTTGAAACTCGTTCCTTCGCCTGCTCCCTTCCTTGGTGCGGTATTGGACGGGTGCCCATATTGTCTGGCACGGCAGCCATCTTGTCGAGCTCCCTTGCACGTGCCGACATAGTGTTACTTGGCTCACTTGGCCCAGCCTTGTCCAGGACTCTAGTGTAGATCATGTGGCCTACCCTGCAATTCAGGTCGAGACCTGGTCGGCATTTAGCCCTCGGTAGAGTTGCAGGTAGTGTTGCATATAGGCGCCCCCTCGGATATTTTGCTGGTACAAGGGCGTAGAGCCTCGAGTGAACACCTGGTAAAAGATCCTTCCGGTCCCTCAGCACTGTCACCGGGAGGATCTGCTGACCCCTCGGCCGGTAGTTGGATTAGCCTCGGTACTTGTGCTGGTAAGAGAATCTGAGAGGTTTCTCCCGCTCGGGCGAGTCCTTGGGAAGGAGGCTCCCTTGCGGGGTGCGCTGAAAAGGAGCGCCCCTATCTTGGGCCTTGATCGATGTTTGACGAAATCCTTCAGATCCTCTGGAGGCGACCTCTCAAAGAGCTTCCTTCACCTAGCAAGTCTGTTCTTCAGACCCCTTGAAGAAAGCGTGTTGCACGCAGGACGACCTTGCCAGTTGTGGTGGGGGCCAAGCCAGCGGAGGAAAAGGGCGTGGGGGTCTGACGTAGGAAAGAGCCCTTCTCAGGATGAACACCTGCTGAACCCTGTAGAAGTCAATATGCGCCGAGGAGGAGCTTGACGCCCGAGGACCGAGTACCTGAATGAAAAAAGACAGAATAGGAAGTATTTGCGCGTGGAATTACATGGCCTAAGTCAAACCCAGGAGCGCTGGTGAATTCGGCCCGTTCCCGTCGACGTGGAAAAGTGGACTGGGGTATGGCGCCGGAGGGCAGAGTCAGGGCAGCACATGCATCGAGGGCCGCACCCCCACGCGCCTCTAAATTTAAAGGGGAAGAAGGTTTTTTCTGGTGAAAAAGGTTCTGTCTCCCGTCCTTAGGAAGGGACACTCATGCAGTATGGAAGAAAGGGGACGGGACGTAAGAGTAAGAACTTTGGATGGAAACACCGGCCTGGTAGCTGATCAGTCTAGCAGGGGTCCGATTCTCTAACCACCCACTCCCCCTGCTCTAGCCTTAACTCTTCAACCTCGTCAAACGAATTAAGACTCATTCATGGAGTCCTCAATTCATGGAAGACCAGGCGAGAGAAGCAGATCTTCTACAAATAGGTACTCGCTACAACCAGCAAAACCAGATCTCCTATTATGTCCTCTCTAACCATTGCCATGGCACCCTTAACAAAACTATATGAGACTTTGAACGATACATTAAAGCATCACACTATTTTGCCAATGGTTCACAAAAAACTGGTATTTCTAGAGGGTTTCATTAATGGACAAGACTCGGGGAGCACGATCCAAACAGTGCCCAAGACTCCTACTGCCCTAAATTCGTTAGAGAACAGTAGGGGAAAAGCTGATACAAAAGATCAATAAGCACAAACAACAGCTTGTAGCTTAAACCACAGAGACTCCCAGGATGAAGATGGGATTTTTGGGGGGGTCAGAGAACCGAAACTCTGACGTGCAGTAACTAGCAAATGCCCTGCGACCAGGATTGCCAAGGGTAGGCTCTATACATGAAGACCCCGAGCCCCCAAAGCTCATCTCAGACAAAAAAACTAGAGAAATCCAACATTAAAGAGTATCCTGTCTGGTCATAAAAAGAAAAAAGGGAAACGGGGGACCCAGTTGCCGCAAAACCATAAAGCACATAGTCCCCATTTTCCTCAGGAGGTTAAGGACTCTGTGCACTCCCAAGGAAACCGACTGATTACAGAAGTTATACGTTTGGAGGAGGAGGCTACCCTGGGTGAACAGGAACAGGAAGTTGGGGTTAATACTCAGCCCATCCTGGGGGAAGCAGATGGGGGCTCCACCAATAGTTTGTCAACAACAAACGAAGAAGCCTGGCTGCAGTCGCCCTTGATCTAATGAACATCTATATTTGATGTCAGAGGTGGAACTGGACCAACAACCAGAGCAACCTGCTCAAACATCAACTGTACTAACAACCAAACCTAGTACTAGCGGATATAGAGATCACACGGTTGATCATCCTATTGCAGAATTTCATACAATGGAAGAAAAAAGGAACAAATCCCTGGAGAAATACTACCATTTGGCTCAGTCGACTGTACCAGACCAACTTGCAGAAGAAAACTACAGCTCAACCAGACCCATCCCTGGACCAAAAGAAATGGTAAAATGTACGATTGGGAATTCAGTGGCATCTGAATTGCCACACCAGCAACCAAACTTTGTTAAAGATCAAGGAAAAACTAAAGAGTTTCTAAACATAAACATGGCTGGGAACCTGAAGAGGATTCAGTCATTGGAGCCTAAGAGTGTGCGAGAGGGGCAAGAGCCTCCAAGGACGGCTTCACCACAGTCATCCACCTCCTCAACGAGATCTAAACGCGCGAAGCTGGAGCGAATTGTTGATTAGGAGGTTGCACTTATATTGAACAGAAAGCATGTAATGGACCTGCTCCACTGCGGTTACAAGTCTTTATATCGAAATAGGTTATAGTGAATGCACAAATCTCAAATATTTTATATTGAAAACTTTTATAGTGAATGCACTTTTTTTCCTTTCCCCCGTTTCCAACCCCTAAAAACCCACCCCAACCGTTTCCCAAGAATATGTAACTCTTTACCCCTAAATGCATTTACTATGAAGGTTTTCAAAATAAAAAATTCGATATATGGGCATTCAAATAAAAAATTTGATATAAACACTATACCCTCCACTGCATACCAAATGTACGGCAAATAGACTGCAGCAACCTAAAAATCATTGAATTTGTGGACGGGGGTCATAGGGACGGCATCTATATCCATATTCCTTCCCCAGTTGTCAAAAGAATGTTGATGGAAGAGGCAGAGAACTTGTTGATGCTGGGTTTTGACATCACAATACCTACAGACCTTGAAGAGGGGAACATTTTGGGCCCTGGAAATCGGGGTAAAAAGCCAACAAAACTAACACAGACTGAAAGGCATCCCCTAAGAAGAGGCGGGTTGCGCAATGGACAAGGGGAACCCCTTGAGGGTAAGGCTGAACGAACGAGCACCTGAAAAAAACAACTCCGGCATCACATTATTGGCAGAAACAGGTACCAAACCCAAAAGGCAGGTCAAGGCTCCCTGCAGAAACGACCAGGGCAAACTAGATAACTACACATGGGCCTGGCTCTCGGGAGCCTTGGATTCAAATGAAACCACATAGCCTCTCAAGCCCAGGCTCAGATGCAGGAAGAGGATTGCATTCTGGAACACAAGAGGCTTTAAACATCCGACGGCAAAGAGCAATGTAAATCGGGGGCAGGGGGTGGGGCAGTAAGGGGCACAAAAGGAAGACCTTCATCTGGCATTATGACAGCAATAAGATCAGGAAGTGGTCTCAAGTTGACGAAGGTGATGTTTTCAAATAAATGCGCCCAGGAAATCGTTATACAATGGTCACCCCAGGCTTGTGTGGTTAAAGAGGCTAAGACACTCTGCCTAGTACTCTAACTTATACTGGAACCAGACGGCCATCACAAATGAAGGTGTTGGTGGCATCATTAACCCTTTAAGTGCCAAGGACGAGCTATCTCGTCCTTAGGATTACATTTGCAGTGCCAAGGACGAGATAGCTTGCCCTTTTTGGCACTGGTGTTTGTGCAATCGTTGCAAAGCAGCGATCGCACAAAACCAAAATCTAACCCCAAGCTATGAGAGGAAGAGGTTCCTCCTCACAGCCCGCAGGTTGGATTTCCTTCAGTTTCACGTCCGTGTGCGTAATGCACACGGACCTGAAATGAAACTAAATTTCACTGCGGCAGCCATTTCCGGCTGCTGCGGTGAAAGAGAAGGTGAGTTTCCTTCTTCTCTATCGATCTCCGGCGTTATTGTGTCGTTGAGATCGAGGAAGGAATCGTTGGAAAGGGGAAGACACCTTCCTTGAAGCATTGCCGGGAGTGGATCGCTCGATCCGCGCACAGCAATGCCAATAGACCACCAGGGATCTATTTTTGAAGTGGGGGGTGAGGGGGCAGGTTAGATAGTAAGCAGCCCTCTCCCCCTCCCGGTCCCCAAAGCATGGGGCACACTAATCGAGGGAAGGGGAAAAACAAAAATAAAAAACTATTACAAAACATGGTAGGGAGTTGCGACACACAACCATCAGGGATGTTTTAGTATAAAGGGGAGTGGCATTCTCCCCCCCCCACCCCAGATGGATGGGGGACATCTCATGTAACCCTCCCTAGTGCAATCTGCATCTAGGAGGGTGTACATGAGATTCCCCCCCATTCATTTGGGGTGGGGGCACCAGAACACTTTCGAATGCCCCCGCCCCCAAAGCATGGGGCAGTACGTTTTGCCCACCCTGGGGGAAGAGGCAAACCAACAACAACAAAAAAGTAATACGTTTTTTGATGGGGGTTGGGGCACCCTAAACCACCAGTGATGGTACTAATGAAAAATGGGGTGCCCCCCCCAGCCCAAATGGATGGAGGAACATCTCATGTAGCCCTCCCTGGGCGCAGATTGCTAGCGCAATCTGCCTCTAGGAAGGGGTACATGAGATGCCCCCCATCCATTTGGGGTGGGGGAGGGCCACCAGAAAACTGTGCAATGCTCCCCCAAAGGATGGGGCAGTACATTTTGCCCACCCACTAATGTGCCCATCTGCCCCTAGAGAAGGGACAGAATTAAAAAAAAAATAAAAACAAACATGTTTTGGGCTGGGGTTGGGGGTCACCCTAAACCACCATGGATGTTTAGTTGAAAGGTGCCCCCCCTCCTCAAATGGATGGGGGCATCTCATGTTGCCCTCCCTATGGGCAGATTGCTAGTGCAATTTGCCCCTAGGAACGGATACATGAGATGCCCCCCCATCCATTTGGCGTAGGGGGAGGGCCACCAGAAAACTTTGCAATGGGGCAGTACGTTTGCCCACCTTGGGGGCATATGGGCACTAATTCCCAGAGGGAAGGGGCAAACAAAAGTAACAAAAAAAAATAAACATGTTTTGGGTGGGGGTTGAGGGACACCCTAAACCACCATTGATGTTTGTAATTGAAAGGGGGGTGGACCTCCCCGTCCACCCAAAATGGATGGGGGGGCATCTCATGCAGCCCTCCCTCTGGGCAGATTGCTAATGCAATCTGTCCCTACGAAGGGGCAGATGTGTTTTTACTGGGGGGTGAGGGTCAGTAGACCACCAGGGATGGCGTGAAAGGGGGAATGATCGGAGCTTAATAGTTATGATTTTTCTTGGTTGACCATAGGTAACAAATGTTTTGTTTACAGCTTTTTCTAAACGAGGAGCTGCAACGTTATGTGAGTACTTTTATTATTATTGTATGGTTAGGGCCCATTGGCAGTGGGGTGGGTGGGACTGGAGCTGGATTGTTGGTGGTGTGGGCGGGAGTAGGCAGTCTGGGGAGGTATTTTGGTAGGCTGAGACACAATTGTATGGTCAGGTCACAAATTGCCCCCATGCCAGCAGAACATTGCTGTTTCCCTGGGAGCGGTTGTCTCCCATGTGGGTTGACCGTCCGCAAGCCCAGGCTGCACCTCTGGCTGTGCTGTGTTACAGATTTCACTTCCGGGGAGGAATGGGGACCCTGCCGGGGCTCCCCAGAACTGCCGCTAGACTTGGCGACGGTCGACCCACATGGGAGACAGGCGCGGGAGGCATCACCTACGACCATCCTGGAGTTCTGGCTCTGCTGCGTTAAAGCTTTTCCCTTCTGGGAGGCATTTGCACACTACACTGCCAGGGGTACCTGGTGGGGAAAAGCTGTAACACAGGCCAGCAAGAACTCCAGTACGTTTGGAGGAGATGTCCCCAGCCTTGGGCATCCATCTCCCATGTGGATCTATCGTCTCCAAGCACAGCGGTAGTCCCAGGGAGCCCCGGCAGGGTCCAGACCTTTCTCTGGAGGAAGAAGCTGTAACGCAGACCAGCCAGACCTCCAGGATGGTCGAGGGTGATGTCCCTGGCCTTGTGTTGGGATGACGTCTGTTGCAAGAAGCATTTCATTTGATCTCTGATGATTCTGTAGAGTTTTTGTGTGGGTTGGTTGCCAATTCAATTCTTGTAGTCTAGTATTTTTTGTTTTGCTTGGAGTTCTGTTGATTTGTATAATCTGAGTTGCATTTGGCATTTTATTTTGTCCTGTCGGTTTGTAATGTTCTCCGTAAGTTTTCTATTTTGCGGTTGTTTTTTTGAGTTCTTTCCGCTGTTCTGTAAACCATCTTGTGGCAAGTTTTTTTTGGTGTTGCTTTAAAATGCTTTGCTGGTGCCAGACTGTCTAGGGCCTCGGTGATCCAAATGCTGAGTATGTTTTCAACTAGGCCTGGGGTTGTGTCAGGTTGGGTTGATACTAGTAGATCCGTTATGGATTCCAGGTCTAGACTCTTCCAGTTTCTTTTCCTGGTTTTGTGTAGTATTGTCTTCCCGGCCAGTATGTGGGTTTGAAGTTTGATGTAGAAAGGTATCAGGTAGAGGCCGCTCCGTCTGTACCATCTGTGTTGGTGGGGCAGATGCAGAGTCCTTCCCTGCAGAAGATTGTGTCCAAGAGCGCATCTGTGCCTCCCTCACTTAGTAGGTTGTGGATTTCTGTTCAATGTTTTGCCATAGATCGAATGTTGAGCAGGCTGCAGTGTAGTTCGTGTATTTTCCCTTTTCGGTTGTTTGTTCTTTTGCTCAAGTCGGTGCTGTGTCGGTCGGGGTTTCCACTGTTAGTGGTTCTCCCCTGGTTGTGCTCGCAGGGACCGTTGGTTCTTGGGTGGTCCATCTTTTCGTCTGGTTGGTGAGTTGTTTGGGTGTTGGTCCTTTTTTCCAGTCTTTGGTAATGTAGGGCATGTTGAGAGTAATGGACTCGAGCTTGTCCCCGATTCTTGTTGGTGTATTATCTTGGGTGCTCTCCATGGTGGGGTGGTTCGTTTTTGGAATGCTGGGCTTGCTATCCCGGTGGAGTCAACATTAGTTTTGGTTCTTGCATGTGGGTTTGTTGCCGATTGTCATCTCTTGCAAAGGAATCGTATGTAGAGAAGTAGCGAGACATCTAGTCCGTGTTAGCTCTTTTCTTGATTTGTATTCTTTGTTTGGTGTTGTCTTCACAGGGTTTTTTCAGTGTTGTGAAGTCGCAATGATGGGCTCCTTCCTGTGGGGTTAAGGGTTCATTCGTGGTTCGGTTTCCCATTCTAGCTTCTGTCCCTTTCTTGTGGGGAGGCATGTTTTTTTTGAGTTGTGGGTTGAATTTCTTGGAGCCGGAGTCCTCTTTGATTAGGTTACTTCCTGGTCCCTGTGAGTGTTTTCTTCACTATTTGTAGATTAATGTGTGGATGAGGTGTAAGTTTGTAGTTGGTTGTCACTTGTAGTTGATTAACTGTGGGTTGTGGGACCAGGGGCGTGTTACTCACCGCTCTGTAAATAGGTCAGGAAGGTAGATAAATGACCTTGGAGATGATATGTACACAGGAATCGATATTCAGCCTCCAATTCTAGCTCCCCTGAGTACAAGACGCAGGCTTCCTCAAGAGAGGGACTCTTCTTTACAACGTACCTCTCTGCTGTTTCTATTGGAACAGGCAGAGATGTCAGTTGAATAAAAGAGCGGGGAGAACACACCGCCAAGACCAAAGCTGCAAAGGAATACAAAGATATTAGACAGTGCTGAGAAAACAAGTAAGCAATCAAGCACAGTATGGGACAGGAAATACCTAGGCAGAGATTCGAGTGGAACTTTCCCCGGAATGGACCTACAAGTAAAGAAGTAAACCCAAATGAGTGAATTATAATCTAATGGATTCTTCCTATAGAGAGTTTTAGCCAAAACTACAGACCTGAATTGTGGGACTCTCAAGGGTTAACGACTTCCAGGATTGGAGAAAACGACAGGAAAAAAAAATAAACAGGGAAGTAAACCCGGGAGGCACAAGGGTCGCGCTAGGGTTGGTGCAGGATCAGGAGAGCGTCAATATGCACTTTGAAAATAAGTTTGTTGTGTGTTGTAGTTCAATGAATGTCCTAAATCCAGTACAGTGGAATACTAACAGAGCAGTAGGTAAATAAGGTATAATAGTCAAAGATGGCACTGGCAGAAATAGAAGAAAATAAACACAGTTGGTTACCTGAAAGACAGACTTCCCAAACGAAGGTTGGAGCAACTGAAGTGTTCCGAGTAACTGCTGACGAATGAGTTGCAAAGACAGCAGGAGCAGGGAAGGACAATCCAAGTAACTTTCCGTGTCAAATACCAGAAGATCACGACAATGATAAGGGCGTAGAGAAGGCAGTCCAGGTCGATACCGTAGCGGTCTAAGAAGTGCCAATGGAATAGGAGACGTAACATTCCAAAAGTTCGGGCGAGGGTTGGAACCAGGAGATCAAGTTGGAATTTCGTGACAAGATTTCCCGAATAGTAAGAAAGGAACAAGTTACTTACCTGTAACTGTTGTTCTCCAGCATGGGTCTGGCATGGATTCACATGCTCATGAATATTCCCCGTCGTCCTGCTGGGAATCCTCGGTAAAGAAAAAACCAGTATCAGTTTCGTTTCTGATCTGTCTTTCGTAATAATAACCAATCACTGGTCTCTGCGTCATACTGACCACAGCCAATGACTGCCCTCTACCTAAGCACCGCCTCTGGCAGCCATCTTCAGATTTGGAAGCACGTGAAGTGGCAGTATGACCAAGTGAAGAGCCGCAGAGGGGTAGGCGGGAGGGTTCGCATGTGAATCCATGCCAGACCCATGCTGGAGAACAACAGTTACAGGTAAGTAACTTGTTCCTTCTCCAGCATGGGGTCTGGCATGGATTCACATGCTCATGAATAAAGAATACATAGCAGTACACACATGCACAACCACGGGAGGTGGCAAAGGCTCAACATTAAGCATTACATAAAACTCAACATTAAGCATCTTACCTCCTCACCAGGCTCACCTCAGGCGAACAGGTTGCGCAGCACTGCTTGGCCGACCCTGGACTCCTCCCTGGAATCCCGGTTGAAGCAGTAGAATTTCGTGAAGGTGTGCGTCGACCTCCACGTAGCAGCCCTGCATATGTCCAGCAGGGGCACACCAGAAAGGAACGCCGTGGTAGCTGCGATCGCTCTGGTGGAATGGGCTCTCGGACGGCCAGGCAGCGGTCGGTTTGCCAACCGATGACAGTACATGATACAGCCGGAGAGCCATCTGGAAATGGAAGCCTTCGAGAGAGCCTTCCCCTGATTGACAGGTCCAAAGTTCACAAAGAGTTGTGACGTCTTCCGAAAACACTTTGTGCGGTCCACGTAGAACTTCAGCGCTCTAGCCACATCCAGCGAGTGCAAAGTCCTCTCAGCCGGCGACGAAGGCGACGGGAAGAACACAGGCAACACCAAGGGTTCGTTGAGATGGAAGTCCGACGGTACCTTGGGCATGAAGGAGGGGTGCGTCCTGAGCACTACCCTCGTGTCGTGAAAAGTCAAGTACGGGGCCTTGCAGGAAAGGGCCTGGATCTCTCCCACCCGTCGTGCGGAGGTGATGGCCACAAGAAACGCTGTTTTCCACGACAGAAACTTCAATGGGGCCGAGTGCAGAGGCTCGAACGGAGGTCCCATGAGCTTGGTCAGCACCACGTTGAGCTCCCACGCCGGGGCCGGAGCCTTCACCGGCGGGAACGATCTGAACAGTCCCTTCATGAACTCTTTCACCAGACGATGAGACCACAAGGACGTCCGCCCCGTGGTTCTGGTGTATCGGGAGATCGCAGCAAGATGAATCTTGATGGACGCGTGTGCCAGTCCAGCTTTGGCCAGCGTCAGCAGGTACGGCAGTACCTGGGGAGCCGTAATCCGTAGAGGGTTAATCTTCTGTGCGTGGCACCAGACAGAGAACCTCTTCCATTTGTGTCCGTAGCATTTAAGAGTCGAGGACGCCCTGGCCTTTGCAAGAACCTCTCTGCAGTCGGCCGGTATGTCGTATCCTCCAAACTCTAGCGCTGCAGGAGCCAGGCCTGCAAGTTCAGCGATTTCGGGTCGTGGTGGAGGATGGCGCCTCCTTCCCTGGAGAGTAGATCCGCGTCCACCGGCAGCTTGATTGGCGGGGACGCTGACAAGTCCAGAAGGTCCGGGAACCATATCTGCCTCGGCCACGCAGGTGCGACGAGGATCATCCTGCACCGTGACCTCTTGAGCTGGTTGACGAGCCGGATTAGCAGTGGCAAAGGAGGGAACGCGTAGAGGAACAGGCCCTCCCAGGGGGAACGAGAAAGCATCGCCCATGCTCCTCGCCTGGGGAAACCTGCTGGCGAACCTCCGGCACTTGGAGTTCGTCGCCGTCGCGAACAGGTCGATCTGGGGTGTGCCCCACCGTCGGAAGAGGCGATCCACTAGATCCTGCCGTAGTTCCCACTCGTGGCACGAGCGCAGCTCCCTGCTGAGTGAGTCGGCGATGGTGTTTTTTATCCCTGCCAGATGAAACGGCACCAGAAACATCCTTTGGGCGACGGCCCAATGCCACAGGTCCTGCGCCTCCTTGGACAGTGCTGGGGACCTGGTTCCGCCCTGTTTCCTGATGTAAAACATGGTGGTGGTGTTGTCGGTGAAGATCCTCACCACCTTGCCCTTGAGGGACGGAAGGAAGGACCTGAGGGCCCAGAACACTGCACGGAGCTCCAGGACGTTGATATGGAGGGACTTCTCCGTCGGGAGCCAAAGGCCTCTCGCGTGCAGATTTTCGGTGTGCGCTCCCCACCCTTCCAGGGAGGCATCCGTGGTCACTGTCTCCTGGTGGTCTGGGGTCTGGAAGTCCATGCCCGCCGTCAGATGCGCGCGGATGCCCCACCACCGGACCGCTCGGCGGAAACTCTCGTCGAGTGTGATCCTCTCCTCGAAGCCGCCAGTCGTTTGGATCCAGCGCGCGTCCAGGAACTCCTGCAACGGGCGCATCCGGAGCCTGCACATGGGAATGAGGTAGATGCAAGAAGACATCATTCCGAGGAGGGACTTGATGGACCTCACCTTGGCCGCGTCGGAAACCAACATCCGCTGTACCTTGCCCAGGATGGACCTGGTCCTTTCCTCCGGTGGGGAGGCCAGAAGGGACACTGTGTCGAGCTTCGCTCCCAGAAACAGTGCGTTTTGCGCGGGTACCAGGTGGGACTTGGTGTAGTTCACGGAGAATCCCAGGTCCGTGAGAAGTTGGACGGTCCTTGCCGTGTGATCCACGGTGAGCTCCCTCGTCTTGGCTCGGATGAGCCAGTCGTCCAGGTAGGGGTAGACGTGGATCCCCTCGCGGCGCAGCTGCGCCGCCACCGGTGCAAGGCACTTGGTGAATACCCTGGGTGCCGACCGTAGTCCGAAGGGGAGGGCTTTGAACTGGTAGTGACGCCCTTGGACCACAAACCTGAGTTTAGGATGGGAATATGGAAGTAGGCATCCTCCAAATCCAACGACGACAGGAAGTCTCCTTCCTCCAGCTGACCCAGGACGTGCTGGAGGGTGACCATCCGGAACTTTTGCGCCTTGATGAACTTGTTCAGACGTCGCAGGTCCAGGATGGGGCGCCATCCCCCCCCCCGTCTTCTTCTTCACGAGGAAGTATCTCGAGTAAACTCCGGAGCCCCGAAGCCTCTTTGGGACGAGTTCGATGGCGCCCTTCCTGAGCACCGCCTTTACCTCCAGGAGAAGTTGAGGGACGTGAAGTTCTTTCCTGGCCACGGGGGGGACGCGCGGACACCTTCTTTGAAACTCGAGCGCGTGGCCCCGGGCCAAGGCGTCCAGCACCCAACGGTCGGTGGAGATGGACTCCCACACGCTGACGAAGCTCGCCAGCCGGCCTCCCACCGGGGTGCTTCGGTGGGGGCCCGACCCCACGGCCGGTTCAATCCTGCTTCGACGAGGCTTTGCCGCCTTGACCTCCTTGGCGACGACGGCGGGGTCCGCCAGACTTGCCTCGTCCTCTGTAGGCCTCCTGAGCCGACGAGCGGGCCGCTTGACGGTAGGTGGAGAAACCGCCGCCGGAACTTTTGGAGGCGCCCTTGCCTCCGCTGCTCCGAAAGGGCGTCCGTCGTTGTTGCAGAACTCCAAGGGCCCGGGCCGTCTCGGTGTCCGCTTTAATGGCCTGAAGGGAATCGTCCACTGTTTTCCCAAACAGGTTGTTCCCATCGAAGGGCATGTCCAGGACTCTGGTCTGAACGTCTTGACGGAAGTCCGTAGCCTTGAGCCATCCACGCCGCCTAAGGCAAACGCCGTTGCCCAACTGGCGGAACCCAGTGTCGGCGATGTCCGTCGCAACGGTAATGGCGTGGTCTGAAGCCACCTCACCTTCCTGCAGGATCTCCAGGGCCTCTGCCCTCTTGTCGTCCGGCAAGAAGTCCAGCAGGGGAGCCAGTTTGTACCAGAGCTCCCTGTCGTAGCGGGCCACGATAGCCAAGGCGTTGGCCGTTTTAATCGTCGTCGCCGCAGACGAGATGACTCTGCGTCCCATAGCGTCCAATTTCTTTCCCTCGCCGTCCGGTGGGGAAGTCGATGTGGAGGCCGCACCCCCCCCCCGCTTTTTTCCTGGCCGCCGCGGAGACGACGGAGTCCGGGGTGGGCTGCGCCCGGAGGCACAGGGGGGCCGTGTCCGGGACCCGGTACTTCTTCTCGTACCGGTCTCTTCTAGCTGGCGTCGTGGAAGGGTTCTTGAGGAGGGTGAGGCCCTCATCCCAAATGTCGTCCAATAGAGGCACTGAGAGGACCGTCTTCCTCTTGGCCTCGCGCCGCTGATAAAGGAAGCCTTCCTTCTTCTTCTCCTCAGGGCAGAGTTGGAAAAGCTCGGATGCCCTGGTGATCATGGAGTGGAACGATCCAATCTCATCGGGCGGAGAAGCCCTGGTGGGAGGCGACGACGGTACATCCTCGTCGTATACCTCGTCATCCGTACCCGTCGCTGCCGTGTCAGTCCCCGTAACATCCCCTCGGGTGGACGGGGAGGAGGGCTGGAAGGGGCGCGACGGCTGAAAAGGAGGCGGAGTGTGGATCCTTCTTTTCTTGGTAGGGGGAACACCAGAAGGTCCCGGTTCTGGGTCCCCCGACGGGAGAGGTTCCGTCGGCAACGGTAGTCTCGTCCTTATCTCTGAGCATAAGGACTGTATAGCCAACAAAATGGCCGCCGAGTTGTCTCGCGGCGCTGGCAGAGGGGAATCCGACGGGCGATCAGGGGCCCCTGCGTCGGGGCTTAAGACTTCGACCAGCTCCTCCTCCGAGGTTGAGGCCGAATCTACGACGACGCCCTGCCCCCCCCCTTTTTCTTCCCCACGGGGGATTTCACGGGGGTCCTATCGATGGGCACAAAAGAGGACTCCCTCCGAGGTGGCAGGGAGACTCTGAGCCCCGAGGTCGCCACCACTGGTGTAGCCTCCACAGGCTGAGCCAGGGCCGCCGCGACAGTTTCGATAGAGGGCTTGGCCGGATGGATTAAGGCCTTCACCACCTTAGGTGCGCTCACCGCCTTATCCTTGAGGGGGGGGGACACTGTCTCGCTCCCCCTCCGCCTTCGAGCTCGACCGGGGCCTCTCCAGGAGCTTCGCCGGGTGCTCGGCCTTCCTCTTACCCGACCCCGAGCGTTGGCTCGTGGTTGATGGTGCCGGGGAGGGTGCGCCCTGCCTGGCGCCCGTAGAGCCCGACCGTTCGGCGCACCCGGTGCCAGCGGACTCGCGGTACTTGGCCTTATGTTGACCCCCGTCGCCGGGGCGTCCTCAAAGGTCTTAGAAGACCGCTCGGCTTTCTTCCTCTTCTTCTCGCCGGACGGTCTCTTCCCTTCCAGCCAGTTGGCGAGACGTTGATGGCGGTCCTTCATGGTCCGCTCCGACATGTTGCCGCAAAACGCACAGTCCTTCTCCACGTGCGTCTTGTCCTCATGTAGGCAGTAAAGACAAAAAGAGTGTTCGTCCTCCTTGAAGACGTTCTGCAGCTGGCATCCAGGGCAGACCCTGAACAGCTTTCCGGGCGTCGAGCTTCCCTTCTCCTGGGCCATGACCGGGCCTGAGAAACTTCTGGAGTCCTCCAAAAGCGTAGCTCGACGAAATCTTCACCCTTGAGGGGCGCAGACGAATCCGACACGGGTCCCCGTTGATCGGATGGAGAATCGGTGGAGCTTGAGGCTCTTCTTGACCGAAAAAACGAAGTTTTGAGAAAAAACGTGAAAAAAATAGCACTAACGCTCGAGAGCAATAGCACGAGGATCCCAACACATGAACGTGCGGTAAAAATCTGAAGATGGCTGCCAGAGGCGGTGCTTAGGTAGAGGGCAGTCATTGGCTGTGGTCAGTATGACGCAGAGACCAGTGATTGGTTATTACTACGAAAGACAGATCAGAAACGAAACTGATACTGGTTTTTTCTTTACCGAGGATTCCCAGCCTGACGACGGGGAATATTCATGAGCATGTGAATCCATGCCAGACCCCATGCTGGAAAACACTAATTAGCAGCAACAAGCTCGCTGGAAGACAGTAGTTTTAAACCCGTAAGGGGGGCATGCCTTGTTGTACATCCTTCACGTACGAGATGTGTCAGCTGACACGGGTTCCGCCGTAGCTTGTACAGACACCATGGCAACCTGTACCTGCTCCACAAAGGAGCCTGTGAATGGGACGTGCGTCGCAGGGAAGTTTTTCTCTGCCGAAGTGTAACAGGGCGTGAGCCCTCCTGGTTGGTCGTTTACTGGTTTTCCTTTATGGCTCTGTATGCTTTGGTTTTCTTTAGGTAGTAGTGTGGTATGGTTGTGTAGTGATGTGGTTGTTGTAGGGCACTGCACTGATCAGCTACGGGGTGTAACAGTACTGCACCTCTAACTGAGGCTAATTTGGGTGGGGCGTTGCAGGCTGGCTGTGGGGTGTGGTACAGTTCAGCACCTGTTAATAGAGGAGGGTGCAGAGGTTGGCTGTGGGCAGGCTGTTTGTCACAGGCTAATTATCGGTTGTAGCGCAGTAACTACAGTCACTAACTACAGGGCGTAGCAGTGCAAGGCCACCCAACAACTGGGCAAAAGCAGAATATGGCTACCTGACACAGTAAGGATTAATGCAGAATATGCCTACCTGGCACAATTGGACTAAAAGCAGAATATGGCTGCCTGACAATTACACCAAAATCAGAGTATGGCCATCTGACACAGCAAGGCTGAAAGCAGGATAAGGCCACCTGACAGAGGCTAAATGCAGAATAAGGCTGACGCAGTTAGGCTGAAAGAAGAATAAGGTTGCCTAAAACAGAGTTTGCAGCAGTGTGTAATTCATAGGTGTTCCTGGGAATTGAAACGCACCATAGTTGAGAAATGCGCCTACATTCCTCAACACCCAGAATCAAAGCACACAGCGATGGGGAAATGTACCTAGATTCAAAATACAGAGCAGTGGGGAAATGTACCTAGATTCAAAATACAGAGCAGTGGGGAAATGTACCTAGATTCAAGATACACAGCAATGGCGAAATGTACCTAGATTCAAGATACACAGCAATGGGGAAATGTACCTAGATTCAAGATGCACAGTAGTGGAGAATAAGCACCCAGTATCTAAAGCTTGAATGGATACAACAGTTCAACTAGGGAACACCCAGCTGTCACCTGAGCAGTGCACTGAAAACCAGCTACACACTAGGCCTGATGCAGGTATGTACAAGATAGTTCGGTATTAAGTGGTGGGGTTTTAATGGAGTACAGCATTTTCCTCACCCCCCGCCCCAGACCACACATCTTATCGGTCACTGCTGGTTGACTGCTGCAGGCTTCCTGGGCAAACAGGGGTAGTGTTGCATCTTCGGCAGCTGCCCTTTTCCTTGTGTCCCCTAGCTGGTGGCTGCCAGGTCAAGGGTTGCCCTAGCAGACTGTCCTAAGAGGACAGTCTTGGGACCTTCCTATCATCTATCTTCCTCTCTACCCATGGTGTTCGCCAGGGGTCTAAACTCTTACCCTGGGTTTTCAACCAATACCTGGCAAGTCTCGCCCACTGCATTGCCATTTTCTGCTGAAATTGCCAGTGCTACACTGACAACTCATTTTCAGGCTGCCCTCGGCCACCTCCTCGCCCTCTCTCATCTCTGATTGCCTAACTGCCATTCAAGATTGGTGTGCCGCCAATTATCTTTGTTTGAATGCCAGCAAGACTGAGATCCTCCTCATCGGCACACCCACACCATCCTTTCCCCTCACGCTCTGACCGGCCTCCCTTGGCCCGCCTCCTACCCCCACCTGTGAGGCTAACCTGCGGGGTCATCTTTGACTCCACACTTTCCTACTCCGCCCACATCTCTGACGTCTCTAAAAAGTCAAACATCCCACTGCACCTCCTCAGAGGTACTCTGCTGTTCCTCTCCTTCCCCCAATAGATCATGGTCTCCCAAGCTCTGGTTCTCTCTAAGTTGGACTATTGCAACAGCCTCTTTCTAAATATACCTACCTCTACTCTCTGCCCTCTGCAACTAATCCAGAACAGGACTGCGAGACTTGTCCTTGGCCTCAAGCCCTGGGATCGTATCTCTCCAGCTCTGAAATCTCTCCATTGGCTCTCAGTGGATGCAAGAATTAAATTCAAAACCCTCTGCATTGTCCACAAGGCTTTCTGGGGTCTGGGTCCAAAATACCTTCAGCTATACCTCTGCAAATACCTCCCATCTCGAGCTCTTCGCTCCTCTAACTCCCTCAGGGTCAGTCGTTTTTCAAAGAAACAAGCTGGGAGTAGATCTCTGTCTTCGGCTGGGGCCTCCCTCTGCAACAGCCTCCCTGCCACTCTAAAACTTGAGAACCATCTCCGGTTCCGGAAGCACCTCAAGACCTTTGCCTCTGCTTCTGCCTTCGCTCCCCCTCTCCCCTGCTGTTCGGTTCTCTCTTGGCACTGTGCACCTGGCCACCCGCTGTCCTTTGGGCCTAGGTACCTTCTCACCCTGCCACCCTCCTGCACTGCCTCCGGGCCACCCTTTGTACTCGGATCTATATCTGTACCCATACAGTCCCACCCCCCTTTTTTCTTCCTGCACTTATCAGGCCTACCTTGTCTGCTGTTTTACACCCAGCACTTGCTAATTGCTGGCTGCACTACCACTGTTTGTTGCCTGTATTATTTATTTATTATGTATCTGTTTCTCCTTTGCTCCGCACTCTCCACTTCTCCCCCTTCCATGCACTTTTCCCCTCCCCCTCTCCCATGCACTTGCGCGTTCTCAATGTCACTGGGCCTAGTACGATCATTGTTTTGTTCTCCCCTGTTCCCCTCCCTTGCCCTGTCGCGCTCTGAAACACTTGTGTATGAGCGCGATAGAAATAAAATATCAATGGATCTTTGGATGGGACGGGAGGTGGGTGGTGGGGAGGAACAGGAAGCAGGTCAGGAGTGGGGAGGGAAGTGGGTTAAAGGGGCAGAAAGAGCTCACAGTTTAAAACAAGCCCACATTAAGATAGGCAAACCAATGGGGGACACAGTGCAATGCTTCACAACTCACAGGCGAGCCACACTGATGGAAAGTGAGTCAAATGATTATTTGTTACTATACATGTGACATTTTATCCAGACTTCATTGACTTGAGAAAACAGAACATTGGTGTCAAAGCTGACGAGAGCACCCAGTACACCCAAATGTGGTAGCTACCTCCACCAGTGAGAATATAAAACTCATACCTGACACAATAATCCACAAACTTGTGCTTTAAGCAACTTCTCTCTCAAGGCATCGAGGGAAACTATGAAAAGACATGATAATATATGTGCCAATCTTAACTTTCATGACAATATGATCACACACAACAGTCCTATGCCATTTAAACCACATAAAAAGCTTTGCAGTAATTTACTTTGAATTTTGGGCGGGTCTCCCCCATCCCCTCCAAACTCTCTTCACCATCACTCCTACCCCAAACTCCTCCCCTTTTAACACTGTACCCACAAATGCATGTAAAATTTGAAGTAACTGCAAAGTAATTTACTTCATGAAACCAATGGAGATGCACACACCATGAACCAGTAAACTATGGGGAATAAATAAAGCAGCCCTGTGAGTATTTCCTTTCTGCAGCATCTAGAACCCACAGGCCGTAACCCAAACCATCTACACACCAGTGCTGTAGAACCTTCCACTTTTCCTAGTGGCGCTGCAAGAGCCCAATTAATTAATTGCAGACAAAGGCTGTGGTGAGCTGTTGATGACTGTACATACAAAGATACACAGAGGTTTGTTTCTACCAGTGGTTGATTAAAACATTTTGTAATTTCTTTATACAAATTAAATTTGTTAATATTAGCATTTTGTTCAAAGAACTTGAGATTAGGTGAAACGTTATTTGTCTTGATTCAATCAAGTATTTTAATTAGTTTGAGCATTAGTCTCAATTCTCATTGTGCATGGTTTCTGCACAATATTGTAACATGATTCAACACATGCTTGCATACCAACAGTACTACAAACGTGCTAAAACAGAAGGCTGGTGTGAGTAACCGTGCATACATTATTATTTTTTTATTGCGTTTCAGTTTTCATTAAAACCTTTTGCAACTTCTTATTCAAGTTGTTGTGATTCATCAGAAAATGATGCCATTGTGTTTAAAATCAATATACAGACGTTGTGCTGCAGCTCTCAATCATTTGCATAGTGCTCAACTTTTCGGTTCCGTTATTGTTTCAAGTTAAGTCTTTCTAAAAACATTATCCCAGGTTTATCAATATGTGCTCAGTGTTAATTATTAAGTTCCACATCTGTCTTTGATCCAACGCGCGATATTCCTTAAAATGTTTGCGATAGTGTTCTATGCGTAGCTCTGTCAGACTATTACAATTCACTGATAGATGTTCCAATGTTTCACTCTCGCTTTCGGAGTTACAGCATCAGTATTTTCCGTTGCTCTCCATCTATGGATCGAGCAGCAAGGACGTTTCTGGTAGGACATAAATTGAACCGTAATCTCAGTATTTTAGCTTTGGTATTGTTAGTCAGGATATTCTTGTATATACTTTGGTATTAGGCTCTTTCTATTGGAAAATGTGTGCTTTTGCAGATTTTGTAGCTTCTGCAGAGTTTCCATTTTGCTCTGTCGGGGTTCGTTATTAGAGTATTCTCATCTATATCTGCTCTTTCCATAATCTCCTTGCAGTGATCGCTCCATAAATCAAGATATTTGTAGTAATTATTGCTCATGGGCATTGAGATTATGGCGATCATCGTATGTCCAAAAGATTCTTTCATTAAGGTTTTCCTGTATAATAATAGAGTATTCCATCCCACTTTGGCTTTCAGTGAGATTAATTCCAGTTCATATCTAATGATGGCGATGGGGTAGCTGCTTGGAACCGGTAGTAGTGATTTCCAGAAAGCGATATTGTTTGTCTCTTTTCCAAGTTGGTTTGGGGGGGGTGTCACCTTGGACAGTGCCGTTCAATATAGTGAAGTTTCCTTTCGTCACTAATGTGTTGCTTTTTGATGATCGCGATTTGCTGTTGAGTGAAAAGCATCTTATATTTAGATCTCCAGTCATTAATATGGTGAAATAATTGTATTCTTTCTCTACGGTATCTAGTATCGAAATGATGTGATTGATAAATTCATCATCGGATATGATGGCAGAGTTCCAATATACATTTAGAATGGCTGTGCGGGTGGCAAGTGTATGTCTGGCTACAAGAAATTCTAGTTCAATAGTTGGATGCACGGGTGGGAGGTTCAGCCAATGCGATAGTTTGAATAGCAGCTAATAAACCCACCAGTGGTCTTCCTCTGGTTTGCTTGATGGCCGGTACCAACAGATTTCGTGGTTCGGTATAAGATTGGGAAGTGATACCGGTGTCAAAAGTGATGTCATAAGCGCACCAGCAAAGCATCTATCAAAAACAGCAGGATAAAAGTTGGGTAAATGGTTCTTGCCAAAGCAGAATAGGCTGTGCCACTCCGTACTGAAAACATTGGTGAATGGAAGTCGGGACAAGGACCGAATCCTTGAGATCCCCACACAATTAAGACCAATGAATTCTAAGTGCCCATTGTAAAGAATGCATTCTCAATCGGCACTAGAAAATTCCAGGAATCCCAAAGACCTAGCAGGCAAAAGAATGTTGATGCCTGCAAGAGAGTTTGGATTAAACTGATAGTGACATATGTCCTGTACTCTTACCTCTTACACCTTCACAACACGACTCTTGGATGCTGCAATTATTGACAGAATACGAATCTGAAGAACAAGGCAGGAGAATCTTCTATTGAGAGATCATCCCAGAGGATGTAGAAGAGAATATATCTTGTGCAGGGGAAGACAACATATCCAAATGGCTTTGCATTCAACACCCAGTGGACTAAATAAAGACAAATGCTTTTCCTTCACAGGTGAGCAGCAACTAGGACTTGTGAGAAACCTGAGGGCATCCTCACACCTACTCCCTTTGAATCCTCTTCTCAGGTGGCCAGGGAAAGGCCATTGCTCTTGGATCCTGACCCTGGGGGTGGCAATGTGAGGGAGGATCACCTGGACGGAGGTTCCTTGCGGAGAGGGTGTCTGCAGGTCAGACATGGTATCCCCCTTTTCCTTGTGAGCCAACCTTCCCCCTTCCTTAATAGCTTGATGCCAATCACTTTTATTTCCCCTCAGTAATACCCCTCTAGTACTGGGAAGAGGAAGAGGCGACTAGGAGTTGTACACACTTACATGCAGTTACAGCACTCTGGTACTGAGTTGAGGAAGAGGACTGGAAACTATTGTAAGGGTCAGGCATTTCCAGAGAGCACCAGTAATTTTAGTCAAGCAATTGCACACGAGGGCTCGCACCTGCAACCTGTTAATGAGTTACAGGTGCATACAAGGTGGAGCCAACAGTAAGGAAGAGCAAACCAGAAGGAGAGACGCTGGGCTGGGAGGAGACAGGCCTGTGAGGTTTGAAGTCCTGCAGAGAAGAAGGCTGCCGAGAAGGTTCCTGCCTGGAGGCCAGGACGCTGGCGTGTGCTGTCAGGAAGCTGTAACAGCGGGGCCTGAGCATGCCTTAGAGGATCAAGGCTGACAGAGTCCCCTCTGCCTGGTGTCCACAGCCGGAGCTGTGGGACACGGAGGACTCAAGTTCTGTTGGCCACTGGCAGCATTCGCGAGCAAGAGGCGGAGCTACAGCAACCCACCGCAGGATTCGTAGCAGGTGAACGCTGCTTGCAAACACAGAAGGAAGTGTGTGTGTGTGGAGCCAAGAAGAGAGTGCCCAGAGGAGCAGATGAGGACAGGTGAGAGAAACCACTCATACTGGGGTGCTCCTGGACCTACTGCAAGGAATCTAATCGTGCTGGTTGAAAGGAAAATTATGCGCAAGTGACTGTGAACCCGAAGTAAGGGGTTTTTGAATACTACGAACAAAATGCTGAACTTTAAAGTGAAAGAACTTGAATAAGAAGCCTGTATTGTTGAATACTGAAGTAAAGAAACGCTTTACAAATCTTATTGAATACCGAACTGATGGAAAGCATTGAGCAGCCCATGAATGAAATAGAAACAGGTGCGAGAAACAGGTAATGAACATTTAAAAAGGCCAAGAATTAAATGTTCTGAATAAAGTGAAAAGTAAATAATGAACATTTGTGAAGTTTGTAAGGTGGTGGAAGAGAGCGAGCACCACAACGTGAGTTGTGTGGAGGAACACACTGTGGCAACGCCAGATATTGGCAAGGAGAATTCAGAGTGAATGCAAATGAAAGCACAGGCATTATGAAAAAAACCTGCATTGCCAAAAAACCTAGCGTTATATTACATGACCTGTAATGACCGGACAACTGAGCCTAAACCCAGTCTGGAAACGTCCAGGAAAGTCCAGAAAAAGAACCCTCATTGGTAACTAAGATTGCTGAAGTGAATGGGAAAGATGGCAATCTGTACCTACTGAACCTGAAGGATTATAAAGGTGACCTGCATCTGGTTGTGAGAATTAAGAGACTTGAACTGGTTGTACATTGGCAAGCTGGAAGAATTTTCACCTTACGGAAGGGAGCCATTTTGGAACTGTGTTGTAGTGTTGTGGGAAGGGAACGATGAGGCCCTTTTGGAACTATGTTTACTCGGGGAAAGGAACCTTGATGCTTTTTGGAACTGCTTTGAAAGTGGGGAAGGGGAGCTGGAAAGTAAGCCTAGAGTTGGAAGCTCAGAACTTTATTTGGAACACTATTTCATTGGTTGCCAACATCGCTGAACTTACTGACTCAGACTATCCTTCGTTTTTTAGGTAGGTAAATCCCACATTAGCATAGGGCAAGTTAGGCCTTGCACCATCCAGACATTTAAGTTAATAAATACATTTAGTTTGAACTTGGAATCCGTTGTCTGTGTCTTGCTTCATGATGCCTTCTCAGAGTTTAATAAAGATAATCAGGCTGACATTAGTCTTTAGACATTAAAGTAAACTGGAAGTGCTACCTCCCCCCTGCACCCGCCATGTCTAATCGAAGGTGCCATGGTGGAAAAGCATATGGGAATAAACTTCTTGGAGGGTGAAACATGAGCAGGTCATCCTCCTCTTAGAGAATATGGGCTAAGGTCATAATCTTGAACTTGATCCTTCAACAAAGAAAAATGTCCAATAATAGGTAAAAATCTAAGATCTGCTTCAGACAGCAGTTTGCTAAAGCACATGGAAGTAACCCTGAATACCAGTTCTTCTAGACTGGAATCCATTGACCATATTGCTGTGTTTATTAATCGCCCATCCCAGCAAGACACCTTGACCCTCTTTTGGTCAGAATGATTCTCCAATACATGGCTGACAAAGCCTTGAAAAGATGCTATAATTTTGCCATTATTTGTCTCCTTGTCAATCAACAGGGGGTTCAAGCTCCTGTACATGAAAACTAACAGGCATTTATTTGGCATTTCATTCTCATTGTGCTAGAAGGCTTGAGGATAGGCCGCATTCACTGGAAACCCTTAACTGGGGAACACGAACTTTCAGTCTGACCCTCAGCCCCTTGCCTTGTCAGAGTGGCCACCTTTTCTCTTTCTGGGTTCCGCATAGTCATGTCAAACCATTTGTTATACACATTTTTCATGCAGATGTAAATGTCGGGTTCCATTTCAATGTGTTGGTATAACATGGACCAAGACACAGCCTAGTGTATGCTTTTCATATGATGTATTTGTACAATAAAGTGTTTCTCTTGTAACTGAAGCAAATGATAAACCAAGAAAAGGACAATCTCTCAGCCCATTTTTAGGTTCTGCAGAAATATATATATGCATTTATGGATTCCAGTAGGGCGGTACAACTAGTTTCATATTCCTAATTCACAATCCCACACCAGAATTCTGGGTAAGAAAAACAGAGTATTTCTCAAAACTAAATTAAAGAAAGTCAATTTGAAACAAAGGTGGTCACCAGTTTTATACAAAGGAAATCGATACAATGCTATATATTCAATTAGTAAAACAAAATTATCCCTGACTATATAAATCTCATTAATTCACACATGCATTAATTTCTATAATCAATTCTAGGTATACATTATATTTTAAAAGAAACATTCTAAACGCTTCTATTGCTCATCAACCTCAAGCTCTCAAACAGGAGGCATAATATCCTGTTTTAAATATGTCAAAATATTGTCTATTTCCCCCAATGACATCTCCATTTATAGAAAACTTAATTACTCTACATTAAATGTGGCGCCAGGGATTCTTACATGTGTAGGCAATCTGCTATGTACAGGTGTGTGGGTGTGTACACCCTTCAATCTACACCATGTGGGTAGTTCCCCATCTATTCCTATTCATTTGCCTTTAGCTTTGCAAGTTTGAGTTGGAGTTGTAATATTTCCCAGTATGAGGTACAATGTTAAAGCACCCCTTCTGTCAAATTGCAAATAAAACTACCTGTACATATCAAGATAAGGGGCTCAACAATTTACATACATTTCTGTAAATAGGACTAATTCTCTGTGCTTATTTCTGATGCACAATGATCTAATTTATGACTAGGCTGCTGACTCCCCGCCCCACCAGCTGAAAAATTCGCAGGATAGCACATTAGACAATAGTGTATTATGAATACACTGTGGCCTGTGTGCTTCTATGTCAGCATAAGACAAGGATTCCATTTAATGGTCCTTAATATTTACTAAAAAACACTTCTGCATTTAAATTGCAACAAAATGCTGTCAGTTTTGAATTGTGCCTCTCACTACAAAAATGCATCGGGTTTTAAGGAAATACCATCTCACTTGGATTCAGTTTCAAATGGAAGACAGGAGATTGTATTTAACACTGCACCTGTATCTTTGACAAATTAGAATTCTCCTGGATTACCAGCCCTTTTGATTCCTGGGATTTTTCAATGGATGACACTATGGTCAATTTGGAGTTCCTGGGGGTCCACCTATATTTTAAATGCTGCTTATTTTTGGATAATTATCTTTCACCTACAAACTGGTGTTGCTGCCTCAGCAAAGTCCTTTTGAGCCGGCTGCCTGGAGCCCAGTTATCCAGATAATTTCAGCCCTGTTACCCAGCCACCAACTCCTAGCAGGATCCAGAAATATTCTTCAATTTCATCTCCTCACCTTAATATAAATCTGTGTCAGCTATTTTATAATCCTGAGCTCTTCCCCATATCTTTTAACTGAGGTGTAGCTTCCACCATTTCCATGACTGCAAAGGAGGGGGGGGGGGGGAGTTTCACAACTCAGGTTATGTAGAAGCATTTAGTTTTATTTATTTAACTCTAGATGTGAATGTTTGCATTTCATAAAATAAGGATCATTCTATTGGGTAGACCAGAAGGAATAATTAAAGACATTAAATGTTCCTGTATGTCATGTAGTTCCAGAGATGATCATTTTTGCAATTTATCTTCATTTTTTTCCATTACGACCGAGGTACATTTTTCATTGGGTTATAGATATAAATTCTGGGTATAAATCATAATTTGTTTTAAGTTGGTAGAACCTTCACTTCTAAAGATGTGATTTTTCAAATTATTAATTTTTCTATTTCAAATGCACACAAAACTGTTTTTCAGTTTGAGAAGAATTTGTGAAATATATGCAGATTTCGGGCAGCAGATGTCACTGGTGGAGCATGGGATATGGGCTCTTTTAAACAACTTTGCTATACAGAGTTCAAATCTGCTTCTCTCTTGGAGTTAACCCCATCTCACGACTTGCATTAGCTAGGAGACTGATCATTCACGTGTCTGAATTTCCAGAGGTTTAGGGGAGCTGGAGTGAAGTGGACTCTAGGTCAGCTCAACTTAAAACCAAGCTATGTTCAGGCAAGTCTCATTTATAGTAAATTAAAAATATGTATTTTTTTAAAGTAAAGTGTATTATTCAAAGTGCAGTGCATGGCAAAATACAATGGAACTTTGAATCCTGTTTTTTTCTACATTATATTATTTTATATTAGAATTCACACATGATTTTGTCTTCGATACTCTGAATCTAGGAAAGTAATACTGATGAAATCACTTTTTAATTAATAATAACCATTGTGAGGCCTGCTGAATTCTTTTGGATGAAAACACAATCTTTTACATGTCGCACAGTTGTAACTTTTCATTGCATTTTTCTGCAGGTCTTCACATACTATGCAGGTAACAGTTGAAGATATGTAGAATTTTATATGTGTGTCTTTGAAGAAGAAATCAGGCCTGTTGCATTTTTACATGTTTAAAGTTCCTGTTTAAATATGTAGTTCTCAGTAGTTCTTCAGAATTGGCAAGCCAATTTCTTGAATTACTTTTAAAGGCCTGGTTGCTGTTGATCTCATGCGCAAGCAGTTATTTGCACCTCACATTTGATACTGCCACCCTTTTCATCATGACAGCAAGGAAGATGAGCAATAAAACAGGACACAATTTTGTGAATGGCACCTTTCTTGCTCTTTCAGAAAAAGTCAATGTTCTCAGTTTACTTTGGACTAATATTCTTAAATTTAAAATGTTATGACAATTCTAGTGTGGTTTTCTCCATGTCCTTTGCTAATACTTCACATTCTTCCAATATGAATATTGCCCTGGGAGGGGTCGCAACACCTTCTCTTTGCTGTGCTCCAGTGTAATCAAGAAAAATAGCTAAACTCAAATGTCTCTCCTTGCTAAGTCAAGGTAATCTGAAAGTTCACATCCCCCAAACGTTTCAAATGCCAATGGTCCTCACCACAGTCAATTATGGTTGAAAGTGATTATCTCGGTCCTCTGTAAGGGGTACTCTGCAAGACCGACATCATCCTACTAGGGTGATTGCGGTAACTAAGGCAGCGATGTGTCTTCTCCAGTGAATCCAGGTGCATATGAAGTTTAAGAGAGTTTTGGGCTTTATCCTTATTCAAAGATGACTACGAGGGCCTTATTACCTCCCTCTATTATAGGTATATAACCACAATCATGCCAACAAGTTACCCAGCCCCCACCATAAACCATGACCAGAGACCTGGAAAATCGGCTCCAAGACTCCTAAAACAGCCTCAGATTCGAGTACCCACCAACTGAGTGAAGATAACATACCTGCACCATCTGACTCCAAAATAGTCTACCAAGAACCACCAGCACTGTCAAGGCATGCACATTTAGCTCTGAAAATGATCAGAATCGGAGGCCTCCTACCAGTAAGCACAGTCACTCACCACTCATACCAATGTGCTCACTATCACTATCACTATACACCAGTGGTCTTCAATCTTTTTTGGCCAGGGCCCCCCTGAGCAAAATTTGGGCAGGTCGGGACCCCCCAGAAATGCCAAATGGACAGTATATATTGCGCGCCGTCACCTGCTCCCATCAAAGTCGCTGGGCTCCCTCATCCCACTCCTACCCAGTCGCTGGTCTCTCCCCACCCCATCACACACCCAGGGCTCTCCCCACTCTGCTCCCATCACTATCCCATGGTTCCCGCCCATTGTGCTCCCACCATAGTCCCTCGGTTCCCCCATCCCGTTCCCAACACAGTCTGAGGGCCAGTGGCGGCTGGTGAATCCTTTTTAAGTGGAGGGGCATTAAGGGGAGGTTCGGGGGGGTTTCCCCCTGTGAATTTTTTTTTAAATAATAGGTTAAAATGTTGCATTGTAGAGCATACTTTTAACAAAAAATGGGTAAATAGCCAAACAGTTTGCAATTGTTGCTGGGAGTCCAGGGGGCAGACATTGATATTTTATTTCTATCGCGCTCGTACACAAGTGTTTCAGAGCGTGACAAGGCAAGGGAGGGGAACAGAGGAGAATAAAACAGCGATCTTACTAGGCCCAGTGACATTGAGAACGCGCAAGTGTGAGGGGAAAAGTGCATGGAAGGGGGGAGAAGTGGAAAGTGCGAAGCAGAGGAGAAACAGATAAATAACAATAAATAAATGATAAAGGCAACAAACAGTGGTAGTGCAGCCAGCAATTTGCAAGTGCTACGTTTAAGGCAGCAGACAGGGTAGGTCTGATAAGTGCAGGAAGAAAGATGGTTCTCCTCAAGTTTTAGAGTGGCAGGGCGCTGTTCCAGAGGGAGGCCCCAGCCGAAGACGGAGATCTACCCCCAGCTCATTTCTTTGATAAACGACTGACCCTGAGGGAGTTGGAGGTAGAGGAGTGAAGAGCTCGAGAGGGGAGGTATTTGCGGAGGAATAGCTGAAGGTATTTTGGACCGAGGCCCCAGAAAGCCTTGTGGACAAGGCAGAGGGTTTTGAATGATAGATGTCCGGTAAAAAGATACCATCCCTGTCCCCTGGGCCCCACTGGTCCTAACACAATGAACATGATTATGTGTATATGCAAGGCGCTGCACATTCATACAGCAATCACTATCATTCACATGAGCATCCATCACCATACACTCACTCATAACGCATCCATACATATGTTTAAATAAAAACAATGAACATAAACGTACCTTCTGCATTGGCCTGTGTGTGGGTGCTGCTCCAGCTGCTCTGTCCGTATGTGCGAGGAGGCGCAGGAGCTCCCCCTCGGACATACAGACATGCAGTGCCCCAGCCAGCATTTCCAATGTGCAATGCTGGCGAAGCAAAACGCCCCAGCACTTGCATGGCTCAGTGAGCATGTGCGGCTGGGGAACTAAACTGAACTGTCAAAGGGAAACAGTGTTTCCCTTTGACAGTTCAGCCAGCCCAGGAGCACTCCATTAGCTGGATAAAGCAGCTGAGGGAGTGCTCACTGTTTCACTGGGCTGGCTCCTTAGCTCCTCCATAATGGGTGAGGGGCCACTATGCAGTTAGTAATGTTGACCATTGTTGCTGAATATATCACAATTTACTTACATTTTAACACAAAGCACCCCTTTGGGTACTATTGAAACAGTGGGCTTCATAACTACTCTGGCGGTAGCTGTGCCGGTAAAACCGGCACGACTGCCACTGGAGTTGCATCCGGGTCTGGCACCCGCGAATGGGCAATTACTAGGTCATGCCGAGTTAGGCGGACATGATAATTGCCCTTTCGAAGGTGCCGGTAGATCCCCATTCCCATTTGAGCCCCATATGGCTCAAATGGGAAGGGGGAGCTCGGATGCACCGGCACCGTTAATAACGGTGTTGGTGCATCCGACGAGCTGAGGTCAGACCTGGCGGGGGCTGTCAAGCACCCACGAGCACAACTCTTACTATGGCGGAACGGTAGCAACGGTGCCGGTAGCTTACCAGCACCGTTGTTACTGGTCCGCCATAGTAGTAATGAGGCCCAGTCTGTGACTAAAGGAATGAATATCCATTTACAACTGTGGGCCACTTTTTCATTGTTTCCTGAGACAGTTTCATGCTTCAGCCCGCCCATGTGGGCCACCCCTGCCCATTTCTTCCAATCTAAAAAAAAAAAAAAAAAAAAAAAAAAAAAAAATCTTTTTTCATGCTGAGCTCTCAGGGCCCCCCTGGGATGCACCCGCGGACCCCTAGGGGGTCGCGACCCACAGTTTGAATACCACTGCTATACACCAACAAACAATAGGGCGCAGCGATACCCCTTGAGCACTTTCAGCCTAGCTGCACACATACTTGCACTACTCCATGAACACCTCAACAGCCTGATAGAATGCAGCTATAACCCATGAAAAGAATCTGTCTAGCTGCACCCACAAATCTCTTACACAGGCCCACGGTTGCCAGAATGCAGAGTCAGAGTCCATCTTCCTTGCTGCTCACATTCCACTGATCTCTCAACCACTGCACCTCATGCTAGAATGCAGCCACACACGCGCCACCCACACTGGCTGCTCACATACAGAGTGTGCCCAAGCACTATAGATTACACCCTTATCCTCCACTGATCTGGACTACAGTTCCCAAAGGTGTTCAACCCACAAGCGCTTTGAGCCTCCCTACTCCTCTGGTCATGTCCCTTCTTGACACCAAGCCACATGCTTGTTTCTCTTCCGACCGAGGGCTTGACCTAACACATTAGGGTCTGACCCTTAGTGCCTGCCAGGGTTCAGACAGGTCTCTCATTCCTTCCTGAGCAGTTTGCTCGAATGAGACTATTCTTTGGCAATAACTCCCATTTTCTCAGTCCCACCTCCTGTTACAGAACTTCTATACCAACCTCTTGCTGATATGTCAACCTCTCACTGATACTTTACACCAACCTCACCCGATAGTCTGCCCTAACCTCCAACTAATAACTAGCCTCACCCTGGACTCCAACCTTGTCGTGCCTCTCGCTCTCTCTCCTCTGTCCAACTACAGCCTCTTTTTCCTTGACTGACAACTGACTCCAAACTCCTTCCACATCACCTTCTCCAAAGACCCAGGCATCCATGTTGTGAGCGGGCCCTTGCAACCTGCAAACCCCTCCACATATTGGCCATCAGGGTGTAGCATTTGCATCTGCACCGGATAATTGCTGGGTTTTAAGGATTAGTCTGGCCACATTTTCAATTGAGATCATGTGGTTTTCCTTGTGCAACAGACATGCTATATGCCAGGCAGATTGCAGCTTTATAATGTTGGTCCCCCTCTGGGATTTCTTTTATTTTATTGTTTAAAGCACTGACCTAGACCTAGCTGCAAAGCAACATAGTGCTTTACAGAGTAGGTAGCCAGCATTTGGGAAGGCATCTGTTAACAGTACCACCATGATGTGGTTTGAGGTCTGTGTATCTATGCGAGTCCATTGGAATTAGTCCCTGGTCAGCTGTTGGCTGTGTCGAAAAAAAGCCATGTTTTGGGATATTTATGAACCTGGACAATTACGCGGGCATTCCAAGAATTCAATGCAATAGAGTTCCAGAGGGTGAGTATGTGACAAAAGAAAGACTGTTTGCAGGTCCTCTCTTTGGGGACGAGTTGCGATTGAAGCCGGTTGGTCGATTGTTTGCACAAGGAGCATGTGCCACCAGATATGTGGAGCTTAGCTGGCAGGTGTGCTTCTCGCGATTGCTTTGTAAATACATGCAGTCTTGAACAGTATCCTTGTCTGGAGACAAAGCCAGCGTAGTTCATATAAGACCGGGGAGATTGGGATGTTTGAGGAGAGTTCCCAGAGGCTCCATTTAAAGGTTAAAAAGGATTGGTGAGAGGATAGATACTCGGGGGACACTGGGGTCTCTGCAGGTGATATGGAATATGATAGAACGCAATAAATGTATCTGGAAGGCCTGGTGTCTGCCAGAGTGGTAGGGTAGAAAGTAAACCAATTCAGGACAGGGCAGGAGAAACCGATCCTGTCTGCAAGGAGGAAGAGAAGGATGCAGCGGTCGACCGTCTAATGTAGCCAAGAGGCTAAGGAAGACTAGGAGGCTGGAGTTACCTTTATCCATAACTTGGTGGCCATCATCAACCACCTGGATTAGTGGCTGTTTAAATGCTATACTTAGGGCAGAACGCTCACTAATGATCATTTAGGAGGCATTTGATTCTGGCAAGTAGTTGTGTAGATACTATTTTTTCATAGATTTTGCCAATAAAAGGGGCCTTCGTAATCGGCCAGTAGTTGGCCAGGTGGTCTGGATCTTAGGTTGTTTTTTTCAAAGAATTGGCTGTTTGTGTCTGTTCATGCTTGCATACCAACTACTAAAGACAAGCTGTGGGTCGGAAGCAGGACCAGTGGTGAGTGCCACCAATACAGGTAAGCAAGCACAACTATTTGGATGGGTGTGGCCGGAGTAGGGGGGCTGGACTTTGTACTTTCCCCAATCCCTGGCTTTTATTTTCCACACAGGGTTGTAGTTTTCTGAGCAATGACCATAAAAGCACCTGGCATTTTCGTACACGTTGTGACTGTCCACTGCCGAAGGAAGAGAGCCTAGTGAGTGACCAGGGGATCTTACCTATTCCAGTCCTGGGTACATCATCCACTATCACAGGAAGGAACCCCAGCACCATTGGTCATCAGTCTAGAAGTGACAAGAGTAAGCAGGAGACCTTGTCACAGTTTATACCAACCGTCCCTTGGTATAGTGTTCTTCACGTTATGCCTTGCCCTGAATTTGTGCAACCCCCAGTCACTCAAGGTTAGACTAAGACATTTGGAATTCCTGGTATAGGATTACCAAGAGGGCTGGGGAAAAAGGAAAGTGCTAAGCCATGTTAGCTCAGGGTGATTTCTTCACGAGATGCAGGAATCAGAGAAGCCTAAAAGTAGCGAGAAAGAGGTTAAAACTGTGCGTGTATTACCACTCTGAGGGAGCTTTCAACACCTCGTGCCTCGTCCACAAGCAGGTAATGCTAGGTGAAACTTCATGGCGCATAGCTCCACTGCACCAGCCAATTCCCACCCATGCATAAAGTGAGAATAAAGAAAGCAGCCAGCTGCTTTGATGGCTTAGACCGCAGCTCCGCATAAGGGGGAATGTGGCCAACAGGGCAGCATGGAAGCAAAGGACTAGCAGACTTTCACCTATACTGTTCCAAAACCCAAACCCCTACAACCCTCTGCATTGTCCACAAGGCTTTCTGGGGCCTGGGTCCAAAATACCTTCAGCTAACCCTCTGCAAATACCTCCCCTCTCGAGCTCTTCGCTCCTCTAACTCAGGGTCAGTTGTTTTTCAAAGAAACAAGCTGGGGGTAGATCTCTGCCTTCAGCTGGGGCTTCCCTCTGGAACAGCCTCCCTGCCGCCACTCTAAAACTTGAGGAGAACCATCTCCGGTTCCGGAAGCACCTCAAGACCTTCCTCTTTGCTTCTGCTTTCGCTCCGCCTCTCCCCTGCTGATCTGTTGACTCTTGGCACCGTGCACCTGGACACCCTCTGTCCTCCGGGCCCAGGTACCTGCTCACCATGCCACACTCCCGCACTGCCTCCGGGCCACCCCTTGCACTGGGGTCTCTATCTGTACCCATACAGATCCCACCCCCTTTTTCTTCTGGCACTTATGAGACCTACCCTGTCTGCTACCTTAAACCCAGCACTTGCCAATTGCTGGCTGCACTACCACTGTTTGTTGCCTTTATTATTTATTTATTATTTATCTGTTTCTCCTTTGCTCTGCACTTTCCACTTCTCCCCCCTTCCATGCACTTTTTTCCTTCCCCCTCCCATGCATTCTCAATATCACTGGGCCTAGTAAGATCGTGGTTTTGTTCTCCCCTGTTCCCTCCCCTGTTCCCCTCCCTTATCGTGCTCTGAAACACTTGTGTACGAGCACGATAGAAATAAAATATTAATAACCCTCAGGGAAGTTACAACTGTTCCCATAGGCTGGGCCTCTACATAAGGCATGAGTGGTGGTAGGAGAGAGTGGGTGTTTGTAAACAGTGAAGGAGCAGAATCAGAGAAGGGAGAAGGTGGCTGGAGAGGACGGGAGCAGAGGTTATGACTAAAGAGAAGGGTAAGGTATGAAAGTGAGGATCATCATGGAGAATGAGGAGAGTAAGAGGGGAAGAGTAAAGAGGTGGTGACCACCAGAGAGGATTAGAAGAATACATAAGTGGGGAACGTTCATGAGAAGGTAAATAATTAGGAACACAAGACCAGAAGGTGGTGGGGAGGTAAAGTGGGGAAAGAGACAGTAAAGGAGGAGGTTGGGAAATATTTCAGCAGAGGAGAGGCACAGATACCATGAAGGAGGGACTGAAAGAGGCAAGGCAAAGGAGCAGCATGCTACAAGCCTGAGAGAAAGGACCTAAAGAGGGTTGGTGGTACAAGTACATGGGAGATGTCAAGGAGCTAGAGAGCCCATAAGTGAAACGCAGAGGAGAGGAAGAGAAATAAAAAGTAGGGAAGGCTCTCTTATATATGAGATCATCCCAGATTGTTGAGTCGATAAAGGATGACAAAATAACAACAGAGCAAGGTCCCCAAGACGATGAGAAGGGTTTCAATACTGAATGCAATCTACAGATCAAGTTACCAAAGCCCTAATGGGCGCTCTGGATGGCCTTGGCAGCACAGAGCCCTCCATCCTGCAGCTCTCTTGGCCTAAGGTGCAAGTGCACTCAGGCTCCAGTCCCAATGGAAGTGTCTTCCAGTATACAAATTGGGGAGAGAAGCAGAAGGCCCAAATTGACAAAACCCGGTGACAAAAAAAAAAAGAAGATAGACAATTAAGCCACCAGGTGGACTGAATACATTTTGGGATACGACCAGGGGCGTTGCTAGGGGGGGGCTAAGGGGGCTATAGCCCCTGGTCTTTTGGTTGTAGCCCCGGATAGAATCTCAGGAGCTACAGCCAAAAGACTAGCTAGCCCCCAGTCCCAACAGTTCCGACATCAGCGTAGCCCCGGGTCTTTTCCAGACCTAGCAACTCCCCTGGATACGACCGTGGATAGAAAGACTTTTTGAACCCAGAAAATTGGTTTGTGAAACAGACTTTTGTTGTTTAAAGTTTTGGGTAATGTGATAAATCTGGACTATTCATCCCTTCTCACCAGAGGGGAGCCATCCCCTTTGAGGCTAGAGAGGTGAGACCGCTCGGCAAGACTTTCTGAAGGGGTCTGGGAAAATGGGACCTCACTGGCAACGACTCCCCTCTTGGGGACAAGGACTCGCACTCCGGTAAGGAAATCCCAGTCTAGAGTACATTGTCTGCCTACATGGAAATCAGAAAGACTTAACCCTATTTTGGATTCACCAAATGGTAACATTTAATCAATCTCTAACTTCAGGTAAGCAACAAGTTACTTACCTGTAACTGTTGTTCTCCAGCATGGGTCTGGCATGGATTCACATGCTCATGAATATTCCCCGTCAGGCCGGGAATCCTCGGTATAGAAAAAAATCAGTATCAGTTTCGTTTCTGATCTGTCTTTCTCAGTAGTAACCAATCACTGGTCTCTGGGTCATACTGCCCCCAGCCAATGACTGCCCTCTCCCTAAGCCCCGCCCCTGGCAGCCATCCTCAGATTTGGTAGCACGTGAAGTGGCAGTATGACCAAGTGAAGAGCCGCAGAGGGGTAGGCGGGAAGGTTTGCATGTGAATCCATGCCAGACCCATGCTGGAGAACAACAGTTACAGGTAAGTAACTTGTTCCTTCTCCAGCATGGGGTCTGGCATGGATTCACATGCTCGTGAATATAAGAATACATAGCAGTATACACATGCACAACCACGGGAGGTGGCAAAAGGCTCAATATCAAGCAATACAACAACTCAACATTAAGCAACTCTTACCTCCTCACCAGGCTCACCTTAGGCGAACAGGTTGCGCAGCACTGCCTGGCCGACTCTGGACTCCTGCCTGGAATCCCGGTCGACGCAGTAGAATCTCGTGAAGGTGTGCGTCGACCTACACGTAGCAGCCCTGCAGATGTCGAGCAGGGGCACACCAGACAGGAACGCAGTAGTAGCAGCGATCGCTCTGGTCGAATGGGCCCTCGGACGGCCTGGCAACGGTCGATTTGCCAACCGGTGACAGTGCATGATGCAGCCGGAGAGCCATCTGGAAATGGAAGTCTTCGAGAGAGCTTTCCCTTGATTCACAGGTCCAAAGTTCACAAACAGCTGTGACGTCTTCCGAAAACTCTTTGTGCGGTCCACGTAGAACTTCAGCGCTCTAGCTACATCCAGCGAGTGCAAAGTCCTCTCAGCCGGCGACGAAGGCGACGGGAAGAAAACTGGCAAAACCAAGGGCTCGTTGAGGTGGAAGTCCGACGGCACCTTGGGCATGAAGGAGGGGTGCGTCCTCAGCACCACCCTCGTGTCGTGAAAAGTTAAGTATGGAGGCTTGCAAGACAGGGCCTGGATCTCTCCCACTCGTCGTGCAAAGGTGATGGCCACGAGGAATGCTGTCTTCCACGGCAAACTTCAACGGCACTGAATGCATAGGCTCGAATGGGGCCCCCATGAGCCTGGTCAGCACCACGTTGAGCTCCCACGCCGGGGCAGGGGCCTTCACCGGGAGGCATGATCAGAACAGTCCTTTCATAAATTCTTTCACCAGACCATGAGACCACAAGGACGGCAGCCAGATGTACCTTGATGGAAGCGTGAGATAGGCCAGCCTTGGCCAAAGACAGTAGGTACGGCAATACTTGAGGTGCCGTAATCCGCAGAGGGTTAATCTTCTGTGCACGGCACCAGACAGAGAACCTCTTGCATTTATGTCCGTAGCACTTGAGAGTTGAGGATGCCCTGGCCTTTGCAAGAACCTCTCTGCAGTCGGCCGGGATGTCGTATCCTCCAAACTCTAGTGCTGCAGGAGCCAGGCCTGCAAGTTCAGCGACTCTGGTTCATGATGAAGAATGGTGCCTCCTTCTCTGGAGAAGATCCGCGTCCGTCGGCAGCTTGACTGGTGTGGACGCTGACAAGTCCAGAAGGTCCGGGAACCAGATCTGCCTCGGCCACGCCGGTGCGACGAGGATCATCCTGCACCGGGACCTCTTGAGCTGGTTGACGAGCCAGAGTAGCAACGGCGGGAATGCATAAAGGAACAGGCCGTCCCAGGGGAACCAGAAAGATTCGCCCATGCTCCTCTGTTGGGGAAACCTGCTGGCGAACCTCCGGCACTTGGAGTTCGCCGCCGTCGCGAAGAGATCGATCTGGGGTTTGCCCCATCGTCGGAAGAGTCGGTCCACTTGATCCTGGCGCAGTTCCCACTCGTGGCACGAGCGCTGCTCTCTGCTGAGTGAGTCGGCGATGGTGTTTTTTATCCCTGCCAGATGAAAGGGTACCAGAAACTTCCCTTGGGCGACGGCCCAATGCCACAGATCCTGGGCTTCCTTGGATAGGGCAGGGGATCTGGTTCCGCCCTGCTTCCGAATGTAAAACATCGTGGTGGTGTTGTCGGTGAAGATCCTCACCACCTTGCCCTTGAGGGACGGAAGGAAGGACCTGAGGACCCAGAACACTGCGCAGAGCTCCAAGATGTTGATGTGGAGAGTCTTCTCCTCCGGGAGCCAAAGGCCTCTCGCGTGGAGATCCCCGGTGTGCGCTCCCCAACCTTCCAGGGAGGCATCCGTCGTCACCATCACCTGGTGGGCCGGGGCTAGGAAACCTGTTCCCGCTGTCAGGTGAGCGCAGACACCCCACCATCGTATCGCCAGACAGAACGCTTTGTCGAGCGGGATCCTGTCCTCGAAGCTGCCCGTCGTCTGGATCCAGTGGGCGTCGAGGAATTCTTTCAAGGGCCGCATCCGTCTGCAGTGGGGCACCAGATAAATGCAGGAGGACATCATTCCGAGGAGGGACTTGATAGACCTCACTCTGGCCACGTCCGTGGCCAGCAGACGTTGCACCTTTCCTAGGATGGTCCTTATCCTTTCCTCCGACGGTGAGGCCCGCCGCGCCACTGTGTCGAGCTGTGCTCCCAGAAACAGGGCGACTTGCGACGGGACCAGGTGGGATTTTGGAAAGTTGGTGGAGAACCCCAGGTCCGTGAGCAGCTGGACGGTCCTCGCAGTATGTTCCACGGCAAGCTCCCTTGTCTTTGCCCGTATGAGCCAGTCGTCCAGGTAGGGTTAGACGTGGATCCCCTGCAGCCGCGCCGCCACCGGTGCTAGGCACTTGGTGAACACCCTGGGCGCCGATTTTAATCCGAACGGGAGGGCCTTGAACTGGTAGTGCCGCCCTTTGACCACGAACCTGAGGAACTTTCGGTGTCTCTTTAGAATAGGGATGTGGAAGTAAGCATCCTCCAAGTCCAACGACGACAGGAAATCGCCCTCCTCCAGCTGTCCCAGCACGTGCTGGACAGTGACCATCCGGAACTTCTGTGCCTTGATGTATTTGTTTAGTCGTCGAAGGTCCAGGATGGGACGCCATCCTCCTGTCTTCTTCTTCACGAGGAAGTATCTTGAGTACACTCCGGAGCCCCGAAGCCTCTTCGGGATGAGCTCGATGGCACCTTTCCTGAGCATCGCCCTTACTTCCAACAGCAGTTGAGGGACGCGATTTTCCTTCCTGGCCACGGGAGGAATGCGGGGGCACCTCTTCTGGAACTCGAGGGCGTGCCCCAGGGCCAGGGCGTCCAGCACCCAACGGTCGGTGGAGATGGACTCCCACACGCCGACGAACTTCGTCAGCCGGCCTCCCACCGGGGTGCTTCGGCGGGGGCCCGACCCGACGGTCGGTTCAATCTTGCTTGGAGGCCGCTTTGCCTCCTTGACCACCTTGGCGACGACGGCGGGATCCACCTGACTTGCCGCGTCCCCTGTAGGCCTCCTGCACAAAGACCTTGTCGCTTGACGGTACGTAGAGGAGCTGCTGCCGGCTCCCTTGGAGGCACCCTGTCTGCCTCCGGAGCTCCGAAAGGACGGCCGTCGCTGTTGGAGCACACCCAGTGCACGGGCCGTCTCCGTGTCCGTCTTGATCGCCTGAAGGGATTCATCAACCGCCTTTCCAAAAAGGTTGTTCCCATCGAAAGGCATGTCCAAAACCTTGGTCTGTACGTCCTGGCGGAAATCCGTCGCCTTGAGCCATCCTCGTCGTCTCAGGCAAACGCCGTTGCCCAACTGACAGAAACCGGTGTGGCGATATCCGTAGCCACCGTAATGGCGTGGTCCGAGGCAATCTCACCTTCCTGCAAGGTTTCCAGGGCCTCAGCCCTCTTGGCATCCGGAAGGAAGTCCAACAGAGGGGCGATCTTGAACCACAACTCCCTGTCGTAGCGGGCTACGATGGCCAGGGCGTTGGCCGCCTTGATGGTCGTCGCAGCAGATGAGATGACACGTCGTCCATTCGCATCCAGCTTCCTACCCTCGCCGTCCGGAGGGGAGGTTGAAGTCGAGGCCGATGCCCCCCCCAGCTTTCTTCTTGGCCGCCGCCGAAACGACCGAGTCCGGGGTAGGTTGCGCCCTAAGGCACAAGGGGGCAGCGTCAGGGACCCGGTACTTCTTCTTGTACCCGTCCCTCTTTGCCGGAGCCGTGGCAGGGTTCTTGAGGAGGGCGAGCCCCTCATCCCAGATGTCATCAAGAAGCGGTACGGCAAGGACCGTGTTCCTTTTAGCCTAGCGCCGTTGGTAAAGGAACCCCTCCTTTTCCTCGGGGCAGAGCTGGAAGAGTTCGGCTGCACTGGAAATCATTGCATGGAAGGATCCAATCTCGTCGGGCGGGTACGCCAGGGCAGGAGGCGACAGGGTCACGTCCCGTCGTCGCCTCAGTCCTCATCCGTACCTGTCGTAGTCGTATCCATGCCTATCATCCCCATGGGTAGTAGACCGGGAGGAAGGCAGAGAAGGCCGCAGAGGCGGGAGAGGAGGCCTAGGATGCGTCGTCCTCCTCTTAAGTGGTGGGCTCTCCGAAGGTCCTGGCTCCGGTTCCTCCGTCGGGTCTGGCTCAGGCACCTCCGTCAGGGGAAGGGGCAACCTAGTCCTTATCTCCGAGCATAAGGAATGGATTGCTGACAAAATGGCCGCCGAGGTGTCCTGCGGCGCCGGAAACGACGGGAGCGAGGGCTCTTGAGGAGCCTCGTCTGCGTCACCGTCGCCCTCGTCGTCGCCCTCGTCAGGATCCCTCCCGATGGGCTGGTCCTCCTCCACGACTTGGATGAGCTCCTCTTCAGAGGTCGTGTCCGTATCCACGACGGCCACCAACCCCTCCCCCACCCTTTCTAACAAGGACTTTGTGGGGGTCTTCTCGATGGGCCTGAAAGACGACTCCATCCGCGGTGGCAGGGAGACTCTGGTACCTGAGGGCGCCTCCACTGGTGTAGCCTCCACAGGCTGAGCCAGGGCCGCGGCGACATCCTCAATCGAGGTCTTAGCGGGTGAATTAAGGCCAACGTCACCTTCTGTACGCCTGGGGCCTTCACCTTGGGGGGAGGGTCCGAGCCTCGCTCCCCCTCTGCCGGAATCTTCGAGATCGACCGGGGCCTCTCCAGAAGCTTCGCTGGGTTCTCGGACTTCCTCTTACCCGAGCCAGAGCGTTGGCTCATGGTCGATGGCACCGGGGAGGATGCGCCCTGCCTGGCAGCCAAGGAGCCCGACCGTTCGGCGCTCCCAGTGCCCGCGGTGCTTAGCCTTTTGTTGGGCCCCTGTCGCCGGAGCACCCTCACAGGACTTAGAAGACCGCTCGGACTTCTTTTTCTTCTTTTCGCCTGGCGGGCTCTTACCTTCCACCCAGTTGGCGAGACGGAGGTGGCGACCCTTCATGGTCCGCTCCGACATGTTGCCACAAAACGCGCAGTCCTTTTCCTTGTGCGTCTTGTCCTCATGGAGACAGTAGAGGCATAACGAATGCTCGTCCTCCTTGAAAACGTTCTGAAGCTGGCATCCAGGGCAGGTCCTGAACAGCTTCCCGGGCGTCAAGCTCCCTTTCTCCTGGGCCATGTCCGGGGTAGGCCTCAGAACTTCTGGAATCCTCCAAAAGCGTAACTCAACGAAATCTTCACCCTTGAGGGGCGTAGAAACTCCTAAACGGATCCCCGTTTGTAGAAATGGTGGAGCTTGAGGCTCTATTTAACCGAAAAAATTAGAAAAACTCCTGAAAAAAGCGCGAAAACGCAGCAAAAGCTCGAGAGCTAAGCACGAGGACTCCCAACACTTGAACGTGCAGTAAAACTCTGAGTATGGCTGCCAGGGGCGGGGCTTAGGGAGAGGGCAGTCATTGGCTGGGGGCAGTATGACCCAGAGACCAGTGATTGGTTAGTACTGAGAAATACAGATCAGAAATGAAACTGATACTGATTTTTTCTATACCGAGGATTCCCGGCCTGATGGGGAATATTCATGAGCATGTGAATCCATGCCAGACCCCATGCTGGAGAATGCTGGTTCCCGCTTGAAATCCCCAGTCAAAGATGGACACACCACTTTTGTTTCCAATGATGTACATAAAAACACAAGGAACTTTGAAGAGCATCTGACTGGAGGATGTCCTGCAGGGGCGTAGCCACTCTAGACCGGAGAGCCAGCGGTAGCGTGGAGAGTGAGCTGATCACTAGCAAGACGCCGGAAGGCTGGCATCCTGAGCGGCAAAGAAGCTGAAGTATTGAGAAAGACGGAGACAGCAAAAAGACTGTCTCGACTCGTGGCATGACAACACGGAAGCCGTGGTGGACCTGGGGCCCGTTAAAGGACACCGAGACCAGACTGCTGTGGAAAGGTTGGATCCCTGAATAAGAAGTGCAACAGCTGAGCTGGGCAAAGTAATGGAAGCTCCCGAAGAGGCAACGCCGCAGAGGGTTGAACGATTGTACATAGGGTTGGAGAAGCCAGAAGGGTTACGGGAGCCAAGAATACTCAGACTGGAAGAAGGCAGAAACCCAACTGAGGCCCCGCTAAAGAAAGCCTGGCTGTGTGCCAAAGAGTTTTGGAGAGCCCAGGAGAAACAAGGTACTTTGATAACAAAGGCTGGAGAAGCAGAGAGGGTTACTGCAGCCAAGAAAACCTGAATGCTGAATACGGGCAGATGCCCAAACTGATGTGCTGCTTAAACAAGCCTGAGGGCCAAAGGGCTTTGGAAAGCCTGAGAAAGTCCAGAGACATTGATAGTAGAGGCTGGAAAAGCCACCAGGGTTATGGGAGCCAAGAAAACCTGAACGTCAGATACGGGCAGATTCCCCATCGAGACGAGAACCTAGTAAAGTAAGCCGACCAGAGGGTAAAAGGGATTTTGTAGAGTCCTAGAAAAGCAAGAGACAGTAAAAATCGATAACTGTAAAGTCCTGGATGTTTTCCAAAAGAATTTTTAACAAACATTTAAATACTTCTTTTGGAGAGGGATCCAAACTATTGGGCCAGGCAACCACCCAGGGTAGAGGCTATTGCTGTGGCCTCCTTTTTGTTATTTTCTCAAAGTGGTAGTACCAAATAGCCAATAGGGTGTTGGACTAAATACTTTCTTTTGGGACATTTGACGACCACCATTTGGGAATCACCCGTATAGCAGTAGGGCTTGGTAGGAGACTCCTAGTTCGCTACAGTAAGGATTGGAGACTATGAGGGATTCAAGTGGCCAGAAAACAGACTCTAGGTGTTTGTCCAAAGGATAAAAAAAGCTTAGCTATTGAGCAGTATTTTTAAAGATAACCACATCTTTTGGAATATTTGCCGAGATCGAAATCTACAACAAATGTAGATTTGAGGGGGAGCTTCAGCAAGAAGAATCCATCCTAGGTCAGAACCCAAGAACTAGCTGAGATACAGGAAACCACGCTACTTGGGAACCCCTTGTACTGAAGGAAGCCTTGCAGGCCAAGGAAGGGTGTTCTGGGCAGTTTCTATAAACTACCATAATTCTATTAAATAACCATCAAAAATATTCACTTCAAGATTCTTAATTTCTGTGTTATGTGGAGCCCTCTCTGCTTTGTCAAAACTGTGTTTAGCTCCCATTCAAATATCGGTGTGTGCAAAAGAGAGGAAATTACACGTACAAACCTGGGGAAGTTTTTGATGTGATGTTCATGAAACAAGGAGCAGTTTAGGGCTTTGCCACTGCACATGCATTGTATCTAAGGGGGCTACCGACATTAGTAGCACAGACGTTCCTTGGGCTTGTGACACATTTACTGGTAGTAATAGTTGAGCTATCAAGACCACGTTCTGTGGACCGGATGTCGTCAGAAATGGAATCTTACACATTAAATTTAAGTCAACAAATGGGCTCATAGGGAGGACCACTTAGACCTTTGTACAGTTGGATACACTTTTATTAACAGTTGATGGTATTGTCGATCATGCAAAGTCCCAAGTCTGTTTCCTTCAGCTTGTGTGCTGGGTTAGGATCAATCTCTGGGTCATAGTCTGCACTGATTTCACCAGAACTCTTCAGTAAAACGCACGAAAGGAACACATGGGAGAGCAAACCGTACTAATCCATGCTACAAGGTTCCCTTAGAATGAAGCAGGCAAGATGGACAGAATGTGATTGGTCACTTGGAGTAGAGTCCCAATTAGATCCAATTAGAATGGGGTGAATAGGATTGCAGTTGAACATGCTCAGGCATCTTGAAGGTCCTTTGGGTTTCTCCCCAGATTTTGAAATGCTCCATCACCTCACAGGGCATAATCTTCAGGCGTTACGACGGTTGCCAGATACTTTGATCTGGTTGGGATCAGAGGAATTCTCAGGGACTGGAGTTTCTGGTTGTGTCAGAAATCAGTGGTAAATTGAACTTAGAAAAGAAAAATCTGAGAGCTACTGAAGACTTATTGCTTGAACTACAGTATAATGCCAAAAGGTTTGATCCAACGTAGAAGCATCTCTAGTGACAGAATAATAGTGGTCGACTCCAGTTACGGCACTTCAGTGAAAGTCGGCACTTCAAGTGCAGGCATTTTCAGTGGCTGCAAGGTTTGTAGCTCAAGGTTTGTTAAGAAACAAACATTACCACCCTTCTTCAATTGTTACAGCTGGGGAGCAGGTTTAAGTGGATCTAGGTCACCTGGCCTAAGCCTCGCCCACCTTGTGCCTTCCTGCTTGCCGCTCCTTTTCACCACTTAGCAAGCCCCACCCACCTGGTGCCTTCCTGCTTGCCGCTCTTTTCCCTAATTAAGGAGCCCTCCAGTCTCTTTTCCTTTGCAGCTGGGGAGCAGCTGTAAGTGGATCTAGGTCACCTGGCCTAAGCCCCGCCCACCTTCTTAGCCCTGCCTCTTCCTTCCTGCTCTTAATTCTTAGATGAAGGGCGTCTCTCGCCCGGGCGTCCAAAGTGAAGGGCAGTCAAAGAAAAGTGCTACTGCTGTTTGGACTTGTTCGGAGCAGGAGGCTCCAGGGTCCGACCCCCTGCTAAGACAGAAGGTAAGCTTGCACCAACATGTGCTTACACCCTTTGTCCCAACAGGCCATCCCCACCCGCTCTGGTCCCCCTGTGTTCCCTTGTGCACCCCCCCCTTCCTGCACACAGGAGTCTGTCCAGATACATTCTGGTTTCCCCATCACAGTCTTGTGGCCAATGCTGGATTTTACTTTTATGGACTTCATTGATTCATGGTGCGTCACCCTTTCTCAACTCTCATGCTGGACTTCCTTTGCATCTTGTACTCATGGTGGCCCTGAATCATGCTGTTCCATCTTCATCTTGTATCCTGGCTTGCAACATTATGTGTTACTACTGACTTCTGCAATTTTATTCGCTCTCCTCTCTTGCTTCTCCACTCTTTTTGACTGCTTACTCTCTGTTCTGTTCTCTCCTCCCCCTTTTCCATCTCCTCCCCTTACTTTCTTCCATGCACTTACTCTATCAGAATTGTCCCTGGACCTACTATGATAGCAACCTCGTCTGTCGCTCCCCTATCTCCTTACTGTTACCCCCCTCCCTCCAGCACTATCTGAAACGTTGTCAGGCCTAGTACAATAGTCACTTGTTTTGTTCCTCCCCTCCCTTTCTGCACCCCTCTCCCTCACCTTTCGTTTTCCTCCGGCTCTACCAGAATTGTCGTCGGGCCTAGTGCGGTAGTCGCCTGTCTGTTTCCATTTTCTTCCCACTCTCCCCCTCCCTTCCTTATCTATGTCTTAGCACTTGCACTATCTGAAATGTCATCAGGCCGAATACGATAGTTAATTTCACATCCTTACTGTTCATGCCCTGTAAGAATGTCGTATTTTCCCTTGTTCCATTCCTTGCCTTGAAGCGCTTTGAAACACATTCTGTATAGGAGCTATATAAATAAACTATCATATCATATCTTCAGAAGTTTGAGATAATCACTCAAAATAGCATTGAAGTATCCTTTCAGATAGTGGAGTTGATTAAGAGTCCTGAAAAGGAGCTACAATCATGAATGTGTGCTCCTTCCTTCAATATCACATGGCACATGTGAATGCCAAAATAAACGCGAGGGTGCCTTCCCCAAAGTCGGTTGGCATGCATCAATTGCCTGCCTATCACCACATACATCGAACACATCCTGAGGCAGCAGTTTGGAATAAGACATGTGCAGGAGAAAAAGGTTTTTAAGACACCATGTAGTCTCACTTCAAAATGTCTGTCACACACAATATTGTGCAAATTCCCTATCAAGAGGCATAAACCAACCCTGTGTCTGTGTTAAATACAGCACACAAGAGGAGTACTTTCTGCAATAGTTTCAGGACTGATTTTTGGATTTTGAAAGAAGCACAACAGCAGCAGGTGAGTCATGGCTGTGTGTAGGTTTTCTTTTGCAAGTTGTATAGTTGATGTTCTAGCAGTCATCTAGGTATGGATCGATATTCCAAACCAGCCTGCAAATGTGTACTGTCGAAGAGGATAGGGACTCAATTCTCTGGGGATGGTGGACATGTCAAATGGTTGCTACATGACTGACAACAAACATTTGTCAGTGAACCTAAGCAATCTTGGGGCTGGTTTCAAGCGTGAAAGTAAGCATTCTCAATGTCTACTGTGGTGACAAAATACATTTTCTACATGTATGGGATGATCCTTTGCAGAGTTAACATTCTTAATGTTTATTTTAATTTGGCGAGATGCAGTAACTCCAATTTTGGCATCACATATGGGATTTTCCTCTTGCACCAGAAATAACTGAATAGAACAACTGGCTTATCTGACCCTTAGGCTAACAATGACCAAACGTTCTTTGCAACTAGTGTTGGTTGATCTTGCTTTTGAGTTGGTGATCATGGAGGGATGAACACAAACTAAAACATGGCCTTATGTAATCGGGAGCACCCATTTGACAGATATCGGATACCACCATTTATTTTCGCAGAAAGTCTGACTCGTAAGAGGATGTTCACCATAAGGTCATATTAGGACTGCTACAAATCCTTAGATTGCTCATGGGGTGACCTCTTCTTTCTTCTGTGTCCTCTGTATGTGTTATCGGGGGTAGGCAGCAGATGAGGAAATGTCCTGTCATTGGCAGAAAAACTATTTTCAAAATGTCCAATTATCAGGATAATTCAAATGAATAACCAGGTTGACTTTGCCTCTGCATGCTCGTAGCTCTGCTCTAGCTGTGCGATTGATATACTTCCATTGAGTTTTAGCAACTGGACTGATAGAAAGGTCTGTACTTTCATAGGGAAGGTCCATACTGCTAGTTTAAACTCTAGGTGGAAGTTGGCAGCCTTTCGCTGGCCTTGGTACTAGTCTTTTAGCAGAATCCTGGATCACCAAGGTTCACGGCCATGTAAATGGCCTTCTCTAAACCTGCTTGTCAAGCCCGCTCACCAGACTTGTTTTTTTCCTGATTTCTACACGTAAATAAAAAGCTTTCAAATAAAGGCTATGACAACCACCATGTAGAGCACGTGAACAGAGTTCATTCTTTGCGTAAAGCAGTCCTGAGAGCATCACAAATGCTCATAAATTTAGTCTGTTTTCTATTTCCATGTATTTCTAAATGGAAATACATGGAAAAATATGTTTCTCTTCTTGGCTCCCTCTAGCTATCAATCATGCATTGTGGGACAAAAGTATTTCATACTGGCAGCTTTGAGAGTGTGGCATATTGTCTAGAAGTTCAACTGCTGTAAACACATGTCTTAAGACAACAACAAATCAAACCAGCAGTCATTTGTTGTTCAATCAAAATGGAGCTGAAATTAACATAGAAGAACCCATATTTGTGGTATGCACATCCACATGTGTTAAACTAATTCAAATAAATGCAGAAAAATACTAGTTACAAGCATTTTTATAGAACAAACCAATGTGGATAAATACAGACTGAACTGTTGAAAAAGACCATCAAATTGAAAGCCTTATTTATGACGCACTTCACAATTATATTAGGCAGGAATCAGCAGGGCATTAGGCAACCTAGCTCATGATACTGTTGCTTAATCCTTTTTTCCCCCAAAGCCTCCAATATTTCTCCTTGCCTGTCAAGAGTATCATGTGTGCTATTGGATTGGAGGAGCAGGGGGTTACGCATACATTCTGACTACAGAGTTCTCTTTTCAGGTGTCCTCTAAGGCCTTGTACCTATTATCTAGCCAGGCCATAAACTAGGTTCGCAAATTGGTTTTCATGATGAAGGAACCAACCACACGAATCTGATTTAATGTGTACTGGGGAACTGTATGTATTAGTTACTTTCTTCTGTGAGAAAACACTGCTTTTTGAGTTCTACAAAATTGAACAGCTGTGGTAGTCTGGCAGAAAAAAAAACATTGCATGCCCATTTGAAAAGGATGGGGGGCTATAAGTAGAGACTTATTAGTCACATTCATCTACATTTTGATTATCGTTTTGAATCTTGAGATTGATTTTACACAACCCCTTTCAGATTCCAGTTCTCAAATTCTAGTTTCTCCTGTGGAATCTGTTATGCGAATTCACAAGCATTTGGAATGTGTGATAAGGTTATAGAGGGTGGTGTGTATCTTTTACAATATATTTTCTACAAAAAGAAAATATATTTAAAAAGTGTCTATACCAATTCTTGGCCAGCAAAGTGACTGCATAGTAAAAGTGTGGAATCACATCACCATAAATCCCTACAGGTAAGAGTTTTTCCAAAGAGGAGAGCGAGCGTAGTCTCAATGGTTTAAAAACGCAGTAGACTCAATACAGTGTTTTTTCTCCGTTTGTCGTAGAATAGAAGGAAGTTTTGGGGTGATATTCTCTAAGAAAAGGAAATCTCCTCTACTACCATTTTTGGTGTATTTCAGACTGTGGATACCTTTCCCGCAGTTTATAAGGTATGTAAGAGTATAACATATCTAGTGCCCTAGGAGGACTGGGATTTTGTGAAGGTCTATTTAAAAGATCATAAACGTTAATAGGTAAATTCTACAAGAGTGTCTTTAACCCAAAGGGTCCGCATCATCAAACATATGTGGCAGTCAAGAAGTGATGATAGAGAAGATTTATCACCAGTAAAAACACAAGAAACACTACACCCCTGATGAATGTCCTACATTTGTCTGTCTTCTATGGACAGAAACTTGTGCAAGTTGGGTTTCAGAGAATAACAACGTTCTGAAATAAGAGAAATAATTCCAGTGTGAAGTATCAGACAGAGTTTTTGATTTAGATAGTAGACAAACCAACCCACATTTTTGTATTCCTTGTGTTCTGTGATGCTTATGTTTTATATGTCTTATCTAGTTTTATGTATGATCATTTTATGAGTGTTAAAATTCTATGTTTAATCAAATTTGTAATTTTCATGTATGAAATTCGTTTTTTGGATATACCATCTGTCATTCACCCTTTGGTCCAGAAACTTTTTAAATACATCTTTTTGTAGAAAATATATCTTATCCATGTGGTAAGAAGTGTATGATCCCCTCAGCATGGTACATGTCGTTTGAGAATAGCGTGAATCGTTTACAAGCCATCTTTTGAGGTACCGGTAGACTAGATTAGGCCAATGATCTGTTATCACCAGTCTTCTGCTATTGGAAGATATGGCATTTTGAGGGTTTCGAGCAAGGGTGGTGCTCTCATCTTCAGTAGTAAACCACAAATCTTTTGAAGGAGTGCGGCTAATACTCTGGGAAGGGATCTTCCTCCTCGTCTAACCTCGATGTTGCACTTGAAGGGTTTTAGGTGAAACTGGTCAAATGCGTTATTTCCTGAACGTTTCTCTATGAGATAAAGTCATGAGACAAGGACTGCCTTTGAAACTGGCTTTTATAAATCTTTTGAGCTGAAGTTCTCCAACAGGGGACAAAAATGTTACTTGGTCAAGATGAATGCCATTGACAAGTGTCCTGTTGGTGCACTACTGGACAGGGCCTTGGGTGAGAACAGTTAGCAGTGAATGATTTAAGGAAGCTCAACAGGGGTATCTCTCGACAATGAGGCTCATGTTATTGATGTAAATGATTTAGTAGCGTATGATAATTTTCTGGCATTGACAGCGGTTTTCCTTTTCTTGTGAAGGCTTCTCTTGGCGAAGGAGGAGGAATGGGGTACCAATGCCATTTTAGCTCCTTTTCCATTGGTTGCAATTCTGCCTTTAATGTTGATACTAGAGGCTGCAGTGAAAGCACGAAGAACAATCAATGGAGTTTTTACAGGGATTAACCGGGATCAGGTCAGAATACCTGTTCAGCTTGTGTAGGGCCTTACATCAGAGTGAGGTTTTTTCAAAGGAGGAGTTTCTCTCCCTGATCCGCCCCTCTATCAAAGGCACCATGCACAAACTAGAGTTTCTCCACAAGGATAAGAGCAGCCCCTTCACTGGGACTAGTAGTAGACCCTTGAATTTATCAAAATCTTATTTTAAAAGTCCTGGCAGATACACGTTCAATTTAAAGATAAAAGATGGAATCTTCATAGGGCTACTCAAGAAGACTTTCTTCCGACCACATTTTAGATAGCTCTTTTTTAAAAGTGGTGTCTTAACTTTGCAGAAGAACACACCCAGTGAAGGTAAGAAGGAAAGACCAACCCTTGAGTTAGAAGTAGTTCATAAACTAGGATAACTGAAGTATATTGGAGACAGAATTAACATTTAAATATCTCGCCATAATAGGGAGTGAAATATTAACCCGCAGAAAAACCGAAAAGCTGCCACAGAATCCAGGCTATAAAAAGAATACCACTCGGATGTGAAATTTAAGAGCTACCACACAACAAGCGGATTAAACGCCGAACCTAAGGACACAACCAAATAAGGTAAATGAAAATAATGAAACAGGAGGAGAATGTGATAAACTATGTGAATATCTGACTATAATGGCATATGATATCTATAATTTCTTACAATTGGATAGGTCAATAGAAAGGTGACACAGGAACAAAGACCTGGATACACAAGAAGCTAAGGCGAAAAACTGACAGCAAAAACTGTTGGAAACTAAATTTACACTAAAGACACCACACAGGAAATTAAAGCAAAAGAAAAAATGTGTGGAGCTAAAAGATAACGAGAGTTAAGAGGTGACAAAAAAGAAAGTCACGGTAATATTATGATGCGACAAGTTGCGAAACAAGGATGACAAGGATGCAATAGAGGAAATACAAATGTGACAGGGATTTTTTGACCTATCATAAATATAATTAAAATATATACAGTATGTAGAAATTGAACTACACTGAAAGAATGGTTACTAAATGAAACGTCTTTTCACCCTGTTTTCACAGACCAGCATCCGGAGATTGACCCAGAAACCAAAATAGAAGGGACAGAAAAAGAAATCTAGACCCCAGGCGAATATTAAGGACAAGCAGCAATTGGAAACCAAAAATTGTTGGTGTATTGTGTTTTCTTCCCCTGAAGAATTTCCTGGCCAAAAGTATGAAAGGAGAGTTGAGGAATGAAACATGTTGGGTATGTTTGTGAATGGGGAAAGAATGGATGGCTAAGTGAAAGATCACCAATGTTTAAGTCATCAGAAGAATATCAGTTGGTACCACATGCTACAAAAGACTGACCGAAAAGATCTTGTTAGGATTAACATTTCTAACACAATAGATTTAAAAAGAATTGCTGCATGACAATTTGCCTAAGAGATAGTTTGCTAGACTAAGAAACTGTGTATTGAAAGTAATAATGCTAAGAGAGTCTGAGAAAATCAAACTTGAAAATACTGATTGTTAATGAAATATTTATTTTCTTTTTAAAGAATTAGATGTTATTTTTTTTACTATATGAAAATAAGTGATTTTTTTATACAAAAAACAAATTTGGTATGTCTGAATTTAATAAGTAGGGACATATGTTCAGGGTCAAAACCGGATGTAGATGAGAAAATAGGGGACCCTATGCACATAGGATACAAAGTTGTTGGCTGTGTAATAAAGAGGGCTGGAGCAAGGCGGTCCAAGACAAAAATATTGATCACTATCCTCTAGTCTCTAAGTTGAGTGTTAACTGTGCTGGGCACCTCCAGTTCATGCTTGATCATTGGCATGAGGCAGAGTATTACAGTGGACAATATATCCAGAAATAAACTAGAGCTGCAGTATCCCAATTCTGAGGATGAGTTGTACCTTTTACAGAAAGTTAAAGGTTTTTCTTAAATACAAACAATATTTGTCAGAGCAGTACAAGGACGTCCAATCACAATGTGCAAATACGAATCTGAAGATGGCTTCTGAAAGGGGAGTTTAGAGCACCACTTCACAATCTCCTCATTGTTCACTCCAGTAAATACCAAACCGAGGTATCAGCTCCATGTGAAAGCATTGTCAACAGTGCTGAAGTATTTACTGATAGAGGATACAGCCTGCCAACAGGGAGAAGTAATAAAGATTAAGAATGATTACGCTATTAGCATAGTATTGTTGAATCTATGAAAAATCCAGTGCTGGAGAATCTGCCCAAAGCATCCCCTTTCCTTTACAGTCCATAAATCTGTTAGTCCATGAAAGGCCACCATGATGCATGTGATAGGAAAGATTATCTTCCGTCGTCTTGTACTTATTTGACAACTTGACAACATTCTTAGTTAAACTAGGCTGATGTCAAACACTAGGCAGATAATCACTAGAGTGTTCCTACCTACACCAATGTATCCGCTTATAAATCCTAAAGGGTCATTTAATCTATGTACAGGTGTATTAAAGTCCATCAAGATTTTGAATTTAAATAGGATGCATTCACTTTTAATGGATTTTATAAATACAGCATGCAACTAGAAAAAACAATGGCACAAATCAGGATTGAATAGGGCTGCAAGTTGTGTGTTGCCAAGGTTTGATATAATGTTCTGTTTTATTTGGAGATGATCATACTGGCTTTCAGGAACACCATAGTAAAGAGCAGGTGTGTGCCCTGTTTATTCACCAAACATGAGGTGTACCCAGTGGAATGCCACACCTAAAGATGGAGATCACAGAGTAACAAATATCTCTGATGGGTGACCGTGAGTTGCATCACTGCTGAGCATTGCTTTTTAAGAACATAATCTGACAGTATTTTTTGTATTAAGTGGCTTACGGTTCATAAAAAAACTGCTGCACAAAGAAGTACATAATTTATTAAAGATATAAATGCTCAAATAAATGGCAATTAAATAATTACAGTTAATTAAAAAATCCAAGAGACACATGAATGGGTTAATGACAGCAAACGGTGCCAACTATCCCATCTATCCGACTGATCCTCCAAAGATACTACAGATCCCTTAGAACTCCCATTATCCTTTCCAAAAACAATATGGCAGCTGCCACCAAAAACAAAGCACTGCAAAGACAAAGCAGTTCCCCTTAGTTGTTAATAACTTGAGACAGAAGGATTCAGTTGAACAGTTTGCTTTCTCTCTCAATACATGGTCGAAATAGGACTTGGCGCTCATTATTAAGACATCTTATAGAGGCACTCACTCATACCAGTCACTTGCAAATCGACATGTTCCTCCCCCACAGGGATAACTATAAATATGTTCCAACAGTCGCCATCACTCTACTGGTGAACTGTGAACACCAGTATTTACAATCCAATCAAACCGGTAGCATGAGCATACTGTGATATCAAATCGCAAGGCTCACCGTGCTGTTCTTTCATATTTTTCTCCAGTGTTAGGCAAGTGTGCGATAATGTACTATTCTGTGCCTGCAGGTCTTTCTGCAAAGCAGCAGCTTCCCCCGCCTTCCTTAGCGCAGATTCTGCCTCTTTCTGGGCAGAGCGAAGGGCAGCATCTCGATCGATGGCCTAAACATGGAATACATTGAAATGTCTTTAGTTTAATGCTCATTAAGTCCATTCTCGCCCCACCCGTAATTACAACTGTGCCCTCGGTTGCAAAGGATAATAGAACATACCATTCACGTATGCCCTTTTTTTAAATGAGGAAAACCGCAGGCTTACTTCTGCTTTTTCGTGCTTTCAGTTTGCATTTTAGTACTTTAACAAATGAACCAAAACATGTATGTGGTTTGCCACAAAAGCTGTAGCAACAGCACATCGTTCATAAACCCCCATGTTTAACATCCTGAGTTGTTCACAACACGGAAAAAAGCATCTCGCCAGCAATTCGCTCCTACGACCAGCGGCAGTGCGAATCGTCAAGTGAAGGCTCACGCATAAAAAACAATCACCTACCAGCTGCCTGGAGGCCTCCAACTTGTCTGTAGCTTCTTGGAGTTGCTGCCCAAGCGCGAATGTCCTCGCCAAGTCTTCTTCGTGCAGCTGTTTCAAGGACTCTAGATCGTGCACCCTATCAAAAGCGCGTGAAACACATTTAAGAGCAATTAGAAAGTGGACATGTTTGGATGGTTCACGGAGATGCGCAACCAGGAGAGTTCCTAAAACACAGACACTGACCGTCATACTGAAAAAACACTGGCGGAAGTAAGTTACACGTGACTGATACCAAAACACGAAGGAGTTATCACCGGAGAGACTGCATGCCACGTTTATGATTAGCATCTGTAAAACTCTGATACGGTGGCCCCATGGCAAGAAAGGATGTTACACACAGAACCAACAAAGTGTTGAATTTTTAAATTGAACGAAACCGATGCATAGCATCATTTGGTACAGTTGCAGTTTTTTTATATTTATTTTATTTGCAATCAATTGAAAAGACAATTTTTTAGCAAAAAAATAAATACTGGTTGCAATTTGTACTCCATTTAAAAAAAAATTCGGTTGTAAAAAGATTTTTTGTCTCCAAATTTACCTTTAAAACAAATACGCGCAGAATTTTACAACCGCAATGACATAGCCAGTCCTGTTACCCTCGATCAGTCTTTTACAGCACAAATCTGCATCCGATATTCGATGTTCAACTAGCAAAGGGCCAAAGTGAGCTATGCGTTTGTCCTCTGAAGCTGGACAACACAAATTTAGAGTTTCTGTTGCTGTGGTATCGTTACAATAACAAAATGTGTTCACCTCCACTATACCACGGATTGTTCTCATTTCGTTCATGGGTAGCATATTTAAACTAATTCTCAAGAATTGATCCCTGTAGGTTTTATTGGGAAACTGTTTTATATAGTTAGAGTCCAGTTTGCGCAGTACTTCTGGGAGGTGGGAAGTTAGTTGATAGTTCGCTGCCGCCTCCATTGTAGAGATCTAATCCTGCTCTTAATTTTTTCTTCACCCTAGTGGGATTCTTTAGCAACAGATCAAGTGATCCTCCAACCTCTTCAAGTCGTGCAGTCATCTTCAAACACCAGTTGATCTGTGTCGGGTTCTTAGCTATAGTGATTTCCTTTTTGAGCACTTCCAGAGTTTTTGGACAAGGCGACAAAGATTTTTCTGTACGGGGCCATGGTGTAAGAACAAGAGAAATAGACACCAGACTACCCCTCCCTTCTGAAAGCGCAAGGGGGAAACCTTACTAAAAGCTATTAATTATTAAAGCTAGCTATTGAGAATCATACGCATAATCAGAGTTAAATGAAACTTTAACATGCATTTTTTTTAAAATTAAACGGGCAACAGATCACGGTTGTCAACCAAAAAGGACTAATACTTTGGTCATGTCACAAATACTGGATACAAAATAGATGAACGTGTGGTAACAAATTGTAAACATTTCTACTGTCGACACAATAATGTTTCTGGCTCGGATTAGAATAGTACAACCAGTAAAGTCTTTTTTTGGTGGGGAAATGGTTTTCGGAACGCCAAGCTTTCTTCAGGGCAACGTGAAGGTTGTTAAATGTGACAGAATAGATCTAAAAATTACAAAAAAGTATGAATTAAAAAGTGTGATCGTTCCTTTACTGTTTAAGGAAAAGAGTGGAAAAAAGGTTAAACCTCACCTTTCAAAAGTGATGGCCGTCTTGGGATTAAGAGTTACATTCCGACTGTCTGACGAACAGTGTAGGCAGTCTCTAGTGCCCAGCGCTACATAGAATCATAGAGACGTAAAAACTAATTAGAACTACATGCTATAGTTGTAAATACTAAATGTATAATAGCATAATTGGAGGTTAATTAACTGAAGAGGATATAGAGGTCACGTAACAAAACGTGTTCTTCGTGTCCCGTGACTGGAACCATCAGCAAAATGTAACTGAGGATGAGGTGTTGTAGAAGCCAAAGGTGGAAACAGGCTCAGTCATCAAGGGACGCTTCTAAATCGTCCTGGAAAAAGCACAGGTGTGCAATAAATCAGCATGTTGTACTTCTAAGAGTTTATAAATGCAAATACAAAAACACCCTGTGGAAAAGTCTAGGTAGGACCTGCCGTAATTGGGATATATGTTGAATTGTAGCTGGTTGTAAAGGCAATGCTTGTTACGTTACCCAGTCACGATGAACGCTAGAACGCGTGTGATACTAATGGGAGTTTGCAAATCTATTTGTAAGTCAGCATGTACAAAAATCAGTGTGTAATATTCTTGAGAGATTACAAATACATAGGTAAAAAACAAAATGTAGATTCGACCTAGCGGACAATAGTGCAATTATATGTGTCTCAAGCTGGTAGAGAAGGCAATGCTAAATTAGTTGCCCGGTAGTTAAGGATGCTAGAGCCACAGCTGAAATGGCGCTCAGCCACTTGATAGTTAAAAGCATGCTGTATTTTATAACAAAAAATCGCCAGCGTCGCAGAAATCACATGGGTAGGTATTGGAACACACAATCAGGGCTGGGTAATGCTTAATAGATCAAAAAAGACCGAAACTCACTCTCGCCGACTTCCCAAACGGTGCAATCAATGTAAACGCAGTGTCTCAGCTCTCGCGCATGTGCAGACGCGTTGAGAGCCGCGGCATTGAATTCTGAATAGCTTTTATTGGCATCTGTCGTGAAAAGAGCTATATCGAGCACAGTCTTAGTTGATGTGCGAGATAGGCTCATAATTCTGGAAAATGGACATGTCATTAACGCGGAGTCCTAAAAACCATTTCTATCATTGTTACAAGATAACATACGAGCAAGCTGTCAAGTGATAGATAAATGCAAAGTGCTTCCATTTCTCCAGTTGCTTTTTGCAATAGACCGTTTTTTAACACAAAAGGGTAATTGTAGTTATGTTTACATCAATAAAATGGGAGGGAAAAACATGGTCATGTTGTTGACAACTAAACAAGGAGTACATATATATATATTTTATGTCATAATTGGTGACAAGATGATAAATCAGATGTTTGGTAGGAACTATTTTGTATATAGTGTGCTTGAAAAATGGTTCACTATTTGACAAATACAAATAAGGATGATATGCATCAAAGTTATTGAAAAGTTGCCAAGGGTCATTTTAGTTGCATTTCCATAAATTAATGAGATCTTGATGACAGAATAGATTAGTGTATAGTAACTAAGTCACACAGATGTATAAATGACCAGGCCGATAGTATATTTAAAGATCCAGCTAAATACGATTTGGGACAGTTGGCCATTGTCTCTCACAGTCTGTCTAGAAAATGTGGAAAATAAAGTTGGCTTTAACTGAAGAACAAATTCTACTCTATAGAAACATTAAGGCTCTTCTTAACGATATCTAGGCGATAGATCCACTTTTGTTCTAGACGACGTAGCATCATGTCACGGTCGCCCCGTATATAGGGATTTTTTACCGTTTTAACGATGAACCAAAATAGGTCTGTGTGAAGAGGTTTCCTTATTTTTAAGTGTGCAACCCCTCTACTTCGTTTTTTATGCAGGATCTGTTTTCATAAATCCGCTGTCAGATTTCTCGTTTGCATTTGCCAATATATATTAAACCACAGGGACGTTTTATGTCATAAACCGACCATTTGGTTTTGCAGTTTGTGAAAGAGTTGAATTTCCAGGTTATGTCATTTAGATCAATTTCTTTTAGATATTTTGTAAAGGCACAGGCAGTGCATGTTCCGCATATGTGGTGACCAATGACTGGTGGTAGATTCCACAGTGTTCTTTGACCAGAGGTTTCAGGTTTGTGTTCTTCATAAGTATGAACAAGGCGGTCTTTAAGATTCTTACTGCGTTTAAAGGCAAACCTGGGTTTATTCAGCTTGAAGGTGTCGGTATCCCAATGGCACACTACTGCCTTTCTTAAGTTATTACTAATAGGTGTGAAAGTGGTTACACACATTATTTTGTCTTGTTGTTCTCTTAATGTTGGAGTGAGACAATTGTCGGTTGGCGTTTCTTGCTCTCTTGCATGCTCTTCTGATGATGCAAGCAGGATAGCCTCGTTCTTTAAGGCGAGATGTCAGATTTGCTGTTGCGGTTGAAATCAGCTAATCTTGTATGCGAAGAAGGCGTAGGAATTGGCATAGAGTAGGTTTTCCTTTAAACCGGACGGATGGCAACTTGAGTAACTGAGCAAAGTGTTTCTTGAGGTGGGTTTTCTATATGATGTAGTTCCAATTTTTTCGCATCAAGTTTATATATTTGTAGGTCCAGGAAAGGAATGCTCGATATGTCTTGATGTTTTGTGAACTTGATCCAGGGATTTTGTGTATTGAGCCAAGAGAAAAATTCCTCCAGTAAATAGTTTGTGCCATGCCAGACCAAAAAAAAGAAAGCTCGGAGCTTCTGAAAGCCATTTCTCCACTAAAAAAGACTTAACTGGTTGTACTATTCAAATCTATTGTGTCGACAGCAGAAATGTGTTCGCAATTTGTTACCACACATTAATCTATCTTGTATCCAGTATTTGTGACATGACCCAAGTATTTGTCCTTTTTGGCTGACAACAGTGATATGTTGCCCATTTGTTTTTTAACATGCTATATTTCTTTAATTAAAGTTGGTTTTAACTGTTTGATTAGGAGTGTGATTCTCAATAGCTAGCTTTAATAATTACTAGCTTTTAGTAAGGTTTCCCCCTTGCGCGTTCAGAAGGGAGGGGTAGCCTGGTTTCTTTTTCTCTTGTTCTCTCATTGACTTTGCTTTCCAGAAACAGGCCTCCCGTCAACAAAAAAGAAAGCTATCGCCCATATATTTTTCCAGGGCCATGGTGTTCTATTCCACAGTTAGTTTCAGGGATGTTAGGCCCAACTCTCGTCGCACAACTGGAATTGGTGTGGATGAAGGAATACCCAGCACTTTCCTCTAAAGGAGGCCCTCCAGCTGCGGCCAAACATCCATTGCGATGTTGGGCAATCCCTCTGCACCATATGTTAAAGTAGGAACCACCTTTGATGTATAGAACCGAATTACCGGTATTACAGAAAAACTTCCACGTTTTCGATTGACTGCACAAGCCTGGCTGGCCAGGTTTTTGCTCGCAGGTGTGTCACCATAGACGCCTCTGTTTTAGTGTCACTGAGCCACACGCCCAGATACTTAAATGGAGAAACTTGGTCAATATGCTTGCCTTCTAGGAACCACGAATTGCTGTTTCTTCCCTTATTAGAATTTCCAAAACTTAAGATTTTAGTTTAGTTTTTTTCTTCATTCATCTCTAGGCCGTTAGTTTCAATGTAACAACTCAATGAATCCAATTTACATTGCAGTCCAAACGGTGTCTGGTCAATTAAGACCACATCATCTGCATACAATAAGCGCAGAATTTTGTCACCACCGAGTGTTGGTGGAAAAATTCTGGTTGTTACTTCCATTGAGGCCATATCTGCCAAAAAGAAGCAAATTAAGGTGGGGCCATCGGGCATCCCTGCTTGACTCCTTCTGTTGTGATTTCTTTAGACAACATTTCTGTTTTTCTCTGAGGAAGGGTTCTGTCTTTTTGTGACCTAGATTTATTTGCCACTCTTTGTGATCTCATAACCACCCTTCTTTTCAGCACAAGTTCCTTGTTGAATGTATGCCAATGGATTGAGGAACAGTTGCAGTTTTGCAGTTTCTTACTTGCTAAAAAAAAAGTAAAAAAATAAAGAAAGCTAGGGCAGGCATCTCAAATGCCTTCCAAAAATGTCCATATCCCTTCAGATTAGGTTCTTTCAATGTCTTTAAAAAATAAACACAATTAGTTTAAGTCCGAAGCACATTTTTTCAAAATTCAATGCCACGTTTTATAGTCTCGGTTTCAAAATTAGGGACAGAAATCTTCTTAAATATGCACAGAATCATTTATTGAAACAAGCATTGTAAAATAACCATATGGGGAATGGTTTAAGGTATATAATAAAAAAACAAATGGCCAAGACCAATAAACCATACTTAAAGTGAGTCACATGCGATTTTGAAAGTAAACAACTGAGCAATAATGTAAATGACCTTATACCATACATGAAATGGGTACAAACTAGAAATCACAAGCAGTGCCAGTGCAATCATTTACACGGCTCCGTGTGAAGTGCCATTTTGCTGGTGCCATTCATTACAGACAGAGGGACCAGAATGTATTATTTAAGGCAAGAAATTGTCTCCCTTCTGCCGAGCTTTTGGTAGCACCTCAGGGAGCTGCCTCCAATTTCCTTATTGTAGTTCTGTGATGATCACTCAGCATGTTGCCATCGAGAGACCAACTTAAGCATTCCTCACCAATCGAATTGCATGCATTCAAGGATGGAGCCCATAGAAGCACTACCTAATTTGGTGCATTTTCTCTGAGGTACATTGTGAAGGCCTGTAGAATTGATGTGGTGGTGGTGATAGCAATTACTATATCAAGCGGTTGACCAGGTCATGTTTTGGTAAATATGTTTGTCCTAGCTCGGAAGCAATGGCACACTGTACTTCGAGGATTCACCAATGGGGTTACAAGTCAGTGTGTTGGGGTAGCAGAGAAGCTGGGATGTATACAGGGAGCAAAGTAAGTGAGGCAAATTAGGGTTGAGCTGCATGTTTGATTGACTAGATGGTTTCTTGAAGAGTTGTCTTTTCAGGTCCTTCCCGCACAGTATAGGTTGGTTGGGGACAGTTTGATCTGCACTTTAACTAGTTCCAGAGACCGCCTTCCTAGCAAGAGAGGGCTAGTTTGCTGGTTGTTCCCTTATGCAGTTCTTTGGTTCAGGCCTGGCAACATTTCAGCTTCTGGTGGTGCACTGGCAGCCGGCGATGGGGAGTTGTTCGGGCAGGTAGAATAGCATTTTGGTTGTGAAAGTGTGGATATTCCTTCAATCTTTCTTGACAAGATTGAACTAGCAAACATCTTGCGGAAGAACTTCCTTTGAAGGTACCATACAATCTTAATAAATCATCCAGTCGTTTCATCATCTACATGAAAGTGCCAATTTCCAGAGCATTGCTTATAATACATGTGAAATACTGTCTAACAAGCACATACCTATATCTTACGTTCGAAAAGGAACGTGACAAGGCTTAGGTGACTTCAACGACCAGCACCACAGAACATAGTAATGAATTTCCACCACAGCTCTACCAATGTGACCCCTAACCAATCAAGAATGTAGACTACCAGTTATGCTAACTTTGACACTAATGCTGAAATAAATCTAAAAAGTGATAACGCATCTTGGGGACCAATTCCGTTGTTGACAGTGCGCTATATAAATACCATTAACATAACATCTTTTTAAACCTTAACATTATCATTCAACACAACGTTGTGCATTCATGAACAAAGTACCTGGAGGAAAGTGTTTTCTTCAAGTGTAGATGTTCCGTCCTAAGTCTCCTCAGATTTCCCGCCATTTTAGCAAACTCCTGGTCCAGCGATCCTTTATGCTTTTCTAAAATCTTCAGCCTTTGAATCCAAAGAATTCTCTTCACTTTAAGTTCTTGCTTGATGATCTGAAATGATTGAAAGTTAAACCAGTAGTTCGCGTAGAAACTGGTTGCATAAGTCGTTGTAGACTCAATGTAAATCAATATTTTCATTCAATATTTTATGAGTGATTTTCATTCAATATTTTATGAGTGAACATCAATTTACAAATTTAGACATTGAAAAAATCATACTAATGTTTTATTTGCAAAGCAACGTGCAAGATATTCTGTATAATTCTGTTAGCGGTAGGCTATAAAATGTTTTGCTTTCATTGTTTTTGCTTTAAATAGAATTAAACAGCCATTTTGAGGAGACCACTAATGTTCATGACTGTCAAATTGGGATGCTAACAATTTATTTGGCACTTCATGTTGGAATCCTTCTGCTTCTAATATTTTAACATTACAGGCCGATATTACAGAATTTATGGGAACTCAATGTATCGACTTCAGAAGGATTAAGAGTACAGTTAACCCTTCTGGGAGTCCAAAGTGCTGGACTGCCCCATTTTAAATACGAGTGATCAAACCGTAAGCCATCCACCTGGAGTACTTACAGTACCTTAATTCTGTGGTCATCTCGATCTACCTCACTATTTTTTAAAATTTGTATTTTATTGAGTTTTTCAGAGAAAGAGAAAACAGACAAAAACATCAGTAGTACATGTTCAATTCACAGTACTTTTTCATGGCATCACAGTGAAAAAAAAAAGAACTCAGCACATGCATAATAAGTGCCAAATTTCTGTTCTCTATTTTAAAACCTTTCCCCGCCCTTCCCTCCGTCCCACTTACATTACAAAACTGTTGAAGGACTATGAAAAAACTGTTGACTCTGCGCATATTGCTAATATGTTTACAGTGGCATTGCGTTAAAGCATGTTCATTGTTAACGTTGCTTAGTTCCAGGCTACTTGGGGGCGTGCTTATGACCCAACACGTCAACTACTGTAAAGGGCGTCTTTGGTTAATCCCCTGGTTCCCAGAAAGTTGTATAGTACTCTAGGAAAGGCAACCATATCATCCCAATGTTTGTGCGGGATTTGTCTAACACAGCCGTGAGGTTTTCCATCTCAATTATGGAATGTGCTTTGATCAACCACTCTTTTTTGAGGGGAGAGCGGACAATTTCCATTTTATAGTGAGACACACGCTTGCTGCCAGTAACAGATTTCGCGGCATGTGCGTTAGCGATTCATGTACATCCTCCCCATCTGACTCGACCCCAAACAAAACCAGAGCAGGTGTTCGTTCCCTGGCGACCCCGTCAATGGCCTAGATCCATCCTAAAACTTCCTTCCAATATATTTGTACCTTGTTACATTTCCACCATTGGTGCCAATAGTCACAATATTCTCCACAGCCTCTCCAGCAATAAGGGGATGTGTCTGAAACATTTTGGATAGGCGCAGGGACGTGTAGTGTCATCTCATCAACAACCTGGCATTGTGCATTTTATATTGCGTGGAGATCGAGGAGCCCCATACCGCTTTGTGTATTGCCCCCCATATCTCTGGTTGGGACGTTGTTAACATCTCAGTCTCCCACTTAACCTCTGATGGCGGGCGTTGGAGATGACCCCTATTAATTAAAGTTTTGTACATTCGTGCAATGAGACCTTTTGTTGTTTGAGGAGAGATTAGTATTTGTTCAAATGATGTTAGGGGACGTTTTAGGGGGTCTCCCCATCGGGCGTCGGAAAGGACACCTCTACCCCCTGTAGGTCGCGTCTGAATTCCTCTAAGGTTACAAACGAGCCTTTCTTCCAAAGTTGACCCGCCCGGGATAACCCAGCCTCATACCAATGCTGAAATCGCTGCACTCCCTGTATTAGATCACGGATTGGAGGGGACCAGATACAGCTTAGGGGGGATGGCCAGGGGGTTATGCCGCGCATGGCCTGAATTGGGCGCCAGAGGGACCACAAGACTTCGAGGATAGGATGTTCCTTTATGCGTCGCGTCATTGCAGGTTGCGGGACTCAAAGCCATTCTCCCAAAGTAACTGGGGCAAATATATTGTTTTCTATTGCTACCCACTGTTTTTTGGGATTTTCCTACAAATGATCCGGGAGTATACAGAGTTCAGATGCCTTATAATACTCTCCTAGGTCTGGATAACCCACTCCTCCCTCTTCTTTGGGTAGTATTAGTGTGGAATACTGTATCCTCAGTCTTTTGTCGGCCCACAGGAATCTGAGCAGGGTGCGTTTTACTCCGGGATGATGATTGGGAGAGATTGAAACAAGAATAGGAATCTTGGTAATATATTCATTTTTATAGTAGTGAAACACGCTGCCCATGACATGGGGAATGTAAGCCATCTCTTGATGTCTTGTCTAATCGTTTTCCACAATGGCATATAGTTGGCTTCAAAGAGGTCAGAGAGAGACTGTAATGTTTACCCCCCCCCCCCCCCCCCAAGTATCCCACCATGGCCGTTTGTACCTTGAAGTTCCAGTTCGTGTGTAAGAGTGTAAGTAAGGGAGTAGTTTCTTACCTGTAACTCCATTTCTCCAGCATTGGTATCTTTCATGGATTCACATGCTTAGAATATTCCCCGTCGTCAGACTGGGAACCCTCGGTACACATATATATAGTCATTTCCAATAGGAAAAAACTTCTGCCCTATCCCAGTCTGCGTCCTCTACGGGGCCGCCCACGTACGCCCCGTTGGACGTGATGGTATATAAGCCCCGCCCCCGCGGGTCCCTTCAGATTTCGACCCCTTCAAGATAACGGGGGAAAACTTGCTTACATACCAATCTTCCACATTGCAGTCCGGGGAGGCCGGAGGGCGCATGTGAATCCATGAAAGATATCAATGCTGGAGAAATGGAGTTACAGGTAAGAAACTACTCCCTTCTCCAGCATTGGATCTTTCATGGATTCACATGCTTAGAATAGATTGTAAAGCAGTAACATCAAGAAGGAGGTGAGAGTGCAATGTAACTTACATTCGTAGAGACACCCCCAAACACTACCGTTTACACCATGTATGTAAGCAACAACTTATTATACTGATACGAAACGGATTTCCGCCATACAATGCTATGTCATATGACTCAGTATGCACCCCTTGCGCATATATCTACCCGACCACTTATGTTTAGGTCAATAAACTATGTACATTCATGTATACACTCTGAAAAAAAAAAAACAGCTGAGGCCAAATAATAGGCAGCATTATTCTTGAAACTTTGGCTTACCTCATTGAAAAAGGTGGCGAAGCACTGCCCTTCCCATTTGTACCTCATCCGCGTGCTGCTTTTCCAGGCAGTAGTGGCGCGTAAACGTGTGCGGAACAGACCATGCCGCCGCCTGGCAGATGTCCGTCAGCGGAATTCCTGCCCATAGAGCCACGGAGGAAGATGTCGATCTCGTGGAATGGGCTCTGGGACGATGTAGTAGAGGTCTCCCGGCCTTGGAATGACACAGGGTAATCGCCGAGGAGACCCAGCGAGCCAGACCTTGTTTGGAGATAGCCTTACCCCTAGCCGAGGGGCCGTAGGCGACGAATAGCTGTCTGGTGGCTCTGATATCTTGCGTTTTTTGCAGGTAAAATTTTAGCGCCCTTTTGACGTCCAGAGTGTGAAGAGCCTTCTCCGCCGTCGACGAAGGAGATGCAAAGAAAGTAGGGAGTACCAGGGTCGAGTGCTTATGATAGACCGACGGTACTTTTGGGATGAATGAAGGGTTAGTTGATAAAATAACTTTGTCCTTAAAGAACCTCAGATATGGAGGGTCTATGACCAGTGCCTGTAGTTCCGACATTCTTCTAGCCGAAGTGATGGCAACTAGGAACGCGAGTTTCCAAGATAGAAATTGTAGAGATGAAGAGGACATTGGCTCAAAGGGAGGCTTCATTAAGGCAGCTAGAACCGTGTTCAGACTCCACGACGGTGGGAACCGTTTTTCCGGAGGGAAGGTTCTAAACAGACCCTTCATGAAATGCTTCACTAGCCTGTCACTGAATAGTGGAGGGGACTGTCTTCTTCTTGTAAATCTCGAAACAGCCGCCAGGTGTACTTTGATTGACGATGATGACAGTCCGCTCTCCGCAAGATGAAGAAGATACGGGAGGATTTGCTCCGGAGTTACTTCCAACGGTTGTATATTTTGTTGTGTTTGACACCATATACAGAACCTTTTCCATTTGCTTACATATGATTTGTTAGTGGACGGGGCCCTGGCCGCCTGCAGAATCCTTCGGCAATCAGTCGAGACTTTTAGGTTCCCGAACTCCGAGAAGTCAGGAGCCATGCAGTTAAGTTCAGGCTGTCCGGATTGTGGTGCCACACGGTCCCCTCGTCCCTGGACAGGAGGTTCGGCACTTTCCTGAATGGTATCGGCTGATCCAGCGACAGATGAAGGAGGTCTGAGAACCATGGTTGCCTCGGCCAGCGCGGGGCCACTAGGATGACCCGGCAATTGTACCTGTGGATCCCCTGGATCGTCCTCCGTATGAGGGGAAATGGAGGGAAGGCGTAGAGGAACTTGCCTGTCCACGGAAACGAGAACGCTTCCCCCAGGGAGCCTGTTTGGGGCCATCTGCTCGCGAACTGAACACATTTTCGGTTTCTTTCCGTGGCGAAGAGATCGATCGACGGGGTCCCCCATCTTTCGAAGATTTCCCCGAGTTGAGTGGAGTCCAGCTCCCACTCGTGTATTTGTGACATAGTCCTGCTCAGGGAATCCGCCTGTACGTTCTTCGCTCCCGGTAGGTGGTATGCCACTAGGGAGATGTGGTGTTTTAAAGCCCAATGCCAGATCTTTTGAGCTTCCTTCGAGAGGGTCCTGGATCTGGTGCCACCCTGTTTTATCAGGTAGAACATAGCTGTCGTATTGTCCGTGAGCACTCTTACTTTTGACCCCTTGATGTGTGGGAGGAAAGATTTCAGGGCCCATCTCACCGCCCTTAGCTGCAGGACGTTGATATGTAGGCGAGATTCGGTCGACGACCACCTGCCTTGGGTTTGGTGACGTGACATGTGTGCTCCCCAGCCCGACAGAGAGGCGTCTGTAATGATGGTGTTCTGAAATTCCGGCTCCTGCAGGGGGACCCCTCTGTCCAGGTTGCGCGCCACTTTCCACCATCGGAGGGCTTTGATAACTCGTTCGTCGTCGACTATTATCTTGTCCGACCAGCGGCCTGTGGCCTGCTTCCATCTGTCTGATAGGAACTCCTGTAGAGGTCTCATGAACAACCGGCAGTTCGCGACTAGGTGGATGCACGATGCCATGGAGCCGAGGAGAGCCGCATATTTTCTTACTGACAACCTGCTCTGTAAACGAAGTTGGCTTGTCAGGTGTTTGATCTTCAACAACCTTTCCAGGGATGGTTTCACTAGTCCCGTGTGGGTGTCGAATTGAGCACCTAGGAACTTCAAGCTCTTCGAGGGCTTTAGTGAAGACTTTTCGTAGTTCACTGCAAATCCCAGACGCTGTAGCAGTCGCAAGGTGGTCAATAGGCTGTCGTTGGTCGACGCTGGGGAGGATCCCCTCACGAGCCAGTCGTCGAGGTACGGGTAAACGTGATGCCCTTCCTTCCGCAGCCAGGCTGCTACGGGTGCTAGGCACTTTGTAAAGGTTCTTGGGGAGGACTTCAGGCCGAAAGGGAGCACAGTAAATTGGTAGTGTGTTTGGCCGACTAGGAACCTCAGGAACCTCCTGTGGTGAGTGCGCACCGGAATGTGAAAATACGCATCTTGGAGGTCCAGAGACGCCAGGAAATCGTTCTTTTGGACCGATCTGATTACTTCCTGTAGAGTAAGCATCTTGAACTTTTGACTCAGCAGGGTTTTGTTGAGGTCCCGTAGGTCGAGGATGGGGCGCCACTTCCCGTTTGGTTTCTTTACTACGAAGCAGCGTGAGTAAACCCCTAAGCCTCTCTGCGAAGCAGGGACTAACTCGATGGCGCCTTTTTTTAGCATGAGCGCAACCTCTCGACGCAAGACGCTTAGGTGTGGTTGAGACAGGCGTATCGGTGGACGTCTTGGAGGTCTGGATTTGAATCTTAGGGAATGTCCCAGTCTCACCGTGTCCAGAACCCACCGATCTGTCGTAATTGACTCCCATTCCTCGACGCAACTTGACACTCTCCCTCCTAGAACGTCATTGTTGATCTTTTTGTTTTCCCGTCGACGACGAGTAAGTGGGACGTCTCTTGGAGGCCTGGAAATTTCTGCGTCGGGTCGAGGACTGTGAGGCGCGCCTATAGCCTTGGGACGGATATGAAGACCTCCCGAATGCTCTATCCCTGGATCCCGCAAATCGTGCGTTTCCCGTAGCTCCTCTAAAGGGGCGAAAGGAACGAAAGGGCTTACCGCTTTGGAGAGAGCCCAGTGAGCGCGCCGTCTCAGAGTCCTCCTTCATTCCTTTCAAGGCCTCATCCACCTTTTCGCCAAACAGGTGGTCACCTTCGAAAGGCATGTCGACGACCTTATATTGCACCTCGGGTCTAAAGTTGGTGCACTTGAGCCAGGCCTGGCGTCGTAGAACCACTCCGTTGTTAATTTGTTTGAACCCCGAATCTGCCAGGTCCACCGCTATATTGATAGCATGGTTCGAGGCTTCTTCTCCTTCACGAACCAGGGACATAGCTGATTTTCTGTGTTCTTCTGGGAGGTGGTCCATAATGGGTGCCAGTCTGTGCCACATCTCCCTGTCATACCTGGCCATGATTGCCAGGGAGTTCGCTGCTTTCACTGTTGACGCTCCCACTGACAGGATCTTCTTACCGAAAGCGTCTTGGCGTCTAGCTTCGGAATCCGGAGGGGTAGAGCATTTATGCTGGGCCTTTGCCTTTCTCGTCGCCGCCGCCGATACCACCGAGTCAGGCGTGGGTTGCGCAGAGAGGCATTTTGGCGTCGAATCTGGAACTTTAAATTTTTTCTCTACGCGGCCCTTGACCGCAGGTTCCGAGAATGGATGCTGCATGGTTTGGACGCCCTCTTTCCATACGTGGTCCAGTATCGGTATCGAAAAAACGGAACGCCTATTCTTGCCCATGTGGTCAAAGAGGAAGCAGTCCTTCTTTTCTTCTTGTTGGGTCAAACCGAACTCCTTGCAGGCCTTTTCCATCATGGAATGGAAGGCCCCTATGTCATCCGGTGGAGACGGGTGAATGGGACTTTTCGGAGGATCCACCTCCACATCCGAAACCCATGACGGGTCTCTCGACGGCGAGAGGGAGATACCAGAAGCTGACCCCTGTTCAGAGAGGGAGTCCGAGAGCTCACCTTCTTCCTGGACTGTTGGAGCAGTTGGGCCCACGACCGATCTAGTCGGGCGGTGTGAAGGTCCGGGCTCGTCGACGAGGGGAGTCGTCGGAACAGGTGGGAGCCTTTCGTCCAGGGACTTCAAGAGCGAGTGTAAGGAGGAAAGTACCTCCATGGAGAGAGTAGCCTGGGCGTTTGGAGGCTGGGTGAAAACTTGAGAGCAGGTTGCACCAGAAGGAAATCTGGGCCGTAGCCCCAGGTCTTCCGGGCTCACTATTCTGAAGCCGTCGTCTTCTTTGGAGGCGATCGAAACTGCCTGTTCTTGCAGCAGTGTGTCGGGTAGCCCCATGTCGAACACTTCTGGCCTCCAGGCCTGGAACTCCGTCGACGAGGGAATCGTCGTCGACGATGAGCCCGTTTGAAAGGCGGGGGACTGTGACGGAGTGGGCACTTGGATCGTCGCCGTCGTCGATGGAGGGCCTGCAGGTGGCTTAGGCGGTCCCGCCTTCGCGGAGCTCTCCCTGCGTTTATCCGCCTCTCTACTCGTAGCTGATCTTTTCTGATCGCTCGAGGAGGATTTTGGCAGTAGATGCAGTCAAGATGGCCATCCCCTTCATAAACCTTCTTTAGACCGCACGTGGCACACGGGCGGAAAAGAGGCTTACCCGACATATTGCCAGCCCAACAAACAAAACTCGTAGGAGTTAGAAGTGGACCAAACAGACAAACTCGCAGGAGTTAGAAACAATTCGATAAGTATTTGAAGAAAATACACGAGGAGATCCCACTATCTTTGGAGACGGTTGAAATCTGAAGGGACCCGCGGGGGCGGGGCTTATATACCATCACGTCCAACGGGGCGTACGTGGGCGGCCCCGTAGAGGACGCAGACGGGGATAGGGCAGAAGTTTTTTCCTATTGGAAATGACTATATATATGTGTACCGAGGGTTCCCAGTCTGACGACGGGGAATATTCTAAGCATGTGAATCCATGAAAGATCCAATGCTGGAGAATTCGTCATTCTTTTTTTTAGGGGGACAGCTATTGTTTTTTGCAAGTTGGCTTTAAAACCTGATAGGGTACCGTAGTGTGCCAGTTCCCCTAAAAAGACGGACTGCTGATTCTACTGGCTGGGTGAGATACAGTAAAATGCCATCAGCGAACATGATGGCCAACATGTATTCCTTCCCCCCCCCCGGGGAATACCCTTAATCATTGGATTGGACCGAATGGCTTGGGCAAAAGGCTCTACGACTGAAGTGTAAATGAGGGCGGAGAGTGGGCACCCTTGCCTCGTGCCCCACGCAAGGTTGAAGAGATTGGAGGAAACTCCGTTTGAGACCTTGGCCTGGGCTGTCCTATATAGGGCCCTTGCTCCTTGTATCCATGTGGCTCCCAATCCCGCCCATTTCAATACTGCGTTCAAAAAGGGCCATTCTATGCCGTCAAATGCCTTTTCGGCGTCAACAGAGAGCAAAAGAGGGTCATTTCCAGCTTCTCGCAGCGTGGCCATAAGGTCGAGGGTTTTTCTTATATTATCTGCCCCTTGCCGCCCTCGGACATACCCTACTTGGTCCGTGTGGACCTGCTGGGGGAGGACAAGTGCAAGGCGTGAGGCCAGGATGCTCGAGTAGATCTTGGCGTCTACATTTGTTAGGGAAATTGGGCGGTATGAGGAACATTCCAAAGTGTCTTTTCCTTCCTTAGGGATTACTATGATATTAGATTCTGTAAAAGGTTTGGGGGCCTGACTCGATTCTAGGATCGAGTTGAATAATTTAGCAAGGAAGGGGGATAGTATGTTGGAGTTTGTCTTATTGAACGCCAGAGTGTATCCATCTTGCCTTGGCGCCGAACTTGCCTTAAGGGCAGCAATGGCTCCCTTTACTTCTGTTTTGGTTATGGGGGAGTTCAGTGTAGTTAAGTGGTCAAAAGATATAGGCGGGCGTGGGAGGGTGGCTAAATATTCTTCAATGGATGATGAGGGGCTACTACCTTCTGCAGTGTATAACTCTGCATAATATCTCGAGAAACGGTCCACGATGTCCTGTGGATTCGTGAGGGGAGGGCCTGATTCGTTGTTAATTTTAAAAACTGCTCTATCTGCTCTCTGCTTTCGAAGCCTTTTGGCCAACATCGTGTGGACTTTACCCTTTCGAAATATTTTTGTTTGAGATATCTGAGCTGCGTGAGCGCTTTGCCATTCCATATGTCCTTTAATTCCTCCCTCAGTTACTTAAACTTTCAGAACCACCTCTTCATCATTGGTGGGGTGCTCGCGTACGGAGCGCTCCAACTGGGTGATGTCTGCTCTCAGTTCTTTTTCTCTTAACATTCTGAATCTTTTCTTGGATGCACCCTCTGATATCAAAAGCCCTCTTATTGTGGCCTTTCCCGCCTTCCAGACCGTATTGAGAGGCATGCAATCTTTGTCATTCGTCTCAAAATACTCTGATGGCTTCAGCTAAGGTTTCCTTGAATACGGGGTCTCTGCATAGGAAATCGTTACAACGCCACCTACGATCGGGGGTAGGAAGAGGGCCCACGTCTAGATCTAAGGTGCATAACTCATGATCCGACCAAGCCACAACGTGGATGGTGGCTCCCAGTATGTCACTTTTACTTTTTGCTCCCAATAGGAGGTAGTCAATCCTGGAATATGTTTGGTGCAGGGGCGAAAGAAAGTGTAAGATTTACCCTCAGGGTGTGATGTACGCCAAGTTTCGATGAGATGGTGCTCCCTCAGTCGACTAAGAAATCTGTCTCCCTGGGGATTACCTTGGGGGGGGGGGGTGTGCACCGCCGCAGCGAACACCAGTCTCCATTATGATCCGCGACGACATTAAAATCCACGCCACAAACCAGAGTTCCCACCCTCCAGGCTTCCAAAAAATCAAACAAGGGCTCAAAGAAGTTAGATTGTCCCTGGTTGGGAGCGTAGGCTGAGCAAAGCGTGATGGGACGAGTTCTCAATTTTCCCTTGAGCGCTACATATCTTCCATGTGCATCTTTATACAGATGTTCTACCTGGAGTCCTAGGGATTTACAAAGCAGTATGCCCACCCCCCCTCTCTTATGAGGACCAGATGCCCAAATCGCTTCACCAATCCCTCTCCCCAGAATTTTCCTTTATGAGCCATTGGTGTATTTTGATTCCTGAACAAAGAGACTATCAAGTTTTGATTGATTGAACTGGCGTGCCAACATTGACCTCTTCTGAGGGGAATTTAAGCCTTTTACATTTAGGGATCCAAAGACTATGCTATCAGGACGGGCCATGCCATTTGTGTGTATTCATCTTAAGTGACCCCTCGCCTTGGCAGCTGCTCAACCTTTTACCCCTCACCCTTACGGGGAGATGGTAGATCAAACGCAGTGCCGAAGGATGTATGCGCAGAGCATTGATGTACTTGGGCCCTGTTTGAAATATTCGAGCGCCCCCCCCCCCTCTCTCAATATCCCCCAGCGAAAAGCTAACGAGAGCATGTCCCTCGGGGGGTACAGAAAGAAAAAAGAAATAACGAATGAAGAGAAACCGAGACGCCTTTAATCAAGAAGGGCCACTGTGGGTGGAAAAACACATGAAAAAGGGAACAATGTGGTTACAGCCATGTATAACTTTCTGCTGCTTATGCAACATCGTCTTAGACCTGCGCTAAGAGTTTTTTGTGCATAGTGTACTTCAAGAGAAACAAAGACTTTAAGTATTCCTGGTGTGAGCGCGCTCTGTAAGACCTTCAAGGAGTGTTCAAACGTTTGTATTTCCATTTCTGTTGAGAACGCCCACGTCTAGGCGGTTTATCAGTCGACTCTCTACGAGGGCATGGGGGATTTCTCACACTATTCATGTCTGAACCTTCGGCTGGGCTCTGGAGGTGGTTACGAGCTCGCTCTGCTTCTTCCACAGAGGTAATCCTGAATTATTCGCCCTCGTATTCAAATGTCAGTGAGAAGGGATGGCCCCATCGGTAATGCACTCCCTTCTCTTGCAGCCATGCTGTTAGGGGCGACATCCTCTTCTTTTTGCTAGTGTTGTTGCTGAAAGATCTTGACAAATTCGGATATGCGAGCCCTGGAACTCTATTGTGTCTTTGGCCCTTGCTTTCTGCAAAATTTCCTGTCGCTGGGTGTAATAGTGGCACTTGACGAGTACTGATCGAGGACCTTTCGGAGGGCCCCCTGCCCTATGCACTCTGTCGAATTCCAGCACAGGAGGTGTGGTATCATCGTATAGGGTCGAGATTAGCGCTTTCACTTTACTTTCCAGGCTAGAGGGAGTTTCCCCCTTTTCCTCCTCCAGCCCATGTGTGCAAATATTTGATCGCTGCTCTCGATTCTCCAAATCGTCGAGTTTGGATTCCATGTCCTGTTCCTTTTGCTCCAAATCTATGAGTCTGGCATCATATTGCATGTTGGCTATGTCTCCCGATTGCTGATTGTTCTCGACCGCCTCTAAGCGGTCCTCGACCTTTGCCATCTTTGTCTGCAGGTCTGAGACAGTTTCCGTAAGGCTATTCTTTATTGCTCTCATTTCGCCACAGAGTAGTCGAATATCTGAATTAGTAGCACTTTCACCATCATTACCTGGGATGTCAGAGGAGTTCTCGACTGCTACTTCCATGGCTGAGCTTGTGCGGCTAAATCTCCGCAGAGCAGCTAAGGTGCGTGGGTTCAGTTTTGACTTGGGCATGGTCTTTGAGTCCAACTTGCAGTGTGGGTGGTTGGTGGACAGTGGGCTTGCACTGCCTATGTTTTTTATGTAAGGCTCCTTCTGTCGTGGAGAGGACCGCCTTATTTCCCGTGAGTTTCTGCTTTGATCACCCCTGCTGCAAGGAGCAGGCAGTCACGCAGCCCCCCTGTTTCCCTGCTGCTGTCCCCTTGCAGTGCCTCAGGGACGATAAGTCTATTGCGGTTATTATGGGTTCTGGCTCCGTACACCACTATAGGATCGCAGCGCTACTCTTCCAGCAGTATAGTGGGAGAACGTTTCCAAAGTTGTTTCCTTAACTGTATCTCAGGCACCCTATTCTGCAGGAATATTAGGTGTTGCATGGGCCAACTCGCCATTTAGGAGTAAAGCCTTATAGTGGTGGAACATGCCCCTTGCTTATTGGGTCGAGTGGGAAAGAGCGGGAGGCTGCCACTAGATTCAAGGTGCCCGAGTTGGTGAGTAGCCTGTAGTTCTGGGGGCTCCCCTTCAATTAGAAGATTGCAGTTACTCTGTTCACTAAATTGGGGGTCGTTACGATGCCTGGTGTAGCGCCTCGCAGTCGGTCCCCTTATGGTGTGTGGAAGTTACTTGCCGTTTGCCGATAGAGCGGAGCCTGCATGCAGTGTGGGTATGGGAAGTGAGGTGATGCCTCACACCGCCTGGGACCGTGGCGATGACGGGTCACTGCCCTGCATGCTGCCCTGCGAGCAATTTTTCTGAATGGGGCCGCTCACCCAGGCTCAACACAGCAGCTCCACCGATCAGGGCTGCTTGCCTGGATCAATTAGCCAGTGAGTTGGAGCGCTTTATGAAGAGGGGAGAGGGGCAGAAAGCGCGAGCCGTCTCCTCCACTTGTTTGCAGGGTTTGCGCGGGTGAGCTGAGGGAGGAGGGGGCTGCAGCAGACGAGTCTGCTGGCGCTTGACGCAAGGCGGAGCGCCCGCGACAAACTTACCCGCTCCGCGGGGGCCTCCGAGATGGAATGGGTCCTCTCTCTTCCCCAGCGCCACTCGTAGCCGCTCTACGTTCTCAGCGACTGGGAGGTGGGCGGGTGGGGGGTCCACCTGATGCGACGGCAGGGTCAGAGTCGGGCCCTTCCAGCATGCAGACTCCTCAGAGCCACCGCACAACAGAGTGTCCGGTCTGCGTATTTACTATTCTCCATATTTCCTTTTCTCCGGTTCAATGATGCCGCACTGAAGTCGCGGCTGTCATTTTCTCCTGAAGTGCTCGCAGTGCAAGACCAGGGGGGGTGGGTGGGACGAGTGCCGGAGTCAATTTGGGCTGGTTTTGCTGCTAGGTCTCAGAAGTAAATCACTCCATGGCTGCACCTTCGGTTCCTTTTAATAAATATGCACGTTTTGGACGGATTTTTTCATTGTGCACGGATGCTCATATTAGTTCCTTTTGGCTCGGAGAGGGAGACGGTGGCTCATGCTGCCATCTCGTCCGAGCTCCCTGGTGGTCTCCCCTACCTCACTTTTATTTAATAAAAGGTATCAAGCTAAATAGAAATTGGGCAGCAGACAAAGAAAAGAAAATACCCAACAAAAATCGGGCTATGCTCAGACTCCTAGTAGTGCAGCTGGGTGCAGCGAGAGGAAATCACACGGGCACAGGGAAATTGATTGTAACCAGGCTTTACATCTATGAGGCATATGATTCTTTAAAGAAAAGTGACAGTAGTAGAGCCCGGGATCACCAAGGTAAAGTGTATCCCCAGCGTGTGTGCCACAAGAGGGTCTCATCAAAGGCAAATAATTAAACATTAAAAGGGTGCTGAGTGGAATGCCATTAGTTCAGTGTTAGGGAGAATTCTCTGAAATGTACTAATTCCCTTCTACCTTCGAGACCCCAGCTCTATTTGCTGGACTTTAGGACTTTTAATTTCTAACTTGGAGAGTGTAGACCTTTTCCCACACTCATGTATTATTCTGTCATTTGGACTCTGGAGTCTGAAAAACTTCATAGGCATCATCTTTACATTGTGACACACAGCACCTTCAGTGCAGTGCACAGGGAAGTCTCTTAGATCTCCCAAAGGTTTAAATACCTCCTCTTGGTAAAACTACTGTTTCCAAGAGCAGTGAAGTGAAATTGACGTTACTTACATTTTTTTTACTTTTTAGACCCAGCACACTTACAATAGGGGGCTAGAGGGGTTACTTTGTCTAGTTTCTCATGTAACATTTTTATGTTACCCTTTCTACAATTAATGGCTGGTGGCAGTGGTTTGCTTAGTCCTACTATTGTGCGTTTCTACCGCTGGCTGCAATTGCAGCTGTAGTAAAGCACCCATGGGTGCTCATTTTGTTAAAAGGGCCCTGGTCGTCTTTTTTCGCTATTTCTTGTTGGAAAGGCCCTTCTTGAGATTTTCTCTGTGCGCCAAACTGGGTATGGTCCCTTTGTTCGTTTCGTCTTTGGTGGGATTCACTAGTGAAGCCCGCCTCTGGCTCCGGCATTTCGGGCAGGGGCAGGAAGTGAGGGCGGTGCCCAAAACTTCTTGTGCTTAATCCCCTTGGTTACAGGAAGGCACCCAAAGGTGATTGGCTGGCTGTCCTTGGAGGACAGCCACCCTGCTGTGTGATTGACAGCTAGGCTGCGAATGAATGGGAGAAAACTGCATAAAATGCAAGGCTTTTTGCTTTGAAGGCAAAGTCGACCACTGGACGAAGGAATCTGAACAAGAACTTGGAAGAGATGCCTGCGGCAACTCCTGGACAGTTAGTTTGCCCGGTGAAGCCCTGCTGCAGTGCTGAAGCTCCAAATTCACCTCTAAGGATGACTTCTCCCCTTGGGTTGGTGGAACCAAATCAACCCCAAAGCGAACTCGTCTGGACATCCTCTCGAAGCTGGCTGTACTTCCATTGCTGCTGCAGGAACCAATTACCAGGGAGAGGAACACCAGGATCGAGTGCATCATTTTTAAGTCCGACCCAAGCTCCAGGAGGATTCTGCAGACTCCCATGAAGCAGGACTGACCAAGTCTGAGCCACCCCAACAGAGTGTTGGACCCAAGATGCAAGGAAAGTCCATTAAGGTATCTGAGAACCGTGGTGATGCTATTTGCGAGAGCCGCGAGAAGCTGAAACCGCAAAGTGCAGGTGATCTGAAGTTTGCCCATTGCTGCTGCTGAACTTCAATTCGTAATGCAGGAGTCTCCGTCCTCCCTCTTGTCCCCATGACTGAGGGCCAGGAACAACAGGATCTGCACACCTATACAGTAACAGAAGCCAGCTGGAACCAATGTCTTCAAACCAAAGGTTCTCTAAAACTAAGGGGACTCACCTCTTGTTGTGTAGCCTTGCTAGTTCTCAGTTGAGACTTGTCTTGGTTACTTTTGCAGAGTTGCTTGCAGCTTTGTCCCTCACTAGCCTCCCAGCTTGAGGCCCTACAGTGATTTCATTTTCTACAAAGACTTCTAAAACATTATGCAAGACTTTTTATTTACCCGTTATTGGTGCTTCAGCTCACCTAGACTTTTGCTCAATTAACATTGGCTGTCCTGGCTCCCTGAAAGACTCTTTCATCCTCTGACTTTGTGCGTAACTATCTCTCAACAAAAGTCAAAAAAAGTTACACATTCTATAACTTGGGTAGCTGGGAAAGGGTTCATTTACTTTGCATTGGGGGGGGGGGGGTTAAAAAAGTACTTACCTGCTTAAGAATATTTGTTAACCATTGTTTTATTCCCAAAACCTTTTCTTTGACACCAAACTCAGTATTGCACTAAATGTACCAGTGATATATCAATGTCCTAGTTATTTAAGTCACCTCAGGGTGTAGAAGTCTCTGTGTGCCACCTCAAATGAGAATCTACTGACTTACAGAAACATAGGGTGTATTTTGAAGTATATTTTTGTGTTACATATATTTGCTCCCTTCTAAAGAAGGCTCATTCAACTGACTAAAATGAATAAACAATTGTTTAATCCAGACACCTTGTGTAAGTGTTTATTTGGATACTAGTGACTGTGAATCTCTATGTTCTAACCCTACAGCTCACATTGACCCCTCTTGAGATAAGCCTGGCTGCTCAGTCGCGCTACCAACTTGTGTAGTACATGCTTATACCAAAGGTTGGGTTAACTATTGCCAAGAGGACAAGACTGGTGCAGTCTCCCACAGGGTACTGCATACAATCTTGCCTAACATTCAGTTACAACCCAGCCCTCACTACAGAGGGTCAACCAGTGCCCTGCTCATCTGCCCACTGCTACCATAAATAAAATGCCTGGATGATCAGTTTTAAAATGGATTTCTAGAATCTGGCCTGCTGGACAGATTTTAGGAGGCCACCCTAGATAGTGAACAGGAGAACTATGCGAGGTTAACCAAACCCAATCAAGGTAAGTGTGGAAAGTGGTCAGTCTCAGGAGAAAGTGAGAGGGGTCAGGGGTCCACAATGAGTCCACACAGTGAAGCATACAATAATTCCCTCTAGACAGGGACATACATAAATACTCTATTATAGGCACAGAAGCGCACTAGAACAATTAGACACGCTAGTAGTATTATTACACAACACTACATTATCAATGATATATACAGTCACCTTATGTTTGTAAAAATGCATAAAATAAGGTATTCAACTGAAAGAAGGTAAGTAGTGATGCATTAAATAAAATCAGTTCACAAGAATGATACCCAAGATTTATAAATCCAATTCCTATGTTGAATGGAGCCTTGTGCCCAAAAGTCACAAAGCTTCATAGGAGAGGGGACTGATGCAGGAAGAGCTCTTGCAATGGTGAAATATTTTCCAGAAGGGAATAGTTTCTTACCTGTAACTCAATTTCTCGGGCATTGGTATCTTTCATGGATTCACATGCTTAGAATATTCCCCGTCGTCAGGCTGGGAATCCTCGGTAAGTTATATAGACATTTTCCATAGGAAAAATTCTGACACTTGTGTCCTATCTACGTCGTTTTGGGCCGCGCACGCCAGCGCCACTAGGACGTAGAGGTATATATAGCCCCTCCCCCACGGCTCCCTCAGATTTCGACCCCCAAAGTAGTATGGGGGGGATTTCTGGTTTGCATGCTCAGGGGAGGCAGGCGGGCGCGTGTGAATCCATGAAAGATACCAATGCTGGAGAAATGGAGTTACAGGTAAGAAACTATTCCCTTCTCCAGCATTGGATCTTTCATGGATTCACATGCTTAGAATAGATTGTATAGCAGTATCCCCCCCACATTGGAGGCATGTATGCAAACCAACATCACAATAATCACAATGCATATTTACCATGGCAACACATTACATTATAGTATGTTAACAGTGAAAGAAACGACACTTTAAAGCATAGTTGCCGAACGGTGTAACCCTCACTTGGGGCTTACCTTAATGGAACAGGTGACTTAGTACTGCACGCCCCATCTGTGTATCTTCAGCATGTTGCTGTGCGAGACAGTAATGCCGGGTAAACGTGTGTGGTACCGACCAGGAAGCCACCTGGCAGATATCCCCCAGCGGAATTCAGGACCACAGCGCCATCGACGACGATGTAGATCTCGTCGAATGGGCCCTTGGACGCTTTTCTAGCAGTTCTCCGGCCTTGGAATGACAATAAGAAATGTCCGAAGACACTCATCTGGATAGTCCTTGTTTTGAAATCGCTTTACCCTTAGCCGCAGGACCATAAGCTACGAAGAGTTGTCTCGTGTCTCTGAAGCTTTGAGTGCGATGGAGATAAAATTTTAAAGCTCTTTTCACATCCAATGTATGGAGAGACTTCTCTGCCACTGAAGACTGTTGGAAAAAATGTAGGCAACACTATAGAAGCGTGTTTATGGAACATGGAAGGCACTTTAGGTATGAAATGCGGGTTAGTGGCCAGCACAACTTTATTACTGAAAAACCTCAAATACGGAGGGTCAATCACTAGAGCTTGTATTTCTGACAGACGCCGAGCAGAAGTAATGGCCACCAGGAAAGCCAATTTCCAAGACAAAAATTTTAATGTCGACGACATTGGTTCAAAAGGGGGTTTCATCAGGGCTGCCAGAACCAGGTTTAGACTCCAGATCGGAGGAAACTTCTTCGTGGGAGGAAAGGTTCGAAACAACCCTTTGAGGAAGTGTTTAACTAGGCGGTCACTGAACAATGGAGTTGAATGCCTCTTTCGAGTAAATCTCGAGATGGCAGCCAGATGCACCTTTATGGATGAAACAGATAAACCGTTTTTAGCCAGGAGCAACAAGTATGGTAGGAGCTGTTCCGGTGTGATCGTCAGCGGGACCAAACCTGGTTGACCTGCGCACCATATGCAGAACCTTTTCCATTTGTATGAATATGAAGCGTTCATGGAAGGTGCTCTTGCAGCTTGCAGAATGCGACGACAGTCCGCTGGAATCGCTAACGCGCCAAACTCGGAGAAATCAGGAGCCAGGCCATCAGACTGAGGCTGTCTGGGTCGTGATGCCAAACGACCCCTTTCTCCTGAGACAGAAGGTTGGGGATCTTCTGGAACCTCATTGTTTCTGCCGCTGAAAGGTGAAGTAGATCGGAGAACCACACTTGTCTGGCCCAATACGGGGCCACCAGGATCACCCGACATGGATATCTGTGGATCCATTGCAGAATCCGACGGATGAGAGGGAATGGGGGGAAGGCATACAGAAACTTGCCCGTCCACGGGAAGGAGAACGCGTCCCCAAGCGAGTCTTGTTGTGGCCACCTGCTCGCGTATTGTGAGCATTTCGTGTTGTCTCTCGTCGCAAAGAGATCGAGGGCCGGGTGACCCCATTTCGCGAAGACACTGTGCAGTTGTTGGTCGTTCAGTTCCCATTCGTGTAGACGGTTCATCTCCCTGCTGAGGACGTCTGCTTGCGCATTTTTTACTCCTGGTAAGTGGAACGCCAACAGATGTATGTCGTGTTGGAGGGCCCAATGCCAGATCTCCTGGGCTTCCGTCGACAGGATCCTGGAGCGAGTTCCTCCCTGCTTTCGTAGATAAAACATTGGTGTTGTGTTGTCTGTTATGATTCTCACCACTGAGCCCTTTATCTGTGGTAGAAAGGATTTCAGGGCCCAACGCACCGCCCTCAACTCTAGCAGATTGATGTGAAGGGCGGATTCTTCCGATGACCAACGACCCTGAACCTGTAGGGACTCCAGATGAGCTCCCCACCCAGTTAGAGAAGCATCCGTCACCACTGGCTTCTGGAACGCAGGTTCCAGCAGGGGCATTCCCTTCGTCAGATGTATGGAAATTCTCCACCATTGAAGAGCCTGCACGAGCTGGCCGTTGATGGTCAACTTGTCCGACCAGCGCCCTTGACTCTGTGCCCATCGATCCGCCAAGAATTCCTGAAGAGGCGACAATTGCCGATCAAGGGTATGCAGGACGACATGGTCCCCAGCAAGGACATGTACCTTTGCACTGACACTCTGGTGCCGACCTGCCATTCCGATGCCTTTTGTTGCAGTCTGTGAATCCTTTCGAGGGATGGCTTCCCCAGCCCCGATTGTGTGTGGAACTCTGCCCCCAAAAAGACCAAGGTCCTTGACGGCTTCAATGAGGACTTGTCGAAGTTCACTGCAAAGCCCAAACGTTGTAGGAGGGACATGGTGGCATCTAGGCTTTCTTGTGTCCTTTCCGGAGACAATCCCCTCACTAGCCAGTTGTCCAAATAAGGGTACACATGGTGACCTTCCTTTCTTAACCAGGCTGCTATTGGAGCCAGACATTTGGTGAACGTCCTGGGGGACGATTTTAGCCCGAACGGGAGGACCCTGAATTGATAGTGGGTTCGTCCGACGACGAACCGCCGAAATCTTTTGTGTCGTCGACGCATCGGGATATGGAAGTACGCGTCCTGAAGGTCTAGCGACGACCAATAATCTCCGGGTTGTATCGATCGGATCACCTCCTGGAGCGTAAGCATTTTGAATTTTAAATTCTTGAGCAGTTTGTTGAGCGCTCGTAGATCCAAGATGGGACGCCATTTTCCATTTGGTTTCTTGACGACAAAGTAACGGGAGTACACTCCCTGTCCTTTTTCTGCCACCGGGACCAGTTCTATAGCCTCTTTCTGCAGCATAAGCACCACCTCCTGCAGTAGTATTTGAAGGTGGGGCTGAGCCAAGAACACCGGTGGAATGTGTGGTGGCTTGTCCTTGAACTGTAGAGAGTTGCCCAGATGAATCGTGTCCAGAACCCATTGGTCTGTTATGCGCTCCCACTCGTCGACGTGACGAGACACTCGGCACCCCAGGACGTCCTGAAACATGTCATTGTTGGTTCTTGGCTTGTTTATCTTTCGTCGACGAAGGGTAGGCACCCCGCGTCTGGAGGTTTGGTAATCTCTGCCTCTATGAGAAGACTGGGCCGCACGTCTGTAGCCTTGGGACGAGTAGGAGGGTCTGCTGAAATCTCTGTCTCTAGATGACCCAAACCGGGAGTTACCCGAAGTCCCTCTGAAAGGATGAAAGGAACGAAAATTCCTACCACTCTGGAGGGCTCCGAGTGACCGCACCATGTCAGTATCCTCTTTCATGCCCTTCAAGGCCTCATCAACTTTTTCACCGAACAGTTGTTCCTCTTCACACGGCATATCCAAGACTTTATATTGCACCTCCGGTCTGAACGTAGTGCACTTGAGCCAGGCTTGTCATCCTAGTACCACGCCATTATTGATTTGCTTAAATCCGGACTCGGCTAGGTCGACAGCAATGTTTATAGCATGGTTGGAGGCCTCTTCTCCTTCCCGTACTAGCAACATGGCGGACTTTCCATGTTCTTCGGGCAAATGCTCCAAGATAGGAGCCAGCCGGTGCCACATTTCCATGTCATACCTAGACATAATCGCCAAGGAGTTGGCTGCTTTAACTGTAGTCACGCCGACCGACAGCACGTTCTTGCCAAAGGCGTCTTGCCTCCTGGTTTCGTTGTCCGGTGGGGTCGTGCATTTATGTTGGGACCTGGCCTTTCTAGCCGCTGCAGATACCACCGATTCCGGCAAAGGTTGAGACGTCAAGCACTTGGGAGTCGATTCCGGAGCCTTGAATTTCTTCTCCAAACGACCTTTTACTGCCGGTTCCGAGAACGGATGACGCATGGTCTTCAGGCCCTCCTGCCAGACATGGTCTAAAATAGGGATGGCGAATATTGATTTCCTTCTCTTGCCCATATGATCAAAAAAAAAAAATAATGCTTTTTCTCCTCTTCAGGGACTAGGCCAAACTCAGCACACGCCTTACTCATCATGGCATGGAACGCTCCCACGTCGTCAGGTGGTGATGGCTGCGCTGGACTTCTCGGAGCCTCCATTTCTGCTTCAGAGTCCCATGTTGGGTCCCTTGAGGGGGATAGTGAGATGTCTGAACCCGACCCTTCGCGGTCTGAATCAGAGTCCGGTAGTAGTTCTTCTTCTTGTGGGCGAGGGCGATCTTCTGCATCTTGGGAAGCGGCAGTAATCCTGGTCGTCGAGCGAGGAGCCGGGCCCGGCTCGTCGACGCGTGGCGTAGACTGTAGCTGTGCCGTGGCACTGGGCTGAGGTATCTGTGTCCAAACGCTGCAACAGCTTCTGTAGCGTATTTAGCACCTCCAAGAACAGAACCGCCTCGGGGTTCAGTAATGACAAGGTCGTAGGGATGGTACCCCCACTTAAGAGCGTCACCGCACTGGTTGGTTGCAACCCCAGGTCGGTTGGGTGCGCGACCGGGCCACGTTCCTCGTCAGCCGACGAGATGGAAAAAGCTGCCTCTGGTTGCAGCAGGGCCTCAGGAGGACCAGGATCAAAAACCTACGGTTGCCATCCCATAGACGGAACCACCGTCGATGACTATGTTTCCTACAGCCGCTGTCTGAAGCGTGGGAGGAGTCGCCGATGACGCAGGTGTCGACGAGCGGGCCGTCGACGAAGCAAGTGGCGCAGGGCTTTGAGGTGTTCCCACAGCTTTCGGGGCCGACTTGCTGGCAGAGGCCTCTCGACTCAAGGTAGACTTATGACGGTCTCCAGAGGAGGATTTAGATGGTTCCTTTCTCTCCTTTTTAGACGAGGAGGAAGAAAACGACGCCTTGTGTGAAGAGGGGGCCTTCAAATGTTTTTCCAAATGCTTCTCCGAGGGGTGTTTTTCAGCAGAAAGCACCTTCTTCGTCGGGGGTTCTGACTTACTTCTCGAGGCCGTGGAGCCCACCTCCGATGCCGGGTACGCACCTGCCCCGTCATTGAGCCAATCGACAAGGCGTCTTTTTCGGTCTTTGAGGGTCTTCTGAGAGAAGCCCTGACAGATTTCACATGTGTCCGCTGTGTGGTGAGGATGAAGACAGTAAATGCAGTCCATATGACCATCCCCTTCGTACACCTTCTTAAGACCGCATGTAGCACACGGCCGAAACAACGCCTTTCCAGACATTTTTTCGAGAAGAAAAAATAGTTGCAGAAGTAGAAAGTACAACCTAACCAAATAGCAGATACACGAGGTAATCCCACCACTTTGGAAGACGGTTCAAATCTGAGGGAGCTGCGGGGCGGGGCTATATATACCTCTACGTCCTAGTGGCGCCGATGTGCGCGGCCCAAAACGACGTAGATAGGACACAAAAGTGTCGGAATTTTTCCTATGGAAAATGTCTATATAACTTACTGAGGATTCCCAGCCTGACGCCGGGGAATATTCTAAGCATGTGAATCCATGAAAGATCCAATGCTGGAGAAGAATGGTCAACTATATTACAGATTACATTATTTTCCTATCCTTTAGAACAGATTTTAGATCAAACTATCAAAAAGTCATGGAATGGAATAAGCCCAAGTTTATTCTAAGGTTTATTATAGGGGAGGCTGGGGCATATGAATGCTTAGCGAGTACTCACTCCTCTGTCTCAGATTTTCCCAAGTGACATGCCTGTCCACTGGGAGTCGCTGGAGGTAGATTTTCCCACAGTTGCATCCATTATTCAAAGCCAGGAGCTCTGGGGCAACAATTCTTCTGGACGAGTCCAGGAGCCGAGGTCAACTCTTTGTGACTATGAATTGCAGCAGGCACCAATGCAGGCCTCTTCAAGACACTCTACCAGACAAGGGAAGTCTGATTCCAGCGACCGTCATCGCACACGGGCGACAGCAGGCATCTCTCCAGTTGTGGTCAAAGCAGACCTTCCAGGACAGGATCCCTTGATGCTGGGAAGCTGAAACTTCACAGGAAGAAAAGTTGTGGCAGGAGCTGGCAACCACTGAAGTTCCAGGTCACAACTCAGAACAGTGGCGCTTCTGTCGAGGTAGCCCACAGGAAAGCCAATTTGTCCATCGGCTGGTCCATGGACCATTCCAAGGACTCAGGACGGCTGGATCGCGAGAAGGAATCAAGACTGTTTGGTCACACCATTCCAAGGGTTAAAGCACTACATAGGACCTCCGCAGAACAGGTAGTGCAGCAGGGCTTCACTGGGCTAAATGCAGGAAGGAATGGAAGGCCTCTTTGGGAGTCGTCCACAGATCTTCAGTCTACCGCTCTTCTACACAGGATACTTGGCTCCAACACTGATCTGACAAAATGCCTGCAGGAGTCCACTTCTTATCCAAAGTCCTGGCTGAAAGCAAGTTCAAGCCCACCAAAGGTAAGGATTTGCACCATTCCAAAAGCTAACAATGGTCCAATCAGGGACCACTGTGGGTTTCAATCATGCACACCCCTCAAACTCTCTGGCACCACGGATGTGGAGTGGCACCAGAAAGTTCTACCCACTTCCTGGGCCCACACACAGATGGCATACAGTAGCCCACGAAAACAAGCTTTCCCTGGTGAATGCATAGCCATATAAGTGATTTCCTAACCTTAGAAGGCCATGAAACAATATGGGCAACGAACAAGTGAAATACCTCGTTGCACAGCCATTTTAGGGCACTAGCCACGTTAAGTAGCCGGACGCCGTAAAAGCAAATGTGCAGATTAAAAATACTGCAACCATGGTAATAATGTAGCTGATGGCACCAGCTTGTTTATGGCCACATATAAAAGTAACCAAAAATCCCCACTGTAAAACACTAGGGTGATACAAAAGTATCCCCCCACTGCACCGCATGGGAAGATGCTGTGTGCACGGTTATAAAATTACTCAAACAGGTAAAAAGGCAAAAGGCAAACAGTTTCCCAGTACTGATTGTCTGAAGGACCACCAGTAACCCAAGAACAAGCGAGTGCCACTATCCACAAGATGAAAGCCTCTAATTGTAAAGGGGATAACTTTCCTGCACACATAGTTGAAGACTACGCAGCTTCCCTCATCCCCATCATCACTAACTTCGTCAATGCCTCTTTCAGCACCAAACTAGTTCCAGCATCTAAGAAGCCTTGGTCACCCCTCTTCTAAAAAAAAAAAAAACCTACCCTTCACCCCACTCTGCCGACAAATTACCGACCAATAACCACAGTTCCATTTTAACTTAAGATAATTAATAAAATAACCTATTCACAAATTGAATCCCATATTGAACAACACCAGCTCTTGGGAGCTTGCCAATCAGGTTTCAGACCTAACCATAGCACGGAAACGGCACTCAGACTTCAAATCACACATGCACACCATTGGGGATTCAGGGAAACTCTGCATGTTACAACTATTAGACCTATCAGTTGCGTTCGATCTTGCAGATCACGATAAAGTCTGCACCACCTTAGCCAATGATTTCAACTTCTCAAACAATGCTACCCTCTAGGTCAAATCTTTCCTCTCGGAACGCACGTCCAGAGTCTCCATTGGCAAACTAACCGCAGATCCCATACCAGTCCCCATAGGGGTACCGCAAGGATCCTGCATCGCACCAACGTTATATAACGCATACACCAAACTCCTGTTCACAGCTCTAGCTGATATGGGTGTCATCTACACAAACTTTGCAGATGACACCCAGATCCTTGTTCCCATTACCGGGAACTACGACCAAGACACTAACTATTAACAGAGTCTACTCCATCATTTAAAACTGGATGGCCCTAAACAGTCTTTGCCTTAACAGTGAGAAGACAGAAATTCTCATTGTGGGCTTCCAATCAAAAATAGCCTCACTCCATGCAGACTACTCGGCAATCAATATTGATGGCACCATGATCCCAGTTCTCAAACAAGTCCAAACGCTAGGAGTCTATTTGGACTCCAATCTCTCTATGACCAAACATATCTTGGCCTCATCCTCATGCACCTCATACACATCAAAACTCATCGCGCTAAGCCGCCAATTCCTCACACCAACTAAGTGCATTACCCTAGCTAGAGCACTAATACTCTCTAAGCTGGATTACTGCAACACACTACTATTAGGAACCGCCAACACCAACCTTAACCAACTTTAACTCATGCAGAATAAAGCACTACGTGCTGCCTTGGGAAGTAAAAAAAACAGACCACATCTCCAACATCAGGACAGAAACGCACTGGCTTCCTACCAAGGCTAGAATTCTATTCAAAATACTGTGTGTTACCCATAAATGCCTAGATAAGAAAGCCCCCCCCCCAATCTACCGGAACAATGCCATTAAGAAAAAAAGTTCCAACATGACACTAAGATCCAATAACAACAAACTCCTAGAGATCCCCTGCTTCAAATACAATAGAGCAGGAGGGAGTAGCTTGCAAGTGCTAGCCCCAACACACTGGAACTCACTCCCTATCCACATTAAAAAGGAAGATTCCTTCCTCAAATTAAAAAAAAAGCTTAAAAACATGGCTCTTTAACAAATTTTAGCCACCACCATCAACCTATACCCCTAGCTCTCACACCCTACATCATTGGGAGCTAGACCTGTCTCAATGTAAATACTATGCGTGCTGTCTCTCTTTTGCGTTCACTGTAATTACTTCTACTATGCCTTTCCCTGTGTAACTATATCTAAAAATCATTATGTAAAGATTGTCTGAATGCTTATGTAACGTCCTATGCAGATGTACCTGTAAATACGCCGTGATACCCCTGGGTCTGGGTGTGTAACAAATGTAATTACAAAAAAAATAAGGACTGTTAGGTAGAATTCTCAGAAATGTGTTAATTCCCCCCCACCTTAGAGAACCCCAGCAACTTTGCTGGATTTTGGGGACTTGATTTTTTAACCTGGAGAGAGTGAGACCCTTTTTCCAACTCTCATGTATTTTAATGTGATTTTATACACTGTTTCTTTTTGGTTGTGGAGTCTAACCAACTCCATAGGCATCATCTTTTGCAATTGTGTCACAAAGCACCTTCAGTGCAGTGCCACAGGGAAGTCTTCCAGATTTCCCAAGGCTTAAACACCTTCTCTAGGATCAACCACTGTTTTCCAGAGAAGTGCAGTGAAATTGACTTCACTTAGTCCTGTAAAATTCTTGACCCAGCACACCCTATCTTACAATAGAGTGCTAGAGGGGTTTAGTATCCTCTGTGTCTAGTTACTCATGTAGCAGTTATATGTTACCCTTTCCTCTCAGAATGGCTGGTGGCAGTGATTTTTGTATGAACTACCATGATTTATCCCAACCGCGAACTGTTCGCAGCTCCGCTAAAGTTACATAGCGGGAGCCATGTTTTTCAAAATACCGCTGAGCCTCCTTTGTTAAAATGGTCCCCGGTCTTCTTTTTTTGCCATTTCTTTGTGAAAAGGTCATTCTCGAGTTTTTCTCTGCACACCACACCAAACCAAACCAAGTTTGGTATCTTTCTTCATTCGCCTTTGGCGTGATTTCTGAGAGAATCCCGCCTCTGGCGCCAGAGTATCTGCAGTAGGCAGGAAGTGAGGGAGGTGCCCGAGACCCAAATGCACTCTGTGGCGATTGGCTGGCTTACTGTCCGGCAAGGACAACCACACTGCTGGGTGAGTGACAGCTAGGCTGGAATGAATGGGAGAGAACTGAATAAAAGGCAAGTCTTTTGGCTTGGAAGGCAGAGTCGACCACTGGACGAAGGAAACAAAGAAGAGCTTAAAGAGGATACCTGCTGCAACTTCTTGACTATTGGGTTTCCCGGTGAAGCCCTGCTGCAGTGACTACTTGCCAAGTTCGCATCGACCGAGAAGCCCTGCAAGGAAGACTTCTCCCTTTGAGTTGGTAGGACCAATCAACTCCCAAGTAAGCCACCTGGACACCCATCTCGGAGGTGGTTGAATTTCCTCAGAGTTGCTGCAGGGAAAGGGACACCAGATTGTGTCTGTTGCTTGTAAGCTGGCCTAAAGATCCTCCGGACTCCCACGAAGCAGGACCGACCAAGCCCGACTCCCCTCAGTCGAGTGCGGGACCTCAGATGTGAGGAAAGTCCACCTTGGCAGCCAGGAGCCACAGTTATTGCTATTTGCTGTACCGCAAGGAGCTGAAACGCGAGACAACCACTGAAAGTAAAGTATGCCGGTGGCCAGCTTTGACCGTGCCAGTGCAGTGCAGAAATCCCCCGATGTCTTCCCTCTTGTCCCCACGACTGAGGCCCAGGAACAGTAAGATCTGCAGAGCTGCACAGGAACAGAAGTCTTCAGCTGCATTTTTTCTTCTTTACGAAGGAACTGTAAAACAAGTCTAAGCGAACTTACCTCTTGATGTGGAAGTGCTTGTAACTTCTGCAACTCACAAGGCTAACCAGCTTGTGGCCCTACAATTGATTCTTCTTTTCTTCAAAGACTCCTAAGAACTTGTGCAAAGACTTTTCCATTACTTACCAGAAGTGCTTTATCCTATCCAAGACTTTTGGCCATTGACTTTGGCTTAGCCTATTGAATTGAATGACTCTTCTAGTGAACTCTAAAAGTATTTGTCCTGCTTATGAATATTTGTAATTTGTGTTCTCATAACCTTTGCCTTTTACCAACTTTTTAAGAGTATTCTGAATGTCAACCGTAAGATATTAATGTCCCCAGCACCGTTGTTACTGAAGTCACCTGTGGGTGTAGATTGTCTCTGTGGGCCATCCCAAAAGGGTCTGGTCTGATTCAGAAACTCACAATGTACAGTATTGAAGTATATGTGTTTTGCTATTCTATTGCTCCCTTCTGAAGAAGGCTTTATAACTGACTGATAAATACATTATTAATTGTTTATACAGGAACCCTAGAGTGTAAGAGTTCATTTGAAAGCTGAAACTGTGAATCTTTGTGTAACTCCACTACAGCTCACATTTCCCCTCTTGATATAAGCCTGGCTGCTCAACACGCCTCCAAAACTGTGCAGTACAAGCTTATACCAAAGGTTGGGTTGCTTATACCTGTAGCCATAGTTGCTTGTAGTGTTCCCAGAGGGTGCTGCATTCAAACTTTGCCTAACATTGGTGGCAGGCAGTGAGGATCTATTTTAGAGGTATTACATTTAGAGTTTGCTTTACTTTTGTTCAAATAATAACCTTCACAAGGCTAAGCTCCACTAGAAAAGCAATTGTAACATGCATAACTTCAGACAGGAATCCCTGATCATTTTGACACTAGAGCAAGAAAGAAAGAAATGTGTAAAGTCAGGTGTCCCCCTGTTAAAGGAAAGAAAAATGAACTAATTGCAAGATTGTTGGAAAATCAAAGTCTGGGTAGTATGTCTGTCACACATACTATACCAGAAAATGAGGATAATGATTCAGAGTCTAACTCTAATGTTGTTGAAGTGTCAGAAGAGTTAGAGGAGTCTCAAGAAGAGAGCCAATATTTACCCCAACAAGCTCTTAGGCCTCAACCTTTAGCCACAGGGACCCTACCAGGTCCAGTACCGAGTCCAGAATGTCTCTCTTGAAAAGATGAGACTTGAGTTAGAGTTCAAAAGATTGCAAATCCAAGCTGAAGCCAAACATCATGATCTCAAACTAAGGGAAATGGAATTACAACATGCTCTTGAAATAAAGAAATTGTCTCTTGAAAGTGTTTCTATCCCAGAGTCTTCTAGGTCTTCCAGCCCTAAGATACCTTGCATGCCCAAGGAAGCTGTGAGTATGTATGAGGTGAAACTTGATATTTTTGACTGGTTGGGTGCTTTTGAATATAACTATGGGATTCAGGGTGTCACAAGGAATCATTTGATTCCTTGGCTTTTATCTAGGCTCCCCCAGGTTGCAACTGATGCTGTAATGGAGGTGTGGGAACTTGAAAGATTGGAGCATTAAAATGTGAAACTAGCTTTGATCGCTAGATTTGATAAAACTCCTTCCCAGTACCTTAAGAGGTTTAGGACCCTCAAAAAGACTGATGGTACCCCTTGGGCTACCTGGGAGTGTGAATATTTGAAAAACTTAAGATGGTTGGGTAAAGGGTTACAGAGTGAACTCTTTTGAAGGAATGATACATCTTTTTGTTGGAGTCTATTTTTGATGCCTGCTCTCTTGAGCTGAGACAGCACTTGGCTGACTCTAAAGAGATTGATCCCAAGAAGCTAGCAAAAGCTGCCGACTTGTGGGTTGCCAAAAGGACCACTCACAAGGATTCTGGGGCCACTCATAAGAAGGATGAGGGGAAGCAGCACATGAAAGATGACAGAGAATTCAAAAACCTCTAATCCAAAAGAGAGCCACAAACAAAAGTGTAAGCCACATGGGAAACCAGGTCAGTCTAGTGAAACCTCTGGTGCCAAACCAGAGGGAGGTCAGCAGAAACCCCTATTTGTCAAAATATTTGGAAAATGTTATGCTTGTGTGTCTACGGACCATGTGAAAGGGGATCCCAGATGCAAGTGTAAACCTTCAGGGGTCCACATTGCCTCCTTAGCCTTCATCCCTGAGGGAGAAGTACATATGGCAAGTGGAAACTTTCAACTATTGGCTGAAGACCCCATTGGAGTGTCTGCCAGTGTTTGTTTAGTGTCCTTGGATCTCTGGGAACAGCAGAATATAGATGTGTTTAACTCCATACCCGATAACACAAAATAATACTACAAGGACAGTGTACTTGTAAATGGTAAGGAGACCCCTGCCATTGGAGACACTGGGGCCAGCATCACAGTGGTGGATGAACACTTCTTCAAACCTGAGGATGTTGCTATGGCACCAAACGGTCCCACTAAGCTTGCTGGAGGCCCTATTGAGATGGTTCCAATACTACCAGCTCTCATCCAGTGCAACAACAGGACTGTAAGAATACCTGTTAGTGTACAAAGTGAGGTGCCTCGGAGAGTACTGCTGGGGAATGACTTAAAAACTCTTGGCGTTATATCAAGCACCCCCAGGCCTCCCAGTAAAAGGAAGCAGGAGCAGACAAGGAAGGCCAGAGAGCTCACTTTAAATGACTCAGTGGGTTGTTACAGAAGAACCTATAATACCAGTCCACAAGCAAAGCCAACTTCTATTTCCAAGTAGGAGACAAAGGGGAAACCCAAGGTCTCAGTAAACAAGATAGATAGCACCCCTGTGAATCTAAGAAGGACATCCCCGAGAGGACAGTCCAAAGTCACACCTGTGACTACTCCACCAGCTGAGGCTGTGTGTGAGAACCAACCAGGAGAAGTTGAGTCAGCTGATGAAGATTCAGAGCTGGAAGAAGACCTTCTCACTGTTGGAGATCTGAATCCTAAAGACCATCCTGAGCTGCGGTCTTTACTGGCAGAAGTTGGCCCCTGTAGGGCAGTCTTCAGCAGAGGTCAAAAAGGGTCCTACTCTTGAAGGATTTTGCCAACAGGCAGCTTCCCAGCTGGAAGGGCAAAAGCCATGGAAGCACAGATTATACTGGGAGGATGGCCTTCTCTACAGTGAGCCTACTGAGTCAACTCCAGGAAACTTGTAGTGCCCCAGGAGGTTGGGACCTCAGTTCCTACAGTTAGCCCATCAGATGCCTTTAGCTGGTCACTTAAGTTATAAGACGACCATGGAAAGTATTTCTCTCACATTTATACTCGCCTAAGTGTGGGTCTGATGTAGATAAATTCTGTAGGAGCTGTCGTACTTGTTAGACAGCTGGCAAGAATGGAGCCAAGAATGTGGCACCTTTGGTGCCCCTCCCACGGGTGGGAGTTCCTTTTGAGAGGGTAGGAATCAATATTGTTGGTCCCTTAGGCCCTCCCACATCTTCAAGCAACCGATTTATATTGGTTGTGGTAGACCATGCTACCAGGTATCCTGAAGCAATACCTATGAGGACTGTTACTGCTCAGGCAGTGGATAAGGTCCTACTTGGTATTTTTACCAGAGTAGGTTTTCCTAAGGAGGTCATCTCTGACAGGGGATCGTATTTTATGTCCCACTACATGCATGCCATGTGGAAAAACTGTGGAGTGACATGCAAGTTCTCAACTGCCTACCATCCCCAGACAAATGGATTGGTAGAGAGGTTTAATAGAACTATGAAGAGCATGATAGGTGCTTTAGAAGAACCCCTTAGAAGAAAGTGTGACCTTCGACTGCCATGCCTTCTCTTTGCTTATAGAGACGTCCCTCAGGAAGGGGTTGGATTCAGTCCCTTTGAGCTTCTCTATGGTCATTCGGTTAGAGGTCCATTGGCCCTAATCAAAGCGGGGTTGGAGAGTGCTCCTTCCTACAAGCCAGTGAGAGTCACTGACTATGTGTTAGGTCTCCGAAGGAGAATGACACAAATGATGACGGAAGCTTCAGAAAACTTGAAAGCGGGTCAGGCTCTGGTGAAGCATCGGCATGACCAGAAGACCAACATGGTTGGGTTTACTGAAGAACAGCTAGTTCTAGTTATGGTGCCTACAAGGCAGAGGGCCTTGCAGGACAAATGGATTGGACCCTTCAAGGTTGTGGGAAAACCTGGAGAGGTCAATTATTTTATGGATTTAGGCAATCCTAAGGAGGCCCCCAGGGTCTTTCACAACAACTGACTAAAGGCCTATGTCTCTAGACCAGACTTGGGAGCTTTGCTTCTAGCATTTGATCAGGAGGATGAGGAGGCGAGTGAACCTCCTGACCACCTCAGAGGACAACCTTGTGCAAAGCTCTGTTAAATCAGTTTGGCCCTCTGTTTTCACCATCACCAGGCTTGACCCCTTGGGGCCAGCATGAGATTCTCACTGGCGACAGTTTACCTGTTAAAAGCAGAGGTTACAGAATGTCAGACCATGTAAGAACCCACATAAAGGAAGAGATCAACAAGATGCTTGATCTCGGGGTAATGGAGCCATCTACAAGTCCTTGGTCTAGTCCAGTGTGCTAGTACCAAAAGCAGGATCCAAAGAATTGAGATTCTGTGTGGACTATAGAGCCCTTAATGCAGTCACCAAGACTGGTGTACATCCTTTACCTAGGACAGATGAGCTGGTGGACAAACCTGGTTCAGCCAAGTACCTTGGTACATTTTACCTAACCTCAGGCTATTGGCAAATAGCTCTGACAGGCCATACCAAGGAGAAATCTGCATTTTCAACCCCAGCAGGTCTCTACCAGTTTAAGGTTATGCCTTTTGGATTAAAAATGCACCTGCTACATTCCAAAGGATGGTGAATCATGTTCTGAATGGGATGGAGGACTTCTGCATGTCATTGCAGTGTTCAGCCCTACTTGGAAATAACATGTTGACCACTTAGGATATGTATTGCAGGCTCTTGAGCAGGCTAATCTGACCATAAAGGCAAGTAAATGTCAAATTGGTCAGAGTAAAGTGGTCTACCTTGGACATGAGGTAGGAGGAGGTGAAATAAGACCATTGTCTAGCAAGGTACAAGCTGTACAAGACTGGCCCACTCCTACTACTCAGCCCCAAGTGAGAGCCTTTCTTAGCCTCACTGGTTACTATAGGAACTTCATTGAGAACTCTGGGAATATAGCATCTCCCTTAAATGTGATCTCATCACTCAAATTCCCCAAGTAGGTCTGGTGAAATGAGGAGTGCACTAAGGCATTTGAAGGAGGACTTAAGCAAGCCCTTTGTCAAGCTCCAGTCTTAAGAGCACCTTACTACAGCCAATCCTTTATTGTACAGATGGATGCTTCCAAAACAGGTATAGGTTCAGTGTTGAGTCAGCTCGATGAGAAAGGCATGGAACACCCCATCTGCTGCTTCATCAGAAGGCAGCTTAAGGAACCTGGGACAAGGTGGCCAACCATAGAACGTGAATGTTTTGCCACTGTGTGGTCATTGAAAAAGTTTAGACCATTCTTGTATGGATATACTTTTGTGATTCAAACAAACCACCAAACCTTGAGATGGTTAATGGAGATGAAGAGGGAGAATCCTAAATTGTTAAGATGGTCAATCAGCCTACAGGGGTTTGATTTTACCATTGAACACAGGTCAGGGTATAATCGCCAAAGGCTGATGGTCTCTCCAGAAAGTCTGACCGACTGGAGTAAGGAGATTCATCCAGGGAGGGATTAAATCCTTCTGCCCCTTAGTCTGGGGGGGTGGGGGGGGACGAGTGTTGGGAACAATTCTCAAAAATGTGTTAATTCCCTACACCTTAGAGATCCCCAGCAACTTTGCTGGATTTTGAGGACTTGATATTTTAACCTGGAGAGAGTGAGTGTGTCATGCATGGCAGGCAAATTACCTTGGGACCTGTAACACTGTCTTCACACAGAACTGGTTATGCCCATAGAACTGCTAAGCCTTTCTATTCTAAATGGAGGTGGTTTGATATCTTGCCTGGAAAACGAGGTCTGCATTATTCACGTCGTTAAACTCACGTGATTAGAGATTGTCACGTGTGTTTCTGCATTAACTTTATAAGCAACGTGTGGACGTCGCTCGCTGCTTCTGATTGAACCAACATGGAGTCTTGTAGCTGAAACTTTGATCGGCGTTCTCGCACCTCTTCAGCAACTTCTTTGGCTTTCCTTCTGCGTGTCTGCTCCACACGAAAACTCCTGTAGCTGCTTCCAAGAAGATACAGCAGCTTTCCTTGTCCGCATGTATTTGTCTACACGCTACCGTCGGTGGCCGTCTACTAGAAGACCAACGGATGGATTTTCCTGCACACTCCAGTTCTGGCAGTCCTGGCTGCGTGTACTTTTGTTCACGTGTAAATCCACACGCGGTTTCCTGAACTCTTCATGTGCGGCTTTCCTGGCTGTGTGTAAGTTTGTCCAAAGGCTCCCTGTTCCGGTCCTGGGGTAAAATCCCTGTTAAATATGGGGGTGATGGGGTATGGGAAGGTCGTGATTCCATGTACCCTTCCCGGGGTAAGATCCCTGTTAAATATGGGGGTTAAGGGGTACGGGAAGGTCGTGATTCCATGTTTCCTCACTAATTTATCCCAAGTATTCGCCACCAGTTTGGTGATGGTGCTCAGGTATAGATGTTTTGGTCTCAGTTTTTGTGGCATCCACAACACCTCCCTCAAATGGTGTTGTGCTACGGCCCAATCCATCGAGACCCACTGCTTGTCCGCGGTCCCGGTAAACCATTCTCTCATCACCCGCAATTGTGTTGCCTTGTAATACTGTGGGAAATTGGGCAGAGCCATCCCCCCCCTTCCTTCTTTGTGGCCATCAAGAGATGTCGGCTAATTCTTGGCCTCTTCCCCTCCCATATGAATTCTCTTGTAATTTTCCCCAAATCCCTGAAGAAACTGGAAGATATTGCCAGCGGGAAAGCCTGGAATAGGTAGAACAAGCGGTGAAGTGTAATCATTTTGACCACATCCATCCTTCCCACCCAAGAGGCCCCGAGGTTCTTCTACTTTTGGAAGTACTTCCTAATCACCATTAATATGGGCAGGTAGTTGGATGCATACCAACCTGGCACTGTTGGTGTGATTTTAACCCCCAGATATTTGATCCCCCATGGGCTCCTTTAGCTCTGCCGTTTCTTCCCTCCTCACTGTTAGATTTAGCAGTTGGGATTTATTCAGGTTAACCTGCAAGCCTGATACCTCCCACATCTCTCCAGCAGTTCCCTTCATGCTTGTATGGATTCTCTAGGTTTGGTCATCGACAGGAGCATATTGTCGGTTAACAATGCAGCTTTGTGTTTACCCCCAAAAGGTATCCCCTGAATCTCTCCCGACTCCCGTATTGCTTGTAATAGAGGCTCTAAATAGATTACATACAGCAATGGGGAGAGTGGGTACCCCTGTTTAGTCCCCCTTCTCAGGAGATTAGGGCGTGACATGGATCCTTTCACTGTCAGGCATGTTTCTGGGGAGTTATAGTTGTCTTGGACCATTTTTAAGGAGTCCCCTCCCAGCCCCATTTTCCACATCACCCTGAATAGAAAGGACCACTCCACTCAGTCGAATGGCTTTTCTGCATTTAATGATAAAAGGACCGATGGGGCGGACATTTTCAGAACTTTCTCTACTAGGTGTGACACCCTCCTGATGTTGTGTTGTCGGCTGCGTCTCCCCAGGACAAAACCAGATTGGTCCCGACTGAACTGGACCCCCAAATCTGGCTTGTCTGGCCCGTAAAAAAATCTTTCTGTAGGTGGAGAAAGGGGATTAACTGACTGCAGAGTATTGTGATTGCTTCCCACCTCCCCTTTGCTCTTCTCTGACCACCTCCGAAATCCCCAATCAAGGCTCACCTTAATGTTTGAATGGATGAGCTCTCCATCCTGCTTCTGGTGCAGGGGCGCCTATTTGACCAGTTACTTCACTGGTTTCGGAAGGCGAAATGCCGTAAGTATGCAGTTTAAAAAGTTCCAGAGTAGAGTCTTCTCTTTGTTTGCTTTTCTTAACCTGCGATCTGTCCTTATTTTCAGGTGCAGAGTGGAAGTCATGCTTCTAGGGATATTGCCGGAGATAAACTCAGGTGAGTTTGTGATAAAATGATCCCTTTAAATGTCTTTGAATCCCTCTAGTAATGTCTTTCTTTTTTCCCCTTAGGGGCCGGGGTGCGGTACCAGGCCAAGAAGTGGCGCCGACCCAAAATGAGGAGTGGTTCCGTCAAATATGGCCAGGTAAGTCTTGTGACGGAAAATCAGGCTTTCCTCATTTGTTCCTCCTGCTCACCTTTTGTCTCTTCTTCTCCCCTGCAGGTGCAGAGATGTGGCGGAATGCCCAGAAAGTCGCAGTGGATAGTGAAGAGTCCACGAGGCAGGTGAGTGATGCGCGGCGCTGCAAGAAGTAGCGCGATGCTTTTAAAGAATGTCTATCTTCAGGATCGCTGGCGTGATGGTTCCGGACACAGGTAGGAAGTTAGATTAAGTTCTTGGTTTTCACCTTTTCTCTTCCCTTCCTTCCTTTCAGGTATCCCAAGATCGAGGCGGGCGTGGCTAGAGGCAAGATGCAGGAGCAGGCACGGTGAGCGTTCAGCTGCTAGATGCAGAGCAACGCGAAGCACGTGTGGCAGTCCGGGCGTGGTTTAAATAGCCTTGGAAGAAGTTCCAGCTAAGTATTCTTCCACAGTCCCCACCCAAGTAAAATAGTTCCTTTGATAAAATAGTCCCTCCTAAGCCTCATTTGGCTTGAGGCTTCATGCAGCATGGTCTGCGTCAGGTAAGTGCACCAAACACCCTCTTTTATGAGCTTGGCGCCTATGGCGCCAGGACTGATGTCCAACATGAGCCTGGCGCCAAAGGTACCAGGACAAAGTCCAAAGAGCCCCTATTAGGGGCCGCTGGGCTTTTACCCGAGGGCATGATGCCTGCTCCCGGGGGTGCTGGGCCTGTCCTGGTGCTCCGGGGGTAGGCATCATGACAGCACTCCCCCCCCCCCCAACCCCCCCAAGGCCCCTCCCAAGGTCGTTCCCTCTGGAGGTTTCGGTTTGTTTGGGAAATCCCGATGGAACTTTTTTACCAGCCGAGGTGCATGTACGTGGTCGCTGGGTTCCCACGACCTTTCCTGAGGCCCGTACCCTTTCCAATCAATTAGAAAAGTTTTGATTTTGAAATTTTAGAATCCAAAATTTTCTTCACCTCGAATTCAGGCTCCCCATCTATCTGAATTGGTTCTGGTGGCTTTATTAATCTGGTTCCTGGTTGCACTGGTTTCAAAAGTGACACATGAAAAACGGGATGAATCCGCATGTTAGCTGGCAGATCGAGCTTGACTGCCACTGGATTAATAATAGCTTTGATCGAATAAGGGCCCAAATACCTTGGATTAAAAGTTCGAGGTCCGTTGAGCAATAAATGTTTGGTAGCCAACCATACTTGGTCTCTTATTTGGTATGAAGGTGCCTCCTTCCGATGCAGATCTGCATTTTTCTTGTATTTCTCTTTCGCTTGTTGCAAATGGGCAGTTGCATTCTTGAATGCTTGAGTTATAGTGGAATGCAAATGGTCTACTGCGGGCATTTCAAGGCTCAGAGGAGAGTCCGGGTCTGAAGTACGAGGGTGATGTCCATATAGGGTGTAAAAGGGGCTTTGTCCAGTTCCAGAGTGCACCGAGTTATTGTATGCATATTCGGCCACCCATAACAAATCCTTCCAATTACCCTCTGATTGGTGCAACATACACCGTAGGTATTGTTCAAGGGTCTGGTTCGTTCTCTCCGTCTGACCATCGGTCTGTGGGTGATGGCTGGTTGAGAGTCTTACGTCGATTTGTGCCAGTTGACAACACCTTTTCCAAAAATGTGAAATAAACTGGCTTCCCCGGTCGGAGACTAATATGGGCGGGAATCCATGCAAGCGGATGATATTTTCGAGGAATTCCTTAGCAAGGACAGAAGCTGAAGGTAATCCTTTCAACGGAATAAAATGAGCCATTTTAGAAAATAGATCCACCACAACCAGAATAGTATTGTATCCATTACAAGGGGGCAGGTCCGTGATAAAATCTAGTGACAAGGTGTGCCAAGGCGCTGGTGGAATATCTAAAGGCTGAAGAAGACTGGCGGGTTTTGTCTTTTGGCCTTTCTTTTGGGCACAAACTCCACAGGACATCACGAAAGATTTAATATCCTTTCGCCAGGAAGGCCACCAAAATTGTCGTTTAATTTTTTCCTCAGTTTTGGCAATGCCAGGATGTCCTTCCATCAGGGTATCATGATGATGGGAAATAACCAGTTCTTGTAATTCCTTTTCTGGCAGAAATAAGCGTCCTTGGAAGTAAGGTAGGCCATCGTTTACTGAAAAGTAAGACCCCCTTTGGATCCAATCCTGCAAGGCGGTAGAGTCCAGGAGTTGTTTTACTCATGCTTGAATGTCTTCAAAGGTTTGTAAGGAGGTTAATCCCAAAATTCTTTGTTCAGGAATGATCGGCACAGGTGCTGAATTAGTGTCTATTTCTCCCATTCCTATTCTAGATAGTGCATCTGCTTTGCCATTCTTACAGCCGGGACGGTAAGTGATTACGAAATCAAACTCAGCAAAGAACAAAGCCCATCGGAGCTGACGTGATGATTGAGCCTTGGCAGTCTTTAAATATTGTAAATTTCGGTGATCAGTGATCACGGTGATGGTGTGCCTGGCGCCAAGAAGATAATGCCGCCAAGCCTTAAAGGCGGACTTAATGGCTAATAATTCCTTATCGGTAATTGCATAATTTACCTCAGGCGGTGAGAACTTTCTGGACCAAAATGCTACAGGATGCAGTTGGTTGGTTTCAGGGTGTCTCTGAGACAGGACAGCTCCCATGGCTAAACTGGATGCGTCAGTTTCGACTATGCATGGGAGATCGGGACGCGGGTGCTTCAAAATAGGTGCAGACGTGAATTTAGCTTTCAATTCCCGAAAGGCCTGTTCAGCTTCCTTGGTCCATTCGAAACGTTTATTTTTCCGCAAAAGTGCAGTGATGGGTTGTACTACACGTGAAAATTCCGGAATAAATCTGCGATAAAAATTGGCAAAACCAAGCATGCTTTGGACCCTTTTTACCGAGCTAGGAGATGGCCATTTGAGGATGGCCTCCACTTTCCGTGAGTCCATTCGGACCCCATTAGGTGTCAGGATGAATCCAAGAAACTCCACCTCGGTGGTATGGAAAACACACTTTTCCAGCTTAGCAAACAGTTTGTGCTGGCGCAATTTCTCAAGGACGGCCCGGACATGCTTTCTGTGATCAGATTCCGAAGAGGAGTACACAAGAATGTCATCGATATATACGACAACACAAACATCGATGAGTTCCCGAAGGACATCGTTCATGAAGAATTGGAAGGCAGCAGGCGCGTTGCACAACCCAAAAGGCATCACCTGGTATTCGAATAAACCATATTTTGTACGGAAGGCCGTTTTCCATTCGTCGCCTTCTTTTACTCGCACCAGATAAGCCCCCCGGAGATCTAACTTGGTGTATACGCAAGCGTTCTTCACCTGGTCAAGGAGTTCAGGGATCAAAGGCAGAGGGTGACGGTTTTTAACCGTTATCTGGTTCAATGCGCGGTAGTCGATACAAGTTCTAAGGTCGCCTTCTTTTTTGGGCACGAAGAACAAAGCCGAGGATGCCGGGGACTTTGACGGGCGAATTAAACCATTGGCTAGGTATTGATCTAAATATTGTCTCAAATGCCGGTTCTCAGGTTCAGTAAGGGCATAAATCCTGCTACAAGGGGGTTGTGCACCGGGCACCAGATCGATTTGGCAATCGTACGATCTGTGGGGGGTAACGTGTTGGCCTGTTCCTTTTGGAAGACGTCCTGAAAGTCTTAGTATTCCGGAGGTAGTTGCATGGAGACAGAGGTTACAGATGCTAGACTAATCTTCAGATTTTCTGGGTAGCAGGTTTGTGCACAATCTGGGAAGGTTATTCTCTTTGCTCGCCAATCAATTCGAGGATTATGTGCCTCTAACCAAGGAATTCCAAGAATAACCTGAAACTGTGGGGCCTTGATTACGTCAAACACAACTGCCTCCCGATGGCCGTCCGGACCAATAAGAGTCACCTCAGTAGTGGAATGTGTTACCGGTCCTCAGGCAATTACAGTTCCATCGACTGTGGTGATGACATCTTTGCTGGTTTTTGGACGCAGAGGGAGGTTAATCCAAGAGACCAATTCACGATCCACATAGTTTCCTATAGCCCCACTATCGATGTATGCCTTTATTGCATGCAACCGCTTAGGCTGTTCCGGATCTACGAGAACCATTGGCACAATGAAATGCGAGGTCTGAGAGTTAGTTTTCAAGCTCGGCAAGCAGACCCCTACGCTTGTCGGGCGGAGTCGTTTCCCGAAACAGAGTCTTCATGGTTTTTATCAGCGGCTCCTACCACCTTCTTGGGCGGTTTTGCCGGGCAATCCCGTAGAAAGTGTCCAGAGTTCCCACAATAAAGACATAATTTTAACTGCCGGCTCCTTTCACGTTCCTTTTGGGTTAAAGGTCCTCCAACCCCTCCAATTTGCATAGGCTAGGAGACATCGGCACCCTTGGGAGCGACGTGGGTCTTGACCAACACCCGGGTTTCAAACTTGGACCGATCCGCTTTTTGGTTTTGGAGCCTGTGATCCAATTGGACCACTAAATCTATATATTCTGTGCATTCTTGGGGCGGATTTACAACTTGGGCCAAGACATCTAAGTTCTTCGCGTAGACCCCGATAGAATAATGGGATTCTTTTATCCTCTGGCCACCCAGTTTCCACGATTAGTCTGTTAAAGGTTGCTATGTAGGAGAGGTGGTCTTGGTTGCCCTGTCGCAGGGATAGAAGTTCATCATCCAGAGCTTGTCCCTGAGAATGTCGAGCAAATAATCTCTCCATGCTTGCTTGAAATCCTTGGAAATCCCGGAGGATTGGGTCATCTTGAGTAACCAGTGGTACTGACCAATCGGCAGCACAGCCGCTAAGGTATGACAACACAAAAGCTACCTTGGTCTGGTCATTAGGGAAGGCCCCAGGTCTGCATAGGAAGTGCAAACGACATTGATTCATGAATACGGCGAACCGTTTGGGGTCCCCAGCAAAGCGTTCAGGTGGGGCCAGCGGCATATTTCCAGGTAGATTGATTTGCACAGGGTTACTTGAAGCCACAGGAACAGAATTCCCCCCGGAACCAGCTAGAGGGGTTTGCCCAGCTTGACCTTGCAATACCTGCCTAGCCAGGTCCTCAGTTTGTTCCTTAGATACGATTATTTCCCTCCTGAGGGCATTAGTCTCTTGACGAGCGCCATGTACTTTGGCCCGTAATTCCCCCAGTAATTGGGCCAACATATCAGTTTCAGAAGTTTCCATAGCGCCTGGGTGGGAATTTGTAGGAAGGCTTCGCGTTCTGTAACGCTGACCTGGCTCCCACGGAGGCGCTGACCTGGTCTGGATTGCTGTGACCTCTTCAAGCGTGATGCGCAGGATTCGAAACACCGACTGAACTGGACCCCCAAATCTGGCTTGTTTGGCCCGTAAAAAAATCTTTCTGTAGGTGGAGAAAGGGGATTAACTGACTGCAGAGTATTGTGATTGCTTCCCACCTCCCCTTTGCTCTTCTCTGACCACCTCCGAAATCCCCAATCAAGGCTCACCTTAATGTTTGAATGGATGAGCTCTCCATCCTGCTTCTGGTGCAGGGGCGCGTATTTGACCAGTTACTTCACTGGTTTCGGAAGGCGAAATGCCGTAAGTATGCAGTTCAAAAAGTTCCAGAGTAGAGTCTTCTCTTTGTTTGCTTTTCTTAACCTGCGATCTGTCCTTATTTTCAGGTGCAGAGTGGAAGTCATGCTTCGAGGGATATTGCCGGAGATAAACTCAGGTGAGTTCGTGATAAAATGATCCCTTTAAATGTCTTTGAATCCCTCTAGTAATGTCTTTCTTTTTTCCCCTTAGGGGCCGGGGTGCGGTACCAGGCCAAGAAGTGGCGCCGACCTGAAATGAGGAGTGGTTCCGTCAAATATGGCCAGGTAAGTCTTGTGACGGAAAATCAGGCTTTCCTCATTTGTTCCTCCTGCTCACCTTTTGTCTCTTCTTCTCCCCTGCAGGTGTAGAGATGTGGCGGAATGCCCAGAAGGTCGCGGTGGATAGTGAAGAGTCCACGAGGCAGGTGAGTGATGCGCAGCGCTGCAACAAGTAGCGCGATGCTTTTAAAGAATGTCTATCTTCAGGATCGCTGGCGTGATGGTTCCGGACACAGGTAGGAAGTTAGATTAAGTTCTTGGTTTTCACCTTTTCTCTTCCCTTCCTTCCTTTCAGGTATCCCAAGATCGAGGCGGGCGTGGCTGGAGGCAAGATGCAGGAGCAGGCACGGTGAGCGTTCAGCTTCTAGATGCAGAGCAACGCGAAGCACGTGTGGCAGTCTGGGCGTGGTTTAAATAGCCTTGGAAGAAGTTCCAGGTAAGTATTCTTCCACGGTCCCCACCCAAGTAAAATAGTTCCTTTGATAAAATAGTCCCTCCTAAGCCTCATTTGGCTTGAGGCTTCATGCAGCATGGTCTGCGTCAGGTAAGTGCACCAAACACCCTCTTTTATGAGCCTGGCGCCTATGGCGCCAGGACTGATGTCCAACATGAGCCTGGCGCCAAAGGCACCAGGACGAAGTCCAAAGAGCCCCTATTAGGGGCCGCTGGGCTTTTACCCGAGGGCATGATGCCTGCTCCCGGGTTGCTGGGCCTGTTCTGGTGCTCCGGGGGTAGGCATCATGACACCTCTAGCCTGGTTGCCAGTGTTTTAGTGTAGATCTTAGCATCTAAATTTATGAGTGCTATAGGCCTATATGAGGAGTATTCCGTTGTGTCTTTATTGAGTTTGGGTATGAGGGTGATCTTGACCTCTTCCATGGAAGATTTAGTGCATCCTGAGGTCTTAAAGGTGTTGAAATACTGGGGCAATTGGGGAACTAGCAGTGATGCATATGTTTTATAGAAGACTGCCATGTAGCCATCTGGCCCGGGGCCTTATTCGTGGGCAATCTTGCAACGGCTCTAGTCATCTTCTCTTCCATGATCTCCTGGCCTAATATCTCTTATGTGCCGAGTCCCGTTCTGGGCAGCTGTATTTATTCCAGGAAGTCCATCTGTTTCTGGGTCAGAGGGTTTTGGGATGGATATAGTGACTCATAATACTTAGCCAGGCATTCCTGTATTTCCTTCATGCTGAAGTGGCGGTCCTTTTCATCCTTTATGGCTATAATTGTATTCTTACCTCCTGCTCCCCTCAGTCGCGCTAGCAGCGGGTTCGCCTTATTGGCTTTTGCATAATATTTTTGCCTAAAAAATAACAGTGCCCCCTCTGCTTTCTTTGTTCTGAGGACTCCTAGGTGCCCTATAGTTAGCATGTAGGCCCGAGTGAGCCTCTTGTGGGGGTGTCCCCCACCCTTTTCCTGTCCTACTCCACCTTTTCCTCCAGTTGGATCTCTCAAGCCTTCATCTGTTTCTCCCTTTGTTCATTTGCTGCTATGAATTCCCTCCTCAAGGTTGCTTTGAATGCATTCCACCGGATGCTCTCTACCGTATCAGACTGTTTGAGCTCAAAGAAAGCCATGATATTGTCCCCTTGGTCCTCTCGTATCACCGGATCTCTCCGCAGCTTGCCCGGGATCTTCCATTTCCATATCCCCAATATGCTTCCCTGCAGGCTCATTTTCATTGACACTATTTTATGATCTGCTATCCCCAAAGGGCCTACCTCCACATCCTGCACGCGCCCCATTAGGTTAGCCGATACCCATATGTAGTCTATTCTAGATTGTGTACCATGAACCCCTGGTAAGAATGTAAATCCCACCTTCTCTGCTTCAGTCCCCTCCACATGTCCCTCAACCCCATGCTCTCAAACCTATCTTGCAATATGGCCGACGCTACCGCTCCTCTTCCCAGTCCTCCGACCTATCCCGGTCCCTATGCCAAGCCATGTTGAGGTCTCCCATCGGAATTATGTGGCCTTTCACAAATTCCTACAGTTCCCCTAATAAACCCCTCAAGAATAGCTCCTGTCCCTTGTTGGGGGCGTACACTGACGCTATGGTGTAACTCATCCCTTATATTCTCTTCTTATTGTATATCTACCGCCCTTATCCCTTTTGGCTTCAGAGACCCTGAAATCCATGCTGGACTTAATGGCCACTGCTACGCCTCCAGTTTTATTCAGTCCTGATGCAAAAAGGATCTGTGAGAAGCCCCATAGTTTGAGTCGTGCCTAATCCTTTTTCATGAGGTGCGTTTCCGGTAAGGCCAGAACACCTGGACCTGCCGTCCCTAGTAAATCTCTCAAACTTCTTCCTTTTGAGAAGGATGTTAAGTCCCCCTCAGATTATGAGTTAGCCATTTGAACTTGCAGTTACGAGGGTCTCGCTCATGGTTGCCTTTCCCTTATTCCTCTCCTATGGTCCGCTCCTGCTTCTCCTCCCCTCTTTGATGACCCTATCCCCTTGAGTTCTGAGTTATGCCCTTTTGTTTCTCGCATGTTCCGTACCCTTGATCCTGCCTCCGATTACCCTCCCCCAACTTCCCTCCTGCTACCCGTCCTCCCCTCTCCTTGCCCCCAAATCCCCTCACCCCCATCCCAGACCCCAACTTCGGAATGTACCCCTCTCCTCCATTCCCCCGGTACTCCACCCCTTCAGGCTTGTCCACCCATTCTGACTTCAACATGTTTGTGCTCCCTATGCCCCTGCACCCTTAGTCATACCTGTGTGTCCACCACCCCCTTTACTGCTGATGCTTGTGGGCTCTTCGTCGCCTGCACTATCCCTAGGTTCCCCCCTCCGCCTTTAGCCTCCATTCCCCCTTTTGGTCGTTGTTAGGCAAAGTTTGTATGCAGTACCCATAGCGTGCACTACAACAACTCTGACTACAGGTAATAGGAAACCCAATCTTTGGTATAAGCTTGTACTAAATAGTTTGGTAGCGTGTTGAGCAGCCAGGCTTATCTCAAGAAGGGTCAATGTGAGCTGTAGGGGAGTTACACAGATATTCACAGTGACAAGTATTCAAATAAACACTTACACACAAGGTTTCTTGAATAAACAATTATTACATTTATCAGTCGGTTAGAGTAAGCCTTCCTCAGAAGGGAGCAATATAAATGTAACACTCAAATACACTTAAAAACACACACTCTTAATATTCTAAAATCAGTGAAGACCCTTTTGGGATGGCCCACGGACACAACCTACACCCTCAGGTGACTTCAATAGCTAGGGTGCTGGGGACATTAATATCTTACGGTTTGCATTTAGTATACTGTTAAAAGTTGGTAAAAGGAAAAAGGTTATTAGAAGAGACCACAAATATTCTTAAGCAGGCAAATACTTTTGGATCCCATAAGCAGAGTCATTCAGTTTAACAGACTAGGCCAAAGTCAATGGGTGAAAGTCTTATGTAGGATGAAGCACCTCTGGCAGTTAAGTAGAAAAGTCTTTGCACAATGTTTTAGAAGTCTTTGAAGAAAAGAAGAATCAAATGTAGGGCAACCAGCTGATTAGACTTGTGAGTATTATAAGATGCAAGCAACTCTACAATAAAAGTTAAGTTCTCTCAGACTTTACAGTACCTTTGTATTGAAGAAAAAGTGCAGCAGAGGACTTCGGTTCCTGTGCAGCTCTGCAGATCTCTTTGTTCCTGGGCCTCAGTCGTGGGGACAAGAGGGAGGACTTCTGGGGACTCCTGCACTGCAATGGGATGGTCACTGCTTGCAACCGGCAATCTTTTCAAAAAGTGGCACTTCGGTGGTTCAGCTCCTCGCGACTACCGCAAATAGCAACACTGCGGTTCCTGGCTGTGGAGATGGACTTTCCTTGCTTCTGGGGTCCCGCACTCTGTTGAGGGGGCTCAGTCTCGGTCAGTCCTGCTACCTGGGAGTCCGGAGGATCTCCCTGGAGCTCTTGGCCAACTTAAAAGCAACGCACACAATCTGGTGTTCCTCTCCCTGGCTAAACGGTTTCCAGCAGCAACTCTGGAAATTCGAAAAGCTCTGAGAAGGATGTCCAGGTGGCTTATTTTGGACTGGATTGGTCCCACCAACTCAACGGGAGAAGTCATCCATGCAGGGGCTTCTCTGTCGATACAAATTTGGAGTTTCAGCACAGAAGCAGGGCTTCACGGGGAACACTAACGGTCCAGGAGTTGCAGCAGGCGTCCTCTTCAAGTTCTTCTTCGGTTCCTTCGTCCAGTGGTTGACTCTGCCTTCCAAGCCAAAAGCCTTGTCTTTTATTTAGTTCTCTCCCATTCATTCCAGCTAACTGTCAGTCGCTCAGCAGGGTGGCCAATCACCACAGAGTGCATTTGAGTCTCCTAGGAGACTAAGCACAGGGAGTTTCGGGCACCTGCCTCACTTCCTGCCCACCACAGACACTCGTGATTCCTGACAAAGGCAAAGCGAACAATGAGACCAAACCTGGTTTGACGCGCAGAGTAAATCTCAAGAAGGACCTTTCCACAAAGAAATGGCGAAAAAAGAAGACCAGGGCCATTTTGTCAAAAATGGCACCCTTGGGTGCTTCATTGCAGCTGCGAACACAGCACGCAGTAAATGCACACCACAGTAGTTAAAATGAAACCACTGCCACCATTCAGTGAGGAAAGGGTAACAAAAATGTTACATGAGAAGTTAGACAAAAGGGGATACTAGGTAACCCCTCCATCACCCTATTGTAAGAAAGTGTGTGCTGGGTCTAGAAAGTTACAAATGTAAGTAAAGTCAATTTCACTTTACTGCTCTGGGAAACAGTTTATCCCAGAGAAGGTATTTAAACCTTTGGGAAATCTAAAAGACGTCCCTGTGCCACTGCACTGAAGGTACTGTGTGACACAATGTAAAAGATGATGCCTATGGAGTTTGTCAGGCTCCATAACCAAAAGAACCACAAAGTTCAGAAATCACATTAAAATACATGAGAGAGGGTCTCACTCTCTCCAAGTTAAAAAATCAAGTCCTCAAAATCCAGCAAAGTTGCTGGGGGTCTCTAAGGTGGAGGGAATTAGCACATTGTCATGATCACTGTTTCCAAGGAGCCAGGACCAGCCCAACGTCCTTGGAAGCAGGCCCCTAACCCTAATCCTAGGCACCAGCCGGTCCCTACTGGGACCTTTTGGACCCTGTCCTGGCGCCGGTGGCACCAGGCTCATCAAAACCATCGGTCCCGGCACTGGAAGCGCCGGGCTCATAATTGGTGTGAAAGTGCTTGGGTGGACTTACCTGCGGCAGACCATGCTGCTTACTTACCAGCCACTTAGAAGCCCTCTGTGAACAGGAACTACTTTCTTACCTGGGTGGGGCAGCTCCACTCCCTGGATACAGCACTGGAACTCTTCTGGAAACTGGAACTCTTTTCTTACCTAGGCGGGGCCGTGGAAGAAGACGCCTCATCACTCCAAGGCTATTTAAACCACACCCGATAGATGAAACGTGCTTCGCGTTATTCTGCATCTGCAGCAGAACGCTCACCGAGTCTGTTCCAGCCTTTCCTCTTTCGATCCTGAACCTGCAAGAATTATACTTACCATTCCTGTATCCAGTCAACATCAGCACCTGCAAAAGACAAGAAACAACAGGTTAGCAAGACAAACTTTACACACAGTGCTTTCTCACCTGATCCATCAGCAGCGGCCGTGTCTTCACGCTGCACCTTCGCCTGCAAAGACAAAAGCATTGTTATACTTACCGGCACGCCGTGTATTCCGGATTTCTTCATTCTGCATCGCCGCCTGTGAAGACAAAGTTTAGTTAGCATTCCGCTGACTCCGGCGCTGCAAACCAACATCTGAAAGACAAAAGAAAAAAACATTAAGCAGGTATTTACTCACGGCCATCGCGCTCGTCGCAATAAAACGCCTGCGAATACTCCGGCGTCTCTAACACGAACTAAGCTGCAAGGAAAGAGACAGTTAGAGCGCTTGCCATACTTACGAATTTCCAGGCGCTTCACTCCATCTTCCATCCCAAGAGTCCTGCAATACATAAGGGAAAAGCATTATACAGAGTCTTCAATATTAACGTGCCACGCATTTAAAGACTATAAAGACAAAAGGTGTCCAGAAACTCACCGCTCGTGCAGATAACGATGGTAACCATCCTCTGAATTCAAGAGGCCAATGTTTCACCAGTGAAGGAACTGGCAACGGCACCCTGCACCAGACGCAGATGGAGAGCCCAGCATTCACCTATCTAAGGTGAGCACGTTGACCTGGGGGGGCTCTACAGAAAAGCTGGGAAGAGAGAGGGACATTCAACAACCCAGGCCATTAACCCCCATATTCTTTCACCTGCAGAAACCTCACTCTTCGAGTTCGACACACAGTGCGAAGAGGTTCGCCCCCAGAAGCCAATCGAGTCCTGCACTTCACTTTGAGTCACAGACACCCTCCTGCCAAGACCCGCGCCTCCGTGGGAATCAGGTGAGCGTTACACACATTTCTGAGGATTCTCCCTAACACTCGTGGACCTCGCAGTGTCGCTCTCCTCCTGCGCCTTTCCCCCGCCATGGTCCGGGCCTCAATCTGTTCTCTGGTAGAGGGACCCCCTCTCCATGCTGGTCTTCACCCAGATCCAGGTGCAATATGTCCGCTCCCTCCTGTGGGGGGAAAACTCGCTTTTGTCCCCCTACCGACTCGAACACCGACCAAAGGGGACGGTCCACTTGAACCCAATTCCTTGTTCGTTCAAGTCCTTCACTATTGTGCCCATTTGGCGACACTTGATTAGTGGGCTGTTCGCAAGATCTTGGTATGGGAGATCGGTTGGTCCTTGTATACCACCGGCTCTATAGCCTTGCTGCTTGCAAAACTGCTTCCTTTTGGCCACACCTTGCAAATGCCACCAAGTCATCCCGGGGCCTTGCGTTGGGACCTTCATTTTGTAAACCCACCCTATGGATCCGGTCCAGCACTATTGTCTCTGTCTCTGCTTCTCCCAGTAAATCTGCGAAGATACTCTGGGTCACCTCCTTTAGTTCTCTATCCTGTACCGACTCCGGTAATAGTTTCATTCTTATGTTAATTCTACAGGGTCTATTTTCCATGTCCTCCGTTTGCAGCTCCAAGTTCTGAGTTGCTACATTTAAGCGTTCTATCGCCTGGCCGTTTGCTGTGGTCTCTTTGTCCACCTCCTCCAGCTCCTTTTTAATTAAGTCTGTTCTCTCCCCTAACAGGCAAACTTCCTGCCTCATGTGCACAAGGGCTGAGTTAAGGTCGGTGGCGTATTAGTTGAAATTGGTCTTGGAAAGTCTTGGCCAGGGTCACCTATAGGGCATCTTGCCTCGATATAGGTGCTGAAAAGTCTGCTTCTGCGGGGTCCTTGCGCTCTGTCGATCAGTCCATATTGTTCTTATTCATGTCCCTTGCTTCCAGTGGTGGCCACATGTTGGTGAGGATGCCCGGTATGTCCCCGTGGCGGGCACCACTTTTTTGACTCTGCCTTTTACTTTAGTTGTCATTTGCATCCCTGAGCACTGCCCAGTTCTTTTTGCACTTTACAACTTGGGCCAAGGGCCTTGTTCTTTATTATGCTCGATTCCCCTTTTTGGGGTGACCTCTAAGCCTCAGTGCCCTTGCTTATTGCTGTTCTTGCTTTCTTGACTACTTGACTGTGCTGACTATTTCGTCCAGTCTTCCTAATGGGAGTTTCCAGGGCAGGGTGGATCTCACCTTCTCAATCCTCTCCCCCGGCCCTAGCCCTGTCCCGACTTCCAGGAAGACCAATTGTAGCATCAATTGATTCCTTACTAGAAAATACCTCGAAATATGTAGACAATTTTCTGTTCTCCTTTGTGGAAACTTTACCCTCTTACACCAAGGATACAACAGCTTTTCTGAACCAAATTGCACACAATCCCTGGCAACCGGACTTCCTTTTGGTTACATTGGATGTAGTCTTCCTATACACCTGCATTTCACATTCCAGGGGTATAGATGCGGTTAAAAGATTTTTGTCCACCAGATCACTAAGCTACCGAGAAGACTCACGTATCATTTGGACATACTGTCCTTCATTTTGACCCACAATTCTTTTATGTTCAATTCCACGTATTATAATCAAATCTGTGGAAGAGCAATGGGCACAGCAGTAGCCCCAATCTTTGCAAATTTATATATGGGTGTGTGGGAGGAAGGCCTCTTTTCCAGTGATAACCAGAAGAAACATACTGTTGGTTGTTTCCCCACGATGTACCTTGCCCGTGGGAGTAATTGGACCCTCTCTGGAAATTTTGGCAGCGGGAGCGACGAAAATTATTATTCCCTCGTTGGTCCGTGGGTTTATTGGTTAGCTGACCAAGGGACTTGAGGGTATCATATTAATCTTTTGCTGTTTTGAGTGCCTCTTCCACCGCTTTCCCAAACAAGACATTTGGTTCCACCAGCATGTCGATTAGAGTGGCTTGTGTCTCGGGTTTGAACCCCGACTGCCTTAGCCAAGCATGTCTCTTGATGACTGTGCTCTGTGCGATGAGCCAGCCTGCATTGGTTGCAGCGTCAAAAGTCGCCTTGAGAATGCATCTGTAAACCAATCTCCCTTCTGATGCAATCTGGGCCAACTGGCCCTTTAGAGGTTCAGAGGCGGAGGCAATGAGGGCAGCTAACTGCTCCCATTGGTGACAATTGTAACTTGCCAGCAGAGTGGTGGTATTAGCAATTCTTGCCTGGTAAGCGGAGGTTGAAGCCACTTTCCTTCCTAGCCCCTATATCCTTTTGCTCTCCTTGTCTGGGGGAGCCTCGGAGGATGCTACAGGTGTTCCCGCCCTCTTTCTGTTAGTTGTGACCACCAAAGAGTCTGGTTTAAGCTGACCCCTTATATAAAGTGGGTCGGAGGGGGGAGGCCCTGAATAATTTTTTTATTCTTGGGTTGCCTGCCCGGGTAAGGTTAGGGGTGAGGAGAGAGTGACCAATTCTGCGTTGAATGGATTTCAGAGTTGGTATGGCTTGGGAAACGGATTTTCTATCCCCCATAATTTCCTCTGCAAAGTCCCTCTCTTCTAGAGCCCCTCGAGTGTCTATCTGAAAGTGCTCTGCAGCTTTAGCTAAGACCTCATTTAGTAATGGCTGATTATCCACAGGTGAGTCATTCACCGGTGGGTCCTTTGGGATAGGAGAGTCGAGACTATAGGCCTCTGCCTCGTCTTCCTCCTCCTCATCATCATCCTGGTCCTCATCGTCCCCGTAATATTCGGCCCCTGCCTGGTCGTCCAGGATTTGTATGTCTGGATCTTCAGCAAACTGATGGTAAGGTTGAAAAGTGAGTGGGTCCGAAATCAGGCCCTGAACTGGAGTTTCAGTGCGAGGTCTCTTACTAGAAGGCTGAGGGTCTTTGGATCCGGAAGGAGTAGAGGTAGCAGGCTATACCGATACCTCAAAGTAATCAGGATTTTTCTCATAAAAATTTGCCATAAAAGACATTCGCCTCATCACCCTGTCAATGTCTTCAGCGCTCCATTCCTTAGAACTGGGAAGGATTACCTCTTGATGAGGTTCATCTTCCATTCCCATATCCTCTGGAGTGGAAGGGACAACCTTAGGCTTAGTGACAGGGGTCTTGGTCTTTTCAGAAGATTTATGTTTGCTCTTCTGAACCTGGTGTTAAGACGGTTTTTTCTGTTTCTCCCCTCTTCCATGTGTGGAGGAATGTTTTGCTGACTCCTTGGACTTCCCTGAACCTTTCGACGCCTGGTGTCGAGATTCGGAGGTGGGTTCCGTAGGTCTAAAGATTTAGAGGGGTGACGTCGAGGCTCGGAGGCAGACGTGGAACGAACTGCCAGAGCCGACTTTGAAGGTGCTGCTTGGGGATGGAGGTCGGTTTCGTCTTCTGACGACCAAACCTCGGACTTTAGGAAGCGTGGCACCCTTAGCAAACATTGACGGTTGCTGTGTGTCGTGAGGCGATCGAGACCTGGAACGGCCAGAGGGGACACATTCTGCGGACCACTCTCTTTGTGCCTTTTTCTGCCGATCGCTCGACACGCGTGTCGAGTCTCGGGAGGGGTTAGCGTGTTTAGGTGTAGGTGTATGGGTAGCGCTCATGTCGTCGGGTGTGGTCCCCATAACTGCCCCGCCGGACAGTCTTCCGAGGTCGGGGGCTCGCGCTTGGGTGTCTAACGACACTCCAGTGCCCTCGCCGTCCGAAACAGCGGCGTTGCTGCCATTACTGAAGGAAACCACAGCGTCCATGGCCTCGAGTTGCCTGGTGTAATGGGCCCAACGTTTGGTGGAGCAGTCCTTAAGTGTTTTAGCATTAAAGAGCTTACACGCACTGCAATTGGCTTCGAGGTGGTCCCTAGGCAAACAGAGATTACAGGTGTTATGCTCATCTACCCAAGGGAACTTAAGGTTGCACTTGGGGCAGAATTAAAGTCGAGTACTCTCCATATGTTATTATATGGCAGCGGGTGAGTGTATGTAGGAAATAAACGAGCGAGTATGTCCACCCCCCATTATCCATACTTGAAGGGCTAACGCCAGAGGCCTTCCCAGGCCCGGGCCGAGGCCAGAGGCCTTCCGAGGCCCAAAGCCTGTTAGGCAGTCTCGACAGCTGTTTGTTCTTCAGTACCGGCGTCGATCTTCGGAGCCTCGATGTGAGATAGAGGAACAGGGAATTTATGAATAATTAATCACAAATGGCTGAAAGCCAGGGAACTCCCCAACTATGCTTCCGACAAGTATGGCTGAAAAAAACAATCTAAGGGTCCTACACGCGTGAGGGATCATGGGTATAGTGGACGTCACACTAGGGATAGTATTACTGGCACGACCTATGTAGACGCCCATTTGAGTTTCGAAAAACAAACTGATACTCCGCAGCTTCCACTAGATGTCGGCCTATGCACAGCAAGTGATCTAAGCAGATTCCACAAGTCTCAGAAGAACAAGTTACTTACCAACTGGTAACGTTGTTTCGATTGGATGTTCCTCTAACGTATTCCTCATCTTTGATGTATTCCATCCAGCTTCAGCTGCTTTGGAATTTTTTTCGGCAGAGGGCGCCATGCGTTGAGTCTATGGTCCCTCGAAGGCCTCCGTCGAGGGGGACGTCATCGGGTGTTTAAGTAGCATGCGCGTCGCCAGTTGGCCTAAGTTCTGTTTTTCCCCCTTCATTATTGATTTTTCACTGTGTAGACTCTGCCGGTAGACCGGTATTTGCCTTGCGAGAGTGGAGTGGCAACAGCCCAGGAAAAATCTACAGAGGGGTAGGTTGGGAGGGCGATGAGGAATACGTTGGAGGAACATCCAATCGAAAGAACATTACCAGTTGGTAAGTAACTTGTTCTTCGAGTGGATTTTGTCCTCTAACGTATTCCTCATCTTTGATAGACTCCCAAAGCAGTAAGTATAATTTTATATAGAGGAGGGATTAGATTTTTTCGATATCTTTAGATGGCTGAGTATAGGACTGCTCTACCAAAATTCAGCTCCTTAGATCGGGAAGCATCTAGGCTGTAGAACTTTGAAAAATTATGCAGCAATGACCAAGTCGCTGCTTCACAAATGGACCTTATAGGAACACCTCTTTGTAGGGCTGCAGACAAAGTGATGCCCCTGGTGGAATGAGCCCTTAGACCTTCTGGTGGGTCTTTTCCCGCCAGTCTGTAGCATTCCGAAATGCAAAGCACAATCCAACGTGATATTGTTTGTTTTGTTACTGACGGACCCAATCTTTTTCCTGTGTAGCCAATAAACAGTTGGCTGTCCATTCCAAGCCTAGAAAGCCTAGAGATATAAAATTTTAAAGCTCTTTTTGGATCCAATCCGTGTAATCTTTCCTCCTCCTTACTAGCATGAGGTGGATGCGTGTAACACAATTTTTTGATTTAAATGAAACACAGATACCACTTGGTAAAAATGAGGGTTTAACCCTCAACACAACTCTGTCCTTATGGAACACAGTACAGGGTGGCCCAGAAGACAGTGCATGCAATTCGCTCACTCTTCTTGCAGATGTTAAAGCAACTAGGAAAACAGTTTTCCATGTCAGTAATCTTAATGGACAAGTGTGCATAGGCTCAAAAGGAGCACACATTAAGAATTTTAGGACCAAATTGAGATCCCAAATTGGCACTTGAAATGGGTGAGGAGGAAACACATTAGTGAGTCCTTTTAAGAACTGTACTATCAAAGGAATTTTGAAGTAGGAGCATTCTTCCGACGAGCGCTTGAAGATGGAAAGCGCCGCAAGATAACCTTTAATGGTTCCAACATTCAGACCTCTATGTGCTAGGGTCAGAAGGAAGGACATTACTTCCGGAATAGTACATAGAAAAGGATCGACATTCTTTTCTCTGCATCAGTTGCAAAAAAAATGTCCAACGGCAACGGTAAAGAGACTTTGTTGCTGGCCTTCTTGTCGAAAGCAACAACTCCATGACATCATCTGGAAGGTTCCAATCCTTGTGTCTCAGCCTTTCAGATACCAAGCGTGAAGGTTGAGCGTTTTGACCTCTGGATGGAGAACCTGACCCTCCATTTGAGAGAGAAGGTTCTCTCTCTGAGGAAGACGTACTGGGGGACAGATAGACATGTCTAGAAGGTCTGGGTGCCATGTTCTCCTGGCCCAATCCGGGGCAATTAGGATCATGCGGCTCCCGAAGCGTCTCAGTCTCCTGATGACCTGAGGAATGACGGGAATCGGAGGGAACGCATACAATAGTGGGAAATTGCACTCCAACACGAACGCGTCCCCAAGGGCTCCTCTCGGGGGAAATTCCCTTGAGCAATACCTTTCGCACTTCCGGTTGATTCTGGTCGCAAATAGGTCCACTTCAGGGGTTCCCCAAAGGGCGAAGATCTCTTGAATTACTTCTGAGCCAGTTCCCATTCGTGGGACACCGTGCTCTGCCTGTTCAGAGCATCTGCAGTCATATTCTCTTCCCCGACTAGGTGAACTGCCGTTAAAGAGATGCCTTCTTGAATTGCCCAATACCAGAGTTGCATTGCCGCTCTGCACAGAGGTAGTGACCCTACACCACCTCTTTAGTTTAGATAATGCATGGCCACTGTGTTGTCCGTCATTATCAGGACATTCTTCCCTCTGACATATGGCAGGAAAGCCTTCAGCGCTAGTCTGATTGCTCTCAGCTCCAGAAGGTTGATGTGTAGTTTGGACTCCGATGGAGACCAACGACCGTTGATTGTCAGATCGTTGGCATGAGCTCCCCACCCCTTGAGTGAGGCGTCAGTCACTACTGTGATCTCCGGCCATGGTTGCCAAAAAGGTTCTCCTTTGAGGATATTCTCTGAACAAATTCACCATAGAAGATCTTGACGAACGTTATTCGGAATCAGGAGAAGATCTGTCATTCGACCTGAGAACTGGGACCATTGAGTCTTTAGGGCCAATTGAAGGGATCTCATTCTCAGACATGCCTCTGGCACCAGAAAGATGCAGGATGCCATGAGGCCGAGTAATCTTAAGAAGGCGTAGGCCTGAAGATTTAGGGCGTTTTGGAATTTGGAAACCATCTGAAGAATGTCTTGAGCCTTCGACCTGGGAGGCGAACTCTTTCCCAGGGATGTGTCTAATACAGCTCCTATATATTGGAGCCTTTGAGAAGGTGTCATTTGTGACTTCTTGAAATTGAGGGAGAAGCCCAGACTGTGGAGGAAGTGGCAGGTGACTTTCAGGTGATCCAGTGCCTGTTCACAGCACGCTCTGCCGATCAGCCAATCGTCCATATAGGGGTAGACATGAATCCCCCCTCTCCTGAGGTGCGCTGCCACTACTCCCAAAAATTTGGTGAAGACCCTCGGGGCGGAGGTCAATCCGAATAGTAGGTCTCGAAACTGATGTGAATCGCCAACCACGAACCTCAGGTATTTTCTGTGCTTGAGATGAATCAGCACATGAAAATAAGCATCCTGGAGGTCCAATGACACCAACCAGTCCTGAAGTTGAAGGGCCTGAAGGATCTGAGAAAAGGTAACTATCTTGAACTTGTCCTTCATGAGGAACTTGTTCAAGTTAAGTCCAGGATGGGTCTCAGTCCTCCGTCCTTTTTGGGGATCAAGAAATACGGGGAGTACCATCCCATGTTCCTCTCCGCTGTAGGTACCGGTTCTATAGCACCTTTCTCCAGCAGGGTTAGAACTTTCTGCTGTAGGAGCGGGTCCGAAAACTTCAACGGGTGTCTCCCTGGTGGATTGCTTTGAGGTTGCGTTAGAAAAGGAAGGCAGTAACCTTGGGCTATTATTTCTAGAGCCCAAACATCTGAAGTAATGGCTTGCCATTCTTGCAGATGCTGTGACAGCCTGCCTCCTGCAGGTGTCTTGTGGTGCAAGTCCTCAAAGGAACAAGTTACTTACTTGTAACTGTTCTCCAGCATGGGTCTGGCATGGATTCACATGCTCATGAATATTCCCCGTCAGGCCGGGAATCCTCGGTATAGAAAAAAAAAAATCAGTATCAGTTTCGTTTCTGATCTGTCTTTCTTAGTAGTAACCAATTACTGGTCTCTGGGTCATACTGCCCCCAGCCAATGACTGCCCTCTCCCTAAACCCCGCCTCTGGCAGCCATCCTCAGATTTGGTAGCAAGTAAAGTGGCAGTATGACCAAGTGAAGAACCGCAGAGGGGTAGGCGGGAGGGTTTGCATGTGAATCCATGCCAGACCCATGCTGGAGAACAACAGTTACAGGTAAGTAACTTGTTCCTTCTCCAGCATGGGGTCTGGCATGGATTCACATGCTCATGAATAAGAGAATACATAGCAGTACACACATGCACAACCACGGGAGGTGGCAACAGGCTCAACATTAAGCAATACAACAACTCAACATTAAGCATCTCTTACCTCCTCACCAGGCTCACCTTAAGCGAACAGGTTGCGCAGCACTGCTTGGCCGACCCTGGACTTCTCCCTGGAGTCCTGATCGACGCAGTAGAATCTTGAGAAGGTGTGTGTCGACCTCCACGTCGCAGCCCTGCAGATGTCCAGCAGGGTCAGACAGACAGGAACGCCGTGCTAGCAGCGATCGCTCTGGTCGAATGGGCTCTCGGACGGCCGGGCAGCGGTCTGTTTGCCAACCGGCGACAGTGCATGATGCAGCCGGAGAGCCATCTGGAAATGGAAGTCTTTGATAGAGCCTTCCCTTGATTCACAGTCCCAAAGTTCACAAACAGCTGTGATGTCTTCTGAAAACTCTACGTGCGGTCCACGTAGAACTTCAGCGCTCTAGCTACGTCCAGCGAGTGCAGAGTCCTTTCAGCTGGCGACGAAGGAGACGAGAAGAAAACTGGCAACACCAAGGGTTCGTTGAGGTGGAAGTCCGACGGCACCTTGGGCATGAAGGAGGGGTGCGTCCTCAGCACCACCCTCATGTCGTGAAACGTCAAGTATGGCGGCTTGCAAGATTGGGCCTGGATCTCTCCCACTCGTCGTGCGGAGGTGATGGCCACGAGAAATGCTGTCTTCCACGACAGAAACTTCAACGGTGCCGAATGTATAGGCTCAAATGGGGCCCCCCCATGAGCCTGGTCAGCACCATGTTGAGCTCCCACGCCGGGGCAGGGGCCTTCACCAACGGGAAAGATCGGAACAATCCTTTCATAAATTCCTTCATCAGTCGATGAGACCACAAGGACGCCCGTCCCGTAGTTCTGGTGTATCGTGAGATGGCAGCCAGATGTATCTTGATGGAAGTGTGAGCTAGTCCAGCCTTGGCCAATGACAGTAGGTACGGCAATACTTGAGGGGCCGTAATCCGCAGAGGGTTAATCTTCTGTGCACGGCACCAGACAGAGAACCTCTTCCATTTATGTCCGTAGCACTTGAGAGTTGAGGACGCCCTAGCCTTTGCAAGAACCTCTCTGCAGTCGGCCGGGATGTCGTACCCTCTAAACTCTAGTGCTGCAGGAGCCAGGCCTGCAAGTTCAGCGACTCCGGGTTGTGGTGAAGAATGGCGCCTCCTTCTCTGGAGAGACAATCTGCATCCGTCGGCAGCTTGACTGGTGTGGACGTTGACAAGTCCAGAAGGTCCGGGAACCAGATCTGTCTCAGCCACGTCGGTGCGACGAGGATCATCTTGCACCGGGACCTCTTGAGCTGGTTGATGAGCCGGAGCAGCAACGGCAGCGGAGGGAACGCATAAAGAAATAGGCCGTCCCAGGGGAACGAGAAAGCATCGCCCATGCTCCTCGGCTGGGGGAACCTGCTGGCGAACCTCTGGCACTTGGAATTCGTCGCTGTCGCGAAGACACCGATATGGGGTTCGCCCGATCGATGGAAGAGTCGATCCACTTGATCCTGGCGTAGTTCCCACTCGGGGCACTAGCACAGCTCTCTGCTGAGTGAGTCGGCGATGGTGTTTTTTATTCCTGCCAGATGAAAAGGCACCAGAAACATCCCTTGGGCGACGGCCCAATGCCACAGATCCTGGGCTTCCTTGGAAAGGGCAGGGCATCTGGTTCCGCCCTGCTTCCGGATGTAGAACATCGTGGTGGTGTTGTCGGTGAAGATCCTCACCACCTTGCCCTTGAGGGACAGAAGAAAAGACCTGAGGGACCAGAACACTGCGCAGAGCTCCAAGATGATGATGTGGAGTGACTTCTCCTCCAGGAGCCAAAGGCCTCTCGCGTGAAGATCTCTGGAGTGCGATCCCCAACCTTCCATGGAGGCATCCGTCGTCACCGCCACCTGGTGAGCTGGGGTCTGAAAGTGGGTGCCCGCCGACAGATGAGAGCGGGTACCCCACCACCGGATCGCCTGACGGAACGTCTCGTTGAGAGCGATCCTGTCCTCAAAGCTGCCTGTCGACTGAACACAGCGGCGTCGAGGAACTCTTGTAAGGGGCGCATCCGAAGCCTGCAAAGGCGCACCAGATAAATGCAGGAGGACATCATCCCGAGGAGGGACTTGATAGATCTTACCCTAGTCCTGTCCGTGGCCAGCAGACGCTGCACCTTGCCCAGAATGGTCCTGGTCCTTTCCTCCGACGGCGAGGCCAGCCGTGCCACTGTGTCGAGCTTGGCTCCCAGAAACAGGGCCACCTGCGACGGAACCAGGTGGGATTTTGGAAAGTTGATGGAGAACCCCAGGTTCGTGAGCAGCTGGACGGTCTTCGCAGTGTGCTCCAGGGCGAGCTCCCTTGCCCGGATGAGCCAGTTGTCCAGGTAGGGGTAGACGTGGATCCCCTGTAGGCGCAGCCGCGCCGCCACCGGTGCGAGGCACTTGGTGAACACCCTGGGTGCCGACTTCAATACGAACGGGAGGGCCTTGAACTGGTAGTGCCGCCCTTGGACCACGAACCTGAGGAACTTTCGGTGTCTTTTTAGACTGGGGATGTGAAAGTATGCATCCTCGAAGTCCAACAACGACAAGAAATCGCCCTCCTCCAGCTGTCCCAGCACGTGCTGGAGGGTGACCATCCGGAACTTCTGTGCCTTGATGTACTTGTTCAGTCGTCGCAGGTCCAGGATAGGGCGCCATCCTCCTGTCTTCTTTTTTACGAGGAAGTACCTTGAGTAAACTCCGGACCCCGAAGCCTCTTTGGGACGAGCTCGATGAACTTCCAACAGAAGTTGAGGGACGTGATTTTCCTTCCTGGCCATGGGTGGAACGCGAGGGCACTTCTTTTGAAACTCGAGGGCGTGCCCTTGAGCCAGGGCGTCCAGCACCCAACGGTCGGTGGAGATGGACTCCGACACGCTGATGAACCTCGCCAGCCGGCCTCCTACCGGGGTGCTTCGGCGGGGGCCCGACCCCACGGTCGGTTCAATCTTGTTTGGAGGCCGCCTTGCCTGCTTGACCTCCCTGTCAACGACGACAGGCACCACCTGACTTGCCGCGTCCCCTGCAGGCTTCCTGGGACGAAGATCTTGCCGCTTGGCGGTACGTGGAGGAGCCACTTCTGGATCCCTTTGAGGCACCTTGTCTGCCTCCGCAGCTCCGAAAGGACGGCCGTCGTTGTTTGAGCACTCCCAGTGCCCGGGCAGTCTCTGTGTCTGTCTTGATGGCCTGAAGGGACTCATCAACCGCCTTCCCAAACAGGTTGTTCCCGTCGAAGGGCATGTCCAAAACCTTAGTTTGTACATCCTGGTGGAAATCCGTCGCCTTGAGCCATCCTCGTTGTCTCAGGCAAACGCCGTTGCCCAGCTGACGGAAACCGGTGTCAGCGATGTCCGTTGCCACCGTGATGGCGTGGTCCGAAGCAATCTCACCTTCCTGTAGGATTTCAAGGGCCTCAGCCCTTTTGGCGTCCGGAAGGAAGTCCAACAGAGGGGCGATTTTGAACCACAACTCCCTGTCGTAGCAGGCTACGATAGTCAGGGCATCGGCCGCCTTGATAGTCGTCGCTGCGGATGAGATGACCCGTCGTCCCATCGTGTCCAGGTTCCTGCCCTCGCCGTCCGGCGGGGAAGTTGATGTCGAGGCCGATGCCCCCCCAGCTTTCTTCTTTGCCGCCGCTGAGACCGAATCCGGGGTAGGTTGCGCCCGAGGGCACAAGGGGGCAGCGTCGGGGACCCAGTACTACTTCTCGTACCGGTCCCTTTTTGCCGGCGCCGTGGCAGGGTTCTTGAGGAGGGCGAGCCCCTCATCCAGATGTCATCAAGAAGCGGTACGGCGAGGACCATCTTCCTTTTAGCCTCGCGCCGTTGGTAAAGGAACTCTTCCTTCCTTCTTATCTTCTGGGCAGAGCTGGAAGAGCTCTGATGCCCTGGAAATCATAGCATGAAAGGATCCAATCTCGTTGGGTGGGGAAGCCCGAGCAGGGGGCGACGGGGGACCGTCCAGTCATCGCCTCCGTCGTCATCTGTACCTGTCGTAGCCGTGTCCGTGCCTGTATAATCGCCGTGGGTAGTAGACCGGGGGGAAGGCAGAGCAGGAGGGGCAACCTTGTCCTCATCTCCGAGCATAAGGACTGAATCGCTGACAAAATGGCCGCCGAAGTGTCCTGCGGCACCGGAAACAACGGGCGCGAGGGCTCTTGAGGAGCCTTGACGACACCGTCGCTCTCGTCGTCGCCCTCATCGGGATCCCTCCCGATGGGCCTCTTCCACGACTTCGATGAGCTCTTCTTGAGAGGTCGTGTCCGTATCCACGATGGCCACCAGCCCCTCCCCCACCTTTTCCAAAGAGGACTTCGTGGGGGTCTTCTCAATGGGCCTGAAAGACGACTCCCTCCGCGGTGGCAGGGAGACTCTGGGTCCTGAGGTCGCCTCCACTGGTGTAGCCTCCACAGGCTGAGCCAGGGCCGCGGCGACATCCTCAATCGAGGTCGTAGCAGGGTGAATTCAGGCCATCGTCACCTTCTGTACGCCTGGGGCCTTCACCTTGGGAGGAGGGTCCGAGCCTTGCTCCCCCTCTGCTGGAATCTTCGAGATCAACCGGGGCCTCTCCAGAAGCTTCGCCGGGTTCTAGGACTTCCTCTTACCCAGGCCAGAGCGTTGGCTCGTGGTTGATGGCGCCGGGGAGGATGCGCCCTGCCTAGCAGCCAAGGACCCGACCGTTCGGCCCTCCCGGTGCCCGCGGACTCGCAGTGCTTCGTCTTTTGTTGGGCCCCCGTCACCGGGGCGCCCTCACGGGACTTAGAAGACCGCTCAAACTTCTTTTTCTTCTTCTCGCCTGATGGGCTCTTCCCTTCCAGCCAGTTGGCGAGACGGAGGTGGTGATCCTTCATGGTCCGCTCCGACATGTTCCCACAGTCCTTCTCCGTGTGCGTCTTGTCCTCATGGAGACAGTAGAGGCATAACGAATGCTCGTCCTCCTTGAAAACATTCAGAAGCTGGCATCCAGGGCAGGTCCTGAACAGCTTCCCGGGCGTCGAGCTTCCTTTCACCTGGGCCATGTCCGGGGTAGGCCTCGGAACTTCTGGAATCCTCCAAAAGCGTAACTCGACGAAATCTTCACCCTTGAGGGGCATAGAAAATTCCGAAACGGATCCCCGTTGATCGGATGTAGAAACGGTGGAGCTTGAGGCTCTATTTAACCGAAAAATGAGAAAATAAATCTCCTGAAAAAGCGTGAAAACGCAGCAAAAGCTCGAGAGCTACAGCACGAGGACTCCCAACACTTGAACGTGTGGTAAAAATCTGAGGATGGCTGCCAGAGGCGGGGCTTAGGGAGAGGGCAGTCATTGGCTGGAGGCAGTATGACCCAGAGACCAGTGATTGGTTACTACTAAGAAAGACAGATGAGAAACGAAACTGATAGTGATTTTTTCCTTACCAAGGATTCCCAGCCTGACGACTGGGAATATTCATGAGCATGTGAATCCATGCCAGACCCCATGCTGGAGAAGTGGTTTTGTGGCGGTTACTGCAGCTGATGGCAAAGAGGCTGTAGCTGGAGCTGGTTTTGCACGTTTTGCTCGTCCACCGCGAGTGGCCTTTCTTTGGCCCCTTTGACTGGCCATTCCTCTCGTTCTTCCATATGAGGAGTAGCAATGATAAGATCGTCCCCTGCAAGACTGACCTGTCGCACGAAAAAGCTGACATTGCCTGATAGCAGCTCCCAATGACTTGGCAGCTGCCTTTGAGGTCTGCAACCTCTCAAGGCTCTCGTCAGCCTTGCTGCCAAATAGGCGAGACCCGTCAAAGGACATGTTCAGAAGACGAATCTGTACGTCTGGTGAAAAACCCGACTTCCGTAACCATGCAAATCTACACATTACCGTGCTAATGGCCATGGACCTGCTCACACTATCAGTGTCCAAACCAGATTCAAGAGATTCCTGCATAGCTTCCTTTCCATCTCTAACAATGGCTAGGAATCCTTCCCTTTCTTCCCCTTCTGGTATGTGCTCTGCCACCATTGCAATGCACTCCCACAGTGTGTACGAAAACTTTGCCAAGGCACATGTGGAGTTGGCGGATTTTAATGCCATGCTCCCAGCTGAAAATAACTTCAGTGCCCAGCCGTCCACACGCTTATTCATCCCTTTCTGGGGGGATAGACGTGTACGCAAGTTTGTTAGGAGCTGTGGCTGCCTATACGACCAAACTTTCGGGAGTGGGATGTTTAGACAGATAGCTCGGTCGCTACTGGCAGGGCGGTATTTTGAAGCAAGGGATTGATTCACTGGAGGAATAGAATCCAGAGTCTACCAATTGTTGGCCACCCTATTTTGTAAGGCCACATGGAAAGGTAGAATTGGGTCTTCAGTAGGACCATGGTCCAGTATGTCTGCAAGATCATTTTGGACAAATTGGGCTGTAGGTCTGGCCCAACCCAAATAATCTACTACCTTAGTCATTAACTGACGGTATGATGGATTGGCATGTTCACCTGGCTCTGGTCTACCCAATTCATTTTCTGGAGATGTATCAATACCACTTGCATTGTGCAATGATTCAACCAGATCTTTCATCCTGCTTTCCTCTGAAATCAGGCATTTAGGAACATTTGGAGTACCAAATTTAAGCCCAAAAGGCACATTCTCCTCATCAGATTTTTCTTGTTCCTCAAAAATTTAGGTCAAGGATTTGAAAAACTCCTTCCTAGGTAGAGGTTTGAAAACCTTCTCTGGAGGAGGTGAAGGAGGATTGCTAATGGGTCCTGAATGCAACATAGGTGTTTTAGCCTTTTCTTTCGCTCTTCCTAGCTGATCTTGTCGAGCTGGAAGTTTCAGCGTCGAGGGCGTCAATGTCAACAAAGGCGTCAATAACGTCGACGTAGTACCCGACTTCGACGGCATCAGCTTCGAGGGCGTCGAGGCACTCTTCGAAGACTTACTCTTCGAGGTATGTTTGGTGTCGGACAGCGTCTGTGACCTCGATCGGTCGACTGATCTTTTTCGCTCGGCGTCCTAGAAGGTTCTCTATCCTTCCTCCTTCGATCACCCGGGCTAGAGGGCGCGCGAATGTCGGAGCGATAACGCTCCCGGCCGTCTTCCGAGGAAGGCGTGGACCGAGGCTTCGCTTTCTCGAACACCTCCATTTTTACTCTAAATGCTTCCCACTCTTCGGATGATGAATGTTTTGTGGGACATTTCATCCTTTTTGGGGATTCGCCCGAAGACTAAGTGGAGGGGGACCTATGGCGTTGTTTCTTCTTTTTTTCGTGGAAGACGCCGAGCGATGGGAATCGCTTTGGGATCTGGACCGATGCCTCTCGCGTCGAGGAGATTTTTCCTCACAGGACTTGGACTCCACGCTAGAAGCTTTTCGGTCAGACTTATGACCTGCCTGCAGTTTTCCAATCCTCTCTCGCAAGGCTTTCCCCGTCATCGCCTGACACTTCATACAGGCCTCCATGTCGTGGCCTTCTCCAAGGCACCATAAACACTCTCGGTGCGGATCGGTGATTGACATTTTTGAGCCGCACGACTTGCACTTTTTGAAACCCGATTTCGGGGTCGTGGTCAGCATTGATGACAAAGACATATTTCTTATTTATTTTTTCTTCACAGAACTCGAGGCGTGCCAAATCTCCGAAGCAACGTACACTGTGGAAAAACGGAACTGAGGCCAACGGGCGCCGCGCGTGCTACTTATACACCCGATGACGTCACCCTTGACGGAGCCTTCGAGGGACCATCGACTCGACGTTGATGCACGGCGCCTTCTGCCGAAAATATTTCCGAAGCAGCTGAAGCTGGATGGAATAGATCAAAGATGAGGAACACGTTGGAGGACACAATCCACTCGAAATATGTTTTTCAACAATGTAGGCCTGTTTTCCGGGTGCAAGTTTTCCACAGCAGCCCTACAAAAGGCCACACCCCAGAGCTGATCCGCATTTGTTTGTAGCTTATCAGAACACAGTAGCAGGCCACATTGGTTTGCCCCAAATCTGCTGTCCTACATTGCCTTTGCAAGTAATGGCAACCATGCCAGCCTTGCTCAGTACGCACAGTAATGGAGCAAAGTATTAACAGCCCTTCCAGTGACCCACACCCTCAGTTGCGATAGTCCCCACTGTCCCATTCCCATGGGTAGCATGCAGAAAACGGTAGTATGTGGCACGTGCTTTTCTCCAAGTACTGCGAGGGGCGTGCCCCAATAAAGCAAAAAAATTCTTTCCTTTCCACTTTCTTCTTTCCAGCACGCCATCATTGGGTACTGGTAAAATGTTCCACACACATCCACCAATCACATTGATGAGCTCTCCATGTAACAGTATCAGTTCTGTACAACAGTCCCCTGCATACACACCACACCCAGAAACGTTATTGCGCAATACTTCAGCCTACACAGTCCCATTTCCGTGGCCATCCTCAAAATCCCCGGATGTGGATTTTGTGCTGTGTGCAGGTGTGGGGGAATAAAATGCAACCAGGGTAGGGGAGTTTGTTTTTAGTGGCAGCTCTGAAAAGAGCCTATTTTTTAAGGTGCTTCTAGAGAAACACTTTTTTCGTTCATTTGTTTTTGTGTGTTCTTGTGCTCACATTGTTACAGTAAACTCTTCAACGCATCCTGTAGACGGGGAAACAAAACAGCATTACAGATGGGTGACACAAATTCCATTTGCATGGAAAAACACATTTCCACAGCTAATGAGGTCATTAATGCAGAAGAACATCCCACAAGCGGACACAAAATGTTGGTTTTATAATTTGTTATAATTTGGGTTTATAGAGCGCTTTGGTGTAAGGCGCTCTATAAATCAATAAATACAAATACAAAATCAGATATGCTTCTGTTGATGAGACCCCTTCCAACCTCTGGCTCGGAACAGACATTAGCACCCCCGTAGTGCACGACGACAACATCAACACAAGCCGAAGTGGCCAGGCCTCTGCAAAGTGCATGCATATCGGCGAAGGAACAAGTTACTTACCTGTAACTGTTGTTCTCCAGCATGGGTCTGGCATGGATTCACATGCTCATGAATATTCCCCGTCGTCAGGCTGGGAATCCTCGGTAAAGAAAAATCAGTATCAGTTTCGTTTCTGATCTGTCTTTCGTAGTAGTAACCAATCACTGATCTCTGCGTCATACTGACCACAGCCAATGACTGCCACCTCCCTAAGCCCCGCCTCTGGCGGCCATCTTCAGATTTGGTAGCACGTGAAGTGGCAGTATGACCAAGTGAAGAGCCGCAGAGGGGTAGGCGGGAGGGCTCGCATGTGAATCCATGCCAGACCCATGCTGGAAAACAACAGTTACAGGTAAGTAACTTGTTCCTTCTCCAGCATGAGGTCTGGCATGGATTCACATGCTCATGAATAAAAGAATACATAGCAGTACACACATGCACAACCACGGGAGGTGGCAAAGGCTCAACATTAAGCATTACATCCAAAACTCAACATTAAGCAATTCTTACCTCCTCACCAGGCTCACCTTAGGCGAACAGGTTGCGCAGCACTGCTTGGCCGACCCTGGACTTCTCCCTGGAATCCCGATCGACGCAGTAGAATTTCATGAAGGTGTGTGTCGACCTCCACGTAGCAACCCTGCAGATGTGCAGCAAGGGCACACCAGATAGGAACGCCGTGGTAGCTGCGATCGCTCTGGTGGAATGGGCTCTCGGACGTCCAGGCAGCGGTCGGTTTGCCAACCGATGACAGTACATGATACAGCCGGAGAGCCATCTGGAAATGGAAGCCTTCGAGAGAGCCTTCCCCCGATTGACGGGTCCAAAGTTCACAAAAAGTTGCGACGTCTTCCGAAAACTCTTCGTGCGGTCCACGTAGAACTTCAGCGCTCTAGCCACATCCAGCGAGTGCAAAGTCCTTTCAGCCGGCGACGAAGGCGACGGGAAGAAAACAGGCAACACCAAGGGTTCGTTGAGGTGGAAGTCCGACGGCACCTTGGGCATGAAGGAGGGGTGCGTCATGAGCACTACCCTCGTGTCGTGAAAAGTCAAGTACGGGGCCTTGCAGGAAAGGGCCTGGATCTCTCCCACCCGCCGTGCGGAGGTGATGGCCACAAGAAACGCTGTTTTCCACGACAAGAACTTCAACGGAGCCGAGTGCAGAGGCTCGAACGGAGGTCCCATGAGCTTGGTCAGCACCACGTTGAGCTCCCACGCCGGGGCCGGAGCCTTCACCGGCGGGAACGATCTGAACAGTCCCTTCATGAATTCGTTCACCAGACGATGAGACCACAAAGACGTCCGTCCCGTGGTTCTGGTGTATCGGGAGATCGCAGCAAGATGAATCTTGATGGACGCGTGCGCCAGTCCAGCCTTGGCCAGCGTCAGTAGGTACGGCAGTACTTGGGGAACCGTAATCCATAGAGGGTTAATCTGCTGTGCGTGGCACCAGACAGAGAACCTCTTCCATTTGTGTCCATAGCATTTAAGAGTTGAGGACGCCCTGGCCTTTGCAAGAACCTCTCTGCAGTCGGTCGGTATGTCATAGCCTCCAAACTCTAACGCTGCAGGATCCAGGCCTGCAAGTTCAGCGACTTCGGGTCGTGATGGAGGATGGCGCCTCCTTCCCTGGAGAGAAGATCAGCGTCCACTGGCAGCTTGATTGACGGGGACGCTGACAAGTCCAGAAGGTCCGGGAACCATATCTGCCTCGGCCACGCAGGTGCGACGAGGCTCATCCTGCACCGTGACCTCTTGAGCTGGTTGATGAGCAGGATCAGCAACGGCAATGGAGGGAACTCGTATAGAAACAGGTCCTCCCAGGGGAACGAGAAAGCATCGCCCATGCTCCTCGGCTGTAATGACCCGGTGAAATTGCCCCTTCTGGACCTCATGGTCATTGTCACGAAGGGCTTGTACTCCTTGTTCCTCCCAACATGGCCGTACCAAGCTACGTGCTACGCACTAGCTTTCACGTCGTGGCACGTACTATAAATTGGTCATGCCCCTGCGGGTCCGCGCGTCTCAACGCTATCTTCGGTAGTGACCCGACGTGTGCTTACTCTCTACTTAGTATCCTTTGATCCTCTTTCTTCCTTCCTTGCCTTTTATCCCGTTCCTGGATTTCCCCCCTACTTACTCGTTCATCGCTATCCTATATCGTCGGAAGCTCTCGTCGAGTGTGATCCTTTCCTCGAAGCTGCCCGTCATCTGGATCCTGCGAGCGTCCAGGAACTCCTGTAACGGGCGCATCCGAAGCCTGCACAGGCGGATGAGATAAATGCAAGAAGACAGCATTACTAGGAGGGATTTGATGGACCTCACCCTGTCCGCGTCTGCAACCAGCATCCGCTGCACCTTGCCCAAGATGGCCCTCGTCCTTTCCTCCAACGGAGAGGCCAGAAGCGCCACTGTGTCGAGTTTCGCTCCCAGAAACAGTGCGCCTTGCACGGGCACCAGGTGGGACTTGGCGTAGTTTTTTGAGAATCCCAGGTCCGTGAGTAGCTGGACGGTCCTCGCCGTGTGCTCCGTAGCGAGCTCCCTTGTCTTTGCTCGGATGAGCCAGTCGTCCAGGTAGGGGTAGACGTGGATCCCCTCCAGGCGCAGCTGCGCCACCACTGGTGCGAGGCACTTGGTGAACACCCTGGGTGCCAACCTCAATCCGAAGGGAAGGGTTCTGAACTGGTAGTGACGCCCTTGGACCACGAACCTGAGAAACTTTCGGTGTCCCTTTAGGATGGGGATATGGAAGTAAGCATCCTCCAAATCCAACGACGACAGGAAATCGCCCTCCTCCAGCTGACCGAGGACGTGCTGGAGGGTGACCATCCGGAACTTCTGTGCCTGGATGAATTTGTTCAGTCGTCGTAGGTCCAGGATGGGACGCCATCCTCCTGTCTTCTTCTTCACGAGGAAGTATCTTGAGTAAACTCCGGAGCCCCGAAGCCTCTTTGGGGCGAGCTCGATGGCGCCCTTCTTGAGCATCGCCTTTACCTCCAAGAGAAGTTGAGGGACGTGATGTTCCTTCCTGGCCACGGGGGGGACGCGCGGGCACTTCTTTAGAAACTCGAGCGCGTGACCCTGGACCAGGGCGTCCAGCACCCAACGGTCGGTGGAGATGGACTCCCACACGCTGACGAAGTTCGCCAGCCGGCCTCCCAACAGGATGCTTCGGTGGGGGCCCGACCCCACGGCCGGATCAGTCCTGCTTCGACGAGGCTTTGCCGCCTTGTCCTCCCTGGCGACGACGGCGGGGTCCGCCCGACTTGCCTCGTCCCCGGTAGGCTTCCTGTGAAGACGAACGGGCCGCTTGACGGTAAGTGGAATATCCACCGCCGGAACCTTTGGAGGCACCCTGTGTCACTCGCCGTCCTGTTTGGCGTTTGTATCCGCGTTGGCGGTTACGCGCTGGTAGGACGAGCGGATGTTCCGCTACGTGATTTTCTGTTACGCACCCTGCGGTCTAGTGGTTTTTCAACATGGCGCCGCTGGCGAGTATTTCTTTGCTTCTCTCCCAGCGATCGCCGCGTTGCAACCCCACTTCATTGCGCTAGCTCGCTTTCTTTGGGTTAACACGCTAGTTTTCCAGCCTCGACCGCTTCGGTCTCTTCTCTCTACCTTCGGTCCGCCTGCCTTGGACTGCCTTTTCCGCCTCTCTACTTCCCTGCCTGGCCTCTCCTTACCTCCTCTCCCTACCTTCTTGTTTTGTTTCTCTCTCTCGGATTGCCGTCCTCCGCGTCCATTCCGCCCTTTCTGCCTTACCTTCGGCTGCACTTTCTATCTGCGGCCTTAGTTTACTGTTTGGAGGTTCTCCAGTGCCTTCCTTCCACTCCGGGTTCTTCTCTACGTTGGAGCTCCGTCTTCACCTGTTTTCAGCAGCTACCTGCCACAGGAACGCCATTACCACTGCTGGCTCCGGATCTCCTCCAGCCGCCACACTCCTTGAAGGGTTTTTTCTGCCTTAATTGGCTTTTTCCCTTCGCTTTGTCTGGACTCGGGAAGGGGGCCTCAGGTTTGCTATACTTTAGCGTTCACTGTGGCTTCCTCTCGAGACAGATACGTTCTACATAAAAAGGAGAAGGATTATCTATCTCACCGACAACTGCAACTGGAGGATTTTGGATCAGGTGAGGAGAGTGGGGAGGAACGGGAATTAGCGGAATCTTCCATTCAGGACACCCTGCTTGCCTCCGGTGCTCCGAAAGGGCGACCGTCGTTGCTGGAGAACACCAAGAGCCCGGGCCGTCTCCGTGTCCGTCTTGATGGCTTGTAGGGAATCGTCCACTGTTTTCCCAAACAGGTTGCTCCCGTCGAACGGCATGTCCAAGACTCTGGTCTGCACGTCCTGCTGGAAGTCCGTTGCCTTGAGCCATCCACGCCGTCTAAGGCACACGCCGTTGCCAAACTGGCGAAATCCAGTGTCAGCGATGTCCGTCGCAATCGTAATGGCGTGGTCTGATGCCACTTCTCCTTCCTGGAAGATCTCTAGGGCCTCCGCCCTCTTGTCGTCTGGTAGGAAGTCCAGCAGGGGGGCGATCTTGTACCACAACTCCCTGTCGTAGCGGGCTACGATAGCCAAGGCGCTGGCAGCCTTAATCGTCGTCGCTGCCGATGAGAAGACTCTGCGTCCCATCGTGTCCAATTTCTTTCCCTCGCCGTCCGGCGGGGGGGTTGACGTAGAGGCCGAGGCCCCCCCCCGCTTTCTTCCTGGCCGCCGCGGGGACGACCGAGTACGGGGTCAGCTGTGCCCGAAGGCACAAGGGGGCCGCGTCCGGGACCCGGTACTTTTTCTCGTACCGATCCCTTCTCGCAGGCGTTGTGGATGGGTTCTTGAGGAGGGCGAGACCCTCATCCCAGATATCGTCCACTAGAGGTACAGCGAGGACCGTCTTCCTCTTGGTCTCGCGCCGTTGATAAGGGAAACCTTCCTTCTTCTCTTCCGGGCAGAGCTGGAAAAGCTCGGATGCCCTGGCGATCATGGCATGAAACTATCCAATCTCGTCGGGCGGGGAAGCCCGGGGAGGAGGTGACGACAGGAGATCCTCGTCGTAAGCCTCGTCATCTGTACCCGTCGCGGCCGTGTCCGTCCCCGTATCATCCCCACCGGTCGTGGACGGGGAGGAGGGCTGAGCAGGGCACGATGGTTGAAAAGGAGGTGGAGGATGAGTCCTTCTTCTCTTAGGAGGAGGGCTCCCAGAAGGGCCTGGCTCCGGGTCCCCCGTCGGGAGCGGTTCCTCCGTTGGTGGTAACGGCAATCTCGTCCTTATCTCTGAGCATAAGGACTGTATAGCCAACAAAATGGCCGCCGAGTTGTCTTGCGGCACTGGTTGAGGGGATTCCGACGGGCGGTCAGGAGCCCCGTCGGCACCCTCGACGTTATCGTCGTCTTCGACGTCGGGGTCCCTCCCGACGGGCTGGTCTTCTTCCACGCCAACGCCGTGGCTTAAGACTTCGATCAGCTCCTCTTCAGAGGTTGAGGCCGAATCCGCAACGACCTCCTGCCCCCCTTTTCTTCTCCGTCGGAGGTTTCACCGGGGTCCTGTCGATGGGCATGAAAGAGAACTCCCTCCGCGGTGGCAGGGAGACTCTGGGCCCGAGGTCGCCACCACTGGTGTAGCCTCCACAGGCTGAGCCAGGGCCGCCGCGACTGTCTCGATAGAGGCCTTGGCCGGGTGGATCAAGGTTTTCACCACCTTAGGTGCGCTCACCGCCTTCTCCGGAGGGGGGAGGGTCACCGCCTCGCTCCCCCTCCGATGGGGCCTTCGAGCTCGACCGGGGTCTCTCCAGGAGCTTCGCCGGGTGCTCGGCCTTCCTCTTACCCGAGCCAGAGCGTTGGCTCGTGGTTGATGGCGCCGGGGAGGATGCGCCCTGCCTGGCACCCGTAGAGCCCGACCGTTCGGCGCTCCCGGTGCCAGCGGACTTGCAGTGCTTGGCCTTCTGTTGGGCCCCCGTCGCCGGGGCGCCCTCAAAGGTCTTAGAAGACCGCTCGGACTTCTTCTTTTGCTCGCCTGACGGGCTCTTCGCTTCCGGCCAGTTGGCGAGACGCAGATGGCGGTCCTTCATGAACAGCTTTCCGGGTGTGGAGATTCCCTTCTCCTGGGCCATATCCGAGATGGGCCTGAGAAACTTCTGGAGTCCTCCAAAAGCGTGGCTCGACGAAATCTTCACCCTTGAGGGGCGTAGAAGAATCCGACACGGGTCCCCGTTGATCGGATAAAGAAACGGTGGAGCTTGAGGCTCTTTGACCGAAAAAAGAGAATTTTCCTAAGAAAAAGCGCGAAAACGCACTAAAGCTCGAGAGCAATAGCACGAGGATCCCAACACTTGAACGTGCGGTAAAAATCTGAAGATGGCTGCCAGAGGCGGGGCTTAGGGAGATGGCAGTCATTGGCTGTGGTCAGTATGATGCAGAGATCAGTGATTGGTTACTACTACGAAAGACAGATCAGAAACGAAACTGATACTGATATTCTTTACCGAGGATTCCCAGCCTGACGACGGGGAATATTCATGAGCATGTGAATCCATGCCAGACCCCATGCTGGAGAAACTGCAGTCATAGACAGCACTGCACAATGCGTCCACGCCTTCCAAACTGAAATTGCCATCAAAGTGTCTTTCCAGGGCAGACTTGTGCAGATCTATCACAAAGGCATCACCCGAATTCAACAATGCGTTTCTCCATGTCAGTCATCCTCACTACGCAGAGTAATGTAAAACAGTATGACCGCCCCTTCCTGTGAACCACACCCTCAGTACCCGATTGATAATCCCCAGTGTCCCATTTCCATTGGCCAACATGGTAAGACGTGCAAAATGTGGCACGCGCGCTTCCCAAAGTACGCCGACGGCCGCGCCCCAGTAAAGCAGGAGCAGTCCTTCCCTTTCCACTATTTTCTGTCCACCACTACCTCATTGGGTACGGGTAAATAGTCACACACGCATCCACCAATGCCATCCAAGACATTTACATCTAACACTGTCAGTACTGAACAACACTTCATATGTTCCATTACAAATTCAGCCCGCAAGTGTCCTGCCATTGGAAAGCACGTCCAGTAGAAAGTTCAGTAAAAGATTGCAAGATTTGTGCATCCACAAACACCCATCGCCACAAAATGGAGGTATGAATACTTTTTCTGCAGTATGTTTACAACTCTGTTACAAGTGTCTCTGCGCACGGTATCTGCCACAGAGCATCCATTACTTTGTTAAAAAGCACACTCTTTTTTGTCCCATCGCCTACCATCAAGTGGCACTTCAATGGTATGTGCTTGCAACGTTTTCATTTACCCACATCATACATTGTACTATCGAAACGGGAACTCTCTTCTTGCCTTCCGACAATGCTACAAATTGTTTTGCCCACTAACTCATCTCCTACATAAATGGTAAAAATATGACACCCAAACCACCACTGCATGTATCTTACCAACCTAAAGCAAGTTTCCAAAAGGTCACTGTTTGCACAGCTGTGGTTCTCTCTAGGCTGCACTATTGCAACAGCCTCTTTTTAAATCTGCCCGCTTCTACTCTCCACCCTCTGAAATTCATCCAGAAGAGGACTGCACAATTTGTCCTTGGCCTCAAGACCAGGAATCTTATCTCTCATGGACTGAAATGTCTAGAATAGCTCCCAGTGACTGCGAGGAATAAGATGAAAACCCTCTGCATTATGCACAAGGCCTTCAGGGCCCTGGGACCTCAATACCTTCAACTCTCACTTCCTATATGTCTCCCTGCTCGAGCTCTTCCCTCATCTGCCTCCAACTCCCTCAGGGCCAGTCCCTTCTGCAAGCAACCAGTTGGTGGTAGATCTCCTTCGGCTGGGGCCTCTCTCTGCAAAAGCCTCCGTGACACTTGAGGAGAACCATTGCCGGTTCCGGAAGCACCTCAAAGCTTTTCTCTTTTTGTCTGCTTTTTCTCCTCTCCCCGGCTGACTTCCTGGCTGAAACTGATTCTTCACTGGTTACCAGGTGCCACTCTGATGTCAAGCCCAGGCCACCTCCCCCCACCGGTCGCACCCCTGCACTGCCTTTCTGGCAGACCCCGCACTTGAGGACTGTTTTCTGTATCCCTAACAGTTCCACCACCACCTGATGTCTGCACTTATCCTTGCACTTGGCACAATCGGGGCATATTTTTACTTATGTTCATTTGTTCTTCCCATGTACTGCACTTTCCCCTCCCCCCTACCCATGCAGTTGGGCGATCTGATTGACACCTGACTTAGTAGGTTCATTGTCTCGGTCTCCCCTCCGTTCACCATCCCTTGCCTCGTCGCGCCTTGCAAAACTTGTGTATAGGCGCATTATAAATTCCATATCATGCAATTTCACATCATATGATATACACACATTGCAATCACACAGGATGCCTGCCACTTACCTTGCACACTTCCACCATAGGCTTCTGCACTTTGTACAAAGAGACCTTCTGCCACAGTTTTTGCGTCCACACCACAAACCTTTTTGAGCAATGCCTTACCTCCACAGTCCCATTTTCATGGCTCCCATCCTGAAAATGGAGTGATGTGGCACATGTAATCCAGAAACAACTGCAGAATTTGCTGAGTTTTCATGCTAGGAAGGGGGTGGGGGGGGGGGGGGGGCTGGGTGAAGTGTGAAACAGGGTAGGGGATTGGGACTTTAGTGGTCCATCTGAAAAGTTTTTTTTTCTCCAAGTTGGTTTGCTTCTGCTCCTTCAATTTTTACCGACTTATGGTCAACACTTCTTGCACAGTGTAAAAGAAAACATACATGGAACCAGTGTATATATTGCAACTTCATGCTTTCATAGTGGGTGGAGAACATCCCATTAGTGCACAAAAATCCAGACCTGCTTCTGTTTATAAGACACTTTCCGGGTTCGGGCTGGGGACAAATTACACCGGCGTGGTCCCATAGTCCTCTTGGTGGAATGGTTGAGAAAACAACCTTCGCAGTGGGAAAAAACTGCATCACTGCATTCATCAACTTCTTCATGTGACGGAGCAAACATCCACACAACATGTAACCCAAATGCAGAACTCCATAATGTACCACGACAACTTGAACAGTAACCGTAGAGGCCACATATCTGCAAAGGCGAACCATCCCGCCGAAACGGCACAGAGACCGGCCCACAAAGCGTCCACTCCTTCAAACCTAAAATTAACAGCTACCCCTCTCACGGCATACCTCTGCAGATCTTGTACAAAGGTATCACCCACAATCAGCACTCTGCCTATCTCTACCAACCTCATTACACTGAGAGTATTGGGAAAAAGTAGTACCGCCCCTTCCTGTGAACCACACCCTTGACACCCGATTCCCTAATCCCCACAGTTCCATTTGCATGCCCACCATGCTCAGAATGGCAGGATGCGGCACGTGCGCTTTCCCAGTTTCAGCAAGGGCTACACCAAAGTAAAGCAGGGACAGTTGTCCTCCCCTATCCACTGTTCTTCCAGCACTCCCTCATTGAGTACTGTGAAATATTCACGCATGCATGCACCAATCACAGCCAAGAACTCTGCACCCAACACTATCATTTTTGTATATCACTCCATATTTACCATTGGACACTCGGAGTACACGTCGCGTGTGCTTCCAAAGCACCTTCAGTACAAAGCTCTGGAAAAAAATCCACAATTTCAGCATCCAAAATCATCCAGAGGGGCACCCATCACGCCTTGAACCATGCACACAAGAGTCTACTGCTTGCCCACCCAGCACAACATAATGGAGGCATGCATGTGGACAGAAACCCCAAACTTAACATAGCCAGCAGCACTTCTACCCAGTACCATAACACAGCAATGCATGGAAACATGTAATAGTTAGCAGATTCCACAAACGTACCACTGCCTCTGCCACCTCTACCCACTTACATTCACAAAGTATTGTGTCACTGCCAAACAAACAACACAATCTTCACAACATTGGGCCTACTCCCAAGAAGCTACACAAACCAGAATATCCAAGCAGATAGAAGGTTCACTTCAACCCTACCCTCTTCTACACTGACAGTGTTCCAACACTGCACCCAGTGGGCACACTGCAGGACTTTTCACTGCACAATCTCCAGCCATACACTGAAAACCATAGGTTGTGCTAACAATGACCGCACCCATGGAACCAAAAATATAAGTATGTCAGCGCACTTCCGGTGCGCTATGAAGAGTAAAATGTGCTCCACAACCATTCTGTAAAAGGTGACCACCCTCTGAGAGATGCAGTCAAAACTGCACTGCTGCGGTGGGAGTGGTGAAGGCCTTGGATTTTTGCATGGATCCAATAGTCTAGGCCTTGGCCACACCGGCCGCAATGTAATCCAGCCATTCATGGCAACATGTCACCAAGTACCACACTCCCCACACATACCACAGCCACCGGCACTCCTACCCAACCTCTGCACCGTTATACAGCTATGCATAGAAACATGCACATTTTAGCAGAATCTACTAACTTAACACAGCCTCTGGCAACCCTACCCACTTTTATTCACATACGATGGGGTTTCTGCCAACGGAACCAACCGACAATATATGCAAGTCAAATGGCTTCTGGTGCTCTACTAAATCTACAATGTGCTCCACAACCATTTGGTAAAGGTGAGCACCCTCTGACAGATGCAGTCTAAACTGCATTGCTGCAGTGGGTGTGGGCAAGGCCTAGACTATTGGGTGCATGACCTACAGCGTACGGCCTTTGGCCATGCACTCAATAGTCTAGGCCTTGCCCACACCCACCGCAACGTAATGCAGCCATGCATGGCAACATGTGACCAAGTACCACACTCCACACACGTGCCTCTGCCACGGCTACCCAACCTCTGCACCGTAATACAGCTATGCATGGAAACATGCAACAGTTAGAAGAATCTACAAACAAATCAGCCTCCGGCACCCATACCCACTTTCATTCACATCGTATGGTGTTACTGCCAACCAAACAAAACAGGTTTTCACAACAGTGGCCCTGCTCCCAGGACTCTATTCAGTACACAAAAGCAATGCCTCATAGTGCAGTACAGTAGTCAGCACTCTGCGCAATGGACACTATGCAATCCTATGAAATAAGCAGTTCACCCCTATCCAATTCTATGCACACCCTATTTAAATATTGCACCCACTTCACACAATGCAGTATCCAAGCACATAGAGGATGCATTTCAAACCTACCCTCTAATATATTGACAGTATTCCAACACTGCACTCAGTGCACACACTGCAGAACTTTTCACTCCATTAGCTGCAGCCATGGAGTAAACACTGTAGGATGTGTTACCAAACACCACACTCATGGAATGAACAATGTATGCAATGCTGACGAACCACACACAGAAGGCAACAATGTCAAACCCAATTGCTACCACAGCGCATAGTTGGTGGTGCAAGGCCATCCTTCCGTGCATCGAATGGGCTACAGGCTTACCACATGCAAGACACCGGAGTACACCCCATCTTACAATGTAACGTCATATGCAATGCACTCCCCTTCTGCAATTGAGCTCCCACCAGTCACCACAGAAAGAGGTCTCTGCACTAGCTATTGTGTCGTAATGAAGCCTGCCTGCATTCACCACACATGGTAGTCTGTGCAGGGACCGGCAAATTGGCGAAGTACGCATGGATAATGCAGGCACATCAACGGCTTCGCCCACCTATTGACATATCAGATGAACCACTTCTCACTCCCCCATCCTTTCTATCCCTTCTTCTCACCACCACATGGGGTAATATATGTTTTGCAATGCACTCCGCTTCTGCAATTCAGCTCCCACCAGTCACCATGGTAAGAGGTTGTGGCACAAGCTATTGTGCCGTAACAAAGAGTACCTGCATTCACCACACATGGTAGTCGCCTGTGCAGGGACTGACGAACTGGCGCAGTACGCATGGATAATGCAGGCACACCACAGTCTTCGTCCACCTAATAATCACACATCTTAGATGAACCACTTCTCTCTCCCCCCCCCACCATTTCCATCCCTTCTTCCCACCACCACATTCTGTTGGTCAATCCCTTTCGGCGCGGCACTGTCCTCCGTTACACCATGTCTGCGTTTCCCAAAAACTTTGACGCACAACACGCTTCCCTCCAGCCAACCACCGGCCGCGTCCAATGTTAGCCGACATCACGGCGTACTCCAAGCCAATGAGATGTTTGTCCGGGGAGTGAACCGGGAAATGGGTCTGCCTAGCAGAGCCAGATATCAGTAATTATTTGAGACTTACATTTCAGTTCTTTGCAACAAAAGTAGTAGTCGGATTTCCACCAAACACTCAAATAGCACGCTTTCAGAACCAAGCACCTGCTCCTGCCGCAAATTTGGTTAAAATCCATCCAGCCGTTTGGGCTGTGGCTAGGCGCAAAGTTTTTGCCCATTCAGTCTATGGAAAAAAAAAAAAATTGGGACCCCTCCCATAACATTGCACCCCCTGCACGAAACCTCACCAAACTTGCCATAAAAATTCAGAGCGGCCCATATACTTTTTTTTTAAAAAAAGTTTGGTGAGGATTCCTCCATGGGGAGCAAAGTTATAAGCCGCCGAATAAATGGTCTTCCTATGAGTTTAGCAACTTAACCATATCTATATATATATATTCAGTGGAAACACTTTGTTAAAGGGAAGTTATGGTTACAAGTAAAACTGAAAACCCCCAGAAATTCGGCAGTTATGGTAAGCTAAGCAACAATAACTTGCGCCACACCGTGCACTGCTAAGACTAACACCCAGGACATCAAAGATGACATCACAAATGTCATTGATGATATCACTGATGATATCACATATCTGGGCCACTTGTTTTTGTTTACTGACATATATAGTCCAGGTGGTTTTGTCCACTGACAGTCCGAATATTAAAATTGAAAAAGGTGCTATATAACTAGACGTTAACCTTGTCATATGTTCTTTAAGTATATTTCTTAGGGTTTGGCTCAGCTCATGGTGCACATACATGGGGAAATGAGCAGGGCTCAAATACACAATTCCTTTGTATACATGAAGATAAACTTTAATGTTATTAACATTGTTTGATGATGCGGTTTCTTCCTTACTTTAGTTTCCCTGTATGTGCCTCTGATTTGTATGCATGGTGGTATTGTTTGTACCAGCACAAGTGTTGTAAGTCTTGAATTGTTAGCTAGTTATTACATGTTTAACATTACTCAAAACTCTGATAAGATAGCATTCATTATTGTACTTTCCAAAATTACAAGATAATAGTGTTCTTGTATAGTGCATGCTGCAGTCATTGCTTATGTTTATATATGATTAGGTTTCTGTATTAACAACTACACCCCAATACAATCATTTTAGATGAGTACATTCTTTAACAGATTAAGTAGTTCATGATAGGTCTCCTGATCACCCCTGACATATTGTTAGCAATATAAAACACAACTCCTTATAGGGAGGTTATCAACATTTATTACACATGTGATGTCATCAATGACATTTGTGATGTAATCTTCGATGTCCTGGGTGTTATTCTTAGCAGTGCACGGTGGTGGTGCGAGTTATGGTTGCTTAGCTTACCATAACTGGTGAATTTCTTGGATTTTTGTTTTTACTTTTAACCATAATGTCCCTGTAACAAAGTTTTTTCACTGAATTTCATAGGTTTCTACCAAGGAACCCTTACTTTTGCTAATGTACCATACAACATTCTAAACCCCCCACCTTAACCCCTGTTGATAGCCATAGTGTCCGCAGACTGTGTGCTTATCCGCGGACATTGGGTAAAATCCATACTACCAAAATGCTCAGGGGATAGCTCATATTATTTTAGTACACATCAAAGACACTATACAAGTTAGATAAATAGCACATAGCTAAAGTACAAAGAAATAAAATACTATATCTAGTAATTGTTCTCTTAACACACCAACAGTGCAATCCCGTAACATAGAAAACATTATGGAACATACCAAAAACAAAAGTAACCTATACCTCCACCAGAATGACCCCAGGGCTCCTTCATATGAAAACTGTGAACCAACTGTCAGCAGCGCACTTTCAAGACCTTCAACACAACTGAACAACAAATTGGTAAGTGCACTACATTTATTCCTACAGCAGAGCACTTTGTTCAATAGACTACAGTAACAACAAAAAAATGTTCTCTTTTTTTACATAGAAATGTCTAACACCTTGGATTGGCTTGAACATTTTCCTCACAATGAAATGACTGAAGACAATCATACTACTTGTACACAATGCATTTTGTAAATTAAGCAAACTATACACATTGTACTACATATATTTGACACTTTTTTTCTTTAACAGTACATACAGAAAATAACAGCAATACCAAAGAAACAGAAAATCATGTACAAGTAAAAGAACATATCAAAGAAGAAACAGACACTGTGGAAAATCATCTACAGCATTTAGAACAAAAAATGGATCTATTAATGACCAATTTCATTATTTTGAAGAACTTTGTAGAAAACCATATCTTGGAAGAAATTAAATATCACTGTCCTACGTGCACCTGTGCACTTCTCCATGCCCCAGTCAACCATCCCCAAAAATTCCCCATCACCAAAAACTGTATGATGAGACCTCAATCACTTCCTCCCCTAAGACCCAAACTCTAGAAACCCCCAATTCCCCCATATATGTCTCCATTTCTGCTTCCCCCTCTTTTATAATTTAAATATTAGTGTGTGTAAATAAAGTTATATGTATACTGTTTCTGTATGTGTCTTTTTTTTAAAAAAGCTAGTTTGGGTGTCCACGGACAGCGCGCTGTCCGTAATATCCGTAATTAACGAAAATGAGGTGTCCCAAGGACACTATGCCTGTTCGTACTGTTCGCAATCAAAATGGGGGTGTCAGTAGGACACAGAACCTGCCCTCCTTTCCGTAATTAACCGAAATGGGGGTGTGCTAAGAACACTATCTGTACGGACTGTCCATAATCAAAATAGAGGTAGCCGTAGAACACTGAGCCTGTCCTAATGTCTGCAAAATGGTGACGCATCTTGCATTAGTTTGTCGACCCCAACCCTGTTCGGCGGACACTTTGCGCATGAGCAGAACATCCTCGGGGTCATACGAACACCGAGCCTGTCCGTAACGGTCCGTCGCACGTGTGTCGCACTTTTAATTAGTTCGGGGACCCATACCCTGTCCGTAGAACACCCGCACGCATGCGTACGACCGATGCCGTGCAATAGGTATCCTACGGAGAGCCGTCCTATTCGTGAACGTGTCCGCGAAGTCATCATGTGACCTACACCCACGCTGAAAGTAGGCCCATATTCGCGGAAAAGTGATTTTCGGGGCAATCCAACTTGTTTTACTGTGACACTTCACCCTTGCACATGTCCCAGACCATGCCCCCGACGATCCGGATATATATTGGACCTTTTTGAGCTCTTTTTAGTTTTCGAAGTGTCTGCGGAAAGCCGAAGCACTCCCCAGCACCCCTATAAAAGGCCACACCACAGAACTGCTCCTCATCCTGTTTTTGGACTTCCAGGACAGACACTGCTCCACATTGCTGGATTGCTCTTTCCTGTCTGCTGATTGCTGACTTCTTGGTGGTTCCTGAGAACTTTGAAGATGGCATCCATGGCTGCTCCTGCTGCTGTTGCTTCTGCCTCAGCACCACCCCCACCCCCTCCACCACCACCTTCCCAAAGGCCTGGAGAGGGGAACAGGCGTGAGATGCAGAGAGCGATGAAGAGGAAGACGAGGATGAGGTAGAGGAAATCCCTACTAGGGCCAGCCAGTGTGAAGCTTGGGTGTGGAGGTGGTTTACCACCGTTGGAGGGGTACCCAAGGCACATGCAAACAAGGTGCGCTGCACTGAGTGCCAGATGGAGCTCAGTCATGGCAAACCAGGTTTGTATAGCTATGGGACCACTACCATGCAGCGACACCTAAACTCGTTCCACCAGGCGGCACTTCGGAGGGTTGTCCCCTACGATTGGACTAGTAGGTTGATTTCCTCTACAGCATCCTCTAGATCCGCTCCTGTCACCACAAGAGACACTCCTGTGGGGCAGCGCATCCGTGAACCAGCCTCGGAGGCCATACAAGATGCAGTAGACCCTTACCTTTCAAGGGTCACAGTATTATGTATGTACTGCAATGCGGTACTCTGTGGGTGCGGGGGATGGGGGGCTCATTTTGGAATGTGTTTGAGGCTGCGGTCCGGGAGCCTGAGAAAAACTGTCAACTACCGAAGTAAGGCCCACCCTACATCTTCCTCTCCCCACCTGCCTTTTCTTATCCCCGTGGTTGGTGTCATTTCCCGACCCTCCTTTCCTTGTGTGTTGTGTAAAAAAACATCAAAAAAAAAAACACGAAACCACAAAAAAAGGCTCTTTTCAGAGCCACCTTTCAGTTTAAAAGAGAAGTGCCAATGAAATGCTGCAGGGCCTTGTGGATTTTTAAAAGTCCACAGACAGTCTGCAGACTTTTGAAAAATGTTTTGCCGCAAGGGTATCAAAAACATTGCAGTGTTTTTCAAGGTCCAAGAGGTGGCTCCGAAAAGAGCCTTTTTTTGGGGTTTGTTTTCAGAAAAGTTGAATTGGTCATCCCTTACTGCAAAAATTGTTGCTATACTTCCAAAAAGGGCTGTAATGCATTTTGAATATTTTGCAGATGGAGGCAGGGAAGGGGTCTGTGAAGGAGCCTGAATGCCCAGTAGATTTGGTGGCATTCAAAATGTCCTCTGAGAATAGCCAATGTTGAAAAACCCTGCTGCCAGCGAAGTGGGTGGAAGAAGATTTGGAACATTCTGGAGGAGTGGAATTGGCAATTGTGAATTTGGGCTACAAATCTTGGAGAAGGCATATAACAGAATCTATAGGTCTAATGAGGGGGCAGAGGTAAAAGGATTAGGAGTTTGTAATAGCACTTTAAGAAGACGAATGTTGTAGACAATTATTGACGGTGATCACAAGATATGATCTTTTTACTCTGGGAACTGCCCTTTTGATTAATCCACAAAGCAAGTTTGCCCACTTATAACCGAGACTTTCTCCATTTCTTTTCTAGTCTCTCATATTTTGGGCCAAATGATGCCATGTCACTAAAGAACAATTTGACAGAGGAAGGAGGTTGACTGCTGTCGCCATCAAGAGAGGTGTTAGGGACAAAAGGTAGTTCTGAATGGCACGACAAAAATTGAAGCTTGTGAAAGGCTGTAAAGCAACAAGGAAATGGTTAGAGCAGGAGATTTCAGTAGCAATGACCATATCAAAACGAATGCTCACAGTGAAAATGAGGTTGAGGAGTGGCCCTTGAAATGAATGGGGCCCACATGAGGAGTTTGAAGCGGGTTAGATCTTGCGTTTAACAATGTGAAATACAGAGTTTGAAGGTTTTCCCTATGGTTCACTGGCAAGGGGAGAGTCGGCAGAAGAGAATGCTTGGGGCAAGACAGTGTGAACAGACATGAGAATAACTAGAGAGAATGCACTACTGGTGAAGTTTGCCGATCGTACAATCTTAAGTGGAACCTACTGGGTGAGAAAAGGCTCCAAGAGTAAGGGACTTCTTCTAAAGAAGGCCTAATTGGGAGCTCTAAAAGATGGCAACATGTACTCTTGCATCATGTAGGTAGAGCTTTCTGGAATGGTGGCAGTCATGAGTGGAGAGATTACATCTAGCAAAGGTTCTTCCACTTTGGTATACCGGCTGATAAGATGTAAGGCATTGTCAGAGTCCTGGCTTATTTTGCCCTATGCACCTGCATGCAGTCTTCTGGGGGTTCCAAACATAGCCGAGTTGGTGCAGTGCAACTGGAATCTTAGGATTGTTTCAGCAAAAAATGCAGTCGTCAGTCTGACATTACTTCACTGGCAGCAATTGCCATCAATTGATGTGCCAGCTCTTCCAGTTCTATGTGGTTGAAATATTCAGATACTTTTTCAACTGGTTCTAAAAGAGCACATAAAGCAACAAGAAGTTTACTCCATCAAGAGTACATCAGGTCCTCAGAGGTGAAATCAAGTTGTGCTGATCACAGGCTCTCCTCTTAAGCTTTTCAATAATTCGTTCTTCGGTATCATTATACTTTAAATTGACTTGCTTCAAGAAAAACTATTTCATGACCAACACTGAGACGAGTTGGCTGTATGGTATAATGTTTCCTCCTTGAGGCCACCAGTGACTCCAGTCATCCCAGTTACCTTCGTCTTTACAGAGAAAGTCTTCGGGAACCTGGGTTCTCTGAATCCTTCTTGTGTGGTCTGAGCCGCTGGTGTCTTTCCTTCATCGGCGCTTGCTGTCTCGTGGTCCCTACTCTCTTCTCAGTGCTCGGACACCCCCTGGCTTCACACTCAAGCTGGTATCAGCCAAGTTTTGCAGCGGTTTGCACCTTCTGGATTCCCGTGCTTGGGCTTCGCCAGAGCTCTGGCATCCCACTCTACCATTGAGCGAATTCGAACCTCGCAGACTCTCTCGCTCCAGCTTCCTGCAGGTGATCCGCATCCCAATGTCTATGTCTATGTCTATGTCTCTCTGTCTGTGTGTAAAGGCAGCCTTGTTCCAAAAGCCAGGCAAATCTCCATTGGGTCAAGTCTCGGCATTTTGAAAGTGAGTAGGTCACAATCTGGAACCTAGTAACCCAGAGATTAATTTTGTGTAAGCTACACATAGAATGTTCTTGATAAAGCTGCCACTTTGAAATTCCGGTGCTGGGGCTGTTGCATAAAACATCCTTACACTTCCAAAGGAGCATTTACTCATGAAGCAGCTACTGCGGTACAGTAATGACAGTGAAATTCACGGGAAAGTGGTGATTTGAGGTCAAAGTTAAAGATATGTCACAGATACACACAATCAACTAATCTTAATGTGAATTTCAATATAGGTAAAGACACATTTTAGACAGCAATTTGATGGCATTATTGAATGGGGCAGAAAACCACGTTGCCTCATCTCCCCAAATGCTGCAGTCATTTGCACATCTTCCAGGACTGTCTCTTACCCATTTGCTATTCTTGTCAGAACGTTGAACACATTTTGAAGTGTAAATTCACATACATTATATGTACATAGTGTGCTCTAAGAATGGCAAGTCATTCCACCTTATAAAAAAACCTCATGTGCTTGAACATCGATCACCACATTTGGGTAATGCTGCTCAACCAACAGGTAACAGATAACTTCTAAGACAATGTGGTCACTAAGCAGCATGCTGTGTTTGTGGCAAACATTTGTGAACTGTATGGATAAACACAGGCCTGAAGTTGGTGTCATGTAACTACTTGAAATGTTTAAAAGCAGGTAATAAGAAATCCAATGTGTTGCAATGCCTCAAACATTCTGCAATGGAATTGTCATTAAAAGAAAGATCCATCAGGACTTTAACAAAGCTATCTGCCAAACTGTTCAGCACTACTTCCAAAACAAAGGATATATACTTAAAAGTGCACACAATTTCTCAAATTATTCATACAAGTCTTTAATGTAAGGCCAATTATACAAACAGCATTATTTCAGAAAAATGAAATAGTTTTACAACTCAAATACTTCTGTAGAGAGTTACTCAGACAGATTTACCATTCAAATGTAAATGCCAAATGGTATCTGAAAGAAGCACATTTGAATCTTTAAACCGGCAACTTACTTCAAATATTTTCTCATGCATGTCCTTTTGATTTATTTCATGTTCCAACGCCCGCTGCAAAGAATCCACAAGGAGGTCTGCAATATTACAAGCATCTTCTCTCTGTAAAATGGCCACCCCAGGAATTAATTCAGATTGGTTGGGAAAAAACGATAATCTCTGATTCTCAAACCCTTTCATAACAAAATTCAAAGCCAACTGATTTTATGAGACTGTTAGTAAGCTGTACTTCTACATACCAATTGACAGTGGTTGAAAATAGATATGTTTATTCCTCATGCCAGCAATTGTCATCTGTGAAGGCATCATGAAGTAGACACAGACAACTGAAGTAAAAAATTGTGATATAAACTTTTATTAAATAGAAATTAGGTTGGAAAAGGCTTAACTTGCTCTATTTGCCAAGGTTGGATTTCCCTACATAAATAAAACAAATGATAGCCTGTGTTAGGAAGTCCAAAGCAAATGTCTTTGTCCAAAACCTATACTTGCCCCCACATCTAATTGTGTATAATGTGTAGGGATGTCAGCAACAAATGAAAGTGTTCAAAATAAAAGTTCAGTGCTTCTTCCAGCTCTAAGGTGGAAAAGGGATTTTCCCTTCCCCAAGTTTCAAATAGTTCACTTTGCAAAAGAGGGATTCCCTTCCCCAAGCTTTCAATTTTTCCAATATCTCGAAATAACAGTTCTGTGAAATATTTAATGTTAAAAAATACTGCAGTTCCTCGGATTTGGTTACTTGTCATCAATTTATAAAGTTCAGCTCATCAATCTCAGTTCACAAAGGTTTCCTTTATTCCATCACAAAGGGGCTTGTCCTTCGGTGGGTGTATTCCGTCTGGGCGCAGTTGTCAGACAATGTTCCACCCCTGAAAGGCCACGCAACCGACACACCTTACTTGGATAGGTTTCATAGATATCTTGCCACAGTTTGTTATGCAGTGAGGCTTGACTCAGTATCCTTTTAAGTGCCCTTGAAGCTTTATCACTGGCTTTGTCAACATTCATTTGTTTAATAGCTTTTAATTTGCAATACCAACCCATACTCCAGCTAAGAAACCTGTTCTGTTTCAGCTTTCTTGATTAAAACATCTGGCTCACTTTTGCCAAGTTTCTTTTTCATACAGTCTTAGCTACTATTATAGTTCTCTTGCACAACTATTCTTGGCAATGCTTGCTTATTTAACTCTTGGCACTGCTTGGTTTCCTTCTATTTAATTCAAATAATCAAAATCAAATTTCTTTGGCACTAAACCGCACATCCACCGTGTCCGAGGCCCCCTTTACCACTTTCTGCGGTTTTCCGGATACCAGTCTCCGCTCGCGGTATGCTTGCACTGGTTCCCTCCAGCATACAGTGTCCTCCACGGCTTCCTCGCTGCTTATTTCAGAGCTCTGGTAGTCTGCAGTCAGCTGTCCTTCATCCGTGAGCATTCGGGAGCCTCTCCAGCACTCCCAGTACCTTCATTTTGTGCCGCACTGCTGCACCTCAGACTGCCAACGAGCCCCTCTCGCTCACTGCAAAGGCTCACACTGCTGATACCTCCCAGCATCTCAGGAAGGTGCCATCTCACCGCCACAGCTCCTGCCCTGGAACTCTCATTCACACTTCCAGTATCTCTCACTAAACCTCTCAGCTGACACAGTTTTAAAGTTCCCGGCTCCATGATAATGAACCCAACAACTAGACTGCTCATGTTTCTTCTTCCAGTCAGTCTTCTGTGTTAATGGTGGCCTCCCATCACAGTACTTAAGTGGTGTGTGTTGGAAGAGGGTTTTCTGGAAATATAGGCAATGGATTGGTAATACGTGAGAAAGGCCTGGGGGATATTTGACTCCTTACAAAAGGGAAATGGGGGGCAGATACCGCATCTCACCCAAGGGTGTCTCATGCCCACTCCCCAAGTCACCTCCCCTGAGGTGATCCTCCCTCACATATCCATCCCCAAGGTCAGGATACTAAAGCAACAGCATTTCCCTGGCCACCTGAGGGGAGGATATATTTAAGAAAGCAGCGAGGATGCCCTCAGATTCCTCACATAGTCAAGCAACCTGGATTCTATCATGAAATATTTGAATGACTGAGGTAGCGCCCATGATGGCGATCCTCGTTTCACCCTTTATTAAACAATTAACTAAGTTGCACTCAAAGTTGGACCTTTTTGAAATAGATAAGCAGCAGTCTTCTCACCAAAACCCTGACGCACGAGTCACCATTCTTGCTCAAACAAATCTTTAAAACAAGCAGTTTGTTTAAGCTCTTCATAGATCTGTATTACCTTTGTTAATTTTCTCTGACTGAATATAATCTTCCTTCCACAGATTCCTCATCTTTTTATATGTCTTATATCAAAGTATGAATACAGAAATATTTAAACCACTGACACTGAATGTGATTAGCTGGTATACAAATGGAACCATGCACGCTATGATACTTCTGTTCTGCCATATTCACCACATTTGGAAGAGGCATGAAAACAATTGGAGAACTGACAAGAACAGAGCAAGAAAGACTGTGCGTTATCAGATTATTCAAATTAGTTGAGTGATAGGTCTCCCCCAGAAGATCACTGTCTCCAGGGCCCTGGTTCTCTCAAGGCTGGACTACTGCAAGAGGCACTTTCTAAATCTGCCCTCCTCTACTTTCCGCCCTCTGCAACTAACCCAGAACAGGACTGCGAGAATTGTCCTTGGCCTCAAGCGATTCCATTTAATAATGTCCCTGCAAAAAGGCTGTGTGGCAGAAAGGTAACTGCAAAAAGGCTGTGGTTTGCGGGGACATTATCACTGTGAACCTGTGGGGGACACCCCAAAACCCCTGTTTTAAAAATGTGTTCCCCTTTTTCTTCCCCCCCCCCGCCCCCTAAGGAGAGCTGGGGACAGCCATGCTCCCATTACAAATGGTCACCATACATAATGTCACCAAAGCCTTTTCCCAGCAACATTATGTATGGTGACCATCTGTGCGGGGGTAATATTACCGGATACCCCTCAAGCCCAGGGACCGTACCTCTCCAGCCCTGAAATCTCTGTACTGGCCCCCAGTGGTTACAAGGATGAAGTGGAAGACCCTCTGCATCGCTCACAAGGCTTTCTGGGGCCGGGGGCCCCACAGCATCCAGCTCTCGCTTCCAAAACACCTCCCTCATTGAGCCCCTCGCTTAGCCACCTCAAACTCGGAGGGTCAGACGCTTCTCCAGGCAGAAGGCGGGGGGTAGATCTCTCTCCTTTTGCAGGTGCCTCCCTCTGGAATAGCCTCCCGCCTTTCAAACTTGAGCCAGACCACCTGAAGTTCCGAAAGAATCTCAATCTCTCTTCTTCCCACTCTTTGCCTCCCCTCTCCCCTCTTCTGGCCCCCCCTTCTGTCTCCTGCGCAGACAGGTTCCCTGGCTTTTCTCAGACTATCACTGCGTACCAGGCTCCTCCAAGACCAGTCACCCCTGCACTGCCTCCGGGCCTACTGCGCACTAAGGGCTGTAACCCTACAGTCCCCTGGCTCCTTGCACTTAACCAGATCAGCGCTACATGTACTCAGAGCAATACTGACCTGATTGAACACCCCCTTCCTCCCCCCTGCACTTTGCATTGCTGCACTTGCACAATCTGAATGACACAAGGCCTAGTAAGATAGTTTGATTTTTCCTCCCTCTCTTCCCTCCCTTGTCTTGTCGCTCCTAGAAACAGTTGTATACAGGCACGTTATAAATGACTTATAACATTTCATATCATATCTTGAGAAATTGAGGATGCTCATACCCACAGAACGTTCATTATCAAAGATAAGAAGTTTACTGGTATAATGGATCCTTTGCTACAACAGATTCCAGACCTCTTGAAAGACTCACAAAGTATGGCAGGCAACAGACTAAGAGGAACCCATAACCTAAAAGTGTGTTCTCTGCCAGATTCTTGTCAAAAATGCTTGGCAAACGTATGCTTAGACAATGTGGCAAACTGACTGAAGTCCAGCAAGGGATTACCTCTCAGAAATGGGGAACCAGCTGCAAGACCGTTAGTTGAATGGGCAATGATGCCTCTAGGAAAATCTAGAAAGTGTTGCTACACATGAAAGCCCATCTGGAAATTGTCTGTTTGATGATTGACTTGCCCTTCCAAGGTCCAGCCATCACTACAAACATCAAATTGTTAAACAGGTATTTGTTGCTTAGGGACAAAAGCAAACTCTTTGGGTGAAGACGACTAAACCTGTACTTCGTATTCGAAGGATGCGAAGGAGAAAAGTACAATGACTGTTGTAGCTTCTGCGAAGAATAAAACTCAGACTTTCTTTCCAGAATGAGTGTCACCCTTAATCACCTTTTCTTTTGAAAACACGAAGTATGAGCTGAAGAGGTTTTGTGTATATCAACACGCACAGTCACCAGAGCCAACACCAAATCATCCAAGGTGTAATGTGGTTTCAGCCGGTTTGCATGGAAGGCCACAAGTGTTGACCTCACTGATGTATTCCAGAGCCACACCTGTCCAGTCCACTTGTCCTGGAGTGCACAAGGTGTGACAGTTTCAACTACCCAGACAAACTGTCCTGAGTGAACCCTGTGACTATGGACCTCTGGTAATGCCAGTGGTTTATTAAGTCCTGCCAAGGCTTCAGGTTCTTTGCAGACTGTTGCATGTACTGGGCCATTCTAGATCTTAACCCAAGAACAAACAGCACACTGTGGAAAGGTCTTCAGAGGTTACCCTCCCATCCTTCTCTCACCAGACCTATAGGACCTCTCAGGGTGTCCAAAACAGAAGCTCAAGGCGACTGAACCCTAATTCATTCTGTGGCACCTCCTTGTAGGCAAACAGCAAGCATGGCAGGAGAGCATCCCATTTTCTCCCTGGGTGCTCCTCCAAGCTACCCATCATGCCTTTCACGGTCTTGTTAAATCTCTCGACAAGCGTACTGGTTTGGGCATGGAAAATTGTAGACTAAAGTCACTAAACACGCCTCACCACAGCGCCTTCATAGATGCAGATCTGAAGTTGGAGCCCTTGCCAGAAATGACTTCTTTGGGGAAGCCCACTTGAGCCTTGGACACATAGGGACTTTGATACTCAAGGAAACTGCTTTGGGGCACTATGCAGCATTGTCAACCATTAATAAAATGTACTGGCTCACTGTGGTGGTTGGGGATTCAAAGGACTCCAATTCTTATCCTATTCTCCCCAAAAGCCACCCAATCACTAGTAGTGAAATTAAGGGGGACTTTGTCCCCTCCCGATCTGACTTAACAGAAGCTTGGAAAGTGTGGAAGATTCAGACTCATTAGGGAACATTAGGCCACTCCCTGGCCTAGTAGGAATTAACCTGCTATGTTGCCCAAACAAAGAAAAGCCTCCTCCAAGCATAATGAGATGTAAAGTCACAAGGCGCATCTGCTCAGCTCCGGTGAAGATCTAGGGAAGGACTGGGAAAATATCCTGATCAGAAGGATCTGCACTGGACTGTTTTATGCTTCGGGCCTGAGGAATCGACTGAAGACCCACCATTATCAAATCTATGGAAGTGGATGAGTAAGACTGGCTGCACGGTCAGGTGAAAAGGTGGAAACAGTGTGAGCCAGCTGACAAGAAGATGGCCGACGCCTACATCACTGCATGAAATTGGAGATCCTGGGAAAGAGGCAAGGAGGCCACACCAGCCGACAGCTAATTGGAGGGGATCGGCCCATGTGAATTGCGGCGCCAGAAGAACCATGCCAGGCTACCAGAGACAACCGGAGCCTGGGTGGGGTGAGAGGAGGTGAGGCTGGCTAGAGGGATCCCAATGAGGGCTACACCAGAGCCAACAAAGCCAAAGAGGGTGGACAAGCACCCTGTCATAGATGCCATTATCAACCCATCCCCCACAGAGAAAAGGTGCAATAAGGATAGCACATAGAACACACCACCCCCACCCCCGAATGAGAGAAGTGCCATGGCCAGGTATCAAAGGAGAGATGACACAGCATGTGCAATGGAGAGGTGATGGGGGACCAAGTGAAAGGCGTGCTCTTACCTAAATTGGCCTATCCTTTCAGCATAACAGCAGCATGAAGTGAAAGACTGCTAAAGGTATAACTCCGGAACCTGTTCATTCTGGAATGTGCAAACTGCCTTGTTGGACTACAAATCCCACAGAAAGGTGTGATCCAAATGGTGAACGACAGAAAAGGTCAGTGCCTGCACCAAGCACACACCGTGAGGAACCAACAGGGAACACTGGCCCACAGAGGGAAGCGAGAGGTAAAAGCTCCTCTAAAAAGCACTGTGAAGTAACCCTCTCAATATGACGCAAATGGTGAAAGAGAAACATAGAAAAGCAGGAACCCAAGCAAAGATTGATCGCTAAACACCAACCACCCCCAGCAACTCGAGTGCATCTGTGGACCTGGAACAAATGAGCAACAATGCATTGTTATTGCCAACTAAAGTGGTCCAAGACAACCAGCAGGTGATCCACGAATCCAAAAAATGTATGCACTGGTGTGGATGTCAGACTGCTGTGTCAAGATTTACACGCAGCATCAGCCAGAGTTTGAACCAGAAACCAGGATATACGAGTTGGAAGATGCACTGGGTCCCATGAAAAAAACGATAGACAAATTCCAAAACGCAATCCCTAGAAAACAGGATGAAAGATGCAAAAGGGAGAGAGAGAGAGACGAAGCAACATACAAACAATTAGAATCCGTGAGAAAACAGAAGGACGTTCAATAGAACTGTTCCTTTAAGAATGACAAAGACATAGTGGACCAAATGGGTTATACATTTTTTTGTTGGAAAGAGCCCACAGAATACCAAGCAATTATCCTTCCCCGGAAACACACCAAGATCCATTTTTGCTGAAATACGGAACTATCGAGATTGAGACACAATCTTGCAGGCTGCCAGAAAACAAAGGTTCCATAGAGGTTAGCGGTGCAAAGGTGGCCGTCTATCCCGACTTTACCAAGACTAGGCCAGCAATATTTTGACACAGTGAAGAGGAAATTGTGTAACCTGGAAGTTAAATACGCAAAGGACCACATTGACACCCTCACTCCAGCCCTTGCTGATTTATGCAACCACTCCTTTGCCTCAGGATCCTTCCCCTCCCCTCTGAAACACTCCCTTGTGCATCCTCTTCTCAAGAAACCCACAGCTGATCCTTCTTGTCCAGCTAACCATCGGCCAATTTCCATTACTCCCTTTCTGGGCAAACTCCTGGAAAGGTTGACCATCTCTCAGCTTAACCTTCATTCCAATGCTGTTGGCTGTCTCCATGACCACCAGTCTGGCTTCAGAGCTGCCAGAAGCACGGAAACTGCTCTCCTGAACATCTGTGAAGATCTGCTCTCCAACCATGACTCTAACATTCCCTCTATCCTCATCCTCCTCGATCTCTCTTCTGCCTTTGACACGGTCAACCATACCATGCTGCTCAACAGTCTCCGTGAAAACGTGGGTATCACTGATCAGGCTCTGGCCTGGCTGGCGTCTTTCCTCTCGGATCGACCCTCCCAGGTACAACTTGGGTCCTTCCCATCATCTATCTTCCACTCTACCTGTGGTGTTCCCCAGGGGTCTAACCTCTCGCCCTGGCTTTTCAACCAATAGCTGGCAACTCTCGCCCACTGCATTGCCATTTTCTGCTCAAATTTCTAGTGCTACGCTGACTACAACTCATTTTCAGGCTGCCCTCGGCCACCTCCTCTCCCTCTCTCATCTCTGATTGCCCAACAGCCATTCAAGATTGGGGTGCCGCCAAGGATCCTTGTCTGAATGCCAGCAAGACGGAGATCCTCCTCATCAGCACACCTACACCATGCTTTCCCCTCGCTCTCTGGCCGGAGTCCCTTGGCCCTCCTCCTGCTGCCACCTGCGAGGCTAAGAACCTCAGGGTCATCTTTGACTCCACCCTTTCCTTATCCGCCCACATCTCGGAGGTCTCTAAAAAGTCAAACTTCCTACTGCACCTCCTCAGAGGCCTTTCCACTCCTTCCCCCAGAAGCTCATGGTATCCCAAGCTCTGGTTCTCTCTAGGCTGGACTATTGTAACAGCATCTTTCTAAATCCACATGACTCTACTCTCCGCCCTCTGCAACCAATCCAGAACAGGACTGCGAGACTTGTCCTTGGCCTCAAGCCCTGGGATCGTATCTCTCCAGCTCTGAAATCTCGCCATTGGCTCCCAGTGGATGCAAGGATTAAATTCAAAACCCTCTGCATTGTCCACAAGGCTTTCTGGGGTCTGGGTCCAAAATACCTTCAGCTATCCCTCCGCAAATACCTCCCCTATCAAGCTCTTCGCTCCTCTATCTCCAACTCCCTCAGGGCCAGTCGTTTTTCAAAGAAGCGAGCTGGGGGTAGATCTCGGTCTTCGGCTGGGGCCTCCCTCTGGAACAACCTCCCTGCCACTCAAACTTGATGAGAACCACCTCCAAATCCGGAAGCAACTCAAGACCTTCCTCTTTTCTTCTGCCTTCGCTCCCCCTCTCCCCTGCTGATCTGTTCTCTGTTGGCACCGTGCACTTGGCCAGCCTCGGTCGTCTGGGCCCAGGTACCTGCTCTCCCTGCCACCCTCCCGCACTAACTCCGGGCCAACCCTTGCACTGGGGTCTCTATCTGTACCCATACAGCCCCCCCCTTTTTCTTCCTGCATTTATCAGACCTACCCTGTCTGCTGCCTTAAACCTAGCACTTGCAAATTGCTGGCTGCATTGCCACTGTTAGTTGCCTATATTATTTATTTATTATTATTTATCTGTTTCTCCTTTGCTCGGCACTTTCCACTTCTCCCCCCTTACATGTACTTTTCCCCTCCCCCTCTCCCATGCACTTGCGTGTTCTCAATGTCACTGGGCCTAGTAAGATTGCCGTTTTGTTCTCCCCTGCTCCCCTCAATTGCCTTGTCACGCTCTGAAACACTTGTGTAAGAGCAGAAATAGAAATAAAATATCAATAAATAATATACCTAGCAACACTCAGGATCATTGGTTTCCAAGGAGTGAGACTTGAACGGATCCTAAATAAGTTTGGGACTTGACAGAATTCCTCTTTCATATAAAAAACCAGAAGGTGAAAGGTAACCACAACAAGAAAAGATGAGTAATCCAGGGCAAGGGACGCATCGTGAGGACACAGAAGCAAAGAGTGGAAACTGGGAGTCAAATATCTGATGAAGGGAGTGCGGGACAACTAGAAACGAATAATACCCAGAAAGAGAAAACTTTATAACTGTGGAATTAACTGCTGAACTCAAGTCAGTGCAGTAGCAGAGTGGGGGGATTGCATCCTTAAGTATTTCACAGACTGGTGTACATTACAGATGTTCATGTTGTATGGGTCAACGGATGCTTCAAGTTGGGGGCAGTCTAGGGTGTGGGGGAGTTGATGGGGACTGTTTATACTGGTCCAATAAATCCACCATGGGGAAGATTCCTCAGAGGGATAGGTCTGTTTTCAAAGATATTGTGATAATGCAAACAGAACAGCTGGCAACACCAAGATACTGATGAATAAAGGTAAAATCTTAAATTTCCTCTCCTGGAATGTAAATGGGCTTAATAACAAGATCAAGCAAGGTCTATTGAGAAGCTATCTTGACAGACAAAGAGCAGATATATTATTAATCAAAGAAACCCACTTGATGGGGGACATCCTGTTAATTCCTGCGGGCCCAGAGGAGTAGCTATACTGATCAAACGTCCTCTACCATTGCATGTCACCACAGTAAAGCGATGGCACAGGGAGATATATTCTACGTATGCGTTAACTGTGTGGGGGGGGGGGGGAACACCTATAATAAATGTATACGCAGCTCCAGCTCTATGGATAGATATTCTACAAGTAATTCAATCTTTACTAGCAATACATGTGGTACACCAAACCGTGATCGGAGAAGTCTTTAATGAGGTCGTGAACTCCACACAACATAGATCTTCAGAACTGGGGAAAACCAATTCAACGTAAACGGCACTAATAGATCTAAAGACTCAGACCGATGAACTTAAGGACAAAGGAAAAACTGCCTTGCTACTACTCCTCGACCTGTCCGCTGCCTTTGATCTGGTGGACCATAAAGTATGTCAACACCTGGCCTCAGCAGCTCCCTTTTCCAAGGACGCGATAGCATGGATTGAGTCCTTTATGAATAAATAGGTCTATGAGAGTCTTCTCCCCTTCAGCGGCTGCAGCCCCTATCCCAATAACCTGTGGTGTACCGCAAGGTTCCTGCGTCTCACCAACAATGTACAATATATTCACAAAGCCGATGTTTGACAAATTGGACAATCTCGGTGTCATCTACACTAATTACGCAGATGACAGCCATATCCTCATACCTCTCTCGGGAGACTATGATAAGGACATAGCCCTTGTGAATAAAATATACCTAGTCATTCAGGCATGGATGGCAGCTCATGGACTATGCCTGAATGATAAAACGGAGCTCTTGATACTCGCCAACCTGAACAAACTTGGCACCAAATATGCCTCTTTCAATATGGACGGGAACATTATTAAAGTAGTAAATGAGGTAAAAATGTTAGGTTTTGACCTTGAATTTGCCCAAGTAAACAAGTTAATACTATGGTGTCGGCAACTGCCTACACTTGTAAGTTAATTAGGGCCTGCAGGCCTTTCCTATCCAAAGAAAGTTGCATCATCCTAGCAAACGCCCTTATCCTATCGAGATTGGATTACTGCAATGCCTTCTATTTAGGTGCGAGTAAGTACATTGTTAATAAAATCCAAATCTTACAGAACAACGCTCTCAGAGCTACATTAAGCATTCCAAACAGAGAGCACATCTCTGAATTGATAAGACAAAAGAATTGGCTGTCCATCAATGACAGAATCCTGCTCAAAACGGCCTCCCTAACTTACAAATGCCTCAATAATGCTCCATCTCTGTACCTGTCGGAGAGAATAGTCAAAAAATCGACATCCCGCCCCACCAGAACAGTCAACTCCTTCTGTCTGGTCATCCCCAGATTCAAATTTAAAAAATCTGGAGGAAGCAGCTTCCCGGTTATGGCAGCACAGACCTGGAACGCACTCCCATATTCCCTGAGAGTGGACCAATCATTCCATAATTTGACGTAATACTCTAAATTGGCTTAGAACAAATGACAAGGGAACTCTTGTCTTCGTCTGCTTGCTCCTTGTACATTCTACTGTATTATGTAACATATCTCTTATTCCTGCTTATTATCACTATTTTTTTGCTTATTGTACTTACCACTGGTTTATGTAATGTAGTGTCCCCTTTTCCATCTGTCCTTATAAATACACATACAGTATTTGTATAATGCGTATATCCTATTTTGTTATGTTATGAAAACCTCAGGCTTACAGTATACTTGTAACCCTTTGCGCCCAGATACCTTTGGGATCGGTGCACCATACAAATAAATAAACAGTATGTCAATGGGATTATGGTATATATGGAGAGATCTCCAGCCCAATCAGGAGCGTCTTATTTTATATTACTTCAGGGCACATACGACTCTAGAGACTAGATTACTTTTTCATCCCATGGACGCAAATGGGTAGGGGAACCGAAGCAGGATATCTACAGAAGGGTGCATCAGACCATGCCCCCCTTTACATCAAGATTAGAGGGAACATGGAGCTCATTGCGTATTATTACTTAGGGGACCCCGAGATTCTACATAACTTATAAAGGAAACAACAGAGTACGTCAGAACAAATAAAGGCACAGTAGACCAGACTGTGGAAAGCGTATGAAGCGGTGGCATAGGTAAAGGCGATAATAGTGACAGCCCACCATAAATGGCACAGACAAGCAAACATTTCAGAATTGGAAAGAGAAATTAAGAAGAGTAAAGAAGCACCAAAACAATGGTTAAAGCAAGCAAGGAACTGTGGAACTTGATATCCCAATATAAAACAGTAGCAATGGACAAAGCTAAACAGGCATACTGTGAAAAGAGGGCTAGAGTATACAAGCTGGGGGACAAATCGGGAAAGAGGATAGCCTGGTTAGAAAAGAGGAGGGATCCCAATGGGTTAGAATGAGTGCTAGATGACAGGGGCTGAAATAGCTGAAGCCGTTGTGTCGTTCTATCAGGAATTATACAAGGAAAAAGGTGGGCCTAATAAGGAAACCATAGTCCAATACCTAGATGAGATAGAAGGAGCAACTAGACAACGTCAAGCAGAGAAAACCCTGGGATCAAACCAATTCCCCCTTGCAGAATCCTACTCCTCATACCAACCTATCTCCCTGATAAATGGGAGGATGGTATCCCATGGTTTCAATGATGGTAATTTACTTCAAAGTGATTACTAAGAAATACATATGGGGTTGTGGGTTAAGGGATAAAAAGGGTGTGAGACAGGGTTTGGAGTAGGGGTAGTAGTGAAGGGGAAGAGTGGTTATGGAGGACCACCAAAATAAATAAATAAAAGTAATCACTTCAAAGTAAATTACCTCCAATTAATCTTTTTGTGCGAAATGACATGGAACTGGGAGGATAGTTCAGGGGCAACAAACTTGTCTTGGAAGCAAGATAAGGTAGAGCAGTACAGGTTCAATAGCCGGCCCGAGCTTAGAGGCTGGAATCCGGCACAAAGCATGATCTAGAAAAAAATCCATGTCATTTCTTTTAAACGAAGAAACTAAAATGTTTGCTAAAATCCTGGCCAATAGGATGTTCATGGTAATAGATCATCTAATACAGTATGGTTGAAATGGATTAGCTCCAAGAAGAATGACAAAGAAGGCCCTGCTAGTACCAGGACCCCGCACTATTATGTCATTGGAATCAGAAAAGGCTTTATTCGGTGGGACTTCCTCTTGGCTGTGCTGGGATGGGAAAAAAGGTCGGGGGGAGGGTTGTAGAAAAATGCACACTCTGGGGAAATTATTACATGCTGAATTAATGGCCAGTGTAAGGGCAAATAACATGGTCACAAAGTTTCACACTACAGAGGGGCACGCGTCAAGGGTCTCCCCTATCCGCATTGCTCTTTCTCCTGGACATCAACCTCTAGCGAAAATGATTGGGAAGGACCAGATATTTATGGGCTTTGAATGGCTTGGTGGCTTGGAAGACCGGATATCACAAAATGCCAGTGACTTACTGATTTACCTAGGGAATCTGAAGGCGTCAGGCCCCGAAATTATGAATCTAGTTCATGAATTTGCTCCCTATAGTGGCCCAAGGATAAATTGTGATAAATCCACATTACTCGGATTAAAAGGAGGCCGAGAGGCAATTAACAGTAAACTGCGCCCTAAAAGTCAAGGAAGGCCCCTTTAAGTATCGCTGCATAGAAGTAGCTATGGAAAAGCCGGTTTTCTTGAGGGATAATCTAGATCCAGTGCAATCAATCAAGTGCGTCAAAGTCAGCGCTAAATCACGCTGTTCAGGCTGGCATCCCAGGTCCACACTGCTGCCTGATTGGCGATTGTTGGCCACACCCCCACGGGGAAGGAAGGAGAAAAAGGGCTCCATGATGAGTCAAAGTCTGCGCCAAGTCGCCCTGTTCAGCGTGAGCGAGGAGTGACACCCCAAGGACTCCCAAAGACTAACAAGTTACTGAAAAGAATAGCCTAACTCCAACCCAATTGACATATATGGACACTACCACCTCCTTGACCACCTGAACCTTGATGTTCTTGCTCTCACCGAGACATGGTTTAAGGAGTGCTCCGTCACAAGCTTTGACACACTTCTCCCTGATGGCTACAAGATCCTCTCTGAGCCCAGGCCCAACAGGCCAGGAGGTAGAGTAGCTCTGATCTTTTCTGAGTGGATCCCCGTTTCCATCATTCCCACTCATCCCTAATTCTTCCTTTGAATGCCTGGCCTGCAGGCTCTCTCTCTCACTCGTCTCCTCTCTTACTCTGGCCACCTTCTTTCTATCGGCCGCCAGGCAAGTCCGCCGTCTTCCTCTCGGAATAGGCTGACCTAGCATCTTCTCTCCTTTCCTCCTCCTCCTCCTCCCAGCTCCTCCTGCTGGGGATCTTAACATCCATCTGGACTCTCCTGACTCCTCAGGACCTTTCTGCAACCTATGCAACTCCCTCTCTCTCTCTCTCCATTCTATCATCTGATCGGACGCAAGCTGCTGGCCACACCGTGGATGCTCATCTCCACAGACATCCGTGTTATGGAGAATTCTCATAAATGTGCCAATTCCCTTCACCTTAGAGACCCCCAACAATGTTGCTGGATTTATGAGGACTTGATGTTTTACCTGGAGAGTGTGTGGCCCTTTTTCCCCACACACTCATGTGTTTTGAAATGTGTTTTACTCTTGTGTTTTCTTTGGTTGTGGAGTCTAATCAACCCCATAGGCATCTTTTCATTTGTGTCACACAGCACCCTGACTGCAATGGCACAGGGAAACCTTTTCAGGCTTTCCCACGGTTTAAATACCTTCTCTGGGATAAACTACTGTTTCCCAGAGGAAGTAAAGTGAAATTGACTTTACTAGTCTTTTTAAATTCCTAGACCCAGCACACCCTATCTTACAATAGAGTGCTGGAGGGGTTACTTAGTATCCTGTGTCTAGATACTCATGTAGCAGTCAAATGCTACCCTTTCCTCTCAGAATGGCTGGTGGCAGTGGTTTTACAACGAACTACCATGATTTTTCATGACCGCGAAAACCGGTAGCGTTAAATCGCAGGAGCAATGTTTTTCAAGATGGCGTCTGAGCCAACTTTGTTTAAACATGTCCTGGTCGTCTTTTTTCGCCATTTCCTTTTGGAAAGGTGCTTCTATAGATTGTCTCTGCGCGCCAAACTAGGTTTGGTCCCTTTGTTTCTTTGCCTTTGGCGGGCTTCACGAGTGACGACCGCCTCGGGCGCCTGAGTGTCTGGGGTGGACAGGAAGTGAGCAAGGTGCCTAAAACTCATTGTGCTTAGTCTACTAGGAGACCCAAATGCACTCTGTGGTGATTGGCTGGCTGACGGTCCGGCAAGGACAGCCACCCTGCTGGGTGAGTGATAGCTAGGCTGGAATGAATGGAAGAGAACTGAATAAAAGGAGTCTCTTGGCTTGGAAGGCAGCGTCGACCACTGGAACGAAAGAACCGGAGACTAGCTTCAAGAGAACGGCTGCTGCAACTCCTGGACCATTGGTTTGCCCGGTGAAGCCCTGCTGCAGGTTCGAATCACCAAGTTCATCTCGACAGCGAAGCCCTGCAAGGACGACTTTTCCCTTTGAGTTGGTGGGACCAATCAACTCGACACTAAGCCACCTGGATACCAATCTCAGAGCTGGTAGTATTTTCCTCAGAGTGCTGCAGGAAACCAAATAACCAGGGAGAGGGACACCAGCTCGTGTGCTTAACTACAGCTACCGGAATTGAAGATTTACCAGTTGCCAGCTTTTTGACCAGTCCCAGTGCAGGAGTCCCCCGACGTCCTCCCTCTTGTCCCCACGACTGAGGCCAAGGAACAGCGAGATCTGCAGGAACTGCCAGGAACAGAGGTCAACAGCTGCATCTTTTTCTTCATTTGTAAAGGTACTGTAAAATCACACAGAGTAGTTAACTCTCGCGGTGAAAGTGCTTGAAACTTTCCCAACACACAGGCCTAATCAGCTTGTGACCCAACATATGATTCTTCTTGCTACAAACTATTCCGAATAACTTTTTTGCAGAGACTTTTCCGTTTATCTACTGCTTTATCCTATCCAAGACTTTAGCCCATTGACTTTGGCCTAGCTTATAGAATTGATTCTTCGGGTGAACTCTAAATATTTGCACTGTCTAAGAATAACTAACCTTTCATGTTCTAATAATCTTTGCCTTTTACTCCTCTTGAAAAGTATTTCTGAAATAGTGTTGAAGTGTCTTTGTTTGTGATATATAATTGCCTCCTTCTTGTGAATGTTTTATAACTGACAGATAAATAAAATTAATGAGTATTTATCAAAAACCTTGAGTGTAAGAGTTTATTTGAACACTTGTGATTGCAGACCTCTGTGTAACATCATTACAGCTCAGATTCCCTCTTGAGATAAGCCTGGCTGCTAAGCTCCGCTACCAAAACTGTGTAGTACAGACTTATACCAAAGGTTGGCTTTGCTTAAACCTGTAGTCCTAGTTGCGCGTAGTGGTCCCAAAGGGTATAGCATACAAACTTTGCCTAACAATCCCTCTCTGTATCCATCTCACTACCTCACTCTCCTGGACTGATCACTCTTCTCACTTGAAGCTTGCTGCACCTTTAACACTGGCACAACCTGCATTGCCTCCCACATTCAAGGTCACCCCACCCATGAAAAGAGTGACAGTAGCCACTTTTCCCTCTACCGACTATCCTCCTCTACTGTTGTGGCGGACTCCCACCCGGAGACAGCCCTCTCTGTCAGCTTTCCATTTCCAACACTCTCGACATCCTCGCCCCTGTCATGAGGGTTCCACTGAAGCATGCCAAAAAGTGAAACTCTTGGTATGACTTGGATTTGGCTGACCTTAACCGCAAGTGCAGCGCTAAATGGGCATGAGGATCTTCAGGTGCACCCTCTGACTTACTGGCCTGCCACCTTCTGCAAAGACAATACAGACTCTGCAGCCAGTCCAAGAAAATAGTCCATATTCAAGCCTGCATCTCTGTGGCATGCAACAACACAGGTGAACTCTTCAAAGTTTGCAAGGAACTATTCAGCCCTACTGCAGCCTCATCCTCTACTGCACCCACCCAGGCCCTTTGCACGGCCCTGTCTGCACACTTCACGGCCAAAACACAGGACGTCCGGTCCTCTCTCTCCCCTCCACACCCACTCATACACCATCATCCCTTGGACCCCCCTCAGCGCCCTCTCCCCTGTCACACCTGAGGAGGTTTCCAGACAAGTCCAGTCTATGAAAGCCTCTTCCAAACAGGTGGACCCCTGCCCCTCCAAAACCATCAAGGAAAACATCGACTCTCTCGCTCCGGCCTTGGCAGACCTCTGCAACCTCTCCTTCACCACTGGAGTTTTCCCCACTTCTCTCAAGCACTCTTGTGCACCCTTTTCTCAAAAAACACAATGCTGACCCTTCCATTCTGGCAAACTATCGCCCGATCTCCATCACCCCTTTCCTGGGCAAACTCTTGGAGAAGCAGGCTTTCTCTCAGCTTACTCTCCACACCGAATCTATTGGCTGTCTCCAAGACCATCAGTCTGGCTTTAGAGCATCCAGAGGCACGGAAACTACTGTTCTGAACACCCGTGAAGACCTGATCTCAAATTTTTACTAACTCTCCTCCATCCTCATTCTTCTCAATATCTTTCCTTTGGTCCACATGATCTCTTTCACCTCAAACTTTCAGTGTTATACGGATGGCACAGCTCTCTTTCAGGCTACCCTCAGCCTCTTCCTCGCTCATCCCGGACTCTGTGTCTGCAATTTAGTCCTGGTGTGCTGCTAATGATCTCTGCCTTAAGGCCAGTAAGACAGATCGTTCTCATTGGGATCCCTCCTCCAGCTTGTGAGGCAAAACATCAGGGGGGCATCTTCGCCTGCACTCTCTCCTTCTCACATCTTGGACATCTCTAAAAAGTCCCACTACCAGCTGCACCTCCTCAGAAGTATTCTACATTTTCACACTTTTCCCCAGAGGCTCACCATCTCCAGAGCCCTGGTTCTCTCTAGACTGGACTACTGCAACCGTCTCTTTCTCAATCTTCCTACTTCTACTCTCCGACCTCTTCAACTCATCTAGAACAGAACCGTTAGACTTTGGCCTCAAGACTAGCGACCGCATCTCTCTGATGTTGAAATCTCTCCACTGGTTCCCAGGGACTGCAAGGATCAAGTTCAAGTCCCTCTGCATAGACCACAAAGCTTTCTAGAGTTGGGGCCTGCACTACCTTCAACGTTCTCTCCCTAAATACTGGCTTTCTGGAGCACTCAGCTCGGCCTCTCAACTCTCTGCGGCTGAGCCATTTCTCCAAACAGAGATTTGGGGGTAGAACTTTATCATCTGCAGGTGCCTCCCTCTGAAACAGACTCCCTGCATCGCTCCATCTTGAGCCAAATCTCCTCAAGTTCCGGAAACACCTTAAGACCTTCCTCTTCTCTTCCTTTCCTCTTTCTTTCTCTCTCTCTCCCTCTCCCCTGCTAACCCCCTTACCTCCTGCTTCCTCCCCAACTCTGCTCAGTTTCGCTGACTGGTCGCCTGGTGCACCTCAAGAGCCACCCAGGTACCAGGCTCCCCCGCCAGTCCGACACTTGCCTCCGGGCCTCTGCACTCTGCCTTGCACTTCTGCATTTGTAACACGTTCCATGTGAGAGGCAACCTCTTTGGCACTTAACCTAAGCCCCTGATGGACTGGGCGCACTTGTTTCCCCCTCCCTTCCTGTCGGTTCACTTGCACGACCTTGAATGCACTAGGCATAGAAAGAGCGTTTTTTCCTGTCCTCCCTTTGTCTTCCCTACCTGGCTTGCGCATTATTATGACCCATTATCATTAAATATGAATGTCGCCAGGCCTAGCACGGTAGTTTATTGTTCTATTTTTTATTTTATTTTATATGTTTATATTGTGCTGCAGCCCGCAGGCATCAGAGCGCATTACAAAGAGACAGACTAGAAATAGGAAACAGGACATGGCGAGGGCCACATAGAACAAAACATATAGAAGGAAGTGTTGGGCTAGCTGGGTAACTAAGGTAGGGTCCTATTTGAAAAGAAGTGTCTTAAGATGTTTTCTGAAGAGAAGATGGTTAGTTTCCAATCTCAGTGCGAAAGGGAGTTTGTTCCATGTAAGGACTGCTTTGGTCGTGAAGGCCCCACCTAATCCTTTTGCTTTTTTTGCAGGAATAACTCAGAGGAGACCAGTCTTACTTGATCTCAGGTTGCAGTGTGATTCATACCATATGAATTGTTTTTTTTTAGATAGATTGGTGCTTTTCCATATAAGCATCAGTGTACTAGGGTAATGGCTTTAAATGTGATGCTTTCCTCGATCGCCAGCCAATGTAAGTCCTTTGTCTTTTGTAATATGTTTTCTCTTAGGTTTACCGGCGATTGTTCTGATGGCGTTATTTTGGACCACTTGACATTGTTTTAGACATTTGCTGCTTGCACCTAGGAGTAGGGGAGTTTCCATAATCCAACTGGGAGAGAATAGTAGCTCTTGCTATTGTTGTGCTGTTTTGTAGGCTCAGCAGGGGTCTGATTTTTTTCAATAGTTTCTGATGATATTGGCAGTTCCTTTTAAGGTAGGCAGTGTGTGTTTCTGCTCCCAAGGATGCCTGTAGATAAATGCCTAATGTTTTCACTGTTTCTGCTATAAATATTGGTCTCTCTTTGATCTTGAATGCGGTGTATTGCAGACTTAATTTCTTTCCGACATAAGGTGATCCAAATTTCATAAGCTCCGTTTTGGTGGCGTTTAAGCACATCCAGTTGTCCTTCATCCAGCTTTCGATGATGATATAAATTCGAGAGTTTTTCGCTGTCCTGTTCATAATTACCACTAAGTTCGAACACCAGTTGGGTGTCGTCGGCGAAGTTGGTGAAAAATATACCGAGTTGGGACAGAAGCGAGCATAGGCATCGCATGTATAAATTGAACAATAGGGGAGAGAAGCTTGCGCCCTGAGGGACTCCACAGTTAACTGGTTTTGGTTTTGAGGAGTGTTTCCCCCCAGACAATCTTAGATTGTTCTGTATGTCCTTTCCCCCTCTTCCCCCTTCTCCCCACACTCCTTGTCATGCAGTTGTACTAACTGGCAATTCCTTAGACCTAGTATGGAAGCTAATTGTTTGCTCCTCCCTTCTGCCCCTCCTTTCGCTCCTTCCCTCCTGTCATGCACTAGTACAAATGCCTCTGGCCGAGTACACTAGTAGTTTGTGAATGATTTCACAAAATTTACAAGGCCTTAGAATTATTACTTTTTCCCTTGTTCCCCTCCCGCCTTGAAGCGCTTTGAAGCACTTCGCTTTTGTATAAGCACTTAACACAAACAATTACAAATGACCACTTTTCTCCAAATATCTGATGTGGCCATCTGATCTCCCTCTCGGTCAGGCTTCACAGACAATGCACCCCCTGATCCCTCCCAAACCAGCACCAAACAATTGGTACAGTCTAAAGTCTCCTGAATCGGGTTGAATTTTCTTCCTGAGAGCGCGGCTTCGATGATACAAAATCACACACAGCAACGAGGCCGCTCAGGCGAAAATGCGGTGGGGCTGGATGGCACAGCGGTCATTCCTAAACTGTAAAAAACCCACTGAGCACAGAATTGCAAGTACTGGTGAACCAACTAGTGTAGCTATAGAAGCGACTTCGAAAGTTTTCAGGAGCAGAGTCCATAGATCAGACAACTGCGAAGGTACCCAGGAAGAAACATTTTTTTTAATCTGAAAGGTGTAAAGGGCTGTCCCGAGCGGCACGAGGGCACAACTAAATGCAAGGTTTGGGAGGGAGTTGACTTAATCCAAAGAAATTGAGTTAAATCCCCAAATCCAAGTAGTCCCAGAAAAACTGCAAATATCCATAAGAAGTGAAGCGAAGAAAAGGAAAAAAAAAAAAAAAACTAATTCAGACAGGAACCAGGTAGAGTGCACAAAAAGGAAACAACCAGTTTGCCAAAACCTGAAGGGAAGATCCAGAAGCGAGTCCTTGAGACAGCAGGGTAAGTGCCTGGAAGTCAATGCAAATCGAGGTAGGCAGCAGGGAGTAAGAAGGAGACCATCCAGCAGGAAGAGCCAAGGTCAAAACAGGTAACGCAGGAGCAAGAAAGCAAGAGGGCTTGACGCAAGGCCGAGCACAGAAAATAGCTTACCTTGAGGAGCCCCAAGCAACATTCTCTGGTGCCTTTTTATCTTCCTCGCAGACCGCTGGGACGGTAGCATGTGGCGTCAACACGTATGCTCACGCAATTATGTCATTCCGCACGTTGCAACCTGCCCCAGAGATTCTGGGACTTGTGGCACTGGACAAAACACCAGTGCAAACGCCAGTCCAGGGTTCCTCAGCTATCAGGACGGGATCCCGACACTTCCAGAAATTGAATCCCCAATAAGCCCTGAGGCTTTCTGGTTGCAATGGTAAGTAGGCAGAGAAAATGCAAGATCTACTCTTGGTGTGGGGAAAACCCCTTTTTATCTTTAGCGTTTGGAGAATGAACTTGGGAAGTTCCAGTGGCATATTCCATGGGACCGACTGAGGTACGGGGCTGGAATACAGCCTTATCTGGAGAATGATTGATCCAAGGATGACCTCAGTGGACCACCTTAGCTGGTGGTTGACACGGATAGTGTGACTTCTGAGGAAGGGGTGGGGGGGTCTATGGCGGCCCCTGAAGCCGAACGGGCGTTCCTCCAACTGCATGCTTTTTTATTTTGTCTCGCCTGTGTGGCCAAGCAGGCAGCTGCGAGTGGGTTGAATACTGTTTAATCTCACCCTCTCTCCTGCTAGAATTTATATGTATTAAAAGGTAGAGAGCAGTGCTGTTTGCACTTTTTGGTATCTTGTTAGAATTGGGCCAAATTTGCAATGGGCAAATCCTCTTGATTTTAAGAATACATATTTTGCATTTTCACCTTTTCAACAAGGACCATTTAAGAAAGCCAGAAAAATGTCAAGACGCCAAGTGACGTCCCACATTTCACATGCTCAGGGCTCGAAAATTGCTTGTTCAACTACCCCAATGAAGGAAGTGAATATTTTGATTAACAAAACTGATGTTTTGCTGGATAAAATCAATGATCAAGAAGAGGTAAAGAAGGTCAAGTCCCCCACAGAGAAAATGTGTCTGTAATCTTGTAGCTAGCCTTCGCCTAGATCATCAGGAAGGGGATGTAATTATGCTTTTTCTGTCGAACACCACAGTAATTCAGAAGGTGAAGGTAGTACTTTCTCTTCGAAACACCCACCTAAGGAAAATAATAATCTACCCCCTAGTCAGATGTAAAATCTTTCTCCCTCCTGATGTGGTATGAATGAACCCATCCCTACAGGAAACTGTTTTCTCCCCTTGATAGATCTGGAAGATGCAGGTATAGTTAACGAGAGGGAGGCTGTATTCTCCAATCCGGTGGAAAGAAATGGGGACACTGTGGTAAAAGGGAATGCTGGGGGAACATGCACAGCCATTAATGCACATAGAGTGTCGACTAGCTGCATTGATAGAAGGAGGTAACATTTGGAAAAGTTTATGACGTAAAATGTTCAATGTGTTTGTTATTGCTTTGAAATGTATCACTATTTTATACAGCTCGAAAGTGTTCGTTAAAGCATTTTCAAAGAGAATTACATTTTTATCACACCACTCCAAATATGGGAAATGGCAAGCTTACAGTTTGCTTAAGTTCACGAGAAGAGAGCACAATCAATCTTTCTTGGACATTTTCTCAAGCTCCAACTGATGCAAAGGGAAAATCATTTTAAGAGCTACTGAAACACAACAAACAGCAGCACGACTTGCCGACCAGAGGACAAGAGCAACATCTTCCAGGGCACATGAGACAGCACTTGATGAGGACACTGGCAATGCCGGGTACCCCAGCTATTCTATTACAAAAAGGGGACCAAGGCATATCAAGAAATCCTCCCAGTCCTGGAAACTTGTGCTGAATTCTTTTAGTCCCAGTGATCGTACTATACTGACCTCGGCCAGCAGTATTTCTGTGGTGCTGGCTTCCTACTTTTCTAAACCAATGAAGGTGGTTGCACGACTCCAGGCAGAGAGAGAAAGCTGGTATGATGGGGAATGTAGAACTGCAAAGACTAAGTTATTGAGGGTACTTAAATTTGGTAGCAGGGAGGAATATTAGGAAGTGCCAAGATCCAGAAAGGAGTATAAGATGCTGTTCAAAAGGAAGACGAAATCAAACACTAGAAACCTGGGAAGCCCCTCAATAACGCAGCCAGGGAGAAAAACCACAGGGAATTTTGGAAGATTGTAACTTAAGGTAACTGATTAAAAGAGAAGCATATAAAAGCAGCTATCACGGAAAACTATTGGCTAGAGAATTTTATTGGCCTTTATTCTGAAAGCAGAACTGATTTTTGATTTCACTGAGGAATTATTGAATTGTGTGGGCATTAACAGAGATATAGTCCCACTAAAATGTACAATTAAGGAGGTGTTCCCCGCTATGGGTCTGCAATGTAGAGGGAAAGCTCCCAGTCCCTATTTCATACCGGTACACCTTTAGATGAACGAACCCGAAGAATAGGCACCTTGCCTTCTAGTGTTATTCAATGCCATACTAAGACGGGGGGGGGGGACTTCTTGGTAAGTGGCAGAAAAGGTAGCAATTTGTCAAAAAGGGAGACCCTGGTATCCCCGGCAACTATAGGACTATGATAGTGTTGGACGCCAGTGGTAAAATATTTACAAAAATCTTGAAATTTAAACTAGAAAAGGGGGTGGCTGAAACTGAAGCCTTAAGCAATCTCCAGGATGGTATTACAAAATGAGTAAGTAATGTACACCAAATATTTAGACTGATCCTGAATAAATATACGACTTTCAAGAGCTGAAATATCCACTTACTTTTTGTGGATTTAAAGGCCACCTTTGACAGCATTCCAAGATCTAAATTATGCCAAGCACTGGAGAATATAAAGCTCACCCTCCACTGCTGGACGTAATCAGTGCTAAATGTGTATATTCAAGCAAGTGTAAGATGGGTATTGGGGGTGGGGGTTGGGCGTTCCAAATCTTTCTCGGTTAGTAAGGGCGTAAGGCAGCGCTGTATTCTGGCCCCACTCCTATTTAAGTTGTTTTTGATGGGGTGATGTGTGGTTTCCCAAGTAGTACATCGGATGCCCCTTGCCTTGGGGGTGAGAAGATTGGTGAGATGATTGCTACATCATCGATGACGAACAGGATGCCAATCATGTCTCAAACCCCATCTGGCCTAATAAGATGGACGGACAACTTTAACCTATTTTGTAATTAGTAAGACGTGGAAGTTAATACAAACAATGGTGAAGCGATGCGGCAGACAATATGGGTGCTGTTCAAGAACTGATATTATTGATGGTGAGAAAACAGAAGGTTTCCCATTTTGACTACTATGGTGTCCGAATTTCAAGGGACGGCACAGGGTTGGAGCATACCAATGAAGCAAATATGACACTGGTTAGAAAATATAATGGAATTATCAGTTTCTCCTGAAAGTGTGATATAAACATTAATTTCAGCAATTGTAATATACAGAGCACAGGCAATGGCGGTGCCCTGTATGAAGCCGAGAACGTGGGTCAGATTAAGACTCCTGCTTTAGCCGTTAGAGAAAATACGTTTCTTAAACGACCACTGTGGGTCCCTAAAAATACACCAGATATTCCATTAAATATGGAACTCAGTATTGGAGAACATTTTATTATAAAACCTGTGTTATTTTGGATACGCATCTGGGTTTACGAATCACTTCTAAAGTACACATCTGCTTTAAAAGATGACTTGTGTTACCAAAATGTAATCTCTATTAAATGGTTTAAGCAGATCAAGTCCCATCTATCTTTACTTAATTTGGATGATCTTTGGACCAACCCAGAAGCTATCAATCACATTACTAGACAAACTGTCATTGATGCCCACTCAGAATTCTTGATAGGACCAATACAATCAAAGTGTTTTTACCCATCCATGGGATTCAATTGTTTATTACGAAAAGTTATATTTTGAAAGATTACATATGGATGGTGGAAAGTCTGTTACAGAGAGCCTTTGTTTTTTAAAAGAGGTTAGTCCTCCTACCGATCGCTAAGGTGAAGGCCAGATAGAATAAAAACATGGTTGATACATGCCCTTTTTGACTAGGAAAAGTTGAGACTATGCACCACTTCCTTTTAGTATGCCCGCAGTATGTGGATATCAGACAAACTTAAAAATATATTTAGTAAACAGAAGAGTACATCGTCTGACCAAGGGGAGGTGTTGTGTAAAATGGCAAGTTCCAATGATGTAATTTATGCGGTCTCAAACTTCTTAGAGAAGGCGTGGAGGAGGAGAGAGAAGTCTGCAACATATATGCCTTAAACTATAGATGAGATGTTGCATAACACACCAATGTGTTATGGCTTCCTTTCTATGTGTTTGGAATGAAATAGGAATGAGGCAGTTGAACAAGTTACTCTCTTACCTGGTAACGTTCTTTCGATGGGATGGTCCGACGACATATTCCATATGTATGACAGTAATCACCACAGCTGTGCTGCTTTGGAAAATCTTTCTGCGTCCTGCGTCAATGACGTCGATACGCCGCCCTCGAGGACCTCCTCCGATGGCCGACGTCACTGGATGCTATAAGTAGGACGCACGACGCCCGTAGCATCAGTTGTAGTTTTTTCCCAGAACATGTGGCACCAATCTTCTGCCAGTCTGACCACACAAAGCCTTGCGGAAATGTAAGCTGCAATCGCATAAGAAATTCTGTAGCAGGGAAGGTAGTGAGGGAGCGATATGGAATACATTGTCGGACCATCCCATCGAAAGAACGTTACCAGGTAAGAGAGTAACTTGTTCTTTGAGGGGATTGGGTCCTCCGACGTATTCTATATCTATGACAGACTCCCAAAGCAGTACCAATGCAAGGAGGTGGGAAAAGAATTTAGAAAACAGAAATTTAGAATGCCCAATCAAATTGCGGAGTAAAGGACTGCCTTGCCAAAGGCCAGATCCTGCCCCCGGATGGAATCGAGGGAGTAGTGACGTACAAAAGTATGTACCGAAACCCAGGTGGCTGCATCACAGATGTTACGAATAGGAACACCCCTCTGTAGGGCAGTAGAGGCAGCCATACCCATGGTAGAATGGGCCCGTAAGCCGACCGGTGGGTCCTTACCCGCCAAGCGGTAACACTCAGATAGCCAAAATAATCCAGCGAGACAAAGTCTGTTTCGTCACAGCTTGTCCCAAACGCTTTCCAGCGTAACCAATGAAGAGTTGATCGTCCCCTCTGACCCGGGACATGCGTGAAATATAAAAGCTTAACGCTCTCCTAGGTTCAAGCCTATGGAGCCTCTCCTCTTCCTTACCAGGATGTGGAGGAGGATAAAATGCCAGAAGAACAACCTTCTGGCCTAAATGAAATTCCGGCACCACCTTCGGAAGAAAGGAAGGACGAACTCTAAGGACAACCCTGTCCTTATGAAACACAGTGAAGGGTGGCTTAACTGAAAGTGCCTGTAACTCACTCACTCACTCTGCGAGCGGAAGTGACCGCAACCAAAAACACAGTTTTAAGAGTTAACAGTCTCAAAGGGCATGAATGCAAAGGCTCAAACGGAGCACCCATCAGAAACGAGAACAAGGTTAAAATCCCAACCGGGCACCTGGAAAGGTAACGGAGGGAACACATTAGTGAGCCCTTTCAGAAACTGAGAAATTAAAGGAATTTTAAAATAGGAACACTCTTCAGACGAGCGCTTAAATATGGACAGCGTCACCAGGTAACCTTTTAATGGTACCCACTTGAAGGCCCCTGTGGGCCAAAGAAAGCAAAAAAGACAGAACCATGGGAATGTCACATGCAAAAGGATCCACATTCTTAACCCTGCACTAGTCGCAGAACTTATGCCAATGGCAACGGTACAGGGACTTTGTTGCTGGCCGAGAGCAACACCTTCATCACGTCTTCAGGGAGGTCACAATCCTTATACCGCAACCTTTCAGAAACCAAGCGTGAAGGTTGAGGGATCTGACCTCTGGATGGAGAACCTGACCCCCGTCCAGTGAGAGCAGATCGTCTCGGTAGGTAAAACGACGTGGAGGGTAGATGGACAAGTCGAGAAGATCCGGGTACCACGTCCTCCGGACCCACGCCGCAGCAATGAGGATCATCCTGGAACCGAACCTCCATAACCTCTGCAGCACTTGCGGAATGACAGGGACTGGAGGAAACGCGTACAGCAGTGGGAATGACCACTCCACCATGAACGCATCTCCTAAGGCTCCTTTCGGAGGAAATTCCCGCAAGCAGAACCTCTCGCACTTCCGGTTGACAATGGAGGCGAAGAGATCCACTTGAGGGGTCCCCCAAAGGGCGAAGATCTCCAGGAGAATCTCCTGAGCCAACTCCCACTCGTGACATATCGCGCTCTGCCTGCTCAGAGCATCCGCCGTCTCATTTTCGTCTCCGGCCAGATGAACTGCCGAGATCGAAACTTCCTGCTGGATTGCCCAGAACCAGAGCTGCATCGCCTCCCTGCACAGAGGAAGTGACCCTGCCCCCCCTCTTTGTTGAGGTAGTACATGGCCACCGTGTTGTCCGTCAGGATCAGGACAATCTTCCCTCGCACAGTCGGCAGAAAAGCCTTCAGGGCTAGCCTGACGGCTCTCAGCTCCAACAGATTGGAGACCAACAAACGCTGTCAGCTCGTTGGCATGAGCTCCCCATCCCGTGAGGGATGCATCCGTCATGATAGTCACCTCCGGCCAGGGTAGCCAAAATGGAGCCCCCCCCTCATCAGATTGTCTTCGACGGCCCACCACAGAAGGTCCTGGACGACCGAGGACGACACCTGAACAGGGTCCGACATCCTGCCGGAGGTCAGAGACCACTGGAGCTTGAGTGCCCATTGCAAAGATCTCATCCGCAACCTGGCCTCCGGCACCAGAAGAATGCAGGATGCCATGAGGCCGAGCAATCTCAAGAACTCGAACGCTGGGAGACTCTGGGCAAGCTGAAACTTGTGCACCATCTGCTAAATGTGATGAGCCCTCACCTGGGGAGGAAAACATTGCCCCAGGGACGTGTCGAGCACTGCTCCGATGTACTGGAGCCTCTGAGTTGGTGTCAAATGGGACTTCTTTAAGTTGAGGGAGAAGCCCAGCTTGTGGAGGGAGTGGCAGGTGACTGACAGATGATCCAGGACCTGCTCGGGAGAGCGCGCCCTGATCAACCAATCGTCCAGGTAGGGGTAGACGTAAATCCCCCCTTTCCTGAGGTGCGCTGCCACCACTACCATGAGCTTGGTGAAAACCCTCAGTGCCGAGGTCAAACCGAACGGCAGGACCCGAAACTGAAAGATGTATCAGCACATGAAAATAAGCGTCCTTGAGGTCGAGAGACACCAACCAGTCCTGAAGTTGAAGGGCCTGGAGGACTGGAGAGAGTAACCATCTTGAACTTGTCCGCCCTGAGGAGTTTGTTCAAACCGTGCAAGTCCATGATGGGTCTCAATCCCCAGTCTTTCTTGGAAATCAAAAAATAAGGGGAATACCATCCCTTGTTCCTCTCCGCTACAGGCACCAGTTCTATGGCGCCTTTCTCCAGCAGGGATTGAATTTCTTGTGCAAGGAGCGGATCCGGACGCTTCAAAGAGAGATTCCCCAGTGGATTGTCTGGAGGCCTCTGCCGGAAAGGAAGACAGTAGCCGTGGGTTATGATCTCCAGAACCCACATATCTGAAGTAATGGCGTGCCACTCTGCAAGATGCTACGCCAGCCTTCCCACAACCGGCGAACCATGGGAGAAGGCCTCATGACTGAGCTGAAGCAGCTGCGGCGTTGCCTGAGGGCAAAGAGGCAACAGCCCGAGCGGCCTTGGCACCTCACCTCTGGCACTCCTACGGTGGCCCCTTTGACTGGCAGCTCCTCTCGCTTTACCAAAGGATGAGTAATGACGAAAGGAACCTCCCCTCCATTGCTGTCCCCTAGGACGAAAAGGCAGAGGTTGTCGAACTGCAGCGCCCAACGACTTCGCTGCAGCTTTTGAGGTCTGCAACCTCTCAAGGCTCTTGTCAGCCTTTCTGCCAAAAAGATGTTCCCCGTCAAAGGGCATGTTGAGGAGCCGGGCCTGCACATCAGGAGCAAACCCCGACTTCCGCAACCACGCAAACCTGCGTATCACGGTGTGTCGCCGCCATAATAATTTGGCACTTATATAGCCATGGACCGGCTGATGCAATCTGCCATGTCCAAACCCGACTGAATGGCCTCACACATGGCATCCTTGTCAAACTGAGCCATGGCAAGGAAACCATCCCGTTCATCCCCTTTGGGAATATGTTCAGCCGCTAAGGAAACACAGTTCCACAGAGTGTGCGTGAAACGTGACAAGGCACATACAGAGTTGGCCGTCTGAAGCGCCATACCCCCTGAAGAAAACACTTTCTTCGCCCAGACGTCAAAACGCTTGTCGTCCCCATCAGGAGGGATGGTATGATACGATGCCTGCTTTGCCGGGGCCATAGCCGCCTGCACCACCAAACTCTCTGGAGTGGGGTGCTTGGTCAAGTAGCAGGGTAGCTACTTGCTGGGCGGTATTTTCGCGGCAAAGACTTGCCCACTGCCAGGAGACTGGTGTAGTGGACACACTTTCTTGATTCTAACCAGAGCTGGAAAGAGGTCACTGGAGTAAAGATGTTCCTGTGCCCTACCGAGATGGTTCTTGACAATTTCCCTTACTGCCTCCTTATCAGATAAAAAAGTTTGTGCTGTTTGGGAACTGGGTAGCATGGCTTAGTCCCTCTCTTCCCAGGTCTCTTTCAGCACAACTAAAACATCTCTAGGCTCTCATGCATACAGCAATTCAAATAGTGAGTAGCCTAGAGATGCCTGCAGAGTTTTCCTTATGGCAAATGGGGCCCATAGAATCATGCCATCCCAGTTTCTACCATCTGTCTCTACTAACTTATGGAGAAGCCTTTTCAGGGTTTGATAAAAACCTATCCACCAAACCATCCATTAGGGGCTGACAAACTGAAGTCCGAAGGGTTTTGATTTTTAACATCTCTTATGTCTTCCATTATCTTTGGCATAAAAGTAGTACCCTGGTCGGTGAGGATTTCCTTGGGGAACCATACTCTCGATAAGAAAAGGAGGCGTTTCAGATCTGTTGACTAGTGTTCCATAAACTTAAGGCCCCAGGATAGCAGGTGACTTAGTCAACTATCACTACTATATATTTACCTAATTTTGATGGTTTGAGTGGGCTCACTATATCCTTGGCTATTCTCGAGAAATAATGGGTAGTGGAGCTGGGGGAATTGGAGTGGCTACAGTTTTCTAGCAGATTTAGCATGTCACTATAGAGTTCTTTACGTCAGCAAACACTCCAGGCCAATAATATCAGGATACCACTTGGTTTGTGTCTTCCCTATCCCCCTATCCCCTGATGGGCAGCTGTGAGATGGGATTTGGCAAGTTCCAGCATCAACCTTAGGTGACTGTGTGGAACCCCCAGTTGTGTCCAGTGAAGCCTATCCTTTTCCACGTCTCCTTGGTATAGTAGTCCCTTTTTCAAGAAGAAGGGACCTGCTCGACTAAGACCCTGTTTTTCCTTGGTTACACTGGAGAAGGCGATCGTTAGGCCAGGGTTGTTCCTTTGAGCAAAGGCAAGATGGGGTAACAGGGTTGTTTCCTCTGCTTCCCTCATCTCAGGTCCCTCCCTAGCATGGTCGGCTTGCCCAAAATCCATTGACCCACTTTCGGTTTAAGTAAAGTTTCCCTTTCTTGCAGTGAGGACTTTCTCAAGGATCCCTTGAGCTATAGCCTCTGCTTCTTTTACCAAGAAATGGGAGGCTCCATGGTTATGGAGGAAAGCCATCACCTCCCACCTATAGTCTGGATTCACTACCCTTGCAGCAACATCCAGGTTGTATTGCCACGCTACCCCAGATTTACAGGACAGCCTGATATAGGTCTCTGGTGGATAAGAAAGCCATAAGCCTGTTAGTATAAAAGGTCTCTCCTTTGGGGGTATGGATGTCTCTACACTATATAGATCAAAGCGGAATGGATTGGGGAGTGGCCAGAGTAAGGGCACTGGCTCTCTCATTGGTCTTAGCGAAGCGAAGGGGGTCCCCAGTTTATATCAATTGGTTTACATCCCACTTCCACAACCATATTATGATGAATCAGAAGAAGAACTCTGACAATTGGAGTTCATTCTCAAGAGATTCAATTCACATTAAAAGGGTAAAAATGCCTCAAAAGTTCCAAAAGGATATTCTTCGCAGTTTTTGTATCAAGTTAGGGTTTCACTTTCTCCAGTTATCAAAGGAACAGTCTCTTGTTGTAAATATTTCCTTTCTTCTGGGCTTTATTGAAAGCAACCAAATTAGAACTTCGTACCTTCTGTTACTTGCTCAGTCTTAGTTGAAAGTGTCCATATCTCTTACTCAATCCCCCTTACAGAGGATGCTTGTACCCATGGGTTTCTGAGGCTCCCGTACCTGATCGCTTTCCCAGCTCTTATTCACATCCACAATGTTTCTATTTTTCTCTGTCCCCTTTTCATTGGATATTTGCAGCTCTCCGTCGGGTTTCTCAGACTCCTGTAATCTAGTCAACTTTCCCTGCGGCTACCTCTCTCAGTAGCTACGGTCCGATGTATGTAAAGCTAAGCGACTCGGGCTCTGTCCAAGGATCTGGACCTTGCGTCAGTTACCGGTCTCCTGGTCCATCACAACTCGGTCACGAGACGCCCATATCCCAGTCTTGGTTTTTTCCACCACCTCTGCTCCGCGGTCAGGTAGAATGCCGCCCTTCGGCTAGCTCTTCGCTCGCACTCCTTGCAGCCACAGGCTCTGCAGCCCAGTGTGGCTCCGCCCCTCTAGGACATTAACAATGCAGAGACACGCCTCCGCTTAGTGGTTCCCACTTCTCCACAGCAGTTTCCTCTCTTTAACACGTCACATGAACAAACAGACCATTGTCCTTCAGGATGTGTTCAGCATTGCCTTTAGCCTATATGTACAAAGATGGAGCTTTGTGGAATATAGTCTTTGTAGAAGATAGTAAAGTCTCTTCTACATTCATATATGCATACACAGTGGTTTGGACAGGGAGTTCTGATCAGGACTGGGAGTTCTTGTCCCCAAGAGAGGACTCACTCCCAGTTAGGTCCCGCTTGCCACGACCCCTAGGGAGGGTGTTGCATGATTTACGATATGGCATTTATAACGCGCCTGTACACATGCGTTTCTAGATGCAAGGGCACAAAGGGCTCACCTCCCTAGCCTCATAGGGGGTGGCTCCCCTCCGAGGAGAAGGGCCGAATTGTCCAGATTTGTCACACAGCATTTCCAAGATTGCCTGTACAGTATTTTTATTTTGGCTGACCAAGCAGTAGGCACAGTCTGTGTTGGACCCCAAGCACAGGCCACCAGCCTGAGGAAAGGACTACTGCTCTGTGGGAGTATAGCGATAAGTCGTGTATAAATCAAATACTCTGCCCAACTACTGAATCAGCAGTGACCTTAATCAAAGATGTAACTAGCAAATTATACTCTTTCTTTGCCTCTTTTAGGTAATATGGGCTGAGGCCAAGCTATAATCTTCAAGAGGGATGTGAGCAAGTACAGAAGCTTCCAAACTGCAAACTACTCTGGTACTAAAATAAACGAATGTACAACCAATTTTCTATAAATTAAACATGAGTTTCCAATTAAACTAAAAATATGCAAAAATAAAAGCTAATAACCCAGCCCTGTTAGAGAAGACACGCACTATGCCAACTTTTTAATTAGAGGGCACTATGCCAACTTTTTAAGTAGAAGGTACTCTGGGTCCAAATGCAGGGTTAAACCGGCAATATTTACAGAAGAAATGCAAGGTCAAGTAAGGTCTTAAATGTAACGAGGGCCCTTTTAGGCATGCCAGGGGCACAAAACGTCAAATACTCTTGTTCTTGGTGCTCAAGTTAGCGTTGAGGTATGTTTTTAGCTGCTTTACAATGGATTGAGATGTTCAAGTTAGTTGTTTCTAATAGAGTGCAACAAGACAGTTAAAACAGTCCAGATGCAGAACTGTAGCCGTGATCAGCTTGAATCAAGTGAAAAGGCACATCGGTATCTTGGATCGGTTACACCAGCATGAAAAGCTCCAACAATGCAATGTGGATCGTTAGCAGCGATCATCTCCAAAACAGCGGTGGCACGGGCAGACGATGGATGAGTCAGCAGCTTGAATTCCTGAAATCGGATCAAAACATGGTCTGTGTCAAAGGCAACTACAAGTGCTTGCAGCAACTCAAACATGTTTGAAAGTGGTTCCATCAGTTTGAAAGCACATCTAAACAGGGCCCTGAGCCGTTCCTTGACTTCTAGTTTGAAGGACTCCATCCAGAGTCACAGGGGGCAAGGTGAGTCCTTGATATTCACTTTCCAGCCAGGAAGGTTGCCAGAGAGCACTTGCAGGGCCAGTCACCTCCAGTGAACAGGATCCTGGTAATCAGTGGTTTCAGTTGCAGACAGACCTTGTCCAGACAGCAAGTCACCCCCAAATGTTCCTCTAAGCTGGGTGAGGGAAAGCCTGATTTTTTTTCTAGAAGTCTGTATCTTAACCTCAATGGACTCCAATAAAGTTCCAGGTGAAATATTTCTTCTGTACTCCATAGATAGTTCAATTTAAATCGATTCTGGCCACCTTTTATAGTTCATATGTTGGAGCGGATTGGTCCATTTCAAGGCTTCTTTAAGGGTCCTAACCTGGTAGCAGTGTTGAGAGATCGCGTGACGCTACGTCTCGCGAGATCTGGTACGCAAACCCGCAAGAAGCGGGTGAATAGAGCGCAAAGCGGCAGACGAGAGAGCAGAGGACACGGAGCAGGTCGAGCTCCCGGCGCTTCTCTTGAGACTAAATAAACCTTTTCTACTGACTTTATGGCACTAATTCACTCAGTTGAGGGCCAGTTGCCCTAGGACTCTATCCTTTATAAGCTAATGTTTCCTGCATTGCTGATACCAGTGTCACAATAAAGAGTTGAGCCTGTTGCACAGAACCTTCCCGCCAATTATTTCACTACAAGAGGTTATCCTTTTTTCCCCACTGGTGAGGTAATTCCCAGAAAAATTTGTCTGCAGAAAGTGGGGAAGGGCAGAGTAAATGTGGTAGCCCAGGGAGACTGCAAGATGGGGCAACCAGTCCTTTTACTGGTTTTCCACTTCTGGGCCCTCTACCCCCTCGCCAGTCTGCCCTGCATCAAAAGCCTCCAGTAATTACGACTCAAACATGCCAAAACTAAAGATGGCTTATTTTTAAATATTAATCTGCCACAAGATACATAATTTTGGTAAGGGCTGCCCATTGATAGACCATTCCTTCCTAGCTGTTGAAACTTTGGGTTCCATAAGGATTTTTGCATGAATGCATGTTATTCTGTAACCCCTTTGTTATAAAACTACAATGCAACTGAGGGTTGTCAGTCTCAACACTTTCATGTTTGCAATATACATTTCAGCAGAGAACATTATGAAAGTGATGTTTCATTAGCAGAGCTTACGTTCAGAGACCACATCATTGTATACTAAAAGGAACTTTCTCAGGCTAGGCTACCCACACAGATGACATTCGGTCAGTCAGGCCTTCACCTTTTTGGCCGTCTATTGCTTCTGCTCTCTCAGGCCAGCGCATCTCCCTTCTCCATAGCCTATATCTCAGCTTTCCTGTGGTCCAAGCCTTCCGCCAGTTGAGCCAAGGCTTCTATAGATTCTCTTTAGATCCGCAAGACCTGGACTTCTTTGGAATCTCTGTGGGATTCCCAGGCCTTGGATTCTCCAATGTCACTCAGTTTCTTTCATAGCACAGTATGGTTAGTCACCTCCCTACAGTGTTCTCTTTTTGGTGAAACCACTGCTTGCCCCCGAGTTAAGAGGGGGTTCAAGGTTACCAGATGCCTTCGTTCAAAGACACAGCATAGGGCTTCAACCTTTGCCTGGCAGATTGACTGGGCGCACCAAATTTTGATGACCCAACCTGCCACAAAGATAACATCCCCTGGATGCCAGCTGAGCTGGGTCTGGCCTGGGGCCTCTGGGCTTTTGTACTACTCCTGTGGTGACTTTCGTTCGGGAGGGCAGCTGTACGATTTGGGCAGGCAGTTTTTTTTCCAGGATGGGACAGATTTAAGTCTGCAGGTGGTATCCACTTCCATTTTCCGGACGGGCTCAAGTTGTTCTGAGTCTCTTCCGGTTCTCACTCCTTCCTTAGTCCTCTTTTGCTCCATTAGTCATCAATGGGCAGGGTTGGGTCAAGTGTTATGTCGTCGCACTCTCGTTTTGATGTTCGGCCCATCGATCCTCTTGAGACCAGTCTTTCTTCATCATGTGACCTGATGGACTTATGCAGTGCTCCTACTCTTTACAATCTGTTCACAAAGCCACTCTTTGACAAACTTAACTGCGGCGGCATAGCCTATACAAACTATGCCAATGATATGCAAGTGCTCCTACCTCTCTCAGGCTCCTACAACGAAGACGCCACAGCCCTCCATCTGTTATACACCACCATACAAGCTTGGATGGCTGCTAATGGACTATGTCTCAATGGAGATAAAACAGATCATTATTATTGGCCCTAAATCAACTCTATCCTAACTTGGCAAACAATATAGCCACTTCACCATCGACAACTCCATCATCCCGGTCGTCTCTTCTGTAAAGACACTCAGGGTGTACCTGGACTCTACCCTGCCCATGACGCGACAAGTTAGCTCCATTGCTTCTGCCTCGGCTCACACCACCAAATCAATGAATGCAGTTAAACCGTTCATATCCAAACAGAATTGGCTTCCAATAGCTGGAGCCACCATTGGGGATAAACTAAATTATTGCAATGTCATTTAGCAGGCACCTCGGCAAAAACATTTTACTCCAGGTCATCCAAAATAATGTCCCGAGTGCAGCCCTAAATATTCCTAAAAGAGACTACATCGCACAGGCTAGGCGTGCTGTTCACTGGCTCCCGTCAAAGAGCAGATCACCTTCAAGACACTCACTCTAACACACAAGTGCTTAGCGCTCACAGCCCTGCCATACCTATCAGAGAAAATCGTCAGAACCACCTCCTCATGTCCCAAAAGAACTTGCCATGCCAACCAACTACACACACCATACACAGAGGGCCAAAGCAGATGGGAATGGTTTCCCCTACATAGCTCCTAAATTATGGAATGCCTTACCCATCACACTTGGAGCAGAGACATCACCCTTAGCCTTCCAGAAAGCGCTAAAAATACTCTATTCAACTAACACATCACCCACCTCACTCTCCCAGCTCCTCCTCCCTCCTCCTATACCCTCCTTTTCTGTACTGTTTTTGTAACTAAGTTTATATTATGTAACTAAGTATGCTATCTGTAACAGCACCACGATGCCTTCGGGCTGTTGCGCGCTTTATAGATGCTAATAAATAAATAAGACTTGAACCCTAGGCCTGTTTCGCCAATTATACATAAAATACAATAAAAACCAAATATTAAATAGCAAACTATACAATAACAAATACTAAACTTCATCAGATTTCACACCAAAATAATTAAAAAAGATAATACCAAGTCTAATTTAGTCTATATACCTACATACAACCCTTGGAGTTCTTAGACTTGACACATCAGTCGCTTAATCCTAGCAGTCAAAATTATAGGTATTTTATGGTTTCCTTTAACAATAAAGCATTTATTTCCTGAAGAATGTTGCAGATTTTTAAAAAATGATACTTGATTGGATAGCTAACCAAAATGAATGTGACTGGGTACTACGTGGGTTACTGTGTACGCTACAATTCAGATATTTGATTCTGTGGTCCTGTTGGCAAAGATGCACCCTTTGCACTAAGGGCCGGCTTAAACTATGAGCTGGGTCCTACCTGATTCGTCAGGAATGGGAAAGACCTCCCACGTAAACATATATATTATTTCATGAATTTAATAATGGAATCCTCAGAAAAACCTTAATGTCCAATGTTTTCTTTTCTTACGAAGAAGGTTCATAAAAAAATTATAAACACAAATGCAATTTTTGCATTACCTGCAGTTGATAATTTTGACACACACAGGGAAGGTTCATTAAACACCTCAGTCTATCTACATTTTTTCCAGTCTTGAGCACGATCAACTACCATAGTTTTTCCCACTAGACCATGCTCGAAAGATTTTGATAGCTGTATACCTCAGAACGCACCAACACCAATTCTGAGGACGTACGTTCATGGAGAACAGACAGGCAGAATATGCTACCCGAGGATGGAATCACAGTTCGAAAATACATTGGGCCCAATTGCTCATTTTCTGCCTGTGATGCAAAAATTGCATTTGTGTACATTATACATTTTTTATGAACCTTTTTCGAAATATTAAAAAAACATTGGACATGAAGGTTTTTCTGAGGATTCCATTACTACATTTAATGAACTACTACATGTATGTACATGGGAGGTCCTACCAATTCCTGACGAATCAGCCAGGACCAAGCTCATACTTGATTGGATAGCAAAATTCTGTTCCATAGATAGTTCGGACACAACTTCTTGTACCTTGGAATCTGTAATTGTATTTCTACCATCACTCTCATAAGTGGACATTACACAAGTAGGTGTTTTGTAGATTCCAGAACCCAATATAACATCACAAACCACTTTCTCTCGCAAGCCCTATTCTTAGGCCTACACATCACTTGTCGCTCGGGTATGCCCGGTGGGTCATCCGTACCTGGATGAAGTGTGGGCAATTGGTCTGGCCCCAAGTTAAAATGTAAAAAGAATGTCAGTGTTTTCTTGGTAAAGCACTTAGGCCCCCTCCCCCCACCCAATACCAGAACTTGAAAGTTTCCCAGGTTAACCCACTGGGTACTGTGCTGAACTGTACAGGTGTGTTTGCGTCCATTTCTGTGTGTGCGGTTGTATGTCAGGGCCAACTTCCTAAACAATGCGGGTTGCATCCCTCTCCTGACACCACACGCAGCGAGAGCCCACAGTGTGGACTTGCCAATCCGTCACTTGCGATCTCAGAATGGAGACAGGGAAAGATAGTTCAAGTGTTTTATTCATACAAGTGCTCAAAAGGGTCAGAATGCTTGCCATAGAAAGACTAATAGTGCGATGAAGGATGTTAGGATCATGCAAGTGGCCGAAAGTAATGTGTCAAGGTAAAAAATTAAAATAAAATACAAAATGAGGTCTTACTAAGTGTCCATAGGAACGGGAACTGTCCCTCTTATGAAAAAAGGGATTCTTGGTAAATGTGTTCAAATTCCAAAGATTAAAGCAACTCAAAATCTATGGCAATGGAATGCCAAAGTTCAAAAGCAATTCTTTTCTCCTACACCGAGTGTTTGAGAGTAGTATGGTCTAGTATCTCGGTTCTCTCTCTGAATCTTGGGGTGTCCTCTGCCATGTAACCAAGGCACAAAGATTAATGCTTTGAAATTTGCACGCCACAGTAACCTAGGCCTCGTTCTAGTGGTTCTCCTCGTATGGCAGGCATGTAATTCTCGGATTGAAGGTTACCGTCTTTTTTGCCAGGCTGCTTGGTTGGCTGGTAGGGTTGGCTTGAGAAGTGAGGGCCTATTCCCACTCACACCCGGGCCTATTCCCACTCATGCCCTTCTCCCCCTTGTTCGATAGTCTCCCTGGCCTATCCTGGACCCCCTCTTTCTCTTGAACAAGGAAGTTGGCCTCTCCTATCAATCAAATCTGTTCAGACTGTCTCCTCCTTTCCATCAGTTCTTCTCCTTAGCCACTCTCCAGATGGCACCCTTTCTTCTCGGTCTACAATCTCCCCCCTTCTAATGGGCTCCTTTTCTACACATCTCTTTACTAGTCTCGCTCATCTGCATCTCGCAGTCTTTCCCTTCTTGTTGGTCTCTTACAAGGCTCTTCGCTAATCACTCTTCTCAATCTCACAATCTTTCTGCCCCCTTAATTCACTGTCTCTGGCTTCGCCTATGGGGATCGGTCTCACTGTCCAAGGTGTTGAGTCCAGTGTACAGCAGTGCTTGGCACACTTATAGCAATGTGTGATTGTTTTCTTCTTGTATGCGGCCAAAGATCAATATGTCATTGCTATAGTTAAACGAGTGTGGAAATGGGAGTAGGATTCTCCTTATCGTGTCATGGAAGATTTCGACTGCCAATGCTATGCCGAAGTTGAGGCATTTGTACCAGTATAGCCCATTGCGTGTCGCAAACGTCATGATGGCTCAGGGGTTTCTATGGAGGAGGAGCTGGTGGTATCCTTGATTAAGGTACAATTTGGTGAATTTGAATGCAGTGTACTATTTTATGATCATGTCCTCAATGTTCAGGCCCGGATGGCGTTCTCGCTTTATTGCTAAATTTGGAAGCCGCTTGTCAACGCAGAGTCTAACGAACCCCACTTTTCTTTCTTGGGCACTCCGACCACCGGGGATACCCATGGTATTTGACTCGTCGCCAGCTCAATGTGATCTTGAAGGAGGCATTGTAATTATTCAGTTTTGTGTTGGAGGTTGAAACCTACTCATCCTGAGTGCTGGGGTACGGAGCGCATGGCTTCATTTATGTCCAGCTGGATCGGGGGCCCTTGAGAACAGGTCTGTTACTAGTTGCTGGAACCTTGCTTGGGTCATCTCTCATCGGTTCATCCGTGGAACACCTCTTCTGTCTCCTCTCCATGTGTCAGGTGATAGCAATGAGACCAAGGCATTTGGCTGTCTTGAAGCACAGTAGGCAGCGGCCGAGTGTCAGTATCGAGTATGTGCAACATAGCCAGCCCTGCTGCATTCTGATGCAGGATAGTGTAGCAGAACTGCCCATGTAGGGACGTGGGTCAGTACACCCCACTGGAAAATGCAAACAGACTATGGAGATAACAGAATGTTCTTTCGTCCATTAAGTTTACAGTAGCTTCTGTGTCAGTGATTAAAAAAGGACCTCTTGTCCTTGTATGCCCAGCGTGATTCAGGGAGGGGTCTTCATCTGTGTCTTTGGTCATCAGACATATGTTCTCATGGTGCGGTTCTTGGGGTGCTAGGTCGCATACTTCCCCCTTCTTGTGGAGGGTACGGATGGTCTTCGGTGGCGATGTAACAGACTATTTGGCTTCTTGGATCACTCGTCTCGGACTGTTGTGTGGGGAATGGGCTTCCATTCCTGCACACCGTCTGGTAGTGTCCCATCAGGCCGCACTTGATACATGTTTGCGTCATCATCGGACATGGACCTTTGTGTGGGAATAGGAAGCCACATTGATAGCATGTGCGAGCCTGTGTTTACTGGCATGCGTGGCTCTGGGCCGGGATGTGGGCGGCATTCTCTCAGTGTCGTGTATGGTATTGCTTGGGAGTTTGGTGGCCATATCTGCGGTGGCCCCAGCTGTTTTTGGTGCTTCCATCACCACCGCCTTTGAGTCTACTGTTCATATACTAGAGCCAGATCAAGGATTTCTGAAACCAGTAGAGGTTTTATTAAGCAGGTGCTTCCAAAAGGTGGAGGAAATGCAGCCTTCAATTATCCAAAGTGAAATTGCTTCATTTATCAGAAAAGGTGTTGAACTGGCAATGGCTTACTTGTTTCTGTAATCTGAGGAAATATTTGTCCATGGTTTCCTATGATTTCTGGCTATACTGGTTCAACGTGAACCTTTCGTAGTCTGTGTTGCACTGAACCACCAAATTGTTGTTGAGGTCTGCAACAAACGTGGTGTACGATGCTCTCTCTGCTGGTTAGAACGTTTTGACTAGTGACCTAACTTCCCTTCCAATCTAGTTCATGAAAATGTGGGCCATGTCTGTGGTGTCCTTGACAGTCCATCTTGAGCCATGATCGGACATGGGGGCCAATTAAAATGTGGATGGTTTCCACAAAAAAGATGCAGTGTTTGCTTGAGTGACAACTTGGGGGTGCGCGCCATCTTCCTATATGGTTCCTGGCGAGTGGCCAGTGCTCATGTGTTGGTGACCTGCACATGGTTGTCACCCGTGTTTGGAACCAGTGGTTGGGCTTGCTCTGAAGTCTTCTTGAGTGTAGTGTGATGAATCAAGAGTGTTCTTCCATGCTCCCCAGGGGGTTGGGAGGCACCGTCTGTGAGGCTAGGGAGGTGAGCCAGCTCGGCAAGACTCTCCGTAGGGGTCTGGGCAAGTGGGACCATACTGGGAGTGACTCCCTCTAGGTGACAAGGACTCATTCCCACATGGAACTCCCTATGAAAGCAACATGATCTGCTTATATGAGATTGCCTGTAATAAGTAATGTGCCTTCCTCTCTTTTGGCTTCAGGTAATGCTGGATCAAATACGACACCTGAAGGAAAACATAATGACCCATGGAATGGGGACTTGTAGGTAACAGCAATGAACCAATTGAGAAGTGAGGGAGAGAGCCATATGCAGGGGCAGTCCTCTGACGTAGTCACGTCTTGGAGGGTCAGAGCAGTGTGGACCTGTGGAGCACGTGGCAAACCCGCGAGACAGAGTACGCCAGAGAAGGACGCTGGAGGTCTGGCGTAATATACAGTGGGGAAACTGCTGTTAGGACGGAGTCCTGGAGACCGTACTATGTTGTGGCGTGACCACAGGAAAGCCTTGGTGAGTGCAGGGCCCGATCTACAACACCAAAACCAGAAGGAAATTGAATAAACAAAACCACTCGTCAGCAGACCTACACCAAGCATGCAGACCTAACGAGACACAGAGTGACTCCACGCTGCAGATGAGACAGCAGACAGACTAGAGGAAACAAATCTGTCCCGACGGCAAGCCTTGTGAATCCACCCACATCAAACGAGGGTACCAGGATGGATAATGAGAGGGGGAAGCAACAGGGACTAGATGTAGCACATGAAAGGAACTACAGTATTGACTGTGGTCATGGAGAAAGCACAAAGGCCCCATGAGTGGTGGTGCTACACCTTTAACAAGGGTATACTCAACCCTCAATAGAGAAAGTCGAATGGAAAGAGTCTGAAGGAGTCAAATTAAAAGGAATTCGCATAAAAGATTACATGCAGAAAGACTGTCAGAAGGACATTGAGGATATTGATATGTCCCAGAAACTCTGGGATATCCAGCCTATGAATATGTACCATGAGTTGCAAAACCTCAAAGAGAATTTGTAAACCTGCATAAATATACACTGAGTTGGTTGAATTTCCAGAACTGGTTCCAAATGGAGGAACCCTGAAACAAAGCCCAGGATACCCAGCTAATGAGAAGGTGCCGGAAAATATATATTCTGGCCATCTTTAGTTATTAGTTCTAGTGGTAGGGTGAGGTAGAAGTAGACTGTGGACCTTTTATTTAGACTATTGATGACAGACGAGCACCCTTAGTTTGGTTGGTAGGGATCATTCCCTTAGCCATAGGGCAAGTTAGGCATTTTGCTATTATTTCAATTAAAAGCCCAAGAAGTGTCCAACGTGTGACACTCATTCTGGTCTGCCACAGTAGGCATTTACTTCTCCCTGCAAAGCTGCCTCAGATAGCTGTTGTGGGATAGCACCATTGTACATGCTACGAACAGGCCTGGTGGGCTGCCTACTTGGGCCGCTGTGTCTGGTGGAGGCCGGTGAAGCAGAAGGATGACGTGCTGTCTGTTCACTTGGATGCGGGCTGAGAGCCTCTGCTGCAGCTGTCTTTCTCTGGGCATGGCTCACCGTGCACGCTTGTGGATATAGACATCTGATGAGGCCTGGCTGAGCAGCGTACTGATGGGCCGTCACACGAATCATCTGGAGGCGGCCCAGTGAAGCAGCGTACTGACAGGCTGTTACTCAAAACTCTAGTGGAGGCCCTGTGGAGTGGGCGAAACATGGGCTTGGAGCTGCTGGCCCCCAGAGGTTGTCAGCCATGTGAGGGATGATCTACATGGACCCCAGAGGCAGCGGATCATTTCCCTGGTTGTTGCCAAGATGTTGTGCCTCCAAGGGCAGGGAGTAATGACACAAAGCGGGAATGACGCGAGGAGACAAGTTAGAGGGAAAACAATCTGTCTTCATTTTCCAACAATGAACCCCATCCTGTCCTTTCCTTTTACTCCTCCCAGCTCCAACCTCTGGACCCTCTGACACGTGTACAGGCCCTTCCCGAACAATCCACTGTGTCAAGTGCAAACTTGATTATCCGCTAAGCAAGTAAGCATCATCCTTGCTATCAGAAACCACTTCCTCTTCAGGCATGCACCGAGAAGCTTCATGGCGTGAGAAGAGCAGCCAGATGCAATAAGCATTGGCAGAAAGTACATTTAGGGTTTCCAATCTTAATTTGCAGTCCGGACTGGCTGGCAGTTATACCCACACAGAAATCCATCTTCTCACTATATCTGGGTAAAAATTTAAGTGACTTGAATCCAAATAGTGCTCCAAACACTTAACTTGAACAATAAAGAGAATCAGACTAAATAGTTATCTCTAAAACGCACACCTTTCATACCAAAGAAAACATCAAACTCATTTTAGCCCATTTCCTGCCTTCCACCTGTGACGAATCCAGGGAATTCATCCCATCTACCCAATGGGGAGCCAACCCCTTTGGGAATAGGGAGGTGAGCCCCCAAAGCTCAACACCCCCTAGGGGACACACCAAGCAGAATTGCACTGGTGGTGGGAGGTCTCCCCTGGTGGACAAGGCATTCCCAGAAAGGGATTGTATTCATCCGCTCTCATGTGAAAAGTCCCATGCATTTGTTGGCTGTATGGGGATTGACCAGGATAATTGTACTTATGACCCTTCAGAGATGGCTGGTGTGGTGTCTGACCCTTCTATCAGACATGAATTACAAGAAATAGACAACAGATCATCCAATCTTGTTTCAGCTTGAATCATGAAAACACCATAGAAGCAACGTCAAGAGAGAAGGAAGAGGAACTCCAGCAGAGCAGCTGCAAGAGGGGAAATCATCCTGGAGCAGCTAAACAGCTCCAAACTAGTCTGGAGTCAGAGCACCTCCCAAACCAGAAGCGGTTGACCGGCGCCTGCAGTCCACGGCATGGACGAGCCTACGGCTGAAGGAGGTCAACGTAACAAACCGACGTGGGGAACGCTGGAGGAGGATGAACTGTGGTTCTCAGACAGCCGAAAAGAAGCTTGCGCCGACGAACAATGCCACAACACAGAGGGTATGTGGCTGTTCCTGGGAGGTGGGCAGAGAGGCCCGACAATACCCTGCGGCGGGTTGAGATACCAGAGAACCCTAGGTGGGTTTAAAGCCAAAAAAACCCAAGAAGGGATAAGAGAAAATCCACGAGAAAGCGAGAGCATTCAGACCACAAAAAGGGGTGAAAGAAGCAGCACCATAAGGCTGCGAGAGGGAGATCTATGATCCCAAGGTCAATTGAAAGAAACCATACCCTTTGAAAAACAATTTAGTTGTATAAGCGCCCAACACATTCTCAATAAAATAAATAAAATACCCCAGAGTGGAGAAATCACTATTTAATTGGTATAGTCAAAGACTGTTGTAAACAGAAAGAAAAAAAACTTGCCTTGGAACTCTAAATTAGTAAGCCAGGCACTAGTCCTACAAAACTCCAAAGCGACATTTGAGTGAGGGTCAAAGACATTTGGGAAGGGGTCAAAAGCCAATCAAAAACCAATTACCGCTTCAGCTACTGAGAAAGAAACCCTTTGGAGACCTGTTCTGGTCAGCTTTATCATAGTCCTTTTATTTTAGCGGTAGGATCAGCACTTAGGTTGGATTAGGCTTTGGGAGAGAGAACTATTAATCTTTTATTACACGCTTACTACCGGGGATAGTCTCCAAGTGTGGGGCCGGGATTCAAGCCTGTTTTGCTGTGTGTATTGTCTTGCTTCCAAGTCAAATGCGTTGCCCCCGAGCTATCCTCCAAGCTATATTAGATTTTTAAGACTTACTGATGAGCACCATTAATTCTTCTTTATTTTTATATAGGGCCAAGATACACTTTAGAGATGGGGGATTGATGGGCCTTGGTTTAAACAAAACATACGTTGGAACCATGACCTCCTGTGTCTGACTTAATACAGTCCTCTCCCACTGCACTCTGTCATTGCGTAAGGAACGGCTGGACTTATTTCTATTAAATCTTGTCTTAAGCCTCACAGTGCTGTCCAGCAGAGAAGTAGGTGATGGTGTGGCAAAGACAAAGGAAGGTTGTGCTGAAAAATGGTAAGAACGGACTGCCTTAAAGCCCCAGGTCAGTCAGGGAGGATGTCATGCAGGGGAACAGTCGTTTCTGCATCTTTTCGAATACAGAAATCATCCTCTCCTTTAAACTACAAATCAGGACTCCGATGAGTTATGGGGGTGCTGTCTCGTGAAGTTGGACAAACCGTGGCAAAGAGGATTCACTACTTGATCTGGATCCATTGGGCTTCTTTTCTCTTATTTAGCTGATAATTCGACCAGTGCCGAAAATGTACATGGGGAGGACAAGAACAGTACTCCCCATCCCTAGCTTCATGGAACGTGGTTAACACCTTAGCAAATTGTGACAGTTGCATAGTGTAGTACATAGGGATCTGTCTCTTGCGACATTCCCAGGTGCCAGAGTGGAAGTGCTGATCAGAAGTGTGATGGGTGTGGTGTGACGGGTCTGAAGAAGGATGCAGATTCTTTGAGGACATTAGTAGGGTGTATTAAATAAAAGTCAGAAAGTCCTAGCTATCCCTATGGCTATGGGGTGTTGCCTACATTAAGAATAAGACAGAAAGTTGTTTGCCTGATATCTGCGCACAAAGACTCAAATCAACTAAAATTAGCCGGCTCCAGTTCACATCGGCGGAGATGCTGATTTCTCACGCATCGGAAGCGTTTAATTTAGTCGAGCCCACGTTATTTATTGATCTGGATGACCAATCATTTATTGTCTAGGCTGACTTACAAGGAAAATAAGCCTCTGATGACGAGCACCTCAGCTTGAAACACGTGTCAGGCTGTTTTATGAATTCCCCAAAGGCTGTTCAAGAATTCTCCAATTAAACTTTATGCTAATTTTAGTTGATTTGTGTCTTTGTGCGCAGATATCAGGCAAACAACCTTCTGTCTCACTTACATACCGTTGGCAACGTTGGCAGGTTGCCCTCAACCCTTGCCTCAATCTGCAGCCCTTGCTCAACATAATTAACTGTCAGGGCGCCTGTATCTCACAATCCTTTTCTGCCGAATTAAAGGTTGTACATTAAGAATAACTAAGGTGATCAGCAGTCTTTTTCTCAATGTCGAAAAAGAATCTGTCCACCGTCCAAACTAATACTATCTGACCCCATAACTATCGTAACAAAATAAAGACCGGAGAGTGACTCCATTCTGCTCTGTGTTTTCAGCACTTGTCTTCTTGGTATATGTTCTCTTCCATGGCAACTATTAGTTCAGATAATTTCTTTCTCACATTACACAATTTGCATTCCACATAAGGCAAGTCTTTGCTTTGTTAAACTTGTTTTGTTGTATAGGCTAGGTGTGCCTTTAACTGTGGACATTCTCTTTTACTCAAGGTATTCTCATTCATCAAGGTTGAACTTGGGCTTCTTTCACTTTCATTCACCTCCCTCTTTGGGGACATTATTCTTTCTTTGTATTGGCAGAGTTCATTTTTAGTAAACTTATATTTTTACTTTCATCCCCTTCAGGGAACGGTCTTATTCTTTCCCCCAAGCTATCCCAGGTCACATTTAACAATGATATTCGACTCTCCTTCAATTAATGTTATTGGTTTTGTGTTTGTTTCATCACCGTTCCAATATAGTAAATCATCTTATTTGTACTGCGACTAGTTATTAGTTCTGTAGTATACTCTGTTATTCTTCCCGTGCCTCCTTGGTTCCCAGTTACCTTCATTCTTCTTAGAAAACTATCTTGAGTCTCTTACGGGAGTCGATTTGACTTCTTCGCTGCACTTGCGAGCCGGCATCCTCCGGCACTTGCCTGAGGTCCTTGCACTTCTCGTTTCCTCTGTATCTCACCAGGGAGCCAAGTCACTTGTAGTGCCTTCCCTCTGATGGTGTCATGGTTGTTGTGCAGGCCAACTACCCACTCGGATACACTCGGGTTCACGCGACCACCATTTCTTCTCCCCTCAATTCAGTGTTCGTTCTCTTGCTTCCAAGCAAGTTTGGAATTCATGGGGTCTGCGTCCCGTGATGGCTCTGCCTCTTCCCAGGCTTACGTCAGCAGGGAACTTCCCCTGTATAGAGATACACTGCTCTCTCTCTTCGTACTCATTCTCGTTCCCCTTTCAATCCAATTGTCTCAATGGATTGGTTCCTTTTCTCTTTCTCTTGAAGAATAGAATCCTTCAGCCTCTTCTTCGGCCCAGTCTTAATAATTGACAAGATTTGGTAGTCCCATGTATGCCATTACGTTTACTGGTAAAGGGAGTTTCTCACAGCTATGTGAGTCCTTGTACCTCAATGAGTCACCACTCCCTGCAAGGTCTCACTTGACTCGACCCCTAGGAAGGGTGTTGCAGAGCGGGCTCACCTCCCTAACCTCACGGGGAGGTGCTCCCCCTTGGGGAGAATGGATGAATTCCCTCAATTTGTCACAGTGGCCTGCACTCATTAAATCCCACACACTTTGGCAGAAATAGGATAGGCATGGTAGTATGTTCCCTGATCGATGCGCAGAAAAAGGAATAGGAGCATGGAAGATTACATATGTATATCAGCTATTTTACATCCAGTGCCAGTGATGTCCCTAAAAATACAACAAATGCAACCATGGCTCCTCTCTGGTGGAGGTTTGATGATTTCTGGATACTGTGTACATCTGGACATATTTCAAAAGATGCAATTTTTTTTTAATTGTGTTTTAGTCATAATTTGACTTTTTACAAACATATCAAATATTAGCAAAAATGATGAGAATTCTGTGGGAGACAGGTATTAATTAGAAATATTATGCTACAGCCTTTTGCATTGTATGCTCTATTCCAGAAGTTCTGATCTTGTTAATGCAACCCCTCTAACATTTTACAAGATGTCAAAACTACACAAAGCAGCGGTTTAACTTCCCAAATTAAAACATGTCAGAAAGGAATGTGGTTGGATAACTTAGGCAATTTGGAGATTTTCATACCAGTTTCTGTATAATCATCTTGAACTCAGTTGCTGCTTTTTCGGGCTCTGGACCTTGCAGCAACAGAAGCACCTCATGGTCCAATGTTTCCTCCAGGGATGACACGTGGTTAGAAAACTGTTTAAAGATGTCATTATTCTAAAAAGCAAACAAAATATTCAAAGAAATTAGTTGAAGAGGCTTTGACTATTAAAGGAAAACCAATACACATGCATATGGTTCCATATCCAAAGAACAACTTGCAATTGAGTCTACCTATTGTGAAACTTAACTGTTTGCACTCTGAAACACTTGTGTATGGGCGCAATACAATTAAAATAGATCAAATATATTGAATTGATATTTAATTTCTATCGCGCTCGTACACAAGTGTTTCAGAGTGCAACAAAGCAAGGGAAGGGAATGGGGGAGAACAAAACAACAATCTTACTAGGCCCAGTAACATTGAGAACGCGCAAGTGCATGGGAGAGGGGGAGAAGTGGAAGTTGCGGAGCAAAGGAGCAAAGGAGCAAGATTAATAATACATAAATAATAAAGGCAACAAACAGTCGTAGTGCAGGCAGCAAGTGGCAAGTACTTGGTTTAAGGCGGCAGACATGGTAGGTCTTGATAAGTGCAGGAAGAAAAGGGGGGGCTGTATGGGTACAGTTACAGACCCCAGTGCAAGGGGTGGTGGCAGGGTGAGCAGGTACCTGGGCCCGAGGACAGAGGGTAGCCAGGTGCATGGTGCCAAGAGAGAACAGTTCAGCAGGGGAGAGGGGGAGGGAAGGCAGAAGCAAAGAGGAAGGGCTTGAGGTGCTTCCGGAACCGGAGATGGTTCTCCTCAAGTTTTAGAGTTGCAGGGAGGCTGTTCCAGAGGGAGGCCCCAGCCCCCAGCTCGTTTCTTTGAAAAACAACTGACCCTGAGGCAGAGTTAAAGGTAGAGGAGCAGAGAGCTCGAGAGGAGAGGTATTTGCGGAGGGATAGCTTAAGGTATTTTGGACCCAGGCCGCAGAAAGCCTTGTGGACAATGCAGAGGGGGTTTTGGATTTAATCCTTGCATCCACTGGGAGCCAATGGAGAGTTTCCAGAGCTGGAGAGATATGATCCCAGGGATTGAGGCCAAGGACAAGTCTTGCAGTCCGGTTCTGGATTAGTTGCAGAGGGCGGAGAGTAGAGACAGGCTGATTTAGAAAGAGGATGTTACAATAGGTCAACCTAGAGAGAAGCAGAGTTTGGGAGACAGCGAGCTTCTGGGGGAGGGCGAGGAAAGGCAGAGTAGCTCCGAGGAGGTGCAATAGGAAGTTTGACTTTTTAGAGACATCAGAGATGTGGGCAGAGAAGGAAAGTGTGGAGTCAAAGATGAACACAAGGTTCTTAGCCTCACAGGTAGGAGAAGAGCCAAGGGAGGCCGGCCAGAGAATGAGGGGAAAGGATGGTGAGGGTGTGCCGATGAGGAGGATCTCAGTATTGCTGGCATTTAGACAAAGATCATTGGCAGCACACCAATCTTGAATGGCAGTTAGGCAATCAGAGATGAGAGAAGGTGAGCAGGTGGCCGAGGGCAGCCTGAAAATGAGTTGAGCGTCATCAGCGTAGCACTGGAAATTTGAGCAGAAAATGGCAATGCAGTGGCAGAGTGTTGCCAGGTATTGGTTGAAAAGCCAGGGCGAGAGGTTAGACCCCTGGGGAACAACACAGGTGGAGAGGGAGATAGATGATAGGACATACCTGAGTTGGATCTGGGAGGGTCGAACAGAGAGGAAAGACTTCAGCCAGGCCAGAGCCTGGTCATGGATACCCAGGTTATCACAAAGATGTTTGAGCAGGATGGTATGGTTGACCGGGTCAAAGGTAGAAGAGAGATAGAGTAGGATGAGGAAAAAGGGAATGTTAGAGTCAAGGTTGAAGAGCAGATCTTCACGGATGTTCAGGAAAGCAGTTTGTGCTTCTGGCAGCTCTGAAGCCAGACTGGTGGTCATGGAGACAGCCAACAGAATTGAAATTAAGGTTAAGCTGAGAGATGGCCAGCTTTTCCAGGTGTTTGCCCAGAAAGGGAGTAATGGAAATTGGGCCATAGTTAGCTGGACAAGAAGGATCAGCTGTGGGTTTGAGAAGAGTATGCACAAGGGAGTGCTTCAGAGGGGAGGGGAAGGATCCTGAGGCAAAGTAGTGATTGCAGAAATCGGCAAGGGCCGGAGCGAGGGTGTTAATGTGGTCCTTGATGGTTTTAGAGGAACAGGGATGAATGGACCTGTTTTGACAAGGCTTTCATAAATCAGACTTGTCTAGTGTCCTCATCAGGGGAGAAAAGATGAAAGGACGAGAAGGAGGGTGGGGGTGGCTGAAGGAGGGTCAGCAAGCACTGACAGAGATGGGAGAGGAGAGGCATGGGAGGAGAGGGTGGACAGGATTTCCCAGGTTTTTGAGATAAAGTGAGAGGCAAGGGCATTGCAAAGAGCCTGGGAGGCAACAGGAGGGGTAGAGACTGCAGCAGGGTTGGCCACCTCCTTGCACATGTAGACCCTCCAATGGTTGAATAGGTTGACTATCTTTTTCCTTAATGCCCTAAAAGCCAACTTCTGAATCTATATCCCCTTTACCTTCCCATCAGTCGCACTTTTCCTACTTACGTCTTTCCTTACAGGCTTAATACTTTCCCACCAGTAACCATACGTTGCCCAACATTTGCTCCTTCACAAAGAGTCGGGGAGCCCCTCTACTGAGAACATACATAGTTCAAATAACCTGTACTCTGGAATTTCTTCCACTCAGCAGGGCCCACAACAATGTTTTATCTCACTGACCCTTCACAGAAGAGACATAACCATTTGCATATCATTCTGGCCCCACCCAAAAGGGCAGTTCAGCACCGAAAAGCAATTCTCCTCTGAACAAGAGTACCATCAGCAACCCCAGACACGTTTTTCGGCCTTGTTGGACATCCTCAGCAAGGTGAATCTGAGCCTCTCTAAGGCACATTGAGCAGGGGCTCCACATCTGGATTACCCTGGGTTACTTATGATGAAACCCCAAGTTTTACAAATTCAACAAGTGTGGGAGCATTTGCGCCTTATTGTATGTTGGTATATCGACCTAGGGCTTGGATGACCGATAGTCTCACAACAGACCCTTTCCCCATCAGTCAACATTTGGACTGAATAACTATTCTAGGTGTCGTCAGGGATGTGCAGAAGACTTCTTTTGGGCATATGAGTGTTTTGCAGTTCTCAAATGCTGAGTAACATAACGCATTTAGGCTTTTCTTGTGGAATAATTGCCATCTGCTTCCAAGCAGGGACAACTCAGTAACTACATTGTATTTGATTTGTTGAGTGTAAAGGTGTCACGCCCAGAAACATATAAAAAAGCAATTAACAGACAATGTGGTTGTCCTGAATCAGGAGCCGTAGTAGTGGGATAACATTGATCAGGTGACTTGTGGATGATCGAGAACTGATAGAAAAGTTACTGGGGCCAAACAGACATTAGTAAGAGCTGGTTATTTAGAGGGGTAAAATGTATAGTAGAAAGGTGTTTAAGAGAGGTAAACATATTTGAATTGGGCGACAGTGGAATGATATGATATGGTATTTATAACGCACCTATAAACAGGTGTTTCAAGGCGCGACGAGGAAAGGGAGGGGGCACATAGGGAAGACAGACAGCGATATACTAGGCCAGGTGTCATTCAGATCGCGCAAGTGTAAGGGAGTGGGAAAAGAAAAGTGCGGGGTGGGCGGGGAAAGTGCAGTACATGGGTTAATAAACAAGATAAATAAAACAGCGGCCAGCATCTACCACCAACTCGTTGCTTGGAGAAGCGACTGACCAGAAGGGAGTTGGAGGCGGATGAGCGAAGAGCTCGAGAAGGAAGATATTTAGGAAGAGAGAGTTGAAGGTATTGAGGCCCCAGGCCCCAGAAGGCCTTGTGGACGATGCAGAGTGCTAAGCTCGGGAGGATAGCTCAGGGTCAACGTGCTCACCTTAGAAGCAAGACGTCAGGGAGCACCACAGGTTCGATCCTCGGGTCCGCGCTTAGAAACCTCTGGGTATTAAGCGTGTTATAAATAACATGTCATAGGTTTATTTGCAATGAGACAAACATAGCAACGTTTACCACAACATTGTCTCAATAAGCAGAATCACTGACAAAGTAAGCACACTGGGCTGAACTCAGCAGGATTTAATTTTAGCAGAGGAGAGATGCCAGGAGAAGGCAAAAAATAAAAGGAGGAAACAATTGAGGTAGATACAGTAATAGACTGTTACAGAGTACGCATAGTGGAGGAAATAGAATATATACCCTACCCTTGCTCATTTAACTGTAATGTATATAGCCCATGTCATTTAACCCCTCTCTCCAGAAATGTACAGGGACCCTGTAGGAACATGTTAGATTTACTACAAACACCAATACGCATACTGCTATATATTACATTAGTTTTCATCTCAAATAGGAAGAAAGAATTTCACTGAATGAGCTAGCAAGGTTTCAGACCCTTGTAAAAAATGTCTGCATAAGTAGCAATGGGCATACTGTCCTTCACCAACATGAAGGTTTTTAAAAAGGCGAGCACATTTCAAAATTGTAGAGGGGTCAGATTCAATGTATCTATTGAAAATGCACTTCCCCGATTTCTTTTTTATTTAAAGGAAAAGTTTACATTTAAATTCACAAAATTGTAAACCATAAAATATACACTGTCCCTTCTCAAAGCGCAACAGATGGGAGTTATACTTGTTTGGGAGCGAGCTATAATTTTTTTGTAGGAGAAAAGAGAAAAACGCAAAATCCATTTGCTAAGCACAGTAATTTGATTAGCATTTCTTCAGACAAAGTTGAACATATCTCTGGAAAAAAAGAACCTGCAAAATCTGGTTACCCGATTTTTATTACAAATTAAAGGTAATCCATTTGGAGAGCAGACAACTCGCTCCTTCGCTAAATCCCAGCTACCAAAATAGTAAGGATTCACATTCATTAAGGGGGCGAGCAATGGGCAGCTTAGTCATAATTTAAAGAATGAAACCAATACCCTCTTGATGCCCTCCAGTCATCAATGTGATGATATCTTAGATTTTATGTAAAGGTTGTACTGAAGATGTTAACTGTACTCTGTATCAAGCATATGACAAAATGGGCTCCGGTTCATTATCAGATGTAGCTGGTAGTGATATCACCAGGTGCTCACAGCCAGAAAGATCTCTTGTGAACGCATCTCAAGGCCAATTAACCCAGGCCGTTTAAAAGGAACCCTTCCTAGAATCTGCCCTATTACAGAAAGAAAATCTGTAGCGGATCGAGAACCTTCAACTACAGATCTAAGGTGTGGAAGTCTGTGGGAAAACGATAATCACCTCACAGAATGACCTTGCTATGAAACAGAGTTGACCAAACATATGCCGGTCATGGATGAAATTGCTTGAACACTTCTTTATTAGGGTATCTTAAAAGAAAAAACGGCTCGTAGATTAAAAAATGTGAACAAAATCCTTAATCTGAGTCAAGATGGCCATTCACAACTAACCTACATGATAATGTTGAAGACCTAGACAGTGTAGAGTATTATGCATATAGCCAAACTGACCTACATAGTAACACAGAAAATACATATAATCAAACCCACATGCATAACACAACTGATACTAGAAAATATTATGCAGGTAGTTTAACAGACAGCACTGTGATGAGGAAGATGGCCAGGATTACAAAGATCACTCGTGAGTAACTGAACAAGTGGCCTAATGTTCCAAGACCAGAGATCGGCTTGAAGGAGGATATCGATCAAACGCGTTAGTTGCACAGCGGTTCAAGCTGCAGTTTATTTACTTTATTGGTTTTTTAATAACGTGCTTAATACCAGAGCTCAGTTTCTAAGCGCGGATCCGGTATTCAAACCTCTGTTGCTCTGCGTGGTCTTTCTTCCAAGACCAGCACGTTGCCCCTGTGCCATCCTCTCTTCACGTTCAAGCTCAGTCTCAAACAAAAGCGTGAGACGCGAGAACAGGAGAGCCGTCACCCAAAAGGACCAGCAGGAAGCTGAACCGGATGAGAGATAAAGCACAGAAGAAACAAAAACGCGCCACCGGGGAGAAGCCTTAATCTGCAGTGAGGCTGCAGACCCCGCTGGATCGCTGCTGGATCCTCCTGGAAGGAGAGAGCTGCCCAGTGACCGCAGAGATCGCCATGAAGAAGGCCAGCAGGGACACTATGGAGCTGTTGGCGGTCCGGGTAAGCACAGGGAAGAGCTAAGGAGCTGGGGAAGGAGTGTCTGGGACCCTACAACGAACCAACAAACTTATGTTTGGCAGGAGAGTAAACCAAACTAATACAATGCACCTGTGCGAGTCTGGGACCCGCACCCAAAACCACAAAGTATGGGACACTAATAATTGATAGGGTCCGGGACCCTAAAGCAAGTAAGGGACATTCACATACTCCAAGGTCTGGGACCCTGAAACAATTGAGGAAGAATTGCAGACTTGGAGGGAAGTGAACCAAGTAATGAAACATTGAGAGTCTGGGACTCTCACTCACATGTGAAACCAAGGTCTTAGGCCAGGAGGGTCAGTGACCAACCGATTACACTAAAGATGACCATGTGTTTTAAAAGGAAGCCAACATGCCACATGACATCTTGCAAGCCTGGGACTTGCACCTATGTAAGAGACTGAAAATAAGACCAAGAATGACGGAAACTACACAAATCTTAAGCCTGGTAACAGAACATGCCAAGTTTCTAGGGAACAGGAACTGTTCAGTTGAGAAACAGTTCCGCCTAAGTTGCATCTGTTGTGAAGTGCTTCTAGGTGGTGTGTTTAATGTGTGTTTTGCCATTGGAAAGGAAGGAGATATGTTTTAAGTGCTTGTACCTGTTTGTGAGAGCTGGTGATGTCATGTGGAATGTTTGGTGTTGAATGATGTGTGAGGATTCTAGACAAGGTCAGTTAAGCCTGGGTGATGGGACCCAGTGGTTCTGTTCAAGTCATCTTAATGTAACTTGTAATAAAGATGTCTGAAGAAACTTAAGAAGACTACAGAAGGTGCATTTTTAACACTGGCAACGAGGATTACTAAGAACCCTTGTGAGCAGAAGAAGGCTGCTGAGGGGGGGAGCAGCAACAGAACAAGGACAGGAACCACTGCCCCCCAGACATCAAGGAAGTCTCATCACCCAGAGGTGCAGTGTGCAGTGTATTGAGAGATAGAGAAACCCCAGGTCCCAGACCGGGCCCAGCGCACGGTTGTGAAAAAGGGGCAGCACAGCGCCCAAGTGGTCTAGAAGTGAGGAAGCTCAGCGCTAGACCAAGGCACAAGTAAAGAATACGCGGCAGCCCAGCGCAGCAGTGAAGGGGTCAAGAAATATAGTGAAGCCCCAAAAGTATTGTGAAGGCACACGTGCGAAGAGAGCCCCAAGAGGGAAGAGCCCCATAAGAAGTATTTGAAAAAATATTAAGTTGAAGATAAACTAAGCAAAGGGGGGAAAGCCTAACTTGCCCCGCATTCTTTGAAGCAGCTGGGGCGGGGTCCCGAGGTGAACGAAGCCCCACTTTGAAGATATGCCCTGTGAGCTTTGAGTGGAGAAGGGACTGCAGGGATATTATAATTGATCTTGAGGTAGAAAAGGGGAGATCAATTAAGAACTATGTAAAGGGCCAGTAACGTTACGTTCAAAAGAAAGCCCCATTCTGAAAATGAGATGCATTTAAAATGACTGTTTTCGGCGCAGTATACTGGCACAGCGGTGTGCAAGCAAAGCCCCACCTGGGTGACGGTTGATGGGAGATGTGATCTGCTCTGAGAAGGGCCAGAGAATGGTGACGTCATTGTCAGCAGCTGGGGGATGGCAACCGAGTGGAACCCCATGATGTCACAGAATGAACTGCTGCAGCTTGAGTAGAGGACGTGGCTTTGTTCGGAAGTGCTGTTTTCAAGTCGGAGTGTCACTGAAGAAAAGAAACTGTCCCTGCAGCTCAAGTAAATGGGTTGTGCAGAGGGTTTAGGCACCCATGAAAACGTTCAGAGGCGTTATGACGTTCACGTTGTAATGGAAGAAAGTTCATGCCCACAGTGCGGTGACAAATGAAATGAAGGGAGAGATGACTCTGGGACTGACGAGGGACAGATCATTACCGGTATGGTGCAAATGAGTGAAATACAAAACCTGTATTTTCCAAGTCAGGTGAGACTTTCAGAAGGAAGTCAGATGAGACTTGGTGAAGTAGTGTTCGAGAGGTAAAGTGTATTATGGTGAAGAGGTAACGGGAAAGGTGATCTTCAGAAATCACATAGAAGATATGACGAGTGGCGGCAGGAAATATGTATCCTTTGAAGGCTGCAGTATATGTTATGGAGACCATGAGAGAGGCAATTCGAGCCTATACATTATAAGTAGTTTAATGCATACTAGCGGGCACAGCGATGACAGACTGAGCATGAAGTGTTTGTATGTTCTCGTAGTTTGTGCGTGAATGAAATTAAAAATGTTTAATAAGATGAAGCATACTATATTGAGGTATTTGAGAAAAAGATGGACTTTCGTGGACAATCTAAATTGAGGATGATATGAGTGAGTTTGGGTATATGTCTCCAAGAGAGAGTAAGCAAGTATAATGCTTTGAGGAATTTCAGCGCTAAAATGCTATTGGCAACATGGACTTTTAGCTCAGTCAATTTAAAGTAGCTATGCTATATTGTGCATGTTACCTCCTAGGATATATAGGACAACACATGAAGTGTTTGTTAAAGATGTTGAAGGTTGTTTTGATGAGCAGATGTGTTACTGCGCTAGCAGAAGCAGGTTAAGAGTGAGGGGATAGCATCCTCTCAGTGTGACTATTGTTGAAGCAAAAAGTGAGGATGGCTTTTCAAAATAGTGGAAGGTAGCTCCTTCCAGTGTTTGTGGGTGAGCGCCACAATGATGTAGGGAGGTAGCGCCTCCGAGTGCTTGTGGATGAGTGCCACAATGGAGTAGGGATAGCATCCAGTTATGGAGTAGGGGTAGTGTCCCGATGAGGTAAAGTGTTGGGATAACATCCCAAGAAATGATTTTCTTTAAGTGATGCATCACTCAATAAAAAGATGCCCTCTATGTTTGTTTTCTGGCATGGAGGTCTAAATGAATCTCTCCTCCCGGTCAGATTGGTGCACCCAGTGTGCGACCTATTTTTCAGGTGTGAATGATTGCTGTGTGGATAAAGTGTGGGTGTATTTGTGTTGTGGGTTTAAGGAAGGCGATGTGTGTAATGAAGTGTGGGTGCAGTGACGTTCTTGTAGGTGGTGCATATGTGCCTCATTGGAAAGGAAGGAGATGTGTTGTCAAGTGCTTGTAGGTGGTGTGTTTAATATGTGTGTTTTGCCATTGGAAAGGAAGGAGATATGTTGTAAGTGCTTGTCCCTGTTTATGAGAGGTGATGTCATGTGGAATGTTTGGTGTTGAATGATGTGTGAGGATTCTAGACAAGGTCAGTTAAGCCTGGGTGATGGGACCCAGTGGTTCTGTTCAAGTCATCTTAATGTAACTTGTAATAAAGATGTCTGAAGAAACTTAAGAAGACTACAGAAGGTGCATTTCTAACAGTATCATCCAAAGATGCATAGGGGAAAGAACTGTAACCCTAGCATTAGGAAGCTTTGCTTGTGGAGCAAAGCATATCACGCTAATAAGAACTAGGAACTGTGAAAACAAACCGTTCCTTGCCAAATATTCAGACACTCACAATAAGAAAGAAGCTAGGGGAAAGGAGTACATCCCTAAGATTGGAACTTTACCTTTTTGAACATTAATTTTGCGACACCTTTTTCTGCCAGGAAAACTGAACTGTTCAGTTGTTTGAAAACACGAAGAACACAATCTAATATGAATGTGCTGCGTTGATCTTTTAAAGGAATTATTAGTGTTAGAAACATAATAAGTTTATGGGACACAACAGTGACTCTTTATTTTCGGACTTCCTGACAATCTCAGTTTCATTTGAGGTAGGGAAACCCCTCTTAGCTTTGGGGATAGATCCAACCCATTTATTATCAATGAAAGTCTATATCCAAAATTCTCCTAGCGTTCATTCCGAGTCTTATTTCTGCACCATTACATGGGCCAAACCAAGAAGAAGAGAACCCCAAGTATGGGACCCAGACCAAGCGAGGGATACACGTTATCTTCCGTGTGGCAGTACTTGACAAGGAAGTGGGCCATCCAAACACTCGGAGATGGGTATTCTGGGTGTAAAACCTAGTAAAGAGAAGACCTGGTGGAGGGAGCCATTGCCCCTGGTTGTAACAGACCGTTTCATGATTACCAGGAGAATTGAGCCATTCTCCTGGTAACGTGGACTGGGAGGAAGGAGGTTCAACAGGCCCGGGGAAGGGAGTCATTCTGCAGGGCGAATTTGAGAACGAGACTGAACACCAGGAGAAGGGAGGCATTCTTCTGGCTCAACAAGCCAACATTTTGTGGAACTCTGACCATAATCCAGGAGAAGGGCAGTATTCTACTGGGACAATAGTACTGCTTTATTCTTTAGTTTAAAGGGACAGAAGTAAGGTTTTCTTGACACAGGACGGTGGACACTTTAACAGACATCCTGAAAGTCACCTTAGATCTTTAGTTGAGGCAGGGAAACCCCTCTTGGGAATAGGGAAAGATAGGCTTTCACTTGCTTTGTTTAATAAAAGTCGTTCGCCCCAAACATGCCACCTTTGTGTCAAGAGCCCTTCTTCTGCACCCTTACACAAGAGAACGACCCACTTAAGACTGAGGTCCTTATGAATTGTAGAGCTTAATTCAAATATGTGACAAAAGCCAAAGCAGACAGCATTTGTACAAGTCAAATATATGACAAAATCTGTTTGGCGCGAGTATCGTTGGTGTGCAAGTATAGCGTGATTATGTCATCACACCATCCTATTCGCACTGACTTCGAAATGCTTAATTCGCATTCTAGTGCTAAAGAATTGCCAAAAGTGCCATGTTGGTAAGGAGAATATCCAATGTCCATATACATCAGCGTTTGCCTCCAAGATCTGAAAACGCATCTGCCCTATTTGATGCCTTGTCTCATGAAAATGTTGAGCAACAGATGAATTAAGACTGGTGTTCCTAATATTAGACATATGCTTGGTCTATGTTTATTATGCCTTTTGTGTTTGACAAATATAGTACAAGCCACATAGATAACGTATTGAAAAAGCATTATTTGCAGTGTCACAGGAAGCAAAAGTTCTCAAATGGATTTTTTCTCCTGTCCTGGATGATAAACTGTTTCCTTTTACAGTATTGCAGCAAAGTACTTGTACTTACTGTAAAACTGCTGTAAAAGAAAATCATCCCAGTTGATCAACTTGACGCAGGTGTACCAGGAGGAATGAACAAGGTTTTATTTCCCTGGTTTTAGTAAACAAACTTGTATGAGCAATATATATAATAGGGCGGCAGTCACCGCTCTATCGTTAAGGTGATTTGGACTCCCATAGGAAACCTGAAAAAAATCAATTGCTAATAACTTGACTTGTGTGCCTAATTTGCCCTCCCCAAAGCCCACCGCCCCCCCAACTGCAAAGTTTGGTAAAGATTTGTTAAAAAATTAATAGGCTATTTAGAAGAAAAATAAAGGTGCAGCCTACTTCCCATTAATTTCCCACTAGACAAAAAAGGTTAATGTCTGCTGGACCGCACAGTCCAAATTGCTGGACGGAATTGGACTAGTACCGAAACATGTTGGGCACGAAGCATTGACTTGATGCCTTTTTGCGCTTTGGGGTTATTCCGTCCAGCAGTTTTTGAAATATTTGATGAAGGGGGACCCCTTCTCCAAAATAGATATCTATATCGCTGGTAGATTGCCATAAAACCAGGTGTTTATAAATGAAACAGCCACCATCTTTTATTTTTATTTTTTTTTCTACATGACAAGCCGTGGCTATAGCCGAGGATATAGGAAAATTAAACTCCGGAAAAAAGCCCAGCCAATAAGCTAACCAGTTCGCAAGTCTGTCATATGTTCTTCACAATTTCAGTTGTCAGCATAGGTTGTACCAGTATTGTGACTGTCCAATCATTTGTGTTCTGAAATTGTATTTGGTATTAACTTAATTGCGCGAACTGCATTAATTAGTTGATTTTTACAAGTGTGAGCTTAATTTATTCTAACACTACAGTTCCACAAGTTCCTTTTTTATGGTACCTTTAATTTCTCCAAGGTTACACACTGTCTTTCTTTTTTATATCAGTCTTTTCATACTCTTGTATATCACTGTTTTTCCTTTTTCTCATATGCGTTATTCTTTACTCTCAAATATCACAATTTTTTCTTTTTCTCTACTAGTTTCTCCACAGTTCTATAGTGGATCATCAGGAGAGAATCCGGTTATAATATGAAATGCTAGATCTAATTCCATTATTGATGTAATCCGTTATGCACACTATAATTAGTGTTGTCACCAGTGATGTGATTTGTAATCACTGTGGTCAAAGGCTATCCAACAGGGGGCGCAAAGTTAAGGTGGCTTTATCTGAATTTCAGGGGATTCGCTGCGTTAATTTCTCACCTTAACATCCATGCAACTAAAGTGTTTTCCTTGAATTTGAAGGGTTTTGTTATTCCATATATTTTTAGAATGCTTCTAGACCACTAGCATGGTCTTCGGTCATGGTCAGTGGGCACATTCTTGCCATGCCCACTGTCCATTTTAAAACGCTACTACACCACTAGCCATGGCCGGTGGGCATGGTCACTCTATATTTCATAACACTTGCAACCCATCGCTCAAAGACGTTCATCAATCATACTGATTTTGTCATGTTTGGACAGTGGTATTATGTATCAAATATTGCAGGCTTTGAGAACTCACAATGCTTTTAGGCAATGCACAGAGATAAGATTATTTCCCATGGACCAAACACTTTGGTTAAGCACCGTGCTCAAAGCCACTTGTTTTATGGCCGGTCTCCTGGTGACTGTTGTGATATATCGCACAACCCCAACTAACCACATTTAAGCAGCATGGAAATGGGAAAAAATGACAGGCTGCAAGAATAACATATGGTCAGGTACTTTCTGCACCCATAGTGAAAATCACAAGCTGGCACCCATAAATATAGGCACAGTAAGTGACCATATATTTTAAAGTGAAATATACAAATTTAGTTGAACTGACCTTCTCCTTAGAAGAAATTGCGCAAGACTAACTAGAATTGGACTTAAAAAAAAAAAGTAATGAACAGAAAAATAACGAGAGGAAATCTTCCAATAAATATGCTGGCAAAGTATAAAAGGTTCTCACCTTTTAAACCCAGTAATCTGTAGTGAAATATTCCATGGAAAACTAAATCCCAATATGAAAACAAGTGTTTGTGGTCAACTGTCTGCACTGGCAACAAGAAATTCTGAGTAAAATCCTGGTATCCAAATACTTAAGCAAGCTTACCAACCTAAAAAAAAAACAAGGGGTTGCGTCAGCCCTCTGAAACAAAGTTACGCTGTACACCCACATGTGTCCTTTACTGGTGTCCTGAAAAGCAGACAATCAGGGGACAATAACTGCACCTCTGTTCAGGATTTCAAACTTTCTTGCCACATCATGGGCAAATAGCCTCGACTATAGCTGTGAATATCGGAAAAAAGGCCAAAATAAAATGCTTTCATGCCCCACACCAAGTGTCACCCTCATCTGTGCCAGCTCCCCCTAATACCCAGATGGCCTTCTCACCTCCCCTGACCTCTCCTTTCCCCCCCAAAACACACACCGTTTCTGTGACACAGTTTGCTTTGAGATGTCAGCTATTCGAGGATACAGAAAGCTTTGTGTTGCAAGCTCAGTCCCTAGACCCCCTCCAAGTCCCAAATGTCACAGGGTGCCATCTAGCGACCCCCACATCTAGCCTGGTGGCATTTGCATGTTTTTCTACCTGCAAATAGCTTTTTCCCCCCTGTGTTTCATTTTCCCATATCCTCGGCTATAGCCGTGGTCATCTCTCGCATCTTCAGAAAAACAAGATAGCGGCTGTTTCATTTCTAAAAACACCCAGGTTTGGGTAAATCCTGGAGATATAGCCATCTATTTTTGAGAAGTGGGTGCCCCCTTCTTCGTCAAATATTTAAAAAACTACTGCACAGAATAACCCCAAACCACGCATGGATCGCGAGTCAACACTTTGTGCTAAAGTTGTTTCAGACATGGTTTAAATTCATCCAACAGTCTAGGCTGTGCACTTTGGAAAAAATTGACCTTATTTGTCTATGGGAAAATTAATAGGAAGTAGGCTACACTTTGAGAAAAAAAGATGTTTTGTCTTCACTTTTTTTTTCAACTTAGTTTTTATTGGCATTTTCATAAGCTAAACAGATCACAAGTAACAAATACCCCAACCCCCCCTCTCTCTCCCCTCCCCGACCCAAGGTTCGAGAGTAGTCCAGTGATACAGCGCTTCTCCAAAAATGCCCCCCTCCCCCCTACCAAGTCCCTATCAGTTGAATTGTACGGACTTCAGCTGCCCCTTCATGCATCTGCCTCATCGGGGGGAGTCTATTATGCTCAAGAGACACATGCTCCGCGGGCACCACCGCTGCCTTATGCCATCCACCAGGTATGAGAGTAGAGAGTCCCAGTCCGACCTGAACCTCAGGTAATCTCCCTGTATTGAATAAGTAAGCCACTCCAGCGCCAGCAATGACCAAATCTTTCCCACCCACTCATGATCCTGCGGTGGATCCTTCGCTTTCCATCTGCGAGCTAGGACCATAGTAGCAGCCATCATCATTATTGTGTAAAGCTTGCGGTACACGCCTTAGACTTAATTGATGGTAGGGTGCCCCCCCAACAAGCCCAGTATCGCCAGACCTTTTCTCTCTCCATAATTAAATCCCAAGACTTGTTTAAGAGCGTCCCAAATCCCCGCCCAATAGTTTTGGGCACTCCCACCAAATGTGCTCCCAAGTACCCACTGCACTGCATTCTTTCCAGCAAAGAGGGGATACATTTTGTGAAGTTTGGAGGTGGTCATGTGCCACTGGGCGAGCAGCTTCATCCACATCTCCCTTATTTGAAGGGATCTTACTAGCTTTGGCATTTGCTTCCATAACCAACCCCAGTCATCTTCAATAGCGGACATGGTAGCTATCTCCCAGTTCTTCATATAGGCTCGCAGTGGAGGGTCCTCTCCTGCTTTCATATGCTTATATATGGCTGTGATAAGATCATTGTCCCCCGTTTCCCTGCTGAGATATCTTTCAAAGGGGGTTTGTTGTCGAGTTGCGACTTGCTTTACGGTGGGATGGGTGAGCCAATGTCTAAGCTGGCAGTAGCAATATCTTTCCTTTTCATCCAGCGCGAAGTCAGTCTTACACTGTTTGAACTGCTTTACTTGACCCCCCCTAGAACATGTTTCATACCATCCTAGACCACCCTTGATGCCACTGTTGAAACACAGATGTGCTATGCCCGGGAGCGAACTGCGGATTTTTAAATAGGGGGTAAAGGGCGATGGATGCGACGTTAGGTGGGCTTGTTGCACCGCCTCATCCCAGGTCCCGGCTACCAGGGCTAGAATTGCACTGCTATACATGCACAACGGCCTGCTCTGTTTCGGTTTCCACAAGACACCTTCGAGATCCTCCCCCAGGACCGCCCTGTCCATGGGCCTCCATACTTTCCCCGAGTCGTCTCTTTACCAATCCCGGAGCCCCTTCAGCTGAGCCGCCCTATAGTATCCCCTAAAGTCAGGTGAACCCATGCCCCCACGGTCAGTGGGAGCTCTCATCACCCTGGCCGCTATCCTTGGGGGCTAATTGACCCACACAAACCTGCTAGTAATTTTGTTCAGTGACCTGAAGAAAGCTGGGGGAATGAGCACTGGCAAGGCAGCAAAGTGGTACAAGAGCTTTGGGAGTATGGTCATTTTTAAGGTGATGTGACCTAGCCAAGAAATCGCTAGGGGCCCCCAGTCTATCATCTTACTCTAACTTCTCCAGCAGGGGTGGATAATTCGCCTGATACAGCTATTCCACATTTGTAGTCAATTTTATTCCCAAATACGTGAGAGAGTGCTCCACCCATCTATAGGGAAAGGTGCTCTTCAAGGAGTGGACTTCTGGCATCGGTATTGAGGTTGAGAATTTGTTTTAGAGGAGTTTATTTTCAGGCCCGCCACGCTACCAAAATGAGCTAATTCAGCTTCCACTGCAGGAATCGCCGTGCTCGGGAGGGTCAATGAGAGTATCATATATCAGTGAAGCAATTTTGTGCTCTTCCCCTGCAAAGGGTAGGCCGGTTATGAGGAGATTGGAACGCACCGCCTCGAGGAATGGTTCCAAATGGAGGGCATACAATATCAGGGACAGAGGGCATCCCTACGTAGTGCCCCTCTCGACTAGCACTGGTTCTGACAATTGACCGTTCACTGCTAATCTGAGGGTTGGGTGTCCATAATTGGCTCTAATCCCATCCATAAATTTGGGGCCAAAACTCATCCTGACCATAGTTGCGAAAAGGAATCCCCACTCCACCCAATGGAACTCCTTCTCTGCATCAATTGCCATCAGGAGAGCAGGGACTCCCTTTTGTGGGCCTTCTCTATTAAGTGAGCCAGCCTTCTGACGTTATCCGTGGTTTGTCTGCCTCTAAGAAATCCCGACTGATCCTGGAGGACTAGGTTCGGAACCAAATGGTCTAATCTTTTCGCTACAATCTTGGCGTATATTTTAGAGTCAACATTAATTAAAGCTATGGGGTGGTAGGAGGTGCACTCGGATAGATCCTTGCCCTTTTTATGAATGAGGACGACTTTCGCCTCCTCCATTGTTCCCCTGATTGTGCTATCCCACCCTATTTGATTAAAGAGCTTGGTTAGGATGGGGATGAGAATTTCCTTATGCAGTTTATAGAATTCCGCAACATAGCCGTCCGGGTCTGGCGATTTAAGATTAGGCAGAGAACCGATTGTGTCCCTAACCTCATCCTCTGTAATATCCCTTTCGAGTGTTTCCATCGCTTCCTGGGTTATGTGGGGCAAATTAACTGTCTAAATACTTTAGATGGGCGGACTGCGCCGGGGCGCCGGATGCATACAACGCGCGGAGTAGAATCTGGAAAATTCCCTCAAGATGTCCTCATTTTTAGTGCTGGTGCTCCCTCCTTCCACCTTAATTTTCAATATGGTCTTCTCCCTCTGGTCCTTTCGGAGCATTCTCGAGAGCAGTCGGTCTGCCTTATAACCTTTAATATCGTATTTCTGCCTGAGACATAGTAGGCTTCGTTTAGCAGCTAGAGTCTGAATCAGGTCCAGCTGGGCCCGAATTGCCGTATATTCCCTTTTGGTAGCCGGGGTCTGATTTATTCCCATTTTTGCGGTTAACCCCCTGAGTGCTGCCTACAGGCGTGCCTCCTCTATTCTCAATTCTCTGTCCCTTCTTGCTTTACCCGCTATTATCGCTCCTCTCAGGGTCGCCTTAAAGGCGTCCCACCTAACCTGGAGTGTCGTATCCTCTACTGGGTTCTCCGTGAAGAAGCGTTCTATTTCCTCCTCAATCTCACAGACCAGAACTTGGTCTTTAAAGAGCGCAGTCGGATAGCACCATTTCCACAGTCCCGGGGGTCTGCCTCTCGCTTTCAGGGCTATAATCAATGGGGCATGATTGGACAGTGTTGTGGAGCCCTTGGTGATGTCCAGCGCCCTCCCCAGAAGGTTGGCAGACATCCAAAAATAGTCTATTCTCGAGTGGGACCGGTGTGCGTGTGAATAGGTATACCCCACGGCCTCCCCCCCGCATCTCCCGCCACGGGTCTACTAGGCCCAGGTTACTGATTTTCTCCTTCAGGTCGTGTGTTGGTCTCCCTTGTGGGCCCGCCCATCCTGCTGATCTCTATCTCGCAGGATCCCATGCGATATTAAAATCACCTGTAAGGACAATAGGGGACTTGGCGAACTTCGAGCTTTTCCAATGCGCTCTGAAGAAAGATCTTGGGCTGTGTTTGGGGCATATAACGTCGCCACTGTAAGGGGAGTTTCATTGCCCTCCAAGGACACCGCCAAAAACCTTACTTGGACATCTATAACCTTACCAGTGATATGTATCCCCAGCCCATCCCTAAGGGCCAGTAGAACCCCTGCTTTCTTTTCAGGTTGGGTCGCTTGTAGTGCCCTGGAGTAACCCCACAGCTTAACCCTTCTGCGTTCCGCCGTTCGGATGCAAGTTTCTTGGACCGTGATAATGTCCGGCGTTCGCGCCTGATAAAAAGCTCTACTTTCTTACGTTTAAATCAGCGAGTAGAGGCCGTTTACATTGAGGGAAAAGATCCTCATTGCCTAGGCATGATGGGTCTAATGCCCCAATATCTGTGTTACGCAGCCCCCCCCATATCGCCCCAAACTCCTCCCTTGGGCATCCTCCTTTGGTGTGCACTGCAGCACCCTTGCATTTGTTTCGTTACTTGATCCCTGGGTCTCCCAGTCCCCCCCGATCCCCTTCCCCTCTCCCCCAAGGCAGCGTGAGACCACTGGCCTTAGCACCCCTCAAATCTGATCCTCAAGAGTCATCCCATCAATTGCCTTTCAAGTGTTCCAAAGCGGGACCTTCCCGTCTCATTCCAAGAACTGAGTCCCCCTCTCCTCCGCCCAGGACCCTTTAAGTGTTGCCAAATGCCTCAATCTTGCCATAGCCTAATCCTGCTTCTTATGCCCTCCCCAGGCATCCTTTTTCTACACATCCCTCCGGATCCTATGTTGCTGGTCGCTTCCGGTAAACATCTGGGCGATATTTAAATTCCTGCCCCTTCCATTGTGACAACCTTTTCAAGTTTGACTGGTTGTTGAGTTGCCGTACTTCCTTGTCTTCTTTGACCGGGCCATAGACCATGCCCAGTCTCTCCGTCCGGTTCGCTGGGCTGAAGACTGTGTAGCTGGAGGCGGAGCGTTCTCCTCCACCCCCAACAGGGTGAGGCCCTGCTCACATGTGGTTATCTTCTGAGCTTTGCCTTGCCATTCAAAGGCCAGGCCGAAGGGGTGTAGCCATCTGTATCGAGAATCTTGGGCTCTTAAGTGTGCAAGTACCGGGCCCATTCTTTGGCATTTGCCTAGTGTTGCTTGCGCCAAATCCTGACATAACGCAATCTCTTTCCCGTTATACGTGATCCGGACTGCTTTGCGCGCTGTTAGAGGATACTCTCCTTCGCCGAGTAACTATGCAATGCCACTAGCACATCCCTAGGTCTGGCGCCTGGCCTGCTCGTTTGGGGCCCACTCTGTGTATCCTATCGAAGACCACGTCCTCCATCTCTGGCGTATCCAGGGAGGTCCACAAAGATGCCCTTCACCACTTGTGAGTGATCCTGATCTTGGGTGTCCTCCGGGAGGGCCTTAATGCGGATATTGGAGCGCCTGGACCTGTTTTCCAAGTCTTCCACCTGGAGTTCCAGGTTGTGCGAGGGCGTCGCCAGAGTGTCCAGGAGTGAGTCCATCTTTCGTGCATCCTCTGCTAAGTCCTGGATCACCCTCTCATTCGTATCCACCCTTTCCTCTATCTTGCTGATATCTCTCTTGAGTGCTCTCCGCCAGATCCTCCCTGAGGGCATCCATTTGCTTTTGGCCTGCAGTGGTAATCTTTTCTACAATATCAGCCAGCAGGAGCTTCAGAGCAGATTGTGTGACTGGTTGTTCTTGGGCCTCAAGATCAGCCGGTGATTCCCCTCCCGGCCAGTCATTGGGGGTTGTTCCCTGGGCGTCCTCCGTGTCCTTGGCCCATATCTTTGTCAGTGCATTCTCCTGTAGCCTCCTTTGGGGTCTTTGAAGGGATTGGGCGTCCTTTATTTTATTCTTAGACATGGTGGCAGCGCCTCCTGAAGTTGTGCCAAGTGACTGGTCTTCCAGATTACTCCAGCGGGGGGAGGAGGGGGGGGGGAATAGCCCACAAGGTCGTCCAGGGCTGCGCACTCTGGACCCCCTCAATCCGTAGACCTGGGCTGGTTTGGATGGTCGGCCGAAGGGGGGACCTTTGCGGCTGCAGGTGACCTTGATAGATCAATGATCAGCACTGTGGTTCCCCAATTCAATATGGGGTTCACGCTATAATTGGGGCCTCCCTGCTTACCCCCTGTTGTGATGCAAGCTTGCTACGGGGTTCATGGGTCAGGGGCTGCACATGTCGCCAGGCGGAGCCCCAGGGAGCTTTGTGCCTCTCCGCTGATGTAGGGGCCTGTATGCTTCTGTCACATCCAGGGGCCCCTCATGCAGGAGTGAGGGTCTCAAAGAGGGGGGGACACTCCACACCCCCCCTCCACTCTCCCTGCAGCGCATTCTCTGGTTCAGTTCAGCAGCCAAGTGCGGGCACCCACCTCAGCTGGTAGGTGGGACATTGGGTGACGAGAGAGATGCCCTTTTGGATCAGGTCCAAGGAGGTAGGGCCCGTGGAATATGGCAGAGGTAGGCGTAGGGGGGGGGGGGCACCATTCTCCCCGCACTCCAAAAATCGTACTTCAGGAGCTCACTAGGGTGCGTTGTCCTGTTGTCCTCTACTCCCAAGGAGGGTTTCGTTCCTCGCGGCAGCTCCTGGGACTCACTGCCACGGACAGTGCGCCGCCTCTGATGGCCATCCTACACAAGATGCAATGCGTGGTGCCGGAGGGGGCTGTTCTCCAGGAGCTCACAGCGCTCACGGCGCACCCCCTCTGGTGCGGGATACTCCTTTCCTCCCAGCCGGCACGTGGGGCGCTGTCTGCTGGCGGAGTCCGGCCCCCCCACCCGTTGCTGCCCCAGCCTCAGCCCCCACTCCCTCAGAGACCGAGGAGGAGGGTCATCGCTATGAAGGCTAGAACGTTAGAGGGTCCGTCAGGGCCCGCAGGTCTTCGTGGGCCACGGTCCTCGGATTCTTGCGGAGGCGCAGACCCCGCTTCCTCTGCTACTGAGTGGCTGCCGGTTCCACGCTACCGCTGAGGGTAGTGCTGATGGAGCCTCATGTCCACCACTTTGAGGTTCACTAGACCGGGGGGGGGGGGGTTTCGCCATCAGCCGAAGTCGCCTGGGGAGGGCTGCAACTCTTGACAGGCAAGTCTTTTTGGGCCTGGGGTCGGGAGCTTGGTGGCCGCGGTGTTCACAGCATCGCGGACATCTTGGAATCCCCTTAACTTTTTTATTTTTTAACAAATCTCTATGAAACTTTTCAGTCTGGGGGACCCACAAGTCCTTAATCATTCTCCAAATTTCAGTCAAATCCGTTCCTCGAATCAAACGTGAACGATAGAATTTTAAGGGGTTCCTATGGGCGTCCGATTATATATATGTCCAGCTACATCAAGAACAGCCCTGATCTAATGAACAAACTGGACGATATAGACCCCCTTGCCAGGGGGGCACATTGCTGGTAACCATGGATGTGGAGTCACACTACGCAAACATTCCCCACATCAATGGCACTGAGGCATGTAAAAATGCCCTTGGCGATCAAAACCCACTTGCTGACACTATATGCAAGTACATAGAACTCATCCTGACCCACAACTATTTAATGTTTGGTACTGATACTCCTCTCCAAATGATGGGGACGGCCATGGGCACTCGATGGCACCGCAGCATGCACATTTATTCATGGCACAATTAAAAAAGGATTTCCTTGCCACCTGTGACTGCAGACCTTTGAGATACCCGAGCTACACCAATGACATCCTATTGATCTGGACTGCTGGCAAACAGAAACTCCTAAACTTCTATAGAAGATTTAATGAATTCCACTCAACAATCAACCTCAAACATTCCTACTCTCCTCAAAAATTACATTTCCTCGACACCACCATAACAATAAAAGATGGCCAGCTACAGACCAAAGTATATCGCAAACCAACTGACCGTGCCAGCTACTTGAAGAGTGACAGCTTCCACCAAGTGCACACAAAACATGCTACAATATTCAGGCAAGCATTAAGATACAATCGAATATGCTCAGAAACAAGGGAATGGGATTAAGATCAGACTTCATAAACCGTGGATACTACTAAAGAATTGTGGACAGCCAGATCCCCAAAGCAACCTCTTAGAATACAGAGCTTAGTGAACATCCCGTCACCCTGTATGAGATGTGAGAGTGTGCCCTAAGGGCATGAAGTTGAGTTTGTGGTTGAATGAAAGGGGCCTACGTACTGCCAATGGTCGTCTAGCCCCGGATATACCGGGGGAGGTTACCTTTAACAATCATCTGGGTTCCTCCACAATAGACTATTTCTGCATATCTGTAAGACTCTGGGAGTGCTTAGTAAGCTTTGAGGTGATTGCCGATGTTCATAGCGATCACCACCCTATCTGCTTGATCATAAATGACCCACTGGGGGTGGGGGCTCCTATGGTCATTACCCCTTTTCCATCGGTGGCTACTGCTGTTGGCTCCCGTAGAATTAAATAGGGGACCATATTAGAAAAAGATCTACATGTAAAGGTAATAATGGAAAAGGAACCCCTACTGTTGGATATATTGGGGAATAACCTCCCAGCTGGGGTGGTGGTCGCCAAATTTGTAGAATTGGAGGCCGCCTTTCCAGCAGAATTCACGACCACTTTTAAGGTTAAGGGAAGAACGCCCAAGAAGGGGTGGTTTGACCGGGCCTGTAAAGAGGCCAAACAAACCCTACTCCTGAGACTCAAGGACTCTACATCTAGCAGAAAGGAGATAGCTCTCGCAAGATCTGCATATAAAGGAGAAATAATAAGAAGAAAACAGGAAATTGAAGGGGCGGCCTGGGAGGGTTTTCTATCAGCTGTCAAGAGTGGAGATCAGAAAGCTTTTTGGGAATTTGTAAAGGGGGATTCTGTGGGGTGTAGGGCTAATCAGGGCAGTGGGACTTATGTGGAGGAGCGGGCCTGGTTAAAACACTTTGGTAGCCTGTTTGGGCCAGGAGCTATTGAAGCTGGTGTCGAACTAGCTACTTCGGGCCTAAAATTTGAGATCGAGGAGGTCAGAAAGGCCATTAAGTTGCAAGCCCGTAACAGGGCTCCGGGACCGGATATGATCCCCTCCGATTTGTTTAAGGACTCTATTGATTTGTGGGCACCTTTACTCATGGTGGTATTTAACGCATGTATGATATCAGGGAATTATCCTCCGTCGTGGAAAAAGGCTATTATCTTCCCAATCTTTAAAAAAGGAGATATGGGTAGTCCAAGTGCCTATAGACCGATCTCCCTATTAGACTACTCCTTTAAGATTTTCGGGAGAGTCTTATTGGCTCGTATTGAGTCTTGGTTAGGAGAGGTCTCGATCCTTTCCGACATTCAATTCGGTTTTTGCCCAGGGGTCGGCACAATGGAACAGAGTCTGAATCTTTATCTTCTGGTGGCCAATTTGGTCTTTTGTAGAGGAGAGGTTGTTTATTTGGCCTTCATGGACCTGAGCACTGCCTTTGATAAGGTAGACAGGGGAAAACTGTGGGCGGTGCTCGGATCCATGGGATGCCCGGGGGACATTCTGAAGGTATTGGTCGAGCTACACACGGATAATGAGGCGTGTGTACGCAGTGGCCCAGGGGGACACTGCACGGACTGCTTTAGGGTGGGGTGCGGTGTCCGGCAGGGCAGCGTGCTAGCACCTATATGTTTCTGCCTCTATATTAACGGTCTATCACCGGAACTCATCATTATTTTGGCTGACTTCCCGGTGTTGGGGAGCCAGGGTTTCCCAGTTTTAGCATATGCTGACGACACCGTCCTGCTAGCAAGAACTCCCAGAGCGTTACAGGCCTTGATTGATGCATTTACAACCTTCGACTCTAGGTCTAAAAGTTAACTCCAAGAAGTCGGCAGTGATGGCTTGTTCGGGCAGAAAACGGTCAGTGGCGATAAAACCGATGTTATGTGATGGAGAAATCATACCACGAGTCAAGGCCTTTGACTACCTGGGCATCAGCTTTTCTGAAGCCCTGAACGGTAGAAGCCATGTGGACAATCAGCCAAAATGAGCCAACAAATTGGGGGAATTTTTCGTTTTATGTTAAGATGTAAGGGCCAACCCTTAGAAGTAATTACTAAGATATATGGTGCCCAAACATTGGCCGTCACCCTGTATGGTGCCCCCATATGGGGCTTCACAAAGGATAGGGACATCCAAGTAAAGGAAAATACATTTTTTAGACAGCTATTGGGCCTCCCGAACTCTGCAGCGTGCATCTCGATTCATAGAGAACTGGGGATGGAGTTCTGGGAGGATCTCTGGGCGTTGGCTCCAATCTTATTTTGGATCCGATTGTGGGCCAATGAATTTGCATCCCTGTGCCACTTTATTATTCGAACCATGGTGGGCAAAGTGGGCTGGCAAAAAATTCCTTTGCTTGCATATATATCCAATGCTATCGGGGAGGCCAACCTTAGTGATCTTTTTCCACCAGTCCCGCTCATAATTAAGAGTGAGGCATCTAGTTATAAAACTGTGGTCAGAGAGGCCATAGTAAGGAAAAGAACACTTCGGGAACACGGCAACAAATGTGATGAATATCACACTATGATTAGTAGGCCCTCGGGGATCCAACTCTATTTAATATGGAGCCCTTATAAAAAGGATAGGTGGCTTATCACAAGGGCACGTTTTGACTCCCTTCTCCTACAAGCAACTTCAGCTAGGTGGAAGGGAACCAAAGACGGGGCCGGCTGTCCGGTTTGCGGCGATCAGCTGGAAGATCTGGCTCATTTTATGATCTTTTGCCCGGGGTACGCAGGCATCCGAAGGGCAACTTTGCTACCCGCCCTAAGGAAAACCAAGGTGCGCCATTATAAAGCTGCACTTATTTATTTACTTAGTGCTGACTGCGTTTTTACAGCATGGGCATTGATTACATTCCTAAAAAGAGCATTGTACTTTAGGAAAAATTTGCTCAGGCTCCAGGAGGACGAATGCAAACTATGAACCATCTTTACAATGGATATACCTCGCATATTGACTTATTGTGCCCCTGTTCAAATTGGATCCAACGATGTAATGAATGTGAACTTGCTATTGTTCAATTTATCTGCATGTCTCATTTTAACCCCAAGCACTAGTTTTTAGGAATTGTGAATTTTTTATGGATTGTACGTACTTGTGTATTAATTGATCGTTTGATGATTTTTTTTTAAAATTCGAACAAACATGTCTGACTGACTGAATACAGAGCGAAAGAGACACAAACCTGGGAGCCATTGGTAGTCGCATATGATCCAGAGCTCGAAGCCCTCCGCAAGATTGCTAAGGAACTCCAACCCATCCAGCAACAAGATGAACGTCGAATACATTTTTCTGAGATGCCCCTCATTGCTTTCAGACAACCAGCCAATTTGAAGGGAATGATAGTCGGAAGCAAACTACACCGAAATAGCACAGATTGTGGAACTGTACCTTGCAGAATCAAAAGATGCCTAACCTGCCCACCTATCAACATTTCAGACACAATCGAGATACCCCACACTGGGCAGGACTACAAAATTATGGGACAGTTTATATGTGCATCCAGCAATATTGTTTACTTGATTATGTGCATAAAATGTCCCAGACGTGGCTACTATGTGTGGGAAACTAGCCAACCTCTACATAAACGCATGAACTTCCATCGTCAAAGTTTGAAGCGATGTACTAGCAACCAGACTCCAGTGGATGAGCATTTTTCAGAGACTAATCATACCCTTAATGATCTCAAGATTGATGTACTGCAGTGTAATTTCAGGATTGAAAGCTAGAAAGACCTATGAATTCAAATGCATACACATTTTCAATACACTGGCAGAGGGCTTGAACAGACATTGTGGTTTCATGAGTCACTATTCCAACTAACAGACTTTCACTTTTTCCACTCAGAGTTACAGGGATCACAACATCAAGACCTGACAATTTCCATAATTTTTTCCAAAGCCATTCACATACATTAAACTGGCACTGCACCAGCCCCAACAGCCTCTTTAAGGCAATTCATAGTTTCCAGACACTCCCACCCGCCCCATACCCCCTAACCCAGCCTCATCTGCCAAAACCTTCTCGGAAACTTGTCAGGGCCCCTGTCAAACCCCACCCTTTCTTCTTGATTGGGATGGAACACAATCCCGATATGGTATTTGAGTTACCACACTTGGGTCCACGGGTTACAGGCCTAACAAACTGGCTGTATAACCCCTCGTTCAGACTCTAGAGGCACAAGCCTGATATGTTGAGGACTGTGCTACCACTGATCTTGCAAAGGGACTGGCCTGACATACCAAGCTTAAACTGGACTGCATATACAATGACCGACACCTAACCAACCCCTCCTGCCTTCCTAAGTGCACATTAACGTTTTCCTGCTCTTCACTTTCACTGACCCCTGCCCCACTTAACACGGTGTACCATTTAGGCCTTGACTATTGCAATGTGTGGGGGAGTTGAACATCCACATGCCTCTGAGCAAAACTACAAATCAGGTACATACAGGCACAGATAACAGTGTATCTTCAGGAGGAGCTATGTTAGCTGTAATGCTGTGATGTTTTTCAAATGCTTCATTCCATCTCTGCCTGAGGAAGTGGAGACATTCCACGAAAGCTCGCAAATATGCAAAACAAATAATCGCTTGCCTAATCAAGGAATCGACTCGTTTTCTTCTGGATCAATGAGACCATTATTTTGCCTTTTGCTGAAATGCATTCTGGTATTTGTAGTCTCCCAGTTGGTTCGGAAGAATCACCCAGGGGCAACACGTTTGTCTTGGAAGCAAGACAACGCAGCACCACAAAGGTTCGAACCCTGATCGCACACATAGAACCCACAATGCTGGTATTAAGCGTGTTCTAAATCAACAATTAAAATAAAATTAAGATGGGTGGGGGAATAATGCCACAATTGTACACTTTTTGCCTAACAGTTGTATAAAGATCTATATATTTCAATGACACTATGGCATGTGTACTTTTCAAGTTATCCATCAGGTTGAAATCCTGGACACTGGTTGTTATTTTGATCGGATTGTGACTGCTTTTCAGGGTGCAAGTAAAAGACATGTGGCTGGAGAGTAACTTTTTTTTTTCCAGAGGGCAGACGCAACCCCTTGTGTTTTTTGGAGATTGGCAAGCTTGCTCAAGTATTTGGCCACCAGGATTTTACTCAGGTTGTCATCTTCCGAGTGCAGATGCGTATCCACAAGACCACAGCACTTGTTTTGTATTAGGATTTTGTTTTCAAGGGAATATTTCATTACAGATTACTGGTTTTAAAAAGTGAGCGCCTTTTATACTTTGCCAGCTTATTTATTGTAACATTTCCTCTCAGGTTATTTTTGTAGTGTCACTCCAATGCTATTTTGTCTTGTGCACTTTCTTAGGGGAGGGTTCAATTGAACTACATTTGTATATTTCACTTTAAGATATAGGTTCACTTACTGTGTGTCTATTCATGGGTGCCAGCTTTTGAGTTTCACAAAAGTACCTGGGCATATGTTATTCTTGCAACCAGTCATTTTTTCCCTTTTCCATGCTGCATGAATGTGGTTAGTTGGGGGTTGTGGGATGCATCACAACTGTCACCAAGAGATACCGGCCATAAAACAAGTGGCTTGTATCACATTGTTTAACCAAAGTGTGTCATACCTGGCAAATAATTTAATCTTACTGTGCATTACCTAAACAAATTGTGAGTTCTCAAAGCCCGACATCTTTTATACATAATGCCACCGTCAAAACGGCTCAAAATCAGTCTGTGATTGATGCGTCTGAGTGACGGGTTGGAAGCGTTTTAAAATATAGCATGGGCACGGCCAAAGACCATGACCACTGGACATGGCTAGTGGTCTGGTAGTGTTTTAAAATATACAACAACAAAACTCTTGAAATTCAATTTCGTTAATCAAAGCTTCTATTAGCCAAGTCATAAATGATATTGTGTCTGATGCAATCACAGATGTAATCAGTGGGGTTTTATATCTTGTCACCAAGGATGTCTGATATCAACATTGTGATCCTTTGTTGCATTAAGTTCTCACCCTAATGTTCCTGCAGATAAAGTTTTTTTCCTTGAGATAGATATATATAGACATTATGGTTACAAAGTAAAATCGAATAACCCAGGAAATACACCAGTTATGGTTTGCTATGCAACCATAACTAGTGCCACCCCAATGCACTGCTAAGACCAACACCCAAGACATAAAAGATGACATCACAAGATTGCTGTGAGCGATCACGGCGATCTTTCAACAAAAGTTCAATTCCTGAGCTCCCCCATCCATGAACCTCTCGCACGCACTACACACACCTTGGAAAAAAAACCTGTCAGGTCGAAACAAGTGTCGACTTAAGTGTATTAATAAAAAAAGCACAAAAAAAAATGTGTTGGGATTCCTCATTGCTCATTACTTAAGAAGTATAACTACACAGAGTAACATTCCACCCCAGACCTAGTTTTTACCCCCAACTCTCTCAATATTAATATTATAAATGAATCAGGTGTTAAATTCAATTCAATTTTAAGAACAAACATGCATGTTTTAATCATGCAGGTGAAATACTCCATGGCACCTCAAAGTGGAGTCTGAACTAAACGGATTAGTATTGTGGGATATATTGACCCACTCAACGGCATTGCCTTACATCACTGATCTGACTGTGCGCAAAAAACAGTAACCGGGCTGCGCTTGCTCCTGTGTGGACCAGGACCTAAAAACTGCTTTTGGCATCAAAAACAGAAAAATGGCTGCACCATTTTGCCCCACACACTTCAGGCAAAATAGAACAAGAGGACACACTGAAAAATATGCCAGTGTGTTCTGAAACATATATGGAATCAAGTGAAAAGGAAAGTCTGCCATTGCTGCAAAAGACAAAATACCCTTACAAATGAAACCATGTTGACCCTTTCAAAATGCTGCTTTGATGCCAATTTCATCTGTCATTCTGAAAGCACTGGGAGTAAAAAGGCCCAGTTAAAACCAACTCTCAGAGAAAACGAAAGCAACTTTATTTTCACTCGCACGGGAAACACGCATTTATTTCTGGACAAAATGTATCCAGGCACCGCAGTTCAAAGATACTTTTTACCCTCTGAGCCAGGTCAAGGAGAACTGTATCTATACTTTAGATAAGAGTCCTGCTGCAGGGAAAATGACTACAGCTACCAAGACATGGGAAATCTGAGGAGCTGCAAACCGAATTAAAGTAAGAAATTAAACACTTTTAAACACATAGGCTGGAGATGCAAGCTCTCAGAAACCTGTAATTCCAGTTGCCAGCTATGAAACTCCTACGAAGGGAGATGCACCCTAAATCCAGGACACTTACGTGCGAAGTACTAGCTTGAAAAACTTTGAATGGGATAGGACAATGACAGTTCACATGCTCAGACATTCGTCTTTGCTCCAGGCTGGCACAATAGCAGTCCTGGGACACTCACCTGTCAAGTGTGAAAGGGCAATATAACCTTCAATTAAGACCTGAAATCCCCTCGCCTGGAAGGAAATGACAGCTGCTTGCAATTGAAGGAAGGGAAAAAAAAAGGATCAAGTAACAAAGGGACTGCCTTTTGGTGCCAGAGATTATATTATAAAGAAACTTTAAAGACTCTTATTTCTGTAACAAGAATTAGCAGAAATTTGAAAGTTTGCAGTGTTAAATCTAATTTCGTGGGCCATCTTTTAAAACTTGGTAGAACTCATTGCCGCATGGGGAACAGAAGTTACAAAATGTGACAGATTCCCAAGAAAGTATTAATGTGGCAAAGAAAGTTTTGTACATACATCCCTGGACACAATTCACATGTGTGTATCAAATTGTAGAATTTGAGGCCAAATCTTTAATGTGTAAAATTACCAAAATGTGTCAGAAAGACGAAACAAAGTAACCTGCTCATGGCCGCCGAAACCCAAACTAAAAGTGGACTGTGAGTATCAATAGGAACCATAGAAACATAATAAACCTTCCATCCCAATCACTTAGTCATCCAATCGTTATCCTGATAACTGTAATATCACAATCATTCTTGAAACCCTCTCTTTGATTCCTTGTGCTAGCACCAATATCTTTAATAATTTTGTCTTGTGAAATCCTAAGCCCTTAGTCCTCCCTCGGGTAATCGGACTGGGTCAGCCAGGGCGGGCGCGAGGTGTTAGGGTTGATTCAGTGGATCAACCCCAGAGCTTACTGGGTCTCAAGCTGGTAGCCTAGCCTGAATGCCCTAGCGTAAAGTAAAACTGTCCTTGTCAAAATTGATTTGTACCTTTTTCGCTCCTTTATTTTCCAAAAACGCTCCTCACTAGATCTTGCATAACTCACTCAATTTAACAGCTAGAGACCTCATTTCACTTTCATATTGTACCTAGGATCCATAGCTACACCCACAAACCGCTTCCAGATGCAATATTTTACCCGCTTTTATCAAAAACTGTTTGGTTAATTTCAGGCGGGAATGAGCATTTTTGCAGTGTGTTATTTTTACTATCAATTGTTTTAAACCTTCCATTCATTTTCGAATTGTATGCTTTTGCTACATCTATTGCTTATGATTGCTTGTAACTTTCCAGTGTTGCTCCCGTAGAGAATTGTACTTAAGGATTTTTGCACACATTCATTGTTTTCTTCAGCCATTTCTGAGTGTCACTTTAACATTGCAAGGGTTTCAGATCTGTTTTTCTCTCTTGTTTAAGGAAGGAAAGTTGGATTTGAATTTGGTTTCTTATTCCACATTCCCGATTACCTGCTGCTTCCTTATATCTATTTAGAATTGATTTGTGGGTTGAGGAATATTGCTGGGGGAAATCCTAACTTGAGTGCTATCTTTCCCAAAATTCAAAAGTATCTCTATTTTCTGGAGTTTTCTATCTGTGTTGCCAAAGGATTCATTTAAATGCATTGTTTCCTATTTGTTATTGTCACCACATTGGTGATTACTGCCCCATATATTAAAAAGTGCATGATTTTCTTGAATTTCTAAATAAATATTGCCTTTACCAACCAGCCTGGTTACTTGTCCATCGTGACCCAGGGTATTTGAATAAGGGGTCTGATATGAGTGGTGCATCTCTCAAATATTTAATCTATTTATAAATAAGCATTTCAGTCGTGCGCTGCATACTAGGCTGAGACCAGGGTGTGTTGCCTGATTGAAATCCTTAACAGTATCTAATTCAATAGACAGTCTTGACCGACACTGAGAAGACCAACAAGAAACACCTATCTCAACTACCTTAGCATTAATTTAGATCGTTTGAGGATCCAATTGATTTTTGAAAGCAACTAAAAACTATTGTCAGTAAATTTACTTGGTGGACACTAATACCCGACTTGACCGCAGCGCATAATACGGCCACAGACAGTAATAAATTACCACAATCGTTGGCATATACACAGCCATTTTCCACCAATAAAAACATCTCCATCTCAATTTTTTTCCATTCCCCCACCCTTCCAGAGACACTCTTTCAGACCTAAAATAACCTCAAATGTATTGCGCAGTCTACGGACAAAAGCTTTGATCCATGGATACAACATGGCAGCTGTTTCAAAAAGTTTGACACAGCTCACATTTTTCGATAACCAATCAGCGTGCACGTCAGGTGTCTGCGAGCACCATGCTGCCCCGTGATTGGTTCAGAGGCGTCTGCGGACACCGAATCAGGAAGTGAATCCGCAGACAGGACGTCAGTATTACTAATTTTTGTGGACCTATTTTTGTACATTTATTTTAAAAAAAAAAATCTACTGGACTGAAACAGTGAAACACTTGTGTATAGGCCTGTTATTAAAGCCATGTCAAAAACCCAGATTTACACCAAATTTGCAAAAGCATGCTTTAGAGACCATGCCGCCGCTACGCATGCAAATCCGTCCAGTGGTTTGGGCTGTAAGCATTATCAAACATGTTTTCAATGCATGTCTAGCCGTATTTCTAAAGTTTGTAACCGACCCTATTACTTTGCCCACCTTGACGAAACCGCACCAAACTTTGCAAAATCATCCAGGAGGTGGTCGTATTTTTTTTTGCACGGTTTGGTGAGATTTGAATGGCACCAAAGTTATAAGCCACCAAAAAACTACTCTTCCTATGGGATGAGCAATTTAACCATAACTACAGGTCCGCTACCACAGGTCCTGATAAACACATACACACACATAATTGACTAGAACTTTCTTCAGTTATATTTTAATGATTGATTTATGATGCCGTAAATAAATAGGTAATTGTCGCAACCCCCCTGCCTCCAGACAGCGTTGTGTGGCCAGGTGGTGTTGTTTCCATAGAACCTAATAGGGTGCTAGGGATCCAATCCCAGGATCCTGCACAGCAAAAGTAGTCAGGCATGCCATACGGAGTGGCCCAACAATACAGGAATCCAGAGAAAATGAAAAAAGCATGTCAGACCCGCATATTCTTGCTTTAGAACAGAGATCCCGCTGTTGTAGACAATTCCTGTTTCTTGACCCCTGTATCCTCGTAGCTCCTCAGGCTGCTTGACGCGTAGTGATTGGATGTTGGATTTTGTCATCTGGATAACTTGCCTCCTGGTGTTGAATTCTGCTTTGGATACTGGACTGCCCCAGTGTTTTCTCGTGGATAATTGCCTGTACTGTTTGCATCTGCATGCGACTGGCTCTAAGATTTCCCTTTTGGATTGTTGCCTGGTTTTCTTTTCCTCCTGTACATATCTTCAAAATGGATTGTGGTTTGGCTACTGCATCTCTCTTTGGATTCTCGGGACCCACTGAACTTCCAGGACCCTTACCCTTAGCCTCATTGTCACTGTATAGTGATTTTGTATTGAGTAAGGACAAACTTCTTGTGTTGACCTGTGTCCTTTTCTTCTTTCCAGACTACGAGAGCCATTCTCATCGGCTGAGCCACTATCATCTATTGCCAGACCATTGAAAATATTGCATGGAGCTAATATGAAAGCTGTTTAATAATATGTGGTAATTTATAAGAGGTCATTGTGTGTTGAGGTAATACCTTTGCTTTAATTTTGACGTTGGACCTTTATAAGTCCAGCAGGTCTGCTATAATAGAACTAATTCTGTTTTATAAGAATATAAAAACACCACAGATATTTGGAAGATATATTTTCAAAAATGATATCAGATAGATTTCAGGCATATAGGCACATTGGATAATAACCTTACCAACATGTCACTTTTGACCATTTTGTAGCACTACAATGCACAAAGAGCCTTTTTGAGAATGTGTGCATAGGCTGGGTTGTGATAGCATTGTTAGCGAGCATAATGATGTAATTATGCTATAGGTGCGTGCTAATGATACTAAACACGGATTTCTTCATATACTTCAAGTGTCTAAATGCAGGTCTTATTGACTTTGTAAAGGAATTCAGTAAAGCTCTAAAATTCACTGGTATCTCAGTGAGTCTTAGCTGGGCAATTCTCTTATTTATTAACACATAGTTAGGGTGTTATTACCAACATCAAGAAAATCTGTTAGTTTAATTTTCTTCACAATTTGGACACTTTTCCCAGTGACAAGATTGTTTTTTTTTTTCAAACTTCATTTATCCAAATTGTGTTTTTTAATTTAAGCGTATGCTTGATTAATGAGCAAAAGAGAATTTGTTTCAGGAAATGGCAGCGTCTTTGTTTAAAATCCTGGAGCTTGTAATTTTTATATATTGAACACTGGCATGTTTTGCATCATGTCCAGGATAGACCACACCAACAGCATATACCTCGGAATGCCTGACTACTTACTGTGGAAACTGCAATGAACACAGAATGCAGCTGCCAGACTTCCCCTCAAACATTCACAAGGGGACCACATCACACCAACGCCAAGGATGCTACATTGGCTCTCTGTCAAAAAACAAATCACCTTAAAAACTATATGCAGCAAATTCAGCAATCCACATCCAAGCAGCGGAATTCATACAAAAGAAAATCATGATCTACAAGCCAACTAGAACACTTAGATGCAGCAACATTTGCTTGGAACCTAAACCATACACAAGGAAAAAACTTAGTGGATCAGCATTCTCTTGCATAGCCGTAACATTTTGGAACTCTCTCCCCGGAGAAATGCAAACTATGAAGGACCATTCAAAATTCAGAAAACTTCTAAAAACCTGGATCTTTGGCTCTGAGCGGTATGAAAACAACTGAACAGCATCTACGTACCATGAACAGAAAAGGAGTGGGGAGCCGGAGTGGAGAGCAGGTGAGACGAGAGGCGTCTGACTGAAGAACAAGTTAGTTACCCCTGCTAACATTCTTTCGACTAGTTGTTCATCCAACTTATTCCTCATCTTTGATATGTAGTGTCCACAGCTCGGCTGCTTCAGAAAGTTTTTGGCAAAAGGGGCCCTGCGTCGATGGCATTGGGTCGATGTCCCTCGAAGGCCTCCGTCATGGGTGATATCATCGGATGTTATAAGTAGCACGGATGGCGCCGCAGCCTCAGTTCTCGTTTCCCCCTCCTAGTGTAGCAGAAGTGGCCACAAATCAGGCCTGACCGTACTCAGCCTCATTGGAACGAAAGCTGTAATAGCATGGGAAATTCTACAGAGGGGTAGTCTGGGAGGGCGATGATGAATACCTTGGAGGAACAACCAGTCAAAAGAACGTTACCAGGGGTAAGTAACTTGTTCTTCGAATGGATTGTGTCCTCCAACATGTTTCGTCACCTTTTATAGACTTCCATAGCAGTAGTCATGATTGTAGGAGGGTGAAGAATTTAGTATGATTTGAAATTAAAAGCAAAATAAAGGACTGCCTTACCAAACGCCACATCTTGAGCATGGGAAGTATCCACGGAATAATGCTTGGTAAACGTGTGTATCGAAGACCACGTTGCAGCATTACATATGTTCTTTATAGGGACACCCCTCTGCAGGGCTGTCGACATAGCCATGCCTCTGGTTTAATGAGCACGCAAGCCCTTAAAAGGGACCTTGCCTGACAAAGTATAGCATTCAGAAATCATGAGAATGATCCACCTAGACAAGGGTCTAGCTGGTCATCCACTCGGACCTTGGACATTCTGAAATCTTAAAGTTCAAAGCTCTCCCAGGGTCCAACCTATGAAACCTTTCCTCTTCCTTACTAGAATGCAGAGGAGGACAGAAGGCAGGTAGCACACTTCTCTGACTCAAATGAAAGTTTTAAACTACCTTAGGTACCTTAGGAGGGTCTGACGCAACGCAACCCAGTCCTTGTGGAATACAGTAAAGGGTGGCTTGGAAGAAAATGCCTGCAACTCGCTCACTCCACGTGCAGGTGTAAGAGCAACCAACATAACAGTCTTAAAGGTTAACAACCTCAACAGGCATGAGTGCAATGGTTCAAATGGAGCACCCATCAGAAACTTCAAGACCAAGTTGAGGTCCCAAACCGGAACACATTTGTGAGCCCTTTTAGAAATTGAGTAACCAAAGGAATCTTAAAATAAGAGAATTCCTTGGAAGAGCGCTCAAAGATTGAGAGTGCTGATAGGTTACCTTTAATGGTCCCCACCTGAAGACCCTTATGGGCTAAAGAAAGCAAAAAGGATAAAACATCCGGAGTTGAATACTGAAAAGGATTAACTTTATTGCCAGCCGCCTGGCCAAAAGCAATACCTCCATTACGTCATCCGGGAGGTCCCAATCCTTGTATCTCAGCCTTTCCAGAAACCATGCGTGAAGGTTGAGAGTCCTGACCTCTGAATGGAGAACCCGACCTTCCTCTCACAAGAGACAATCCTCTTTTCGGGGAAGACACATCGGAGGACAGCTGGACATTTCCAGAAGATCCGGGTACCACAATCTCCTGGCCCAAATACGGAGCAACTAGGATCCTGCAAGACCCAAACCACCGTAACCTCCTGAGAAACGGAGGAATGACGGGGATGGAGGAAACTCGTAGAGTAGCAGGAATTCCCAATCCAATATGAAAGCGCCTCCTAGAGCTCCTCTCAGGGGAAATTCCCTTGAGCAGTACTGCTCGCAATTCCGGTTGGCACCGGTCGCAAACAGATCCACTTGCGAGGTTCCCCAAAGGGTGAAGATCTCTTGAAGTACTTCCTGAGCTATTTCCCACTCATGGGAGACTGCGCTCTGCCTTCTCAGAATGTCCACCATTGTGTTCTCCTGTCTGGCCAGATGAACTGCTGCTAGGGAGATTACTTCATGATTTGCCCAGAACCAGAGCTGCCTCGCCTCTCTGCACACTCGTAGTGACCCTACACCTCCTCTCTTTTTGAGGTAATGCATGGCCACTGTGTGGTCTGTCATTATCAGGACATTCTTCCCCCGTACAGATGGCAGGTAAGACTTCAGTGCTAGCCTGATTGCTCTCAGCTCCAAAATATTGATGTGTAGTTTGGATTCCGATGGAGACCGACTGCTGATGGACAGATTATTGGCGTGAACTCCCCTCCCTGTGAGTGAAGCGTCCATCACTAAAGTTACTTCAGAACCGTGGTTGCCTAAAAGGTTCTCCCTTCATGAGTTTTCCTTGCAGGCCCACCACAGAAAATCCTGTGAGACCCTGACCGGAACCTGAAGACGATCCGACATCTTGCCTGAAAATTGGGACCATTGAGTCCTGAGTGCCCATTGAAGAGCCCTCATTCTCAGATGGGCCTCTGGCACCAGAAAAATGAAGGATGCCATGAGGCCGAACAACCTTAAGAATTCGAAGGCCGGAAGACTCTGGGCATTCTGAAATTTGGTGACCATCTGGAGAATGTTCTGAGCCCTTACCTTGGGTGCCGAGCACTTACCCAAGGATGTGTCTAAGACAGGCCTGATGTACTGGAGCTGTTGGGAAGGTGTCATATGGGACTTCTTGAAGTTGTGGGAGAAGCCCAGTCTGTGAAGGGAGTGACAGGTGATGACGACACGCCTTGAGATGATCTAAGGCGTGTTCAGGAGGACGCACCCTGATCAGTCAATCTTCCAGGTAAGGGTAGATGTGATTGCCCCCTCTCCTGAGATGCACTGCCACTACCACCATCAGTTTGGTGAATACCCTTGGGGCGGAGGTCAACCCGAATGGCAGGACTCAAAACTGAAAGTGTGAGCCGCCAACAGCGAACCTCAGGTATTTCCTGTGCTTGAGATGGATTGGCACATGAAAATAAGCATCCTGAAGGTCTAGTACACCAGCCAATCCTGAAGTTGGATGGCATGAAGGATCTGAGAAAGAGTTACCATCTTGAATTTGTTCTTCCAGAGGCACTTCAAATTTATCAAGTCCAAGATGGATCTCAGTCCTCTGTCCTTTTTGGGAATAAACAAATAAGGGGAGTACCATCCCTTATTCCTTTCCGCTACATGCACTGGTTCTATAGCACCTTTCTCTAGTAGGGTTAATATTTCCTGCACAAGGAGCGGATTTGGAACCCTCAAAGAGTGTACTCCCGGTGGCTTCTCGTTAGCCTTCCGTAGAAAAGGAAGGCAGTACCCATGGGCTATTGTGCATCAGAGGTAATGGCTCGTCATTCCTCCAGATGCTGAGACAGCCTGCCCCCCCGGTGAGCTGTAACCGAAGGCGTCAGAGCAGTTCTGAAGCAGCAGCAACAGAGCCCGATGGCAAAGAGGCTGCGGCTTTGTCTCTTCTACCTCATCCACCGCGAGGGAACTTACGTTGGCCTCTTTAACTGGCCATTCCTCTCGCCCTTCCAAATGAGGATTATTAACGAAAGGATCTACCCCTCCCCATTGCTGCCTGCTAGGATGAAAAGGCTGAGGCTGTCTAACAGCAGAGCCCAAAGAATTGGCGGCTGCTTTAGAGGTCTGCAGCTTCTCAAGGCTTTCGTTAGCCTTGCTGCCAAAAAGGTGAGACCCGTCAAATGGCATATTCAGAAGTCGAGCCTGCACATCCGTTGCAAAACCAGACTTCCGCAACCATGCAAATCTGCATATCATGGTTCTTGTAGCCATGGACCTGCTGACACTGTCTGCAACATCCAACCCAGACTGAAGGGATTCACACATGGCTTCCTTGCCGTCCTTAACAAGAGCTAGGAAGCCCTCCCTTTCTTCCCATTAGGGAATATGCTCAGCCGCCAAAGATATGCAATCGCACAGCTTGTGCGAAAATCTTGACAAGGCACAAGAGGAGCTGGCCACCTTTAACGCCATACTGCCAGCTGAAAATACCATGTACGCCCATCCATCCACGTGTTTATCGTCCCTATCCGGAGGGATGCCTGGACCATCAGACTCTCAGGAGTGGGGTGAGTTGACAGAGGGGGTCGCTACTGGAGGGGCAGTATTTTCTCGTCAGAGACTTGCTTACCACTGCATTAGTCTCCGGGGTTTCCCAATTTTTAACCACCCTGTTCTGCAGAGCCACATGAAATGGCAATATGGGATCTGTGGGAGGAGCCTGATCCAAAATGTCTAAGATCATCCTGATCATAATGGGCAGTAGGCCTGGCCCAGCCCAAATATTCCACCACTCTCGACATAAGGCGTCGGCATGCTCACCAGGGTCAGGTCGGCCGAACTCCAGCTCAGGAGAAGTGTCTATACCACTGCATTATGCAAGGTATTACAAAGATCCTGTATCCTACTCTCCTCCGAGATGAAGCATTCTGGCGCATTAGGAGTCCCACACTGGAGACCAAAAGCAGCCTCAGAATGTTCCTCCTCCTAAGAAATGGCGGTGAGGGACTTAAAAGGAGTGGTGCACCTTTTCGCAGGAATCACAGCCAGAGGCTTCAAAGTCGACTTGGACACCGCCTTTCTAGATGGATCCACCGTTACCAGAGGCAGCGCTGGTAATTTTGGCGGTGTCGACAACTGCTCCGAAGGCATCGAGGGTCTGATCGGGGTGGAGGACCAGACAGGCACCATCGACTGGTGTGTCGCCGATGGTGTCGACGGCATCCAGGGTTTGGACGGTTTCGATGGAGACAAAGACCGTGACCTCCCTGCACATCTTGAGCGATCCTTATTTACCTTTGCCGAATGAGGCCTCGAAGTCTCTCGATGAGGATTGCGCCATTTACCCGGGCTTGAGGGCGCGCGTGTATCCAGCCAAGACCGGTCCCTGCCGGCTTCAATAGAAGGCGCAGACGGGGACTTGCCCTTTTTTTTGAAAATGTCAAGCATTTTCACCCGAAAAGATTCCCAATCTACAGCCGTTGAATGTTTGGATGGGCAACTCACCTGCTCTGTGGCGACTCCTGAAGAAGATGAGCAACCGGCGGCCTTCGCCTCCAGCGCTTCGACAAGGACAAGTAGCGGGAACCATTCCTGGACCTTAAACGCTTGGCCTTCTTCCTCTGAGGAGAGTCACCTCTCGACTCATCGGTCGGACACTTTGCCTACCTTTCGTTCCCGCAAGGCCTTTCCAGTATCTGTGTCATGGCCCCCACCGAGACACCACAGGCAGACAATGCAGATCAGTGATGGACATCTTGTATCCGCAGTATTTCTTGAACCCGGACCGAGGTGCTGTCGGAGTGGAAGACAAAGACATATTCGAAGAAAATCTTAACAGCAAATACTGGAAAGTACGAGGCGCGCTGAGTTTCTCGAAGCAAACACGTTTGCAGAAAAAACGGAACTGAGGCTAAGGGCACCAAGCGTGCTACTTATAACATCCAGTGACTTCACCCTCGATGGAGGCCTTCGAGGGACATCGACCCGACGCCATCGACGCATGGCGCCCTCTGCCGAAAAATTTCCGAAACAGCCACGCTGTGGACACTACATGTCAAAGATGAGGAATACGTTGGAGGACACAATCCATTAAAAGGGTGGTTTTGAGACCTGAAGTGTACCCTTTCTAAGGGGTCAGTTATGCAAAGCAGACAACTGCTTGCAGTATTTTCAAGATTAAACATTGTACCAATGTAAAGGTTTGCAAAATAAGCTTTGCTTCCCATCAGGGAATTCCCGACCCAGTATAAAGGTTATGTGAAGAACCCCTAGCATAGGTAAACTTGCCCTCAAACTAAACAAAACATTCATAGCAATTCATAAAACAAACAAGAATTTAATATCTGGACGACCTTCACCTGTCCTGGAAAAATACCTTCCCCAGGGTTTTCTAAAGTCAACTTCCAAAATGTTCAAAAGAAAAGTCTTAAACTAGTTCTTGTAAATTCCAAGTCAAAAACAAAAGTTCAAACAAAAATCCACTGCTAACAATTCTCCAGTTTTGTTTGAAAAGATCCCCTTCCAATTTCAGCCAAGAAAATAGCACCAATGGGAATCCTGGATATCTTCTTTCCAAGATTATTCACCACAGTTCATCAAAGAATAGATGAACAACTTCTACAACTTAATTGGTTAGGATCTCTGCAGTATAGATGGTATAATTGTCAGGATGCTTCTCTTTGGGGCGCTGCTTTCCTCTCAACAACCACCCTTCTACAGTACTTACTATGAGAACAGTCACCTTTGTCCCACAGTATACTACAACTCCAAACCACTTCAATGTAATAGCCATTGAAAGTTTTTTACACCACCACATTTCAGGTACTTCTGCTTCAGTTTTATATTTCGGAATAGTTAGGCATATAAAGACAAGCCACTTCGACCTCCACAGGTAACCAAGACACTCTTCTTTCCTATGCTTCAAGAAATGGGCAGCCCCTTGGTCTCTTCAGTCTGCCTTATTGCCACAAGTATAACCTGCCTCTGCTTAAAGGCTGACTTTCTCTTGGCTTAAACAGTCTTCAGCATTACAGGTTACTTTCTTAATCTTCTTCACAGGCACCCAGCTCTCTTCCAGAGCTTTATTCACACCTTCTTGATGCCAGTAATTACCCAGAAGCGTTATTGCCACTCTTCAAACTACAGGTGACAATGCCACACTTGTATCAGAGGACACTGGAACTTTACCAACCTCACAGATCAGGTGGATGGATCTGAATAGGACTGGTTTCCCTATCGAAAGGGTTTGCCTCTTGGCTTGGGTAATGCTCGTTCTCTGCATGAGTACAACAACTTCAGGAATTAAAGAAGGATTGTTCAGAATACTACAAGGTTCAGTCGTCAAATGAAAAAACAGATTTAGGCATACGCAACCACTAAGATAGATTTGTAACCTTAAAGGATTGTAAGTGATTGTGTTCCTGCATAATATCATGCAGGTCATTCCAGACTACTGTCGGGAAACACAATTGGCCACAAACGACCTTCCTTTGATTCTGTATTCACTTGTAACTCTTGTGAAAGTCAATGTTATTTTTCGGAATAGTTTTATCAAACGTTATTTGTTCAATTGAGGACACGCGACCATTAATGGCCACTGAAGGCCACTGAAGGCACTTGATTTAAGGCACAAGCCTGTCTGTGCCTGCCGAGGCCAACCGCAGCCGTAAGAAGCCCGTCACCGTCCCTCCCACGTCTACTTTGAACTTCTGAATGTACAGCCACAATAACTCCGGCCACAGGGTAAGCCTAATCTGTATGCATGTACCCCTCAACATCATTCCTTGGCGGCCCACCACCACCTATAACTCTCCTGCCGGAGGTACTGCGCTTCACCCAGGCCCACTGTGGCAGACTTGAAATGCCCTCAGTTGACTTGTTTTTTCACTGTTCATGAACTTACTGCTTATGTCATTGCAGCGCTTATGTCCATAGACACTGCTTGCAGTCGAATTGCAAGCCAATGACCATATTAGAATGGCTCAAATTGTAACCACAGCCTGTAATATATCGCGCTTGCTTTACCATGTCAGACCTAGCCTACATGCCTCATGTGTTGAATTTCTGTGCGAAACCGGTCTTATCGGCTGGCCTTGCATTTTTACTTGCATAGCCAGCCCGCAAATTGCTACTGCTCTCTGAGCAAAACATGTCTGATTTGCTGTGTACTCACCTACGTGTAGTTACCAGCACATGGCTTCCTGCGCCGTGAGCGCTGACCGCATCATTACCTTCACTGTTTATAGCATCTAGAAGGGAATTTTGCCTCATTATATTAGCTGTATCTGCGGGTTCGATCGCATGGTGACCTCTGCCAATAACCTGTACTGTAAGAAATTTTGCATCAACCCCCGCCAGTATCTGCACGCAAACATTTAGATTAGCTCACTTACTCGTACTCCGGGTAGTAATACTCGCAATTTTTGTCTGTTTACAAACTCAGATCCGCTATACGTCAATAATTTGCCTGAAACTAGCAAATATTTGTACCGCAATATACCCAACTGTACGTTATACCTATTCATAACTGTATGTTGTACCCACTCCTGACTTTCTAGGTCTGCTTTTTAGAACAACCTGAATTAGGGCCTATGCCTATTGCCATATTAAATAGTTTGGCTCATCATTAGCCACTGGATTGCGTATAATAAGCAACCCTTGCATATCTTAGATAGGGTATAGCCAAGTGTTTTTCACACCTAGCCACAGCCATCATCACAAACTGCATTGTCAGATTGTACCTGGCCTCATTATTCTTAACTACAGCTAGTGCTCCTCTGACACCCATTAGGGACCTTCACATCAATCCTAGAGTGTCCCACATTCGTATGTCGATGGCACTTAGACTTCCGCCATCTGACCTTATACCACCCTCAAGGTTCCTACCATCATGTCTACTTACTGAATCTACCCTTCCACAGTCGTTCAAAACGCTAAGGTCCTTACCCGCTTGTATGCACCTTGATTTTAAAGCTCTGCAAATGTCCACAGTACTCCCTCATTACATAACAGTACCACCATACTCAGACAATACTATCTGCAGTCGACATATCCTGCCACTCCACCTAACTTTACTAACATCGTCTACCATTCCATGCTCCACCGACCATAGGAATCTCAGACTAGGTTCTAGATTCCCACTGCCTCCATCTCCAAAGGCACCACCTCCGCAGCCAACTCCTCAGTAAAGCCAGCCACCACTACCCTGGCATCTAAGCATAGCCCCACATAATACAACGGCAAACATGATAACCCTTCATCCCAAATTAAATGGGCCCTCATTAATGCCAGATCATTGTCTGCCCATGCATTAGATATTGCTGACTATATAACCTCACATGACCTTCACTTTGTAGCCATCAAAGAGACCTGGCCCCATGCAGCATCAGGACCAGCTCTTGCCCTTCTAATCCTGGACAACTACTCCATCATCCGACTTGCCCGACACTCCAACCTCTCCAAAGGTGGGGTTAGCACATTTATCTATAAAACCTCCCTTGGCCTAAAAAAAATAACAACCAAACACTGCCTTGAGCAGAATTATTATCCATCAAACTACCTAACTCACCATCACACACTATTACTATCCATCTAATCTATCAACCACCAGGGCTGACTTTTGAAGATATCTCACTTCTACTCTCAACTAACACAAAAACCAAATCACAAGTCCTCATCCTTGGTGATTTTAAGCTGGGTTTTCAAGAACCCAAAGACATCAAAGCATGCACCCTTAAAGATACGATCAATGAACTAGGATTCACAAACTGCATTACAGAACCAAAACACAAAGGAAGAACCTTAAATTGATTAGCTGACCTTAATTGCAATATAAATCCAATTCAACACTCCCTGTGCTTGGTCAGACCACCACTTAATTTCGTTCATTATAAAAGAAAGTTCTTCACCTAACCAGCAAAAACAGACACCAGCCATGATGACCAGAAATAAATGCCATTTAACCATCGAGAACATACTACCTTTATTACAACCGATCATCAACCCTACTACGACTCTTTCAGATCCTATGGCCCTAGTTGACCTTTACAATCATACTATCCTTAAGGACATCAACACATTAGCACCACTTAAACTACGTAAATCCAAACCTCGTGCACACATTAATACATGGTATACCCTGCACCTCAAATCCTTATGGAAATTGAAAAGAAACTCAGAGGCCCTGTGGAAAAGCACCCCATCTTCAGCCAATAAGGACAACTATTCACTAGCTTCCCTTAACTACAAAGAAGTCTAAAAATATTCTGTGGTGCACTAATATCGAGAACGCGCTGCAAAATAAAATTACCATGCATCAAAATAAAATAGAAATCAAAAAACTTCATATCACCAATGCTGATCGCAATCCTAACTCACTTGCTCCTACCAGCAATACACAGTTAATTTAACTTCACTCCCCTCTCCATCATAGAGGTTGAAACTATCATTATGAAACTAAAATGTTCAAAGTATCAGGGAGATGCATGTCCTGCTCCTCTTGTCAAGGAGGCTGCGAAGGAACTTGCCCCATTCATCACCTTTATTAATGCTTCATTTAAATCTAGCACAGACCCCAATAATCTAAAAGACGCATGGGTACTTCCGCTTCTAAAAAAAGAAAGAAAAAAAAAACTCCTTAGACCCAAATAATCCATCAAACTATAGACCCATCACGACAGCGTCCCTTCTACTGAAAATCTTGGACCGAGCAGCCTATCGGCAGAAACAGCAATACCTCGGATCTAATAACTTGCTAGGTCTTAGACAGTCAGGATTAAGACCCAGACATGGGACTGAAACAGCGCTGATAGCCCTCAAGAAAACAAATCCAAATCCTTAAAGACGAAGGTAAATTGGCACTGCTTCTCCTACTCCACTTATCAGCGGCATTTGATTTGGTGAACCACAAAATCCTTTGCCCGCATCTAACATCTGCTGCGCATTTCTCAGATAAAGCAAACGCTTGGATCCAGTCCTTCCTCAACAACAGATTTAGGAGGGTCTTTGCACCCTCGGCCTCTGCAGAACACACACCGGTTACCTGCAGGGTTCCAGAAGGGTCCTCTGTCCCCCCCCCCCACACTCTATAATGTATTCACCAAGACACTATTTGATGATCTTGACTATTTGGGTGCCACCTACAGTAATTATGCTCACCCATAAGTGCTTATCTAAGCAGGCACCTAAATATTTGTCCAACAGCATCACTCGCTACATCTCAACCCGTCTAACTAGAATAGCCCAGACTCACTGTCAAGATCACACGGTTCAAGCAACAAAGAGCAGGTGGAGTCAGCTTCCCTGTCCTTGCAGCAAAAAATTGGAACGCCCTCCCCATCTCTCTAAGAGATGAACCTTCCTACCTTTTATTCAGGAAAAATGTAAAGGTATGGCTACAGGAGCAAGAGCCCTATCATATAACTACGCCCTCTTGCCCAGTCAGAACTAGACACTAACCACAATAGTTATATTACATAACTATTATGTCTTGTTCCTTGTGTTCTCGTGTCTACATGAGCTTCGCTTGCACATTGCCTTGCATCCATTTGTACTTTATATATTTTCTACATTGCCATAATGAGCCTATCACATGCTATGTACATATGTAATAGGTCTTCAATTTTCAATGTACATCTGCAACTGTCCTTATGTAATATAATGCTATATCTTCTTGTAAGCATAGAGCCCAGATGACTATGGGCTTGACACGCTCTACAAATAAACTAATTACGGCAACAGAAAAATGTTCAACAATGCATGCAAGGTTCTTTTACTTTCTACGCAAACACTTTGTCTTTTACTATTAGCGCGCGTGCTACATTCCCATTGTTAGAAATATATTCAGAATGACCAATAGTTTATACTCCCTTTTAAGCATACACAAATTACTTTAGAGGTGGTTACAGTTACCGGCAGGGCTTGCTGTGTGAACCTGAAAGCTGAGTTTCACTCACCAGCTCCAGGAACACTGTGTGCTGCTTCACTTACAAGACTCTATTTCTACTACTGCTTTGGGCACACTAGGGACCCACACCTTTCTGCAGCACAGGTGTCTAGTCCAGCCATGTTAATTGGGAGTCTCCTTCGCTTCCCAGTCCCTCTGCTTGCCTTCTGTTACAGGCCTCGGACTTCAGCAGTGTCACGGCTCTGCAATCAAAGCAACTCGGCACACATGGGGAAAACTCCACTCACAGCAAGTCTTCCTCGGTGCAGCCACAACAATGCAGGTTTTGAGAACACAGGACCCTCTCAGAACTTGCAGATGAAATCTGCTGTCTCTACGATCTGGCGTCCCTTCCATGCTCATACTTCCTTGTGAATTGCCAGCCTTGTGCTCTTCTACTGCTACTGCCAGCCTTCCAACTCCTGCTCCAGCTCCTTCATTCTCTCCTGCTGAAGCCTTTCATGCCTCACAGGCCATTAGTTTCAATTGCCTGACTCATGCAATGGCTGTTAGGCTTAATTGCCTGACTACTATATCTACATGCCTCTTCATCCCTCTTCCTCGTCTCAATCCTTCTAGGATTCTGGGACATGCAATTTGTTTCCTTAAAGTTAGGTTCTTATACCTCTTGATGAGGGTGGATTTAATTCCCTCAGTAATTTAGTAGAGGGGCTGAGGTTTTTAACTTGTCTAGAGTAAGATGGTTTAGTGAAGACAACATTTCCACCATACCTTATAGTGCACCATAGGAAGTGAGGAGGGCATTTAATGTTAGACATCAAAAAGAGTCTCTTTAGGCACAATACACTTTGTTGTTACAAATTTAGGATTCACCACCTTAGATTTAATAGGAGGTTGAGAGACGTAGAAATGGCAATAAGTATTAAGACTCCCCTTAAAAAGGATAAACACTGTCTCATCCCACAGAATCTCCTCACTACCCTGGGCCCTGGCTCCACCCAGGTGATCCTTCCGCAGTACATCCCCCCCCACACCCCTCCAGGGTTGGGATCAGGTAGCAACTGAACAAGTAGCGTCTGCCTTCCCCTGCCCACGGAGGAGACTTTAGGCAGGGTTACAGTGAGGGATCTGCAAGATTGTTCACACCATCCTGATAGAGGGCCAAATGTGGAAACAAGGGTGGGATATGTGTCCCACTTTATCGGGCTACTGAGTGTGTGAAACTTGTCACACAAACTAATAGGGCTGGATGAAGAAACAGGCAGCCTACGGACTGACCACAGGGCACACATTACCCCTGGAGGAACTTGTGAGGGTGGTAACTGCTACACTCTAGAATGAACAGCAGGATAAAGAACAATTTTAAGAGCTGCCAACACGAATAGGGAAATGGCATTGGTAAAACACACCAGAGACACACAAAACAGACTGTTGTGTGTCACGACTGTCAGGCAAGCAATCAAATTACAAAGATCATAAAGAAGAATTGGCACCTGGTGAAACAAACAGGGACATTGAATAGAAAACCCCCATTTGACTTTAAAATGAACGCCAATTTAAGACAGAAATTGGTACAAACATACAAAATAGCACACAACAGTCAGGGGGTCTTACCCCTCTGGGTTTTACCACCAGTCAAAGGAAACCACAAATGCTGTGGGACGTGTCTCTTGCAATTTTATCTCATCCAAAATGTGGTTTGAAAATGGAGAAAAAAAATCAGATGGGAATTAAGGGCACACACAAACTGCAAACGTAAATTTGTTATCTACATTGTTGAGTGCCCCGGCAAATTGCTATACGTTGGGAAAACCATTCGACAAGTGAGAGAAGGTTTCAGGACACCGATCATGTATAAGGAACCTGGTGCCTGATAAACCCCTAGTGGACCACTATATGCACCTGGGGCACACAGAACATGTGTCTTGGATTGTTCTACAAATGCTGAAACCACACCAAAGAGGCCGGTACCTGGCTGCCCAACTGTATATGCTGGAACAATGGCGGATATACAAGCTGAACACAGTAAAAGAAGGCCTTAACATCTCGGTTGAAAGGAATAACCTAATATTCAACTGAAGGTAGGCAGACACCATAGCCCGACAGGGACGCCGGCCCATTGGAGACCCGTGTTTCCCATGAATCTATAACTCCTTGGTGGTACACCGGCCCCTTGGGTCATACAATCCTTACTACCCCAACTAAACCCCCCCTCCCACCCCCCGGCCCACCTGGATTACTTAAACAATATGGTCTAAACGCACCCAACAAAGAACTAATATTTTTTAGTCTATGAATACGGGGCTACAGACACAACATGTCTCAGGGGATGGACATAACTAGAATTAGACAAGGTCATCTAAATGTGGCCAGAGAGGGTCCTATAGTGCAAAATGCACCAACTCAAGTCAGAGACGTGGGATCATTGTACCTATGTATGTGAAGATATATTAGATGCAAGAAAAGGCCAATTGTACTATGGTGTCTTGAACACTATGCTATAGGTGTTGACTGAATTGAAAATATACTGTATAAGATGATTGTTAATTATTATACTAATATGTAAATTCACTCCTTCGTAAAAAGTGTGATTGATGAAATGTTTTTGCATGCCTGTTTTTTTAATGCTGTTAAACCGGAAGCCCAATGTGATAATTGAATCAATGAGGGTCCTATAGTCAAGCATGCACTAACTCAATCTACTCTCAGAGAACTGTTATTGTTGTACTTAAAGATATATTATATACAGGAAATGCCAAATTGTATTATGGGCTTTGGAACATAAAGCAGTAGGTGATGATTGCACATAAATGACACTGCACAAGGTGATGGCTTACTACCTTACCGATATGGAAGGTCATGGTTTTGTACAAAGCGTGAACGATGAAATGATATTTTATGCACAGGAAAAGAATTCCATACTCATACACCCAAGCATATACTGACTAGTAATACCCCATGGCCACAAAGATCACACGTGATAGCAGCATACTACTTGGGAAATATGATAGCGAAATCCACTTTTATGGGGTATAAGCATAATATATATATATATATATATATATATATATATATATATATACACACACACATACACAGCACACGGTAGTGGCTGTGTAGTTCTGGTTAAGTTGCTAATCCCATAGGAAGAGCACTTTTTGGGCGGCTTATAACTACGCTCCCTTTGGACCAATCCTCACCAAACTTGGCAACAAAAAGTATCTGGCCCACTCTGAATGTTTCTACACATTTTTGTGAGGTTTGGTCCAGGGGTGAGCAAAGTTATGGAGGGGCGTCCCAAAATGTCTTTTTTCCCATAGACATAATGGGAAAAACGTTGCGCACACCTACAGCTCAAACCGCTGGACAGATTTGCACCAAATTTGCAGCAGGAGCGGCAGCATAGTCCCAAAAGCGTACTTTTGTTAATTTGGTGTAAATTCATTCAGTACCTTTTTTTTTTAAAATGGCCAAAATGTAAGGCAAATAAATGTGTTATATCTTTGTCCGCTCCGCTGACACACTTCCCTGTTCAGTCCACGGACAGGACACTGATTGGCTAATCGTCTTGGATCATGTCTGCGGACAAGCAGCGTGTTCTCCGATTGGCTGGGAGGAGGCGTGAGGTGTGTCACATTGTTTCGATGCGCCCACCATCTTGGATCCACCAACAGCGCGGCGGCGAACATAGGCAAAATGCAATTTTGGGGAGTGTGTTGGTGTGCAGAAGTGCTTGGGGAGGGTTGGGGAGTAAGAAATGGGTCAAATACTGTATTTGTTTAGGTGGCAGGTGCCCTTGTGTTCACCATGTCCGCGGTCGTCGCGGTTGTCCGCAGACATAATAAATGCACCACTACCTATTTTACTTTATTATGATGTTGGTTTTGGGTTGTTAGTAGAGGACTGAGTGTAATTAATATACCCTACAAGCAGCTTACATACCAGAGTCAAAATGTTTGGTATTATAGGTGTGTTATGCTGCAGTGGTTGTGGCCAGGGCCTAGAGTCTTGGGTCATGGCTGAAGGCCGTAGGCCATACACACAAGAGTCTAGGCCCTGGCCACAACCACCGCAGCATCACACAGCCATAGAATCAAACACCCATCAAATATCCAGAACCCAAAAGTTTGTGTACCGTTTCATTTGCAGAGTTTGTATGTCAAGTTTTGGCTTGGCTATGCAGTTACGATTTTGGAGTTTGTAACAAGGAGTGTGGTGTTTGTGAGTTTATATATTGAATACTTACTGGTTGAGTTTTTTGTTGTATGCAGTTTTTTCATGACATGGGTAACTGGACCAGACATACTTTTTCGATCTCTGTGATAAAAGAAAAGACCATATGTTAGAGCAGGTAGTTTATGAGTTATTGCATTGCATAATAGACATTTCTATATGTTTATGACCCTCATATTTAGCACTATACAACTACCATACTTCAAACCAGTGTACTGCGCAATTTGCTCAGTTTCTGTGTTTGTTTTCTAAATCATTGGGTCTGTGGGAAAAACAATCCAAACTGGATAAAAAAAAAAAACTACTTTGTGGTACAATATATTTCTTTCATTGTTTTACTGTTTATTTCTTGTTTCTTGCTAATCTTCTATCTTTGGCTTATTGCAGATTTTGGGGGCAGTTAGATACCTGTTGGCGTAATCTAACTGTGCACAGTTTTTAAGTTTTGCTTATGTTCATACACAGATTATGTATTACTTTTGGTTTTAAGAATATTAAGTGTTTACAAGATTTGCTGGCAATCTGTGCTTTAGAGTAATGGTACTGTCATTACATTCGAACCATCCACAATTCTTTTTTATATATGCAGTGTAGTGACCTGCATTGGTTGTGGCTCCTGCGTGGTAGATTATACCTATTGTTGTGAAGGTTTTCTTACCGAGTGATACTTGACCATGTGTGAATCCAGTCAGCTTACAGTTGTTTTTGGTACCACGTGCATTGTAACATAAAAGCATTACTGTTACATATTTACTCTGTGTCTGTATTTGTAAGGTGGAGCAATTATCTGAAATGCAGGTAGTACATCTGCCATGGTTTGCATTTTGTACAAGTTGCTGAAATGGAATAGATTCACAGTTAGGTATGGATCTATACACAAAGTGTTCATTAGGGACTTCTTCCTGTGCCACATGGTTGCAGAGTGCATGCATGTTTCCACATGTACGAAATCTGAATGATTTCATTTATAGGTATGTTTTTGTTTTCCAGTACTTGTAGTAAGTACATTAGAAATTCTTGTGGATCATCTTGTGAGTTTATAGTGAATTTGACCATTCCAGCAAAGAAGTCCAATTCCTGTCTTATTCCATGAACACTCAGTGTTGTCAGGATTGTTGGTCGCATTTCTATGAAGGACTAACATTTGCAAACACAATTGGTCTGTACTATGTAAGTAAATGTCAATAATTGGTGGCAATTGGAATAGAACATTTATTGCTACATTTGCGTAGCAATTTACACCAGTAGTATTGAAAAATTGAATGGACCTGACAGTTCTGTGTCGAAGTAATTTGTTCGGAGTGTGTGCTGCTTCTTTGAAGATGTAGTTGAGTTACTTTGAGCAGTAGATTCTTCTTTGGTTGTGGTACTTGATGAAATATTAGCTTCTTTTACTTTCTTTGGAGGAATTGCAGTGAGATCCTGTATGGGTTCAGTTTGAAGTAGTTTTCTTTTACAACGTTTTGCTTTTTTTCGGAACAGGATAGGTTTTTAGATGGGGGTGTAGAGTGAACACAGACTATTGTATTCTAGAATTCAAGGAATATCAGCATTTACTTTACTTGCATCAAAGTTGATTAGAAATAGTCTGTCAAGTGTACGTAACCGTGATACTGCTACATAGTTCATGCCTTCTCTAAAGACTGTGCTACCAATATCTATCAATGCTTTATCTAGGGTAAGACCTTGTGATTTGTGAATGGTAACTGCGTATGCTAGAGTTAGTGAAAATTGTTCTCTGCGTACATACATGTCTTTGAAAAGAAGGAAGTGGGCTGTTGAGCGTCCTATCCTTTTAACTTCTGATAGTTTGTCAAAGAGAATATTGACAAACTGAATGTTGTCATCATGTGGGTACGTTTGAAAGCCAACAACTGTACCAAGTGCTCCATTAACTAGTCCTTCCTCCACGTCAAGGTTACGTTTAAGCATTACTCTACAGTTTAAAGATAATTTTAATATTTTCGCCAAACCAGCGGTGTTGGAGTTAGAGTTTTCAAAGCTATTTAGTCCTGTTGTGGTTTGTTGACACATGGGTAGTGTCATACCATGTACGTCCAGTTTATCTGTGGAGCAAATTTCAATTATTGGTTGCATTTCTTTTTTCAATATTGTTTTATTGAATTTCGAACAGCTTGCAAGAGTTGGCATCAAGGGCACACAATTGACATTTTTGAGTGCTAATTGTTCCATGACATCAGTAGCACATGAGTTATGGCCATAGAGTACATGGATGTGCCTGGTTTTTAATATTGATTGTGCATCTTGAGATAGTACACCAACTCCAATACTTTTTAAAATGTTGGCGTATGTGAGGTCTGCAGACTGGCACATTTTGTCCGTTAATTCTCTGTATTGGAAATGTTGCCAAAGGTTGAGATTTCCTATGGCAAGAGTTTTACAGCACAGTTTGTGCCCTAAGGTTTTAAAAATAGGTTCACCTTTCACTGGTGTCATTTGAAGAAGATCTCCAAAAACAACAATGTGTGTTCCTCTAAAAGAGCTCCTCATAGTCTGTTGTGAGGACCTCTTGTAATCTGAGGTGAATCAAAGCCAACATTAGGTTGGAGACTATGCTCACCTGATCTATTAGCAGCATTTTCATTTGTTTCAAAACTATGCATAGTTTCATTGCAGCTTCTGCAGAAAGTTTGTAATAGTCTCATTTGTTTTGCTGTTCTACTGGAAGGAGTAGTAATCAGTGTAAAGTGACACCGCCTATATTGTAGGCAACTAAACCTGTGGGGGCAGTTACAACAGCTGACAGTTTGTCAATTGTTGGAGGAACTTGCTGATGATTTTTATTAAGAATGTTTTTGCTGAACCAGCTTCACCACTCACATATAGCAGTATAGGTTTGTAGTCTTGGCAGGTACAGTTTTTATTTTCATGTTGCACATCATGTTTAATTTGTTTTGTTACTTCTTAGAAAATGCTACGCTTTTCATTGTTCAGTTGTGGTTTCAGTACAGCGAAGTCTTCTGTAGCTTGTTCATACTGACAGACAGTGTTTTCTACTTCCATCATGGCTAAGTCTGCCTCATTTGCTATTAGTGGCTGTCCAAGTGGTTCTTGGCTTCCTGTTACAGAAGGTTGACTACTGTCAGGAGCATCCACTTCTGGAGTAGTTCTTTGTGTTGATGTTCATTGTGCAACATTGTTACTGTGTAAAGTTTACGTCTGTTATAGTGCTTTCATTTGCTTTGAAAGCGTCTTCTTAGGAGTCATATGTATCCAGTAACAACTTCTTTTCTCCATGGTTTAAAAAGTTGTAGCAGGGACATGTAATACAGTTCTTTATGTTGAGGAGTTTTTAATGACAATTTGATACGATTCATTAAGCTGCGTTTGGTAAGCGTCACTAAGCTGCCTTCACAATTTACAACTCTGTATCTACCTTTCTTTACACCTGGTTTAATATTTTTGTATGTGAAGTTTTAGGCTACTTGGTAGAGACATGGTTTCCAAAGTGGCACTCCTGTTTGGGTAGTAAGTGTCTAGTAAATTGTTTTTCAAAATGTCTTGGCTTTTGTGATCATTTTCGGCTATTGTTTCTATGTCCTCATATGATTTGAGAACTCTTTCTAGACTTAGCAGGATCAAGACTTGGCCATACTATATGGTCAGATTTTCCATTCAAGGCAGTACCTGTTAAATGGTCTGCAGCTTCATAGCAGCCACATTCTCTAAGAGAGCGCATTTTTATGCGTAAGCTGTACAGTTTCTGTGATAGTGTTTTGTCAGATGTCATCCCAGAGGTCCTGAAGCTCTGTTTTCTCTGCTTTGGTTAAGTAGGCTGTGACATATCGTGCAACTGCAGTGGAAATGTTTGCAATGTAATGCACATCCATGTTTGCATTCCATAGGAGGGCAATGATTGAATTGTAATCATTGATGTATTTTGATCCTTCTGTTCTTTTTATGTAATGTGTTCTTAGATGATTTACCTTTGACACTATGTCTGACTGAAGACATGAAGTTCTTTCCTTGACCTGTTGCTGAAACTGGTCTAGGGAAACCAAAGCGGCATTTGGTGTAGTATTCCCCCTTTTTTTATATTTGCGACTACAATATTTCCTACATTTGTGTCTTTGAAACTGTAAAATGTGTGCATGAAGGTCACTATGTGTTGTTTGTGAAGTGATTTCACAAGTGACATTTTTGGATGAACTGCAAAAGAGTGGCATCACTGTTCTGACCAAATTTAGGAGCATCTTTAATCCATAATAGCATGTGGATGTGTGGTGCTCCTCTGGAAGGGTATTCTATTCGCCAAAAGAAGTGTTGAACTTCTCTGAGGGGAGGAACAGTTTTATTACAAATGAAGTGTAGCATAGCAATGAAGCGATGATGGAAATATCTTGATACATTTACAGGCTCTAGAGAGCAGAGTTCTCCTGGTGTTTTTATATCTAAGTTTGTTTTTGTTTGCTATACATAGGACATCGTGTAAATCTTCCCATGCATATTCTGCACAACTTAATGTAACAAACCAAGTGGGTGGGCCAAAGTTCCTTATCATACAGCATATATCTGTGACGTCGGAACCAGTATTATTTTGTACCACGCGTGTTTGCTAAAAATTTGTAATACTTGACTGTAAAACCTCATCTTTTTCTTGCACTTTTTGTAATAATTGTGTAGCTGACATATTTTGAAAATGGGTACCTGATTTTAATGTGTGTGCAACTCCATAGCATAGAGTTGCTAGGTCACTTTCAAAGAGAAGGTGGAATATGTACTCCACATTTTGTTTGAATCTGGGTCATCAGAATACATTCGTAAAGAGCGATATTCTAATGCCGTTATCTGTGTGGGTCTATCATCGTACCTTCCTCCTTTTCCAGTAGGAAAGTGTAGAGGAAAGGCCCGTGCTTCTATACTTTTTTCCCATATGCCGATTGGAGATCCTTCGGCTTGTCACATTTGGTACGTTTCCAGTGTATCATCTATAGTATCTTTAGAGTGTATAGGATGAATTGTATAATGATCTAAAATATTGGATTCTGTAGCAGGATTTAGAAGTTGAAATTGACCAGTTTCTGATGACTCCAAAATTATTTCAATGGTTTCTCTCAGGTTTTTTTCAATATTAATTTCTTTGTAGTATTCATTATTGTTTTTTAGATATTGCAGGGCGTGTCTAACTATGTAAATCCACGAGTTGTTGCCAATTTTCTTTCGTCTTTTGTAGGTACGCCATTTACTAGGGAAAATTAAAGATTGATCTATTGGCCATTGCGCTCCTAGAGTAGAGTGTGTACATTTTCTTTAAGATCTAATGGTAAATAAACTACTTTGCCACAAATGCCTTTCACTAACTCAGAGGGGGGTCATTTTGCTGTTTTTGGTTGAAGGTGTATTATTGCTTGAAATCGGTGCACTGTTTGAATTATGATACTCTCATGTAAATTTAGTTGTTGCAGGGGATTTGGTAGTGGGAATAATTCCAAGTTATTTGTGATAGCACGTAAAGGTGTTTGGTTGTTGTCAAGTTTTGCAGTGTAGTAATTGCAAAGTATTAAGGGGTCAGTAATTTCGTATTTGTTTTCTGCTATAAGGTAGAGAGCTAATTTGAACCATTTGGAATCTTCATTGTCTTCTATGTTGTACGTTATGTCTACACTTTTTGTGCTACTTTTATAAAAAGTCCTGCGGCAACACACACACACGGTTTGGTACTTCAGTGGAGGTACTTTTAATTGTATGTGTTTAATAGAAGGTTGCTATATGTACAGTAGTTGCTAGTTTATTGTAAAGTAAGTGGCTTTCACTTCCAAAATATTCTCTGGATATGCTCTATTTCTTCGAGTACTTGGAGGAGGAGCGTTTCGGACGCCTGGCGCCGTGGGAGGCCGCGGCCGGGGACGGCCCCTCCCGCAGGCGGATTGCTGTGCTGCGGTTTCCGGCGCCCCTCAGGGGAGGCGACCTGAGCGCTGAGGCGGCCCGGGAGGACGAAGCCCCGTGGTGAGCTCAGAGGTTGGGGCCCTGCTGCTGGAGCCAGCGACGTAGAGTGGGAGCGGGCGCCCTGAGGTGTTCGCGCGGGAGGCGTGCGGGGGATTGCTCCAGCGGGGCTGATCCTTCTATGTGTGGCAGAAAAGCTTTCAAAGCCCAACGTACTGCCCTCAACTCCAGCACATTGATATGAAGGGCTGACTCCTCCGATGACCACCGGCCTTGCGTTTGAAGAGAGCCCAGATGCGCTCCCCATCCCATCAGCGACGCATCCGTCACTATCGTCATGTGAAACTCCGGTTCCTGCAGGGGGACCCCTCTGGATAGGTTTTCGAACACTTGCCACCATCGAAGTGCTCGTAGGAGCTCTTTGTTGACGGTCAGTTTGTCCGACCAAAGACCTTGGCTTTGGGCCCATCGGTCTGCCAGGAATTCTTGAACTGGCCTCATGAAGAGGCGACAGTTGTTCACCAAGGGGATATATGAAGCCATGGCTCCTAATATCGACTTATATCTCCTTACCAACACTCTGATGTTGACTCCCCACTGTTTTGCCAGCCGATTGAGCCTGTGTATCCTCTCCACAGATGGATGCGGATACCATCGACTCTGGAGAAGGTTGAGAGGACAAACATTTCGGAGTAGGCTCAGGAGCCTTAAATTTCATTTACAGCCTACCTTTAATCGCCGGCTCCGAGAACGGATGACGCATTGTTCGTAGCCCCTCTGGCCATACATGATCTAAAGTGGGGACCGAAAACACCGATTTTCTCCTTTTTCCCATATGATCGAACAAGAAACAGTCTTTCTTCTCCTCCTCCTGGGCCAGCCCAAATTCGGTACAAGCATTACCCATCATCGTGTGGAAAGAACCAATGTCATCCGGAGGTGACGGCTGGGCTTCTTGGAGCTTCCATCTCCGCCTCCGACTCCCAGGTCGGGTACCTAGAGGGGGACAATGATACAGCCGATATAGACTCTCTCTCCGACTCGGATTCCGGCAGTAGTTCTTCCGGGCGCGGACATGGAAGGTCTTCACGGACCGGCGCTGCCGTCAACGCCATAGGAGTTGGCCGATGGGAAGGGCCTGGCTCGTCCTCGACTGATCTCGCTGGAGCAGCAACCTGAGGTAACTTTGCATCCAATTTCTTATACAAGGTTTGTAATGTAGACGAAACTTCCAGGGATAAAACAGCCAGAGGGTTGAGTAATGGAGTTGTAACCAGGATATTTTCCCCACTCAAAAGAGTCAGAGCTAAGCCCTTGCAACCCAAGTTCTGCAGGCCCAGCCACCTGCTCACGTTCGTCATCCACGGATGATATGGACAAGGTTGCTTCCTGCTGTAACAAGGTTTCTGGTAAAACCGGGTCATACACCTCCGGTAGCCAGCCTTCCTGTGGAGCCTCCGTCGAAGAGGGTAATTTCTCGATTGTCGCCGTTGTCGTCACATGACTCGGCGGAACCCCTGAAGAGACGATCTGCGTCAGTGGTAGCGAGGGTGTCGACGATCGAACTCCCATCGACGACACCAGTGGATGCACCGAACCTTGAGGCGTTCCTGCCTTTTTTTAACTTGATTTGTGTTTTGAAGAATCTCGACTCAAGGATAATCTATGATGATCACCTGAGGAGGATCTTGACAGGTCTTTTCTCTCCTTTTTTGACGAGGAGGTAGATGATGAAGTTTACGTTTTCAACGAAGATTCTCTCGTGGAATGTTTTTCTGATGAGCCTTTCTCCATCGAATGCACTTTCTTCACCGGAGGTTCAGCCGATACGGAACAGCGGGGGCCCCCTAGAGATTTAGCTGTTGAGGCCAAGCTATGCGTGGAGCCTACCTCCGAAGGGGAGTACGCACCCGCTCCGTTGTTCAACCAAGCCACCAGCCGCCTATTCCGGTCTTTGAGGGTCTTCTGCGAGAAGCTTTTACAGATGTCACAATTGTCTGCCGAATGGTGAGGGTGGAGACAATATATACAGTCTATATGGCCATCTCCTTCATACACGTTCTTTAATCCGCATGTAGCACACGGACGAAAAAGAGCTTTCCCAGACATTAGGAAAAAACGAAAAAACAACCTAGTAAAATAGATGACACGAGGTGATCCCACTACTTTGGAAGACGGTTGAAATCTGAAGGGAGCCGCGGGGGAGGGGCATTTATACCGCTACGTCCTATTGGGGCATGCGTAAGTGGCCCAAAACGACGTAGATAGGACACAGAAGTGTCAACATTTTTCCTATGGGAAACGTCTTTATAAATGTACCGAGGGTTCCCAGCCTGACGGGGAATATTCTAAGCATGTGAATCCATGAAAGATCCAATGCTGGAGAAGTATCAGTTACTCTGTTTATAAGTATTCCTTGAAGAGCTGTACATGTACTGTGTATAAAATATTCATACCTGTAGTCTGTGTTCATGCATGTGGATGTGCATGAATCTGCAAGTAGAAATCCTGGGGAGTTTTATAGTAGTAGTTGATGTAGGTCCTTTGCAGTCACAGCCCAATTGTACTGAGATTGATCAATAGTACATCTAAAGTGCTGATCTGTAATGGAGTTAAATGTAGAATTCTTGGATGTGATTGGTGGATGATTGTGTGACTGCTTAACAGTAGCCAATGAGGAAATGGTGCAGATAGTGAAGTGGAAAGGGTAGAAGTGCTGCCCCAGTGTTATGCACTCTGCGGACACCACGGCTGTCTGCAAGCAGGGCGTGCCACATCTGGGGTTTCTCAGCAAATCCAGCATGAAAAGGGGACTGTAAGGATCAGCCAATCAGATGTTGAGGTTGTGGTTTGTGTTGGAAGAGGCTGTGTGTAGGGAAGATGGCAGAGGTGGAGAAAGTCATGGTGTTGGTGGTTGGAGATGTGTGTGTGCATGGTTTGGAGCAGTATGCTAAATGCAGGAAAGTGGCAAACAATTTTGATGTTAAAGGAGTGGAGGTGGTGTGGAGCACTGTGCCTGGTTTCAATGTGCAGGGAATTGTACACGTTTGTGGAGATACAGTGAGGTTGAACAGTCCACATGTAGTTTTGCACTGTGGTACTTTGCATTTGGGCTATGTCAGTGCCCCTACTTTGTTGGAAGATTTAGAACACTTGGTTCAGACAGTAATGAAAATACTTCCAAATGCCAAGGTTAATTTTTCTGGTTTAGTACCTGGGGCAATATGGGATAATAGTTCTGTTTTTTTTCCTCAGCAAAATATTGCTAGGCGTGCAATCAACCGAGGCATGTTTGCTTTCATGCTTACAGCTGGTATGTTCTTTTGTAATAATGAGAACATTGATTCTGGTAATGTTGTTTATTTTAAAGAAGATGGCATGTCTTTATCTTTTATGGGAAATGCCATGCTGTTTTGGAACATAGCTAATGTGAAGATTTTTCCAGGAAAATAATAATAACCCCCCGCCCCCCAAAATTAAAAAAAGGTGTTTCTGAAGCATCTGCAAAAAAACAAAAAAAAGGCTCTTTTCAGAGCCAACCTCAAAGGGGAAGCAAGGCACACTATTTAAATTTTCATTCCCCAAGTTGAGATTTCTTGATTTGTCCATGGACAGCGCGTATTACATATGGGAATTTTGGGGTTGAGAGGCATGCAAATGAGACTGAGCAGAGCAAGGGATTGGTGAATAACGTTTACTGGGTGTGTTGAATAAGGAGAGAGTTTGTCAGAAGGTATTTTTCCTGAGAGAAGAGCAGATAGTGATCAGTGTGTGTTTCAGAAAGCAGATTGTTTGGATTTTGGGAGATTCGTGGATAAATTGGTTGGAGGTGCATGCCGATCGCTGTGCAGTGGCTGCACATCTTGGATTCTCATGTGGAAGTACACTGGAATGGAGTGCGTGGAATGAAGTGGCTGGATTTGGTACCTCTCCGTGCTACTTTGGTGACACAGTGTAATCCAGTAATCATTATTCATTGTGGAGGGAACAGTTTAGGACATGTGTCTGGAATGGCTTTGCAATTTGCAATGAAAGAAGGACTTGGGAAAGTCATGGACACATATCCAAACTCCAGAGTAATTCTTTCCCGTATTGCCAGAGACAAATGTGGCTGCATTCTTTTTCATTTGTTCCACAAATGAGGAAAGCAAGGCGCATTGTTAACAAGACTGTTTGTGCCTTTTTGAGAGATGTTGGTATGTCCTCTTTTCAGAATGAAAACATTATGTTTTGTAGTACACCCATTTTTCGCATAGATGGAGTACAATCAGATTTTTCTGCGAAATATACAAAATGCATTGCAACCTTTTTTGGAATTATAGCAATCCATTTTGCAGTAGGTGTTGACCATTTAAAGTTTTTGAAACACAAAAAACACCATAAAAAGGCTCTTTTCAGAGCCACCACTTCCTCCCAAAGAAAAGTGCAATGGTTCTGATAGGGCAGCACCACCAAAAAAATGTAAATGTCCGTGGTCTGTCCACAGGGCCCAGCACTATTTGTCACTTCTATTTTTAAACTGTGGAAGGCGGCTCTTAAAAGAGCCTTTTTTTTGGAGGGGGTTTTGTTGTTTTATATGTATATATATTTTTTTAAACACGACACACAAGGAAAGGAGGGGAAAGGAGGATAAGGAAGGGAAACCAACCACGGGGATAAGAAAGGGCAGGTGGAGAGTGGAAGATGTAGGGTGGGCCTTATGGAGGTAGGTCACAGACCTTCTCATGCTCCTTGACCACAGTCTCGAAAGCACTCCGAAGCTTTGCCCCCCTGCAGAGTACTGCGTCGCAGTACATGCACAATATTGTGACCCTCAAAAATGTAAGGGTCAACAGTATCATGAATGGCCTGCGAGGCAGCTGGAGCGATGCGCTGTCCCACAGGAGTGTCTCTTGTGGTGACAGAAGCAGAAACGGAGGATGCGGCAGAGCAACTCAATCTACTATGTTTATCGTAAGGTACAACCTTACGATTAGCCCCTCCATGTAACGACCTTAGGTGTCGCTTCATTGATGTCATACCATAGCTATACGAACCAGTCTTGCCACGACTCAGCACCATGCGGCACTGAGTGCAGACCACCTTGTTCGCACAAGCTTTTGGCAGTCGATCAACAGTGGTAAATAACCGCCACACCCAAGACTCACGATGAGTGCCGGTAGTAGGGACTTCCACTACCTTCATCCCTCTCCTCTGCATCCTCAAGCCTGTTCCCCTCTGCAAGCCCCTGGGGATGTGGTGGTGGTGGAGGGGGTGGGGGTGGGGGGTGCTGATGCCGAGGCAGTAGCAACAGAAGCAATTTGGAATGCCATCTGGAAGGTTAATAAACAACTAGGAACCATGAACAGCAACCTGCACAATTGTCCTGTTGTAAATCTTGGAAATCCAAAAGCAGAATGAGGATCAGCTCTGGGGTATGGCCTTTTATAGGGGTGCAGGTGCACGCTCCGTGAACACCTGTGCGGTCCGCGGACACGTCGAACACCAAGAAAGGGCTCAAAAAGTTCCAAAAAGTATGTAGATCGGCAGGGACATTGTCTGGGACATGTGCAATGGTGAACTTTTACTGTAAAATAACTTGTATTGCTCTAAAAAGCACTTTTTAAATGTTCGGGGGCCCGGACAGTGTCCGCAAATAAGGACACGCTCAGCGTGGGTGCGGTCACATGATGACGTTGTGGACACGTTCGTGAATGGGACTGTCCGCAGGACACCAAATGCGCGGGGACGGTTGTGTACATGCGTGCGGATGTTTTACGGACAGTGTTCGGGTCCCCAAACTAATTAAAAATGCGACATGTGCGGCAGACAGTTACGGACAGGCGCGATGTTCGTAGGACCCAAGGGTTTGATGAGCATGTGCGCGGGTGTTCTACGAACAGTGTTTAAGTCCCCGAATAAAATAAATGTGCGTCAAAACTTTGCAGACAGGCGGACGGGATATGTGTTCTAAGGATATATTAAATCTGGCTGCGGACATTACAAACAGGTGGGGTGGTCTTAGGACACCCCCCTTTTGGGTAATTGTGGACACCTTGTGTGTTCTAAGGAAACCTCCATTTTAATTACCAACAGTACGAACAGGTATAGTGTCCTTAGGACACCCCCATTTTGGTTAATTGCAGACACAACAGACCTGTGCTGTCCGCAGACACCCTAACTGCCTTTTTAAAAAAAAATAAGACAGGCATATACTAGGAACACACTTAAAATTGTATTATTGTAGAACAGTACAACAATTAAGAAAGTGGGGGCAGCAGAGACTTTAACAAATACAGGGGAATTAGGGGTTTGGACATGATTTATGAGAGGGCAGGCAGGGGTGGAAGTCTCATTGTAACGTTTTTCTTGCTGGGGAGGGTTTGGGAATAGTTGGCTGGGACATGGAGAGGGGGAACAGGTACATGTGGGACAGTGATATTTAATGTTTTCTTTAATGTGGTCCTCAACAAACTTTTATAAGAATTACAATTTTCATTAACATATCCATTTTTAGTTCCATTAGTTTCAGAGGATCTTCTAATGTCTCTCTTGGTATATTATACTTATTGTCTGTACGGTCTGTTAAAAAAAATATGTTAACTACACAAAGTAATGGTTATTAATTGGCTTATATAGAGAAATGTTGAGTCTACCATTAGTATCACTGTCTTCGTTCATTTCATCTCGTGGGAAATGTTCTTCCAGCCACCAAAGTACTGGACATTTCTGTGTAAAACAAAATATTAGTTTTAGTGTACCTAATACAGAAAATGTATAAATATATGAAATACATGTAGTGTACTTCCTAGTTTCTTACAAACATTTGGTGTTACTGCTGTGTAGGTATGCTCTTGCTTTTTTGCTTTTTGCTGTGCAGTTTGTGAGGTAATTCTGTTGGAGGCATATTTTTTTTGTATATTCCATTATATTGCAAACGCTATTTCAGTAGATGGTTGGTGTCTTACATATACAGTTTGCACTTCTTATTTATTATTAAATGTAATGTATGTATGTGGTTCTTTTTGAACATGTTTGGTGTTTTTATTGTAGGATAAAAACATGTAAGATACCCCCTGAGTTTTCGCATAGTATTGATGGTGACCGCGTTGCGCATGGTCCGGACACATCAAAATCACTAGAGGGCCCAGGGGGTTCAATATTTGCTATGTTATATGTATGTAAGCTAAGGGAATCCTAGTAAACATTTATCGAATTTATATTATCTATATTCAGTGAGAAAACTTTGTTAAAGGGGTATTATGGTTAGGTTGAGCTACCAAAAACCTATGAAATTCAGTGAAAAAAATGTTGTTAAAGGGAAGTTATGGTTCCAAGTAAAACCGAAAAACCCTTGAAATTCGCCAGTTATGGTAAGCTAAGCAACCATAACTCGCGCCACCACCGTGCACTGATAAGACTAACACCCACCCAGGACATCAAAGATGACATCACAAATGTCATTGATGACATCACACATGTGCATTTACTTCTCATGAAAAGTCTGTACAAGGGATTCTTATAGTATTGTTGATAAAAAAGTGTGAAGGATTATTGGAATAAATATCATGAGGTACGTAGTGCATTAAGTAATGCATTGATACGAATACCATTCTATTATCAGGTTCTTTCCAGTATACTAAGCTACTCATGTAGAAACATAGGCATTATGTGCAACATACATGATTGATGTGCATTATTAATCTTACCATGTTGAATAGTAAAATGATAAATGCTTTTTATTACAGTTTTGCCTACTGTGCAACATTTAATAACTAGCTAATAAAATCCACTTACTACATAATTGCATTATTCGAAACAAAACACAAATAGACAACAACACATACAAATATGAGCATATACAGGGAAAATTAAGTAAACAGTATTACCAGCCAATCTTCATACCTAAACTAATTAACTTTATACACAGAAATGATTGCTCTGCTTCATAACTGCTACTTCTCTATGTATAACTATCATATAATGTGACTGGACCCTAAGGAAAGTAGTGTGCAAACAATGTATACAAATATGAGCATATCCAGGAAAGTAAAGTAATAAAAAAAGCAGAACTATAAGAAAGTGTTGGTAACCTTACTGATTATCTTCATACATAGAAAGCATTGCTGTTTTCCCCTATGTGTTTCATATGCTGTGAGTGAATACCAAGTGAATTATTGTAAGAACATATTTGAAGTATAAGTCTACAAATATAGTACTTGAATATGAATGAGTATATGAATTTTTAGTTCCTGACTGTTACTGGCCTAGATATATCAGTAAAGGAAAAAAGAGGGAGTCAAACATCTGATGTCATCAGTGATGTCATCAATGACATTTGTGATGTCATCTTTGATGTCCTGGGTGTTAGCCTTAGCAGTGCACGGTGGTGGCGCGAGTTATGGTTGCTTAGCTGAATTTTTTCGGCAAGTTAGGTTTCGTGCAGGAGGGGCAAAGGTCTGGGGGGGTCGCAACATTTATTTTTCCATAGACTGAATGGGAAAAATGTTGTGCACGGCTACAGCCGAAACGGCTGGATGTTTTTTTTAATCAAATTTGCGGCAGGAGCCGGGGGCTTGGTTTCCGAAGACTTGCTTTTGTGTGTTTGGTGGAAATCCAACCAGTACTATTGTTGCAAAGAACTGAAATGCATGTCACAAAAAATTTGTGATAGCTGGCTCCGTTCCGCGGACCCATTTTCCTGTTAGCTCTGTGGACAAAAGTCTCATTGGCTTGCAGTATGTCGTGATACAGGGAACATTGGATGCGGCAGGTGGTTGGCTGGAGGGAAGCATGCTGTGGGTCAAAGTTTTTGGGAAATGCTGCCATGGTGTATCGGAGGACTGTGCAGCACCGAAAGGGACTGACAAACATACTTTAAGCCATGTGGTGGTGGCAAGAAGGGATGGAAAGGGTGGGGGAGTGAGAAGTGGTTCATCTGAGATATGTGATTATTAGGTGGATGAAGACAGTGGTGCTCCTGCTGTATCTGTGAGTACTGCGCTAATTCATTGGTCCCTGCACAGGCGACTACCATGTTTGCTGAATGCAGGCCGCCTTCGCGACCTCTTACCGTGGTGACTGATGGCAGCTCAATTGCAGAAGGGGAGTTCATTGCAAAACATACACTATGCCATGTGGTGGTGGGAAGAAGGGATGGAAAGGGTGGGGGAGTGAGAAGTGGTTCATCTGAGATATATCAAGAGGTGGATGAAGATATTGGTGTGCCTGCAGTATCCGTGCCTACAGCGCCAATTCGGGGGTCCCTGCACAGCCGACTACTATGGGTGCTGAATGCAGGCAGCCGTTGTTATGGCACAACAGCTGGTGCGGCAACCTCTTAACGTGGTGACTGGTGGGAGCTCAATTGCAGAAGGGGAGTGCATTGCACATGACATGAACATTGTAAGATAGCCTGTACTACGGTGTGTTGCATGTGGTAAACCCGCAGCCCATTCGATGCAGGGATGTAGGCCTTGCACCAACAACTATGTACCGTGGTTGCAATTAGGTTTCACATTGTTGCCTTCTGTGTGTGGTTCATCAGCATTGCATACATTGATGATTCCATGGGTGTGGTGATTGTTGGCACATCCTACAGTGTTTACTCCATGACTACAGCTAATGGAGTGAAATGTTCTGCAGTGTGTGCACTGGGTGCAGTGTTGGAATACTGTCAGTATAGAAGAGGGTAGGGTTGAAGTGCATCTTCTATGTGCTAGGATACTGCAGTGTGTGAACTGGGTGTAATACTGAAATAGTGTGTGCATAGAAGTTGATAGGGGTGAATTGCATATTTGATAGAATTGGGTAGTGTCCATTGCACGGAATCCTGACTACTGTACTGCACTATGAAGTATTGGTTTTGTACAGTGAATAGAGTGCTGGGAGCAGAGCCACAGTTGCAGAATTTGTTTTGGTTTGGTTGGCAGTAACACCATACTATGTGAATGAAAGTGGGTTTGGGTGCCGCAGGCTGTGTTATGTTTGTAGATTCTGCTGTTACATGTTGCCATGCATGGCTGCATTACGTTGCGGTGGGTGTGGGCAAGGCCTAGACTATTGGGTGCATGACAAAAGGCTGTAGGCCATAGGCCATGCACCAATAGTCTAGGCCTTGCCCACACCCACCGCAGCAATGCAGTTTAGACTGCATCTGTCAGAGGGTGGTCACATTTACAGAATGGTTGTGGAGCACATTTTACTCTTAGAGCACCAGAAGTGAGCTGACATGCATATATTGTTGGTTCCATGGGTGTGGTCATTGTTAGAACAGCCTACAGTTTTCGGTTTATGTCTGGAGATTGTGCAGTGAAAAGTCCTGCAGTGTGCCCACTGGGAGTAGTGTTGCAACACTGTCAGTATAGAAGAGGGTAGGGTTGAAGGGCATCTATGTGCGTAGATATTCTGGTTTATGCAGCTTCCTGGGAGTAGGCCCAATGTTGTGACGATTGTGTGGTTTCGTTGGCAGCGACAATACTTTGTGACTGGAAATGTGTAGGGGTGGCGGAGGGTGTTGGATGCAGAGGTCTTGGATGTGATTGCTGCATGCGTGCGTGAATATTTCACAGTACTCAATGAGGGAGTGCTGGAAGAACAACAGTGGAAAGAGGAAATACTGTCCCTGCTTTACTGGGGCATTGCTGTTGCTGTAGCTGGGAAAGCACACGTGCCACATCCTGCCATTCTGAGCATGGTGGGCATGCAAATGGAACTGTGGGGATTATGGAATCAGATGTCAAGGGGGTGGTTCACAGGAAGGGGCAATACTACTTTTTGCCAATAGTCTCTGTGTAATGAGGATGGTAGAGATGGAAAGGCGCACAGTGCTGATCGAGGGTGATATCTTTGTACAAGACCTGCACAGGTATGACGTGCAAAGAGGCGCTGCTGCTAATTTCGGGTTGGAAGGAGAGGAGCTTTGTGGGCCAGTATCTATGCGTGCAGTTTCAGCGGGATGGTTCGCCTTTAGCAGATATGTGGCTTCTACCGCTAATGTGCAAGTTGTCGTGGTGCATTATGGAGGTCTACATTTGGGTAACATGTCGTGTGGACGTTTGCTCCATCACCTGAAAAAGTTGATGAATACAGTGATGCAGATTTTTTCCACTGCCAAGGTCGTTTTCTCACCCATTCCACCAGAGGAGTATGGGACCATGGCAGTGTAATTTGTCCCCAGCCAGAGCTCGAAGGTGTCTTATAAACAGAGCATGTCTGCATTTATGGGCACTGATGGGATGTTCTCCAACCACTATGAGAGCATGAAGTTTCAAAATATACACTGCTTCCATGTAAATGGCATTGCTTTGATCGCCATTGGCAATACCATTTTCTTTTACACTGTGCATGAAGCATTGACCATAATTTGGTAAAAATTGGAAGAGAAGCAAACAAACTAACGCTCACCTGGTATCCACGGGGACCTCACTCAGCCTGTTCTAACCTCTTACGACCTCGAACCCTTCCCTGGAGGCTATTCGACTGGAGACGGGGCCTTGTTTTCTTGGATAGTGTGCTCTCCGTCCTGCTTTCAGCGCAGGGGCGCGTTGATTGATGCAGGCTCGTTGCTGCCTAGTTACTTCACTGGCAAGAGTCCGACAGGTAAGTATAATGAGTCTTTTGAACAGTTCTCTAACTTTGTTCCTTTCCTTCCTTAGATGATGGCCGGCGTCCGGGATGGCGGCGTGCTGCTGAGATGAGTAGCGCTGAAGGTGAGTGAGAGCGCGATGCACCCCTTTCGTATTTGTATTGATCCGAGTTCCTTTTCTGTGTCTTTTAGGTGCCGCAACGTTTTCAGTGTGGATGCCGTTTATGAAGAACAAATGCGGTGAGTAAGCGCGGTATACGGCGCCTCTAGATGTTTCCATGCTAACCTAGAGTGTCTTTTCCCTCTTGCAGATGGATGAGAAGTTCCGGAGACAGAGTCCCCCCCCACAGCGGCTGGGATTCAGGTAAGCGTTTGAAGCTTGTACAGTATTTAAAATTAAGCGAAGATTTGCAGAATGCTTACTAATGCCTTTTTTCTGTTCTTTCCCTTAGGAAGCGGCGTGCCAGGATGGGAATGACACCGCCGAAGATTCCCGCAGAACAGAAGGAGCGATGAATGATGGGCAGAAGCGCCACAAGGTAAGGCTGTTCCTAACGGTGTTCTTGTTCTTGCAGGAGCTGAGCGCAGAAGAAAGATGCAGGCCTACTGGAGACCGATCCGAACACGGTGAGTGTCACGCTGCAGGTGCAGAAAACGCAAAGCATGTTTCTCAGCCTGGGCGTGGCTTAAATAGTCTCTGGGTATCCCAGGTGTCTCTTGGCTGAACCACACCCAAAAGACTAGACTGCACATACAGTTCTGGGAACCAAAACATGTGGGGGGCATCCATCTTGTCCCCATCAATGCACTAAAAGTCCAATCCCCAATGTTATCCTATGGAAGTGAGCGAGTCTGGTGCCACAAGCGCCACGTCTGACTTCAAGTGGGTCTTTGGAGGGATGGAGAGGCCCTTGAGGGCTAGGAAGGTGATTGTGGCCTGGCTCCAGCCTGACATCTTGGAGGGCTGGGGACATGAGGGGCAGGAATCATGACACAAACTCATACAAAGAGAAAAACAAAAAAGGTTGTATACAAGCATGTAAAAAAAAACACAATAAAACAAAAAAAACTTTCAGAGGGACCATTAAAGACCTAATCCCCTACCCTGTCTCAAACCCCTACCCCCCCTTTCCTAGTACAAAAACTGAGGATTCTGCGGTAGTTTCAAGATTACATGTGCCACATCTGGACATTTTCAGGATGGCAGCCATTAAAATGGGACTGTAGAGGCTAAGGCATTGCTCAGTAAGGGTTGTGGTGTGTACGCAAAAACTGTGGCAGAAGGTCTCTTTGTACACAGAAATGCAGAAGGCTATGGTGGAAGTGTGCAAGGTAAGGGGTAGGCATCAGGTTTGTATGCATGAACTGTATGTACTTGTTTGAAGTTGCTAACATGCATTCAGCTCTGCTTTTGTGCTATCATTTTTGAAAAGTTTGTAGTAAACAAAATATCTGGAAAAAAAATATCTAAGTGTACAAGGTAAGTGGTAGGCATCCTGTTATGAATGACGTGTGTAGGATATGATGTGAAATTGTATGCTATGACATTTATAATGTGCATACACAAGTTCTTCAAGGTGCGACAATGCAAGGGGGGGGACAGACGGGAGAGAGAGACAATAAACTGACTAGACCAGGTGTCACGCAGATCGCCCAAGTGCATGGGTGGGGGAGGGGATGTGCAGTACATGGAAAGAACAACAAATGACAATAAGTAAAAATACGCCCGATTGTGCCAAGTGCAAGGATAAGTGCAGACATCAGGTGGTGGTGAAACTGTTGGGGATACAGAAAACAGTCCCCAAGTGCAGGTTTGCCAGAAAGACAGTGCAGGGGTGCGACTAACGGGGGGAGGCGGCCTGGGCCCGACATCAGAGAGTGGCCAGGTAACCAGTGCAGAATCAGTTTCAGCCAGGAAGTCAGCAGGGGAGAGGAAGAGAAAAAGCAGAATCAAAGAGAAAGGCTTTGAGGTGCTACCGGAACCGGCGATGGTTCTCCTCAAGTTTCAGGGAGGCAGGGTAGCTGTTGAAGAGGGAGGCCCCAGGCGAAGAAAGATCTACCACCAACTGGTTGCTTGCAGAAGTGACTGACCCTGAGGGAGTTGGAGGCGGATGAGAAAAGAGCTCGAGCAGGGAGATATTTAGGAAGTGAGAGTTGAAGGTATTGAGGTCCCAGGGCCCAGGTGGCCTTGTGCATAATGCAGAAGGTGTTCACCTTATTCCTTGCAGCCACTGGGAGCTAGTGCAGACATTTCAGTCTAGGAGAGATATGATCCCTGGGCTTGAGGCCAAGGACAAGTTGTGCAGTCCTCTTCTGGATGAGTTGCAGAAGGCGGGGAGTAGAAGCAGGCAGATTTAAACAGGCTGTTGCAATAGTCCAGCCTAGAGAGACCCACAGCTGTGCAGATAGTGACCTTTTGAGAACTTGCTTTAAGTTGATGAGATATTCAGTGCTGGTTTTGGTGCCATATTTTTACGATTTATGTAGGGGATGGGTTAGTGGGGGTAACAAATTCATAGCATTGTCGGAAGGAAAGAAGAGAGTTCCTGTTTCGATATTACAATGGATGATATGGGTACATGGAAACATTACAAGCATATAGCATTGAAATGCCACTTGATGGTAGGGGATGGCAGAAAATAACAGTATGCTTTTTAAGAACGTAATGGACGCTCAGTGGCAGATACCGTAAACAGAGGCACTTATAACAGAGTTGTAAATGTACTGCAGAAAAAGTATTCATACCTCTATTTTGTGGTGATGGGTGCTCATGTGGATGGACAAATTGTGCATTCTTTTACTGAGCTTTCTACTGAACGTGCTTTCGAATGACGGGATACTTGCAGGCTGAATGTGTAACGGTACATATGAAGAGTTGTACAGAACTGACGGTCTTGGATGCTAACGTCTTGGATGGCATTGGTGGCTGCGTGTGTGACTATTTAACAGTACCCAATGAGGTAGTGGTGGACAAAAACTAGTGGAAAGGGAAAAAGGACTGCCCCTGCTTTATGGGGGGCGACCATCGCAGTACTTTGGGAAGCGCACGTTCCACATTCTGTGCTTCTCACCATGCTGGCCAATGGAAATGAGACTGTGGGGATTATCCAATCAGGTACTGAAGGTGTGGTTCATAGGAAGGGGCTGTCATACTGTTTTACATTACTCTGTGTAGTGAGGCTGGCTGACATGGAGAAACGCATTGTGTTGACTTTGGGTGATGCCTTTGTGATAGTTCTGCACAAGTATGCCATGGAAAGACACTTTGATGGCAATTTCAGTTTGGAAGGAGTATACGCATTGTGGTGCACTGTCCATGATCGCAGTTTCGTTTATATGATGCACTTTGCAGAGACCGGGTCACTTTTGCTGCTATTGATGTTCTCGTCATGCACTACGGCAGCATGCATTTGGGTTACGCAGCTTGTTTAGGTTTGTTCCAGCGACTGAAGAGGTTGCTGAATGTAGTGAAGAGGCTTTTTACCAATGCCCAGGTGCTTTTCTCATGCATAACACCAAGAAGAGTATGGGACAATGCTAATGTATGTTGTTCCCAGCCAGAGGTTGGAAGGAGTCTCATCAATAGAAGCAGGTCTAATTTTGTGTCCGCTGGTGGGCTGTTCTTCTGCAACAATAACCTAATTAGTTGTGGAAATGCAGTTTTTCCATGCAAATGGTATTTCGTTGTCGCCCATTGGTAATGCTGTTTTGTCTGCCAATCTACAGGATGCGTTGAGTTTACTGTAAAAATGTGAGCACAAGAAAACACAAAATCAAATAATCAAAAAAAGGGGGTTCTCTGGAAGCACGTAAAAAAATAAAAGGCTCTTTTCAGTGCCACCAATAAAAATGAACTCCCCTACCCTGGTTGCAATTTATTCCCCCATACAGTACAAAAGCCAAATATGGGGCTTTTGAGGATGGCGGCCATGGAAATGGGACTGTGGAGGCTGAGGGATTGTGCAATAACATTTCTGGGTGTGGTGTGTACACAGAAAACTGTTGTACAGAACCAATACTGTTACACAGAGAGCTCTTCAATGTGATTGGTGGACACGTGTGGCACTATTTAACAGTACCAAATGACGGTGTGCTGGAAAGAAGAAAGTGGAAAGGGAAGAATGAATGTTTATGCTTTATTGGGGCATGGCCCTCAACGTAGTTGGGGAAGCGCACGTGCCACATAAAATGGGACAGTGGGGACTATCGCAACTGAGGGTGTGGTTCACAGGAAGTCCCATTAATCCTTTTGTCCATTACTGTGCATAGTGAGTCGGGCTGACATGGTTGCCATTACTTCTAAAGGCAATGTCACAAAGTAGATTTGGTACAAAATCAATTACCGGTCAAACCTATGTGGCCTGCTACTCTGTTCTGAAAAGCTACAAACAGATTGCAGAGCAGCTCTGGGGAGTCACCTTTTGTAGGGATGCTGTAGAGAACTTGCAACAGGAAAACAGGCCTACATTGTTAAAAAAAATATATACATGTGCAATGGCACATTGTGGTGTGTTTGTAAGCGTGTACTTTCCGAAAAACACGCCGTACATTGCACAACACTGTACTTTTGCGCTGTTCGAGGGTCCGGATCGTGTCCCCGAAATAAGGGCCGACACGCAACGTAGGTGCGGTCGCATGGCGACGTCGCCACTGATCTCCCTTCGGACAGCTGTCCACAGGACGCGTTTTAGCTGGAATATGTTGTGCGCATGTGCATAGCTGTCCTATGCACACCGTTGCCATTTCTCTACTGATTAATAGTGCGACACACGTGCGCCGACAATTTTGGGAAACGCTGGGTGTTTATAGGGTATAGCAGGTGGGATGTTTATGTGTATAGCTACCTGTAGGACGTGGGTGGGCGGGTGGCTCAAACTAATTAATGTTCATTTGCATATGCTGCACAGTGGCGGTGTTACCAGAACACAGAGTAACAGATCCACATGCATCTACTTGCACAACAAATGCCTGCACCCACACGTAATTATAGGTGGTGCACAAGATGCAGACATGCGGGTTATACTGCCGTCGTACAGATGCCCCCATTGTCATTGTGGATAGGCCGGGCAGGTGCGTTGTCCGTAGGACACCTCCATTTTCCTTAATTCCGGTCATTCCTACGAGGACTGTGCACCGCTGAGTCATAACAGCATTTTAAAAAAAAACAAATACCACATATACACTCTGCAACAATTTAAATATCAACATTTACTTGCACACATTCGTACACACCATTAGGAAAAGGAAGGGGTAGCAGAAGTGGATACTTATTGTGCAGAATTGTGTATTTGCACAAGTTGGTCGTGAGAGGAGGAAGGGATCGAGGTATCACTATAACATCTCCCATCACACGGATTTTGAGGGCATGGCGGGCTGTGACATGGGAAAGGGGTACACGTGCAGGTCTGGCAGTGCTATTTTATTTTGTCCATAATATATCCTTGTATGCAATCTTTTAAGGCAGCACAATTGTTCACCAATTCTTCAATTTTGGCTTCCAGGCTGTCCATTTTACCATTTATAGAGTTTCATACCTTTCCTATGCCAGTATGCTGTAGTGTAAGGGGTGCCACTTGTGCTGCCTTGCTTTGCTTTACAATATGTTCTGTTACAGAAAACTAAATGTGTTAGGTGTACATGAAGCAATATATATTACATAATGTACATTTCACACAGCCGTGAGTACCACTGGGGTTAGTATCGCAAGTAAAAATAAAAACAGTTATGCTTCTGTACTATTGTATACTGTAACACCTGTGCAATTAATCAGGCAAACTGTAGTGTGCTTGCTACGTTGCAGTGATGTTCTGCTCTTAGTACTTTCCCGTCATTACTCGGCACGTTCGTTCTTTGTTCCCTTGTACAGTAGCAGTGCGGTAATATTGTTGAAGGGAGACATCACTTTTGTTGTTGGTGCATTCCGTTATGATGTAGTCCCTATGCCTTTGTGCTGATCGCTTCATAAGTACGCAGTTTGCAGAGCTACTCTAGTTTATCTTGCAATTCATGTACATGCTGCTGCTTGCATATGTTCCTTGTGTTTGCTGAATGGCACCACTATGTAAGAGCCCCTGCCTTTCTGAGCAGGTTGGACATCACCCGATGCACACAACCAGATGCAAACTCTGAGACTGCTGTGTGCATTAATATGGTGCCCGCAGGTTCAGTATGTTGTACAGTACATCTTCAAAAAACTAAGGATATCCTGCAAAAAACCTATGAAAATCACTGAAAAAATGTTGTTGAAGGAACATTATGGTTAAGTTGCACTAGTAAAAACCTGTGCAATTCACTTACAAAAAACATTGTTAAAGGGACCTTATGGGTTAGTTGCACTACTAAAAACCTATGCAATTCAGTGCACCAAGTACTTGAAAAGAACATTACACTTACTTTGCGCTAATAACAAACTATCCATATTACGGTTACAAGTAAAACCAAAAAACACAAATTCGCCAGTTATGGTAACATACGCAATCATAACTCGCACCGCCACTGTGCACTGCTAAGACTAACACCCATGACATCAAACATGAAATCAACAATGTCATTCATGACATCACTGATGACATTCCATGAGCAGTTACTTTTCATGAAAAGCCTCCACAAGGGATTGTCATTATGGGGTTGCTAGAAAACTATCAAACTTGATTAGGAGACCGATCATGACCTACATAGTTCATTAAGCAATGCATTGCTATAAACACCATTGCATTACAGAGTTATTTCCATTACATGAACCTACTCATGTAGAAACGTAGGTATTGTCTGCAGCATGCACCATAGAGGTGCAATATTCACAATCTTGCCTTGTTGGATAGTAAAATGATGAATGGTTTTGTTTCAGAGTTTTGCATACTGTAAACATGTAGTAAGTAGCTAACAATGCCTCACTTAGTACATAATTGCACTTCTCCAAACAAAACAAAGACCACAACGCATACAAATATGAGCATACACAGGGAAAGTAAAGTAAGGAAAAAAGCAGCAGTGATACCAGAAAGTGGTCATAACTTAACTGATTCTTTTCATGCACAGAAATCATTGCTGTGTTTCAGGCTTCCTTGTTCCCCTATGTCTATGTTTTTGTGCTTATAACGCGCCGTAAGCCCACGGGCATCAGGGCGCAGGGAGCGCGCAGAAGTTACATTCACAGTAGGGGACTCTCAGGGTTTATAGTTTCTCCTCAGCGCTGTGGAGATACTGTGATGCTTCGAGACTATTGGAATAGGAAAGTTTTCAGAGCCTTCCTGAAACTGAGGTAATTTCCTTCTTGTTTTAGGATCACTGGTAACCCATTCCAATATTTGGCCGCCCTGACAGGGAAAGATCTTGCCCTTCCAATGGCTCGTTTGGCCGCTGGTATATTAAGAAGACCTGTGTCTGCTGATCTTAGTCATCTTTGGGGCACATACGTGGAAAATTGTTTTTTGACGTAGGCCGGTGCCTCCCCAAAAAGACATCTATGGACTATCGTCATTGCCTTAAACTTGACCATGTCCTCTATTCTAAGCCAGTGCAGTTCCTTTCTTCCTTCTGATATATGGTCCCTATTTCTTTTCGATGATGCGAACCGCATCGTTTTGCATTACTTGACATTTTGTTAGCTCTCTCTTGGAGGTTCCCAGTAGCAATGCATTACCATAGTTTAGAGGGGACAACAAAACTGCTCTTGCGATGGTAGCCGAGTTAGTCTCATTTCTGAAGGGTCCAATTGCTCTCAGAAGGCGCAGGTAATACATATTGTTTTTGTACAGGTAGTTAACCTGGGCACCAGAGCCTAGTGAGGCTTCCACCATCATACCCAGGGTCTTTACCTTAGGTACTACTGGTATGATGGCTTCTTTGATATGGAAAGCCTTGTATTGAGAGTCCAGCTTGGACCTGGCCTGATTTGATCCAAAAACCATTAATTCGGTTTTTGTATTGTTTAGACACATCCAGTGCCTCTGCATCCAGGTGTCAATGATGTTGAAAAGGTCCTCTATTTTTGCACTGTCTAATGCATAGTCTCCTGTTAATTCGAAAATCAATTGCATGTCATCATGTATCATATGATGTGACTAAACTAAGTAAAGTAGTGTAAGACCATATGAGAAGGGTAAGCTCTACAGATATAGTACCTTTTGACTGTTTAGTTGCTGTCAGTGAAGAAAACCACCTGGCCTATATAGGTCAGTGAACAAAAAAAGAGGTAGCCAGACATGTGATGTCAGCAGTGAGGTCATCAATGACATTTTTTCATGTAATGGTTGTTAGTGTTTGCAGTGCACAGTGGTGATCTGAGTTATGGTTGCTATGCTTACCGTAACTTGTGAATTTCTGGGGGTTTTCGGTTTTACGTGTAACCATAATATGCATAGGTTGTTATTAGTTAAAGTAAGTATAATGTTCCTTTCAAGTACTTGTTGCACTGAATTTGATAGGTTTTTCTTATGGCAACTGAACCGTAACATCCCTTTAACAATATTTTTTGTCAGAGAATTTATAGTCCTTTATTCCAGTAAAGGTGATATCCTTTTAGTAGCACAACGTATTCATAACAACTCTTAAACAATGTTTTTTTACTGATTTGGATAGGTTTTTACCAGGCTGCCCTTAGTTTGTAAAGATGTACTGTACAACATACTGAACCGGCTGGCACTATGTTAATGCGCACAGCAGTCGCCGAGTAATGCTACTAGTTGCGGAAATTGGGTGGCATCCAACCTGCGTAGAAAGGCACAGGTTCTCGTACATAGTGGGACCATTCAGCAAACACAAGGAACAGAGACAAACACCACCATGTACGTGAATTGCAAGGGAAAAGAGAAGTTCTGGAATTGGTGAACAATTTTGCCACCTTAAAAGATTACGTACAGGCACATGTTATGGACAAAATAAAATACCACTGCCCAACCTGCACGTGTACCCCTTCCCCATTTCATAGCCCGCCATCCCCTCAAAATCTGTGTGATCAGAGATGTTACGATGATACCTCAAATCCCTTCCTCCTGTCATGAGCAACTTGTGCAAATACTCAATTCCCCACAATATTAATCCACTTCTGCTACCCCTTTCATAATAGTATCTATGAATGTGTGGAAATGAAGGTTGATATGTAAATTGTTCCTGATTGTATATGTGGCTTTTCCTTTGTTTTTAAAATGCTGTTATGACTCAGTGGCGCAGAGTACTGGTGGGAATGACCGCAATTAAACAAAAGGGAGATATCCTACAGACACTGCACCTGGCCGGCATATCCGCAATCACAATGGAGACATCCGTACCATGCCAGTACGAACCACATGTCTGCATCTTGTGAACCACCTATAAGTAGTTGTGGGAGGGGACGTTTGTCCATTGCACAAGTACGTGCATGCGCATCTCTTCCTCGGTATCCTGGTAACACCGCCGCTGTCCAGCATTTGGAGAGAAACTTGTGACAAACTTTAAGTAGTTCAAGGCGCCCACCCACGTCCTACAGGTAGCTGTACACATACCACCTGCTATACCCTACAAACACCCAGCTTGTACCAAAATGGTTGTCGCACGTGTATTGCACTATTATTCAATCCAGAGATCCCAACGGTGTGCATAGGACACCTATGCACATGTGCACAAAGTATGCTGCACAAACACGCGTCCTGCAGATAGCCGTTCCAATCGAGAACATTTGCGACATCACCATGCGAACGCACCCACGCAGTGCGTGGGCCCTTATATCGTGGACACGATCTGGACCCTCAGACAGTGGAAAAATACAATGTTCTGCAATCTACAGAATGTTATTGGGAAAGTACACACACAAAGACCCCACAATGTGCCATTGCACATGTATGTATTTGGTGCAACGATGTAGGCCTCTGTCTGTTGCAAGGTCTCCACTCCAGCCCTGCAAAAGGCCACACCCCAGAAATGCTCTGCAATTTGTTTGTATTTTTTCAGAACAGAGTAGTGACCCACATAGCTTTGAGTTGTAATTGAATTTGGAACAATTTCTGCTACGCTACATTACCTTTCCAAGTAATAGCAACCATGGCAGCCCGGCTCACTACGCACAGTAATGGAGAAAAGTATTAAACGCCCCTTCCTGTGAACTACAACCTCGGTACCGATGATCCCCACTGTCGCATTCCCATGGGCAGCATGCTCAAAATGGTAGTATGTGGCACGTGCGCTTCCCCAAGTACTGCAAGGGCCACACACCAGTAATGCACGATCAGTCATTCTTCCCTTTCCACTATCTTCATTCCAGTATGTCCTCATTGGGTACTGTTAAATAGTGTCACACGCATCCACCAATCACATAGAAGAGCTCTAAATATAACACTATCAGTTCTGTACAACAGTCCTCTGGGTACACACCACACCCATAAAAGTTATTGCGCAATCCCTTAGCCTCCACAGTTCCATTTCCATGCCCGCCATCCTCAAAATCCCCGGATGTGGCTTTGGTGCAGGGAGCGGGCGAATAAATTGCAACCAGGGTAGGGGAATTCATCTTTAGTGGTGGCTCTGAAAAGATCCTTTTTTATAGTATTTTGTGTTTTTTCTCCTCACATTATTACAGCAAACTCTTCAATGCATTCTGTAGATGGGCAAATAAAACAGTTTCACCAATGGGCAACAACGAAATGCCATTTGCATGGAAAAACTCTACATTTCAACAACTAATGTGGTTGCGGAAGAACATCCGACCAGCGGACAAAAAAATGCACATGCTTCTGTTGACGAGACACCTTCCAACCTCTGGCTGGGAACATACATTTGCATTGTCCCATACTCTCCTTAGTGTTATGGATGAGAAAAGTCCTTGGGCAGTGGGAAAAAGCCTCTTCACTGCATTCAGCAACCTCTTCAGTCGATGGAACAAACCTAAACAAGCCACGTAACCCAAATGCATGCCGCCATAGTGCATGACATCATCATCAACGGTAGCAAAACTGCCCACTTGCCTGCACAGTGCATGCATATCAGAGAAACTGCCGTCAAGGACAGCGCACCACAATGCGTCCACTCCGTCCAAACCGAAATCGCCATCAAAGTGTCTTTGCTGGGCATACTTGTGCAGACCTATCACAAAATCATCACCCAAAACCAACACAATGCATTTCTCCATGTAAGGCCGCCTCACTATGCAGACTAATGAAAAACAGTATTAACGCCCCTTCCTGTGAACCACACGTTCAGTACCTGATTGGACAATCCCCACAGTCACATTTTCATTGGCCAGCATGGTGAGAAGCGCAGAATGTGGCACGTGCGCTTCCCCAAGTACCGCAAGGGTCGTGCCCCAGTACAGCAGGCGCTGTCACCCTTCCCTTTCCACTATTTTTTGTCCAGCACTACCTCATTGGGTACTGTTAAATAGTCACACACGCATTCACCAATCCCATTCAAGATGTCAGTATCTAACACTAACAGTTCTGTACAACACTTCATGTGTAACGTTAAACATTCAGACTGCAAGTGTTGTGTCATTAAAAAGTCATGTCCACTACAAAGTTCAATAACACTATGCAAGATTTCTGCATCTACATACATCCACATGGCCACCCATCACCACAAAGTAGAGGTACGAATAATTTTTCTGCACAATGTTTACAACTCTTTTATAAGTGCCTCAGAGCACGGTAACTGCCACTGAACATCCATTACGTACTTCAACAACATTGTTTTTTCTCCCATCACCTACCATCAAGTGGCACATTGATGGTACATCTTTTGAATGTTTTCATTTACTCATATCACCTATTGTAATATCCAAACAGGAACTCTCCTCTTTCCTTCCGACAATGTTTTTGCGCACTAACCCATCTCCTACATAAATCGTAAAAATATTGCACCAAAACAGCACTAAATCTATCTTACCAACGTAACCCAAGTTTCCAAAAGCTCACTGTCTCCACAGCTGCGGTTCTCTCTAGGCTGGACTATTGCAACAGCCACTTTCTAAATCTGCCTGCTTCTACTGTCTGCCCTGTGCAACTCATCCAGAACAGGACTGCGCAACCTGTCCTTGGCCTCAAGGCCAGGGATCGTATCTCTCCAGGACTGAAATGTCTCCACTGGCTGGGAGGATTAAGGTCAAAACCCTCTGCATTATCCACAAGGCCTTATTGGCCCTGGGCCCTCAATATCTTTAACTCTCACTTCCTAAAATCTCCCTGCTCTAACTCTTCCCTCATCCGCCTCCAACTCCCTCAGGGTCATTTGCTTCTCCAAGCAACCAGTTGGTGGTATATCTTTTTCCTCGGCTGGGGCCTCTCTCTGGACAGCTTCCCTGCCTCCCTGAAACTTGAGGAGAACCATCTCAGGTTCCGGACGCACCTCAAAGTCTTTCTTTGCTTCTGCTTTTTCTCCTTCTCTCCCCTGCCGACTTCCTGGCTGAAACTGATTCTGCACTGGTTACCTCACCACCCTCTGATGTCGGGCCCAGGCCACCTCCCCCCACCAGTTGAACCCGTGTACTGCCTTTCTGGCAACCCTCGCACTTGGGAACCGTTTTCTGTATCTGTTTTCTGTATCCTTAACAGTCTCACCACCACCTGATGTCTGCATCTTATCCTTGCAGTTGCCACCAGTGGGCCGTATTTTTACTTGTCATTTATTCTTCTTCCCATGTACTGCACTTTCCCCTCCCCCAACCCATGCACTTGCGCGATCTGAGTGACACCTGGCCTAGTAGGATCGTTGTCTCCGTCTCCCCTCTGTTCCCCCTCCCTTGCCTCGCCGCACCTTGAAACACTTGTGTATAGGCACGTTACAAATGCCATATCATACTAAATCATATATCATAGCATACACACATTGCATGCATAACAGGATGCCTGACACTTACCTTGCACACTTCACCCTTGCACAGCAGCCAGTGTGGCTTCCCCATTACAGGGAGCGGGTCTTGGGGTGTTCTTAAGAATCTGCACCACTATGTTTTGCAACACATGAAGACAATTTATGATGGTATCGGTAACGGCAGGTTAGAATGCATTAAAATGATCTACTTATGAAACAAAAAGTAGGTCTAATCTGCCACAGTAACGTTGATGGTAGCTGGTAGTTCTGTACTTGGTTTCCTTGAAGATTTGTAAACTTGTTTTGTCCTTAGTTTGGAGTTTAACAGAGTGACCCACCAGCATAAATTCATGATTCTAAGCTGAATCAAAGTAGACTGGTGCTCACCCTCAAGTTGTAAGATGATCTGTGTCTGGGTGTACTTTTAAAACAGCACCAAGGTCAAGAGTTGGGGAAATACAGAAGTCAATCTTATCAAATTTGTTTTAGATCGACATTAAACTTTCAATAAGGTCATAATTCCAGCATAATATTTAAATTTGCATTCAAAATTAGATTAAAATACATGTGCTAATATAATTATAACATTCCACTTCATCCTAGAAAAATCGAGCACATTTTCTTCAAAGCAGTAATCAAATGAGTGTGAGCTACCAGGTCTGCCACGTAACCAAAACTTGTGTCGAGCACAGCCCGTAGAAAACCCGGCCCTGTTTACCTGCTGTTTGTCATGCCTCCATCCTCTCTAGTGCAGGGGGCCACAAAGAAACATATCTGAGCCAGTCGGAGTGGAGCATGGCGCACCTTTGACACCTAGGGCACCGCCATTACCGACAGGGAACACATGCAATGGAAGGATGTGTCATCATGAACCTGCATGCGCGTAAGAGACACTTACCACCAATCCAGGGCCTCCTAACGTGGGCAGCAGTCCTATTTCAGGTTCGTAATTGCTTCTGGACAATGCCTCTTAGCCCTGCTCAGGGTCTGGCGTTTTGTTGGTCTCTTGTGCCTCTACATTTCTCTTGCTTGTGCCTCTTGGATTTCTTCTTTTGCCCCTCCTGCCTTCTCCTTGGACCCCACCCCCACTCCCCTTGGCTGGTATCTATTTCGTGTCCCTCCTTGCCTGAACCTTTTGGCGTTAACTGATCAGTGCTCCTGCCACATTAACGTTCTCCTAAAGTTCTGTGGCTCTTCAGCAGTTCTACCTCCACAGACTTCCGCGTCAACTACTCCACTGCACCTTTTCTGGATCTCGCCTGGATTCCCGACTCTGGAGCCTCTACTTGTTTGCTAACTGGGAGATTGTCCAATGGTGTAGGATGGTGGTTTCAATCAGGTCCCCAGACTTCCTACCCAGGGAGCAGCTTAGGCCAGGCACCCTGTACCACTCAATACATCTGTCCACAACCCAGCACTTTAAATGCCACAAAGAGGATATCAACCAGAGGGGCAGGTATTCAGCAAAGGCGAGACACTTTGACAACTAGTCTATAATTTCCAATGTATGCACTCATTTCCCCAAATGCATTATATGCAGTGGTTTCAGACCTGAGCATTGTGTGAGTGGATGGCATGTGCCTTCGAACTCTAGAGGATTGTCACAGTAGCTTATGCATGTTTTATCCCCCTGGATTCCAGTTCTAGCCCCATTGAAAATGTGGGGGTAGGAGATTTAAGCGTAATAATAGGAACAGTCTTTGGATTTTTAGGGATGAGAACTGTTGCAAATATTTGAGCATTTAAGAACATTTAGGGCAGTGAGGCATACTCAGTCAATGCTTTCTTTTTAGACAGCTGATCTATACAATTGCACAAGTCCCACTCCTCTGCCTTAATTTGAAGGGACTCTTAAGACAATTTAATTTCTAAGTTCCAGTCTGCCTTCCATCAAATTCTATCACAGAACCAAGTATTTCCACTTAGTGAAATCTTGGAGTTTCAAACATTTTCCACAATGCCTAATTTGGTATGAACCGATGAAGTTCGCACTTTAATGTATATGATGCTCCTGCGCAATTCCATCTTCGTGGACAAGGAAGTCGATCCCAGCTCTAGTCCAATACTATATTTGGGGGTAAACTGAAGACCCAAAGTGGCGCCCTAAAACTTCTGTTTATAATTGGTGTAGCCATGTTCTCGTTGGCTGAATTGGTCAGCTCAAACGGCAATATCTTAGCAAATATTTTACTAGATACATCCATCTGCCAGTAAACGATAATTTAAGGGATTCATTCAAGCTCCTTTTTATGTACTAGTATCAATAACGATTCCTTCCAAGACTTAGAAATAGAATTATTAAATGCAATCTGGCATACAGTGTGTGTAATATGCCTACCCAGGATGAAGGATTAATCTGAAGGATTGCGTTTGTCGGGCCAACGGTGCCCAGTCACTTTAATTTTTTGATTACGCTGCAGCACTCCTCACTCAATATGTATATGTTTCAGCTAAAGGAGGATAATAAAACTCCTGAGATTAACTTTTTTTGTCTGAGCTTTCTGTAAAATAATTACAGCCAATAGTCTCTGATATGGGATTAATTTGCTTATTAGTCCCAACCTCAAATTTATTAAACAGGTGTCAAAACTTTGTGTTCTCCATTCTCCTCATCATTAGAGGCCACTGGGCATTTTTGATCAAATACTTCTTATAATAGGTTTTTGCACATCGCATTAAGGTAATTGCGTCATGGTCACTTATAATCGTCAGTGTTGCTCCAGATTGTCTAAAACTACATTTCTGATTTGTCACTTGAATATCAGTGGTGGCTTGTTCAGCAGTCTTATGGTCTCTGTATGCTTCTCGACATGCGCTAATGCCAAAATGAGTAATTAGGCCAGAAAACCATTCTAATGTTTCTTCAAAACTGCACAGACATACATTGTTGCTCTGTATAAACAATCACATATCCATTGGCGCCTCTTACATTCATCTCATGACAATCAATGCAGGTGCTAGAGGGGTTTGTCAAAGTGCTTCCTGGTAAGTTTTTAGGGTTACGTTTGCATTTTATATTGATTGTCAAACCCACTGACTGCTGTACTCACAGACTGAGGTTCTCAAAGTTTTGGCTCTAGAAAACATTTGTCTATTGGCAAAGAAATAATCAAGGGTTGAGGTCTTACTACGCAATTTCCAAGCTGTCTTCCTCAGTATGACTGCATTTATCTTGCCATTCAGCATAGTTAAACCACGACCACTCATACTCCAGCCATTTAAGACGTGTTGGCAAATGGATGGCTGGCAAATTCTTCTCCGTCGAGAGATGATCTTCAGGAAAGCTTTGGGCTTGGTTGAGCACGTCGGGGACAGGGCAGGCCCTAAAACAGGCACTGATGAATTTACTGATCATGGGGTTCAGGAACTCTGCACAATCTTTGATATGGGAAGTACAGGGGTCAGCTTTACATCTGGTAGGGTTCAGATGGGGTATGATGGATCTAATTTTCATGGAGGAAATGAGTTTGAGCTCAAACGTCTTCATGCAGGATGAGATGTTGGTGTGAGAGGGTAAAAGCTATATTCTGAATGTTGAGGTCATTCTTCACAAGCTGAATGTAGAAGGTAAAGAAAATGGATAGATTTATTTATTTATTCTTTAATGTGATACAGATTGAAAGTAAATTCAAACTTTACACATAATAAAACAGTTTTAATTGATATAATTAATAACAGTACACAAGTGAAATGGATAGAAGTTAACATGTTTTTTATTTTGGCACAAAAGAATGATTCATTCCGTTGCACCACAAAGGTGAATTGGGCCTGGAAGGAGTTGTTCCACAAGGATTTTTCAGGCCTCATAAAAGTCTAAAGATTTCCTTTGAGCAATTGGATGATACTTTTTGCTGGGTGTAAAAGCACCCCTTTGCCCCAACAATGGCATATTCCTAATCCTGCCTGGCAACTTGATACTTCCTGCAGTTGATTTGATCAGGAATCCTGCAGTAGGCTTGATTGAATTAGGATGCGACAAGCCACTGCCTACAGCCCACAGCAAGCTGAGGGCAGCCAGGGCATCCGCCCCAAGCCGTCCCTACTTTTGAACATCACCTAGCTTGTGTCTGCATGTACTGCCCTTGGTGACCCTACTCTCCATGAGTATGGTCAGGCAGGGGACCGTCACCCCCCCACCCAGGTGAATATATTTATGAGGGACCCACAATGCTCTGCCATTTAACATCCCTGGAAACAGGGAGAAGGTCAACTCTTCCT